>NC_080539.1:59971452-61438952 GCF_028640845.1 Ahaetulla prasina
CCCTATTCCCATGTGATGGCGGACCTATGGCATGCGTACCACAGGTGGCACGTGAAGCCATATCTGTAAGCATGCAAGCGTTGCCCTAGCTCAGCTCTAGCGCTGGCTAGCTGATTTTTGGATCTTCTGGGCCCACCAGAAGTCAAGAAATGGGCTGTTTCCAGCCTCCAGAGGGCCTCCAGGGGATGGAGAAGGCTGTTTTCACCCTCCCCAGGCTCCTAGAAAGCCTCAGGCCTACCGGGCCCACTATGCCATCACATGCCAAAAACAGGAGGAGCACGGGGGGGGGGGTTGCGCGAGCATGTGCGGGGGCGGGGTGCATTGAAAGTCTTGAAAGTCTCCAATGATGAAGCACTCACAACTTTTATAACAAGCAACGGTTATAAGTCAAATTAAATAAACCATCAAATCAATTGAAGGACTCTCTTCAATTATTATTTTTACAATATAATTGTCCAAATTCCTTCTTAATTATTCCACAAATGCCCATTAATTTTAAGTGACTGCCAATATGGTTGGGAAGCATTGATGGACTGGTCTTTGGCAACCCTGATTAGTATGACATTTTTCTTCTTCTTTGGCCATCTGTATCAGGCCAACTGGCTAAGCATGGGCTCAGTGGCATGTCTAGTAGATTCACAGTTGGCATGAAAGCTGTTCTAAAAAAATTGTTTGTGGATTATTTGAAATCAAAAGATATAGCACAGGCTTTGCTCTTGTCCTTTGTAGTCAATGAACATTTTCACTAATAATTTGGGCGAAGAGATAAATGGATGCATAAAATACAAAACTAAATGGAGTATTAAATACTATAGAATCAGAAACAAAATGTACGAGAAGTACATTGCACATAATGGAACAAAATATAATACAAACAAGTGCAAAAATGTTCATTTAAGAAAAATAAATTAAATACACATATATAGAGGATGGAGTTTCTATCCAGGTACTATACAAGCAATACTTGTGAAAAGGAATTTGGAAGTTGATTAGAAGATGGATATGGCTCATCCATATGATTTGGCTGGGAAAATGATAAATGCCATTTTAGGTTATTCTGCCTTCAACAGAAATCTGAATCACAGGAAGCAATAGTTCCTGTTATGTTCTGGAAGTAATGAGGCTGGAGACCAGGGTAGTGACAACAGCTCTTTAATATAGGGTGAACCCAGCAACAGGCTGGGGGAAAAACCTCTCCTTTTATACAGTTCTGCTGGAGGCTTCGTCCAATCAGCAACGTGCTGATTTCCCGCTCAAATATTTAAAGGTACAAACGTTAATACATAACACTCCTCCCCTCCCAGAAAACACTTTGTCTCTATTTACATATTTATTTACATGTTATTTTTCGACGTAGTCACGCAAATAACCTGGGCGTCTCCTAGTTCTTTCTGACCTGCGCGGTTCAGTTCTGGGTGGTGTTTTGAGCTGGTCGGAGGGGCTGTTTTCTCCTCCCAGCTCTTTCTCTGGGCCATCGGGCTCCGGATTATTGGCCGACTCTTTTTCTTGGCCATCCGGCCTTGGATTAATTTTGGAATTTTCCCTGCTGCTTCCCTCGGGGACCTGATGGCGTCGCTGGAACTCTGGGACCTCAGCTAAGTCTTGCGCCTCCCCCGGGTCATTGTCAGCTGTGGATTCAAAGTGGTATTGGTCATTACCTGTCTCTATTGGTTTGGTTTGGTCAGTTATTCGTTTCCTTAACTGATCTATGTGGCGCCGCCACACTCGGTTGTCTGGTAGCTCTACCACGTACGATTTTGGACCGGTTATCTTTGTTATTTGTCCTGCGAACCAACTCGGGCCGTCCCCATAGTTTCGGGCCCACACCCGGTCGCCTATGCACAATTCTCTTGTCTTTTCTAGTTCCCCCTTGTAACCCTCGGGTGTGTAATGGGGGTTCAAACGGTCAAGTGGGCACCGGAGTTTCCGTCCCATTAGCAATTCGGCTGGGCTTTTTCCAGTGGCCGTGCTTGGGGTTCTGTGCTGGACGGCTAGGAATAAGTCTATTTTTGTTTGCCAGTCACCTGGCTTGAGCCTGGACAATGCCTCCTTAGCGCTCCGGACGGAACGCTCTGCAAGGCCATTCGACGCAGGGTGGAAAGGCGCAGAGAGGGCATGTCGGATGCCTTCCTCTGCCAGGTACTCTTCAAACTGGGCTGCCGTGAATTGGGGCCCATTGTCGGACACCAGAGTGTCCGGCAACCCGTGAGTTGCGAATAGGTGGCGCAGGGTTGCGATTACTGCTTCGGCCGTGGTGGACTTCATGAGTATGACCTCCAACCATTTGGAAAATGCGTCCACCACCACTAGGAACGTTTGGCCGTGAAAGGGGCCAGCAAAGTCAATGTGGATTCTTGACCAAGGCCCTTGGGGCTTTTCCCATTCTCTGACTGGGGCTGTTGGGGGTAGAGGTCTGGACTCTTGGCAAGCTTGGCATTTCCCTACCCTTTCAGCAATCTCTGCGTCCATGAGTGGCCACCAAACATAGCTTCTAGCTAACGCCTTCATCCTTACGATGCCTGGGTGACCTCGTGGAGGAGGTCCAATACCTTGCCCCTTAACTTAACAGGAATTATTACACGATCACCCCATAACAGGCACCCCTTGAGCCGAGAGCTCATCTCGTTTCTTAACAAATTCTTTGAACTGTTGCCCGGCGCGGCCACCCTCTCTGTACCCAACCGGTACAGTCCTTAACACAATGTCGGTATGATGCCGAGCCACTTCCTTGATGTGACTGGGCCAGAGTCCAACGAGTCAATAAGGAGGATGGGCGTCCCCGGAGTGGGGTCTTCGGTCGCCCCTGGTAGTGGGCATCGGCTTAACGCGTCTGCATGCCCCACTTCTTTTCCTGGTCGATGCTGCAGCTTGTACGAGTAAGCGGCTAAGAATATAGTCCATCGGGTCAAGCGTGGCGAAAGTGCCACAGGCGTTGGGCGGTCGCCAGCCAGTAACCCTAGTAGCGGTTTGTGGTCAGTCACGATTTCAAAATTCCGCCCAAAGACATACTCGTGGAATTTTTTGACCCCTGATACAATGGCTAGTGCTTCTTTGTCTAATTGACTGTAGTTCCTTTCTGGGGAGGACATCGTTCTAGAGTAGAACGCTATAGGGGCTTCTGTGCCGTTTGGAAGTCTATGGCTGAGCACAGCTCCCACCCCATAAGGGGATGCATCGCAAACCAGCACTAGGGGTAATGAGTCGTGATATTGGATGAGCAGGCTATCACTTGAAAGCAGGTTCTTTACTGCTTCAAAAGCCCTATTTTCTGACTTTCCCCAAGACCAAACAGTATTTTTCCCTAAGAGCCTATGCAGCGGTTCCGCAACGGTTGCTTTGTTCTTTAAAAAGACCGCGTAAAAATTAACCAATCCTAGGAATGCCTGCAGCTCTGCTTTGTTTTTGGGCGCTGGAGCCTTCCTAATTGCCTTAACCTTGCTCTCAGTAGGGTGAATTCCTTTCTTGTCTATCCGGTAGCCCAAGAAATCGACGGATTCAACCCCTATCTGGCATTTATTTGTCTTGACTTTTAATCCGGCTGTCCGGAAAATGCTCAAGACCTTTCTTAACGCTCCCCAATTCCTCTATGTTTTCCCCTGAAATTAGGACATCATCGAAGTAGGGAACTACCCCTGGGAGCCCTTGCAGTAGTCGTTCCATCAGGTTTTGGAACAGCCCTGGTGCCACACTAACCCCAAATTGCAATCGGGTGCACTTGAAGGCCCCCCTGTGCGTCACAATCGTTTGGGCTTGGCTGTCGGCGTCTACTGGCAGTTGTTGGTAGGCTTGGGCCAAGTCTAACTTTGCAAAGACTTGCCCTTGCCCCAAAGAGTGCAATAAGTGTTGCACCACGGAACCGGGTACGCGCTTTTCTGTAAGGCTTTGTTAAGCGTCGCCTTGTAGTCAGCGCAAATTCTAATTGACCCGTCCGGTTTGATGGGAGTGACGATTGGCGTCTCCCACTTTGCGTGATCGACTGGCACCAAAATCCCCAAATTTATGAGCTTGTACAGCTCCTTCTCGATTTTTGGTTGAAGGGCAAATGGGACTCTCCTACCCTTAAGCCTAATGGGGCTACCTGGGGTCTAAGTTGAAGGAAATAGGGGTCCCTTGTACTTGCCCAGGCAGTCCTTGAAGACATCTTGAACTCGTTAAAGAGAATGTCTTTCAGGTTACAGTCACTTCTGTAGATGCCAGTCACTCCCATGCCCAGGGCACGAAACCAGTCTAGTCCCAACAGACTGGGCAGAGTTCCTTCGACGATCGTGATGGGCAGGGTCTTCTTGTGAGGGCCGACTCGACTCGGACGGAGGTGGTCCTCGAACAGGGATGCGATTCTGGTAGTCGTGGACTCGAGCCGCTTGTGCTTGCAGGTGGCGCCGCGACGGACGGCAGCGACTTCGCCAAAGTGTCCCAGGACATGATGGTGATCGCTGATCCCGTGTCTACTTCAAGCCGGCACCGTACTCCCTCTATTTTGGCTTGGTGAAGATCTTCTTCTCCACTTTGGTCGAGGCGCGCCTATGACCACCGTTGTTTGGTTGGAATCCGCGCCTTTTTGTTTGAGCCAATCGCGGTCGCCTTGCCGATTCCGCGCTCTGATTGGCCGATTTGAATTTTCGGCGGGAAGGTTGGGCCGCTCGACAAACTTGAGCTAGGTGCCCTTTCTTCCCACACCGCCGACACGTCGCCTTTAAACTTGCAGCGTTGGCGCTGGTGTTGACCCCGCAGCTTCCGCATTCGTCTCGGTCCCCTTTGTCGCGTTTTCGGTGCGGCAGACCCTTCCTCATCTTCACCGTCGGATTCGGTCTGAACCTCCTCCTGGTGCACCGGGTTGCCTTCGCGCCGCCTTTGTTGAAGAGGCTTGCAGTGTCTCTGCCGCTTTAGTAGACATTTCATGTGCTCTGGCTTCGCCCAGAGCGTGGCTAGTGTCAGGTTGCTCTTTGCTAGCAGCCGCCGCAAACGGATGTCTTGACCTCGGATGAGTTGCTCGAGGAGCACCTCGCCCAGGTCACGGTATCCGCAGTCCTTGGACGCCTTCTTAGCGCCATGTAGTCACCGATGGACTCGCCTCCATCTGCCTTCGTTCAATTCAAACCGCTGCACGATTTGGACGGCGCGGTGCGAAATGGTTCTTCAGCAAAGTCTGCAGAGTTGGCCACGACACCGATTGTAACGGCGCTGGCTCTGCCAGGGCTTCCGCGATGTCGATGACCTCCGACCGCAGTGGCTTAAGAAATAAGCCCTTTTTCGGTTATCTGGAACTCCGTGCAGTTCGTTGGCTTTAGAAAGCTTTCAAACGGGTCATATATGTTCCCCATTTCTCCTGCCGGGTTGTAACGGTGCGGGTGGAGTGTAACTGGCCATCTCGCCTTTTCTGCCCTGTATTTGCTGGGTTCGGGTCTATCGTGCTTCAGCTCGGTTCTGGTTCTCCTCAGCCTCGAGATCCCATCCTCGTCGCCAATGTTATGTTCTGGAAGTAACGAGGCTGGAGACCAGGGTAGTGACAACAGCTCTTTAATATAGGGTGAACCCAGCAACAGGCTGGGGGAAAAACCTCTCCTTTTATACAGTTCTGCTGGAGGCTTCGTCCAATCAGCAACGTGCTGATTTCCCGCTCAAATATTTAAAGGTACAACGTTAATACATAACAGTTCCCCACTATTCTGTCTTGGTCAGACTCTTGGAGATGGTCTCAGGTTCCAGACATCACATTTTGGAGAAGATTTGGTGAAATTGCTCCAGAAAGAAGAAACAAAGATGATCAAGATACCAGAAATGTTATTTTATAAAGAGATTCAGGGAACTGGATACGCTTAGTCTTGAGGAAAGATAATTTAGGAGAGCTTCAGTGATGCTTAACAAGTGTTAAAAGGAATCATTCAAAAGAAGGTTAAGACCTGTTATTTATTATCCAAAGTATAGGATACAGAAGAATGGTCCCAACTTACTTAGAGAGCAGTTTAACACTAGCATCCATTATTAAAGCAGGTGATGATGTGTTCCCTGGATTGTTAGTAGATGCTATAGTACTGCCATCTGTCAAGGATGCTTTAAAATGTGATAAAATAAAATGGGTTTTAAAGAAGAGAAGAGATGAGAAGAGATTTTGACACCAAGGCTTAAAATGGCTTTTCCAGCTCCAAAATTTCAGGACTTTATCATTTATGGCAAAGCTCATTCCCCAGTTTAAATGTGATGTACCAAAATTCCTTAATGCTAGAGGTTGAATTTTTCTTCAAGGCTGCATTGATCTGAGAGCAACCAGAGACATGCACAGGAATGGTCACTAGCTTCAAATCAGTGACTGTATGGCTGCATGAGTGAAGCTCTACCCATTTAAATGCATGTCTAAAAGAAGATGGGCTTTGATTGCTTGGTCATGCCCACCATTTCAAACCAGGAATTATCCTGCTTATCTAATTAGGATGGTTGGCCTACCATAACTTGCCTCCTGCCCCACCCACACATATAAATCAAGCAATTACTATTAGTCTTCATGGCTATCTGTTGCCTGCAAATCAAAATAGTAGAGATCTCAATTCTAGCTGCTGGGGAGCAAGCATATGACAATTGTCCCAGTGTCCTGTTTGGGCAAAGGCACCTGGTTGGCCACTGTTGGAACGCCAGGTTAGAAAAACTTCTATGCTGCCCTTAAGATAGAGATTTATACATAAACACCAACAGCGATAATAATAAACAGTCTGGTTTGATGGATTAAAAGGCAGAAGTGTTAACACAAACAACACATAAGGTGTGTCTGGTAAAATGCATTGGCCATTTACCCTGGTGGCTCATCATTTTTCTGGGGGAGACAGCAACTGGCCTCTATATTTCTGATTAGATCACCTGTCATGTGTTATTCCTTACATAATTGTTTCTGTAACCCACCATTATCCTTATGATTGTTCTAGCCCATTATCCACTTAGCCTTGCCTAATGCATGTGCCACAGGGAAAATGAAAGGAAGGGAGGGGGCTGAAAGAAATGCAGGCTTTTTAATAATGAGGAGTCTAGCACTGCACCAAAATACAAACAAACAAGCAATTTAACATCCTCCCTGTAGCAGGTGAATACCCAGAATTATAGATATGAAGCCCAGAAGAGAATTATAATTGAATCTCTCTATTGGAATAACAAAAAAGCCCTTATTTTGTCTGCTTACTTGTTTTGGTCTTCAATATATTCCATATTTTTCAAAAGAGAGAAAACCATTACAGTATTATTTAATATCCCAGAGCAGTGAAGAATCCATAAACCAAAAGTTCTTTGTACTCATCTTGCCATGACGTTCTGGTTAATAACCTTTATTTATGCACTTTAAAGATATATATGGAAGATTTTCAATCAAATTATCTTCCAGATGGTTTAGATCTATTATGACCCCAAATCATTTTATACTATAAAACAGACAGCAATTTACTCAGCTTTTGATAATGCTACAGCCAAAAAAGAAGCTGGGCCTCAGGTTATAGAAAACATGCACATTTTCTACTGTTCCTCATCCTGCTACTGCTGCTTTGTTTAAGAAATTGGTCAGCTGGGTTTTCCCACAGTCCTGGCCAACGGTCCTCTTTACTGTTTGAGCTTTTGCAGAGTAATGCCCACAGAAAGAATATCTGCGTACTTGACTTCAACTGTGAATTCCTCAGTTAGCATTTCTTAGTGTTAGTATCAGATCTGAAAAGTCAAGATGGCTGTCAGAACTATGCAATCAGCACCTCACCCTTTAAAAAAAATGTTTTGACCTTGGTTACCACTAAATGACATGGAAACTCAAGCTCTGTGGTCATCTTTAGTTGTCTGAATATCTGAAGTCCAGATATGGTAATCCTAATTTCTTATCTTCTACCACCCCTATAATCACCTCATGCTTTTCAATTGCTCTTATGTTAAAGGTAATTTAATGTACTCTAATCAAGCTTCATTTGTCAGGAATAAATGAACCTATCCATGCCATTTCCTTGAATACACCCGTACAGAAGCAGTTTTCTACTGCCTTCTTTGAAGATATTTTTCACATAAAGTGTGTCCAGTCAATCTTACAAGCCTGGGATTTCCTCTTGGTCCCAAGTATAAACCATATTTGACTCTGTTTTGATAATTTGACTAATTTAAAAAAATCCAAACAGAATTAGACATCGTTAACAGGATGTGAGATTATATCTCAGGTTACCAAACTAGATTGAAAAGTAAAAACAAACAAAAAAAATCCAGAAGTAATTTCTTTATTCTTCTCTATAACAAAGAAAAGAAATACTTTAGGGTTTAAAATTTTACAATCTAAACTCATCAGTATTTATAATTGCATCATGATTTCAGGAATAAAATGGAATTTGCTTCTCCTTTTTTCTCGTAAAAATTCACTTGAGGATAAGGACCAGAAATATATTTTATTGTAAAAATAATAAAATTAGCACCTATTATTCTGTACATTTCCTGACAATTGTACCTTGTTATGTTTTTAAAAAAATATATCAAGAGAAAAAATGCCAGCTCAGGACCACCATGGTAATCTCTGCATTAGAGTCAGAAATGTACGTGAAATCCCACATCCCATTCTATCAATGATCTTTTATATATCAACTTGGCTTTGGGCACCTGAACATAAACTTCAAAGTTTATGTTACAAATTATTTCCCTTTGTTGAGATGGAAGAAAGTCATTATCTCAATGAAATCTTTAAAATGTTGTATCCATTATAATATCCTCTTTTTTCTAATTGATGATGCGGAAATATTTAAAGACATTTACATGAATTCTACAGTGTAGTTTTCTGTTCATACTGAAAGGCAGATTTGGGTTGCAGCCATTCTGAATTTTCATCCTAAATCTCCAAACAGGCTTATTTAATATTGAAATGAAACTCAGTTTGTCTTCATCTTCCTCTTTCAACTCATATCTTATTATTATTATTTTGGCAGTGAGATTATACTTTAAAATATTTAAATATATTTTTTAAAAAATATTTAAAATCTACAAATATGAATTGTATTTGCAAATGCATAACATGCAAAGTGAAATTTTTGGGTTTGTGAATGAGAATTGTGTCAATTCAATTTCATAGAAAGTTGTAATTTTTATTTTTTATTTTTATTTTATTTTGTCACAACATCATACAAAAAGATTATATAGTATATAAACATATATATGAGTAAATGTTAGGAGGTATAAGCATATATATATATATATATATATATATATATATATATATATATATATATATATATATATATATATATATAGGAAGAAGAAAAGAAAAACAATAGGACAGGAACGGTAGGCACGTTTGCACGCCCCTTATGGTCCTCTTAGGAATGGGGTGAGGTCCATAGTTGAAAGTTTTTGGTTAAAGCTTTTAGGATTATGGGAAGAGATCACAGAGTCAGGTAATCTGACTGAAACAGATGATAGATTATGATAGATAAATAGATAGATAGATAGATAGATAGATAGATAGATAGATAGATAGATAGATAAAAATAATCACCATTAACCAAAAATGTGGTATTTAGATAGATACTCAATCACTAAGGGTGTCACAATATAGAGTTTAATAGTCAAATCTCCTATATTACTCGCTGCACCAAAAGAGGACATTGGAAAGGTTTGTAGATTCATCCATTGAGCATGATAGTTGTACCAGAAATGTCATGCTCTTACATGGGTATACAGAGACTACGTGGGTAAATATAGTATCTATGACTTTCTGGGCAGTTGTAGATTTCTATGTGAGATTCATCAAATGCATTTCAATACATATTCAGTCAATGTTTGCAGTTCTCAGTCCACCTATGGAATTATCAAGGTGATCCATTCATATTTTTCTTGTTTAAATTTAGGCCTTATATTTCTAAGAACCGAGGCATGGTATTTGGGGCTTTATACTTTTCTTTAAAGGGCTTGTCTGAAACTGATGGGAACTTTAATGTGACCAGAACAGTTCTGAAACTGCACAGATGCCTGGACCATGCAGTTTATCTCACGGCTGACATTACAATTGAGCTGTTGGGGCTAAAACAGCATACTGAATGGGCAATGCTATCATTTATTGAAGGAACTGCCATATACCAAGGAGTGTATAGAGGAGAAATATATTTGCGTAATCAGGACTGGAGGTGACTTCTAAAGATATCTCAGTGATAGTCACACTACATGTTGCCATTCATCAATGGTGAATGAGTCCAGCCTGAAACATATATCATACAGTGATTGTGATTTGATTAAGGGAAGCCAAAACAACAGTTGTTTTGCTAGGCTGATTTTGTTCTTACTTCTCCTTAAAGGCCTTCCTTCCTTCCCCTTCCTTCCTTCCTCCCTCCCTCCCTCCCTCCCTCCCTTAGACAGAGTCAAGCCACTGCTATGTTTCCAGGTCTACTATTCTTCCATTCTCCACACAAACAACTGCTCAGGCTTTCTCTGTAGGAATTCATATATAGGAGGCAGTTTTATCTAGTGGTTAAGACTCAAGACTAAGAGAACCATGAGTTCTAGTCCCACTTTAGCCATGAAAGCCAGCTAAGTGAACTTGGGCCAGTCACTCTCTCAGCCCAACCCACCTCAAAGGGTTGCTTTTTGTATGGAAAATAAGAGGGGAAAGATGTGTTGAATATGTTCACCTCTTTCAGTTATTTGAAAAAAATAATAAAGGTGGGATGCAAATAAATAAATATTCAGAATCAAGGCCAGACAATAAAGGCTGCCACTACTGCAGAAGTATGCCATTTTTAGTTTTGAGTCTCCAGAAGTGGAAAAGCTGGGTTGTGGTAAGAAAGGAAAGTTGAGTAACATTCACCTCCCAAGATCTCTCTAGATCTTTTTCAGTTAATTCCTTCAAGTGTTGGTGTTTGTGATGTCTCTCAACCTAGACCAGGGGTGTCCAAACTTGGCCCCTTGAAGAGTGGTGGACTTCAACTTCCAGAATCCCCAGCCAACATGAGCTATAAATATGAGCAAGTTGCTGGCTGGGGAATTCTGGGAGTTGAAGTCCACCACTCTTCCATGGGCCAAGTTTGGACATCCCTGACCTAGACTATCATTATTCTTTTGAGTCTAACATATACCATTATCTCATTCTGTATTTTGTTTTTTGATCCTTGCAGTTACTTATTCAGATTGCTTCTCCAGTGTTTGCAATATTCCCTTGACCTCAACTTTCTGGCAAAATTCTCCCTATGTTCCACATTTTGATACTGATCCAAAGGTCCAAGGTGATCTCATTATAAAAGTTATTCTGAGAAAGGACCTGTTAATCCATTATCATTCCAACCAAGTTATTTTATCCAAGCACAATAAGGTGGTCTAATCTAAGAAGCAACAGTCAAATGCTTGTGTTTGTGATGGTACAGAAAACATGGCACATTATAAACTATAGAAACTATTGAAGCATCACTTTGCATGTAAATGAAACTCTCAAACAATGTATACTTGAGTGTGTTAGCATTGGATTTGTACTACAAAGGTAACTTTATACTTTGACATAGATTCTGAAGAGTATAGCTAATATCAGGTTTTCTAACTAAAAGAGCTGTCCCAACGAAAAAGAGTCAAATTGTTTAAATAAAACTTAATTTCATTACTTTCCATTCATCCTCAGCTTTTCAGATGAAATCTATATCTTCTACTCATATAGATAAATAATTCAATAGAAAATAAAATTCCAGAGATGCAAAACATTATAATACAAAATATTTAGTATGTATACAATTCAGTCATTTATGTTAAATTTTCCAACTGTCTTAATGAGATCAGTGATCTTTAAAATGACAATTAGAAAGAACATGTACCTAATGTTAGTGTAGCTCGCACCATTGTCGAATATATAAAAATGCTGAAACTAGTAAGGACATAGAGAACCTGAGAAAGGATATATGAAAGGCACCTTTATGGAAAACAATTGATTTGCTTCATTTCATTGAAATGGCTGGTGCTTTGATGGTTCATATTTACAATAGCTTCTCCTAATTCCTCAGTTGAGTTGATATGTTGAAATCTTTAGAAACATAAACTTGATCAGAACTTCCTGGGTAATAAACAGCGGATTTAAGACATCCTCCCCCCTTTGTACTGTGTAACTGTGAGCCCACCTGCATGCCAATTGTGTAGCTAAAGACATCAAGAAATGTGTTCTTCATGCTCAAATGCTCTTCAAAGTTGAAAATAGTTCCTCGCAGCTCAATATGCAAAACTGATGCAAAAAGACAGGAAGAATGAAAAGTATACATATATGTGTGCATCTGCACACATGTGCACACACACATACACACACCACAGAAATACAGACACACACACACACACACACACACACACACACACACACAAAGCTGACCTTCCCAAAAAAGGGGTAAAGCTTGAATAAATCCACTATCATTAAAAACACAGAAGAGCCATAACTCAGACTGAATTCTACCTCTTTTTTTGAGAAAGTTCTGAGAGAGAAATTGAAGATCATTAGCGGCAGTAATATAATACATACATACTCATCTCACTATTCCATTTTGGATTAAGCAACATTATTCAAAGTGCAGAAAGTGGGTAGGAAACTGTATAATAAGAAAATATAGCTAAAACTAATTTACATAAATTCTATTCATTGTACTTCTCCCATAGCATGGTATGTTTGCAAATTATCCTTGCTTAACATCACACATGTATACTGTTTCATATATTGCCTTCAGTTCTTTAAACTTCTCACCTCTCTTTTTGAGGTTCTCATCAACTTCATCCAACTAAGACTTTCTCAGTCTTCCTTTCCTTCTTGATCTGTTAACTCCATATACTGTATTTGTTTTGTCATTCAGTCCTCATTCATTTTATAGACATTACCAAAGGACATCAGTGGCACTTCTACTCATTTCTGTATTCAGTCCACATATATTCAATACCCATTTATTCTAGATCCTGCCTCTTCTTGTTTTACCACATTTTTTAAAAAATATCTCTTTCCCACAGCATCTTACCTTTATTTTCTCTTGACTTACCCAGATGGGTGGGAGTATGCCTTTGTACACAATCATTTTTGCCTCTTTTGACAAACATTAAATCTTGGCAAAGAGACCATGTACTACTTTTGCATTCCTTAAATTTTTTCCACCCATGTTCCCATCTTCAATAAATATTCTACCAAGGTACACAAATTAAATATACGATTGGGTGGGGGGTGGCTAATATGCACATTAACTGGATATTTTAACTACAGTATGATGGACACTAGTGGGCTCTGTTCTTTCTACTGTATAGGTCATGGCAGAATTATTATTGTGGATTCCACCATTTCACTTCTTGAGAAATCCATGATAATTGTTTTATATTCCTAGTTGCTACTCAGCTGAAGTTCTGAGGTTAATAGAACATAGAATTTATGGAGGATGAAAGGCACCTACACATGAGGACTTTAAAAACCAAGTCAAGTTCCATCCCCGCATATATGACCTTCCTCTGTATTATATTCTTCCAGGAATTCAAAGAGTGATTTCATATGGCATCTAGATACTTTTCCTGAAGGCAAAATATATTTAGTCCTTAAATCTTTCATTCATTGTAAGATCTTAGTTTCTAGGCCTGGATCATTTTTGTTGCCCTTCTCTGAACTTGTTCCAGTTTTGGTTCAATCATTTGTAAAAAGTGTTGTCAGAATCAGACACAATACTCAAGATGCGCTCCAACAATCCTTGGTAATTACCAAGGATTATCACTAAGCAAGTATGCCATTTTTCTCAGCCAATTCCCTTCCTCCTGGAGCCCATTTTGACATGGAGCCACAATGCGACCCTGCCCCATTTGGCTCGCTCTCACCTCCTGGATGTCAGTTGCTTTTCCTTCACTTTTCCTGCAGAGCCACCAGTGTTGTGATGCCCCCGAGAGAGAGACAGAGGGAGGGAAAGAGAAAGAGAGAGGGAGATAGACAGAGACAGAGAGAGACAGAGAGAGGGGGAAAGAGAGAGGGAGGGAGAGAGAGAGACAGAAATAGAGAGGGGGCGAGAGAGAGAAAGGGAGGGAAAGAGAGGGAGGGAGGGAAAGAGATATATAGAGAAAGAGAAGGGGGGAGAGATAGAGACATAAAGAGAGATACATAGAAGGGGGAGAGTGGGAGAGAGAGAGACATAGAGAGAGGGAAAGATAGAGAGGGAGAGACAAAGAGAGAGACAGAGAGAGATATCAGAGAGGGAGGGGGAAAGAGAGAGGGAGGAAGAGAGAGAGACAGAAATAGAGAGGGGGCGAGAGAGAGAAAGGGAGGGAAAGAGAGGGAGGGAGGGAAAGAGATATATAGAGAAAGAGAAGGGGGGAGAGATAGAGACATAAAGAGAGATACATAGAAGGGGGAGAGTGGGAGAGAGAGAGACATAGAGAGAGGGAAAGATAGAGAGGGAGAGACAGAGAGAGACAGAGAGAGATATCAGAGAGGGGGAGAGAGAGGGGAGGGGGAGAGAGAGAGGATGGAGAGAGAGAGACATAGAGACACACAAAGATTGATACAGAGAGGGGGAGAGAGAGACATAGAAAAAGATAGGGAGAGAAAGAGAGAGAGAAAGAGAGAGAAAGAGAGAGATGTCAAAAGGGTTTTGTGGTTCCTGGTGTTTTTTAACAACTGTTCTCTGTCCTAATGACTGGCTGGGTAGGTGTGGCTAGGGGGACATGTGACTGAGTGGGAGTGAGTGACATCGAGTTGGCCACACCCAACCAGGTTTTGTGGCTCCCAATGTTTTCTTTTCTGTAGGAAATGGGTATAAATGGCTCTTTGAGTGTTTAAGGTTGCAGACCCCTGTTCTAGTTGATTCATGCAAATCATCCCGCAGACCTCTGTTATATCAGTTGGTTCATATTTGCCTTTTTGTACAAGCTCACTTCGTTGATTTTCTATATTCTAAGCATTAGTGCATAGAGAACAAAGGCCATGAACTTTATGAGTCAACTTCTGTGAAAGTCTGCATGTAGCCTCATTACAAGGAGAACAACAAAAAACAATTTGCTACATTCATTCTATTCTAAAAGAAAAAGAAATATACAAAAGAAATATATACTATGAGCATGAAATGATATGAAAAAACTGAGGGTTTGACTTTAGGGCAAACTGCAGCATTGATGATAATATATTACCATCATCCTCATTTAAGTCTGTAATTTTGGGCAGAATATTCTATTTCTGTTATTACGCTAGCATTTATTATTAAATTATAAACTTTTATCAATAATAATAATTCCAAATTTATTGCATAAACTGGTCAAAAATAATTCAACAATATATCTGGGGGGAAGCTCATAAAGTTTAAATGAACAGGGAGAATTCAGGACACTGCAATGACTTTGGAAACACAGATCAAAAACAAAGAGACTGGAAGTATAATTAACTCCATTACTGCTCAGTCAAATGAAAACATCCCTGACACCGTTTCTTATTTATGACAGCAGCAAATAGCTCTATTCTGATGCTGGTTATTGCTGTAGGACAGCAGTGGTTCTATGAGAGATGAAATGGAAATAAGCCTGCTAATATTTATGTCACAAAGATCAGGTTATAGATACAAGCTTTATGCAAAAGTTGCAGTAAATATTCCCAGTAACTTTTGAATATCTTCATTCCACAAGCCCCTTTCAATAGTAAACATAATAGGTTTAGATTCAATTTTCAAAATAATATTGTGAAATTATACCAGACTTTTCCCTAGTTGAATGCTATTTCCATTAGATGAATATTTGGCCAACCTCTACAATCTATTCCTTTCTCCCATTCAATTAAAATGGTCTGCTTATATTTATGGATAGACATATAATTTGACTAGGCAGAAGGCTTCTAAAGAAATAAGGGTTGAATTTGAATGAGCATACAGGATATATTTGTTACAAGAAAAATCCTTTTGAACAATGATTTTAAAATAGGATCCACTTATTATACATTAAATTGTAAAACCTAAATTATACCCCCCCCTCTCTTTCTCTCTCCCTTTCCCTCTCCCTCCCTCCTAATCTATATTCCGTTTTAAAGCAAAGAAGATACTTCAAGTTAGAGGTGTTTGTTAAGGAACTACAGCTGAGGAAGTCGAAAAATACCATCATTCATTGAAGTATATTATAGATGAGTAGAATTTATTTAATTATATCATTAAGTCATGTAGAATGTTGGGCAAGAGAGTGAATTTATTTTTTTGATTCAAGTACATGTGCCATAGACTCATTACTTGATCTTAGATAAACTAATAGTTCTTAACTTCAGCTCTTCATCAATTATATAAACTGCTTCAACTCATACCCTTAAAACAACGCTATAGAGCACTGCACATCAGAACAACTAGACACAAGAACAGTTTTTTCCCGAACGCCATCACTCTGCTAAACAAATAATTCCCTCAACACTGTCAAATTATTTATTAAGTCTGCATTACTATTAATCTTCTCATCGTTCCCATCATCCACCTCCTTCCACTTATGACTGCATGACTGTAACTTTGTTGCTTGTATCCTTATGATTTATCTTGATATTGTTTCCTGATTGCTTATTTGTACCCTATGACTATTAAGTGTTGTACCTTATGATTCTTGATGAACGTATCTTTTCTTTTATGTACACTGAGAGCATATGCACCAAGACAAATTCCTTGTGTGTCCAATCACACTTGGCCAATAAAAAATTCTATTCTATTCCATAGGTGATAAGGCTTTCCAGCCTGAATTAAATATTTGTATTTTGAAAAAAAGGTCTTTTAGCTGACACTTCTACACTGTGAAATAAGATCTGTGCTCATTTTTTGTGCTAAATAATGATTTGTTAAACAAGCCCTAGAGCTTTGTTCATATATGATCTAAGTCATTTATTATGGTTTATTGCTATGTTTTTTAAAGTGAAAGAGAGAATAGGGACTGATGGACCCCACACATGGCAGAACTTCATTCCAAAATAGTGATTCAGCTTGGTTTAATATAAACCTGTCAAACTGGTAGCTCGCGAGCCAGATAAGTCATACTCAGGCCACGCCCAACCCAGCTCCGCAAAGGCAAAAAAATCACGATATGTTACGTGATGCGATCAAGTTTGACACTCTTGGTTTAGTACCTGAAATATCAATGGACTGATATTTTTTTATTCAACATACTAAGCTAATAGATTAAAATATAATTCTATGAGTTATTTCCATTTTTTCTCATCCTATAACATTGCATAACAATTTACAATAATTATAATTTTGATTTTTGCATTTGTTTTGTTAGAGCAATTGTATAGAAAATGTTTGTGTTACTTGGAATAAACAAACAATTCCTGAACTGTTGTGTATCCTACTGTGGGGGAGAGACAAGAAACATGATCAATTTGTGAAACATTTTACTAGATATCTGAAAGCTGTTATGATTCAACAGCATATGGGATCAGGTGGGTTCAGACTCAGATGAACATAGATTTTATTACCTTGGTATGTTTCACTTTATGCAAAGATGTCTCCCATAGAAAGAACCAACAAAGCCACAACAATGAGAACATAAGGACTGTTTCCCATATTAATGCTAAGAATAATGAAATCTGACAGCAATATCATTGCAATAGATGCATCAGAGTAATGAAAAATACTTTTCACAAATTTTAGGGCCACAAGGATAGGATGGTTATATATCCTACTTTACATGTGACAGTCCTCTGTTTGAAAGATTGTCTGGTCTAACTAGTTTAAGGATAAAGCTGTACAGTATAAGAAGGAAAAACCAAAATATTGAAATTGCTCATTAACTGCTCTACCTGAACATCAGATCAAAAAGATAGGCAAGTTAGCTAGACAGTCTCTCAAATATGGTTTATTTTTATTTCATACATCATAATTATTTCTAAAATCTGATCCACAGGATGTTAAGGAAATTTTCATTTGGCTAAACAAATGCTAAATATTGCTGTGTTTTAGGGGCACATAGGACATTCCCCTGGATGAAGAATTGTCTCTACAGTAACTGGCAATGGATCTCTCAACTTTGCATAGAGGAATCATTTATATTTCTGTAGATTCTGGTAATGCTGGATTTTCTGGATTCAAAACCAAAGTTTTATCTGTGAGCTACAACCCTTCTTCTTTGTTTTGCTATCTTTGCATCTTTTGAAAAAGTAATTCAACATGTTTTTGATACATAAACTCATCAATCCCCACAGATATCTTTTAAAATGCTATCACAATCTATCTCTGAACTTAGAAATCTTCATTCAAATACATGCTTATTATTCCACATAAGTATTTTTGGAAAAATAATCCATTCTTTCACTGAATTTTAAATGACCACAGTTAGGAAAATCAAAGTTGTCAAGAACTTATATTGCAGATGAAATAATAAAGACACAAATGAAAATTCAGTTTGGCATATACTTATAGAGGTTGAGGGAATTTGACAAAGTTAAAATTAATTACAAATCAGAAACACGTTCACTTCAGTATCACAGTGCTACAGTTTACAAATTGGGAAATCAGAATCAAATGTTCTGTAGCTCTTTCTATCCCTCTGTTGCTTTTCTCATTGCTCACTATGATGTGCATTTGTTGATGCATTTTTTATTACATGCCCAGCAGACACCCATCAGGAATATTGTCCTAGTTGCCTTGTACGTTTCTGATAAAAAAGGCATTACAATCTTAAAATGGCATGCATTCATATTATCATTAGCAAGAGAAAAATGACTTTTATTTCATAATCACTGGTTATTAATATTGCTGCCTTAGTCTACATTGTTCACTTCTGTGAATGCAACAGTAATTAAAATGATACAAAATGCACATAATGATCAGAAAGTCTAATATACCTGGAGTCTACATATACAGAAAATAATATTTATATCTTCTAAACAGATACCCAGTCATACACACATATATACACACACATTTAAAATGTCCCTTTAATCTTGTAGGCAAATTTCAGTGAAGTGTTTTTAGCACCAAGCCATAAAAACTTTAAAAGGGGATTAGCATCGAAATGTGATAATTTATAATACTTCTGCAGCTTTCAATTATTCAAGTATTCATAGTCCAACAAATTGAATAATATATGGAATCATGAACTGAACTCTGACAAGATGATAACTGAAAATAATAAAAGTAATCAGTACTTGTGATATTCATACATGGGATGGAATTCCTGAAAGATATTTAAAAATGAGACCCACTTCCATCTAAGATATCATTTTTTCCTATCCATAGTGATAGGAATACAGTGAACATGTATTCGACATGCATGTAGATTTTACATGCATGTAGAATAAGGTACATTAGGGAAACCTGCTCATGTGCTGATTTCAAGATGCAGGGAGATTTTTCTACCATTAAAAGAGAAAATTTCACAGTATCTTGTGTAAAGAACGTTTTAAACCAATGACAATGTTACAAACACAAGTACCAAATTAATATTCCCATATTTCCTTTGAGATTATACTTTGGGATGGTGTTATCTGTGGAGAAAACTGAAAAATGAGTATTTAAGACTTTGAGATTGCAGAATTTTCTCAGCTGGATGTCAAGACTGGAAGTAAATCTGTCAGAGGTTAAAAAAGTGGTAATTCACAGTTCAAATGGGTAGACACAAATAACATTAAATGCTCCTTGTTTCTCTACAAATCCATGCATATTATCTCAGTAGGCATGGCTGTGGGAACATGTGTTGAGATTAGTTATACGTATGCCACTTTATACTATAAGATGTCAGTAAATAGTTTCATTTTTCATATGCCTAGGTAAAGATTATAACCTGATGTTTCACATCTCCCCTCAGCACAAAACTGTTGCATGATAGAAACAGCAGAAAAAGAGCAAAGAAGTTATCCTTTAGATTCCATACAGCTGTACCAAAAGAATTTCCTACTATCACAACTGGGTTTTAATTTTCTAGCACTAAAAAAAAAGTCTCTCATGTCAGTAATACCCAACTATGTTGAAGTGAATTAATCTTATTTATTAACTGGTTCCACATTTAAAAAGAATGATAAGGAATCCCATAGCTGAAGCTTCATACAAATCTGTGACTTACACCAAACTCATCCTAATTTGGAAGACATGCATAGATCTTCCAATATCCAATATCAGTCCAGATGATGAAAACTATATCTCAGAAGTAAAATGGGGGGGAGGAGGGGGAGGAATTATTCACTGTCTTTCAAATGATTTTAGCAGATATATTTTGCTATCCTTAAAGATTTGTGGACATATTTCCTTGGAAAGAAAGACTAGTTTCCAGAAATGGTTAGAGTCATAGAATACTAGTAAAGTGTTTTTCCTATGTATGTGATAATGCACAACTTTCATAAATAGTGAAACGATGCGCCAACATATTTCATGTAATTGATAGTCTCTCCACACCGGTGCTGGCTTATAAAGTATATTTATTTCTATTTGTTTTCTCATGTGCTCTCTCTCTCTCTCTCTCTCTCTCTCTCTCTCTCTCTCCCTCTTCCCCACTCTCTGTTAGTGAAACACAGAGATATCTGTTTCTTTAGGTTTGGGCTTTGTTTTCAGCAGCTTGATCTCTGCTTTTTTAAAAAGGAAAAGAAAAAGAAAGAAGGAGGGAGGAGAGTCAGCTCTCTTCTCCTGCCTTCGCTTTGAGGATCTCCCACCGACCTTTGTAATTGGCACATTTCTACTCCTTTCTCAAAAAAAAAAAAAAATGCGCAAAGGAACGGCGGGTGACCTAAAGAGAGGATCCAGCTGTTCAAGGAGAATAAATATCCCAAGAGAAAGGAGGGCAGGTTTTGTCTGCCGCCGCCGCCGCCGCCGCCCTTGCAGGCAGCCCTCTCTCTGGTCCCAGCCTCCGTTTGCAGGATGGTTCCCTCACCTCGCAGCAGATCGCGTAATTAAGAAGGAACCGGGATTCCTCTGTCTGCCGAGCAGCCGCAAAGCGCTTGGCGTCTCAACGGGGCTGAAATAGTTTAGGCTTCCCCTCTTTCTCCTGCCTGTTATTACATTATTTCAGATAACTCATCGGGGCGCTTCCTAGAAGAGGCGGTGCGTTCTCACGAGGGGTAGACTTCGGGAGTAAAGTGGACTCGTGAAACCCCCTTTTGACACCACCACGCCCGGTGCTCCCCTCCGAGTGTCAAAAGTGGACCAGAAGGAACCCTTGGAGGGAAAGGGGAAAATAACGTTTTCACCGGTTCTTAGGGAGTTTCCCTCCTGCCTCAAGCTACCGTTAAATCATCCTTGTCAAGGGTGACTTTTATCCCAAGGGCTAATAAAAATTATTTGAAGAGGATTTATCTTTTGAGCTTTTTTCTTCTCCCTGGGCGCCTTGAGCTGCGGCTCGGCCTCTCCGTCTTTCAAGGCCGCCGTGTAAATCAGCGGCTTTGCTCTTCAGCGCAAACGGCTCGGCTCCAGGGAGAAATGGGGTGGTTTCAGTGGGACCATAAATGTCAGCGTCTCCAAATTCAGGTAGGTTGCAATTCATGTCATTTAGAGGAAAGGCTTAAGTAGTGGCTTTCAGGTCCTTATAGCCAGCATCCAATAATCCTAAGGAGGTGCCCCCTTTACAGAAGACGGGCCTCTTTCTGAAAAAATTATTAGAGGACATTTTCTCTTCCTTTGAAAGTGACCTCTATTTCAGTGGGCTCCCAACTTTTTAAAATTAATATATTTCTAAATCACAGGCACATCTGACTATGTTGCATACATTACAAAACAGGGTATCTTAAGTGTATCAGAGGAAAAAAGGAAATGTAAATATGTATACATCCAAATCTTTTCTTTCTGTGTATAATCCCACTTCTATTTGGAGGATTGATAAACAGGTCAAAAACTGATATACTGCAATGATAAGGATCCTAAGAAGATGGAAAAGGGGAACTGACATTGTTTTTAAGCAGCTCTGGGACAACAAACTGAGTACCTGTGTATCTGACTCCATGTTGAGTTGCTCATAGACTTCCCCATCAGAATGATATGTATACAGTAGTAATTATGTCGACATTTATCTCACTGTAGAAGAATTAGCACATGCAAGTTTTAGGCAAAATGGGGTCTTTTGTCTTTTTCTGGGGTTGTGATATGTGAGAGTAAGTGACTCCTCGAGGTGTAGAAGATTAAGGCTGAGATAAATGTTGGCACAAGGCCAGTTATGGAAGATGATTTTGACTTGTGGCTTTATTTGGCTGTTACTGGATTAAACTTCTAAACATATTAGACTAGTCTTTCTGCATGCAAATCCTTCAGAGATTTAGCAGTGGATCTGGCTTCTTTTATCCTAGTCATCACAATAAACAATAAAAAGCTGAGCGCAAAATTTAACTCTTAAGAGGGAACACAAACCATTTCTTATTTCTGACAAGAGAACCAAGAACAGGAAAACCAGGAAGATAAAAACATATTTGTGATCATTAGGGCAAAACTAGTTGTCGGCACATTATGGAAAATGAGTCACTTTTTAGAAAGGGCTTTTAATTGCTTAATCTAAGAAATGTGGACAATGGCATACGTGTTTTATTTTAGGGTCTATCTAGCTCACTCAGAAAATGTAATGGACCTAATTTTCATTTAGTATAGGTCTGTGCAGTTCCTAAAACATCTAAATGGCTATTAATTTAATCAGGTAATTTAACTCTACCTCAAGAAAAGGCCAGTAGCTAGTTGTCACGCAGTGATTATGAGGATGACATTTCTATCCCATGATGCCAGAGGCAGACTTTGATACATCATTTTCTTTTTGAAGGTTAAACTCAGATAACCTGCCTTTGGCATTTAATTAGCTACATATTAAACACTCTTTTAATAATAAAATGATTAAAAATTTTATTGCTTCTCAAATGAGGCCCTTTTAGATAGATTTAATGACTTGGTTTGAGTACTGTAGTTTGTGAACCAAACCTTAGGCCAGGATATGTTCTAATGATGTGCTTTACAGCTTGCAAAATCTGTATTTTATTCAAATTACTGTCATAATCATTTTGAGTAAAACTTATTACTGTATGCTATCTTCTGTGTTTCTAAGTTGAATTGTCACATGCCATTGAAAAAGGAATTTAGAATTAATTGAAACCTATTTTTTTTAAAAATATATATGGTTGAATACTGAGCTAAAAATAACATGGAAATAAAATTATTAAAGTGGGCATCATAATATACATGTTTAGCATTATGAAACACTTTTAATATGTCAATATTAACAGCCTACTAGCAATGAAAAGTTGTAAACCAACAGTATATTTTAGTTCCTTAATTAATATGAAAATACTAGTATTTTAGTGAAGATTTATATGGTGGCTGTTTGTCTCCCTCTTTCTCTGCTAAGACCTGCTTCATAAATATGACTTGTAAATGCAGATTGGGTCGAAAGGAAAAAAATGAAAGGGCATTGCCAATAATTAAATATCGTCCAACAGATCATAGACATTTCTGCATTTATGAAAAGTAATGTAGGAGAGTCCATTTGGAATTATGGTTAAAGGCAGGGGTCTCCAAACTTAGCAACTTTAAGATGAACTCCTGGAATTCCTGAGCAAGCCATGTCTTAAAGTTGCCAAATTTGGTGATCCCTAGTTAAAAGCACCAGCTTTGGAATAATAAGATGTGAGATCTAGTGCGGCTTTAGGCGCAAAGCCGGTTCAATGATCTTGGTCCAGTAACTCTCCCTTGGCCCTAGCTGAAAAATTTGGGCAAAAAAGCTTCCTGGAATTGTCAGTAGCAATTTTAAAAAAACAGAAAAGAATGAGGATGAAGATGATGAGCATAAAAAAACCCCACCCCTCTCTCTCCCCTGCAACAATTGTGACAAATCCTCTAATCTATATAATATCTGATTCATAAGTGCATTAGAATACTATACACATTCAGACACTAGTCATGCGTAGGTACCGTATGAGTAATCTGCTTCCTTGTGAATTTCTACATCTATATAGCTTTTATTGTAAACATATATGTACTTGTGTATCTCTCATAAAGTGCAATTCAGTTGCCTGCTTATTTCAAGCAAAGTAAAACTAATTTGAAATTTGGCATGCGGCATCTTCTTGAAGAATTAATATGACTGATCTGATGTGGCACATGATCTTAATCTTAAAATTTTAGTCTACTTTTTCTATTCCATTAGTTCAAAGGGCATATAATATATTTCTGTTGCAGTCCTGGTGGGCTTGGTGCTGCTTTGAGGAGAGACTCAAAAGTTATTTTTCTGCACAGGAAACCTGTTGCGCTGCTGGCAAGAACATAATGCATGCTCAGTTTCTGTCTGAAGCTAGAATTCCGCCAGTAGACTAACATTTGCAGAGGGAGCCACCTTGTGGATTCTTTGTGTTATTAATACTTCAGTTACGGAATGTGGCCCCTCAAAAAAGAGAACTAGAATGCAGTGTAAGATAAAGATCTATTTGTTTGTTTGTTCGTTTGTCTGTTTTTATCCATTTTATTCCTTTTTCCTTACGCTTTTTATTCCTTTTTTTTCGCTCTTCTTTCTTTGAATTTAGTCTGCGTTAGATTTTACTGTTACAATCAAAATTCTTAATAAAAAATATAAAAAGGTTTACAATTGATGTATTGAAAAAGTAACATATTTTATTTCAACATTCCTCTCTGTGCTTAGCCTCACTTTTCTCACTTTTTAAAAAGAAACAATCATGGATATTCTCCATTTTAAAAAAATGTTTAGATTTCCATGATCTTAAAAGGTTTTTTTTAAAAAAATTGTCTATGGTCATAACTTAGGAAAGCAAAATTAATAGAATGGAAATTATTTTCCCTGAAATTGAGGGCATTGTATAACCTTCGGTATAATGCAGATAAAGAAATTTGCTTTAAGCAAGAATCCTTGCTCTTTTGTGTCCAGTTTTGGAGAAGTAAATCAGTAGTGTTGGCAATTGTGTTTATTTTGTTAAAATCTGCTTTCTTAGTCCAAGATATGCATTTCAATATCAAAGGAAGGAGCATTACTGGATCATTCTTCACCAATATCCCTGCTTACTAATATTTCATTAGTTACATTTTCCCCACTGCTTCATATCAGATGAAGGATAGTTGATCGCCTTGCATCTTCTGAGGGAGTAAGTTGTCAGGAAATCAGGAATATCCTGAAATGTGTTTGCAGATTCCCCACTCCCCCCAACAGATGTCAGAGTAAAAATCCCTCAGTGCAAATGCTTCATGCCTTTTGGAAAGAGCTGCAGATTATTTCTGGAAAACATTATCTAGAGCTGCTGTTTGTCTGGGAAAGTGATGTTGCAATGGACACAAACAACACTGTTGTTTTTATTGGATACAGGGTGTTTGTTGCATTTAACTCATTAATTGTGCACTGCCTTCAATCCACACTTGAGACCTAGTCTTTTGAAGATTTCATTTATAATTCTAATTTAACAAATCTTCCAAAATACAAGCAATCCTAGGCTGCATTAATAGAAGGGTAGAATCAAAATCATGTGAAGTTCTAGTACTGCTTTACTAAGCCTTAGTAAGACCACACTTGGAATATTATATCCAGGTCTGGTCACCAAATATAAAAAGACGTTGAGATGCTGGAGAGGGTGCTGAGAAGAGCAACAAGAATGATTAGGGGGCTGGAGGCTAAAACATACAAAGAACAATGATAGGAATTGGGTGTCTAGTTTAATGAAAAGAAGAACTAGGAAAAACATGATAGCAGTGTTCCAATATTTGAGGGGATTCTACAAAGACAAGGGGCTCAAACTATTTTCCAAGGAGCCAAAAGACAAAGAAACAATGGATAGAACCTAACCAAGGAGAGAAGCAACCTAGGCCTAAGGCAAAAATTCCTAATGGTGAGAACAATCAACCAATTGAATAGCTTGCCTTCAGAAGTTGTGGGTGCTCCATCACTGAGGCTTTCAAAAGAAACTAGACAATCATTTGTCTGAAATCATATAGGGTTTGCTGCTTGAGCAGGGGTTGAACTAGAAGACTTCCCAGATCCCATCCAATTCTATTATTCTATGTTCTATGTTCTTTGCACATGAGGGAAAATAGTTTTCAGCAACAGACAGTCACATTAAAGATGATTGATGTAATGTTCACCATGTACCTCTTTCTGAGAATTCTTAATTGATTCTCAATTGCAAATACATAATGCAAAATGTGTATACATGTGAGATTTTTATGCATGATACAATGCATAGCACTGCAATGTGAAAGAAGAAGAGTCAGGATGACTCAATACATAAGGCCTACCTCATGGTGGTAAGGAGAACAAAACATAATTATTTCTCCACTCCTGTTGCATCATAAGTCACTAGTGACCCTATTTTAGGTAACTCAGTCTCTTCGTGGAGGGACTAATACCAAAGTTCACCTATAGGGTCACTGTGTGGAACATGCTATACATCTGGCAGACAAAGTCATTCTCATTTACTCCATTTTGGACTCCAGCTTTAAGGGAGAACCAATGGAAGTAGCTGTCTTACTAGGAGGGGTTTGAGCCCATGGAACCTGAGAAAGTGGACAAGGCTCTCTCAGCTGCTAGTTCGGCCACTTGTGTTTTAGATTAACGCTCCTGCTGGCTTATTAAAGCAGTACAGGAGGAGACATGTGAAGTAGGGCTGTCACATGAGTGCAATTTATATATTGAATTGAAAAGGGCAATAATTGTATCACCTAGTCCCATGATGGCGAACCTATGGCACACGTGCCAGAGGTGGCACGCAGCACCCTCTCAGATGGCAGACGAGTCATCACCCTAGTTCAGGTCCACTGCACACGCACACATGCCTCCCACCAGCCAACTGGTCTTCGGGTCTCTGCTGTGCATGCGTGGGGTGTGTACAGGGGGGCCCTGCACGCATGCAGGGGGCGGGGTGCATGCGCAGGGGCCACACATGTATTGCATTTTGGGGGTCGGACACGTGCACTCAGTCTGGAAAAGGTTAGCCATCACTGCCCTGGTCCTTCTTTTTATTGTCTAGGCAATAGTTAACTCTACATTGAGAGAGGGAGTGATCCCACTGGTTCTTAAAGGGCAGTGGTGCATCCCTTTCTTAAGGGATCAACTATTCTGGACAGTGTTCATCCAATTGCCAAACTTCTCTTTTTAATCCTAGCATGGGTGACAGTGACAGTTGAGGAAGGGGTGCTACTTATATACCACCTGAAGGTATATAGCTATGGCTATGTAGCTATATAGCCATAGCTGTGGCTGCCATCTGTTCTTTGAGCAGGACTGTGAGTCTAGAAGAACACCCCCCCCCGCCCCAGATTGTGCACCAAGTCTGTCTGTGGCCTTTTCAATTCAATATATAAATTACACTCATGTGACAGCTCTACATCACTAATGAAAAACATTTCACTAAATTGTTGACAGAACTGTCTTGAAGGCTTCTTTAATACACAAGTACATAACAACTTGGGAAAAACATTAGACAAACGGGGATGAAACAAAATAACAGTGCAGCTGTAAGGCATTTAGCATTAACACATGACAACCTGAAAGTGTTTTGTCATTTGCTCTATTTAGCCCAAGGCAGTTGTGGAAAAAAAATAGATACCCGTTAGGGTGATTGATTTGACAAAACAACTGAAGAAATAAATACAGATACACAAATATACACTCTCATACACATATGTATGTAAACATCTCTAGGGAGGAGAAAAAAAGTTCTTGGAAAAAACCTATGTTTAGGAAAGGATAATTGCTAAGGCTTTTCACTAGGCACAGCTGTGAAATTCTCTTCACTGTGTAGTCCCAAGCAAATATAGGAAGGTATGAGAAATAGTTTTATTGCAAAGAATTATGAAATCAGGCACATAAAGAAGCAGTTAATTTGAATGCATGTCCTCAAAATGGGGGCAAAGGGAGGCGGGAAGCAAAACGTGCATTGTAATGTCATGATACTAACCTCCATGCCTTTTTTACTTGTGTTGTGATACATAGACAAGTACTAAGGTGCAGAGCTTGCATTCATCATGACATCATAATGCAGTTTGTCATTTTGAAAAAAAAAAGGCAGTGGTTGTGAATGTTTGTGATACACATGAAACCTGCAACTCATTTGTTCATTCACAATCCTAAATTTCAATCCCAAGCCTCTTTCTCTTGCCTTTCTGAGTCTGTTCTTTTCCCTGCCTTGAATATCTATGCCATCTGTCCCTTGTTTACAAAATAGGTACTGTACAGTAGGTCTAGAAACAGGATGTCCTGCCATTCTAGCTTCAACCAAGCAAGAGATTAAATACAATTTTAAACATTTCACTTTCATCCAGCTTAGTATATTTTTAAACAGAGCTTTTATTGAAGATCAAATTTTTGAACCTATATAAGTTAAGAAAAAGAAAAAAAGAAAAAGTGTGAGAAACAATACAAATAAAAATTAGAAAAAGTTAAAAAAGCAACTTCCAATCTTATTTACAGCAGTTACAAATCAACAGATTATCCCTCTTCCTTTTCTATATTTATATCACACAGTTTGCTTCTATTTCATATTCACTCTTTTTAATCAACAAATCCAAAAATCACCATTTCATTATTTTCCATTTTCAGCAAAAGGTTCATTGAAGGTTTCCCATCTATTATAAAACCACATGTTGTTTTATTCCTGATTAAACAGGGATCAGTTTTGTCATTTCCACAAATTCTACCATCTTCACAATCCATTCCTACAATGTGGGTATCTCAGTATTTCTCCAACATTGTGCATACAATTGAATGCTATTCAATTCTGTCAGAGTTTCTTGCAAAAATCAAATCCAGAAGCACACACAGATAACTGGATCAGCTGGATTCATTAACTTCTTTATATTCATAATAACACATAAAGTATATTTACAATACCAACAGTTGATTCTTCAGCTCAGATCAGCAGACATGTTCACACACAGAGTATAACAGACGGACTAGTTTCACTTTAGCTCTGCACAGACTCAGAAGCTCCAGACTAAGACATGCCCTGGCTCCAGTCTGTCTCAGTTCCCAATTGGCTGACTTTGTTACTATGTCCTATTCCAGTTGATGAATATACTCTGACAAATTCCAATTATCTTTCTACTTACGTTAAAACTTTCTCTGAATTGTGAATATGGAAACCATTGAAAACTAGATCCTTCTGCAATCAGTTGTTCTTCTGAGTTCATTTTAAATTCTCTGTGTTTCTGCACTAAAAATAATTTTGCACTTTCATTTGATATGTTACCCATTCTTTTTGCCTACTGTTTCTTTTCTATAAAATGCTTCTTATACTAAATAAAGGTATTTTTGGACACAGTTTGAGTTTTCATCTATTCCATATTCTTAACAAGGTGCTGCTAATATAACATTTTTTTTTATTTGCATTTATATCCCGCCCTTCTCCGAAGACTCAGGGCAGTTTACACTGTGTCAAGCAATAGTCTTCATCCATTTGTATGTTATATACAAAGTCAACTTATTGCCCCCCCCAACAATCTGGGTCCTCATTTTACCTACCTTATAAAGGATGGAAGGCTGAGTCAACCTTGGGCCTGGTGGGACTTGAACCTGCAGTAATTGCAAGCAGCTGTTGTTAATAACAGACTGTCTTAACAGTCTGAGCCACCAGAGGCCCTATATTATATTATATATTATATATTATATAATTATATAATATAATATAATATATAATATATATACCTTGATGAACGTATCTTTTCTTTTATGTACACTGAGAGCATATGCACCAAGACAAATTCCTTGTGTGTCCAATCACACTTGGCCAATAAAATCCTATTCTATTCTATAATAATATTCTATAATATATATATATATATATTATAATATATAATATATATTATAATATATAATATATATTATATATTATTATTATATTATATCTCTTTGTCCAGAAAAGCTTTGAAAGTCTGGGCTCATCACAGGGATGGGTTCTATTTACCTCAGCTACTGGTTTGCAATGGGAATGTGGACTTGCACTTCTGCACATGAGCAGAAGCTTCTGCGCATGTGCAGCTCGTTCATGATGATGTCCAGGCAGGTGGCAGAGGTGGGCAGAACCTCCTCAAGAACCAGACCGAACCAGGAGCAACCCACCAATGGCTCACCATCTGGCCACCAATCTTGACCTCAACATCTTCACCATTATGCGAAGGCATATTAGTCTATCATTTCCTTACTTGATAGTGTTCAACAAATAAAAATAATTTTTTGCTCCAATGAATGAATAGAATAGAATAGAATAGAATTTTTTATTGGCCAAGTGTGATTGGACACATAAGGAATTTGTCTTGGTGCATATGCTCTCAGTGTACATAAAAGAAAAGATACCTTCATCAAGGTACAACACTTACAACACTTAATTATAGACATAGGCTACAAAAAAGCAATCAGGAAACAATCAGTATCAGTATAAATCATAAGGATTTTTGAACTCTTTTTGAACTCTTCAAAATAGAGGAAAGGGAGAATTTTAATCTTTTTTAAAAAATCAAATTGGCATTTTTATCCTAAGCCAGTTAAAAGAGTGCTAATTGAGCAGAAGCATAGTGGACCATTTTTATTAGTCATGATTAAATAGGAATCATCCATTTCCTTATGACATGGAAGAAAGGCTGTCATTTGGACTCACAAAAGCAGTAAGATATGTATGTGTAGTTTTAAAACTGCTCATATTTTTAAAGTAGCTCCAATTCAGGTTTACATACGATTTTGTTTTCTTTTTCTTTTTCCTACTTTGGCTGTTCAGCTTTGGCACATGAAAGCTTCTGGTAAATTTTACATCACATTTTTGTTTATGCCAGAGTTGTAATAATAAAGTTTTGGTTTATGGAAAATCTCCTGGGTTTTCTGACTGGAAAATCTTACAAGGATCATCAAAACAGCTCTGTTTGATGCAGAAAACGAATGTGTCTCATTCTGCTTCTAACATAACTGATGAACTCCTGCCTTTACATTTAGCAAAAGAGCATGTATATGAGTCCCAAATTGTTACTCATGAAAAGAGGAATGAGTGGCCTTTGTTGGAAGTCATTCCGATAGATCTGGGCTGACTAAACAGAAAAACCAACAAAGCCGTAACATTAAATCTATAGGCAGAATCACCTCAGGTTAAGCAACTGCAATTACTTTTCAGCAATGATTGAGCTCATTGTTTTTGGAGCTGGATGATAAGCCGAATTGTTTCCTTCTGTTGTTACCTGAAATTTGGCAAGGCCAAAACTGAAAATCATAGAGATGTAGCCAGTGGTGGGATTCAGCCAGTTCACTCCACTTCGGGAGAACCGGTTATTAACTTTCTCAGCAGTTTGGTGAACTGGTTGTTGGAAGAAATCATTAGGGCAGAGAACCGGTTGTTAAATTATTTGAATCCCACCACTGGATGTAGCTGATACTTCTCTGAGTTCGCCTTTTGAGTGTGCAGCATTCCAAACGCCAGTTGTTCAGGAATGAAGCAATAAAGAACTTCTACTCTCAGTAGCATCTGAAGGACTCTCCATAGATGCTTTGTGTATTATAGAAAATAAGATGATAAGACTAAAATGCCTATTTGGTCTGATATAACATAGCTCTTCATACGATATTTGATGACTTGCTCTACATAGTAAAATATGTGAAATAGGGCTGAATACATCCTTTTAATACACTGCTTTTATTTTTATTATTTGACTTAGAAAAGTATTGTACAACTGATATGCTGAATCCCGACACATTTATTCATTGTTATTACTGAAAACAAAACTTTTGCAGAGTGTCTCAAATGAAGAACAACTTTGAAATTAGAGAAGGGAAAAGAAAAAATGATGTTATAATATATGACTGTGATAGCGAACCTATGGCACACGTGCCAGAAGTGGCATGCAGAGCCCTCTCTGTGGGCGCGTGAGCTGTCAAGCCAGTTTAGCTCTGCCACGCATGCGTACACGCCTCTCCCCGGCCAGCTGGTCTTCGGAACTCTGCCGCGCATGCACGGGGGGTGGGGCATGTGTGAGGGCATTTCTGCATGCACAGGAATATGCATGTGGGGGGGGCATGCGTGTATTACATTTTGGGGGTTTGGGCACGCATGTGCGTATTCGTGCATGCGCAAGCGTACTTTGGGCACTCGGTCCAAAAAAGGTTAGTCATCACTGATAAATGATTTTGAGGATTAGAATAAAAATAATAGAAGACAGAGAAAATATAAAGAGAAATGTAATCATAAAGTAAATAGTTATGATATATTATACTTGTAACTGCTGTAAAAGAAAATTGGAAATCACTTCTTTATAATTCTTTTTTCTTCTTTCTTTGCTCTTTTCTTTTTTCTTTCACTTTTCCTCTTTTTTCATATTTAAAAAAAAAAGGAAAGTGGTGAAATTTAAAGGAAAGAAAGCACAACTGACATGGAATAACTCTTTTCAAATTGTACTGCACCTTGGACTCCCATTGACAGCTGATTGAAGGCACCAAGGGACTGCAGTGACATCAACAACAAAGTAGAAAAATAGAGCCATGTTGTACAGATAATGTGTCTTGCTTAACAACATCACTTGCTAAAATGGAAGAAGTCTGACACATGATTTTTGGGTTCAAACCAGCTCCACTTTTAGCATTTTCTGCACCCACCCCTCAGTTTTGCAAATAGAGGCATGAACTTACATAACAAATAATGGCAAGGATGAACATGATTTATATCAGCATCATTTCATGCCTCCTTCCAAAAATAAAATAACTTGGTTTCATGGAACGTACAATTTAATATCATTTGAATTTTATATCGAGCATATTAATGGCCTGAGAATTTTTTAAATGTTCGTCTAGCAGTTTTATCTGATGTCAATAATTGTTTCTTTTCAGACTCTCTAATGATTGTGAAATATAAGGAATTTGTCTTGGTGCATATGCTCTCAGTGTACATAAAAGAAAAGATACCTTCATCAAGGTACAACACTTACAACACTTAATTATAGACATAGGCTACAAAAAAGCAATCAGGAAACAATCAGTATCAGTATAAATCATAAGGATTTTTGAACTCTTTTTGAACTCTTCAAAATAGAGGAAAGGGAGAATTTTAATCTTTTTTAAAAAATCAAATTGGCATTTTTATCCTAAGCCAGTTAAAAGAGTGCTAATTGAGCAGAAGCATAGTGGACCATTTTTATTAGTCATGATTAAATAGGAATCATCCATTTCCTTATGACATGGAAGAAAGGCTGTCATTTGGACTCACAAAAGCAGTAAGATATGTATGTGTAGTTTTAAAACTGCTCATATTTTTAAAGTAGCTCCAATTCAGGTTTACATACGATTTTGTTTTCTTTTTCTTTTTCCTACTTTGGCTGTTCAGCTTTGGCACATGAAAGCTTCTGGTAAATTTTACATCACATTTTTGTTTATGCCAGAGTTGTAATAATAAAGTTTTGGTTTATGGAAAATCTCCTGGGTTTTCTGACTGGAAAATCTTACAAGGATCATCAAAACAGCTCTGTTTGATGCAGAAAACGAATGTGTCTCATTCTGCTTCTAACATAACTGATGAACTGCTTTTATTTTTATTATTTGACTTAGAAAAGTATTGTACAACTGATATGCTGAATCCCGACACATTTATTCATTGTTATTACTGAAAACAAAACTTTTGCAGAGTGTCTCAAATGAAGAACAACTTTGAAATTAGAGAAGGGAAAAGAAAAAATGATGTTATAATATATGACTGTGATAGCGAACCTATGGCACACGTGCCAGAAGTGGCATGCAGAGCCCTCTCTGTGGGCGCGTGAGCTGTCAAGCCAGTTTAGCTCTGCCACGCATGCGTACACGCCTCTCCCCGGCCAGCTGGTCTTCGGAACTCTGCCGCGCATGCACGGGGGGTGGGGCATGTGTGAGGGCATTTCTGCATGCACAGGAATATGCATGTGGGGGGCATGCGTGTATTACATTTTGGGGTTTGGGCACGCATGTGCGTATTCGTGCATGCGCAAGCGTACTTTGGGCACTCGGTCCAAAAAAGGTTAGTCATCACTGATAAATGATTTTGAGGATTAGAATAAAAATAATAGAAGACAGAGAAAATATAAAGAAAAATGTAATCATAAAGTAAATAGTTATGATATATTATACTTGTAACTGCTGTAAAAGAAAATTGGAAATCACTTCTTTATAATTCTTTTTTCTTCTTTCTTTGCTCTTTTCTTTTTTCTTTCACTTTTCCTCTTTTTTCATATTTAAAAAAAAAAGGAAAGTGGTGAAATTTAAAGGAAAGAAAGCACAACTGACATGGAATAACTCTTTTCAAATTGTACTGCACCTTGGACTCCCATTGACAGCTGATTGAAGGCACCAAGGGACTGCAGTGACATCAACAACAAAGTAGAAAAATAGAGCCATGTTGTACAGATAATGTGTCTTGCTTAACAACATCACTTGCTAAAATGGAAGAAGTCTGACACATGATTTTTGGGTTCAAACCAGCTCCACTTTTAGCATTTTCTGCACCCACCCCTCAGTTTTGCAAATAGAGGCATGAACTTACATAACAAATAATGGCAAGGATGAACATGATTTATATCAGCATCATTTCATGCCTCCTTCCAAAAATAAAATAACTTGGTTTCATGGAACGTACAATTTAATATCATTTGAATTTTATATCGAGCATATTAATGGCCTGAGAATTTTTTAAATGTTCGTCTAGCAGTTTTATCTGATGTCAATAATTGTTTCTTTTCCAGACTCTCTAATGATTGTGAAATATAAGGAATTTAAGTTGCACAGTGCCCACTATTTGGAGGTTGCAGACTTTAAAAAAAGAGACTTGCTTCCTCAATTTTCAACTATTCATCTCAGTACAATGCTGGATAATTTCTAGCACACTCCCAGTCAATAATCCCTATATCAGATCAGAGTAAGCCACTTGGTTCCATTGCCAAGAAACAGTGCAGCAAAGATTAAAATGAGTTAATTGATAGGATAGGACAAAAGGCAGGCAAAGGCAGGGGAAGAGAAAAAGAAATGAACAAGCTTTCTTCTTCCCTTGTGAATTTTGTAAGGTAATTAAATGTCAGCAAGCAAAGCATCAAGCCCATCATTACTACACAAAACAGAATGATTTTTAAACAGAATTAAGTGGTGCTACCAGTCATCCAAGCACTCATTCTACCTACTCCTCCTCACTTTCTTTGGGGAAATAAAACAATCTTTAGATATTTGGCTTCTGTTTTTCAAGTCTGGCATCACTATAAAATTGAGGCTTCTTTTCTCCATTGCCACTTGGACTTGTAATTCTGAACTTGGCCTGATTAATTTTCTTCAGTTTTTTTATTTTATTTCCCTCCTTTAAAGGCAAGCTACCATATATTCAGTCCTCTAATTCTTGAAGGAGTTGTGTTCTGTCCCCTCCCGGCCTCAGCCACGCGAGCTGGCTAAACGAGCCAGTAATTGAGTTCACAGCTGCTATCAGTCCTGGCCGGGAATCTGCAGCTGCCTGCCAAAATCTCCCTTTTATCTTGGGGTTGCCAGGCAACCAGGAAGTGAGCAGTCCAGGCCGAATATTCAGCTCAATTCTTCACAAGTCAAAGAGTTCAGCTCACTTCTCCACGAGTCAAATAGTTTAGCTCAATTTTTGCTTGTCACGGAGCAGAAGAGCAGCCAGGGCTGCTTTTATATTCTGTGGGGTGTGGCTCCATGATTCAGCACTTCCTAGGCCTGCCCCACTCCTGCTTCTGTTGTTCCCGCCTCTCCTGCCTACAACACCTAGGGTCCAGCCAAGCCTGATTGCCATCAGCTGGGTCTGGAGGCATGGCCTCGGGGGGGAAGAGTCAGGGGATGGAGGCCTCATTATCTCCTCTACCTGGCCTGCCTCTGGCTCCTGGAGATGAGCCAGGGAAGCCAGTGCTCCAGAAGTAAGTCCTGATGGCCCTTCCCCCTCACTTTCCGAGTCACTTTCTGGCAGGAGGCCCGGGGACGCAGACACAACAAGTTGCATTTCTGCAGGATTATTCACTAAACCCAGGCAATTGCGATTTATTGAATAAACCATGGTTCAACAAACATTATTTAATGTGATATGGAACAAACTACTCTTTTTAGTGGATATTCTTATCATTTATCTTAAATACAATTCAAATGACATAAACTTTATAACTGTTATGTCTGTGTGTGTCTGTCTCTATGTGTCTGTGTTTGGGTGTAGCACCTGGGAAAGACAACAAGTCCCTCAGTCAATGAAAAAATCTATCCTCACTGAAGTAAGGCAGGCTTCATTCTGTCCCAATGGAGCTAAAACTCCAATTGAACTGGCTATATAGCCAGTTTACACTGTGGTGGTGCTGTGCTTAGAATGCAGTTCTGCAGGCTACTTCTGTTGCCTGTCGCCTGCCTGCAGTTCGGCTGTTGGATTCTCTCCAGGCTCAAGGTTGACTCAGCTTTCCATCCTTCTGAAGTTGGTAAAAATGAGGACCCAGATTGTTGGGGGCAATACGCTGAATCTGTAAAGCACTTAGAGAGGGCTATAAAGCACTGTGAAGCCGTATATAAGTCTAAATGCTATTGCTAGTGCTACATGCTATGATGATCCTTCCAATTCTCTGCCAACAATGTATTAAATAGAATTAGATGTCTGGGATTTACAGGTAGTCCTCAACTTACAACCACAACTGAGCCCAACATTCATGTTGTTAAGTGAGACATTTATTACGTGAGTTTTGTCTCATTTTATGACTTTTCTTGCCACAGTTGTTAACTGAATCATTGCAATTGTTAAATTAGTAACCCGGTTGTCAAGTAAAACTGGCTTCTCATTGACTTTGCTTGTCAGAAAGTCGCAAAAGCTGCAGCCATTGTAAATATGTACCAGTTGCCAAGCAGCCAAATTTTGATCATGTGACCATGAGGGTTCTGCAATGGTCAGAGGTGTGAAAAATGGTCATAAGTCACTTTTTTAAGTGCCGTTGTAACTTTGAACAGTCACTGAATGAACTGTTGTAAATCAAGGACTACCTGTATTGGTTTTGTGTTTTCTTGATGGGCTAGGGTTTGTCACTTAGGACATTTATTTATTATTTATTTTATTTATTTAATTTAATTTTTATACCGCCCTTCTCCCGAAGGACTCAGGGCGGTGTACAGGCAAGATAAAAACCAACAATACAAATATACAAGTTAAAATACCCTTTAAAAAACTTATTTAAAATAGCCCAAAGTTAAAAAATTGCCATCAGTTAAAACCCCATTTAAAATTAATAAAATTCCCCTTATTAAAATCCAAATTTAAGCCAGCCCCGCGCAAATAAAAAGATGGGTCTTCAGTTCGCGACGGAATGTCCGAAGGTCAGGTATTTGACGTAAACCCGGGGGAAGCTCGTTCCAGAGTGTGGGAGCCCCACAGAAGGCCCTTCCCTGGGGCCGCCAGCCGACATTGTTTGGCGGACGGCACCCTGAGAAGTCCCTCTCTATGGGAGCGTACGGGTCGGTGGGAGGCGTGTGGTAACAGCAGGCGGTCCCGTAAGTACCCAGGTCCTAAGCCATGGAGCGATTTAAAGGTCGTCACCAACACCTTAAAGCGCACTCGAAAGGCCACAGGCAGCCAGTGCAGTCTGCGCAGGAGCGGTGTTACATGGGAGCTACGCGTAGCTCCCTCTATCACCCGCGCAGCTGCATTCTGGACTAATAAATAAATTTGGGGAATTTATGTTGCAAAGTATTATGGAAACTCCAAACACTGGACAATTCAGTAATCATATGAAGCATGTGATGTGAACAGAGCCATTGTTTTAGAAAGTTTATCTCATCTGTTGCTATTAAAGGGATTGGCATCTGTTGCATGCAGCCCTCAGCATACATTTTAGAGTGCTCTTGAGTAGAATATGGCTAAACTTCTAGACTCTGTTTGCATTTTTGGGGAAGGCAATTATGGGCAAAATGGATTCTGAAAATTGTAGCATGCACACCTTCAATAATACAGAGAAAGAGATGGGAAGAGGAAAATGTTGCTCTCAACACTTCTAGTGCAATGTGATCTCTCCCTCCATTGTATGTGCTCCATGTACTGGTATGCTGTTTTCCATAGTAATAATGGCATAGAACTGAGATATAAAGATGCTAAAAATAAACATCAGAATTCAAACTGTTTGACCAGAAGAACTATAAACCTCACTGGGAAAAGCAACAGCAGAAAAAACAGGACCCAAATCTCAATAGCTGTGCCTTAGAAGCAGTGGTGGGATTCAAATAATTTAACAACCGGTTTTCTGCCGTAATGATTTCTTCCAACAACCAGTTCACCAAACTGCTCAGAAAGTTAACAACCGGTTCTCCCGAAGTGGTGCGAACTGGCTGAATCCCACCACTGCTTAGAAGTAAGCAAGAAATATGGATACCTTCTGGATCCAATGTGCAGCTTCATTTACTGAGCTTTTGTAAAAGTATATCAGACTCATGCTGGAAACATCTTCGCTCCCGCCTCCTTCCCTTGGCCTCAGCAAGTGGCCTTGTTGATATTGGGCTGGTTCACATCCACACTTGCTGCTGGGCTAAGGCACTTGCTCTACCACTGCATGATCTATCACATCCAGGCAGCAGCAAATAAATCATCTCCCAAGGTTTATGTTGTGATGCTCAGACAGTGACTGATAGGGTTTCATCAGGCTTCCTTTATGGGTAAAGAAGAGCAGCAGGCACCGAAAAGAGCATTTCAGCTATGGAATCTTGGAATCTCCTTCCCCAGCAGTGAATTTTGCCATAAATCCAATAACCAGTCATGGCCTTCTTGTTCTCTTTCATTTAAGTCAGACATACTTATCCAGACCCAATTTTTCTGTTGCATCCATAGGATGAACAGCAGTCACAGTTTAGATAATCTATATCAATTGTTTCTTAGCCTCATCAACTTTAAGATGTGTGGACTTCAACATGATGTCTCGAGAATTCTGGGAGTTGTCCACATCTCTCAAAATGAGAGATTGAGAAATACTGGTCTATACAGTTTATTCAATGGTTGTTAATAATTCCTTTTGGAGTTCTTCTGTTGGGTTCCTAAATCAACTTAATGATTAAGGGTCAAGACTTGTTACTATTTGTATTGGCTGGAAGCTTTAGTCTTTGAACCACTTGTTAAACAGAATACATTTTCTAAATTAGTTGTTTTCCATTTTTATCCACTTAAATTTGTCTCCTGATATGGAACAAAGTAGCTACATATAGAAACTGAAGTTAAATATTCTGAATAGTAAAATGGCTAGAAAAGTTACTGTCCCTGAGAGTTTGATTTCTGATGGCAGCCTCCAACTGATACTTTTCCTATAACTATGAATATAAATTTATAGAATATAAATTTTATTTACTTATTTATTAATCACATTTGTATGGCTTCCAATCTTACACTGAGAGAACTGTTTTCCAAAATATGCATATGACCTCAGGCGGAGGTCCCAAAAACAATTCATCAATTTGCCAAAGGTTCATGGAGTTTTCAAAAACCACTCAATGAATTCCAGGCTATGGAAGCCACTAATCCCGTTGGGGAGGGATCCAAGTCCAATGTGCGTTCACGGCGTTAAGTTAGGTCCAAGGGAGGTGGGGGAGGGTTTCGTTCCAGCTTATCAGGGTTGTGCTATTGACACGGTAAGTGGGAGAGGCAGATATGGCGGAAGGAGGGGGGCACATCAGGTTTTGGGAGTACGCCCTCGCTATTTAAGAGCGATCGCATGCTCCGGCCGCCCTGCTTCTTCCCGTTCCCCGGGTGGCCAGACTTGGGCCTCTGGCTAATGTTATGCAATGCAAGGTCCGTGGTTAACAAAGCCCCCCTGATCTCAGATCTAATTCAGGAGGGGACCACGGACATTATGGGCATTACAGAGACCTGGTTGGGCACAGAAGGGGGGGTTCCCCTAGTGGAGATTTGCCCACCAGCTTTCCGAGCATTCCATCAGCCGAGGGCCCAAGGTAGGGGTGGCGGGGTGGCGGTTATTATTAATGAAAGCCTGGAACCGAGGGAGACCACTGTGCCTTAGATAGCTGGTTGTGAATCCCTCTATGTGAAGTGGGGTCGTAGGACTCAGGTGGGCTTGTTGATCACGTACCTGGCTTCTTGCTGCGAGTTGTTGGCCAGGTTGGCAGTTGAAACCCTTAGACTGTTGGTCATGGGGGATTTCAACTTGCCATCAACTGCCGTGGCATCCTCAACAGCTCGGGAGTTCATGGCTTCCATGACGGCCATGGACCTAACTCAATTAGTGGATGGCCCTACCTACATCGGGGGAGGCACTCTAGATCTGATTTTTGTCTCTGGCCAGTGGGCGAATGATCTGATTTTAAATGATTTAGTTATTGAGCCTTTGTCATGGTCAGATCATTCTCTTCTTCGTCTGGACTTTCGGACTGCTACTCACCACCGCAGGGAGACGGAACCAATGCGTTGCTTCCGTCTCAGGCGCCTGATGGACCCAGAGAGGTTCCTGACGGAGCTTGGCTGTTTCCCGAGAACCTGGCCCGCGACACGACTGAAGAACTAGTCATGGCCTGGGAACAGGCCGCGGAAGGAGCTTTGGACCGTGTCGTGCCTTTGCGGCCTCTGACCCAACGCAGGTCTCAACCAGCTCCTTGGTTCTCCGAGGAGCTGAGGGAGATGAAACGCTGGAGAAGATGCCTAGAGAGTGCCTGGAGATCCAACCGTTCTGAGGCTGATCGGACACTAGTTAGGTCCTATAGTAAGACCTACCTAGTGGCATTGAGGGAAGCAAAGCGTTCTTACGTTTCCTCCCTCATTGCGTCGGCAGATAACCGCCCAGCCGCCCTGTTTCGGGTTACCCGCTCTCTCCTTCAACAGGAGGGGCGGGAGGACCCATTACAAGGGCGTGCCGAGGAGTTTAACGGTTATCTATACGATAAAATCGTTCAGCTTCGGGAAGGATTGGATCAAAATTGGGTAGATCCAGGCGGGAGTTTCGAGACTTGTCTTGTGGAGACCGTTTGGGATAGTTTTGACCCTGTGACTCCCGAGGACATGGACAGGTTACTGGGAAGGTTGAATGCCACCACATGTTTACTGGACCCGTGCCCCTCCTGGTTGGTGCTGGCCACACAGGAGGTAACACGAGGCTGGCTCCGGGGGATTTCAAATGCTTCTTTGCAGGAGGGGGCCTTTCCCGCTGCCTTGAAAGAGGCAGTGGTGAGACCTCTCCTCAAGAAGCCTTCCCTGGACCCAGCTGTCTTAGGAAATTACCGTCCAGTCTCCAACCTTCGTTTTACGGCGAAGGTTGTAGAGAGTGCGGTGGCACATCAATTACCCCAGTACCTGGATGAAACCGTCTATCTAGACCCGTTCCAGTCCAGCTTCCAGCCCGGATACAGTACGGAGACGGCTTTGGTCGCATTGGTGGATGATCTCTGGAGGGCCAGGGATAAGGGTTACTCCTCTGCCCTGGTCCTATTAGACCTCTCAGCGACTTTCGATACCATCGACCATGGTATCTTGCTGTGCCGGTTGGAGGGTCTGGGAGTGGGAGGCACCGTTTATCGGTGGTTCTCCTCCTACCTCTCTGACCGGACGCAGAGGGTGTTGACAGGGGGGGCAGAGATCGACCCAGAGGTGCCTCATGTGTGGGGTGCCGCAGGGATCGATTCTCTCGCCTCTCCTGTTCAACATCTATATGAAGCCTCTTGGCGAGATCATCAGTGGTTTTGGGGTGAGATACCAACTGTACGCTGATGATACGCAGCTGTACTTTTCCACCCCAGGCAACCCCAATGAAGCTATCGAAGTACTGTCCCGGTGTCTGGAAGCCGTACGGGTCTGGATGGGGAGGAACAGGCTCAAGCTTAATCCCTCCAAGACGGAGTGGCTGTGGATGCCGGCACCCCGGTACAGTTAGCTGCAGCCGCGGCTGACTGTTGGGGGCAAGTCATTGGCCCCGATGGAAAGGGTGTGCAACTTGGGCGTTCTCCTGGATGGGCGGTTGTCTTTCAAAGACCATTTGACGGCCGTCTCCAGGAGAGCTTTTTATCAGGTTCACCTGATTCGCCAGTTGCGCCCCTTCCTGGACCGGGATGCCCTATGCACGGTCACTCATGCTCTCGTGACCTCTCGCTTGGACTATTGCAATGCTCTCTACATGGGGCTCCCCTTGAAGAGCACCCGGAGACTCCAGTTAGTCCAGAATGCAGCTGCGCGGGTGATAGTGGGAGCGGTTTGGAGCTCCCATGTAACACCCACCCTGCGCAGACTGCACTGGCTGCCTGTTGTCTTCCGGGTGCGCTTTAAGGTATTGGTGACTACCTTCAAAGCGCTCCATGGCTTAGGACCAGGATATTTACGGGACCGTCTACTGCCATCTTCTATCTCCCAGCGACCGGTGTGTTCTCACAGAGGGGGACTCCTTAGGATGCCGTCAGCCAAGCAATGTCGACTGGCGGCCCCCAGGGGGAGGGCCTTCTCTGTGGGGGCTCCTACCCTGTGGAACGAACTTCCCCCTGGACTTCGTCAACTATCCGACCTTCAGACCTTTCGCCGCGAACTTAAAACCTATTTATTCCGTTTAGCTGGACTGGCTTGATGTTAAAATTTTTAATTTGCTTTTATGGGTTTTAAATTTTTGTAAATTTTATAGGGTGTTATTGTATTTTAAATTTTTGGCCAATTGAATAAGTTTTTTAAGGGGTTGTTCTTAATATTATATGTATTGTTCTTTTTATATTTTATTTTGGCTGTGCACCGCCCTGAGTCCTTCGGGAGAAGGGCAGTATACAAATTAAATTATTATTATTATTATTATTATTATTATTATTATTATTATTATTATTATTATTATTATTATTATTATTATTATTATTAATAATAATAATCGGAATCAAGAAGCTTCCCTCTTGTATTTTATTATCCTCTAAAGTGAAGCTTCAATGTCTCTCTTTAATACTTTCTGAAGTCTACTCAGTGCTTCCTTTTCTCCCACAGAAATATGCACAAAACTGCAGCTTCAGTTCTAGGTAAATAGGCCAATGATTGCTTGGCTAAGTTGTAAAATTATATGGATGCTTTATTCAGAAGATGAAGCCCGCTAAAGTCTCATACGTGGATATCTATCCATCATGCATTGAACATACTAAAATTGATTTTCATGTAAACGTTCAGAGCTTGTATAATAAGACCTCCTATTTTTCTCATCCAAGGCCGGTGTTAGTAGAATCTGCCCAGTGCTTGCCACATATCTATAGCACACAACCCTATACTGAGCATAGCAATAGCAGTAGCACTTAGACTTGTATACCACTTCACAGTGCTTTACAGCCTTCTCTAAGTAGTTTACAGAGTCAGCATATTGTCCCCAACAGTCTGGGTCCTTATTTTACCCACCTCGGAAGGATGGAAGGCTGAGTCAACCTTCAGCCGGTGAGATTTGAACTGCTGAACTGCAGCATTGGTTTTCTATAAAAGAAAAGGCCACATATGATCCTACCAAGTTGGCTTTATCTTCTCAGTTGGAACAAGCCCTTCCTTATGGGGAGAAGAATTTTACGGTTGAAAGCTTTAGGGTTTTTTTTTGCAAAATTAACTTCCAGGGGAAACAAGATATTGTACATCTAAATGGAAAAGCATGGCCTAAGTACAACTTGGGTGATGTTTAATATGCTGTATTTGCTATCATTATGGAAGAAGGAAATAAACAAAACCTGTTTCTGTTATTGAGGAGGGAAGGTATGGTTGTGGGGGGGGGGAATTGGGAGTGCTATCATAAATTCTGAGTTACCATAAATTCCTGATCAAAAAATTAAATAGGCTCAAGTTTAATCATACCACTGATAAATCAAATATCAGATTTGAAGCAACGAATTACAAAGAGCCTCCTCACAGTCACTTAGCATTGATAAATTAGTAATGTAATATTAAATTATTCATATCCTTTCCTCCCCCTCCCCCTCCCCCACCTCACTGGGACTATAATGATATACTGTACACAGTAGTGATAATTTACTTAGGCTGAGTCCATTCATTTAATTATGCTGCTAAACTTTGTAGGCCAATTGGTCATCATGAGAGTTTCCAGGCAAGCTAATCACAAATATATAGAACATGTCCCTTATTGTCCCCAGCGGCTAAGTGCTAAAATGCTATTTAGTACTCCGAAGGTTAATGTCCTGCTTATGTAAATTGTCCAATTTAACATTCAGCAGCAGTATCATAAATTCTGGCGCCAAGATTTCATTAAACGTATGTTCAAACTAGTTGACCTTAAAGGTTAACAAGCACAAGTTAAACAGGACAATTATTTAACTCGCTTCTTATCAAGAGACAGAAGTGCTCCACTCAAGCCGTTTAATAGTTCTGCATACTTCACAATTAGAATTCTTAAAAGGTCCCTGATAAAGTGGCAGGTCATGAATTTTCATAAGGATGTCAGATAATAACTATTTATCTGTACTTGTTTTCTTCTCTTATAAACTTAAACTTTGATCTTAACATTCAATTAGAAATCTTTCTACTTAAAGGACCAGGTGGCTCAAGGTTCTTACCTTTACCTTGAATTTTATTTTAAATTATGTGTAAATTGATGGTGTGTCCTTCTAAACATTAGCTTGGAAGTTAGAGGATGTTATCCCCACATGCCTCCACTTCCATTCCTAACTGAAATCATTACTGAGATACTGATTATACTATTATGACACCCAGGTACAGTTTATGTTCTGGAAGAAACTTTTTTTAATTATTCATTGGTGCACATAATCGATTGATTGAACTAGAGATTTAATATGTGGATTTTTAAAAAAACTATTAATCGGACTCTTTCAAAGCATACAAATAGCATTATTCAGTTATATTATAAGCCAGCATTCCTGAATTTGGCATCTTCCGTATTGTAGGACTATAACTCCAGGAATTTCCAGCCAGTTACAATCCCAACTCATCTAGAGGGCACCAAATTGAGACAGCCATTTAGAAGCAGTGGCTGGTTTATATATCATATCAACCCATAATACTATGTGGGTTCTTTTTTGTTTGCCTAATCTGTGAAGTACCCATTAAAGGGTAATATTATATGCAAACTATCATGTGTTGCCTTGCAAAACAAAAAAAGCAATACTGATTTATGTTTGTTCTTAAGATATGTGAGAGATTAGCAAACTCTTGGCATGCCTGTATGTCCTAGAGCAGGAGTATCAAACTCAAGGCCTGCCGTCTGGATCCAACCCACAAGATATTTAAATCAGGCCAACATGGCCACCATGGAAACAGTGAAGGACCTAACCCTCTGCCATAAAAATGGAGTTTGGGGTGTGTGTGGTCCCTAGGCTCCGTTTTCAGCTGTGATGGCCTCCTGCCACCCTCTGCCAGTGAAAATGGAGCTTGGGTGGCCACATGCTCCATTTTTGCTGACAGAGGACAGCAGGAGGCCATCACTGCTCAAAATGGAGCCATGCGTGCACGCGCGCATGTGTACACACACACACACACACACACACACACACACACACAAAACCTCTGTTTTCACAGGCAGAGGGCTGCAGGAGGCCGTCATGGCTGAAAACAGAGCTCAGGAACCAGTTTTTTCTGGCAGCATTCATGCCACCATAGACATCCCCAACACAAGTGCCATCAAGCTGGCCACACCTACCTTGGCCATGCCCTCTCCAGCCCCCAATACAACCCTGTTGTGATCCTCAATGAAATCAAGTTTGACAACCCATCCTAGAGCTATCTGTTATTGGGAGTGATACAGTGTACAGAAATCAGGTCTTCGGATCACATCATACTTGCGTTAGAAGCACTGAGGCACTTCTGGGTTGAAAGGATTAACCATTGCCTGAGGCAGTTGGGGGTTCCTTTCATGTCTCCAACAGGAGCTAGAGTGAATGACAAGAGCTTACCCCATCCTATAGCAGCATTCGAGTCTTGAACATGGGCTTGCTGCCTGTCAACCCAGTGTCCTAACCACATGAGCCACCATGCTCTAGGTCCTCTGACAACATTTCAAATCTATATTCTATATTTAGATAGTCCTCGGCTTATGACCAGAATTGGGACCAGAATTTCTATTGCCAAGCAAAACAGGTGTTAAGTGAGTCAGAGCTGATTTTACAGCCTTTTTTGCCACAGTTATTAAGGAAATCACAGCAATTGTTAAATGAATCATGCAATTGTTAAGTGAACCCAGCTTCCCCCATTGACTTTGCTTGTTGGAAGCTAGCTGGAAGAGTTGCCAATAGTGATCACATGAGCTCACGGCGCTGCAATTGTCATAAATACATAATGGTTGCTAGGCAGCCAAATTTTGAACATGCAACCACAAGGATGCTGCAAAGGTTTTAAGTGCAAGGACCGTTGTAACTCACTTTTTCAGCACAAGTGTAGCTTTGTTGCTAAACAGATGGTTATAAGTTGAGGACTATCTATCTATACAATAGAATCAAGTGATAGTTTCAGAGTTGCATGAAAAATAATACAGGAAAAAAACCTCTGGGCCAGATGCTATAAATTCATCTATAACATGTCTTGTCTTTCAAGCTTAATTTCATCACAGGAATATTCTCTATTAGCAGATACAGTAATAACCACAATTTAGATTCATCAATCCATCATGTGCTTTCCTTTAACACTGCGGAGATGGAAGAGATAGAATGAAAAGAAGTAGCACCAAGATACTACTTTGCATTGAGAGCCAAAACTCTGAGGGCAATGGTATGTTAAGGAAAAAAACCAGCCCCTGGCTGGGGAGCCCAAGAAAAGAAGGAAGCGATCTGCCCTCCTTTAGTTTTGAGTTATACTGTATTTCTTTTGTGAAGAAACATCTCTTTTACTAGGTTCTATCTATTTTACGCAACTAATGACCTTTCATCCAATTCAAAAAGTGATCTTTTCAGACTGTTGGCAAGAATAATGTGTCCCTTGATTGGCTGGGTGGGAGATAGGGTGAAAAAGAGCGCAAAAAAGGAAAGAAATAGAATGAGAGTGACCAGAAAGGAGAAAAATAGAAAAGAGATGAGTCTTAACAGAAGAAAAGTGTTTCATCATTTCTAGAAGATCTGCATTATCTATTATGTCCCAGGAGAAAGCAGATTTGTTCTCGGTGTTGCTAAAATCCTATCACCACCTAAAGATTGTTATGCTTTCACATATCTGCTATCATACAGTAATTCATCAACATAAGAATAAGTAGCAAGGAACAATTTTTCTGTGTCAATGGATATAATCAAGATAGTATCACACTGATAAATTGTTTATTCTAGTTTTATATTAGTCTGCAATTAATTGATCCTGCTACTTCAGATAATTCGGATAACATTCAAGTTGCATGGCAGAAGGCAAACTCTAGGGAGGGTGTTGTGGATCAGTGCCTCTTCTGTGCAGGATACAAATCAGAGTTCATTGAGAAGGGTCTCAGAAATTTAAAAGACCCTTGCCTTAAAGGACCTCTCTCAGTTTTAGTCCACAGAGAGAACACAGCACTAATTCAACATAATATAATTAATTTAAGAACATTATTCAAAATACAATTTTCAAATATGAGCTTTCTTCCTTCAGAATGTTTCTATTATAGTGAGTAAAGTTAATAAAATATGTGGGACATCTAGTCTATAGAAAGTATTATTGTGCATTGCTTCCATAAATAACTACTCCTATAGATCCACTGAGGTGATCTGAGGGATCTTCCGGAAGATGGCGACCAGGAAGGTTGCACCGGAGAAATGCTCTCTGTAAAAGGGCTCTTTTGAGCTCTTAGGAGAGCAGTTTCCCCGAAGATTCCTTGCTGGCGATACTCCAGAGCCGAAGGTTTTTCCAGGCTGCCGTGGATTGAGGCTGCCGAGGTTCTTCCAGGCTGCTGAGGACTCAGGCGGTGGGCGAAGAGTCGGAGACCGCCGGAGCCTGGACTGCCGCAGCCACGCCGCAGCCACGCCGCCCGCTACCGCCGCCAGCCCTGGGCCGCCGCCAGCCCTGAGACTGCCGCTGCCGCTTGTGCCGCCACGGGCTGCCAGCCCCAAGACTGCTGCTGCCAGCTGCCACTGGTGCCGCGGAGCCACCGCGAGCCGCCGCCAGAGCCGCCGCCAGAGCCGCCGCCAGAGCTGCCGCCAGCCCTGAGACTGCCGCTGCCGCTTGTGCCGCCAGAGCCGCCGCCAGACCCGAGACCACCGCTACCGCATTAAAGGCGGCTGGAGACACCGAAACCACTAAAGCCACCCCACCAGACCGGGACTGCCGCTGCCGCTGCCGATACCGTGAGTCGCACCGCTGCCATCACCGCCCATCATCGCCTCCCACATTGCTACAAACTTTAAATTTCCCACCAAGGAGATAAAAGCCCAGCAACATTTACAACAACCCTAATCAACCTATCCCCAATCGGCAGGACTGCTGCAGGACTACTGGTGAGTTCCTAGGAGACTCCAGTCTCCGGCCTCTACTGACTTTTGAATCTCCGCCATTACAGCCACCTGTAAAGAAGCTTCTTCAACCACCCTATCTCACCATTTTAAATTTCCCGCCAAATCTCACTGTTACCATAGTAACTCCCTATTACCATAGCGACTGCCAAATTGACTACCATTTAAAGTTAAAGGGACAAATATAAAATCAGAGATAATTGATTAAGTGACAGACACTTAATCATTACTAAAATAAAATAAAATAAAATAAAATAAAATAAAATAAAATAAAATAAAATAAAACAAAGGAATAAGAAAGATCATCATGATGCCAGCCAGAAAATCAAACGCTGATAAAATCTTAGAATCAAGATTAACAACTATTGAACAAAACATAGATAAAAGATTACATGCTATTGAACAAAACCTAGAAAAAAGAATTCAAAATATTGAACAAAACCTAGAAAAAAGAATTCAAAATATTGAACAAAACCTAGAAAAAAATTCTATCAGTTATTGAACAAAGTTTCACAGATTTGATAAAACAAATTTCAACACTAAAAAATGAAAACTCTAATGATCTAAATCTCTTCCAAACTCATCTATCACCACAAAATATACAACTTACAACTCAACCTAGACATCAAATTAATACAACACAACCCAATCAACAAACAACTACTAATCAACTAATCAGAGATGCAATGGAGAGAGGACAAAAAATAAATAATGCAATATTATTTGGACTTGAAAACACAAATGAACCAGATATCAATAAGATTCACAACATCATTGGAAATTATAATTCATCAACCATCTCCCCAAATGAAATAATTGCTGTCTCCAGAGATGGACCAGAATATAAAAACAGCGATGGGACAACAGCACCAAGATTTTGTAGAGTTATATGCACTAATGAGGACAGCAAACGCAAATTCATAAAGACTATAAACTCAATTGCTAAATCCAACCCTACCTACAGTAAACTTAGATCACGCCCTGACCTATCCTTTCTACAAAGGATACGCCTCGTGAACTTCGCACAGAACTTAAAAGAAGACAAGACAATGGTGAATCCAACCTATACATCGACTACCATGCTGATTGCATAAAAATAAAACCTGCAATCAAAAATCACCTCAAACCCCCATCACCCATAACAATCAACCAGCCATCCCAGTATTCAACCAAGTACCCATCCCCTACCTCCCATTCAACCAACCATCTTACCAACTATCCAACCAACAGCCATCCAATCAACAATCCAACCAGCCATCCAACCAACCATCCAACCAACCATCCAAACAGCCATCCAAGCAGCCATCCAAGCAGCCATCCAAACAGCCATCCAACCAGCCATCCAAACAGCCACCCAACAATCCACCCAACCAGCCATCCAAGCAACCATCCATCCAAACACCCAAACTACCATCCAACCATCTATACAACCATCTATTGTCCACAACCCCCAACCTACTAACACCCAAAACTAGGTATGCACGCCTTACCACTTCAACACCAATCATTTCAGATCTCAAATGCAAATTGATAAATGCAAGAAGCATAGTCAACAAATTACCTGAATTTATCCTCTTATTAAACAGTAGCACATTTGATATCATTTTTGTTTGTGAAACATGGCTGAATTCATCCCTTCCTGACTCCATTATCTCAAACAAAGAATATCAAGTCTATCGATCAGATCGGAAAACCAAGAGGTGGTGGAGTGGCTATCTTTACAAAAGACACTGAATCTAAAAATATCCAAGTAGCACATAAACTCTCTCTTCCTGAAACCATAGTATGCGACCTATCCCTTGACACTACTCTTGATTCTTACTATGCTACAGAGCCCCGACTATGACATTACCCACGCAAATATGCTAACCTCAATGCTAACATGGACTACCTCTTGCCCATACCCTCTTATCTTCCTTGGTGACTTAAATCTACCTCTCATTAACTGGACAACCAATGAATGTTCAACTGACCCAATCCATACTACACTATACAACGCTGTTACAAACCTAGGTCTTGAACAACTTGTAACTAACAATACAAGACTCAACAACTGCCTTGACCTCATCCTCTGCAACAATCCAAACTCAATTTACAGTATACAAATTAAAGAACCTTTTTCAAACAGTGACCACTGCATGATTGATTTTCGTCTCAATATACGTCCATACTTAATTCGTCATAACACCAGAACTCCCAACTACAACTTCAAGAAAGCCAATTACGACCTTATAAACAACGATCTTTCACTTCTGAACTGGCAAAATCTGTTTGCAACCTGCATAACCGCTGATGACCTCTATAGAATCTTCCTACTTGAAATCAATAGAGTCATTAAATTATATGTACCACGAATGACTACCATGTCCAAGAAAAACAAACTACCCATATCAATAAAAAGCTTCAATCAAAAAAAATCCTCTGGAAAAGAAACAAAAAAGGCTATGTTACAAACTTCAGAAACCGTTACAGAAACATATGCAACCAAATTAAAACTGAATGCACAAATTACCACACCAAGCAAGAAGAAAACCTTCTACGCACAAATTCCAATCGTGCCTTTTATAATTTTGTCAACAGTAAACTTAAAGATTCAAGATCCATCCCACCACTAAAAGATTCTAACAACAAAGAATGCAATGACGAAACAGTCAAAGCAAACCTCTTCAACATTTTCTTTGGCTCAGTTTTTGTTAACTCCGATAACACATATCCAACATTCCACAAACGAACCAGCAATGACTATGATGATCTAACTCATATAGATTTCACAGAAGACAACGTTGGTAAAGCTCTTCACAACTTAAAACCATCGCTTTCTATTGGACCTGATGGTCTATGTGCATAATTCTTAAAAACTTTCCATTAATATAGCTGAACCCCTAAGTATTATCTTTGATAAAGCTTTCACTACCAGTTCTCTTCCCAAACTTTGGTCACTAGCCACAGTCATCCCCATCTTCAAAAAAGGAGACCCCAGCTTAGTCGAAAACTACAGACCGATCTCCCTTTGCTGCGCCACCTGCAAAGTCATGGAATCTATCATCAATCAATCCATTACCTCACACTTAGAAACTAACAACCTACTCTTCAACAAACAATTTGGTTTCAGGAAAAAGTTATCATGTAACTTACAACTTCTCCACTGCAAAAACATATGGACTTCAAATCTAGATCAAGGCAAATCAATAGATGCAATCTACATAGACTTCTGCAAAGCTTTTGACTCAGTAGTACACGATAAACTTCTCCTTAAACTAACATCCTATGGCATCTCAGGACCCCTCCACAAATGGATATCTGCTTTTCTGTCTAACAGACAACAAGTGGTCAAAATTGGCAATGCTTTATCAAATCCTGTTCCTGTCAAGAGTGGCGTTCCTCAAGGCAGCGTCCTTGGACCAACACTCTTTATTCTATACATTAATGATCTTTGTGACCATATCTCAAGTAATTGTGTTCTCTTTGCTGACGATGTCAAACTATTTAACACCACAGACAACACTTCTATCATTCAAAACGACCTTGACCATCTAACCGCTTGGTCTAAAATTGGCAGCTCCAAATTTCAACCAGCAAATGCTCAGTCTTACATATAGGAAAAAGAACTCTAAAACTAAGTACATACTAGATGGACATTACCTTACAGACGACCCCATCCCGTTAAAGACCTTGGAGTTTTCATGTCAAATGATCTAAGTGCCAAAGCCCACTGCAACTACATAGCAAAAAGCTCTAAGAGTTGTAAACCTAATTTTATGTAGCTTCTTTTCCAAAACACCACACTACTAACCAGAGCATATAAAACATTTGCTAGACCAATTCTAGAATACAGCTCACCTGTTTGGAACCCTCACCACATCTCTGACATCAATACAATTGAACGTGTCCAGAAATATTTTACAAGAAGAGTTCTCCATTCCTCTGAAAACAACAAAATACCTTATCCCACCAGACTTGAAATCCTAGGCTTAGAAAACTTGGAACTCCGTCGCCTTCGACAAGACCTAAGTTTAGCTCACAGAATCATCTATTGTAATGTCCTTCCTGTCAAAGACTACTTCAGCTTTAATTGCAATAATACAAGGGCAACCAATAGATTTAAACTTAATGTAAACCGCTTTAATCTAGATTGCAGAAAATACGACTTCTGCAACAGAATCATCAGTGCTTGGAATACTTTACCTGACTCTGTGGTCTCTTCCCATAATCCTAACAGCTTTAACCAAAAACTTTCTACTATTGACCTCACCCCATTCCTAAGAGGACCATAAGGGGCGTGCATAAGCGCACAAACGTGCCTACCGTTCCTGTCCTATTGTTTTTCTTTTCTTCTTCCTATATATGTTTATATGTGTATATACTATATAATCTTTTTGTATGATGTTGTGACAAATAAAATAAATAAATAAAAATAAATGTGTTTTTGGAGATATTATGTTCTTTTTTTTTCTTCATTCCTATCCTTCTCAAATAGTCAGTTCATGTCCTTATTTTACAGCAATACACCTTCTTTATTATGAAGTGAAAGTTTCCTGTTACTATTTTACAGAAACAACTTTCCAAGTACAATTGGGGAGAGAATAAGTAGATGATACTAATTGCATTGAAGAAAATGGCATAAATTCCATCCTAAAAATGCCATAACTTGATCCAACAGTGTTGGACAATTTTTGCCATCAAGGATGAAACACCCCTTTATTGGTCACTCTTGTGGATGACCTTTGACAGGATCTGAATGGAGATAGCTTAGTTGCTGATCTTGCTACATTTCTTTGTATTGGCAATGGAACCATTTGGGACTAGTTGCAAAGGTTGGGTGTTCTGTTACTATGTGCCAGTGGTTCTACTCCATCCTGAAGGAGTAGTCCAATAGTCAGGTAGGGCAAGAGGCATCCTAGCCCCATACTAGTGGAGTGCCTTACAGCTTCATCCTCTCTCCCATCCTATTAACATTTACATGAATTGCTAGGAGAACCCATCTATTAGTTTGGGGTGAAGTAACATCATAGTCACTTAGGGTTAGGCAGGTTTTCCAGTAGACCTGACATGATGTATGGAGGCTGCAAGAGGCTGGATAGGATAAAACATGGTCAAATTGAATGCCAACAATACATAATAGTTGTTCATCCAAAAACCATTCAGCTCTATAATGTATCCAATTTTAGCTGTGAACAAAATCCATGTTCCCCTTGAAGGAGCAAGACTGTGATCTAAGAGTCCTTTTGGATTTGTGGGTCCTGCTTAAGCAGCAGGTAGAAGTTGTGGCCAGAAGACCCTTTGCTTCATTTTGGCTGATATAGCAGTTGTGGCCATTTTGGAAATGGCAAAATAAACTGATACCCTTTTCATCTTGTCCTTGAGTTTATTGTAATACATTCTACACTGAAGACACTTTGACAAATGTAATTCATAGAGAATGCAGCCTTGCCTGCGGATGACATATATATTTGGGGGGGGGCACTGCATTAGCTACCAATAGGCTTCCAGATATAATACACAGTGATAGTTATTGCTATAATACCCTTTATGCCTTGGGACTTTGTTACTTTCAGAACTCTCTCCTATGAATGGAATCTGATATAAGATTATTTTTAAACCTATAATAACAAAAACCTGGAAGTCTGAATGTGCTTGCCTCTCCCTCCCTTTATCTTTGAGGGTCTTGACTGAGATGTTTATTCAGATTAGATTCTTCGAGTGGGCTCAGGCCCTACTTGTCTGATCTTTGCCTTGTGTGATGGGTTTTCCTTCTATTCCCTCTACAGCTCCCTAAAGTATGGCATCATTAATAATTTCTCCTAGGAACTTTGAACTGGCTGAATCTATTGTTTATTTATTTGTTAAATTTATTGCTACCTATCTCACTGTGGGGCTACTGTAGATCGTTTATCTACACCACTAGTCAGACTCAGGGGAATCTATAACCCCTTGTAAGCCAAAGCCTCCACCCCTTGAAATTCTTGTCAAAAATTATGAACTGCCAAAAATTATGAATTGTTTCTTTCAGAACAACGGGAGGGGGGCATCATGCACGTGGAACTAAATTCTGATTATGGCACTTTCTCTGATCATCATTTCACTGTGTGAAGCTCAACTCAGAGTGCTTATAGATCCCCCGGTTCTAGGGAAATGTTTTGCATCTGTTATAGAGGCAATCTGAAAAAGAAGGGAATACTTCTTATGTGAACTATCTTCTCCTTTGGCAACATTGGAGTTTAGCCTTTTGCTTTACTGTTGCCAGGAAAAACAAAGAATAGACCAGGATTAATACTTTATTCTTTCTTTTAAAAAAAACTGCCTGCAGAATATAGTTAAAACAAAAAAAAGATTTTTTTTTAGCATAAGGACTATGTCCATGTTTTATATCACTGTGCACCATTTCTCTTCCAAATTTCATCTCCTGAATAACTGGCTCCAAACTCTAGTGGAAAAGAGGACATAAATAAAGCAGAATGGCTAATGGACTAAAAACACTTATGATCAGGTTTTCATAACTAACGTTATTGATAGCTTCCTTTGAACACATACTTCCATACCCTACAATTTTCTTTTCTACAGCAAGATTTAGAACCCTATTTGCAATAAAAAAAAAGCTAACATGGGGAAATGAAAAAGGAGAGAATCCATTACGTAGCTAGATGGCATGGATTTGTTCAGAGAATATAAAGGGAGGCCCACTTCTGAAAACCAAATGCAAAACAGCCTCTCCCAATATTCTATCAAGCAGATTTCCCACAAATCTTTTATAATTACTTTGAGAAAGGGATCTGGATATTTTCTTAGATTTGTCACAATCCTAAAACAAGAGATGCTGCTTTTCTGTTTTTGTTGGGGAATGATGTCATAAAATCTATGTTATGTTATCTATGTCTGTGTTTTAGGCTTTCGAGGCACTTTTGTTCTGCTGTATATAAAACAAATCAAGTTAATAGTAGTAATTAATATCTGCAGGACATTTGTAAAGAAAGAGTTTTGTAAAAACAAACAGTTAACTATGTGATATAGTGTCTGGCTATTGGAACAAAATCCTGTTAGGATCTGCTCAGCTTCTGTTCTGATCTGTGGATGATGATGATGAGGATGATGTCCTGTAATTTGGAATTCTCTGAGCAAGAAATATTATCATTTATGGCAGCCCTTCAAATATTTGAAGTTCACAATCTATATGTTTGAAAGATTATCAGATGCACACTTCAAATGGATTGCCTCTTCTAAACATTCACTATATAACCTCTGTGGTTGTGTTCTGTGGTCTTTTACATATTTAAGAAAGTTCTTTTCTGAAGTACCTAGGTAAGAATGCAACATAAAAAGTTTTTTTTTAATGTTTTTCCATGACATCAGTAATAACACCTATGGCAAAAAAACATTTTACTTTCTATGATAAACATTTCAATATATTTTGAACTATAGGGAAGATTGATGGGATAAAAAATTAATAAATAATAATGAATGTTTTAAGCCTCTTTTTAAACCATCTAAATGCAGGGCCATTTCCACATCTAAGGGCTATAAATAATATAAGTCATAAAAAAATCCTTGTTTGGGATCTGAATCTCCCAATGGATCTAATATTATGAGAAGGGGAGAAAAACTACCTTTCCTTATTTTCATATCATATCTAATTTTAAATACCAAGGATGTGCCACCTCCCCCAGCCATTGTATAGTTCCCACCTCCAGCTTTAATCTCCAGATTTGGATGAGAGCAAATGGTCTCCCAAAACCCAAAACCCTCTTAGTCCTACTCCTACCCCTGCCCAAACCGAATCAAAGCTGAAAAAGTCAGAGGTTGCCCCTTCTTGTGATATTACAGAGTCAACAAACTGGTTTCTGCTGATTCCCAGAAAGTTGTCATGCAAAGTTGTAGTCGTCACCCCTCAAATATTGTGAATCCATTTAAACCTTTTTCATGTTTCTCCTTATCCACCTTTGCTCAGGCAAAACAAAAACTAAATCCCCCAAACCACAAACATATTAATCTTTTCTTCAAGTGGCTAATTTCAGTTGCTTTTTGCATTAATAAGGAAAGCTCAAGTATTCATATTCATAATTTACGGTGTACAGATAAAAAAGTAAAGTTTTCCCCCCGTATTTTCTGTTAAATAATACATTTTGATTTGACATTCCCTCTACTCATCCTATATTAGCCATTCCTGGGGTACATCAAGGGCACCACACTGAGATGTCTCTTATTCGTATAGAACATTTTGTAATTTTGCCACATTTTTCAATAAGGCAAAACATTCCATCTTATGTTGAAACCGAATGCTATTTCTTATTATTTGCTTATTCTGATTTATTAAGTCTTTACACTACACACAACAACACAGAGGCTCTTTTATTCCTGCCAGGACATTTATGATTTAAGAAATAGATAAATAAGTACCAATCAATCAATCAATCAATCTTTAGTCAGTCATAGATCAGCAAATGAAAGAATACCTGAAGACATTAAATAACACTTTGTAAATCTTTGTATTCTGATGTGACTGAGGTAAATGTTTTATTATCTTATTGATTTTCTGAGAAAGTTGCAAATGGGGAAAAGTGTCACTGTCTTATTTTTATGTTTTTCTTACATAATAAATTCTTTTAAACTGAACTGAGCAACACATGGAGCTAGATGCGGTCTGGGCATAAATACACAAAATACAATATTGGGAAATGAACATACCACAGTAATATATAAATTCTATTCTGTACTTGTAATATACATTACAACATATGTGGTTCAACAGACATCTAAAATGAATACAGCATGTAACTCTGTAATTATATGTGACAGCATCCTCTTTGTATATGATCAAAGATTTCTTACCATATTGCCTGGCGATTAAAAGTTATTTTAGAATGTCTTATAAATTCTTATCAAGATAAAGAGATAAATATAAAATGTACAAATCACAGAATAGATCACAACATTCATCAACTCAATCAGAATGAACAACCAATAGGGAAAATGGGAAAAATAATCCCAAAACATCTGAAAAACAACAAGCTTTCAACCTTATTGTATTTAATGTCCATAGGTAATTATGACATTTTGGCAAAGATTTGCAGTTTAGAATTTTACAGGGAAGAGTACCTATCCTCATTTATGATGGGGTCACAGAATAGTTTCCCCTCTTGCCTCTGAAAAGTCTTAAGGTTTTTATTCTTGTTGTGGTCCGCCAGCAGCCTGCGGAGCTGGCAACGGAGTCGGACAGTGATAAGGCTGAGGAAGAACATGGGCCAGTCCTGGAGGCTTGGCAAGGCCCAGATGAGGACTCTGTGTCAGAGGCAGAGATGGGGCCAGGGCCCTCAGGGAGTGAGGGGCAGACTCCAGAGCCTTCAGAGGCTGACAGTAGTGAGGCAGAGGAACAGGAGGAGCCTAATGCATGCATGAGAAGAGCTGCCAGAAGGCAAGAGCAGCTAAAGCAAAGAGGATGATTCAGGAGTAGGGCCAAGAGATGATTGGCCCCTCCCATAAGGCTTAAAAAACCAGTAATGGCATTTGGGCTTTTTGTTGGAAAGTAACGTTGATAGCCTTGCTCCTTGTCTTGCTGCATTTATTTCTTGTCGGCGTCTTCTGCTTTTGAACTTTGCCAAGAAAAGCCTTTGGCAGTTTGCCTAATTAGACCAAGGTTGGTGCTAAGACTGAAGACTTGTGTTATGAAGAATGTGCTTTAATTTAGTTTGGACGATGCTGAGTGAGTTAATTCTCAGCTGTTCTAATATAGTCTGTTTGTTTTTGAACTGATTGCGTTTATTACTATCTACCTGGGCCTGGGTCACAACAATTCTGTTCATTATATTTCTACCTCACTTTCTTGCCTAAATTTGAGAGTTGTCTGCATGATTTTTTCTCCATCACACTATACTACATATTTTTAAGCACTCTACAAGGTAGTCTTGCTGAAGTACTTACATACTCCAGTTCACATGATAAGCATGACAATTTAGTAGGACTTGAATCTGAGGATCTTGCCTCTCAGTCTAACAAGATACTTCAAGAGAGGGCAACATTTGACCCTAGGATATGGCCTTCAGACTAATTTCAAAAGTCTTTCTAAATCATCATTTACAACTTTTGACAGCAACCCTTTGACTTTCCCATGCCAACCACTGCTATGATACTACTTATCATAGCATCAGCCCTGAACAGATTACCAAGTCCCTGAAAAACAAAACTATACTGTACTATAAAGATTTAAATGCTAGTAGTGTCTCTGTGTTTGTATGTCTGTTTCCTTTCCATGATTCCACAAACAGGAGAAACTTAATAAATATTTAAACCCCACTGGAATCTTCATTATTGTATTTTTTCTCTCCCCAGATTGCTGAACAATATATTTGGAATTTCAACAACTATGCTATTTACACTTCAAACTTTTGAATGCTGAGTCAGTTGTCTTTAAAATTAAGATCCATATTCATAATTAAAAGGTTTGTTTTTTTACAATGTGTGAGTTAAATTTTATTCACTCTTAAAAGAATATCTTTCATACTGCTACATAAAATCCTAACTCGAATTCCCTTCTTATTGTAAAAATGATTTGGCAGAAATACTGTAGGAAGCCTAGGAAGGTATGCTATTCTCTGTAATGAAAAAAAATCACTCATTCACTAATAAGACATTAAAAATATGGTGGATCCATCTATTGATTCCCCTACTTTAAGATCTACTTTTAACATGTCTCTAACAACTTAAAACAGTTAACAACTTTATCAGCTTTTACTGATTCCAGTAAGGTAAAGGTTTCCGTATCCAGTCATGTCCAAGTTCAGGGCACAGTGCTCATCTCCGTTTCTTGGCCAAGGAAACCAACTTTGTCCAAAGGCAATTTCCATGGTTATGTGGGCAGCATGGCTATAGGCCAAAGGCACACAATGTTGTTACCTTCCCATTGAAGTGGGGTACCTATGAATCTAGTTGCATCTGCATACTTTTAAACTGCTAGGTAGGCCAATTCCATTAGGTAAATCCTTTTCTGGAAAAGATGGATTTGACTAGAGTTCTCTTAGTATCTGCAAGTAACCAACACATAGCCTATGTTTTAGTTTTTGGCAGATACTAAGCTACCCTGATGGGTAGGGCTATATTATGCTTTGAAGTCAATTTTAAAAAAATATACCATCCTAGAAGATATCCCTAACTTGATAGAAAAGGTTTTTTTATAGCTTGTTTTACATCAATATTTTTCTTAAACCCAGGCTCAGCTCGGCTCTATGCATTTAGAATTAGCCTTCTCTTTTATGACTCCTCTGGTTATGTTGCACTTTAGCTTCCTAATCTCTGGTTGGCATGTTTGATGGGTGTGCTGCTTTCTATCAAGGTATTTAAAAGTGTACTCTCATTGACTCAATGACTCAACAGTCATTAAGATTCCCTGGAGAGGCCCTACTCATTGTTCCATTAGGGACATACTACAACCAGAAGTACAGATTAAGTTATAAGATTCTCATGTTGGAAATAACTCCCAGGGGTTTTATTTGGCTGACTCAAATACTGTAGTGTTTTATTTATTTATTTATTTTAAATCGCCCTAATATTTGTAGACCTCAGTTTGTACACTTCTCTGAATTCTTCTGGGAGAGACATATAGAAATAAGCAATAATATATAGCAGACATGATAACTATAGTCTTAAATTTTCTGTGTAGAAAACGCACTTCCCAGTCATGCTTGGAAATTGCCTCTAACTAGAACAAGTGCTCACTTGAGATGTAATTACTGAATTGGATTGCATAAAATCCTTCCTGCTCATTTCAACTTCTTTTGGTCTTCAGATTCCAACACTAGAGGTCAGTGTTGTAGTTTTATTTCTTTTAAATAAACCAACATTTTCCTCTAATGTCCTGTAATCGCATAAAATGTTAATATTTTTTTTTAAATCGCCCTAATATTTGTAGACCTCAGTTTGTACACTTCTCTGAATTCTTCTGGGAGAGACATATAGAAATAAGCAATAATATATAGCAGACATGATAACTATAGTCTTAAATTTTCTGTGTAGAAAACGCACTTCCCAGTCATGCTTGGAAATTGCCTCTAACTAGAACAAGTGCTCACTTGAGATGTAATTACTGAATTGGATTGCATAAAATCCTTCCTGCTCATTTCAACTTCTTTTGGTCTTCAGATTCCAACACTAGAGGTCAGTGTTGTAGTTTTATTTCTTTTAAATAAACCAACATTTTCCTCTAATGTCCTGTAATCGCATAAAATGTTAATTTTTTTTTTTTTTTAAAAAATAGTTATTTGTTTTATTACAGTCCCTCCTCAGGAAAAATTGTTTGCAATGCACAAAAGATATTCTAATAATTATCTTAAAATTATGCATCCTATACTTGATGCAGCCAGGTCTTTGACTTCAATTAACTTTTTAAATAGTTGGAACAAAATTATTTTCTGTGGTTAAGGATATGCTTACAAGTAATAAGGGAATGAGCATGTCTTTTCTTTTAGGATCTGAATGGAGCCCAGATGTTGCAGAAAATAACTTTATATTTGATGACTTGAAGAATTAACAGAGAAAAAAGCAATGAAGATAAAACTCTGGATTCCTAGTTAAAGATGCATAAAACTTATCTGCACTTAATAAAAGGATTTTCGAAGGTAAGATAACCTGATCCAGGAAGAGAAGGACATCAAATAATTACAGCTGTTGCAATCACTTAGTACTATTGATGTTAGAAACATGAAGATATTGCTGTTAGCTTAAAATGTAATTCAAGTATAAACATTTAATAAGTATTTGAAATATATCTTATTTATTTATTTTACATTCATAGTGTGATAGTGCCACATTTTCCAAGAGACTCCTTGTAACACACACACACATAAATATACACATACAAACACACACATGATGGAAATACCACTATTTTAGAAGGTTGGCACTGTCCCTGGGAAGTATTGACTTCTTGTCCCTATATTTTTCAGAAAAGAGACTGCTTTCAAAACAGCATTTTTATTATATTTCTTTTAATATACTTTTAATTACTTTTAACGTAATTGGGGAATTTTAGATCAGCATTAAAAAAAATGCTTACTTCAATGTTTCAGCCTGTACATTCTGACAGTAATGTAGTTAAATATTTTTAAGACAGTGGCAATCAAAGTAATAATTGTGCGAATGCCAAAAACACAGAAAATTCATGGATGGTAATATCGGTCATATTATACCTCAGAGAGTATAAAGAAGTTTCAGGGATTTAGAATAGAATAGAATAGAATAGAATTTTTTATTGGCCAAGTGTGATTGGACACATAAGGAATTTGTTTTGGTGTATATGCTCTCAGTGTACATAAAAGAAAAGATACGTTCATCAAGGTACAACATTTACAACACAATTGATGATCAATATATCAATATAAATCATAAGGATTGCCAGCAACAAGTTATAGTCATACAGTCATAAGTGGAAAGAGATTGGCGATGGGAACTATGAAACGATTAATAGTAGTGCAGATTCAGTAAATAGTCTGACAGTGTTGAGGGAATTATTTGTTTAGCAGAGTGATGGCCTTCGGGAAAAAACTGTTCTTGTGTCTAGTTGTTCTGGTGTGCAGTGCTCTATAGCGTCGTTTTGAGGGTAGGAGTTGAAACAGTTTATGTCCAGGATGCGAGGAGTCTGCAAATATTTTCACGGCCCTCTTCTTGATGCGTGCAGTATACAGGTCCTCAATGGAAGGCAAGTTGGTAGCAATTATTTTTTCTGCAGTTCTAATTATCCTCTGAAGTCTGTGTTTTTCTTGTTGGGTTGCAGAACCGAACCAGACAGTTATAGAGGTGCAAATGACAGACTCAATAATTCCTCTGTAGAATTGGATCAGCAGCTCCTTGGGCAGTTTGAGCTTACTGAGTTGGCGCAGAAAGAACATTCTTTGTTGTCCTTTTTAATGATGTTTTGATGTTAGCTGTCCATTTGAGATCTTGCGATATGATAGAACCCAGAAATTTGAAGGTTTCTACTGTTGATACTGTGTTGTCAAGTATTGTGAGAGGTGGAAGTATGGAAGGGTTTTTCCTAAAGTCTACCACCATTTCTACGGTTTTGAGTGTGTTCAGTTCCAGATTGTTTTGGTTGCACCACAAGGCTAGTCGTTTGACCTCTCGTCTATATGCGGATTCGTCATTGTCTTGAATGAGACCAATCACTGTTGTGTCATCTGCGAACTTCAGTAGCTTAACAGATGGATCATTGGAGATGCAGTCATTGGTATACAGAGAGAAGAGAAGTGGGGAGAGCACACAGCCTTGGGGGGCCCCTGTGCTAATTGTACAGGTATTTGATGTGATCTTGCTTAGCTTCACCTGCTGCTTCCTGTTTGTTAGGAAGCTTGTGATCCACTTACAAGTCTGTTCCGTATCTGTAGCTGGTTTAGCTTAGTTAGAAGAATGTCTGGAATGATGGTATTGAATGCTGAACTAAAGTCTACAAAAAGGACCCTTGCATAGGTCTTTGGAGACTCAAGATGTTGTAGGATGTAGTGCAGAGCCATATTAACAGCATCATCTGTTGATCTATTTGCTCGGTATGCAAATTGCAAGGGGTCTAAGAGCGGATTCGTGATGGTTTTCAGGTAGGAAAGCACTAGCCTTTCAAAGGTTTTCATGACTACAGATGTTAAAGCAACTGGTCTGTAGTCATTCAGTTCCTTGATGGTGGGCTTCTTCGGCACTGGGATGATGATAGAGCGTTAGCAACTATTAGTAAACCTTGACTTAAAACTAACGGAGCCTGGAATTTTAAGTCGTAACGGTCATAGGTCTAAGGCAATCACATGATTCTCCTGATTTTTTTACCTTTTTTCTGGCAGCTCTTAAACTCCATGGTCATAAAGCAAACATTGAGGTCATAAAGGAGACACTGCAGCCATTAAGCAAGTTGATGCATTCCTAAGGATGGTGGGGTTTTTTTTATGGAAAATGGCTATAAAGGCTAGTTTCCAGCAAAAACAAATGTTTTAAATTGTGCTATGGGACCACAGAATTCTACAACTGGCTGTAAATGTGAACCAGTTTTCAAGTGCCCAAAATGCAGTCATGTGACCATCGGAAGGGTGCTGCAGAAAGAACTCTGGAACCAGGTCATAAGTACCCTTTGGGGGAATCCTTTGTAACTTTGATAGGTTGCTAAGTGATTGGACATTAAGCAAAGGCTACGGTGGCTAAGAAAGGTCAGCAGTTCAGTGGTTTGAATCCCTTAACGCCATGTAATGGCATGAGCTCCCGTTATTTGCTCCAGATTCTGCCAACCTAGCAGTTCGAAAACATGTAAAAATGCAGGTAGAAAAATAGGGACCACCTTTGGTGGGAAGGTAACAGCGTTCCGTGTGCCTTCGGTGTTTAGTCATGCCGGCCATATGACCACGGAATTGTCATCAGACAGCGCTGGCTCTTCGGCTTTGAAATGGAGATGAGCACCGCCCCCTAGAGTCGGGAATGACTAGCACGTATGTGCATGAGGAACCTTTACCTTGACCTGTATGAAGCAAACTGTAGCACTAATTAGTGATTTTGTTTTTTGTTGTTTTATATTTTTAACTTGAAAGCTACTTCATATCTGAACACTGCCCAGAGATCTTTTAAAAGTGCAAATGAAGTTCAGTAGTTTAAAAGTGCAGTAGATTTTTTTAATGCAACAGTTTCCATTTGTGCTGCTGAATAAGAACTCCCATAATCCAGTGACAACTGTGGTTACAGAAACTATAACCCAGTACCTCCGGAAGCTGACAGGCTGGGAGAGGCTGTCTGAATAAGTATTTTAGAATTGGCTGTTCTGATGGAATGGTTTCCAGTCTCAAAAATTGTTCAAGAGAAATTTAAATTGTTTAATTATGTTTAAATGGCTTCTTTTGGTAGCAGCATGTTGTAGTAGAGAGTTGTTGCTATGTACTTTTCAAAACATTCTCCTGACCAAGGGGAATTACTTTAGCCCCAAACAAATCCTTAATTAGTTTTAACTGTGTCAGTTGTCTTGGCTCAGTTAGAGTGCTTGCACAACATATTAACTGTCCCCATGATCCAATTAAGAGTGTTATGGCTGTGGTGAGGCATGTCTTCTGAATTTAATTAGCTTCTTTGTACTCTTGAAAAATGCCAGTCCTACTTATGGCTATATTAGTTCAGTTTATCACTGCAAAACTCATCTATAGATTTATTATCATGTAGTGTTTTTTGATGCCATCCTAACAGTCAGTGGCAAAGAAATTAATTATATCTACTTTCCCTACATAAATATAAAAAGGTTTTCTATTCATTTTTGTGACTTAGCATTCTAAAATAAAATCCAGACATTGATGTTCCACAGTGTGTGCTTGATAATACTGTCATACTAATTATTGATGCTAAATATTTATTTTTATTTGATAAATTTACATAGCTGCCCATTTCAGATACGTGCCTTTGAGTGGCATACAAAACTCAAACACACAAATACATACAACAAAATAACCAAAAGCATGACAAAATACATTAAAAATCATTTAAAAAACCATTAAAAATCTGCATTCAATTTTCTTAGCAATACCGGATCCCATGGCCAGATGGCAAAGCCATGTTTTCAAGCCCTTTCAGAAGGCCAGCAAAACTGGGATTAATCTGATTTTAAGTGGAATGATGTACCAAATAGAATAGAGTATTGTTTTCACAGGTTGTTCATTTTAAGACAGTGTAATCCTTCAGACTTGAAATTTTGTTTAGGAGAATAATAAGGTATTGCTGAAACTCTGTAAATTAAACATTTTAATCTCTAATGTTCTTAAAGATCTTTAAGACCTAACTAAGCAAGGTGCCATACATTCTACACAAATTGGCAGAGGTGATATGGTGAGGCAATTAAAAATGTGACATATAGGGAGTAAGGCTTAGTTTCCCCATAACATAATGTTAAAAACATTGCTCTTTCTTTAAAGAATGTTTGGTCTGAAAGAATAATTGTCTCTTACAGTAGTATTTATCTTTCTGGAATGACAGTTTAAAAAGGGATTTTTATGGGTTTATGGTTCAAAAAGACTGATTTCTCATTAGATATTTGCTATTAAATACAAGTCAGACATACTTTGATAATCAAGATGATACCGTTTTCTTGATTGCGAATTAAACACTTTGAGTGCCTGCCAAGTCCTCCATGTAGGACACACCAATATTGTTATTTAAAGAGTTGCTATCATAATAACATTCGTATTATAATATTATTTTTCTTTTTATTATTTTTCTTTTTTTTATATGGTATTTTTATATCCTTGTAAACTGCCTGTTTACTCACCGTATGCGAATAAACAGCAATATAAATTTTCTAAGTAAATAAGTATTAAGAATAGATAGACCTAAGGGACTGCACTGTCTCAGAATCTGCATTTATTGTTGGAAGCTATTCCTATATTCCCTTCTTGGGAATCCTTGCATATAGGATTAAACAATGTGCCCAGATTAATTTTTGTCAAGAGGGAACTGGGTGGCATACTGTTGCGTAAACAAGGCTCTATGTTTTTTTATTGTGTGTAGAACAAAGATTAATTTGTCTAGTTGAGCACCCAAATGTCAGATTAAACTTTCAGTTGTGATGTGGTTGTTTTCTTTGGTTGAGGGACGAGTTGCATTTGGAATAATTCATTTCAGTGTTTAGAAAGCCTCCTTGAAGAACAGTTGGTACTAATGCAATTGGAAAGACTCACGGGTGAGCCCATTCTATGAAAATTCACTCCATTGATCTGTGATGTGTTGCATGACCTTACAGAAGGGAAGCATAGATGTATCCTCTCTGTCCTCCTCTAATATTCTTCTATATGATTTATCAACTTTACTTTTTTTAAAAAAAATACTCTATATATTACGCCACATTTTAAAATGCCTCATTCTTTTCCACATAACAATATTTATGGTGCAACTTGATAAAAAGCGGGAGTGGGAAATGATGTACAGAGTGAAGCCAGATGTTGCCAAAGGCAGAGAAATGGAGAGAAGCCTTCAGAGAATTGCCACGAGGTAAGAGTGTGTATTTGTGCTCTTGAAAACAGATCTAAAGGCATGCCCGAGTAATCTGTTTCTAATCAAATTGAACTCTTAAGAAGTGACTCGTGGGAGTCAAATGATTTATACTTCGTACTGTCTCATACTATATCAAATGCAACAAAAGATTTCAGAAGTCTCATGAAAGCTTATAATCTGGACAAGAGTATAACATGTTAAGTGTTTACCCAGGAGGAGTTCTGAGCCTGAGCTCATCATTTTGTTAATTCCATCCTTTAAAAAAATATACATACAAATCAATCATTCCTCTCATTCTTCATATTTCTTTAAAGTGTAGTCAGTCACCTCAACTTGCTGTTTCTGCAATCAGATCACTATGTTCCGTTGGCCTCCACATGGCTGCATAGAGCTGGTCAAGGCATTGGTCTTATTTTAATACTTTTACAGAGGCTGCTTGAAAAAGCTAGGCCTCATACTTCACTTAAATGGATGTGTTATTGGTTGATGTTCAGCCTGTGACATAGTTTATTTTAAACGATAAGTAAACAGCAGTAGTTTATTTTAAACAGTAAATATTAAAAACAATTCATACACACAGATGGCATTTCAGTCTTCTATGTTATAAAGTACAGTTAAGAGAAATGCAACGTTGAATTGGGGATTATGACTATACGTTACGTATCTGTATTCATTTTAATTTCTGGGTTCCTTTGAAAAACCTGCAGAATTTGGGGTAGGGGAACTTTTGAATAATCACCTAACTTTCTAAGTCTTTTTAAAGAACCTGTTTTTGTCATCCCAAGTTTTCCTCATTTGTGAATCTGGGCTTTGTGTCTGAAATGACACTATGTGATAAATGCCCTGCCATGTGTGCTACTGATACTGTCCCTATAATGAAAAGTAGTGGCCTGACTATTTCTTTTAGTTCCTAGGAGAGTGACCAGTTTTCAGTATAGGTTGGGAGCATCAAAATAATGTTTTTGAAAAGGTAAAGTAGCCTAGTATTTCTGCTAGAACAAGCTAGAAGAGAAGGAAGGAAGGGAAAAGGAAAGAGTGTATGTTTTTTTAAAATACATCTCTTAAAAAAAGTATTTTTAAAGGCAAAGGAAAGAAAAACTCAACAAGTAAGCAATAATCTTGAAAGAAAATTTTATGTTACAATTAAAGCACTCAGTTCCCTTTGCGCCATAGACCTCAAATAATTATGGGACAAGAGCTTTTGTCACATAACAATCTATGTGGGTTCTATGAGCAGTTCCAGTGTCCTTGGGCAAATACATGTGTGGAGAAATGTAAAGTGGGCGGTTGTTGATGTTGGTTTGCAGAAATCAAAATCTTTTTACACTTGCCAGGAGTGTTCTGAATCATACAAAAGCAGCAGAAATATGTAAATTGGCATTAGGCCATTAATTAATTCAAAAACTCTTGTAGACTTTGTGTATGTGATATTCCCCATCTGAAAACGTGTGTGTGTGAGAGAGAGGGGGAGGGTGGGAGGGAGGGAGGGAGAGAGAGAGAGAGAGAGAGAGAAGGAGGGAGGGAGGGAGAGGGAGGGAGAGGGAGAGGGAGAAAGGTCATGTGTTGCCTCATGGGTTCAAAAGATATTGAGCAAGCATTCAGGGTAACTGGTTTGATTTTTTTTCAGCAGTTGCTTTAGAATCAATAAAAGTTTTGGAATCTGTATTGATTAGCTCTTACTTTTATTACTGTAAATAAAGTTCTCATCTGGTTCCCATTTTCAGATCAGAGTGCTTGTTATAAGCCTCAAAGAAGAACTGAATATATTCAGTATTGTTGCCTATCTTCAACTGATTTTTAAAAAATATTTTTCTACTTCTATACCTATCTCATATAGTGACTCTGGGTTGTATTCATCATAATAATAGAAATATGTAACAATCCATTAAAATATCAATTTAAATTAAAAATAAAAAACAAAATGGCAGGAAAACATACAGGAAGTTTATTCCATTAACTGTCATACTACCATCTATCAGGTTCCGCTGTATCATGGGATTTCAAACCTAGTTGACAAAGCTTTATGCTTTAAAGGGCCTTCTGGAAATCTGACAGGTTGGGGCCAGCCTGACCTCAGGAGGAAAGATGCTCACAATGATCAGATTTACACATTGTGTGAAGCCAGATCTGGTCATGTGATGACTCACTTAACATCTGCATTGCTTAGTGACCAAAATTCTGATCCCAATTGTGATTGTAAGTTAAGAAATAGCTGTAATGCTACTAAAAACCTGTAAGAACATGTTGAGGAAACATTTTATCTTACAAAATGCTATTTGTTTTATTGGCCCATCATTAATACCATTGATATTCTAGATAATATGATATGGGGTTGAATTCAAAAAGACCATTAGTCACACTAATCGGAACTGAAATGTAGTTCTAGCTGCAGTGTTTTATTAGTTTTGATTAAAAGCTGTATACTGCAGATCTAGTTTCCATTTTTTTATCCATTCTTGCTTAATTATAATAATATAGAGATAGATGTTTCAGAACTACTTCCAAGAAAAAAATGTATGATTAAAATGTCAGTTGAGCACCAAGATGCTGACTTATTTAGATTTTAAATAGAACAGAGTGAAGAGTCTGACAAAATAAAATTTCAGAAAGTGTATATTTATAATGAATATTTGTATTCATGCTTGAACTTTGTACTCAGTAGTTGGTAGAAAAAGTTGTGGCCTCAGGCCACTGAAGTTAACTAAGCATTTTCTTGCACCAACAAGAAAGACTTCAATTGAAAAGCTTTGTCATGTGTTTGTCATGTGTCATTTGAGAGGCTTTGTCATGTGTGCTTTGTAAAGACACTTTTGAGAAGCATGTTGAAACTCTCATGGATTGAAACAACAATATGAACTACATCCAAGTGTATAATTACAATATTTTAAAAATTCCATTATTGATAAGAACCTTAGGTGTCACCTATACGTTCTTAAATAAGTCCAATTTATTTTTTTAAAAAGTAGAATAATGACAACATAGTGTACAACTGCTGTTCTTAAGAAAGTAATATATGGATGAACTGCATGCCTAACATAGTATTCCTCAAAGATTTCATCAGATTTCATCAAAGCCTATCCTGCCATCAGGGGTATCAAGGATGCAAAACAAGGATGTAGATTGAACTGGATCATAGAACTAGAATGTAGAGATATCTGATCCTGTATTACAGCAGAATACAGAAGACTGAAATGATGCACCAGCCAACTCCAATAGCCCAACACTAAGAACCCACCATCACAGTGAAGGGACAAAAGCTGCAAGCAGTGGACCAATTTACATACCTTGGCATCACCCTCTCACGCACAGTGACGATTGACATTGAGGTCAACTGCAGAATCACCAAGGCAAGTTCTGCATATGGCAGACTACTGACCAATGTGTGGGATCACCATGGAATAAGCTTTGTTACAAAGCTCAAAGTCTACCGAGTAGTAATGCTAACCATCCTGATGTATGACAGTGAGACTTGGACTATATACAGGAGGCGACACTAGGCAATTGAACCATTTCCACACAACCTGCCTCCACAGACTTCTGAGGATCTGATGGCAAGACAAGGTGTGTCATGTCCCACTCCCACTCCAATGAACGACTCAATCAAGTCTGTAACAAACTTGGCAACGAAGCCTTTGCAGCTTGCCAAGTTCCTTCGAGGTTTATCAGGGCAGGCAGGAGTCCAAGTTGTGACTTCAGCGAAAGAGTCCGATATCAGCAAACTAGATAAGACTTTGCTTGACTCAAGGTTGGAATGCCAAAAGCAGGTCCTTTATATAGGGTGTGGGGTGTGGCACTTATCTAGGCCTGCTCCACCCCTCCTTCTGCTGGCGTCGCCTCTCAGATCTCTGAAAGCGAGGGTCCTCCTACTCTGAATTGTCTTCAGCTGGATCTGCTGTCAGGTTCTGGGAAAGGGAGGGGTCAGAGGGAGTAGGGCCGAGTAATTCCAGCACCTGGCTGGCTTCCTGCTCTGAAGGCTGAGCCAAAGGAACACACGCTGTATGAGTGAGGTTTATCGGGCTTGTCCTTTCACACCTGGAATCCCCTCCAGGCATGGGGCCAAGGCCGGGGGCTGGAGGCATGACAGGCCGTTCATCTTCATTATCAGACTCGGAGTCTGATAAAAGGCCTGGTTGGAGATGGGAGGGGCCCGGCTGAGGAGAGGAGGGAGGACAAGTCACAACAAGGTGCCAGACACAGAAGTCCTCTCCAGAGTAGGCCTGCCATCAGTTCACACCCTGCTGATGAAAGCCCAGACATGCTGGGCAGGCCATGTTGCAAGGATGCCAGATCATCGCATCCCTAAAAAAGCTCCTCTATGGTGAGCTGTCTCAAGGAAAGTGATCACACGGGGGATAAAGGAAGCAACACAAAGACACGTTGAAAGTCTCCTTCAAGTCTTTGGATATTGACACCACCTCCTGGAAACCCTGGTACAAGACATGGCATATGTTGATCCACCAAGGCTGCCAGGCATTTGAAGACAGAAGAATAACCACAGCACAAGAGAAGCAAGCAATCCACAAAGCCAGAGCTGCAAATGCTGCAATAATGGTGCCCACATATGTCTGCCTGACATGTGGCAGAACATTCTGTGCCCATATAGGCCTTACCATCCACCTGTGGACACACCGTGGACAGCCCACAACCCAATAGATGTCAATAGAAGGTCCTCTTCGAACACAATGGACGAACATCATCACAGCAGAATAGATAACTGGCCAAAAAGGATTAGTTTTGTACCATGGGGCATCAAAGTATAAAAAGAGAACAAAATACCTTTCTGTCAAGTTTTCTATTACTATGTTGATAAACTGTGAGCTAATGGAGAAGATAGAGATGGATAAAATATAATAGGACATGATCAAACTTCCCAGGTGGAGAAGTTATGACTTAGTGCATCCATCTATCACATGAATATAGAAGTACTGTTAAACACACACAAAAAGTTTCAAATAAAAAGGAAATTATATTGAGCTTTCTATGTCTATGAAATTTAATACTTATGACATGAGTAACATTTGTCTGTTTGTATGTCAAAAATCAGTTGGATCTTTAGATTCTTCTTCTCTCTGCAAATTTGGGTGCCAGAAACTGTAATTTACCTAATATCTGATTTCCTTTTTGCTTCAATTGAATAAGATTATACAATTGGATGGGCATACAAAATTCAATATTTTATATCACATATTTCCCAAGGAAGCTTTACTCTCTGTGATCATTCTTAATGAATATTTTTTCGCTTCCTTTTCTAGCCTCTATTTACTACAGCTTCTCAATTCCATCCATTGTGGGAATTAATCCAGTTCTGAAGAAGCGTCTGCTGTATGGCTCTTCATGATGTTGGCTTAGTTCTTTTTAGTTCCTCTCCTGTCTTTCAGGTGGTTAAGAAATAAATGTAATGCAGGTTTCATATTATTCAACAAAAGGCAATGACTTGATTATTGAACCCAACTATTTTATCATTGGAGTTTGAAGACTTTATGTGCTTTCTTTCTACAGTAAATTAATCCAAAAGTGAGTCACAATAAATATTATTATTTATTGCCATATCCTAAAGTTTGAAGTTCATCGTACCACCTTGCTCTTTCATAAATCCTATCTCTGGTTATCTGTTTCTATTCAGCAGATTGGATGTTTCTGTTATCTGCTGTCCTGCATAGCTTCCAAAGAAGTTCTTTAGTCTATGAAATATTTCTTCATGCTACTTTAAAATCTGTAGCACTTTTTGCAGATTTAGTGAGATCAGATGGGAGTAATTGTTTTTTTTGAACTACATCCAAAGGTTTTGCTTGTCATATAATTAATGGTTTATCAAAATATTTCTTCATCCTTGCCAAACCTTATGACTTCTGTAGAAGACTATTTTCTTTCTCTAAGATAAAAAAAAAGCTTGTTTCTGGAAAGGATCTTTTTGTCTCCTCCTCTTCCTTCTTTCTTATCTGAAAAGCTTCTTTGAATGGGCAGATTCAACTTATTTCAGGAATATTGAATTTTTTTAAAACAATTTATATAAATGTTCTAAATGTATGTATGTCTCTTTCGATCGACAAGCTCAGCTGTCTTAGCCCCTGAGCCACCGCGTCCCCTAAATGTATATATAAATGTTTAAATCCTGAGCATATTGAATACAGCTAGGGATGAGGACTTACATAGGTAAATGAAGCTAGAATTCTTATTTCTTTTCTATATCAGGTATGTACTGTTTAATAAAATATAAAATATTCTATGCCAATTGCCATAATACTATACCTGTTCTACATGTAAATGCAATTTAACATAGAAACATATCAGCTTCTGAAATGTTAAGGTAAAGGTAAAGGTTCCCCTCGCACATACGTGCTAGTCGTTGCTGACTCTAGGGGGCAGTGCTCATCTCCGTTTCAAAGCCGAAGAGCCAGCGCTGTCCGAAGACGTCTCCGTGGTCATGTGGTCGGCATGACTCAATGCCAAAAGCGCACAGAACACTGTTACCTTCCCACCAAAGATGGCCCCTATTCTTCTACTTGCATTTTTTACATCCTTTCGAACTGCTAGGTTGGCAGAAGCTGGGACAAGTAACGGGAGCTCACCCTGTTACGCGGCACTAGGCATTCGAACCTCTGAACTGCAAACCATTTGATCGACAAGCTCAGCATCTTACCCACTAAGCCACCGTGTCCCTCTGAAGTGTTAGAAGCCAGTAAATTTTAACAAAGAAAAAAAATCAAATAATTAGCAGAATTGAAAAAAGTGACTTATGACCATTCTTCACACTTATGAACATTGCATCATTACGTTACTTGCATTCAGATGCTTGACAACTGGTTCACATTTATGATGGTTGCAGTGTCCCATGGTCATGTGATCCCCTTTCGCCAGCTTCTGACAAGCAAAGTCAATGGGGAAGCCAGATTCACTTAACAGCCACAGTCCTAACTTAACAACTGCAGTGATTTACTTAACAAATATGGCAAGAAAAGTTGCAAAATGGGGCAAAACTAACTTAACAAACTTTCTCACTTAGCAACATATATTTTGGGCTCAATAGTGGTCATAAGTCGAGGAATACTTGTACTTAATTCCAGAGAAGTTTGCAAATCATGACACCTACAGTTACATTTTTATTTGACACTCAGCTGCAACTTTATTTCTATAATCATAAATGCCTTAAAGCAGGGGTCTCCAACCTTGGCAACTTTAAGATTTGTGGACTTCAACTCCCAGAGTTCCTCAGCCAGCTTTGCTGCGAGTTGAAGTCCATAAGTCTTAAAGTTGCCAAGGTTGGAGACCCCTGCCTTAAAGCTTTTTCATTGTTATATATGCAGGAGGGAGACAAGCAGCAATAGGTGTACTATCAGTATAGGAAAAGATTATCATGGGGAAAAAAACAATCTATGCAGTTAAGATTTGATAAGATTCAGCTTGATGGCACATAATCAATCATGCCAAAGTCTAGTTAATTAGAAGCTTCTGATCTTTTCCTTTGTTCCAAGCCTGTTACAGTCTTCTCATTTGTGGAAGATGAGAAAGCAGGAAATGTGAACAACAGTTGAATTAGATTTATATATATATATATATTTACCTAGAATTTAACTGTTTGGAATTTCCAAAATGAATATATTTTTCCTATTTTTCTATAAACATTAAAATATAAGTAAAGTGAATAATGCATTAAAGTATTTGCATATATTCTGAAAAATGTCTTTACAAATTCATTGTGTATATTAATTTCTTGATTCTTGATCAGAAACTCTTGGCTAGTAAAACAACTTCCATTTTGATATTTTTGCAGAATCTAAACACACACACACACACACACACACACACACACTATTTTTTTAAAGTATATACTGAATCCCAATTAAGTTTAAAGCAGGAAAAATATATATCAGTCTATGTTATAGTATAATCTGTGATCAGTAACTTGAACTGTGATGAAATATCTCTAGTATCTTTCAGAAGTTTTGAGTGACAGTTCTGCAATCCCAAAGCAGCATCCCAGTCACTGTATACCATGGATTTTATAGTCGGAAACATCCAGAGAGTTATTATTGTAATCAATATCATCTGTCTTAAGGGAGAGAATGTAATGGGGACATATGTGTTAGCTGGGTTTCCATTATACTTATAAAGTCAGAAATAGGAAATAGGAAAATAAATCCATTGAAAGTTTTAAAATGAAGATTCTTATATGATAAATATTTTAAATTAAATTAAATTTAATTTAAATTTAAATTTTGAGTTGATATTTTCCTATTATTTTCATAAGTTCAGAGCACTTCAAATCTCACCAGGTTCAAGGTTGATTCAGCCTTCCATCCTTCCGAGGTGGAGGACCCAGATTGTTAGGGGCAATATGCTGACTCTGAAAACTGCTTAGAGAGGGCTGTAAAGCATTGTGAAGTGATGCCGTTTAAGTGCTATTGCTATTGCTATTTAATAATTCAATCTCCAAATAATTTCTTTTTTCCCCAATTTTGTAGCTGATGGAAGATGGAAACTAATGATGTTCCTGTTCAATGATAAGAGGAAAACTGAATTAGGCTTATCATTATCAAAGAATTATCCAGAGACCACTAATGCCAATCTGTAGATGAAGTTAAACCTAACCTGGCCTTGAAGAGGCTGGTATATGTAAAACAGCAAATTTCTCAAGAAAAGCTTAAGCATATTTGACTGTGATATTCATTCAGTGAAACAATTTCCTATTGTTTCAATTTCCACAATGCTATTGTTTTTCCTTTATTCAGTGCAATTCTATATCCAAAAAATTATTGTATACACCGTCTTCAATAATCAAAAAGGACCCAAGTAGTATACAGTCATAAAATACTTAGAAAAAATATATTTATCATAAACTCCAGTAGTTTATGCATATTGAAAAGAATTTTTTTAAAATTTTTTTGTTCAAAAGAATGTTTTGTGTAGCTAATATCATAATCCCAATCTGGAAAGATCAAGCAAACTTTGGGATTTATTGGCAAATCATAGTCCCATTAAGACTTGTATATGGTCCATATCACAAATTGGTCCATTTGGAAACTGGCTCCTTACACCTACAATTTGTCAGACTCTTCTCCAGCAAGACCAATAGCTAACGTAGTATAAAAATGGATTTTTTCCGCTAGATGGTGTGATCTCTCAGATCAGGACTAAAATATTCAACAAAACATTATGGCTACATTAACCTTATGGGCAGAGAATTTAGATCCTAGCACTGCCAGTCTCTCAGCTGCCTGTACAAACATTCCTCTCATAATGAATACAGACTAATTTTTGTTAAAGGTATCATCCATAGAATTTTACTCTACCAAAAAATTTGAAGCTTAAAATTTTAGATAGAAGATATTTTCTTCCGCAGTTTTTAAAATAATAAATACCTTTGTACCTAGTACTAACTTTATGTAGTAGAATGCATTTTTCCGTGAAAAATATTTGGCAGCGTTATGGTTTTCATTGAGACTAGAGCTGAAAAGTATCCCTGATACCCTAGATTTGTTAGCCCTGTTTAAAGTATACCAGAAATGTCTGTAGGTGAACATCAATTTTCTATAGGCAGATATATTAATAGTATCTTAGATTAAATCACCCCAATTTGGTACCTCCCAGATTATTGGATTTCAATTCTATAATTCCTGGCCATCATGGCCAAAAATGTGAAATCCCAATATTCCTGGAAGGTATTCCCTCCTTTTTTGTCCCTCCTTCTAATCCCCATGACATATAACTTGTCTCTTTTTGTCTAGTATAATTCTGTTTTCATGTTCTGCTCTTAATGAGAAATTAAGTGAACTTGCCTATAGACATTTTTAACTGGCTGTTTACTTGTGGACATGTTTTTTGGATTTAAGATGGAGTGATTCTCAAATGGAGGCCTAAGTTTGTAGGTCTAGTGGACTGATAAGTGGACTGATAAGAGAGAACATACTAGTTGCATTAGATTGTTCTGCAATCCTTTTTTTAAAAAAATGTGACCTTTATTTGGACATAATTTAAATGACCGAAATAGTTCAATAGGAGTTTGTACCAGATAAGAAAATTATAACTGCAGCTGCAATGCATTCTCTGAATATATCTAGTTCCAAACTTCTTTCTGATATTGGGTTGTGGGAAGCGTTATCACTGATTCACTCTGGATTCTTAGGGATTTATGAGCTAGTGATCAACCTTGGTTCTCCAATTAAAAAGGAGATGAGAATGGGGAAATACACTGTCAGGTATGCTACAAATGTTGACTGTTTACTATAGTTATTCTTATTATATTATTACGTATTTATCAAACTTCCATGCTGCCCATCTCACCAAAGGCAGATGGCGTACAGAATTTGAATGGCTATGTAATATGGATAGCTTACATATCCAGAGGAGCATGTACTTTTCCTCTCCCCCTTCCTCTCTGTTTCACACACATTTTACTTTCTTCCCCTTCTTTTATTTGTATTTGAAATAGATAGAAGAACATAATAATTCTCATTAGTTTGTATAACATTCTGTCTTCAGGAAGGTTGAACCAAATGCCTCTGTTTCCAAATAAGGGGAGCATTATGAGGGATATCTGTGGCACCCCTACAGGTTTGCTATTCCTCTAAATATCCTTGTAAGGATTAGCTGTGCACCTATCCTCTGCTTTCTTTATTATTATTATTTTTATTATTTATTAGATTTTTATACCGCCCTCCTCCCGAAGGACTCAGGGCGGTTCACAGCCAATATAAAACAATGACAATTTACAACTAAAACAGAGATTAAAAAACTTATTATATAATTGGCAAAATTTAAAACATTTAGACCTAAAAACCCCTAAAATTTATATTAAATATAAATTAAAATTCAATCCCTATTAAAATATTAAAATTTAAAATTCAAGCCAGTCCCACGCGAATAAACAAATAGGTCTTTAGCTCGCGGCGAAAGGTCGGGAGGTCAGGCAATTGACGCAAGCTAGGGGGAAGTTCGTTCCAGAGGGTAGGAGCCCCCACATACTTCAGAAGAATTTCCAGGTAGGAAAATTTCTTTTGCTTCTATGCTTTCAGAAGCAAAATGCATCTGTGCACATGTACATTCTCACATTACACTAGAAGAAAGTGCATGCATCCATAGGAATGAAACAAGTTACTCTATCCATATCTAAATTATTTTCAAATATGATTGTTTTTCCCATGCAGCAGAGTTTTATATGATATTTGTTTTTCATGTTAGGCTGCTTTTAGAAATGGTAGGTGTACAGTTTTATTAACAACTTTTTGGAAGTGGGATATTGATTATCTGGACTAAAAGCTCATGATAAAAGCTCTAGACTAAAAGCTCATTCCAAGGACCTTGGAATCCTAATGGACGATCACTTAAACATGAGTCAGCAGTATGCAGCAGCAGCCAAAAAATCTAATACAATCCTTGGTTGCATAAACAGAGGCATAGAATCAAAATCACAAGAAGTATTAGCACCGCTTTATAAAACCTTAGAAAGGCCACACCCGGAATACTGTATCTGGTTTTGGTCACCAAATTACAAAACAAGATATTGAGACTTTAGAAAAAGTGCAAAGAGCAATTAAGATGATTAAAGATCTGGAGACTAAAACATATAGTTGCAGGATTTGGGTTTGGCTAGTCTAGAGAAAAGAAAGACTAGGGAGACGTGATAGTACTATTCCAGTATTAGAGAGAATGCCACAAGAGGAGGGGGTCAATTTATTTTACAAAATACCAGAAGGCAGGGCAAGAAACAATAGGTAGAAACTAATCAAGGAGAGCCACAACCTGGAATTAAAGAGAAACTTCCTAACAGTGATGACAATTAACCACCGGAAGATCTTGCCTTCAGAAGTTGTAGGTGCTTCATCTGGAGGCTTTTAAGAAGAGCCTGGACCGTCTCTTGTCTGAAATGGTATAGAGTCTCCTGCTTGAGCAGGGGGCTGGACTAGAATATCTCCAAGATCCCTTCCAGCTCTATTCTGATCATTAGATTTGATTTACTCCCAGGTTATATATATGTAGAATTGCCACCAAAAGCATAACGATATGGCCTTTAATATTGTGTGTTTCCTTGACGCTTATTTTTTACAATTTGATGCTAGACTATTTTTTGCAATTTAATTCTTAGTAGATGCTATCCTGAAGTATGGCTTCATGGGCACCCCACTTATTTTAACAGATGAAAATATGACTTTGAAATATTGAGGTGGGGGAAATTCCTTGGGTGGTCCCCATCATGACTCCACATGAAAACATCTGTCCTGCCTTAATCAAGGGCACAGTGGTGGAGTTACAGCATTTGCTGTGGGCTGAAAATGAAGTTATCCAGGGTAGAGTGGAGACCAGGTAATGTAAACAATGTTTTGTAATGTTTGCTTATTGTGGATGTTTTCCAGCAGCTGCAACTGCGTCTTCTGATTAAGAGCTGTAAATGAGGTTGTGAATGATCCCTTGTGTGCATCATTTTTCATGTTTGGGCTTTGAAGCCCAGCATGCACACACTCTTCTGAGTTGGTGTTTAAGACTGTGTCCTATATAAAGTAAAAGAGTTTCATAATATTCTTCCTTGCAATACTTTCCCTCCAGAAAGTATTGAGGTTAGTTTGCTTTTTTTAACAAGGGATTGATGTTTAATTGGAGAGATTTTTTAAAACAAACGTATCATTTAATCTAAATTTGAATTCATGCATATTGTATTATTCGCTAAGCTTTAGGGATGGTGTTTCTTCTATGTAGAAAGTACATGTTTTAATATATAGACAAAAGTTATCATCGGAAAGACTTTGTTATTAATATTCTCCATTTCCTTACTTTTATATAGAGTATGCAATGTTGCCTGTTTATAGAGTACCATTAGAATGAATTCTATCGCCAATAGACTTTCCCTTGCTTCCTTCCACTTGTATTTCTACGAACTTCCCTAAATCAGCTCCAGAAGGTCAGTGATCCATCACAGTTGCCAGTTCTATTCATGGAACTGATTGGATATAACCCATACATATTACACCAAGTCATGGTGGCTTAATTGAAGCAATCCAAATCCCATCAGTACTGTAACGCATTCAGAAAGATACTGTCACTGGCTTCAACTGACTACTCCTTATTTTAGTTATTTTTTTAAAAAAAATATTTTTTTAAATTAATAATTCAAAATTAAAAACATTGGACATAGATAAGACATCACTGGTTCCAAGCATCTTCCAACACTTTAAACTAATACATAATAAACTAATAATAATATAATAATATATTTCTTAAACTTTATACGTTATATACACATAATATAATAATAATTTATACCTTATTTCTATACAATTATACATATCTATAAATACATATACCTATCTATATAATTCACATACCCATTTATCTATAATAACATATATATTTCTAGTCTAACACTACATATTTGTCTCGGCTATCCTCCTTTTATCTAACCATTCATAGAATTTTATTCAGATTTTATAATTTCACTTTATAGTTTTTATAGTTTCACTTTTATCCTTGAGTTCCAAGGTGCATCTATCCATTTCTGCACAGTTGAAAAGTTTTAGTAGTATTTCCTCTTCAGTTGGATATCTTTCTCTTTCCACTCCTTATTTTAGTTATTTATTGTTAGAGAGAATGGAAGAGGTATTTGTTTCTAATTTGTGAAAGATTTGCTAATTCCAAATCCAACCTGGAACAACTCTTCTTGACTACTTTTAAATCATTATTCAGAGGAGCAAGTCACTGTGTGGGTGCCACAAATAATGAAGTACCAGAACTAGGCTGCAACAACCTGGATAGCCATTGCATAGCATCAGGGTGGTTTATGTTTCTGTACCTCTCCACTGTCATGTATAGTGATTATCTGATTTTTTGCAGCCATACTACAAAACCAATGTTGATTTTGGGTTCTGCCCCTTTTAGTAAAACCTTAATTTCAACTCTGTTTTTTTTTAAATTACAGTTTTTATAGACAATCATACTTAATGTGACATTCTCTTATGTTGCAACTGGGATCTTACCCATTAAATTGGGACCTTTTCCTGGATTCCACTGGTTCAGTCTAAGAGAGAGGAAGAAAAATGAGTAAAGGGGGAAATTAGAAGAAAGCTGCCCCTTAATGAAGAATTGAGGGAAGAAAATGCTTCTTTTGGAGTGTCTCCCTGCCCAAAGATTTGCTGTTATTTTTTATACTAGGATAATCCCAGAGAACAAGTTTATCATATAGGTAAGGGTCAAAATTACACTTCGGCCAGAACATCTTCCAACTGTACTTCATAGCCTCTAGTACAGAAAACATAGTAAGCTCTGGATTTTTAAAAAGTAGTTTGCTGAACTCGTTAATGGAAAAAAAATGGATGCGATGGTATACAAGTTCAGTATACTTTAATATTGTTTATTTGACCATCTGTGTCTTACGTCTATGGAGATTCTCAGCCATCCAGGTCATGGTTGTCCCAAAGGTGCTTTTTCAAGAGGCAACTGGACTTTCTGGTTTTTCTTTTAAGACATTTTGCTTCTCATCCAAGAAGCTTCTTCAGCTCTGAAGAAAAAGTGGCAGTGGGAGTGGGAAGCAGCAGTGGCGGGACTCCACAACTGTACCAATTTCTCCTGTGTCCCCTTGGGAAAATTAATTGTTTACCCCAATGTAGAATAACTAACTATTTTTAAAGTATTCTTTGAAATGTTTTAAATTTAAAATGATTTTGTTTTATTAGCTACTGAGTGGCTTTTAAAATTAAGAGTTGGTTTCATCCAGTGGTTTAGTAGTAATTATTCTAAAAAGAAGATTTAAAAGATGATTGTCCTAAATCAAATTTTGGAAGCATTTTTTTTTATTTTAGCGAAAGAGTTTAATGAGAACACCGTACAATTTTAGGATATATTATATAAAATAATCTTTACACTTGCTGTTGAATCTGGATTATGCAAGTAAGATGAATTTGTTCAAATTTATTACAGATAAAAATGTTAAAATCATGAATCAATGAATGCAGAACTTTAAAGGCATATCAAGGTTTTGGGAATATTTAAAAAGACATTTCAAAGAACTAAAACACCATAGTGAATGAGTAAGAAAATAAACAGAAGGGAGGTAAGAATCAAAACTCAGGTTAATTGGTAGAGATATCTTCCAATTATTAGTAACAAGTATATTTTGTAAGAAAACATCAAAGACCCAGCTGTGGTTCAGTACATTGGATGAACTGTTCTTATCTTAGTACACTTGTAACACACTGCCCCAGCACTGTATGTTCTTGCTTGAACTGAAGCCACAGAGTGGAGCTGTTGCACTGTATAAAATATGTTACTGCTTCTTGAACCTTAAAAATCGGACAACTGGAGAAGCCGTAAATCTTATCACCATTTCTGCATACTGCTAGTTTCTAGGCAGAAAAGAAAAACATGGATTAGCATCCCCATCTGATTGCTATCCATAAATACTGGCAGTGATTTTTTCCCTGGCTGAGGTTGCTGTGTACCTAGGCAGTATTGTAAATTTGGCTACAAAGTAGTTGAATATGAGTTCAAAGTACTTAAATGTGAACTTTTGCAAAGGAACTTTTATCATGAAAATAATACAGGCGGTCATAAGGCCATTTGGAGTGCTATAAAGAAGTCTTTTCCAGGGATAACTGTAAATTAAGCCCAAGAGAGAGGTGTGTTATTATCTCATTTCTACTACTGGCTACTAATTTGCTTTTTACTGAAGTTTCTGACTCTGGATTCTTATGTCATCTTGTTTATAAAGAGAAATTGAAATTGGCTTGTAGTTTGCATGTATCATTTTAGTAATACTTCTAATAAGGTGGAGTTGGAAAGTGTAATTCTGATCTATTCATTTTTTACTTTGATCCAACAAGAAAAAATTGTAAGGAGTAGTAGTACAGCTCTCTATGTACCATAGTTCTCATCTGAAACTTGATGAACCAGCTAGATATGTTTTGGCAGGTAATTTATGCGCAAAGGTAAGGATATTCAATTTGATAATAAAATTTGAAGCTTTGAGCTTATATTCAGTATTAAGATTACGTAACATATATCCACAACTGAACTAAATGTACATCTAAAATTTACAAAAATCAACTTAAGTTCTAACATATTTGAAACAAGTATCTATAATGGAGTCTGTTTATTGAAGGCATTTCCACATTAAACAGTGGAAGGAAGGAAGGAAGGAAGGAAGGAAGGAAGGAAGGAAGGAAGGAAGGAAGGAAGGAAGGAAGGAAGGAAGGAAGGAAGGAAGGAAGGAAGGAAGGAAGGAAGGACGGAAGGAAGGAAGGAAGGAAGGAAGGAAGGAAAAGAAAGAAAGAAAGAAAGAAAGAAAGAAAGAAAGAAAGAAAGAAAGAAAGAAAGAAGCCTTGAAAAGCTGGGACAAATGGTTGTTCATGTAATTCCAGTATTTGTGGATCAGACAGGTGTTTCTAAATTGATTATGGTTAAGCTAGTGGTTTATCTATGACAGAAAAGGAAGAGTGAAATTTCAGGGTTTTTTTATTTTAATTCCTAGTTCTCCCTCCTCCTATTTGTTCCTAGTCAGATTCAGCTATTGGCCCTTTCACTTTTTTGCCATAGACAAAAGCTGCTCACAAAGTCAGAAGAAACCCTAGTGAAGAACAATAAGAAGAAAATGTCAGCAGCTTGGATTTCCCCCATAAATCATTTATTTAATTATTGTGGCACATACACACATTTATCAGCCAACCCATTTAAAATGGCAAAAATCGCAGAATTTTTTCAAATAACCTTTCATAAATTGATGGTCCTGAGTGCTTTCTACTTAGTTATCACCTATTTGGTGATATAATAGACATTTGAGTTAGATTTTGTATTGTTTTCAACCTATTTGCAAATTACATTATTGATTATAATAAATTTATAATATTGAATTTTTCAACTGCCACTTAATTTTCATCTACTCTTCTCTCAACTTTTACAATGCACTGAAATTTAAAGGACAGACATGGGGAATACAGTGAGAAGGCTAGATGATGGAAGCCTCAAATAAAGGGATTAAGAGAATAATTGGAAAACAGGGTAGTATCAAATCAGAAAAATGAAAATGATAATATTGAAAGGAACTTACAGATCCACAATGAGAGAGGGCTCAAGTCAAACAAAGATGCCTTTTTATACCACACAGAGTTTAACTCAGCAAGGCATTGTCTGGCAAACCAGGAATTAGCAATATTTCCTAAACTAAACAGGTCCAATACTCTTTGTATACTCAGAACAGAGGCATCTGCCCCATCAGAAAAAGGACTTTGAAAAGATCACTAGAAATTTGAATGTTGATTGACATTAATGTAAGATTTTGTTTGTTTTTCCATTTTGGAGATTGCAACTTGGCTTTATTTTTATCATAAAACACATGGTAAAATATTCTTGTACAAAATACACTGCTCTTGTAGAGATTATTGGCTTAAAGAGGCTTTATAGCAGGGGTGAAATCCTCAAAGTCTGCTACTGGTTTTGTGAGTCTGCTACCAAGCATGCGCTTCATGCGCGCATGTGGGTGCACATCGCTTAAAAAGGAACATTTTGAAGCCTTCAGAGTCTGCAAAGGTAAATAGAACAGCGAGGAGTGGAATCCGCTGTGCCACGCGATTTAGATTCACTATATATAAATCGTGCATCACAGCTGATCGTCACCCAGCTGATTGTCGGAAATGCTGGTTCATCCGAACCGGTAGCATTTTTTACTACCGGTTCTCCCAAACTGGTCCAAACCAGTAGCATTTCACCCCTGCTTTATAGGTTACTTTTCAAGAGTGTTGTGGATGTGAATATTAACTGAGATTTTAAAAGGTGAAATAAAATCCAGTTATAGACCATGGTGAATTTTTATTTTTATTTTGGAGTACTGCAGAGAAAGGAGGGGTTGTGAAATTTCATCTTTGGTAAACTTGCATTCATGGGTTATTAGAGTATGGACCTAAGAATTGAGCAGATAGTTTGAAGGGGCCATTGCTGTTTCTACTGTACTTCTGCCTTCTACCTAACAAGCTCCTTCTTCATACTGAATAGAGATTCCAGCATCATGGAATCAATATTTTTCAACTGGTGCATCCCTATTTAATCAAATAGCCTCAAGTAAATTCTAATAGTAAGGCTAGGTCTCATGTGGTTCTGTTTCCAGGAGCTTCCTGACTGTCTTTTGATACATTTCCCCAATATGGAGATTCCTGTGCATCTTGACATAATCTGTGCAGAGCTGAAGTTGATCTTTTCTCATAGAAATTTAAATTGCATTCAAACATCTGGATGGCATTTTACATTACCAGCCTCTCCTATACCAGATTCAAGCTCTTCTTATTTTATGATATATGCTTTCTAACAAGTGGCTTAGGGCAGGTTGCAGCCAACTTATAGCAAAAATTTAAACAAAAACAGCTGAAACATAAAACATCAGTTGGCCCTCCTCCTACTATTATTGCTAAATGCAAAATACCATTCTTAAAAACTATAGTTAGACTAATGAGAACACCAAAGCATTCACCTATCAGTGAGATCACCTGTTGGGCAAATTGTTACCCATTTTCATCTTATCTACACAGTTATCCATACAATGCAATGGGCTAATTTAAGTTTACTAAATTAAACTTATTTAGAACAAAGTGGTGAGGGTGACCGTAGGATATGTATTTCCCTTTCTCCTCAGTTAATAATGATATGCATCATTTTTATGCTTGTGGTTTTGCATGTTGATGTTCTCAATTTATCCTTTAGGTAATGATATATAAAATATTGGGAATTTATTTAACTTCAGTTTTTAGATCAGCAGACCATCATATTGCTTGGCAGAATAATTTATTAGAATAAACTGGTATATTTTCCTCTACCACCTTAAAAATATCTTCTAACCTCAAATAGATAAATTGTGTGACTTTAATAATTATCTCTCTCATCTTGATTTCTGTTGTTATTCTGCTTTCTTTTTTCATGCAATATACTGTTCTTCCTACAGACATTTCCCATACAAGGCAAATATAGCACATAGATATAAATATATTACATTAGGTATACTAACACCAACTTGCTGAAAAGTTCAAAGGTATGCAAAAACTACCTCTGTAATTATGTGACATTTGATTGGCCCAAATAAAGTCTTTTCCTAATGTGTTCCCAATGTTTCAATTTGAAAACATGTGAAATTCTCAAGTTGAAGCTACGGATTTGAAACTAAACTAAATTTTCTATCTATATGAACCCATGTTTATAAAATGTCACAGCAGAAGTCAGCACCTAGGGGAACTTGGTTGTTCTAAAAAAAAAATCTAAGTAGTATCCAACCAGTTTTTACTTGGATAGAAGAGTACCAGGAAATTCCAGGGCTGTAGAATAGCCTAGGAAGGCCAAAAAAAGAAGAAGAAAAACTAAAGACAACAATGGCAAACAACTTCTGTATTATAGCCAAGAAGTGACTTGAACATGTCCAGAAATTGTGCTTGATTTTTTTCTTAATATCCAAAAATATAGCACATTTGAGTTTCAAGTCATATAAGCTGTTGAATTCAACACATAATGCCAGTTTGAATAACAGGATCATATTTATCAAACATAGTTGGGGAGAATTAAATAAGGAGAGGAGGAAAAATTGGTTTGGCTATTGCAAAGTATATACAATCATCAGGATTTTACTCTAGTGATTTAATGATTGCTGAAAGAAAATTAGTTCATATTTGCAGCATCTTAAATACTTGAAAGATATAGATTTGTGATTTTGAATCTCATGTCAGAAAAAAGTAGATGTATGTATATTATTTTTATATATATCCATATATTCATTATGGTTTTTTAGCTTGAGGTAAAAAAAAAGTCAGTAAGAAGGGTCATGACATCAAATTATGCCTGGCATGAAGAAAGTGAAAAAATAAATATTTTTGCTCATTTTTACATTAGAAGTTAAGGTTCCTGAATGAAACTGAATTCACTATTTTCCTTCTAAAATTATGAAATGTAAAATATTAGTACAACTTAGAATGTCTATGATTAAATGACTGAAATTTTTGGACAAAGTAAAATAGAGCTAACCTTATACATAATATTGCATATTGTTACTATACGGCCATGATGGTGAAGCTGGTCTCTTCTGGGTTCTGGCGCTTGGTGCCAAAAAGATTAACCATCACTACTATATGGCATAGTCTTTTCAGAATCTTTCTTAAAGAAATAGATTACATACACACACAAAAACAAAAATGTCTGATGAGTTTAGGTACCTATGAGGTTGGTAAAGTAGCCAGATTATGTAAATGATCTAAGATAAATAAATAACTCACTCACTAACAATAAAGTTTTAATATGTGTAGCAAATTGTGGTAGATATTTGCCATGCTTTGCCATTAAAACAAAAACATTTTCTTTGTTCTTCCTTGTGTGGGTGAGAGAGAAAGAGAGACTCCTGACATGATAGCATTAGAATGTTTCCACCTTAGAATAATTTTGTGAAATATGTGTTTTTTCTTTTCCTGGCAACAGGCTAATGTTAATTCAATTGCACACAATTGTAGTAGACTGAAGATTTGTACCAAGGCCTTCCATATGTTAAACATGTACTTGAGGCACAATAGGAAAGCTCTTTTGATTTCTTTACTGATGTGTTGTGAAATTAATCTTTTTTTCCCAAGTTTTTTATTTTATTTTACAATATATCCATATCAATGCATGAACAGTGTGGCACTTGGGTATCATACATTTTAGCACAAATAAAAATAGTGCTATTAATTGTATTTGTTACATTCCTCAAGCTTATGTAGTTCTAGTGTTAATACACATATTCATATTAAATTATAGGCTTTCATTATTTACAGTAATTATTCAATGTTTCAATATGTTATTCCAATGCCAATCATAATATTGTTTAAAATTACATAATAATACCATCATCCAATATCTAGTCTTCCCTCTTATTACTTTTATCTTATTGTATAAAAACGTGTATTCTAATATTCCCCCTCTCTTATTTCTATCCCTATTCTAACTTTTAGTCATGCCACCATTATATTTAAGAATAAATCCTTTCTATCTGTCATTTCTTGCCCGCTTTAAATCTTTGATTGTTTGCTTTTTTAACTTGCCTCCCATATTCCTCTCTTGGATTTTTATCCCTACCTGCATCTATGTCCTCACTATTCATTTTAAACATTTCACCCATCTCTGCCCTTTTCCATTGTCTAGCTTCCAAAATATCTACCTCTGCCCTTGTCTCCCTTTCAAAAATGTCTTTGTGCATCTCCAGTTCCCTTTTAAAAACTCTTAAAATGTTTTCCCCTTGGTTTATTTCATCAGTCATTGTTGTTATTGTCTCCTTATTGTCGTCTTGTTTTGTTTGCTAGTTAATTTGTTCTGCTTTTTCATCTGTTCTTTCAATTGACTCCTCCTTTTCCTGGGTGTCTTGATCACTCATTGTCCTTTGTATAATATTTCCCAGTTTTTCATCCATGCCATGCGTTAAATTCTTAATCTCCTTATGATTTCTTATCAGAATGTCCTTAATGCTTTGAAACATTGATGACTTTTCTTCCCAAATTCCACTCATTTCTTCCTGATTGAGCATCTCGTCTTGTTTTAATAAGTTCCACTCTTATCCAGTAACCCAAAAACTATATATTCAAGCCTAAAGTCACCCCCCCCAAAAAACCCAATGTTCACAATTTTTGTATTCCATAGTTAATCAATCTGTTCCTTTAGATAATCCCAGAAGCTTTCCAGAACCTCCTTAAATCCCCTTTATGCATTCAATCTTGTATCATAGCATTAAGGGATCTCTTTAATGAAAAATCTTCCTTATTCTCACATTTAAATCTCCAATAGTCACGTCGTAGGTGCATAAAACATATCCTTGTCAGAATTTTCCAGGATTTAAGAATATGTTATACTTTCTTTTCATCAGCAGATGGCACTTTCAATTTAGATTTCAATGTTAACCAGTTTTTGTCAAATAATAAGTAAAAATATAGAAACAAATTTAGTTTTTTAGGTAAATAGTTCCAGTATTTTTAAAATGCCTTTCCAAAACAACGCCTGCTCAGCTTGAAAGTCCAATTTTCTGTATTTTTAACAGGTTTTTTTGCTTTTTTCCTCTTAATTCTCTTCTTTCAATTCTGAAGTTTTTTTCAAAGTGTTTAGTTGCTGCTTTAGCAAATCTTTTCCTGGATTTTTTCCTTTTGGGGTTAGGTTTTAAATAAGAAAGAATCCTCTCACCCAGTTCCAGATACTGTTCGCTAACTCTGCTCTAGCACCAATCTTAGGTATTCCTCAGCTGCCCCAGCTTTGTGACAGCCATCTTTAGGCTCCCTCTTCTCCTCGCCATGGCTGAGAGGGAAAAAAAGTCAGGGTCCAGCAGGAGAGTTGCAACTTTCCATGGTGCCCCTCTTTGCTTTGCCGCCCCTACAGGGCAGCTTTGGCCCCTTTCAGAGCCCACCAATGAGGAGAACGCCGCACAGGAGTGCGGAAATCTGCTCTTCATGTCCAATCTCACCGCAACATAAACCGGAAGTCTGTTCTGAAATTAATCTTGAATATTATTTTCTCAAACTAGTTTAAGACCAATTTTCTAATGACTGATAGATTTTATGCTCATGAAGCTCTGTGAATAAATCTTAATTATTTTTCTATATTCGGCTATTATTTTTAAAAGAAATGCCTAAATGCTACAATGTGTGCAATCATCTGAATGTCTTCTAATTAATCTGCTTTCATCATTACAATAAAGTTATCCAAGTAATAATGTATAATTTAAATTATTTTTCCCTTCAGGACATATTATTTAAGTACAGATTTTTCAATTAAATATGTGGTTGGGGACAGCAAAAGAATTTTGTATCAACCATATGAAACAAAAGAACAGGAAAAGCAAAATAACAATACTTGAGAGACCAAGATATGAATGCAATGACCAAGACTGGAGATTTTCTTTAAATAGATACTTAGCTGGATGGATGCATATGATAGGCACTACCAACTGGCATAGTTTGAAAATACAGTTAAATAAATCAATGGCAGATAAATCCAATAATTTTTGGATGCTTCTAAGAACCAGTTGGGTGGGAGAAAAGTAGCAGGTGAAAATTGTTTATTATCCTGCCCTGCTCCCATGGATATCTAGCTGGCCACCAAGTAAATTAGTTAATGAGCTGTATAGGTCTTTGGTCTGATGGTATTAAGACTGGAATTTGTAGGATTAAGAAATGAGTGGCTGTTCAGATTTTGATGAGAATTAAACTTCTGATAGTATCACCTTTTTCTTGCTAAGATTCTAGAGACAGAAATTCTGGATCTTAACTTGGAATAAAAATCTGTGCTTTTATTTTCTGTAGGCTACAGTATTTCTTTGGAAGTGCTTCTACACAAAGTGATTTGCATTGTCATCAGTCACAGTTCAGTCATTTTGATGACATAATGACCTGGATGCTACTTAAAACTAAGACTTAATGTGGATATTTGATTTATAGTTTGCAAACCCATCTATTATGGCTTTATATAATCTGTGAAATAGGCTATTGTGACTCATTCAGTCAGATGCTCAAGGTCTTGGCAATCCTTTACCAAAGTCTTAACATTAACTCCGTGTGTGTGTGTGTATGTGTGTGTACCTCTTTTGTTAAATTTATCTTGGCTCCTGGTAATACCTGGACAAATCCCTAAAGTTTTCTTGGCAATTTGGAAGTGATTTGCCATTGCCTTTTTTGACTGAAAATGACTGGTCCAAGATCACCCGGCTGGTTCCAGTCTTAAATTGGTTTCCAAATTTCATTTAGTTTTTAGATCCTAAATTAGAAGACAGGATCATCAGGCAATCATTATTATTATTATTTTTACTTAAAGGTGGCAAGATAGGATTTCTAAGAACTTTTTCGCCAAGACATTAATCTAGCCTGGCCTGTTTGATACCAGCCTAATTGTCATTATTATAATAGGTGATAAATATAGAACTGCAAAAAAAAAATCACAAAATATAAAGACCTGTAAATAGAAGTGGAACAACTGTGGCAAAAGATGGCAAAGATAGTACAAATAGTAATAGATGACTTGGGTACAATCCCAAAATACCTGGAGCACCACTTGAACACCATCAAAATCACTATCAATTGATTGCTTTAGGCACCTTTACTTGAAACAACTTATATCCTATAATAATATATCCTTTAATACCATCAAACAATATCTGCCTATCCCAGATCCTTGGGAAGGGCTCAACAGATTAACAAAAATGCCAAACAGTCTAAACATCTGACTGACTATGTGACCAACCATAATAATATTCTTTTTTCAAGCACAGCTGTAACATGTAACAAGAGACGTGACAATGAACAATGAACGTGTTCTTCAATTAGACTGAGCATTTCAAATCCATGTTACTTTTCAAAGAGTCTTGCTTTAAGGATGGGGAATTGTCATTGTACCACAAGTTATATTTTGGAAATTATAATATATTTTTTTATATTTATTCCTGAATTACCTTCAGCTAATAAAATATGGCTATGTTACATAACAGTTCGGTCATCAGTTGCATAAAGTGACTTTTTCTATTTTATACCTTATTATTTTTAACAATCAAAATCAGGGTAAAAAGAAACTTCAAGATTGTTAAAAATTATGTAATTTTTCCTAGAAAAGGAAATACAAGATCCTTTTGCTTAGTTAGCAATCTTCTAGGTATCCCCATTTTTGCAATGAAGTTTTATTTTTAAAATATGTGGAAAAGAACCAATTGTACTCAGCAAGAACAGATAATCTGATGATTAAACATTACTACAGATCTTATCTTCGTATTAGTTTGCACCTTATATGGTCTCTGCAAACATTTATTCTGACCCCTAGCTGACTTGAAAAAATGTCTTTTAATTAAAGAAGGAAGCCAATAGTGAAGGAAGATATAACATTTTAACTGTTGGTGTATGGCATCTATTTCTAAAATGGTGACACTGTTTTAAATGATCACAACATACTTTGCCATAAACCATGGTTTAGAAATCAACAGTATCTTAATTTGTAAACACATTAAACTGAAATTAATCCAACATGCTTAACATGAATGCGGCCAGAAAGAGGCATTGGGTAATCTGTTTCAACCACTTGTCTGACCTTAGTGTTGAGTCATTTCTTCTATTAAATTTCTTCTATTAAATTAAATTAATAATTGTTATGATGAACTGAATTTTCAAAAATAGCTGAATAGCTGAAGAGAAGGTTCTACATCACTTGAAGAAGTGGTCCTTTGGGAATCTTTCTCATCCCTTAAACAGCTTTTTTGTGGAAATGCCAGCCTAACAACCACTTTGTCTAGCAAAGAGTCTAAATTGTATTGAATTAGTGCAAAAAGTCTACCCACCATAAACATAAAATCTTTGAAAAACTTGTTTAAATATTAGTTACTTTTCACTTGCTTTGCTGGGGCCCCTGCTTGACAAAACAGGAAAAATAATACAGGAAGCATTAAAAGAATGCCTTATGTTCATTCCGGGGTGAAATCCAGCAGGTTCTGACAGGTTCTGGAGAACCAATAGCGAAAACTTTGAGCAGTTTGGAGAATCGGTAGCGGAGATTTTGAGTAGTTCGGACAACTGCCAAATACCACCTCTGGCTGGCCCCAGAGTGGGATGGGAATAGAAATTTTGCAATATCCTTCCCCCCAGGAGTGGGGAGGGAATGGAGATTTTGCAGTATCCTTCCCCTGCCATGCCCACCAAGCCACACCCACCAAGCCACACCACGTCCACCAAGCCATGCCTACAGAACTGGTAGTAAAAAAATTTGGATTTTACCACTGGTTCATATGTGTCTGTCATTAAACTATATGGGATTATTTGATACAGCCTTCAAGATGATAACCCTGAATTTAAGATGCCTCCTTCAAGGGAAAACTTGACAGAAAAAAAAAAATTACAGCAATCTCATCAAATCTCAGACAATATTCCTATATTATTTAAGAAGAAAAATTCAGGGTACCCAAATGAGGTTTAGAACCCCCAGTCCTAAAATTCAGGATACACACCTGGGAATCGATTCCATGTAGAAAGCTCCCCTTCAACTAAGGCAGGGGTGTCAAACTCGCATCATCACATCGTCATGTGATGCACTGTGAGTTTTTTCCCCTTCACTAAAATGGGGGTGTGGGCTGCCAGTTTGACACCCCTGAACTAAGGGAAGCTACGTGCCTGTCGTGAGAACTGACCTCTCCTGCAATCTCTCAATTAGCAACTGGGAAAGCAGAACATCCAGATTCAGTCACAGTTTTGTTTCATATAGTACTGTGACTTACGACCATTTTTCACAGTTACGACCTTTGCAGCCTTCCCATGATCATATGATCAAAATTCAGATGCTTAGCAATTGGTTCATATTTATGATGGCTGCAGTGTTACACAGTCATGTGATTACCTACCTTCTGACACGCAAAGTCATTGAGGAAGTCAGATTCACTTAACAATTGGGTTACTAAGTCATCAGCTGCAGTAATTCACTTAACAACTGTGGCAAGAAAGGTCGTAAAATGGTGGGGGAACTCACTTAACAAATTTCTTAACAATGAAAATTTTGGACTCAACTGTGGTTGTAAGTAGAGGATTACCTGTACAGAGGGACATCTCTTTTTGCATCATCTTCAACAGTGTAACAGGTGTGCAAGCAGTTTTCCAGTGAAAGTGCAACAAGATGTACATGGGATCTTTGTGGTTCAGCCAACCATAAAGTGGGGAGGCTGAAAATGCATATGTATGGCCTTCACTCCATGTCTTATATTTAATGTGGCTCCTGTAGCTGGAGTGGTAGATAAACATTTTAGATGATCAGATCATGTACAGATCATTTCCCTGTCATGTTGAAGCCATTCAACAACTGGGAGCTTGGAGCCACTGAAACATTTGGCAAAGTTGTTTTTTTTAAGCATGCACAAATCATGCCAAAAAGTATGTAGAAACTTAGTTTAATAACTGGGCAAGATTCTACAAATGTAGGCAAGAAAGAGGACATTTGGAACCGAATATATGAATCACAGACAGTGCAAATTTGGGAACCAGGTTGGAGCAAGTGAGAATGAGTCTGCCTGCTCTGTCCAGACTAATTATAATCCTAACGTTTTATTGTTTCATTATTTCTTAGTTCACATAAGGAGTTGACATGGACTTCCAGATATGTTGGTTTTAACTCCCTACAGACTCCGGATACCATCACCAGTGGAATTTTGGGAATTGAAGTCTAAAACATCTGGAAGGCACCGGGTAGGTAGCCCATTCTAATTCGCACCTCATGAATCAGAATCACATCCTTAAAAAGAGACGCGGCTGTGGCACCTCCAGCTCCTCGCGGTAACACCCGAGAACTCTCCTGACCAAAGACACTTTCTATCACCATCTTTTTGATGCGGACCTGCCGGGCTTCCTCTTCCTCGCCCCCCTCCCCACCACCGCTGGAACAGAGCAAGACATAGCCCAGGTTCAAGAAGAAGGCAGGGTCCTTATCCGTTAGGTCGCTTAAAAGTCTGCCGGCTCCCACCCCGCGTCATTTTGCGGAGGCAGCGGAGAAACACACACACACACACACTCTCTCTCTCACTCACACACACACCCTCCCACCCGCGGTCCGAGAGGACCTTATCAACCCGCCCTCTCTGGCAGAGCGCGAGGTTCTCTGCGGGCGAAAGCCGTGAGTTGAGCGCAGGGGCTCTGAGAGAGACGGGAGAGGCTAGAAGACCTGGGGGCGAGGGGCGGCGTGCCTGCCAGCCCCATCTCTTCAAGCTCCGTGGGGAAGGAGGGAGCCGTGGGCCAAAAAGAAAAAAGACCAAAAAAAAAAAAAAAAAGACAAGGCCAAAAGGCACGCCACCTACTACTCCGCGTGGAAAAGTGCCAAGGCGAGGGCGGAAAACGAACTTTGCAATCTCCAGTCTTGGTAGAAAACGCGCGGGTGGAGGGGGCGGAATCGCGAAAGCCTCGGAGAAGCAGCGGTAGCTCAGCCTCCTTGGTTCGGTTTGGCTTTTTAAAAACTGAAGAGGAGAGGAGGAGGAGGAGAGGCAGCTCCTGGAAAAGTTGTGCAGCCAGCAGTCGCCAGCGAGAGAGAGAAGGAGAGAGAGAGAGAGAGAGGAGAGGGTGGTAGGGAGGGAGGTGAGCTGGTCGCTTAATGCGAACAACCGCGGCAGTCCGCTGTCCCCAAGAAAGCAGGACCGCTCAGAATCCTGCCCACGCCGCGAAGGGGATTGGTGGGAGGGTGTCGAAGAGCAACAGTCGTGGGAGGAGAAGGGAGAGAAGCCGGCAGAACCACCTTGAAAGCGTCCAGCTATCCCAGGCGCGTCTCGGGGTCTGTCTTGGCGCCGGCACGCGCGTATATGCACACACATACACGCACGCACGCATCTCTACACACGTGGGCGCTTTTCGCCTCCGCTCGCAGCTGGACACCAACCCCCTGGGCAAAAAAAAAGGTGGGGGGAGCGACGCACTGATTCCCAGAAGCGGGGCATCATCCTACCCCGGACCTACTTTCCTCCGCCTGCCAGTCGGTGCCATCTCAATTTCGAGCGTGGGAGCTTGTGGGCAGCTGGGCGCCGAGTCTCCGGAGCCTCGCTTTAAGTGGCGGCCAGTTTCCCTTCTTTTTTTCCCCTCCTTCCACTCACTCCTTCAACACTTAAGATTTTTTTTAAATTTTTCTTTTTGTATGTACCAGACGTTATTCCCACCCCACCCCGGCAACGTTTTTGGGATTTTATTATCTTCTTTAGTAGCCGGGAAGAGAAAAAACAACCTGCTTTCCTGCTTTGAAGCAACGTTTGCAACCTGTTACATTTCTTTTTTTAAATTATAATTATTAGGCGCTATCTGTTGCAGGTTTTTTGCTTGTTTTTTGTTTTAATAGAAAGCGATTGCTGGCTTGAACCCGCCACTTTTGCTGGAGCATCGCATCTGCTCGCAAACTCACTCTTGGACTTGCAATCAACTCAAGCAGCTTGGCGGACCGGCAACTTGGCATATGCTATCTGGACTCACCATCGGGATTGCATCTATTCTTTCGATCCCTCTTTTTTTTTTTTTTAAAGAAGAAGATCTGAATCTTGTTTGCACATCTTAAACTGCCACGGAGAAAACTCCAGGAAGCATTTTGGTCCTTTCTTTGTGGGAGAAGCCGAACGAAAAGAAGTGTGTTTTATTTTATTTTTTACATTTAAACCTTTTTTCTCTCTCTAAAATGCACTGCTATCTCCTGAGCGTGCTCCTCACCCTGGATCTGGCCACGGTGGCCTTTGCTCTGTCTACGTGCAGCACCCTAGACACGGACCAGTTCATGCGTAAGCGGATCGAAGCCATCCGAGGCCAGATCCTGAGCAAACTGAAACTCACCAGCCCTCCGGAAGAGTACCCCGAGCCCGAGGAGGTTCCTCCGGAGGTCATCTCAATCTACAATAGCACAAGGGACTTGCTGCAGGAGAAGGCGAACCACAGGGCAGCCTCTTGTGAAAAGGAAAGGAGCGATGAGGAATATTATGCCAAAGAAGTTTACAAAATTGACATGGGGAGTTACCACCCGTCGGCAAGTAAGTCTACTCTGAATAATTGTGAGTGCCTCTGCCAGCTAGAGCTTTGTTGCTGCGGGGATTGCATAATGTGCCTGACGGGGTGCGAGGAGGAGGCGTGGAGACTGGAGAGGTGTCTTCTCTGTTACCTTGAGACCTTCTCAGGTGGAGGGTGCCTGGTGGTTCAGCTCCCACAGAAATTGCAAGGGGGCAGTCCAGAGTAATCCAGAGGTGTGACTTTCCAGGCCCCCTCCCCCGCATCTTACAAATGTAGCAAGGGGTTTCCTCTGCAAAAAGGGAGGATGTTGACATAGCCACCTACCAGTTTTATTTCTGTAATACTTGGTACAGCATAGCTAGCAACTGTTATTCCTCAGGATAAAAACCCAAGGAAGTGAGCTAAGTTTCATCAGTGAGGTTTACTTGATAATCAGACTCTATTTGGATCTGAACTCTGGGAATTTTTTGAGTGGGGCGTGCAAAGTAAGAAGAGATGTGTGTGCCTCTGAACATCTGCAGAGCGCCTGTCTTTTGCCCTCCTATGAGAACTAAACCCTACACAGCCAAACTTAAGACCTTTCAAAGGCTTCACAGCAGAAAACACAAATACAAATTGGGCATTGCCTCTCAGGAATGTCCCCATAAAGCTTTTGGTAAAGAGTACACAACATAACATCCCATCCCACCCCAATTTGACCGGCTGGTGTCTTTGAGGAGCAGGTTATATCTATAAGACTCCTTTTTCTGGTTCTCTCCTGTCATTCATCCCTGTGTAATATTTCTTCATATTGGGAACGTTAGCTCCCCAGCATTTTCTCCTTAGATACTCTCCACCTCAGCACTTCATCAGACCGCTGCTCCAAGTCCCTGATCTTTCTCAGTGAACACCTGGGTCAACAAACCTCACAAATGGGATTAGTTTACTTGTTAAGCTCCCTCTGCACCCCCAGCCCCAGCCCCCTGACATCCCTTCCTGTTGCCTTATCAGTTTCCTATCTCTTGTTCCCATCCTGTGGCCTCCTCTTCTCTAGCCACGGCTGGATTATGTTGGAATTGGGCAGGATTTTCAGTGGGGAAAAGAGAATTATCTCTGACCCTAAAATTCAAGTTTTTCTTGCCTGCCAAAAAATTGTCCAAACCTGGAAGTTCCACTCTAGGTTTCCTTTTTCAGTTTAATAGTCCATCATATTTGTGGTTATCTTCTCTCCAGGTACAAAATAAATCTCCCTCCAACATTTTTTCAAGGGCCAGCTTCCTGGACACAGCCTGGGAATGTGTCAGCTGGAACTGATTAGATGGACTCTCTTCTGAAAATCAGGGCGAGCTTGAAGAAGTTTGCTTCGTACAAATCTAAAGGCTGAGCATTCAGGGTTGGCAGTGGCAGAATTCAAATTGCAGCTCCAGTTTGGACTTGCTATTGGGCTGTGGCCAAAAAGGTCTAGTCAATTAGAGTGCTTATATACCCCAAAAAGAGAGGTATAAATATAAAAATAACAATGTTCTGCATTGTAACTACAAACAACTCCAGCCCAGTGGAGTTATCTTCACATAAGGGTGCAGGGTTATATTTCTATCCTGTGTGTGTTGCATTAATTTTAGACGGTATTGTTGCTTTAACTCTCTGAAATTGTGGACTTTTTTGCTCTTTAGAAAATCAGACTATGAAATATGTGGCAGTCTAATAACTTATTATTATGGTCTGGAGCAGAATTGGAATACTTTAGAACAATGTTTCTCAACCATGCGCTGGCTGGGGAATTCTGGGAGTTGAAGTCCATCCTTCTTAAAGTTGCCAAAGTTGAAAAATCCTGTCTTAGAACAATAGTCAAATGTAGGTCAGTGTGAGAAATTTTCTAGGAGGAAGAAAAGGATTGGACTCAATGTGTTCACTAAAGTGCTCACTGATTAATTTTCTAATTTGTTCTCTTCTGCTTCTTTTATTTGGAGCCTATATACTGATACCTGACCATCTCTGAGAAGTAGGTAATGGAGAAGGCATTGCAGCCATTTGGGTAACTCCATACTAGATTTTCTATCTCAATATTCTATTTATTTTGACTTTTACAGAGGTGTAACTTTGAGGCTTGCTGGGGCACGCCAATGAGAGTCAGGGAGTGAGAGTGCCAGCCAGCAATTTCTGCACCCACTTCTCAGTGAGCTGCCTTCTCTTTTTTTCCTCTTTTTATTGTCAAATGACAATCCAAGGAAGAGGACACCCTGGGAATCAAAGGGCTTTATTATTGTAATTAAGGCACCATCCAGAAGTCTATGATAAACACACTCCACCCTTGCTGCCCTGAGGGGAAAAACATTTTGCAGAACGTGCTGGAGCCAAGCAGGGATGTACAAGCTCTCTGGTATAATTTGTGGCAATAATGCTGAAATGCAGAAGAGAACTCAAGACATTAGAATGCACACGTATATATGCGCGTGTACACATATCCGCACTTGCAATTGCCTGCAAACCTCCCCCCCCCATGTGTCTTAACATGCAAAACCTCATTTCTTTGGTGACTGTTTACCATCTTAAATAACCTCCCAATCCCTTTGATCACGTTTCTGATGTGGCTGAGCCATAGGAAGAAGCAGGGTTATCCATAGTGAACGGTTTACCGCTATGCATTGTTTTTTTTTCTGGAAAATTTAATTGTCCGTGGAAAATGAAGGGTTATCTTGGCATGAACGCAAAAGCGCCCCCGACACTTTTGAATCCCTTTGCCTGGACTTGAAATAGAACAGCAGAAAAGGACAAGTGGAGGTTGCAGGCCTTGGCCAATAGGGAGCATCAGATGTTCGAGAGCCCACAGCTTGCTTGCTTGCTTGCTTGCTTACTGCAGCCAGGCCTCCTGTGCAAATACTTGGTTGAGAAGATCAGAATAAAAGAGTTAACCATTTTTCCACTGCTGTCTAGTTATCCGTTAGGCTGGGTGAGCCGTTCTAAAGGGGAAAAAAACAACCCCGTACACAGTCAAGAAGAAACGGCTACAATATAAATGAGGAAACACCAGGCTAGGCTGCTCTGCACCGTTTCCCTTCAGCCTTAAAAGGTTTAAGTCTCTAGTACCAGTCAAGCAGACAATGTGATGGTGGTGGGAGAGGAGGAGACCTCCGCAAACACACACTGAGGTCATAGAGTAAAAGGCCTGGGAAACAGTAATCATTCAGGGGTTGTTTTTTTTTAAAAGAAACTTTTTTTAAACCACAGAGACATTAGCATTTGGTAACAGACTACAGCTCAAATATTACAAATATGCTCTAATTATACTCATAGTTGGCTATATATCACTGCGCAGATCCCTGATAGGTCTTTGAGGGACATTTTGTAAATATTTTTAGCAATGAAGAGATTTAAAAGGAAAACCCAGAGATATTGTATATATCTCAAGGCATATTTTGTCTTCAATATTATCTTTGGCCAACTGTTCTATATAAATACAGTAAATATGAATAGCCCTGGCATGGTGCCAATCTCCTGGGATGAATTTTAGTCAGAAGGTATTTATGGGATATGCATAATACTGTGTCAACATTTAAAGAAGGAACCTGATTAGCTCAGAATTTATTCACATTAAACTTTTCGTGTGCTGCTGGGTTAAGACTTGAAGTGGAATTGTGCTAAAATTTTGCCAGTTCATTGACACATAGGGAATAAAAGGGCATTTGGCTTCTTCTAGATGGGCGGAAGGAGCTCTAAGAGATATTGGGATAGGTTGCTTAAAACCACTGAACTGGATTTTCTCTGAAATAGGCAAAGACACGCCAGTCTGATTACTTTCCTTAACTTAGCTTCTGTATAAGCATTCCCAGTGAAGTTTCTTGAGTAGATAGATGTGTATTAATTTAGAATCAATATATATTTTTGAATCATCAGTTGGTATTAGCCTTCTATCTCTACTTCCTATCCTGGTAGAAAATTCTCTTCTGATTGCAATAGATCCGAATTCCATCTAAAGCAGGGGTGTCAAACTCGTATTGTCACAGCGTCATCATGTGACGTATCGTGACTATTCCCTCCCCCCTTTGCTAAACCAGGAGTGGGCGTGGCCAATACGTGACACATCCGGTCCGCGGACCATGCGTGTAACACCCCTGATCTAAAGGCTGTATATAAAATATTTATCACAACACTATCAGTTATTTTCTTTCCTAGGTTTCCTAGGAGCATGTCGTAACATTTAAAATAAAAGACAGCTGATAATGCTGCTAACTCCACTAGTTCTATTGAGTTACCAAACATTTATCTGTCTGTCTGTCTTTCTGTCTTGTGCCAATTGCACTCATAAATAGTAAGGTCAGAGTGAGAAGGAATAAACTAGTAAAACACCTTCCCTGCTTAAATCAGTTATTCATTCTTAATATAAAAATACTGCCAGCTACAAACCGGTATGAATATGACATCAATATATATATTTATATTATATATAGAATCCTGAACGTACTTTTTAGCAGGTTGATCCTATTAAACTCAGTGGAACTTCCACTCATATTCATGCACATATAGTTGAGCAAAAGCAGATTTCCCAAACCCTATGCTTTTTTTGAATGTGCTGGGATTACAACTCCTGGTTTGGTGGGGGCTGGTAAAGGCTGGGCGACAGCCTGCTCTTCATTTTGGAGTAATCCAGTTGAGCTTCATCACATCATCAAATACATTTTCTGCTGTGCACACACAGACATTAATCACTCCTTTTCAGGTTCACATATAAAATTAAAGATAATGTTCACAGTATAACTGTTCTCGAAGGGAAAACCTGATGCTGGAGCATTTTGGGTATTCTCCTCCTTAGTATCTTTTTAGTTCAAGTGTTAATTTATGAGTTGTACGAGGTTCTATGTGTAGTACCAGTTTCGAGCATATCAAGCAGAAATTCATATCATTCATTAAGAGATGCAGAATCAGTGGCGTTCTAGGTCACTTCTAGCTGAACTACAGCTCCCAACATTCCTCACCATAGAATAGAATAGATTTTTTTTATTGGCCAAGTGTGATTGGACACACAAGGAATTTGTCTTGGTGCATATGCTCTCAGTGTACATAAAAGAAAAGATCATCAAGAATTCCAAGGTAAAACACTTAATGATAGTCAGGGTAAAAATAAGCAATCAGGAAACAATCAATATCAATATAAATCATAAAGATACAGTCATACAGTCATAAGTGGAAGGATGGGAACAATGAGAAGATTAATAGTAGTGCAGATTTAGTAATAGTTTGACAATGTTGAGGGAATTATTTGTTTAGCAGAGTGATGGCGTTGGGAAGAAACTGTTCTTATGAGAGAGATAACAATACAAGTAGTCCTCCACTTACAACAATTCGCTTAGTGACCATTCAAAGTTCCAACAGCACTGAAAAAAATGACTTATGACATTTCCAGCATCCCCATGATTAGGTGATCAACATTCAGATGCTTAGCAACTGGTTCATATTTATGACCGATGTTGTGTCCCAAGATCATGTGATAACCTTTTGCAGCCTTCTGACAAGCAAAGTCAATGGAGAAGGCAGTTTCACTTAACAACCGCGTTACTGACTTTATCAACTGCAGCGATTCACTTAACAACTGAGGCAAGAAAGGTCATAAAATGGGGCAAAATCCACTTTTAACAAATGTGTCACTTAACAACAGACATTTTTGAGCTCCCTTGTGGTCGTAAGTCGAGGACTACCTGTATTAGGAGAGCTGCAAAACCCATCCTGCACTGTCCGTTGAAAGTGTTGGGTTCTGTGTGGTCTGAAATAGGTTCAATCAGGTTGTGGAAATCCTTGGAAACCGATACTTCGCAGTGTTTGAGATTGCGCACGTAACACCTTCCCTTGACCCATTAAAGCAACCACATAGTTTTCCAGATTCACTCAACTGCGTTGGAAACGGCTGCTGCCAGTGATGGGTTCCACATGGTGCAAAATATCACCATTTTGCTGTGCTGAGAAAAAACTGATACAAAGCAATTATGTGTACATGTGCATGCAGAAAACAACCAGCAGCAGTTTCCGGAAGAACAGTGCATTCCCACATGTTACAGAGCGCCCTCTTGTTAGAATTTGCATAATCCTAGCACTTAATTTGATTCGTGATCGTCTATATGGGTGGATTATCAATATGCAGCCACAGCCTGATAAACAGGCATGCAGGAATTAACTGTCAATTTGACTTTATATTCACGTAAAAGAAAAAAAAATATTCAAATTAAGCCCAACGCCTGGTGATTTCATAGACACGTCCCTGTTGTTTTCTTGTTAGCATTGAAGAAAAGGTTTATCATTGCCTTCTACAAGTTGTTATTTTACCTTTCAGTCTAGTTAGAGCAACTGGAACTTCTGGTGGTCTCCCATCTAAAAATCTGAACTAGTTTAGCTTTTTTCAAGGGTAGGCAAAGTTGGGAGGAGTGCCACCTGCTATAAATTGCATTCCCAGACACTCAGAATCAAATACATATAATTGGATACAGTAGTAATATTAAGAAGAAGTGTTTGTGATTAAATTGCTGGTGAATTGGCCTTCTTATTTCAATTGCCATTGCTTCTTCTCATTCTGCAACTGAATTTTTGGCCGTTCAGAGCTTGGAAGTAAAATTAGAATCATGCGAGAAAATAGTTTATTCTAAGGATTATTAGCGTACCTTTCTAGAATCTAAAATTGCATAACCGGTCTTTAATACATATAAAAGAGCCAATTATGCCTTTTCCTTTGCTTTTTTTTTTTCAGAGGAAAAACTTTTTTTTCTTTAGCTATAATGAGAGTTTTGCTTGAGTAAGAACTGGGCTTAAGTTTAGAGAGTAATTTATCACTTTGATGTTCAGAGGTTGGGATATAAATTTACAGAGTCCCGAAAAACTGCAACTGTTTATACTTTTTGTAGCAGTTCCACATGAAAGTTAAAATAATTTAATGCAGAACAGTTCACCACCACCTCCGCCCCTGTACTCTTTGAATCTCTAGATTGTACCTCAGCTTTACAAGTGCTGCTGGTGTGATTTATCCTTCTGTTAGTTTGAATATTCACTCATGCCTTCCCTCCTCCCCCTTTGCTCAGCATTTTATCTAATGAAAGAAAACATTCTAAACTAACAGCATAGAATGGTTTAGTTCTATTTTATCAATGAGGAATTGGATTTACCAGTGTTTATAAGGGTGCTAGTTCTTTGCCTTCAAACGAGTTGGAAGGCAGGGCTACTGTTTTTGTTTTCCGAGAGTGTACAGGGTTGTAAGACAGAGTCATGGATGAGGGAGGAACTAAGCCAGAATTTACTAGAAAGCCACTAACTCTGTGAGACTCACTTCCAATGCATTGGCTTGGTCTCCCAAAAATTTCACTTAAGGGATTGAGAGTTGAGGAAAAGAATGGGAGGAGCTTAGCAAGAGTGTAAAGAAATATGTTGTTTCACAGCTGTGAAAGATGTTGTCTTTTGGCATGTCAGAGGTCAAGAAACATGTGTGGAATGTTGCTAAACTCCAACTTGCAAAAAGGACATGACTGACGCAAATAAAACAATTTATGTAATTTGCATGACATTGTGATACAGACAATGTCACGTGAATTCTTTCCCATGGATTCCCATGAATGGCAATGGTGCTCCATCCCTCTTGGGATGCCAGGTGATGGGTTTCTGAAAGAAAGGAGACAGAGGCATTATTGGAGAATCTGCTGAAACATAAAGGATTGTACTGAATTTTTGATACCATATTTTAAGGTGAGAAGAAGATGGACAATAACTGGTACTTAAGTTACAGTGAAATTTTTGAAAAACTATTAACACATGGCCTGCAAAGTCTTGAGAATTCTGCTTCAGATAAATTTTATCCAGGAAATGGTGGAGTTTCTGAAATCATGCCATTCTCCAACTTCTATTTTGATTCAAGACTTTGAAGTCTATCCTCTTTCAACTAGTTCACAGATTTATCTAGAATAAATGGAAGACCTGAATTGATTCATTGTGTGGACCTTATTGATAATTTATATGAGGTACTGGCTTTTTAAATTAATCTTGTATGATATAATTACCTGATAGAATCCAACTGGTGTAACAAATTCTTTCAAATAAATTGCATGCTTCAACTATTCTATAGAGTCACAATTCTTTTTGTAATGTTCATTATGGCATTATTACACATTCTGCTGAGCTGGGAAACAGCACTCTAAGAATTTATCTCTGGAAATGTCAGGAATTGAAGTCCCACTATACCTGAAAGACATCTCTATAATCCTAATAATGTACCCTTGGGGAAACTGACTTCAGATGAGGTTCTCTCTTTTTGGAAAAGTAGATTGAATCCTGACCTTTCAGAGGGCAAAACTGATAGGTTTTAAATAAACTTGCACCCAACTTCCTTCAGTGTTAATCCCATGAGACAACGAGCTGCTGAATGGAGAAAGTATTCCATTTTCAGTTGGCTGTAGTTTTAAAGAAAGAAGACCAGCTTTCTTCTCTACCTCTTCTTTTTATAATGAAGACTATGAATTGAGAGAAGTGAACTCTGACACAGAAGTTCTTTTGGAAATGAAAAGGCAATTCATGCCAAAATAAATGTGCCAGCCTTGAAAATATACCACAGAGGCTTTGTAGTTTTTCATGAATTGAAGAAGTTGTGGGTTCTTCTGCCACTTGTCACATTTGTGATTCAATTTATAAGGTGTGTTCCTTTAATGTGTTGTAATGTCACTTTGGAATTTTAGAAGCATGCTTTTTTGTTACTTTCTTATAATTGTTTATTTATTTATTTATTTATATTTATTTATTAGATTTTTATACCGCCCTTCTCCCAAAGGACTCAGGGCGGTGTACAGCCAGAATAAAAACAAAATATATACAATTTAAAACAACATTTAAAAAGAGCAAATTTTAAAGGCTGATTATTAAAATTTAGATTTAAAATTTAAAAAATATTAAGAATACCCAATTAAAATTCATCAATAATTATGCCAGTCCCGCTTTAATGAATAAATATGTTTTGAGCTCACGCCGGAAGGTCTGAAGATCAGGCACTTGACGCAGGCCAGGGGGAAGTTCGTTCCAGAGCGTCACTGCCCCCACAGAGAAGGCCCTACTCCTGGGGGCCGCCAGCCGACACTGTTTGGCGGACGGCACCCTGAGGAGACCCTCTCTGTGAGAGCGTACGGATCGGTGGGAGGCAAAGGGTAACAGCAGGCGGTCTCGTAAGTACCCGGGTCCTAAGCCATGGAGCGCTTTAAAGATAGTTACCAGAATCTTGAAGCGCACCCGAAAGACCACAGGAAGCCAGTGCAAGCTACGGAGCAGCGATGTCACGTGGGAGCCACGAGCGGCTCCCATTACTACTCGCGCAGCCGCATTCTGGACTAACTGCAGCCTCCGGGTGCACCTCAAGGGCAGCCCCATGTAGAGAGCATTGCAATAATCCAGCCTAGACGTAACCAGAGCATGAGTGACCATGCATTGTTGTATTTATTGATGTTATTGTAGCTGCTTCTGATACCTCTATACTGCCATATATGGTGCTATATTTTATGATGTTTTGCTTTTCTTCTCATAAGTTTTAATTCTCAAACACTGCTTAGAAAAGCTATAGTTATTGAGTTATATGGAATAAGTAAATAAATTAAGGTTGGCTCTAGCTTTACTGATAACCAAAAGAAAGTGAATAAATGTTTGCAGACTTGAAATATAAATAACATTTTGTTGGTCATAAGAATATAAAATCTCTGCTGAATTAGACCATAAATTCTCTTAGTCCAGCATTTTGGGAAACCTGGCAATCATGCAATGGCCAGGTAAAAGCATTTTGGGAAATCAGGAATGGAAGATAGTAGCTCCCACATTATCTCCCACATACCAGTTGTTCCCAGAAATCAATATTTAAGGTATGCTACTTACAACTGAAGATGCCATCAGTGTTAGTTGCCTTTTATAGCCTGTTCTCTGTGACTCTGCCCAGTCCCCTCTTGAAACAATTCAGAATGGCTGTTGTTGTTAGTCATGAAGTCGTGTTTGACCCATCGCGACCCCATGGACAACGTCCCTTCAAGGCTTCCTGTCCTCTATAATCTCCCGAAATCTAGCAGGTTCTGACAGGTTCTGGAGAACCGGTAGCAGAAATTTTGAGTAGTTTGGAAAAGGCAAATACCACCTCTGGCTGGCCCCAGAGTGGGGTGGGAATGGGGATTTTGTAGTATCCTTCCCCTGCCACACCCACTAAGCCACGTCCAAAGAACTGGTAGTAAAAAAATTTGGATTTCACCACTTCCCAGAGTCCATTTAAGCTTACACCAACTGCTTCAGTGACTCCATCCAGCCACCTCATTCTCTGCCATCCCGTTCTTCTTTTGCCCTCAATCTTTCCCAGCATTAGGCTCTTCTCCAGTGAGTCCTTCCTTCTCATTAGGTGGCCAAAGTATTTGAGTTTCATCTTCAGGATCTGGCCTTCTAAAGAGCAGTCAGAGTTGATCTCCTCTAGGACTGACTGGTTTGATTGCCTTGTAGTCTAAGGGACTCACAGAGTCTTCTCCAGCACCATAGTTCAAAGGCCTCAATTCTTTGGCGCTCAGCCTTCCTTATGGTCCAACTTTCACAGCCATATATTGCAACTGGGAAAACCATAGCCTTGACTATACACACTTTTGTTGGCAGGTCTGTTTTTTAGTATGCTGTCTAGATTTGCCACAGTTTTCCTCCCCAGGAGCAAGCATCTTTTAATTTCTTGGCTATAGTCCCCATCTGCAGTGATCTTGGAGCCCAGGAAAATAAATAAAATCTATCACTACCTCCATTTTCCCCCCATCTATTTGCCAAGAATTGAGAGAGCCAGATGCCATAATCTTAGTTTTCTTAATGTTGAGTTTCAAGCCAACTTTTGCACTCTCACCTTCACCTGCATCAAAAAGCTCTTTAGTTCCTGTTCACTTTCTGTCATTAGAGTGGTATCATCTGCATATCTGAGATTGTTGATATTTCTCCTGGCAATCTTAATTCCCACTTTTGATACATCTTTCTCATGATGTGCTTGTATATAAGTTAAATAGGCAGAGCGACATTATACAGCCTGGCAGAAATCCTTTCTCAATTTTGAACTAATCAGTGGTTCCGTGTCCAGTTCTCACTGTTGCTTCTTGACCCGCATATAGGTTTCTCAAGAGACAAATAAGATGGTCTGGTACTCCCATCTCTTTAAGAACTTGCCACAATTTGTTTTGATCCACACAATCAAAGGCTTTAGCAGAGTCAATGAAGCAGAAGTAGATGTTTTTCTGGAACTCTTTAATTTTCTCCATGATCCAGTGTATGTTGGCAATTTGATTTCTAGTTCCTCTGCCTCTTCGAAATCCTGCCTGTGTTTCTGGTAGTTCTCGGTTCATATACTGCTGGAGCCTAGCTTGTAGGATTTTGAGCATAACTTCTTTGGCATTGTCCTTCTTTGGAATTGGAATGTACACTGACCTTTTCCAATCCTGCGGCCACTGTTGAGTTTTCCAAATTTGCTGGCAAATTGAATGTAGCACTTTTACTGCATCATCTTTTAAGATTTTGAATAGCTCAGCTGGAATACTGTCACTTCCACTGTTTCTGCTCAGATTTGACTTCACATTCTAGGATGTCTGGCTTGAGGTCAGTGACTACCCCACTGTGGTTTTTAGGTACGTTAATCTCGTTCTTGTATAGTTCTTCTGTGTAATTTTGCCACCTCTTCTTAATCTCTTCTGCCTCTGTTAGGTCCCTGCCATTTTGGCCCTTTATCATGCCCATCTTTGCATGAAACGTTCCCTTCATATCTCCAATTTTCTTGAAGAGATCTCTGGTCCTCCCTATTCTATTGTTTTCTTCTATTTCTTTGCACTATTCATTTAAGAATGCATTCTTATCTCTTCTAACTATTCCCTGGAATTCTGCATTAAATTGGGTGTATCTTTCTCCCTTGCCTTTTGCTTCCCTTCTTTCCTCAGCTATTTTTAAAGCTTCCTGAGACAGCCATTTTGCTTTCTTCCATTCTTTTTTCTTTGGGATGGTTTTACTTGCTACCTCTTGTACAATGTTGCGAACCTCCATCCATAGTTCTTCAGGCACTCTGTCTATCAGATCAAATTCCTTAAATCTATTTGTCACCTCTACTGTATATTCATCAGGGATATGGTTTAGTTCATACCTGAAAGTAGGGAAAAGAACTAGTGCTTTTCCTACTTTCTTCAGTTTAAGCCTAAATTTTGCAACATGAAACTCATGGTCTGAGCCAATCAGCTCCTGGTCTTGTTTTTACTGACTGTATAGAGCTTCTCCATCTTTGGCTGCAGAGCACATAGTCAATCTAATTTCTGTGTTGACTGGTGATGTCCATGTGTAGAGTCATCCTTTGGGTTGTTGGAAAAGAGTGTTTGCTATGACCATAGTATTATCTTGACAAAATTCTACCAGCCTGTGCCCTGCTTTATTTTGTACTCCAAGGCCAAACTTACCTGTTATTTCAGTTATCTTTTGGCTTCCTACTTTAGCATTCCAATCCCCCATGATGATAAGGACCTCATTTTTGGGGGGTTAATTCTATAAGGTGTTGTAGGGCTTCATAGAATCAGTCAACTTCATCCTCTTCAGCACCAATGATTGGGGCATAGACTTGGACTACTGTATGTTGAATGGTTTGTCTTGCATTCGAACTGAGATCATTCTGTCATTTCGTGGATTGTATCCCAGTCCTGCTTTTCCTACTCTTTTATTGACTATGAAGGCTACTCCATTTCTTCTGAGGGATTCTTGCCCACTGTAGTATACCTGATGGTCATCTGAATTAAATTCACCCATTCCTGTCCATTTTAGTTTGTTGATTCCTAAGATGTCGATGTTCAGTCTTATCATCTCTTGTTTGACCACATCCAGCTTGCCTTAATTCATGAATCTTACATTCCAGGTTCCTATGGAGAAAAAATCTTTACAGCATCGGACTTTCCTTTTACCACCAGATACATCCACAGCTGAGTGTCCTTTCGGCTTTAACCCAGTCGCTTCATTCTTTCTGGCCCTACTAGTACTAGCCCTCTGCTCTTCCCCAGTACCATATTGGACATCGTCCGACCTGAGTTGCTCATCTTCCAGCATCATACACTATTTTTTTGCCTTTTGGTACTGTCCATGGGGTTTTCATGACAAAGATATATCAGAATGGCTGCTAGGAGTAAAATGACAAATTCCACAGTTTAATTATTCGCTTTGTGAGAGTACTTCTTTCCATCAATCCCTAATCTCCTGCATTGGGTTTTCATCAGATGGTCTTTTGAAATTATGAAAGATGGAGAAAAAGTTATCGTCCTTTTTTGTGTTATCTTTAAATTGTATATATATCTACCATGTGTTGCAGGGCATGACGAAAAAACTCAAAAAGAGTGGCCACCACAGTGTGATTAAAGTTCTTCCAATTTTTTTAATGTATGGCACATAAAACAGGTAGGACATTTTTCCTATTGTTGCAGACATCATCTTGAGTTTTTGACCATACCTGTGGAGACCCCTGACCCTTTTTATTCTCCTTTGTTTGAAACTGAAAAGCCTTCAGATAGATTTTGAATGGGTTTCGCCTACTTTTCTTTCTCCACGATTTTTGACTTCTCACATCTTCCTTAATGTGGAGGTACTAGACCTGTACACAACCCCTTGAGGGTGGCAGGTTAGGTTTGTATGAGGGCATTATTATATGGGCAGTTCTATTTTCAATTTCCTTTCTAATGTTTCTAGGAATAGAATTTCTTTTTTTATAGCAGCTGCTCCCTGGTTGACCTTTTCCTCAAGCTGCCCATCATGACTCCAGGATCCCTTTTCTAGCACTGCCAGCTTAGACCACTGGATTAATTCCTAGACGAAGTTTGTAGATGATGGATAGACGGATGATAGAACAGTGTTAGTATGCATCATTTGCACATGTATAAGCATAAGGAAAGGATTTCATTCAGGGAGTGACTATGTAAGTAGTAAGGGGCCGGGATAGCTCAGGCAATAGAGAAGCCTGTTATTAGAACACAGAGCCTGCAATTACTGCAGGTTCGAGCCCGGCCCAAGGTTGACTCAGCCTTCCACCCTTTATAAGGTAGGTAAAATGAGGACCCAGATTGTTGGGGGGGCAATAAGTTGACTTTGTAAAAATATATATATATATACAAATAGAATGAGACTATTGCCTTATACATTGTAAGCCGCCCTGAGTCTTCGGAGAAGGGCGGGGTATAAATGTAAACAACAACAAAAAAAGTACTCATATTCTTTTCCATTCATAGACAATATGTGTTGCTCTTCTGTTCTATATGTGATTAATACTTCCCACATCCCTTAGCATAGGGATGTCAAACACGCATCTTCACAGTGGCGTCACGTGACTTTCCCCCCTTCAATAAACTAGACATGGGCGTGGCCAGTGTGTGCCACATCTAACCCGCGGGCTGCGAGTTTGACAGTCTGGCCTTAGCATATTTGACTTCAGTTGGAATGGAATGCTGGGATTCCTTTTTCTATAGGCATGGATGGCAGCAGCCATTGACTTTTTTTGGGGAAAGAAAGGGGATGTTTGTATTCAGGACTACTGGAGTTTTGTAGAGCCCAGTTCTGGAACATAGTAAATACCCATAATCTTCATTGTTGTAATTCCTTGCATTTCCCCACTCAACTTCATGGAAACCATGAACATTTGGTGACTTGTGCTTATTGTAATCTACACAGAAGTTGAATGCTATTTCTTAGCTGCTATTTCTAGATTGTGATTAGGCGAAGGAACACTTATACTGTAGCAGCCCTTTACTTGAGCATGAAAGCTTCTTATTTTTGTCCCACCTTTTCTGTCCAGGATTTTTACAGCTTTCCTCTTCAGAATCAGCTCTGAGGATTTAAGGGTTATGGAACTTCTTTTCCTAAATATGTGCTGCTAACTGTCAACATTCCCAGGAAATGAAATATGAGGCATTGGTGTGTGAGAAGCTTTCTCTTTCCAATGACAGTGTCCTTTTCCAGCTGGCTTCTGACTTCCTTTGCCTGCACAGTGTCTCTCATCTCAGCCTTTTTGCATTACCGATTCAACCAAATTCCCAATGCATTTTGACAAAACAAGTCTTCATGAGAATACACAAATGTTTTCATTCCCATCACAAATCATACCTTACATTTTTTTTGTTTCGCTTTTTAATGCTCCTTTCAGACTGGAACTGTGGTGCTTCTCCAGGTACTAATTTAAATTCTTAATAAACTAGGAATGCTTCATCAACAGGATTGTCTGGGTGAAAAAGACTGTTGTTTTTGTTTAGGTTAGCTTTCCCTATCCATGTGTCCTTCCGATGTATTGGGACTGCAGATCTCAGAGTTCCTAGATGGTGTGCTGGCTGGGGATTCTGGGTCTTCCAGTCCCAATACATTAAGAAGACGGCAGGCTGAGGAAGCCCAAAATAAAATGTGTTGGCATCCCAGTTGTCATTGTGGATTAGTTTTCTTTTCTTTTCGTTCTTTGGAAATGGCTTTTCTCAAAGAATGGGTGTTCACCTTGCAGCTGAGAAGAATCTGCTGTGAGGATATTGCTTCCCTTTTCTGCCCAAACTATAACCAGGCCATCATTATTTTGATCTAATACCTAGGACTACAATAATTGCAGTGCCAAATGCAAAAAAATAAGAGGAGTTGTCTGCTTTGGGTAATTTGCGAAAGATGCATAATAAGGAAGGGAAGAAAGTGCCATTAGTAGAGATGAACTAATCTGTCAAGTTCAATTTCAGTCATTTCTTATTTTTCCAAACTTTAGTTTGTTCTTTCCTGTTCCTGCAGCAGTTTCTTTCTTTTAAAAAAAAGCCATATAAAATATAGCATGCATTTTATGCAAGCTTTTTTCTAATGTGCACATACATTTTTCTACTATATGCATTTGGTATACATTTTGTATGCTTTTTTAAAAAAATGGAAAATAGCATGACCAAATGTGGGAAAGGATAAATATAAATGGAAAATTGCATTACAATTCATGCTTCAGTTTAGGAAATGTGGATTTGTTCACATTAAATCACAATCCAAAGGACTATATCCATCCCTGGGCTCAGTTTCAGCATAATTCAAAGTTGTGGGTCTTGATGTTACAGCAACAAGCCTAAGGATTGCAACCTTCTTTCTTTAGGTCCTGAAGGGAAAATGTAGGTAGGCTGGGTAGTTTTCTTGCCTTTCATATTAATCTGAGCTACGATAATGTTTCTTAAAATCATGATAATCTGTAATATTGTTTTTGTCTTTAGGCTAACATTTAAAAAAATGCATTTAGACTGTCCCACTTTCTGTCAATCCCAGAAAATCTTTTCCTATTCTATCTGTGGAACTGTCTCTCCCCAATGCAATTTGCCTGACCCACTTGTGCCGGCAGAAGGGGTCCACTGTGGACTCCATCAACCAAGGAATTTTATCTGGTGGGATCCAGGAGAAAAGCCTTTTTGGCCATGGCTCCTGCCCTTTGGAACATCTTGCAACAGGAGGTGAGATCTGCTCCCTCTCTATTAACCTTCAGGGAAGGCCTTAAAACCTGACTATGTGGACTGGAGGTGCCTATGAAGGAGAAGCTATTGGCTGGTGCACTAACAGAGAACTCCAAACCCTTGCTTTTGGTTTGTTTTAATTTCTGTAATTTTTAATCAATTTTATATGTATGGAATGTTTGCTTTATCTTGATGTAAGCCATTCAGAGTCGTCTGAATGAGATGGGCGGCAAATAAGTTTGCTAATTAATTAATAAATAAAATAAATAAAATATAAATTCTAGTGCTTTGATTTTGGATATTTAGCCTAGTGGTTGGTGATACCACTTAAATACAGTCATGAGGATAAGCCCATAGGTTTATAGATGCCAGGGGATTCCCTGCATTTTAGGATCAATTGCCTAAGTTTTATTCATGTTAGTGATCAGTGAATGATCACAGGCAAACAAACATCTGACTGAGATGGTGTAGGGTTTCCTGCCTGGGCAGGGGGTTGGACTAGAAGGCCTCCAAGGTCCCTTCCAACTCTGTTGTTATGTTATGTTATGTTAAATGGATAATAGAGTTCTGTTTGCATGATTGTGTGAAGTTATTAGCATTTCTGAGTAAAAAAAAACTTTAAAAATATGAGCACTTCTTTTAAAATCCAGCATCAAATCTTGGCCACCATATCTTTTTATTTTCTTTGATATGAGGCATTTTCTTTTATTAATTAATACTGGGTTTTGTATGCATTTTCTCATAATATATACATTTTTGCCATATTAGAGAACTTGCAATTTGGAGAAGTAGAAATACTGATAGAAAAGTGTGATTTGGTTTGCAGATTGGTTAGAATTATGCAGGATAGATTCAATTCTCATTCAGATGCAACTCCCACATATTTCTCCTCCATCCATAATCTTTTCTTGATAGATTGGCTGAAAAGATATGCCCTTAGAATGGAAGGAATTGAGTGCTTATTTATTTTTATTTTAATTATCAAAGTTTTATACCATCCAACACACTTTCATGCCTGTCTACTCTACAGAACACACATTAAATTGATTCCAAAGCTTTTGTTAATTACAAGTTGAAAATCAGATTGAAACAAAAAGGAACAATTGCAAAGTTAAAAGGCAGAGGAAGCACTTCCAACTATCAATCACCTCAGGTTTGCATGTCTCTCTTGGAACACCCCCCCCCATGCCATTTGGTAGAGCCAAGTCTTAATGCACTTCTGAGGGCTAGGAGTGGAGGCAAGCTGTTTCATAGGACAGGCACAATGTCAGAGAAGGCTCTGTTCCTAGAAGACCTCACCAATCAAAAATCTTTAACCCATAGGGTCAGAAATATATCCTGCCTGATGGGTTAATGAAATTGGGATGAGACAGTTCCTCAAATAACATGGATATGGGAATGTTGACTGTTTTGAAATGAACAGAGAAAAGGAGAAGTGCATCATTTGCAAAAATTACATCAAGCAGGACAGGTGCAGGAATTACATAGTGTAGTCCCAGTTTCTTCCCTAAGCACGGCCGCTGTATTGTCCAAAGCATAGTAATATTTCCTTAAATTTTATTAATGTAAATATATATTATGAACCTTTCTAGTTACCTATTGTTTTTATTTTCAGCATTATATTGATCAAGTAGTCGGGTGATCTTTGTTTTTAAACAGTATTAACTGCTGATACTAATGTTGTGCCAAGAATCCCTTGCCATTTAACTATTTTTGTGTGAACTTTTACCTCCTTTGGCTCTTTAGATTGTTCAGATCCCCTCTTGATGTTGATGTATCTCCTACTCACTGTGTGAGTGTAAAAGAGAAAGAAAGAAAGCATGCACAAAACGTTTCTTTTTTTAAAAAAGCTATGATATGGACTTCACTCTTTGGTGAGAGTGTCATCTTTTGCCATTCTTGTTTCACCCACAGATGAAGAACCAAAGATAAATCAGGCCATAATATCCCAGGAAATCATTTATTTGTTTTAGGCTGGCTAGTTTATTTGGTAGATAGATTTTCATGGAGTTTAATTGTGAGTTTATCTCTTCCCAGGCAGGAGGAAGCATAAACATAGCCACTGTAATAAAGCAGTACTGGAGGTCCAAAGCCAACAACTCTTCATTAGCTACTGAATCCAAGAGAGCAGTGCAATGTAGAATGAGTATCAAGGATTTGTACTGTGCTCCTTTTCCATCTGTCCCTTTAACTGCTCTTTGCCTATGAGATTACTCATTTGAAGTCATTTCTCTCCATCTTTGTTCCTAAGCAAAACCAGCACAGAACATACTGTATCTCTCCTCCTAACAATTTTGCCTGTCCCTGTGTATTTCCTCGGAATAGATTTCCACTCTCAAGTTTTGTGTGGGTGTATGTTTGTGTGTGTATGTTTGTTTGTTTGAGTCAGTGTTGACTCCAGGCCACTACCTAGGCAGACCACTTCAGTTTTCTTGGCAAGGTTTTTCAGAAATCGTTTCCTTCCTAGGGCTAAGAGGAGTGACAAGGTCAACCAGCTGGATTTGTGCCCATGAGAACTCAGCTCTGTCACAATTCAATTTTCCTTTATACCTCAAATATCTAAAATTTGATTGTAGAAAAAACAGTTCCAGTAGTTTAAGCAGGTGAGTCAAACTACATGCTATAAGTGGGAAGCATTGTAATCCATGTGACTGAGCATTCCAAGTGATAAAATTGACCAGATATTAAAAGAAGTCCATATCCAAGGAATTTTTAGCAGGTTCTACTTTATTCTTCTTATTCTAATCTTGTAATCAAAAGAACTGAAAGATTTCATGAGTGTCAGTTTTCTGTAATGGTTCAAAGCAGCAGACTAGAAACAAAGAGACAAGGACTTTTAAGTCCCACCTTAGGCATGAAGCCAACTGAGTGACTTTGGGCCAGTCACTCACTCAGTTCTAGGAAGTCGGCCATAGCAAACTACTTTTGAAAATTCTGCCAAGAAAATTGCAGGGACTTGTCCAGGCAATCTCTAGAAGTCAGAAATAACTTGAAGGAGCATGCATGCATGTGCACACACAAAGACACAAATACACATTTAATGCAGTTTGTTTTCAGCAATTTCTATAAAGGGTAAAAGTTGCTTTTTAAAGTTGCTCTTTAAAAAAAAATGGTTGCAAAAGTCCAAGGGAGGTCTTACCTAACAGAGGGTCCTATCTTATATAACCCCCCCTTTTTTTTAAGAAAAAAAAAGAGTATGTTTCAGTTTAGTTCAAGCTTTTAGGTCTTTTCTTTTTGCCAAAGCCCAAATTGGAATGTTTGGGGAAAGATAATTGAATTTCAATGATTGGGTCAATATCAGTATCAGTATCAGTATCAGTATCAGTAGTGGAAATTTCAATGATTTCTGGGAAGAGGCTATCTGCAATGATGGCACAGGCAAAGCAAAATGAGCAGTAAACATTTCATCCTTTCCAATTCTTTTTTCTTTCCCATAGAAATTTGTGATATTTTATTCATTTGGCCAGTGTCAAATGAGTGTTTACCCAAGTATCCTTTTGTTCAAAATCCTGCCTTGAATTTAAAGACAAGCCAACAACTGGCCCCTGTGATTTTGTTTTTCCTTTAAGCATTTGCAAGTCAGCAGCTGGCACATTTCAAATGGAGCTTAGGAGTGAAATAGATCATTGGTCTATTTCATACTGTTTTGGCTAGGAAGCAGCTGATCACAGCACTGTGTTTTTCCTCATCCACAATATGAGAGAATTTAATTGATGAAAAACGGAGAATGTGATTAAAGTCCAGTAAATCTTTGAGCTTGCAGACCAGTCTGTGGTACTTCTCCTTCCTATCAACAGAGTAGAGCTTCAGTGGGGCTCTTCTAAAAATTTTAGGTGCCTGAGGGAAGAATATCCACTTGAATGTCCCCACCATTTTCCTCTCACTGAACCCTAAATCCATTGCTTTCTATCTGTTGCAGTCAACAGTCATGTAAATGGTAGTATATGCAGAACATTCAAAATCCTGAAACAGCCTTTTGGTATTAAATCCTGAAATAGTCGTTGGTATTTCAACTGTTTGATTTTCCCATCTTGAATAAAAACTACCAACCTGAACATTTCTAATATGGAGCTATGCTTTAGGTAGTTCCCATTTCTCCCCTTAAAAGGTTCTATATTCAGCATATGGATGTATTGGATGCCGAAACAAGCTTATAAAGAAAAGAGAACACATATTCACTAGGGAGATTGCTGGCTATTGTGAAATAAAGAAAAGAATATAGGCTAATAATAATAACAATTGAAATTGTATTGGGGATTATGAGTGTACATAATCCTTAATTATATATGAAATATTCTAAGAACCAACTTTGGCAGTTAAGATATATGCAGACCTAAAAAGAAAACAGTTATGGAGACACTGAGTGGGATACCAAAGGAACCTTCTGTTTATAAATTGCAAGGGAGAAAGAAATAAAGTGGCCCAGGAGTTATGCCTATTTATATCCATGCAACAAGATTTGCCATATAGTATTACAAACTGAAGACCTTGCAGGATCATCTTGTTCCTACCTTATCCAGTAGTGTTTTCCTCCAGATCTGATTTTTTCCAAACATACATGGAACAATAAATGGAAAATCCAACTCTCGCCCAAACTTTCTTCCAACTTGTACTCAGTAGTACTTCCTGGCAATTCTGGGTATTGTAGTCTGAAACCTTTTGAAGGATTCTAGGCTGGAGAAATGTGGTATACAGAATATATGAAGCAAGCCAGAAGCAAGGCTCTTGCCAGCTGTGTAGGAGTAAATGTATCTAGGAATGAAGCCCGAATAAATGGTAAATTCCAGTCTGCAAGGATGGCATGGAAATGTCAAAGCTTACGGTAAAGGCTGAGCTGTGCTGTGTACAACCCTTTTTATTATTATTTTAATCTTTAATCTTTAATTTTCACAATCAGCCTACAGAAGATGATCATACAGTGAAGGAGAGACACAGTTCCGAACTGGGAAGGCAAATAGATGACTAATGTAAGATAAGCAATAGATTACGCTAAAGAAGAACAAACAATATAATCATTGTAAGATAGAGGATCCAAAAAAAAAAGGAAATATTTTCCATTTACTGATTCAGTTAAAACAGCAACTTGTTACAGAATAAATGATAGGATATAAAATAAAAAGATTCTGATACATAGATATCAGGAATGTAGCAAGCTCAGGATATTACTGCTACCAGTCGTGAATCATTGGCATCCCGTTATGTATATTAACTTTCCCAATAATGTTTTTAACAATTCAGAAAATTAACAGAGTAATTTTGTCTACCTAAGAAATAATAATACACAAATGTATACATAAAAGAAATGCATATTTAAGTTGGTGTGCCATTTTGTCTTTTTCATGGGAGAAGTTCCATTTACAAAAAGCATTTGAAAAAGTGATTCAAAACAGTGGCTGTATTCCTTAAAACAAAATAATCACATTCAAAATTATTAGACGAAATTGATGTATGGCTCTGTGTGTATATGAGAGAGAGAGAGAGAGAGAGAGAGAGAGAGAGAGAGAGAGAGAGAGAGAGAGAGAGAGATTATATATGTAGTATATTACAAATGTGTGCATATATATGGAGGTAGGGTTAGAAACAAAGAAAAAAGATACTGAGGAGGGAAACTAATATTAAGATCAAATTCAGTTTAAATGTGTGACTGCATAGTAGAATGGCAGCCTAGCCCAAAGAGTGAGGAGGATGTGGTTTTACTCTTAGACAGGTAAACATTACACTTCTGGTCATCATTACAAGAGTCGTGGATGCAAGATATCATGGATTGCCTTTTAAAAATGCAGCCCTTTTCCTTTGAATTACTGTCTATACAAGCTAGTTTTTTTTTCTAAAACAAAAAAGAATGTAGAAATAAACAGAGTGGCAGGTTATTGGTAGCTGCATTTGATAGCAGTTGTCATCCAGTAGCAACATATGGCAGCAATATGGCCCTCGCATGTGGTTTCAGAATGCAAGAAAATAAGCTTAAGTTTATGCACTCTACCTTCCTGGTATTCAAAATGCACACCCCTTCCCATAATAAATGATGATCTGACCTTTCAAATAAACATGTTATAATGTCTTTCCTTCATGCCTTCCCCCAAAGCTGTTACTCATCAAAGAGCCAATCTGGGCTTTACACTAAAAAAAAAAGAAAAGAGCCCCCAAGGACAAGTGCCAACTCACATTTTAAGACATTTGAATGTAAACATCAAACTTTCTTCCAACTTGTACTCAGTAGTACTTCCTGGCAATTCTGGGTATTGTAGTCTGAAACCTTTTGAAGGATTCTAGGCTGGAGAAATGTGGTATACAGAATATATGAAGCAAGCCAGAAGCAAGGCTCTTGCCAGCTGTGTAGGAGTAAATGTATCTAGGAATGAAGCCCGAATAAATGGTAAATTCCAGTCTGCAAGGATGGCATGGAAATGTCAAAGCTTACGGTAAAGGCTGAGCTGTGCTGTGTACAACCCTTTTTATTATTATTTTAATCTTTAATCTTTAATTTTCACAATCAGCCTACAGAAGATGATCATACAGTGAAGGAGAGACACAGTTCCGAACTGGGAAGGCAAATAGATGACTAATGTAAGATAAGCAATAGATTACGCTAAAGAAGAACAAACAATATAATCATTGTAAGATAGAGGATCCAAAAAAAAAAAAAAGGAAATATTTTCCATTTACTGATTCAGTTAAAACAGCAACTTGTTACAGAATAAATGATAGGATATAAAATAAAAAGATTCTGATACATAGATATCAGGAATGTAGCAAGCTCAGGATATTACTGCTACCAGTCGTGAATCATTGGCATCCCGTTATGTATATTAACTTTCCCAATAATGTTTTTAACAATTCAGAAAATTAACAGAGTAATTTTGTCTACCTAAGAAATAATAATACACAAATGTATACATAAAAGAAATGCATATTTAAGTTGGTGTGCCATTTTGTCTTTTTCATGGGAGAAGTTCCATTTACAAAAAGCATTTGAAAAAGTGATTCAAAACAGTGGCTGTATTCCTTAAAACAAAATAATCACATTCAAAATTATTAGACGAAATTGATGTATGGCTCTGTGTGTATATGAGAGAGAGAGAGAGAGAGAGAGAGAGAGAGAGAGAGAGAGAGATTATATATGTAGTATATTACAAATGTGTGCATATATATGGAGGTAGGGTTAGAAACAAAGAAAAAAGATACTGAGGAGGGAAACTAATATTAAGATCAAATTCAGTTTAAATGTGTGACTGCATAGTAGAATGGCAGCCTAGCCCAAAGAGTGAGGAGGATGTGGTTTTACTCTTAGACAGGTAAACATTACACTTCTGGTCATCATTACAAGAGTCGTGGATGCAAGATATCATGGATTGCCTTTTAAAAATGCAGCCCTTTTCCTTTGAATTACTGTCTATACAAGCTAGTTTTTTTTTCTAAAACAAAAAAGAATGTAGAAATAAACAGAGTGGCAGGTTATTGGTAGCTGCATTTGATAGCAGTTGTCATCCAGTAGCAACATATGGCAGCAATATGGCCCTCGCATGTGGTTTCAGAATGCAAGAAAATAAGCTTAAGTTTATGCACTCTACCTTCCTGGTATTCAAAATGCACACCCCTTCCCATAATAAATGATGATCTGACCTTTCAAATAAACATGTTATAATGTCTTTCCTTCATGCCTTCCCCCAAAGCTGTTACTCATCAAAGAGCCAATCTGGGCTTTACACTAAAAAAAAAGAAAAGAGCCCCCAAGGACAAGTGCCAACTCACATTTTAAGACATTTGAATGTAAACATCAAACTTTCTAATAACTATAAATAGTCACTGTGATCAGAAGGAAGAAGCAAAGGTGAAATACATCAGTGAAGCTGTCAAACATAATCCAAGTTTTGTTGGCAGAATCTGCTTAGGGTGGGGGGGAAAGGATTAATGAACGGCAAAATATAAGCATTTTGAATAGGGGTCTCCAAATTTGGCAACTTTAAGACTTATGGACTTCAATTCCCAGAATTTCCCAGCTGGCATGGCTGGCTGGGGAATTCTGGGAGTTGAAATCCACAAGTCTTAAAGTTGCCAAGTTTGGAGACCCCTGGTTTTGAGTATCATTTTACAAGAGTGTATATATCATTAGGAAAATAATGTATGCTGCCAGGCTGATAGAACAATATTTGCAGTATTTTGTATAGCTCTACCTGGGGACAGCAGAGGATGAGATGGTTAGGATAGTGTCATCGACATAATGAACATGAATTTGGGCAAACTCTGGGAGACAGTGGAGGACAGGAGGTCTGGCATGCTATGGTCCATGGGGTCACAAAGAATTGGACAGGACTTAGTGACTGAACAACAACAAAATATGACAGATGAGTGCAAGGAAGCTGCATACCAAAGATAGTCAAGGACAGAATGAGGAATCTTCCCTTATTCAATTACTATATTTATATAATAATCATCATCCCTGGCCATTGACTAAATTTGCTGATCAATAAAAGCTGTCATCAAGCAACATCAGGTGGGTCAAAATTCGGTTTTCTATGTGTTTATTACCTTTGGAAAGAGAAAGGAGGAATGGAACCCATAAATTATAATGACTTGCTTCAGAACAAGGGAAACACAGACAACCTCATTTTGATTGATGATGGACAATTAGATATATTTGGAAAAGATTAACACAGCTGCTTGCAATTACTGAAAGTTCAAGTCCCACCAGGCCCAAGGTTGACTCAGCCTTCCATCCTTTATAAGGTAGGTAAAATGAGGACCCAGATTGTTGGGGGCAATAAAGTTGACTTTGTATATAATATACAAATGGATGAAGACGATTGCTTAACACAGTGTAAGCCGCCCTGAGTCTTCGGAGAAGGGCGGCATATAAATTTAAAAAAAAAAGATAATTCTGTAGTCTCTCAGAGTTTGATTATGAATTTATTGGAAGAGGCCTTGAGCTTCCTAGACAGCACTGCAATTATATAGCAGCCAGTAAATGTGTGAATGTAGTTCTAGAACATGAATGTTCACAGCCACAATGAGGAAGCCGAAGAGTTGTTTAGCTATTATTCAATATTCCAGAATCATCACAATTTGTATCAGTGTAATATAGTGATGGAGGTGTTGGAGTAGGATCTGGGTAATCCAAGTTAAAGATCACCTGCTGTGGTGAGGTGTGGTACAGAGTCACTAAAGGGAGGGGGTCTTTCCCAAACAGCAAAGAGGCAGCTCAGTGTGGAATCTTTGGTATGCAGGAAGAGAGACAAGGTGGACTTTCCCTAACCAGGATATATCTAGTAGCTATGCAGATTTGTGCTTTAGTCTGGCAAGATTCATGTCTATAGGTGAACGATAATAAGGAAACGTCTCTGGAGTAATTCCTCTTGTCATTTTTGGTTCCCTCGGGACTCTTTCAGCTAGAAATTCAATTGAATCTTTTTCAACCCAATCTATCTCATAGGGTTATTGTTGAGAAAACAATAGGGAAAGGAATGCTGTGTAAACCATCTGGGCTCTTGGGGAACAGGTGGGATATAAGAAGTATGTAAATATAGACAGACCTAAAAATAACTAACTTGGATATGCTTGGCTTTACATCTTTGCTATAAATTTTTTTAAATGTTCCAAATTCCCCACTTGACCACTACAAGTGTTGGCTCAAAACTAGTGACTTGATCCTAAGATATGACTCATTGCAAAATATCAGAAATATAAGTAGAGAAGCCAGGCTTTGGATCCTAACAGGAGCCTGTAAAGCTTTATTTCTGGCTGTGCAAGGTAAATGTATCTCTGTGGCAAATGAACTAATAAGATTGGATAACTGAGAATCTCTACAGACTTTTAACTAATAAGATTGTTTATAGAAAATAAGGACAGGGCTATTTCTGACCCTGGGAACATGAGGAGACACGAAATAGGATTAATGTGAGGTTTATGATTATGATGAAAGATTTTAGAGAATAATTGATCCTCCAGTCAGGTAAAAGTCAACAAATATGGGTCTCCAGGCAGAAAGGTGCTGGTTCCTGGATTCAAAGGAAATTATAAGGTTTGAAATGTAGAGGACAAGGATTCTACTGCTAATCAATTATTGTTTTGTAAAAATGAAAATCCTGCTGAATCATTTGAGACTTCAGCCATGGTGGGTTGATCATAGTTTGGAGGTTGAAAAAGCTTGCAGACACTACAGCATTTATGTTTTCTGATACTGGATTGCAAAATTATTTCTATTCTGCATTGGTCAAACTATCTGAAATACTGTATTTATTTGTGAATGTCATCGTTTTAAGAAAAGAAATTTGGGTTTGTTCAGAAAAAAATTCACCAGGAAAGTGAGTACACTTGAAATCACCATGAGGGAGAGAGGAAATAACAGTTTTGCCTGGTGAAGAGAAAAATTAAAGGGAATTGTGCTTGCTACCATTACCTAGCTATCACACAGAAGATAGAGCAAACTTTGAAGCATGCAGAAGTATAACAGTGGATAACAATTGCAGGATTGCAGAGTTAGATTGGATTGAAACCTCCTAACCGGGAGTTGTTTAACAAGGAATGAGAATGAGAAACAATAAGAATCTTTGAAGGTGTTAAAGCTGAGGTGAACCAGTCCTGTCTAAACAATACTATAGTTCTCCACCCAACCCTAATACAGGTAGCCCTTAACTTAACAACCCCACTTGAGCCCAAAATTTATGTTTTGTGAGTTTTGCCTCATGACCTGTTTTGCCACAGTTAAGTGAATCTGGCTTCAGTTGATAAGTTAGTAACCTGATTGTTAAGTGAATCTGGTTTCCTTATTGACTTTGCTTCCCAGAAGGTGATCACATGACCTTGGGACATAGCAACGGTCATAAGTATGAAACAGTTGCCAAGCATTTGAAATTTGATCACATGATCATGGGGTTGCTGCAAAGGTCTTAACTGAATTTTTTTTTATTGCTGTTGTAACCGTCACTAAATGAACTGTAAATCGAGGACCACCTGTACTTAGGTTCTTCGATTAACAGGTTAAGGTAGATGCCCACCAAGATTCCTTCCTGTTGTGAGTTTTGATGAATAAGACAAGTCCTTTTTCATCATGGCAATAGGCATAATGGCAGTTATTCAACAATAGAATGGTTGGATGTATTAATGTAGGACTCCATGTGGGTCTGTAATATGAGACACAGTAATAACTTAGGGTACCATATGAATAAGGTCAATCATATGGTTGCTTCCTTAAAGATATGCTTTGCATGTTTGGCAATTGCATATGAAGTCTAGGCATGATGGCATATCTTCCACAGGAAGGCATTTTCAATCACTAGCACCAGCATTTCTTAGCAGAATTACACAGAAGACAGATCATCATGATTTGGCATTACAAGCTGACAGAGGCATATTGGGAATATATATGAAACATTCATTGCCACTGTTTTGGCAAGGCAGAGAAACTAAAGTATAAATATACCCTCCCTCCCACATAGCTGGAATGGCATTAAGGATGCTTACAGTACATGGGGATGACGCCTACCCTTTCCTGCTCTAGTGGGATCCTAATTGGCAAGCTGGCAGGTCACTAATCTGTTAACTGGGTGATTATATGTACAGTCTTTGCTTCAGATTCATGGCCAAAGCTTCCAGTTCCTATGGTTTTTTTCTTTCTAAATTCAAAAGAGAGTCTAAACGTATGTTTATAATGGTGTGTATTAGGTAGTGGAACAAGCTGAGATTAGTCTAAAAGGTCATCCAACACAATAATAGATGTATTGCAATTTTGGTATGATCTAGATCGGGGCTGTCAAACTCCCAGCCCATGGGCTGGATGCATCATGCGCTGGCCATGCCCACTCCCAGTTTTGTGAAGGGGAGAAAAATCCTGATACATCATGTGACGCAGCTGTGACGCTGCAAGTTTGACACCCCTGATCTAGATAGAACTTACACTGATAATTGCCACTATCTGCCAATAGCATTCTTCAACAGAACAATTATTAGCCTTGGATAAAGACTTGGTAATACCCAAGAACTACGTGGGTGCCTTTTGATTTTTGGATGTCATACAGAAGGCTGAACACTGTTTTCCTCCAACAAAAACATTATGAAGACATGTTTCCTCTCCACAACTCTTGGGAATTATTTTTTTTTCCAGGTTTACATTTGTACTACCGATCAGCATTGGCCAGTTATCAAGAGCGTGCAAGTCAGTTGCTGGTTCTTAACCCTTATTTGATTTCATCTGCTTGTATTTCATCTTCCCCCATTTCCTCTGTAGTATTACTGCTTTTGCAGCTATGCGCATGCTTTAAATGAGTGCTGAACTCCTTTAGGGTAACCATTTCACTTATCTGCTGAAATGGATATTAATGCAGTATGTCTTAAAATGCAACTAATTGATTAGCAGCTAAATGTACCACTGTTAATGGTTTCCAAAATTCTGGCTTTTGAAAGCATTTGATCTGGCAAGCTTCCTTGCAAACACAAATGACGCTGGGAATATAAACCATTGCACGTAAGTACAGCTTTACATAAATTTATCACGGACAGATCCAATAAAGGCTGGCTCTGTTTTATCCCACTGAAAATAATACTAATGTTCAAGATTAGGTCATCCAATTCACTTCATTTGAACATCTGTTAGTCCCATATAACCATCGAATTGGAAAACCCATAAAACCATTGAATTGCAAATCCCTTCTGCAAAGCAGAACACGAAGTTCTCTTTGATTTTCCCAGGATTTTTGCAATCTTGGTTGCCATAATTCATATTATTTGGGAGCATCCACTAAACTTATTGGGTATCACAGAAGTGTGTAGAGAATTAATTTTTTACCTAGAACAAACCAACATAGCATATTCTATTGGAGGGCTGCTAGCTATAACACGTTGATTTTAACCCGTTCCATGCAGGTTGATAAACTGGGTAAGTATTTTGCTAACAGAAAAGAAAAATAGCAGGATTGTGTCAAATCGTAACATTTTGCTTTCTGGGGCTACCTTGAGATCAGTTGCTAAAGCAGTGCTTGGCACAGAAAAAGCAAGGTTCACTTTACCTGTCTACTTGGCTTAATGAAAACTGCCTTCTACACAAATGTACAAGTATGGTGAAGTCCAACAAAGACATTGCTTTGGAATAGCTCCACAACAGCTGAAAGCTAGGCATCACTTTGCATTTGCCCAGGCCTACTCACTAGATTTCTTTTTTAGTTGTAATTGTGTGGCTAATAATTTGTCCTCCGTAAGCATTTAAGTCTTAAAGAGTGTCAGAAACAGCTGTGATCTAATGCATTTGGAAAACTATAAAATTAACATGAAGCTTTCCTCACTTTTTAAAGGGTTTAATCAAGGTTTATTTATAATTGCATTTATTTTTATAGTGAGCTTTGGAAAGGAAAGAAAAGACATTGCAGTTTGCCGCTGTTAAATATTTGTAATGTTATGTCTTACTTGGCCTGGGTTTATTCAATATTTAGTTAGCCATCATCCAGGTTTCTTGCTACGCATCCTAGAATCTTTCATCTATGGTTTTTTTTGGTTTAGATTCTAAATTCTTCTGAAAGTTTGTTTTTCAGTCTTTCCTGTGCTTGCTTGCTTTTTTCTTTCTTTCTTTCTTTCTTTTTTCTTCTTTCCATCCTTGTTCAATCATCTACAGGAACTGTAGACATTACTAGTGATATTCAATAATGGCAGTTTTTGTTAATCAAGAATTGTAATATCAGACAAACTACCCTGCTTTTTGCTTTTTTTTTTGAAAATGACTGATTTTCCTTCTGCAGCCAAGGAATGGCTTGAGCATTTTCTTCTTTGTAACCTTCCATGTCTCCAAAAGCAGCCCATGGTGCTTTTCTCATGCCAAAGAGAATGAGAGCTCTTCCGGGGCAGAATCAGGTTTCGAGGCAACGAGGGAATGGTTGGATGAACAGAATTTCTCTGTGCAGTCATATTGTTGCCTTTTTCTTCTTTAGGATGCTGTGCTTTGCCGATACTTTAAAATCTTCTGTTCGGTGCTACTAGCCAATTTAGGCCTGGTTTTTAAAGGTTGAGTAAAGGAAAACTACCCTGTTCTCTCTCCCTTTCTTTTATAAATAGTAATTGAATAAAAATGTTAAGTTAGCCAGTGCCAGGAGGCAAGCGTCCAGAGAAAGAGTGGATTTCTCCACTCTGAGTGTGATTTTGAGGACTCGTCAAGGGAAAATATACTTTGCCAAGTAGCTAGAGTACCATCAGTATTATCTTCCCTAAATAGCATCTTCTCAGTTGTGCTCAAAATGTTTCTCTGGTAATGGGGGATAATAATATCATCCTAAAACTCTTATGAAAATGTCATGTTCATCAATAAGTTCCAGACAGGCGAAGGTCCCAAAATTCAGAATCAGATTTTCTTACCACAGTGCTAGTTGTCATAACTGTGTTGGAGGGAGCACAGGGAGGCTTTGCGCTTGAAGTTTAAAGGCCCTGAAAAGATTGTGATGACATTTCAGTGATGACTGCAATGATTTTATTCTGTCAGAATGAGGATCAAAATTTTCTGCAGAAGGTCCCTGGGGCAAAGGAAACCCAGAAATGGTGTAGCCCTGGATAGTTGCGGATTTCAGAGAAGTAATGCTTTATGTGATAATTCCTTTGGATTTAAAGGTAAAGGTTCCCCTGTTGTCCAGTTGTGTTTGACTCCACGACGCACTGCTTATCTCTATTTCTTGGCAGAGGGAACCAACATTGTCCAAAGACAAATTACATACTTATGTGGCCAGCATGGCTATACGCCAAAGGTGCATGGAACACTGTTACCTTCCCACTGAAATGGTACCTATTAATTTACTTGCATTTTCATGCTTTCAGATTGCTAGGTGGGCAGGTTCTGGGGCAAGAACGGGAGCTCATCCAATTGCGCGACACTAGGGTCTTTCCAGCTGACCAGCTCAGCATCTTTAACCACTGACCCATCACACACTCCATCCTTTCTGGGTTTACACCATTCTAAATGTAAACCTAAGGTACTATGCTTATGGGTTTAGTTTGCTGGATGTAACTGTCATTGTTTCTGCTTTGAAAACTGGGAAGACTTTCAAAATTCACCAGGACCTGTGGATGGATACTAATTCATTTGTTGAGATGCGTAGCTATAGCAATCTAATCCAATCCAGCAAAACAAATCAATCAATGAGTTTCAGTTTAAGCCAGGAGTTGTCATCCTAATACTGCAGATTTTTGTTTGTTTGTTTGTTTTAGTGATTCAGTAAAAGCAGCATGGTTTATTCAGCTGAGTCCATAAATGAGATGAAACTTGATGTTTCTTATCCATACTCATGGCCTAGCATTTATCTCAATTTTACCAGGATTTTCCAAGTTTTGTGCCCTTGTCTGGAAATCCCACTAGTGTATGAAAAGTCTCAGAAGTAGGCCTGAAAAGAAGGTGTTAAAAACATACTGCAAGATTCAATAAAGCATCAGATCTGGAGACATCATTCAGAAGGCCTCTGTTTCGAGAACTAGTCCATCTTTTTTTCAATGTTCTTTCCTCCATTCTTTGGTTCACTGCTTCCCCAGACCCCTTGTGTTGTTCTTGCTGTGAATCCAGAATGAGGCCAACAAAGTTAGTGCCTGTACTAACGGGAAGCATAGAGAAATGGGCAAGTTAAAGCAAAGCTGCATTGGGAATAGTAGTTAAGACCTACTGCTCTTCAAACCCAGCTTCTGCTACTTCTGTATTGCTTTATTTTTTCTTTGTCCTGGTTAAGTCCTTGAAAATACAGTGAGCAGTGCCAGCAAAGCAAAGTTGGCTGAGGAATTCTGGGAGTTGAAGTCCACAAGTCTTAAAGTTGCCAAGTTTGGACACCCCTGGGCTAGCCCATCTCACGAAATATAGCACTAGCTGTTCTTAAGCTTACTATACCATTAGATATGATCTAATGAACAGAACAGCTCCTACTGCAGATTGTTCTTCACTCAGATCTTTATCTGGATAAGAGCGTCTATCCTCATCTGTTGCTACAATCTCACCGGAGGATCTGGGATGGTTTCTGAATTGTGGCAACTGACGTTAAGAGGATTTTTGCACATTTGAAAATCAGTCATTTTGACATATTTGTGTCTCAAAAAGTGATTGTTTTCAATCATTCTTTTTAATCCTATTTCTTCTTCTAAAAGTATTAACCCCTGGTAACCTGGATATAAATTTGCAAGACTGTCTCCATTCAAGCAGGTCTTTGTTCCCATTGCATACAATTCATTCTTGAAAATGGTGGAACGCTCTTGTTATAAATTACTGTCAGAATATAATCCTTATTTTTGATCCTTGTACTTAATGGCTTCTAAATGGGAATGAGGCTGAAATCCAGCCTTTCCTATTTTCCCAGATGTAAGTTCCTATTGTACTCAAGCAGGATATACTTCTGGGCAAATATGCATGGATTGCCTTTGGGGAGAATTCCAGCTTTTGCCAGTGTTTTTCCATTTGGAAAAAAAATATGGCCAAGAGGAAACTATGCCAAATTTTCATAAAATGAGGCAAAATATAGAGAAAATGAATAGAGAGAACAGTCCACACCTCTCATAACATTAATTTACAGAAAATGCAGATCGGACTGACAACACCTAGAAAAACTGGGGAGGTGGGGAGCAGTTAAGATTGCATAGCATAGAGCAAATGTATGGATTTTTTTCTTCTTTAAGGAGGTGATAGTGCAATGACTTCAGGAGAATAGAGAGATTCATGAAAGAGAAACTGACAAAAATTTACCAATTTTTACCAAATTTTAATGATGCTAATCATTAAAATTACGTGATGTACTTGTACAGCTAATGTGTGTACCATTGGAAAATGGCCAACCACCAGCCAATGTTTTAACTAAATAATTAAATCCAGTATTGACTATGTGGGCAAGGACAGCTCTTCAAGATTTCTGACTAGAGTCATTTTTTGCCTTTTCAGGAGAAGCCAGGGATTAAATCAGGGGCTCTCTCTATGCAAAAAGATTCTCTATTACTGAGCTAGATTCTAGTACAACTGGCTGTTATGCAAATTTAATGAACTACTCAACTGCAGAGATCTATTAGTAGTGGGATACTGTATGTATTGATCTGGAAATTTGCATACTGATTGGAGAATATGCATATTGCTCAGAAATGCAGGCTGAGACACTCACATTCCAACAGGCCTGGGAAATAGGAGTCTTTCATCTATATTTGGTACTTCCTGAATAAACTAATCTTACTGAAGTTCTGATTAGAATCACCTCCATGTTGTAGTGTTAGGGATTTACGTCTTTCTTTACCATGGCTTAAGCCTGGAAAAGACTACCTAACATTTTATTTTTTTGGAATTTGACTGTTTCCAGTCAGAAACAGGAGCTGTACTGGGATGAGTGTTAGATTGTTTCAGCAAACTTGTTTTGGTGTCCTTAATTTTTGGAAGGCTTTATTTAGAATAGAATAGAATAGAATTTTATTGGCCAAGTGTGATTGGACACACAAGGAATTTGTCTTGGTGCATATGCCGTAGCATGGTCACACATTGCCAGATACCCGTGACAGCTTATGAGTTAGAATGTAAATATTACTAAACATTGGAATCCTTTAGAATAGAATAGAATTTTTATTGGCCAAGTGTGATTGGACACACAAGGAATTTGTCTTGGTGCATATGCTCTCAGTGTACATAAAAGAAAAGATACATTCATCAATGTAAACATTTACAACACAATAGATGGTCAATATATCAATATAAATCATAAGGATTGCCAGCAACAAGTTATAGTCATACAGTCATAAGTGGAAAGAGATTGGTGATGGGAACTATGAGAAGATTAATAGTAGTGCAGATTCAGTAAATAGTTTGACAGTGTTGATGGAATTATTTGTTTAGCAGAGTGATGGCCTTCGGGAAAAAACTGTTTTCGTTTTCGGAAAAAAACTTTTAGCAGAACTTTAGCAGAACTGCTAAAGGGGGGGGGGAATAATCTTAGTTTCTTGAGGGGAACCACTAGTTGTTGGGTTGTTTTTTTTTACTCTTCAGGCTCATTAATGGTTAGTGACAAATGGTGATTACTGTTGGCAGGTGAATAATTTTGCTGTTATCAAAACATTATGGAGAAACTATCATATCTGGTTTATTCCATATGTATTAGGGTCATTCCCATTGTTTCCAGCCATGAGGGCTTTAGGTCTGGCTAATGGTAGCATAGGAAAATAACATTTGACTATTCTCGTGCTCTATTTATCCTATACAGGTGGCTGGACAATTTCTCAGAATTCCAGAGGCAGTAACACATTGGTTTCATGATGAACTGCGGAAATTGTTATACAGAATACATATCTTAAGTTAGCAGTAAGTGCTCATGAAATAAAACTAAGCTGAGAAAAACTCCAAGTTTGTCTGATCTCAGATGAGTGAAATATATATCAGGCAGAGAGTTGTGTTTCCTATCAGGTTTAGGAATTGTTAGATCCATTGAATTCCACAGTTTTAAATTAGTTTGGCTCAGTGGTGTTTCAACTACATGCCATTCTGGAAACAGGTAACCTGGCCATGGTTGTCTGTTCATTCTGTTCCAATTTGACAACTGCAATCTTTGTTTTGAAGCTCTTTTTTGAAGCTTTTTTTGGGGGGGGATTTTTTATTGGTACAAGATAACATATGTCCAGCTCACAACAAATATTTTACGTGTTTCTGATACTATTCAAGCTACTGGTATCAGCATCATTCAAAACCTTTTGGGAATTGCCCATCCTTCTCTGAAACCATTCTTTTTGGTGAATTCATTTTCTGGGCCACAAGCCTGCTGAGATTAGGTGAGTTCTCCAAGGAAGAAGGTTCCCCCTTGTAATGTTAGCTTAATTTTGTTAATTTAAGTTTCTCGAGTTTCCACTGCTGGGATAATAGGTTCCCCCCCCCCAAGGATCTTCTTTCTTCTCCTTCTTCCCCCCACTTTCATGATTTTTTCATTGGTCCTCCTACAATAAGACCTAAAATACAACAGGATATTTCAGGTAAACAACTTGTGATGGAAAATAAATAGAAATGAAATGCATCTATTATTACAGATCATTGTGTAATACCTGAATGTGGGGGTCCTTGAAAGTTCAACAAAGACTTTGCACACAACTAACAGAGGGGTGCATGACAGCCAAATACAGGAGGATTTGGAACAAGAACACAAGAATTTTTTTTCCTAAATGTTTACCCAACATTGGATGTTTTTATTAGCACGCTAGATCAGAAGCAGCAGTCAGGACCTTCAAAAAGCTTTTAGGCACATGGGGAGGGAAGAGAAACTCTCCGTTTTCTTTTGTGCTTGGCCTGTGATTTATATATTTATTTAATCATATTTTTAAAATGGAAAATTTCTGACATTCTGTCCCCATTAAGAATGAAACAACCTTTGGCATTCCAAAGCTTCCTTCAGCATGGAAATTCCATTTCTGAAGCCGATCTCTAGGGCTTGTGTGTTTTCAGAGGTTTGGCGTGGGGGGGATGGGGGGTGGAGAAAAATCCAGAGATAAATCTATTTTGATCGAAACATACATGGTGCTCTTTTATTAGTTGCAGAGAGAATGAATTCAGCAGCTGTTTAAGTTTCCAGCTGCTGACCCAGTAGTCCCAGAATATCATGCCTGACCTTGAGCTAACCAGGATCCCTGGAGCCTGTCCTTAAAGTCTTAATTTTTTGTCCATTTCCGGAGAAAGGGGAATATATACGTGTGCCGGGAGAGGCCTTCCCTTTTTGTGAACATATTCCTTTCCCCTTCTTTGGGGCCTGCCCCATGGTGCCTTCAGCCTTTCATTCAGTGTATATTTTCTTTTTCTGTCTCTGGTGATATGTTCACCATCTTTCTTTACAAAAAGCACATAGTTCTTGTCAGAGCTGAAAAGCTCTGTTCGTAATTCTCATACTGCGAAGGAATAAGGGAGAAAAAAAAAGGCCTTTGGGTGGCTTTGATAAAATGTGCATTGAGCTGATTGGTCTGGGCAGGGCTAAATATGAAGTGGCTGCTGAGATTTTCAGATAACTCGTGATAACTGAGCCCTTTTAGGATGGTGGCTTCTTTCTTTCTCTTTTCTTCTCTTTCTCTTTTGGCTTTGGCACTTTTTAGACAGTTGATTGGCATTCAGTCAGTGATCTCTCATGGGAGGTTTATTTCCAAATTGTAGACATGGAAATAGAAAAAACAAGCCTCCACTTAACATCTTTATTGAACAATTCCAGTAAGAAAACTAGTCTAATCCGCTCATCTACATTAGACCAATAGGAATAATATATATCAATCAGCATCTATTTTTGCTCTTATTCATTAATCTCCATTACATACTTTGCAAAATTATGAATTGTTTCAAGAGTGGTTTGTCCAATAAATCTTTGTTGGTGCATCTCATGAAATCACTTGGATTAGTACACTGCACAACCTTCAGTTACTTTTAGATTTCAGAACATAGATCCGAAATTGCTTTGTTTGGACCATCTGGTTCTGCGCATGCACAGAAGCACTGCACGTGAACAAAGCAGGTGCACATTCATGCACGCTCCCGGTTCTGAACCAGTAGCGAAAGTAAGAGGAACCCACTACTGGTCTGTACTTTGTCTGAGAGGCTGTAATAACAGAACCTTGCAAGCTTGACTGTGTTTTGTCTCCTCCTCTCTTACATCTTCTCATGCCTATTCTAGAAGGGGAAAGTGTGTGTGTGTGAGAGAGAGAGAGAGAGAAGGTGAGGAAAGTGCATAAGTCCCAAACTTGTTCTTGTATTGTAATTGACCATGAAAAAAACCATCTATATCCTGTTCCTAAACTTCATTGTACAGAGGAAGCAGGATCAGTTAAATATTATGGTAGTATTAAATGTATTTGTATTAGAAAGCAACTTAAGTTTTTTCGCTGCAAGCACTTTTTATCTTCCAGCGTATATATGAGGTTTAAAGGAACAAGGTTCTTTTAAGATATTTGATGGAAAAAATGAGATTAGGAGGGACATGAAGAAGTCTGCTGTATATGTATAAACTAGATTTAATGGCACGTCCATTGGCTTCTATTAGAACCCATGTTAAGCTCATGCACATCATGGTATCTTACTGTGAATGAGATGAGTAATGGTGTTTATATCAGAGTACAAATTACATAATTTGCAACTTCTGCATGAAAATATCATGTGTATGAGATAATTTCTTTTCCTTGCCCATCCTTTATTGGTGCCTGTGAATCAGTCATAAAGCATTTGTGGACTTTACTTTAGCAAATGTATTATGAAACCCATATAAGATACAATTTGTAGCTTAAGGTTTTAGAATTTGGTTACAACAGCTTATTTAACAAATCATTACATGCTTTGATGTGTAGGCTCAGCCAGGGAATAGAAGAAAACAACATAACTGGAAGGTGAACTAAGATGAAGCTACATCGCATTGCATCACTATATGTTATTTGTTATTAGCTTACAATTGTTTTAAGAATTAGAATTGCCTCTTTGTTTAAGCAGGTATCTTTTGCCTGGTCCTCAAATAATAGCTTGAATGAAAGTTGATTCCTCTTGCCATGAGCATATTCAGTCTGAATATTGTGCAAGAGATGTGAATAAAATATATAGAAAGTGAGGCAGTGTATGATGGGAAGGAGGGAGTCATAAAGGGGAAGAGCATCAAAGGGTTTTTTTACCTCTTCAGCATTAGTGAAAGGCTGAGTTTGTATAGTCAAGCCATCATGCGTTGTATGAATTACTGATTGTAATTGATTAAATGTATCCTTACACTATTCCCATATAGCAATATGCAAAACACACATGAATCTTTCTTTATCCCCTCTTTTAAATGCAAGTTACTCCTGTGGCCATGATTAGTCAGTATACGAGTTTGAGATGTTTTAAAAATATTTTTATATTAGTGCAATTGGAATCTTGTGCTTCTTCCTTGATGCATTGTAATCCTAATCAGTGATGCTTATTCTTTTTTGGAATGAGAATCAATTCAAACGTTCAGTTAATGAAGCTGTATTGCTGTTCACAAGACAGCTACCACCTCATTTATGTGACGACTGGATATTTGAAAGTGCTCAGTCCAAAGTTGTTTTTCCTTGGGGGTTTGCCTTTTCTCTGAGAAAGAGCTTAAGATAGAATTCTCTTCTCATATAACAGAATTCTCAAAGTAAGTGGTTGCATTTTCAAACAAGACACATAAGTCCAATAGTATTATGGATGGGCTGAGATGGCCTCATGAACATAAATATCTGTCTGGTTTTCTCCATGGTCTTATAATGGGATGCCTGTAGCTCATGTTCACCAATATTGCAGACACTATGCATTTCTACACTGGGAAAAGAAGTGCATAGTTTGATTGACCAACTTCTTGGAATCCAGCTTTTTTTTTACACATTGGGATGTTTTAGGGATTATTAACTACCAGGATAACACATTTCCCTAGCACAAATTTCCTAAGGTGCTACATAGCTCAGGTGTTCCAGCTTCAGGAAGTCCCTCAACTCCTTTCTTCAAACCCGGGTCTTCTTTAGCTCTTTATAAAGTCCCACCTTTGAAATATGGCTATGTTTTGCCACCATGTTTTGCCACAGGATCCTGGAATTCATTTCTCAAATTATTGAATTGAAGCATGACAACCACTGTCTTCTATGTCACATTTGGACCAGTCAGCTAACACAGCTTGCTACCTGACTCTGTTTTGTTTTACCCATTTTCTTTAGCCTCTTAAGGTGGTTTCTTTAGCCTCTTAAGGTATTTAATAGTGGTTCATCCCATCTCCACCTTTCCTTAATGGTGGGAGATTTTCTACAGAGAGGGCATCAGGGCTTCTCCTGCTTCCTTAGAAGTTCTGGGTTTTCTGATTCTCTGGATGCCTGGTTTGCAGATTAATTCTCTGCAGATGTACTCAATTAGTTGGCATTTTTCTTGATTCACGATATAAAATAAATACTAAGGACTCAAAATACAGGATTCAGGAAACGGTACATTAAAGAGAGAAGATGGTAAGGAAGTAACAGGTAGTAGAGAGAAAACAGAGCTGCTTAACTCATTCTTTGCATGAGTCTTCATGCAAAAAACAACAACTACTACAGCCCAACCTACCAAAAACATAACTGTAAATGACAGACTAGAACTAAAAATTAAAACATTCTGGAGCAGTGGGGAACTACCAGGGGATGGGAAAAGAGCTAATGTGGTTCCCATCTTCAAAAAAGGGAAAAAACAGACCCAGGAAACTATAGACTAATCAGCCTAACATCAATAACTGGGAATAATAAAAAAACAGATATGTAAACTTCTAGAAACAAATAAACTTATAACTAGTAGCCAGCATGGGTTTCCTCAAAGCAGATCATGCCAGACCAATCTTATTTTATTATTTGACAAAGTGACTAAATAATAGACCAGTAAAATGCCATAGACATAGTATATTTAAACTTCAGCAAGGCATTTGACAAAGTAGACCACAGTCTACTTCTTGGTAAACTAGAAAAATGTAGGATAGTCAGAATTACAATCAGATGGATTTGTAACTGGCTGACCAACCATATTCAATGAGTAGTTCTTAATGATACTACATCTACATGGCGGGAAGGAAGCCACAAGGTTCTGTCTTAGGCACAGTACTCTTCAATATCTTTATAAATGCCTTAGATGAGGGAATAGAAGGGGAACTCATCAAATCTGCAGATGATACTAAACTGACAGGAATAGCCAACACCCCAGAAGACAAGCTCAGGATTCAAAAAGATCTCGACAGACTTGAACAATGGTCCCTATCCAACAACATGAAATTTAGTGTAGAGAAAAGCAAGCTTTTACATATAGGCTGGAAAAACCAAAGGTATAAGTACAGATAAGGCGAAACATGGCTCAAAAACAGTAACTGTGAGAGGGACTTTTGAGTTCTAGTGGCTGATCACTTAAACATGAGCTAAAAGTATGCAGTGGCAGCCAAAAAAGCTAGTACAATCCTTAGTTGTATAAACAGAACCATAGAATCAAAATTTTATGTAGCCTTAATAAGACCACATTTGGTCGCATTCAGTTTTACTCAGCACATTACAGAAAAGATTTTGAGATTTTGTGTAGAGAAGAGCAACTAAGATGATTAAAGGCCTGGAGACTAAAACATATGAAGAACAGTTGCAGGAATTGGGTATGGCTAGTCTAGAGAAAAGAAGGACTGGGATATCATGATAGCAGTATTCCAGTATTTGAGGGGCTGCCACAAAGAAGCGGGGGTCAACTTATTTTCCAAAGCATCAGAAGGTAAAAAACAATGGATGGGAACTAATCAAGGAGAGAAGCTACCTGGAATTAAGGAGACACTTCCTAACAGTGAGGACAATTAATTAGTGGAACACCTTGCCTTCAGAAGGTGCTTCATCATTGGAGGTTTTAAAAAAAAGACTGCACAGCCACCTATCTGAAATGGTATAGGGCAGTGATGGCGAACCTTTTAGGCACAGAGTGGCCAAACTGGAAGGTATGTGCATGCACATGTGCCAAAGCACCGGAAACCTGATGACCAGCTGGCCAGCATGCATGCGCCCCTTGGAAACCCGATGACCAGCTGGCTGATCTGCACCACAGCATGCATGCCCACAGACAGGGCTCTGCAGGCCACCTCTGGCACATGTGCCATAGGTGCATCATCACAGGTGTATGGTCTCCTGCTTGAGAAGGGGATTGGAAAAGAAAAACTCCAAGGTCCCTTCCAGCTCTGTTTTCATTGACTGACTCTATTCGATACCTAATACAGAAAAATCCCCTTTAACCACTACAGACTTCTAAACTTCATTGTGAGTATTCAAGATTCAAGCAAAACATGAATGTCATCATAACAAAAAATTGCATAGATTTCCAGAGCAATGATCTTTGTGAATGCTCAATAATCAGCATAACTGTTCAGTTTTCTAATTGCTATACAACTCTATACTCAACAGGTTAGCCTACCTTACTGAAAGGTGATCATTTTAGTTCCTTATACTCCTAGCCTGTTCAAACTGTGTGCCATAGGTCAGCCAGCCCAAAACAGATAAGGCAAAATAAAGCTCAGGAAAATAGGCAAACTATGGAAGAAGGAACCTCTCCATTTTTATTCTGTGTATAAGTTTATTTTCATCACCAGACCTAAGCTTGCATGTTTCATCCACAAAGCTATTCCTGTTGTTGTTTTTCCTAAGCTTTCTTAATTGGTAAAGGAATAACTTTTGGTTGCTGCTAAAGTTAAATTATAAATCAGGAAGCCTTGCTGAGTTCTTGCTGAGCTATTTTATGCTTACCTTGCTGTTAGCTATGGTAGGCAAACGTCTTCTGACTGAGAATTCTACCCTGTTATTGAAAAATTTGGTAGGAGTCCAGTGTGGCTGGACTAGGGCTGAAGGCAGGCTTTAAAGCAGCCTTAAACCACACCAGCATAAGAACAATTCTGGGTGAAACATAGCCTACACTGGTGTTTTTCAACCTTGGCAATATTAAGATGGGTAGATTTCAACACTCCTGTTTAATATCTACATGAACTTCTAGGCAGATCATCTGCTATCACTGGGTTAGATCTCTTCAATATGCAGATAATGCCCAATTGTTGCTATCAAAATTCTATCCTCATGTCTGGAGGATCTAAGATCCGGATGGGAAAGAGAAGATTCATTCTTAACCAGTCCTGTCCCAGGCTAGACATGCACATACCAAGAAGCAATTGCAAGGAGCTTTACTTAGGATTTAGTAGATACAGGCAGCAGCAGGCAGGACATACTGTATATGCAAACAGAAGCACAAAGCAGCAGAGCAACAAATCCCCGGAGAGCTTCCTGCAAAGAGTTTGTACAGCTAGATTCCAAAATTGGTGAACAAAAGCATACCCAGGTCACAGTCCAAGAGTTCAAACAGGGCTTGTCAACCATTCTGGGTTCCAAGAAGTAGTTTCCACAGGCAACAGGTATACGAGTATAACAACAGAAGGCTTAGCAAGCAGAGCAGTTGGTCCCAACAGGTAACTTCTGGGCAGCAATGGCTTTTAAGTGGATTTGCATGACAGACAGAAACATCCTTAACATGCAAGAAGCCTTCAGATCTCTGTTCTGCTCTGTGCTCAGTCTTACATGCTATAAGAAGGGTGTTGGATCCAGCCCCTCATCTTCTGTTCCCTTCAGGTAACTGGAATGTTCTTTCAGCCACGTTAGCCTCTGGCAACTGATTTCTGGGCTCCCTTTGAGGTTGCTATTTCTCTGTCGTGTCCCACTCCTCCGCTGACAGCCGGGTCAGGGAAATCCGAATCAGGCGTGCCTCCGCAGCTCTGCCAAAATCCTAGCAAAGTCCTCAGGGCAGGCAGGAGACCAGAAAGTGACTTCAGCAAGATATGTTTAGACTTTGCCTGACTCAGAGAATGCCAGAAAGCAGGTCCTTTATATAGGCCATGGGGTGTGGCTCCATGACTCAGCACTTATCCAGGCCTGCCCCTTCCTTCCTTCTGTTGCCTCCGTCTATTTATTTATTTATTTATTTATTATTTATTATTTAAACTTATATACCGCCCTATCTCCCAAAGGACTCAGGGCGGTTTACAGGCATATAAAAACATCAATATACAAATTAAAATAATCATTAAAAGACTTATTCTAATGCCAATAATTAATAATACCAATTATTAAAAATAGAAATATAAATATTAAAATCAATTTAAAATCCCTCTAAATTTAAAAATCTAAGCCAGTCCTGCACAGATGAATAAATGAGTCTTGAGCTCGCGACGGAAGGTTCGAAGATCTGGAAGTTGACGGAGTCCTGGGGGGAGTTCGTTCCAGAGGTGGGAGCCCCACAGAGAAGGCCCTTCCCTGGGCGCCGCCAGACGACACTGCCTAGCTGACGGCACCCTGAGGAGTCCCTCTGTGAGAGCGCACGGGTCGGTGAGAGGTATCTGGTCGCAGTAGGCGGTCCCAGATAACCCGCCCTATGCCATGGAGCGCTTTAAAGGTGGTCACCAAAACCTTGAAGCGCACCCGAAGGCCACAGGTAGCCAGTGCAGCCTGCGCAGGATGGGTGTTATGCGGAGCCACGAGGGCTCCATCTATCACCCGCGCAGCCACATTCTGGACTAACTGTAGCCTCCGGATGCCCTTCAAGGGAAGCCCCATGTAGAGAGCGTTGCAGTAATCCAGGCGAGACGTCACGAGAGCGTGAGTGACCGTGCATAGGGCCTCCCGGTCCAGAAAGGGGCGCAACTGGCGCACCAGGCGGACCTGGTAGAACGCTCTCCTGGGGACGGCCGTCAAATGATCTTCTAGAGACAGCCGCTCATCCAGGAGGACGCTGTTGCGCACCCTCTCCATCGGGGCCAATGACTCACCACCGATGGTCAGCCGCGGATTTAGCTGACTGTACCGGGATGCCGGCATCCACAGCCACTCTGTCTTGGAGGGATTGAGCTTGAGCCTGTTTCTCCCCATCCAGACCCGTACGGCCTCCAGACACCGGGACAGCACTTCGATAGCTTCGTTGGGGTGGTCTGGTGTGGAAAAGTACAGCTGGGTGTCATCCGCATACAGCTGGTACCTCACACCGAACCCACTGATGATCTCACCCAGCGGCTTCATGTAGATGTTGAACAGAAGGGGCAAGTCTATCAAGTCTTCTGACGCGTAGGTCACTCCAGTCTGCAGCTGTTGGCAATTGACTTCCCTCAGGCTCACATGCTGTGGAGGAGGGGGAGGGGTCTAGTTGCTCCGTTTGCCTGGGCATGGAGCCAGAGCTGGGGGCTGGAGATACTTCCTCCTCTTCAGCCTGTCTGGGCATGGAGCCAGGGCTGGGGCCGGGAGGCATACTAGGACATTCCTCCGTGTTCGGAAGCAGATAAGAAGGCCCCGGCTGTGGTGAGATCGGACGAGACACAACATTCTCCAGGAATCCTGAACAGCTTAATGTCATATTCATCTTAGTATGAGTTGGCCATCACACAGCTCTAGAAGCAGCTGAATGGCTATGGATTGATGGGCCCTCTGTTTCTGGAATCTTGCTATTTTAGTTGTAATAGAGTTGCAGTTCCCCAAATGGAACTGAAGTTTATTTATTTATTTATTTTTATTTTATTTATTTTATTATTTAAATTTTTATACCGCCCTTCTCCCGAAGGACTCAGGGCGGTTTACAGCCAGATAAAATAAACAGTACTATTACAAAATAAATACTATTAAAATACCACTAAAAAACTTATTCAATTTGGCCGCAATTAAAATTTAGCAAATAATAAAACCCATTAAAAACCCATTAAAAACCCATTAAAAACCCATTTAAAACCCCTTAAAAACCCACGAATTTAAAAACTAATCCAGTCCTGCGCAGATGAATAAATGTGTTTTAAGCTCGCGACGGAAGGTTCAGAGGTCCGGAAGTTGACGTAGTCCTGGGGGGAATTCGTTCCAGAGGGTGGGAGCCCCCACAGAGAAGGCCCTTCCCCTGGGTGTCGCCAGACGACACTGTCTCGCTGACGGCACCCTGAGGAGTCCCTCTCTGTGAGAGCGCACGGGTCGGTGAGAGGTATCCGGTAGCAGTAGGCGGTCCCGTAAGTAACCCGGCCCTATGCCCTATGCCATGGAGTTCTCCTGGAGTCACTACTATTGTTCAATGGGGAAGTGGAAGATTGAGTGGCTGTGGCTTTGGACAAATCCTTTTTATGTAATAATTATGCCCTTTTTTTTTTGGTTTAGAAAGTTATATTCATGCCTTGGTCTTTTTGTTGTTGGACTATGACAACACAGTCTTCAAGGGCAGAGCCAAGTAGAGTATTTGGAACATACATCTGAATGCATATAGTGGGCAAAAGGTACATATAGTGGACAAAAGAGTTATGCAGCGGTGAAATCCCCCCTGGTTCTATCCAGCTCACTGAATGGTAGCGCTGGCGGTGGGAGGCTCTGCCCACCCGCCCAGACGTCATTACGTCCCGGTTTTTAACCATTTGCGCATGCACAGAAGAGGCGCATAATGTGTGTGTTCTCCCATGCGCTCCCATTCCCGAACCAGTAGCGAAGGTAACTGGATTTCACTGCTGGAGTTACGGGTGCATTTTGGTTCATCTGGGTAACACCTTTGCTCGACAAGGAGCAGTCATTGTTACTTGGCTTTTAGATGGATTCCAAGGTGCTTGTCTTCAATTGTAATAGTATATGAGAGACGTGGTGAAGAAATGCTGCCCAGAGAACAATCAGATAAGAGACATCATAGCTCACAGATGTATAATGACCAGAGAAAAAGGCTCAGAAGGGACCCTCCCTAGCTTCAAATACAAAATTGAAACCAGAAGTTTTCCTTTTAGGGCTGTTGGATAAAAAATTTGAAAGAAAATGTGGAACTTTGTTATTATATAAATTGACAGCGGTGAGAATCCTACAGTATATGCGCAAAAATGGAAAGACACGTCAATTCCCACAATGGAAGAATGGATGGAAAATGTGATGGAGTTGGCGGAGATGACAAACCTAACTGTTTTAATTAAAGAGACAAACTAATCCAGTTTTGTTTCCACTTGGAAACCGCTTCTGGACCTTATGTTCGAAACAGAAAAAGATGAAATGTTCATTTTAGATTTTGATGATTAAATTAACTTTGTTGTTATAGAACTGGCTCATACCTCTTAGAAATGTAAAGCAAAAAGTTGAGATTGTAACTATATTTTGTATACCCTGTTTTCCCCAAAATAAGACATCCCTTGATAATAAGCCCAATCAGCTTTTTGAGCACATGGCAATAAGGCCAAGCGCTTATTTCAGGGTTCAAAAAAATATAAGACAGGGTCTTATTTTCAGGAAAACACAGTAGTACCTGCTTGAAAGCACTCAAATAGAGGAGACTCCATTTCTTCTCTTAGTAACGGGTTCCATTGTCGATTTTCTTTTGCTATTAGATTTTTTCCTAATGTTCGGCTAGTTGTTGGATATCATTAAACATCAAACTACTGTTTTCCCAATTTGCATTTCAACATATAATTGAAGAATATAAAATATAAATAAATTATTTCCTTTGGGGCATTGGGGACAAATAATGGTTTTGTTTTCCTTATATGAATCTTCTTCTGCTGGGAATTGCAAGCTTTGAGAAAAGAACCAGTATTTTTCAGCTATTTATTAGTCTACAGTGTTCATTAGCAACGGGGGCACCATTTGCCTTTATTAGCAACAGGATGGTACCTAGGAGTATCTACAGTATAGAAATGTCAAAAAAAGTGAAGATGGGAGCTAGAACAGGGTAATCAAATCTGCACAACTGTGTAGTTGGAGGAACAAAGGTTCAAACACATGGTCAAGCTGCCATCTTGATTTGACAACCCTGATCCAGGGGTGCTATTCAGCAGGTTCTGGAGAACCGGTAGTGGAAATTTTGAGTAGTTTGGAGAACCGGCAAGTACCACCTCTGGCTGGCCCCAGAGTGGTGGGGATGGAGACTTTGCAATAACCTTCCCTCAGGAATGGGGAGGGAATGGAGATTTTGCAATATCCTTCCCCTGGAGTGGGATCGAAATGGAGATTCTGCAGTATCCTTCCCCTGCCACACCCACCAAGCCACACCACACCCACCAAGCCACGCCCAGAGAACTGGTAGTAAAAATATTTGAATTCCACCACTGCTCCAATCCCTTGGTTATGTTTGTTTATGTCTTTAAATGAATTCTGAAAGGCCATAGGAAAGAGGAGGAAAATTGTGTAAAGGTTTAGCTTAAAAGTTTGAAGTTTTACTTTGAAAGTATTTATTTTCTTTCATCCTCATACTACAGGGTTAAAATAGTTTCAGGGTATATAAACTTTTTCATCTTTTTCATTATGACTTACCGATTTATTCCAGCCAGGGCACCTCTCCAGTTTTACAGTATTTTAAATAGGTCAGTTTTTGGACTGTCTAGGACACAAAATATGTAAAGTCCAAATGGGTCAGGAAAATAATATATCAACTCTAACCCAACGGCAAGACAGTTGCAGTGGTAAGTTTAGAAATCTGTGCCTTATTTCTGTTTTTCTAACAAGCTCCTTCCCCTTAAAAAAATAACTTACTCCTTTGGGGGTTCACATAGAATCATGGTTTGCTTTTCTGACAGGCAAGCCAAACTAAACAAACCACATTAGGATTTAGCATGATTATGAGTCAACTGAAGAGAGGTTATCACCACCACACTTCTTCATCTTAAACAAATCTATTTCACAACTCTTTTTTAAAAAATAAAAATAAAATAAAGCTGGCTATAAACTCACACTCATATTTGCATTATCTGTTCAAACTCTCCCATCTTGAGTAACATACTGGTAGAATGCCTATTTTAATTGCTAAACCAGTATATGTTTCAGAATTCACAACCAATGTTTGTGGGGGTAGCAGGTATGTGACACTTAGTCCCACATGGTCTTCTGTAACCTGAGTTTCAATATATCAGAAAATCTTTCTCAGATGCTGTTTTTTTTTTGAAGCTAGAGCAATGAAACTCCTTTCCCACGAAGTTTGTTAAAAGTTACTCTTTGGAGTTTATTTTGAATTCATGGTGAAGCCAGATTTTTGAAACATTTAAAATCCTTATTTAGGGCTCTCAATAACTTCCAAATGTTTATTTAATAGAGTAAATAAAAATCTGTGTTTAGGAAAGGGAGGAGATGAATTAAAACTGGTAAGTGCTTTGACTATATACATGAAACCTCTTCTAAAAATTAGTTACATTCTACTAATACGCTATAATGTCTTAGTATATGTCAAACAATACAATCGTTCATATATTTATTAATAAAAGATCTCAAAAGAAACCAGCATGGATGCATAAAGAACTATCTGACAAACTGAAAGACGAAAAGGACAAGTGTAAAAAGTTGAAAGAGGGCAAATAACAAAGGCAGAATATCAGCAAATAGCCCAAGCTTGTAAAGGTGAAGTGAGGAAAGCTGAGGCTCACAATGAACAAAAGCTTGTGACAAAAGTAAAAAATAACAAAAAAAGCTTCTTCCAACAAGTTAAAAACAAGAAAAAAGTAAAGGGAACAATTGGTCCATTACTGGGAGAAAGTTGAAAGAAGGTGACAAGCAAGAGGGGGAAAGCAGAACTACTTAACTCAGTTTTTGCATCTGTCTTTACACAAAGAGAAAAAACAGTCCAACCTATCAAAAACAGATTAGGAACACAAGTTAAAATAGGGAAGAAAATGGTAACTGAACACCTGTCTACCCTAGATGAGTTCAAATCACCAGGATGGATTACACCCCAAGGTTCTAAAGGAACTGTCAGACAAGATCTCAGAATCACTGAACTATATCTTTCAAAGATCCTGGAGCACAGGGGAGCTGCCAGAGGACTGGAAAAGAGCTGATGTAGTTCCCATCTTCAAAAAGAAAAAAAATAGATCCAGGAAACTACAGACCTCTCAGCCTGATCTCAATACCAGGGAAGATTCTGGAAAAGATAAGCAATGAATCAGTGAACACTTAGAAGCAAACAATGTAATAACCAAAAGCCAAGATGGGTTTGTCAAAAACAGATCATGCCAGACTAATCTTATTGCGCTCTTTGACAAAGTGACAAAATTAGTGGACCAGAGGAATACTGTCAATATAATTTACTTGGACTTCAGTAAGGCGTTTGATAAAGTAGACCATAACCTATTACTAGATAAAGTAGAAAAATTTGGGTTAGACAGCATCACCACCAGATGGATTCATAAGTGGCTGACCAACCACACTCAACGTGTAGTCCTCAATGGAACTGCATCTACATGGAGGGAAGTATGCAGTGGAGTACCCCAAAGGGCTGTTTTAGGCCCAGTACTCTTCAACATCTTCATCAATGACTTGGACAGGGGATAGATGGGGAACTCATCAAATTTGCATATGACACCAAACTGGCAGGAATAGCCAACACTCCAGAAGATAGGCTCAAGATACAAAAGGATCTTGACAAAACTTGAACATTGGGTGCTACCTAACAAAATCAAATTCATGGTGAAAAAAGTAAGGTTCTACATTTAGGCAAGAAAAACAAAATGCAGAGGTACAGTATATGTGTACCTTGCTCAATAGTAGTAATTGTGAGAGGGATCTTGCAGTCCATTTAAATATGAGCCAGCATGTGTGCAGCAGCTGTCAAAGAGTCAACACAGTCCTAGGCTGCATAAACAGAGAGAGAGAATCAAGATCATGTGAAGTTTTTAATACAACTTTATAATGCCTTTGTAAGGCCACACTTGGACTACTGCATTCAGTTTTGGTCACCACAATGTAAAAAAGATGTTGAGACTGTAGAAAGAGTGCAGAGAAGAGCAACAAAGATGATTAGGGGACTAGAGGCTAAAACAAATGAACAGTTGCAGGAACTCGGTATGTCTAGTTTAATGAAAAGAAGGACTAGGGGAGACATGATAGTAGTGTTCCAATATCTCAGGTGTTGCCACAAAGAAGAGGGAGTCAAACTATTCTCCATAGCCTGAGGGTAGAACAAGAAGCAATGGGTGGAAACTAATCAAGGAGAGAAGCAACTTAGAACTAAGGAGAAATTTCCTGACAGTTAGAACAATTAATCAGTGGAACAACTTGCCTGCAGAAGTTGTGAATGCTCCAACACTGAAAATTTTTAAGAAGATGTTGGATAACCATTTGTCTGAAGTAGTGTAGAGTTTCCTGCCTAAGCAGAAGGGTAGATTAGAAGACCTCCAAGGTGCCTTCCAACTCTGTTATTCTATTCTAGTATAAGTAGTTTCAAACACTATGACTAGAGTCAAAAAATAGGCATTTGGGTCTATATCCGTAAGGAAGAACAGTGATTCTTCCTTGGTGTGAATAGAAAAAAGAAGTTTCCATGATCATCTTTAGGTATAAGAATTCTCTGGCCCTATAGACTTTCTTTGAAACTGAAGTGATAGTGAGCTTCGGTTGTTTGATTTGGAAGTTTGTATGTTAACCAACATGACTCTTAAGTTTGTGCTGTTGGTGGTTACTTCAGTGGTTTGAAATGTGCCATAGTAGTCATTCATAATCTTGGATTTAGTAGATAACCAGATAAATATCAAAGATACTTTCTATGCAATCTAAAAACTGGTGAAATAGATCAGACAAGTGCAAATGTTAATGGATTAAAAGAAAGGGGATTAGAAATAAAAGTATGGAAAAGGAATAATGAATAAATAATTACAATAGACATGTTGGATGAAGGTTTTGTTTTCCTTTCTCTTCTGCAACAGAACTCCAACACACTATTGAAGTATATTGGCAGGATTGTATTACAAACGGACTTGCATTGCAGTCAATTAGAGCCAGGCCAATAATCTTGTATCACTTAAACTAAACTCTCTCACGCACAGTTTCCCAGCCACAAACCTGAGTTTAGAAAGTTCAGACCATACTTAATTCAATCGTACTGGGATATTTTTGAGAGAGTGTCCACAAAATGAATTTAGTATTAAAATACATATCAACACCAATGCTTAGTGTTACCATTTTCGCATAAAACTTTTTCTGCAGATGTGTTTCAGCATTATCAACAAATTTATTCACCATAGCTTTATGATGCATCTGTCTCATACACATTTATTTCCAGTTTTCTGGCACTCCCCAAAAGTTAATCAAGAATCAGTTCAACGATTTTCTTCAACTTTTAAGCAAGATCTACCAGAAGGTTGAAATAACCAGACTTGGTTGGATTTTTTTAACACTAAGGTGGAGACACATAAACATAGCCATCAACAGTGCCCAAACTGAATTGCGAAATAGCTTGAGAATGTCTTTTTACTGCCATTTTCTTGATTTCAACACTGCTAAACTTGTCATGGATGACGGCTTGTGGTTCATGTGACACTGTTGGAGAAAATTGGATTTAAGGAAAGTTTATTTAGCTCTCTAAATAATTCAAAATGTTTTCAATTTAACTTTTCCTCAGCACAACGTGCTTCATACTGTCTTCTAAATCATACAGCAAGAATAGTAAGTGTGTATCTTCTTCTTATAACCTCAGGATTTGGTTGAGTTTGGTTTTCTCGGTTTGATGTGGAACAGGGGATTGTTCAGAGCATATTCTGGCTGTGGCACTACACATGTAATTATAATCTATTTTGCATGGCCATAACATAACATAACATAACATAACATAACATAACATAACATAACATAACATAACATAACATAACATAACATAACATAACATAACATAACATAACATAACATAACATAACATAACATAACATAACATAACATAAACGCAGATATTTGGTAAAAGAGGTTAATATGGTGTCCTGAGAATACATAGGAATACCCTATAGCAGAGGTGTCCAAACTTGGCAACTTTAAAACTTGTGGACTTCAACTCCTAGAATTCCTCAGCCAGCAAAGCAAAGCTGGCTGCAGAATTCTGGGAGTTGAAGTCCACAAGTGTTAAAATTGCCAAGTTTGGACACCCCTGCCCTGTAGAGTTATTTAGGAGAGGAAATCCTGCCCTGGATAAAGTAAATGTCAGTTTCTTATCAGGCTCTCAGAGACTTAGAAGTGGTTAGAGTAGTCTAAAATTAGCAGGAGTGACAACTTTTACAATAGTAAAAGGCAAGTCTACTTGGCAACTTCTGCCAAGAATGAATTATTCAGATGTAGGAAGTCGTCTGGGAGTAAGATTTTTGTAGAAACAGACAGACTCTTCCTATTCCCACAGATCATCTGGGTTGATGAAATATAATATCTTGTCTACTAACATAATGGTTTGAAGTTTAAGCTCTCATCATTGGCCAATAATCTACTCTTAGTTGCTCATACTAATATATCTGGACTTAATATAACGTATATATTAAGAGCCTCCAATTTCTACAGGTCTGTAACCTAGTGGTAGAGTTAAAGCTTATTAAACCAAATAACTTCAGTGATAATAGTAAATATCTCCCATTAACAAGCTATAAGCTGCATAAAATCCATGCCAGGTAATAAATTAAAAATACATTTAAAAGGCTGTGATTCTATACCCTGAACATGGAATTTGCTTTAGCGTAAACATGTAAAAATGTACTTATGCCACAAAGCCTTGTAAGACTAATATGTCCAGCATCACTACTAATGTCTATTACTAAAGTTTCATGCCTGGGAGGAAACCACAATGAGGCTTGCTAATTCATAGAGATTGTAATGTGTTAAAAATAAAATAATTTCTATCTACCCTAGAAGCAGAATTTTTCAGCTGTAAAAATAATTTTAGTCATTCAAGTCATATTCTCCCAGATGTATTTTTACAGATGAGAAAAAACTTTAGAATGTTCACTCCTAATGTCCCAGATTTCCATCAGACTCCTCAAATATTATAGTTAAATTTCACCAGGTTTTAAGATGAATTCCTATCTTTAGGACACAAAAGAAAATGATCTTTGAGAAAAGAGTAGAAAGTCTCATGATCTAATGTAGCTTAGCAAATAAGATTGATATTTTTCAAAAATTAGAAAAGGAATACAAAGCTTTCATCTTCACACTATCATTCCTGAACTTTCAATATTATTTTTCACATATGTATTTAAATGTAAACAGGCAACAATAATGCAACATCCTTTATTCTGAACATTCCATTGTATTCTGTTCTGCCTATGTACAGTAGTTAGAAATCCATCAGGACAGAGTATTCTAATTAAGCTGAATTGGGTCCTTTTTCGTTCTTTTAAAAAAATTTTTTTACAAACCTTATAGTTTTTCTTACACTTCCATATATGGGAAAATATGGGTTATGCATGGGTAGTTTCTTTTCGGCTGTATAAGTTACAGTACTCACAGTATATAGGAAACAGGGAATGATGGCACACCTACCAAATCCATCTTCATGTTATTACAAATGTTCCATGCTTTCCATGACTGCTGGAACCTTTCCATGATTGCTAGACTGCTGGAACAAAACTCCAGGTTTTCCATGACTTTTCCAACCTAATCCACTGGAGCCTCTGTCTTCATTATATAGTGCAGCCTTCCCCAATATGATGTCCAGATATTGAGTCTGACTAGGAATTCCAGGAGTTATGTCCCAGCACATCTGGAAGGAACCAAGTTATGAGAAGGATATATACCAGTATAATTATGATCCAAGTTTTATTTCTGTAATAGTAGAAAAACACTTGGACAGTAATAGGGTAATTGTGGAGGCCAAATTTGGGGCAGGGAGAACATCCAATTCATTTTGATTCCTTTGTGGTTCTTTGATGAGAGCTTGGTGGCAAAAACACAAGAATCCATTATTCTTGAAGTTGAATATTTTGCATTTTTGGCGGTCAGGTATTTACATATTAGAAGCAAGATTGTAGTACGTTCTTAAATTGTATTTGAAACTGGCTTGTGCAAAGCACAGCATGTAAGAAATAAGCAAATGCTTGTTTAACCTTGGAACATCAATTTTTATTTGCTGCACCACTACTACTGATGTAGTTAATGGGTAGCAAGCCAAGAGCTGAGCAGGGGCTATAATCATCAAATGGCTTAATCATAGATCAGGTACAGTCTACATTTCCAATAGTGGAATTTGCTATGTAATCTGGTTCCTATGATGGCCAGACTCTGAAAACTTAAATGCAGTTGTCTTTCAAAATTAATTTCTGACATGATCATAAAAGAGGTGATCAAAGAATATATGATGCACTGTATGAAGTCAGAGATGTTCCCATTCTGTTACCACTGGAACCTGGAATGTTTCTATAACAGTATTTGGCAAAAGATTCAAGACAAAAGAAAGGGCCTCTTCACACAATACATAATTAGCTTATGGATTTTACTGCTGGAAGATGGCTGCTGACTTACATGGCTTAAATAGCAGGATGTGGGGAAAGTTACAGAGAAAATAAAAGCCAGTATGGTGGTGACCTTAAATTTCTAGATGCACAGTATATTCCTATAATTCCCTATTAAGGAAGGGGGGAAAAAGAAAGTTTTTATCAGAGGCTTTTGATTACTGGACCTGATGAACTTTTGGTCTGATCTAGTACATCCTAGTTTATCCTCTTATGTTAATCCAGCTATAAATTTATAAATCTCTATTAGATAACAAAAAATGGTCATAACCGCTCTTAGTTAATATTCTGAATGTGTTGCCTTTCTAAACACTACATATGTATACTTTATACTTATATAAAACTTTAGGTATAATTGACATAACATTGTTCTCTAATTTATATTGTATGAGAGCATTTTATTTGCATTTTAATTTAACACATAAAACTTCGTGGCAGACAATTAGAAATTCCAAAAACTACACGTTGCTTTTAAATTACCTAGGTCTGGATACCATGCTGGCCCCAGATTTTCATCTTCTGCTGCATATTTTGGACATCTTTAGCAAGTTTAATATTGCTATTGCTAGCATTATCTTCCTAAGAGTCTGTCTCTCACCATCTCATTGTTCCACCACTTTTTTTCTTATGAACTTTTGTTCATAAAGGAATGATTATTGGGAGTTAGGTATATAGAAAAGGTATATAGAAAAGTTCACGGAGGAAAGAATTTTGAATTTTGGTTATGACTTGCTATATGGATAGCATGCATATTTAATTTATGACAAAAAAGTGGATAAGGCCTTTAAAAATCATGTGTTAAGGACTGCTCTTCTGCGTGTTTGGAAAAAATACTCTTATAAACTAAATTATAAGGTTCCTATATGGGCAAGTCCTAGACATACAATAGAGAATATAAATATAGAACAGAATCAGGAAATGATTACATATAAAGATCTTTTGTATACTGAAAGAGGTAATTTGCAATTAAAATCTCTGCACGTACTAAAAGAAGAAGAGAAAAATTATACTTGGTTTCAATATGAGCAACTACGTGCTAGATGGAAGGAAGATCAGAAAATTGGTATAGAGCAGAACGAGGGAAATTTGGTAAAGCAAATTAGAAATCAGTCTCAGGAGCATATAAAGAGATTGTATAATGTGTTACTTGAAATAGATTCTGAAAGGGACTTGGTAAAGGACTGTATGATAAAGTGGGCACAAAATTTTCAGGAGCCAATATTATTGGAAACTTGGGAAAAAATTTGGGTTAGAAATGTTAAATTCATGAGCACAGAATGTGAGGGAAAAATTTTATAAAATGTTTTATAGATGGCATTTAGATCCTAAGAAATTATCGTGTATGTATCCAGATATGCAAGCAAAATGTTGGAGATGTAATTGTGATGACGCTACATATTTTCACATTTGGTGGACTTGTAAGGATATAAAGGCCTTTTGGATAAAAATTTGGTGGATTTTACAAAATGTTTTGAAAAAGAAGATAAAGTTCCTGCCGCAATTTTTTCTGTTGGGAATTATTACGGACTGTACAGTAATTGAGACTAAATTGATTTTAAATCTAATAACAGCAGCAAGATTACTAATAGGACAATACTGGAAGAAAAAAGAAGTACCTACAATAGAAGAATGGATATTGAAAGTTGCCAATTTGGCTGAGATGGCGAAGATATCAGCCTTTTTGAAAGACAATACGCAAGAAAGATACTTAAAGGAATGGAAAAAATGGATTGACTATATTCAAAGTAGATATCAGACTAAGAGTTATCAGACTGTTTTTGAATGATTATGATGTATTATTTTTGATTGTTTTCGGGGGAAGTTAGGAATTGATGATTGTAGGGGTATAATTAAGTTGGGACGAAATTTTTTTAGCATATGTTTGTTTTATTTTTAACTATACCTTGTGCTCGTTCCGGGAAGGCGGGGGAAGGGGTTGTGAAGGGAGGGAGGGAGGGAGGGGGAAGGGGGGGGAAATTTTCTGTAAAAATTTTTGAATAAAAAAAATGTGTATGTGTATGGGGGGGAACTAAAAAATCAATAAAAACTTGTTCAAAAAAAAAAAGAAAGAAAGAAAAGTTCATACACTAAATGACAAAAGTAATGAAATGGAAGTTAATATAGTAAAATCAACTTACTAAGATTACTTCCCAGTCTATGGACAACGAGAAACTAGATAACTTAGACAGGAAGAATCTTGACTGCTGTAGTTATGCCTTGGTGATTAGCTCCTATGCCATACCAGTAATAGAGTGTGACTGATAATCTAAACCAGGGTGGAACATCTGTGACTTAACATCTAGGAAATAACCATACAAACAATTATTTTAAAAAGCTTAAGTTAGTTTTGCCCTGTTCCCATTTACATTCAACGTTCACTCTTAAATTGTATTTCAAAATAATCTTTTCCCATCTTTATGACCTCCAGAAATAGCAAAATAATGATGAGGACAGTGGTGAAATTCAAATTTTTTTACTACCGATTCTGTGGGTGTGGTAAGGCTTGGTGGACATGGCTTGGGGACATGGCAGGGGAAGGATACTGCAAAATCTCCATTTCCACCCTACTCTGGGACCAGCCAGAGTTGGTATTTGCCGGTTCTTCAAACTACTCAAAATTTCCACTACCGGTTCTCTAGAACCTGTCAGAACCTGCTGGATTTCACCCCTGGATGAGGAGCAACAGAATGTTCTATAGAATAGTATATGTCTATTTAATATTTTGGTAAAGGGTGATTTGTACATACTTTTAAGACTAAAGTTGGGAAGGCTGGAAACAAAAGCCTGAGACTAGGTAGAACAATTATCAAAATTTGGTGCAGATGCACTCCACTTCCAAGGTTTAAAAAACAATAACACTTTGTTTGTAAGGCCATGACAGAGAGACATAAGATATATAATGTAAACCTGAAGTAGTTACAAATAAAAGGCTGAATTGCTTGATTCCACAATAGCCTACCATCTTCATTATTAGGGCTTCTTATATTTGCAGTAACAGATATACCATGTCCTTGACTCTTCCGCTAGCTCCTAGGGGTGAATCTGAGTTTCAAAATTTATTGCCAAGCCCTGGATGAAGCTTTTGACAGTAGCCAGAGATCACTACTCTAATCACCTATTAAGAGGCTTGGTAGTACCAGATAATTCCAAGCTATCAACAGAGAGATAGTCAGAAGTGTCTGGAATTAAGTAAGCATTGTTGCCGCATTAATATATTTAAGATTGGAATCAGCAGTGAAAGCTGGTTTAAATTAATTTTTACACCTTGGATCTATTCTAGTCATTTTAGTATCTGAAGTTTTGTAATTAATTTGGAAAGGAATATTTAAGGAAGGAATGGGAAGGTACATTCCATAACTAGGGATCTGATGGACATGTGAAGGGCTTCCCTCTGAACTCCCAGATAGACTTTGCCAGTCAGAGGAAGCAGTAAGGCAATTCTCGTTTCCTTTCTAGAGTAAGGCAATGGATGAATCTAATTTAAGACTTAATGTTTGTACAGTGCTTCTAAGTATTTACAAAGTTCTGCCTGTGACCTAGCTGTAATTCTTGCAATAGATCCTTTGCAATATATGGTTTTGAGAAATAAAATAACAGCCTTGCAAAGTTAATCAGAAGTATTGGCCTTCCAAATTTCAGGTGTTTCAGGTTGCTGATGCAAAAAAATCTGTGATTGTCCAAGATCCATAACAATTCATGGAAGAAAGATATGCGTTGGGGATTTTCTAATCCATAGTTCAGTTTTTTAACCAGTATTATCTTAACAATATAGCTAACTTTATGCAGCCAAACTGGATGATTTTGCCCGTGTGAGTTTCCATCCTCCATTTGCTAGGAGATAGATAGGTTTGCAATTCACAAGCATTAATATAAGCCAGTAGAGAAGCTGTTCTTCATGGAAGGAGATGAAAGTGTTATGGATATATTTCCTTAAAAAAAAATACTCAATGTAAGCAGAATACTGTGAAGTGCATGCCTGAACATTTTCCAAAAACAACACACATTTAGTGTAGTATTTTATTTCACTGGTGATACAGGAGACATTATCTTCAGGCCAAAGATGCAATTTTGATAGTGCTTTGGAAGGGACTTTGACTTTCTCAGATGTTCCAGCAAAAGCCAAAGGACTTTTGTTGCTTATCTGAAACATCAGAGGACAATATGGAGGACACAGCTTGGGCTAGGAATAACCCCTCCTGTTTCAATTGCCATGAAATCAGCTTGGTTCTCTGGACATCCCAACTGAGCTCATCTTAAGTCTTAGATGTGTAATATTGGATATCCGACATGCTCATCTGCTTGTCCCAGTGGTTGCAGGATATGTCAGTTGAAGCCCATGTTTAACACCACTGGAAAAGCAGATTTTTCAGGTCATGCAGAAACAGACTTGCTTTCTTTTAATCAAAAAGTAAAACATTTGTTTTCTATCAGAAATAATAAATTAAATTCTATATTACATCAAGCAAATCATGCTGGGATCCCAAACCCTCAGTGCACTTGGCATAACCAAACAAAGTCACATCAACCAGATCGAAGATAATAAAGGATATTTTATTTTGTTTTCAAGCAACATTAAAGTAATGCAAATTATCTGCAGCCAACTTATGCAAATTCCTCTAACTGGCTTTACAATTAAGAAACAAGACAGTAAAATTAAGGTTCATAGAACCAAGATGCATTGGGGTGCACCTTTTTGGTACTCAAATGTTCCTGCATCAACATATGCTGCAAGGCATCTCAGATGAGTGATTTATCTGAAAACATTCTGCAAAGTAGTCATAGATTTTCTCTCCTATTAGGGAAAGTGTAGGTCACTTTAAATATTGCTTCTCAATGACATTTTGAAGAGTTTATATTCCTGTTTTATTATATTCACATTGTAGCTTTCATTATTTGACAGTTAATAGGTATGGGAACTGGAGAGATAATATCCTTTGTACTTATTGTTTCAAGGTTCCAGAGATCAACCATGCTCACGGCTAGGTTGCTCAGAAAGTACCTGCAAGAAAACACCTGCCTCTTAAGGCAGACCAGGCAACTAATCTTCCATCCCTGCAGGTGTCAGTTGTATTGAGAGGACTGGTAATGGGTAGAGAGCAATGGAAAGCAGGAATTCCTTTATCATCCGATCATGGAGCTTATACCATGAATTCCGTTTTTATCATGGAGCTTATGATAAAAACTGAATTCAGGGTATGGCCACTTTTATGAGTTGATCCAGGGATCACCTGGCACAAGCTCACGGGGGCCATGGAATCTTAAGCCAATCCTAGCCCCTGGGCATGGAGACTAAAGTCCCTCAATATCAATAGCTAGAAGTAATTCAGTATCTTGTATCCAGTAATAAGCCCAGGCATCAACAAAACCTGAGTGTATCCATTCAGATGATACCACCCTAATGGCAGAAAGTAAAGAAGAACTAAAGAGCTTCTTGATGCGAGTGAAGGAGGAGAGTGCAAAAGCTGGCTTGAAACTCAACTTTAAGTAAACTAAGATCATGGCATCCAGCCCTGTCAATTCCTGGCAAATAGCTGGGGAAGAAATGGAGGTAGTGACTGATTTTATTTTATTGGGCTCCAAGATCACTGCAGATGGGGACTGCAGCCAAGAAATTAAAAGATGCTTACTCCTGGGGAGGAAAGCTATAGCAAATCTAGATAGCTTATTAAAAAGCAGAGACATCATCCTGCCAACAAAAGTGCGTATAGTCAAGGCTGTGGTTTTCCCAGTTGCAATGTATGGCTGTAAAAGTTGGACCATAAGAAAGGCTGAGCATCAAAGAATTGAGGCCTTTGAACTCTGGTGCTGGAGAAGACTCCTGCGAATCCCTTGGACTGCAAGGCGATCAAACTGGTCAGTCCTAGAGGAGAGCAACCCTGACTGCTCTTTAGAAGGCCAGATCCTGAAGATGAAACTGAAATACTTTGGCCACCTAATGAGAAGGAAGGACCCACTGGAGAAGAGCCTAATGCTGGGAAAGATTGAGGGAAAATGAAGAACAGGATGACAGAGAACAAGGTGGCTGGATGGAGTCACTGAAGCAGTAGGCATGAGCTTAAATGGACTCTAGAGGATGGTAGACGACAGGAAGGCCTGGAGAAACATTGTCCATGGGGTCGTGATGGGTCGGACATGACTTTGCAACTATCAACAAAATCCATTCAGTAAAACAGCCTATGCAATAGATGATGCTAAGAATTGGTCTGATCTAGTGAGTTCCCTACCAATGAAGCCACTGGATGAGATTCTCCATTACCATGGGTTGAGGTATCATAAGTATGTCTATGGAGATTCTCAGGTCATAGTTGTCCCAAAGATGTTTTGCTTATCTTGAAGAAGCACCTGAAGCTGAAGAAGTTTCTTGGATGAGAAGAGAAACATCTTCAAAGAAAAACAAGAAAGTCCAGTTGCCTCTTGAAAAAGCACCTTTGGGATATCATCAGTTTGGTGATGGTCTATATCTTGATGGTGAACTTATGGCACAAGTGCCACACAGCCCCCTCTGCAGACATGTCAGCCGTTGCCCCAGCCCAGCTCCATTATTTTATTATTATTATTTATTATTATTTATTGAATTTTTATACCACCCTTCTCCCGAAGGACTCAGGGCAGTGTACAGCCGGAGATAATATACAAAATATGTACAATTAAAACAAATTAAAACATATCAAAATTACAAAAACGGCTAATAATTAAAATTAAATTTAAAATATTTAAGAATATTAATAAAACCCCAATTTAAAATCAAACTATTATGCCAGTCCCGCTTGAATAAATAAGTATGTTTTTAGCTCACGACGGAAGGTCCGAAGATCAGGCACTTGACGTAGGCCAGGGGGGAGTTCATTCCAGAGCGTCGATGCTCCCACAGAGAAGGCCCTACTCCTGGGGGCCGCCAGCCGACACTGTTTGGCGGACGGCACCCTGAGGAGACCCTCTCTATGAGAGCGTACGGGTCGGTGGGAGGCATAGGGTAGCAGCAGGCGGTCTCGTAAGTACCCGGGTCCTAAGCCAGGTCCTAAGCCAGGTCCCTAAGCCAGGTCCTAAGCCAGGTCCCATTATGCATATGTGCGTGCTTCCCACTGGCCAGTTGGCCTTTGGGTCTCTTTGGAGGGTAGGGGGCATGCACGAGGGACATGCACACATGTGCATGGGAAGGGGCATGCGCAGGGATGCATGTGCATATGTGGGGGTAGGGAGCATGCAGGGCAGATGTAGGAGGGGTGTGTGTGCAGGAGGGAGTCACGCGCATGTGCAGGGGCGGGGTACATGCACGGGGACGGGGCACATGTGCGGGGTGCTCACATTGCATTTGGGAGAGGCATGTTGAAATTTGAAATTTCTGTCAATTTTTTAGGGCGTTATTACATTTTAAATTTGGCCATTTGAATAAGTTTTTTAAGGGTTGTTTTTTAGTATTGTATGTATTGTTTCTTTTGTATTTTATTTTGGCTGTTCACCACCCTGAGTCCTTCGGGAGAAGGGTGGTATACAAATTAAATTATTATTATTATTATTATTATTATTATTATTATTATTATTATTATTATTATTATTATTATTATTATTATTATTATTATTATTATTATATGTGCTCGTGCATGGAGCATCAAGATCTGGGACTTTGACATCTTTAGTTTTGGATGGGTGGTACTATCCCAGACCCAATTCACAACTTGGGGATTCTCCTGGATTTGCAATTCTTGCTTGAAGAGCAAGTGGCAGCTGCAACTAGGAGAGCCTTTGCACAATTGGGTTGTATACACCAGTTGCAATCTTTCCTGGATCAGGAGTTCCCATGCTCAATCATTCAAGCCCTGGTCATCCTATACTACTGAAATGCTTTTTAAGTGGAGCTAATTTTGAAGATCATTCACAAGCTACAACTGGTGCAGAGTGTAGCAGCTCAGACCTCTAGAGTGGCCCATATTAGCCTCTCTTCCATGAGCTGCACTGGCTGCTGGTTTGCTTCTGGGGCAATTCAAGATGTTGGTTATTACCTTTAAAGCCCTGCATGCAATGGGTTCAGGTTACTTGAGTAACTGTCTCACCCCAATGGGACAGCCCTACCCATGCTGATAGAGGAGGCCTGCTGTGGATTCCATTAGTCATGCAATTTTGGCTGGCGGGATCCAGGAAAAGCATCTGCTGTGCTATGGCACTGGCCCTTAGGAACAGATTGCCCCCTTCTGTGAGATCTCCTTCACCCTCCTGACCTTCCATAAGGCCTGAAAACCTAGCTCTGCCAGTTGGCCTTGACCCCCAATAGAGGAGTATCATGCTGGAGCTGATTAATGAACCAATAGTAGATCCCACTTCCCCCCATTCTGCTCTCTCCCTTCTCATCTTTTAATCATAATTTATATTTTTATTGTGTGGTTTTAGGACTGAACAAAAAGTAAATTAGAGAGATTCTTAGTTTTTTTGTTGTCAAGCAATTACCTGCTATGGGATTGCTCAGACAAAATGAGCAAAGCCAGAGTGAGTTTTGATAGTGCTCCCATTATGTTTGTGCAAGCCTTGTTTTAACAAAGGCAACAAGATATTTGACACTTCTAAGGGTGTTCTGCTCTGTAGAAAGTCAATAGAAAGAATAGTCTTTTTTTCTCCTGGGGGTATCTCTGAAGCTCAAGATTGTTTTATTGCATTTTAGCCTGGAGTGCACATCTACTGTATGGTCCATTGCTAAGGCTACCAGCCTTATGTGTCTCCATTACAACACTTTTTCCCTGATCAAGTCAGTTTTGATTGTGGAGTAGCAATAAACTAGAAAATAGCTACTTGAAACTTGTGGGGAATGAACACATGTTGCCCATACAGCAGCCAATTTCTTAATGAGTAAAGCCCTTGTATTTTAAGCCATTTACTAGGAATCAGTATTTTTCAGATTGTTGATATAGACATTGCTAGGAACATTGTGGAAAAACTGATTATCTGCTTAATGCCCAATGACAGAGAAGCTACTTTGAAATGTGATGGAAATTACATCAGCAGTTCTGGGACAACTTTCACATGCAGACACATGAAAGAATTTAAACTTCATTCATTCCTGCGTATAATAGCCAATTACAGTCATCATTTCAAAACTATGTTCTTTTTTCCCTTCTATTTTCATAATTTTAAGTACTATTACCAGTCCCAGTAGTGTCTTTCAGCTCCTGCTCAGATAGTTCACCCCTTGTTGTGGTATGATTTGGTTGTTCTTCAAATACTTAATTAAAGCACCACTTTATCATAATGCATGATGCTCCATTATTTTTTTTACAAAGATATTTAAAATATACATAGATACGTTCAATGTATTGTATGAAACAGAAAGAAGTCAATTTAATCCAAACAACTGTTTTTGAAAATAGTCATTTAATATGTGACATGTTGCTTCTATGAACAGATGTGATCCATAGAATTATATATAGATGTCACTCCCAGATTTACTAGAGTGAAATAGAAACATTTGTTCCTCCTGAGGCCATGATTGCTCATACATTAAGGAGTTGAAGCACACTAGCTAGAGTATGACAATAAATTTGAAGATTGTTGAAAATAATTGGTTGTTATACTACAGTATACTCGGTACTCATCATTAATTGGTTCTGGGAGGCACAATGAGTATCAAAAACAATGAGTACCAAACACATTTTCCCCATAAGGAATAATGTAGTAAGTCACAAGATAGCTGACACTGACCAGTTCTAGGCTGTGCACTGAGTAGCAAACTAATGAGTAGTACCGGGGCAAATTTTCATGTAAAAATGCATTCTCAACTTTGATGAGTTTCAAAGCAGTTGAGTATCAGGGTACTATTGTATTCGTAAATTACTATTAGTTCTGTTCTATTTTCTCCTTTGGTGAAATTGGTTTTTAAAAGGCACAGGTTTTTAAATGTTTGTGTCAGCGATAAAGACAGTTGTCTTCATTCTGAAGTATCTTTGCTTCTCCATTACATTGCATCACATAGTTTTGCCAATTATCAGAAATTACTAGTGGTTACACTCTCTATAAACTGCATTCTCCTTTCCTAGGTACAGATAGGCATGGCAAGCTGTAGTTGTGATATCCCAGATTTAATTCCAAAAAGGGATGTTCATAGAGAGCTATACCAAATAGTATAGAGAGTAAAAGTCAGTAAGAGATATCAAGGTTGAAAGGAATGAGGAGGAGAATGAAAGTCAACATCCAGGTAATATAGAACTGCAGAACAACTTTACAAGATGCTGTAGTTCACAAATTTTATAGTAGAGCAGGGGTGTCAAACTCGTGGCATCATGGCAGCATCACATAATGTATTGGAACTTTTTTCCTAAACCGGATGGGGGCGGGGCCAGCAGGGGATGCGTACGGCCTGTGGCCTGCGAGTTTGACAGCCGTGTACTTGAGATTGCAGTTACCCATGTCCTAGTCAATAGAACTCATTAATCCTGGTCTGTCATATGGTTATTTAGTTATTGATTTGCCTTTCAGTAGCTCAGCTTCTGCTCTTTAGGCCTGATTTGGTTGCATGGCCTCCAGGCACTATGTCATCTGTTGAACAGACTTTCATTCCCGAGTAGGTCTCCCTTACAAGAGTATGCTGACATACTTCCAGCATTCAACCCAGCGGAATTAGGCTGCATGGCTTTAACCCGATAGAAGACTAATGGGAATGATTCTAACTCAGGTACTATGCTGAAATCTTGTTCGTCTGGTGCAGATGGTTCAGTGGGATCATTTGACCTGTCTTGTTCCTCTCAGGAGTCTTCCACAGATGAGGCCATGATACTTAATCTCAATCATTCCAGAGGCTTTGAAGGAGCTGAAAATAGCCGCACATATCTTTTCAGCACATGCAAGCAGCCACTGAGAGCTTATTCCAAAAAGACCCCCTCCCCCATTTTGTAATGAGCTGAAACATCATCATAACCCCAAGACCTTTATTCTGAACCATTTCTAATGATGAATAGGTTTGGAAAAGTATAGGGAAATTTGGTTTAACCCATTTCACTCTTAATAGGTGCATACATTATAGAAATAGCAAACAGGTGTGGTGGGGGTGAGAAGAATCACTTCGAAGGATAATTTGAAATGGAGAAATGAGGGGAGAGGAGAAAGCTTTAACAACTTGTATCCTGCATCTTTTCCAATCCTTGGTCTTCAAATGATCATTGGAATAATGGCACAAATTCCTACTTACTTGGTATTAAACTGCCTTTAGAATATGTGCATATTTGTTTTGTTTGACTCCTATTGTTTTGCATTTTACCCATCATTTATTATTTATTTAAGCAAATATATTTGTACGTGAGGAAGATTACCAGTTAATAATTGTAATGCGATAAAAAAAAAGCTACCGTATATACTCGAGTATAAGCCGAGTTTTTCAGCACATTTTTTGTGCTGTAAAACGTCCTAAACTTATACTGGTCTATCTGACTTATACTCAAGTTTTTTTTTTAAGCCTCGCTTATACTCGAGTATATCGACATACTAGTTTTTCTTTTTCACATTTTACGGACTGAAGCCCTGCGGTGCAGTGAGAGGCGGGCGGGAGCGCCAGCCTTCTCAGCTGAGGAGGAGGTTTCAACGGTGGGTGCCTCATTTCCACCCTCGGCTTATACTCGAGTCCCCAGTTTACCCCAGTTTTTGGGGTAAAATTGGGGACCTCGGCTTATACTCGGATCGGCTTATATTCGAGTATATACGGTAGTTGTATTTGTTGCAATTCAAGTCCTACATCAGTCCATCTCCTGAATGCTTATACCTTAATAAAATTTGTTGGAAAAGGTGCTACTAAACTTCTGATTTTAGGTCACCATAGACCATGTGTGTCAAACTTGATCGCATCATGTGACATATCATGACTTTTTTTTCCTTTGCAGAGCCGGGATGGGCATGGCCTGTGCGTGACACGTCTGGCTCGCAGGCTGTCAGTTTGACAGGCCTGCCCATAGACCAAAGTTTCTTAACCTTTCTAATTTTTAAGGTGTGGATTTCAACTCCCGGGATTCTCCAGTGAGCATGGGGAATTCTGGAAGTTGGGTCCACACACCTTAAATTGCCCAGATTGAGAGACACTGCCATAGACTGAAACAACTGCCCTTCAATACATTTTCATCAGAATATCAAAAGAGATAGGAGTGAGGGAAGGAAGTATTTAGGCATAGATTGGGATTCCAGTTGGAGGCCATGTTTTTTGTTGGAGGTTGTTTTGTTTTGTTTTGTTTTTAGAGGAAGCCTGACATTTTTGCTCCCTGGGCAACAAAGGAGCATGGGATCATGCCAGAAAGTCATTTAGTGGCCAGCTAATAACTGCTTCATTTGGATTTGCTTTCCATGCAAATCTGTCAGTTACCACATTTCATAACAGGGAGGAGACACTTCTGGACAGAAGCCCATATGTGGTTCAGGGAGGAAACTCTAAACAGGCCAGAAAGAATGGCTTTTCCCCGAGCAGAAGGGACTGGTTTGTGCTCATTGTGCTTTTTTGTTTGCTTTAATTAATTTATGTTATCAGATGAAACTTAAATAGCAACACAGACCTAGTAGACAGAGGTTTAGGGAGCTAGAGCATTACAAAAACTTTTAATCACAATCAAGTGATTCTTATAAATATTTGCAGTCACACATTTTCACACAGAGCATCAAAGCCCAGCCTGTGGCTGCTGTAAATAAGGTTCAGCAAAGAGGGAGGAGGGAAGGAAAGGGAAGGGAAGGGAAGGGAAGGGGAAGGAAGGAAGGAAGGAAGGAAGGAAGGAAGGAAGGAAGGAAGGAAGGAAGGAAGGAAGGAAGTTTATTAACCACCTTTACGGGAATGATTTGATTGATCTCAGTTCCTGTTAGCACATGTGAATGAGAGACATTGAGCAAATCAATAAAGGCTGTCCTGGATAGTCTGCCTTTTCTTCCAAATAAGAAAAGTTGTTTATGTCTCCATGCAACAGGAAATATATTGAATTAGTTCCACTCATTTAGGACAACATATCAAAGAAAGTTTGATGCGTCTGGCACTCTAGAAAAGAAAAAAAATGGTGGGGGAGCTGCATTTAAAGCTGAAATGGAGCAGATTTTCAACTATGTTTATTCCTGTGAAATGGGCAGATTTCTAAAGGTTTGGCAAACATCTGTGAACATAACACTTTGCAGTGTATTTGTTGTGACCCAGGCCCAAGTAGGTATTAGGAAACTCAGTCAGTGTAAAAACAAACAAACTTTATTATAACAGTTGAGAATTAACTCATTCTCAGAGTAGGTCAACTAAACTAAAGCAAATTCCTCCCAACACAATTCCTCAGTCTTATCACCAACCTTGGTCCAATTAGGCAAACTGCCAAAGGCCTTTCTTGGCAAAAGTTCAGAAGACACCGTTACAAAACAAATGCAACAAGACAAAGCTATCAACGTTGTTTTCTGGCAAAGAGCCCAAATGCCGTTGCTGGTCTTTTAAGCCTTATGGGAGGGGCCAATCATCTCTTGGCCCTACTCCCAAGATATCCTCTTTGCTTGAGCTTCTCTTGCCTTCTGGCAGCTCTTCTCGTGCGTGCATTAGGAACAGGCTCCTCCTGTTCCTCTGCCTCACTACTGTCAGCCTCTGGAGTCCGCACATCACTCCCTGATGGCCCTGGCCCACCTCTGCCTCCGATGCAGAGCCCTCATCCGGGCCTTCCTCAGTCTCCAGGACTGGCCCATGTTCTTCCTCAGCCTCATCACTGTCTGACTCCGTTGCCAGCTCCGCAGGCTGCTGGCGGACCACAACAGTATTGTAAATGAAAAGGAAGTGGCATATGACTCTTACTTCTGGAATAAGGATTGACAAACTTAGTTTGAAAACCACCATCCCCCTTTGGCTCCATGGGGTCAGCATGCCAAAGAGTACAGGAACCATATAAGCATGCTACTGTATCAGCAAGCAGACTGCTGATAGACTATCACTGCCCAGGTGGCCCACTGTCCCTGACCCTTAATCCTCAACCTGCCCCTTGCTTGAAAAGCTTGGCTGAGCCTGGGGCCTTTCTGATCTGAACTATTATAGATCAGAGAGGATAATTTACATTGGGAAGGATGCTTAACTTTAAGTATGATTTCTATGGAGTACCCAGAATTATAACCTGGGACTGGACAGTAGCCTAATAATTCTCTATTCAGTTGTAGAAATTATTTTATAGAAATCTCAGTTTTTCAGCTTTGTCTCAATGACTTGAAATGATTAGCTGAGCTTTTGGATAAAGTCGCTTATTAATCTTGTGGATGTGGTACTAACCACCTGGCATTTCAGTTTGACCTTGACAAGGACTAAGAAAATCCAATAAGATTTCTTATTTCTTTGGATAATGATGACCTACTGAGAGACATTACCTACTGGATGACATCACCAACTGATGATGATCAATTCAGTGATGACCTATTCAAGAACGCCAGAGTAGGTAAAGGAAAACTCAAATTTTCAATGGAACCAATTTAATCATCCCTACTTTAGCAACTTTGTGGACTTCAGCTCCCAAAATTCCCCAGTCAGTATGGAGAATTCTGGAAATCCATACATCTTAAAATCAACAAGTGTGAAAAAGCACTGGTTTATACTAATCTAATGAATACTAATCCTCCATTTTTGGAATTTTTTAGAAAATGATGAAATATAGCTTAGAAAGCAATTTCTTAAGTATTATGAGTTCACCTTTAATAAAGATAAAGGGTTGTTTTAGACAGATTCCCCACTCAGTAGCTCTCCAGACACATGAAATTAAATTGTCATTGTCCCCAGCCATCATTGCCCATTTGCTAAGAGATCTCTAAGATCTCTAAGAGAGCTTAATCCTTTTAATAGATTTTTAACAGTAAGGATTTTTGCTACACAAATATCTTTTTGACACTTTAATGAATAAACTCATCAATCAAAAAGCAGTACAGAAATCACTTGAACAGCAGCTGGCTATGGATAAAGTGACTGATTGATTTCAATAAATGTCTTTTCTTTAAATGATTGATATTTTCTGCCCTTAAACAGTAATTGAAAATACATGGGGATGATCTGCAATTTTCTGCTAATCTAAGGTTTCAACCATGGAAATTTGTCAATCTAATAAAATTTCATGTATCCTTATAAATGGACATAAAATAATTATACTGCTAATTATGTAGTTCATAATAATTTATACTTTCAGTATTTGTATCAATATTTTTTTTACTTTGGTTTTTTTTAACTGATTGCAGACCCTAAGCATATGTACCCAGGGGTGAAATCCAGCAGGTTCTCACAGGTTCTGGAGAACTGGTAGCAGAAATTTTGAGTAGTTCGGAGAACCGGCAAATACCACCTCTGGCTGGCTCCAGAGTGGGGTGGGAATGGAGATTATGTAATACCCTTCCCCTAGGAATGGGGAGGGAATGTGGAATTTGCAGTATCCTTCCCCTGCCACGCCCACCAAACCGCACCGGCCCACAGAACCGGTAGTAAAAAAAATTGGATTTCACCACTGTATGTTAACTACTCTTTGCTGGTAATGTCTGTGTTTATCTTGAAAAGCTCAACCTCAAATGTGGAAACTTTGTGATATTCTGTTAAGGAATACTTTATTGGCTAATCCTAAATTTATTATATAGTAAACAGAGATGTAAAATAAAACATGCAAGTAAATGCTACAAAACAGCATTGGAGAATATGATGTTGAAAAGTGACATTGCTCTCTTTAGGCCCCAGGATTTGTAACGGGGCACTGAGCCTTTTCACCACTGCTCTCTGAAATCTTTGCAAACTACAGACCCTAAAAATGAATCTGAGGACCTCTCTTTGCAATCAGGGGGTATCAATATGCTAGACCAGCTTTTACATCTAAAGTTATTTATATTTATATTTTATTTTATTTTTAAAAATAAACTATTCAGTGGGTATGACTGTGGCTGAACTGCTTCCTTTTCTTGAGTGTTTTCAAATCTGAAAGTGTTATTCAGGGATGGTTCACCACTTTCCAAGTGGTGAAAGCTGTGGTCAGTGTAAGCTATGAAGATTTTGAAGTCGACATTGTTGCCTCAGTTGGCACTTTCTCACTACACAATAACCACAGCATGGTTTGCTGAGCTAGGCTGTGCATGAACATGCATTCACGGTTTAGAAATAGTTATTCTGTGGGCAGTTAGTTGCCAAATGTGTGGCCATGGTTTTTTATGGGCTTACAACTCATCAGCTGTTGTGGCATATTACTCCAATGCTTTGGTTAGTATGTCAAGGGGCTGATCAAAGAGGCAGCAGGGTAGTCGAAAAGTATAACTATCCTTGCAACTCCTGCTCACCTGCTTTGATCACTTGTCTGCAGAGGCACATGGGACTAATTTTTAAAAGCAAAGCAAAAAAGGGGGAATGATTAGTATTTCTCCAACCCACCCATAGTGGATACCATATATTTATGGCTAATTACAAAAGAGAAACAGGATATGATTGCGTTGTTCTGTTGCTTCATTCACCCCGACCAAATCAGTTGGGATACTTGCTCTCAGTTGCCTCACAACTATTGCTGGTGAAGTACAGACAAGCATTTCTTTTTACTTCTTTATTTGCGGATATATTTATTGCATTAGATTTAGAGCTACCCAACTTTGAAATAACACTGGCTAGCTTACATCACAAAAATAAGAAACAAATGAAGAAAAATACACTTCTATCTGGAAAAATAGATCAATACTTAGAAAAAAAACAAAGAAACTAACAGAGCCTTGACTATTTTCTAACCCCAGGTTTGTTCTCAAAAGATTTGAGCAACTGTTGTAGGTTAGGCAACAAATAGCTCTCCAGGAGATTACCGTATATAGGTTCTCCCACTTATGGTTAGCTCTAATGCAAATGGGATCACTCATACCGAGTTTTGCTGGGAATTCTGGTAAATGTAATCCCAGCACATTTCAGGGCTGCCTAACAGAGGGAGGTTGGGCTTTCCTGTTTGAAATCGCCATTGCAAACTAATAACTACTGGTTTTTAGTTCCACTATGGAACTATTTGGGTCATTTTTAAAAATATAATAGTCAAAATTTATAATAGTTGGTTGCTTTCAAAGAATAGGGTTAAATGCATGCCCTGAAATAAACTTGGGCATGTGTTTTTTTTTCTGATCACTATTAATCTGCTGTTTCTGTAACCAAACACATATGTTTGTTTATCCGCTTAAAAAGTAATGATATCAAAATTGATTGCTGGAAGTTGTATCATCCTACAGACATTTCCGTCATTGTTTCTGGGGTCTGTCTTATGTTGAAGCCTGTATTAAAAAAAAAGCAATGTCTTTATAATTTTAATTTCTTGCAGATTTCATCTCAACAAGCAATCAAAATCCGTACTTTAGAAGAGTGAGGTTTGATGTCTCAGCGATGGAGAAAAATGCTTCCAACCTAGTGAAAGCAGAATTTAGAGTCTTCCGCTTACAGAATCCGAAAGCTCGTGTATCAGAACAACGGATAGAACTATATCAGGTAAAGCTTTGATTGTTGCTGTCCTTATATGTTTTTTTAATATGCGACATTTTTCTACAACACATTTAAACACTATAGTTAAATAGATTGTAATATTCATTCTCTTTTCTTTGGACACTTTGGGAAATGTAGTTTATGAGAAGAGATCTCACGCACTAGCAGAAAAATCTCATTCTTTAAATTTACCATTTATCAGGATTGCAGAAAGAAAAAAAATAAAGTTAAGTTAAAAATGTACATTATACTTAAATATACTTAAATGCTTGCTTTTTAAAGGCGTGTATGAATTTATGATAGATTTGTATCTTTATTAGAAGCTGATTGAAAACTACTTTAAACTATATATACAAAGAAAAGTTTACTGTACTGGATTATTGTAATTGCATCTCTTGCTTATGATCCCTCTTTTTTAGATTTGCTATGTGAGTCAAGGAGAAGTAAATTTTCCAGGCCAAAAGCCATATTGCAGACCTCATTCCAAAAAACAGAAATGAGACAAGAACAAAAAATAAAACTGATTTCATTTCATTTGCATTTAATTAAAATTACACATAGATAACCTGATTAATCTGCAATCGTCTGTTTGATAATTCTTCTCTTTTGCTATATTAAAAATTACAAATCTGTGACTGTAGTGTACACCTTTTGCAACTGTGTGGGGGCTGTACCTCAGTCATTAAAATAGAATAGAATAGAATAGAATAGAATAGAATAGAATAGAATAGAATAGAATAGAATAGAATAGAATAGAATAGAATTTTTATTGGCCAAGTGTGATTGGACACACAAGGAATTTGTCTTGGTGCATATGTTCTCAGTGTACATAAAAGAAAAGATACGTTCATCAAGGTACAACATTTACAACACAATTGATGGTCAATATATCAATATAAATCATAAGGATTGCCAGCAACAAGTTATAGTCATACAGTCATAAATGGAAAGAGATTGGTGATGGGAACTATGAGAAGATTAATAGTAGTGCAGATTCAGTAAATAGTCTGACAGTGTTGATGGAATTATTTGTTTAGCAGAGTGATGGCCTTCGGGGAAAAACTGTTCTTGTGTCTAGTTGTTCTGGTGTGCAGTGCTCTATAGCGTCGTTTTGAGGGTAGGAGTTGAAACAGTTTATGTCCAACTAATAACAGTTTATGTCCACTAGTAACTAGTGGTTCCTGTTTAAATTAAATTGTGGTTCTGCTGAGGGGGGGGGAATCAAAATCCTGAAGCTACAACAGACAAGGTGTCAGTTTGCTTATTTTACTAGCATGAGGGGAACATAATTTGTAACTTTCTGGAATGATCCAAGCAATATATGCTCCTGTTGCCACAGTGAGATTTAGGGCTAAAAAAATAATAAATATACATAGAATATGACATTTATTGGCATTCACAAGGGCTGGCTAGATACACTTTATTCAGTGTGTCATACTGATTCTAACATATATAAACATGTTTATCATTACAGTGTTTCAGCTTTGTCCTCTGCATGCTTTCTTAGAAGCAAATCCAGTTCAGCACAGTGCAACTTATTCTCAAATAAATCAAGCCCAAGATTGCAGCTTTACTTTGCAAAAAAATATGACAGAGTCCTGGGTGGAGTCCTTCTCATCCTCAGTGACCCCACCTGACCTCATTTTGTCTTAGTTCTATTGATGCTGTTTTGTGTTCCATGGAGTTAAAGCCAGGAGCTTGTTTTATTTTGTTTCTAACTGCTCAGTGCCAGCGAGCTCTTTTTTATGCTCTTTTTAATTCACTTGCAACTTCATATGTAATCCAGTTAAATCAACTTGCTCAGATTTAAGGCTGATTAGTTCTACTGAAGCCAGAAGCACCAATCTGGTATACATCTTTGCATTTCCAAATAATCTAGGCTAAGTTTTTTTTTAACTTTTATTCTTTTTTTTTTTAAGTCGCGTGGCAAATTTCTGTAAAGTTAGGCCTTGAGATGAATTCTTAACATTAAGATCCAGCCTTAATAGGTTTTTCACTCTTAACTTATTTTTGCTACTAAATTAGATTTATAGATTGCCAAATCCAAAGACTAACATAGGCGGGTTACAAAGCTAAAACAGCATAAAAATACAATGTGAAACTACACTGATAAACACAACACATTGAGGAGAAAAATGCACTTAGATACTAATAAGTCTATAAAACTTCTGTACTGCACACTCAGTTGGAAAGCCATCAAGAACAAGGGCTTTTCCCAGTTTCATAGCTTGGATTGTCTCTGCAATTTCCTGTTATGGTTGTCCCAATTTCTTTTCATATTTTTGATCTGTTTAATTTGTTGCCCCAGTTTAGTAATTTGCTGTCTGGTTACAGATGAAAATATATATATATATATACATATATATACATATACATACATACATATATATATATATATATACATATATATACATATATATATACATATATATACATATATATATATTAAAATTACACATAGATAACCTGATTAATCTGCAATCGTCTGTTTGATAATTCTTCTCTTTTGCTATATTAAAATTACACATAGATAACCTGATTAATCTGCAATCGTCTGTTTGATAATTCTTCTCTTTTGCTATATTAAAATTACACATAGATAACCTGATTAATCTGCAATCGTCTGTTTGATAATTCTTCTCTTTTGCTATATTAAAATTACACATAGATAACCTGATTAATCTGCAATCGTCTGTTTGATAATTCTTCTCTTTTGCTATATTAAAAATTACAAATCTGTGACTGTAGTGTACACCTTTTGCAACTGTGTGGGGGCTGTAGCTCAGTCATTAAAATAGAATAGAATTTTTATTGGCCAAGTGTGATTGGACACACAAGGAATTTGTCTTGGTGCATATGTTCTCAGTGTACATAAAAGAAAAGATCGTTCATCAAGGTACAACATTTACAACACAATTGATGGTCAATATATCAATATAAATCATAAGGATTGCCAGCAACAAGTTATAGTCATACAGTCATAAATGGAAAGAGATTGGTGATGGGAACTATGAGAAGATTAATAGTAGTGCAGATTCAGTAAATAGTCTGACAGTGTTGATGGAATTATTTGTTTAGCAGAGTGATGGCCTTCGGGGAAAAACTGTTCTTGTGTCTAGTTGTTCTGGTGTGCAGTGCTCTATAGCATCGTTTTGAGGGTAGGAGTTGAAACAGTTTATGTCCACTAGTAACTAGTGGTTCCTGTTTAAATTAAATTGTGGTTCTGCTGAGGGGGGGGGGAAATCAAAATCCTGAAGCTACAACAGACAAGGTGTCAGTTTGCTTATTTTACTAGCATGAGGGGAACATAATTTGTAACTTTCTGGAATGATCCAAGCAATATATGCTCCTGTTGCCACAGTGAGATTTAGGGCTAAAAAAATAATAAATATACATAGAATATGACATTTATTGGCATTCACAAGGGCTGGCTAGATACACTTTATTCAGTGTGTCATACTGATTCTAACATATATAAACATGTTTATCATTACAGTGTTTCAGCTTTGTCCTCTGCATGCTTTCTTAGAAGCAAATCCAGTTCAGCACAGTGCAACTTATTCTCAAATAAATCAAGCCCAAGATTGCAGCTTTACTTTGCAAAAAAATATGACAGAGTCCTGGGTGGAGTCCTTCTCATCCTCAGTGACCCCACCTGACCTCATTTTGTCTTAGTTCTATTGATGCTGTTTTGTGTTCCATGGAGTTAAAGCCAGGAGCTTGTTTTATTTTGTTTCTAACTGCTCAGTGCCAGCGAGCTCTTTTTTATGCTCTTTTTAATTCACTTGCAACTTCATATGTAATCCAGTTAAATCAACTTGCTCAGATTTAAGGCTGATTAGTTCTACTGAAGCCAGAAGCACCAATCTGGTATACATCTTTGCATTTCCAAATAATCTAGGCTAAGTTTTTTTAACTTTTAAAAGCATTTTAAAAGAAAAAAAATAAAGTTAAGTTAAAAATGTACATTATACTTAAATATACTTAAATGCTTGCTTTTTAAAGGCGTGTATGAATTTATGATAGATTTGTATCTTTATTAGAAGCTGATTGAAAACTACTTTAAACTATATATACAAAGAAAAGTTTACTGTACTGGATTATTGTAATTGCATCTCTTGCTTATGATCCCTCTTTTTTAGATTTGCTATGTGAGTCAAGGAGAAGTAAATTTTCCAGGCCAAAAGCCATATTGCAGACCTCATTCCAAAAAACAGAAATGAGACAAGAACAAAAAATAGAATAGAATAGAATAGAATAGAATAGAATAGAATAGAATAGAATAGAATAGAATAGAATAGAATAGAATAGAATAGAATATGAATATGAATTAAGAATAGAATAGACTAGAAATAGAATAGAATAGAATAGAATAGAATAGAATAGAATAGAATAGAATAGAATAGAATAGAATAGAATAGAATAGAATAGAATAGAATAGAATAGAATAGAATAGAATAGAATAGAATAGAATAGAATAGAATAGAATAGAATAGAATAGAATAGAATAGAATAGAATAGAATAGAATAGAATAGAATAGAATAGAATAGAATAGAATAGAATAGAATAGAATAGAATAGAATAGAATAGAATAGAATAGAATAGAATAGAATAGAATAGAATAGAATAGAATAGAATAGAATAGAATAGAATAGAATAGAATAGAATAGAATAGAATAGAATAGAATAGAATAGAATAGAATAGAATAGAATAGAATAGAATAGAATAGAATAGAATAGAATAGAATAGAATAGAATAGAATAGAATAGAATAGAATAGAATAGAATAGAATAGAATAGAATAGAATAGAATAGAATAGAATAGAATAGAATAGAATAGAATAGAATAGAATAGAATAGAATAGAATAGAATAGAATAGAATAGAATAGAATAGAATAGAATAGAATAGAATAGAATAGAATAGAATAGAATAGAATAGAATAGAATAGAATAGAATAGAATAGAATAGAATAGAATAGAATAGAATAGAATAGAATAGAATAGAATAGAATAGAATAGAATAGAATAGAATAGAATAGAATAGAATAGAATAGAATAGAATAGAATAGAATAGAATAGAATAGAATAGAATAGAATAGAATAGAATAGAATAGAATAGAATAGAATAGAATAGAATAGAATAGAATAGAATAGAATAGAATAGAATAGAATAGAATAGAATAGAATAGAATAGAATAGAATAGAATAGAATAGAATAGAATAGAATAGAATAGAATAGAATAGAATAGAATAGAATAGAATAGAATAGAATAGAATAGAATAGAATAGAATAGAATAGAATAGAATAGAATAGAATAGAATAGAATAGAATAGAATAGAATAGAATAGAATAGAATAGAATAGAATAGAATAGAATAGAATAGAATAGAATAGAATAGAATAGAATAGAATAGAATAGAATAGAATAGAATAGAATAGAATAGAATAGAATAGAATAGAATAGAATAGAATAGAATAGAATAGAATAGAATAGAATAGAATAGAATAGAATAGAATAGAATAGAATAGAATAGAATAGAATAGAATAGAATAGAATAGAATAGAATAGAATAGAATAGAATAGAATAGAATAGAATAGAATAGAATAGAATAGAATAGAATAGAATAGAATAGAATAGAATAGAATAGAATAGAATAGAATAGAATAGAATAGAATAGAATAGAATAGAATAGAATAGAATAGAATAGAATAGAATAGAATAGAATAGAATAGAATAGAATAGAATAGAATAGAATAGAATAGAATAGAATAGAATAGAATAGAATAGAATAGAATAGAATAGAATAGAATAGAATAGAATAGAATAGAATAGAATAGAATAGAATAGAATAGAATAGAATAGAATAGAATAGAATAGAATAGAATAGAATAGAATAGAATAGAATAGAATAGAATAGAATAGAATAGAATAGAATAGAATAGAATAGAATAGAATAGAATAGAATAGAATAGAATAGAATAGAATAGAATAGAATAGAATAGAATAGAATAGAATAGAATAGAATAGAATAGAATAGAATAGAATAGAATAGAATAGAATAGAATAGAATAGAATAGAATAGAATAGAATAGAATAGAATAGAATAGAATAGAATAGAATAGAATAGAATAGAATAGAATAGAATAGAATAGAATAGAATAGAATAGAATAGAATAGAATAGAATAGAATAGAATAGAATAGAATAGAATAGAATAGAATAGAATAGAATAGAATAGAATAGAATAGAATAGAATAGAATAGAATAGAATAGAATAGAATAGAATAGAATAGAATAGAATAGAATAGAATAGAATAGAATAGAATAGAATAGAATAGAATAGAATAGAATAGAATAGAATAGAATAGAATAGAATAGAATAGAATAGAATAGAATAGAATAGAATAGAATAGAATAGAATAGAATAGAATAGAATAGAATAGAATAGAATAGAATAGAATAGAATAGAATAGAATAGAATAGAATAGAATAGAATAGAATAGAATAGAATAGAATAGAATAGAATAGAATAGAATAGAATAGAATAGAATAGAATAGAATAGAATAGAATAGAATAGAATAGAATAGAATAGAATAGAATAGAATAGAATAGAATAGAATAGAATAGAATAGAATAGAATAGAATAGAATAGAATAGAATAGAATAGAATAGAATAGAATAGAATAGAATAGAATAGAATAGAATAGAATAGAATAGAATAGAATAGAATAGAATAGAATAGAATAGAATAGAATAGAATAGAATAGAATAGAATAGAATAGAATAGAATAGAATAGAATAGAATAGAATAGAATAGAATAGAATAGAATAGAATAGAATAGAATAGAATAGAATAGAATAGAATAGAATAGAATAGAATAGAATAGAATAGAATAGAATAGAATAGAATAGAATAGAATAGAATAGAATAGAATAGAATAGAATAGAATAGAATAGAATAGAATAGAATAGAATAGAATAGAATAGAATAGAATAAAATAGAATAGAATAGAATAGAATAGAATAGAATAGAATAGAATAGAATAGAATAGAATAGAATAGAATAGAATAGAATAGAATAGAATAGAATAGAATAGAATAGAATAGAATAGAATAGAATAGAATTACAGAGTCAAACTCATCCCAGAGAATCTCACCCAAGACCGCCTCAGACGCCCGTCCGAATCGCCACAATTTTGGTCCAGACCGTCCCAGCTGAAGCGATTTTATCGTATAGATAACGTTAAACTCCTCAACGCGTCCCTGCACGGGTCATCCCGCTCCCCTGGTGAAGGAGGGAGCGGGTCACCAAACAGGGCAGCTGGGCGGTTATCTGCCGGCGCAATGAGGGAGGAGGCGTAACAACGCCTCGCTTCCCTCAGTGCCACTAGGTAGGTCTAGTATAGGATCTAACTAGTGTCCGATCAACCTCTGAGCGGCTGGACCTCCAAGAACTCTCTAGGCGTCTTCTCCGGCGTTTCATCCCCTCAGCTCCTCGGAGAACCAAGGGCGGTTGGGATCTGCGCGGGTCAGAGGCCGCAGAGGCACGACACGGTCTAAAGCCCCAGCCGCAGCCCGTTCCCAGGCTGCGGCTAGTTCCTCTGCCGTGCCGTGAGCCAGACCCTCAGGGAATGGCCCAAGCTCCGTCCGAAACCTCTCTGGGTCCATCAGGCGCCTGGGGCGGTACCAACGTAGTGGTTCCGTCTCCCTGCGGTGTTGGGTAGCGGTCAGAAAGTCCAGGCGAAGGAGAGAGTGATCTGACCATGACAAAGGTTCTGTGACTATATCTCTCAAGTCCAGATCCTTCAACCACTGACCAGAGATGAAAATCAGGTCCAGTGTGCCTCCCCCGATGTGAGTAGGGCCATCACTACTTGAGTCAGGTCCAGGGCGGACATGGAGGCCATGAACTCCCGAGCTACTGACAATGACGAGCCAGCAGATGGCAAGTTAAAGTCCCCCATGACTAAAAGTCTGGGGGTCTCCACTGCCACCCCGGCAAGCACCTCCAGAAGCTCGGGCAGGGCGGCTGTCACGCAGCAAGGAGCCAGGTGCGACCAGCAAGCCCATCTGACATCTATGACCCCACCTCACAAAGAGGATTCACACCCGGCAATCTGAGGTACAGTGGCCTCCTTGGCTCTAGACTCTCTTTAATAACAACCGCCACCCCCACCCCTACCCTGGGCCTCGGCTGATGGAATGCACGGAAACCCGGTGGGCACATCTCAACCAGGGCACGCCCCTTCAGTGCCCAACCAGGTCTCCATGCGCCTATAATATCCGTGGCACCCCTGAATCAGATCATGTATTAGGGGCCTTATTGGCCACGGACCGTGCGTTACATAACATCAGGCGAAGGCCCAGGCTCTGAGGGTCTTGACCATCCGAGGCAGGAGAAGTCAGGGGATCGGGCACGCGCGATCGCCTGTATACATCGAACGCGTGACCCCTAAACCGATGCGATCCCCTTCCGCCATATCTGCCCCTCCCACTTACCATGCAGATGGACTCACCTCACACAAAGGAACACACTCCCCCCCCATAACCTCCGAACCTATTTGATAGTCGCCACGAGCATGCACTGGAGCTGGTTTCCCCCCCAACAGGCTACCCCCATCACCCGCCCTATCCCTCCCCCCCTTAAAATTCCCCTTAAAATCCCCCAATAAAAAACGACTAAAAGAGTTCATTAAAAATCCCCTAAGCCTCCTAGATTTCGCATGCCATCTCTCGGGGTTCCAAAACCCGTCCTCAAGATGTGCCCTCGATAATGTGGAGGGCCAGACCTGCGAGAGAGGGGAGTCTCGCAGGGCAAGAAGGTCCGCGGTTGAAAATCTTCGCATGAATAAATAAAGTACAAAACGGTCAGCAGTCCATCCAGGCCGGTCAAAATGTCAAGATGTTATTGTAGCGCGGTTATTATAGCAAGGTTAGGCTCTCTGGCTGGTGATATGAGCCGTGGACTTCCCGGGCTCCATGGGGCCGTTATTCTGCCCTCTAACACAAACGGTCCCACTCGCCCCAGGTACAGATGACTAGCCATTCTCCGTCAGGTCAGTCAATTGGTGTTAAAGTCCATATGGGCCTTGATGTCAGGGACTCCATACCCAGTTGCTCCAGGCTTGCTCCAGGCCTGATCTTGAACAGTCCTAGGCCGAGCTGCCGAGGGTCTAAAAAAGGGCCAGCCACACCTCCGAGTCCTCCTCCGAGGGGCGAAACCCTCCAGATGGCAACATTTGACCCTCCGCCACTACCACTCAGCGGACGATCTTCTCGTCTCTCCTCCTCTCTGGCATTGATGGAAAAACCGTTCTCCGGCCTTGATCGAAAACCCTCAGTCCCTGGGGGTGGGGGGGCCATCCGCCGCCGCCGCCATCGCCGCCGATACCCGGAAGCCAAGCGCGACCGCCGTGGCCATCACCCCAGCCAGAGGCCCAGCAAGGCCCCAACAGAAGTCCGAAGGATAAGCCGAGGAAAACGCCAGGCTCCAAGGGAGAGAAGTCCAGCCAAGTCCCATCCAGCACCATTGGAAAAAAAAGCCCCTAGCCCCTGGGGGGGGGCCGCCGCCGCCGCCACCGCCGCCAGACCCAAAGGCCCGCAGCGCCCGCCACGGCCACCACCCCCAGGAAGGTGGGGAGACGCCGAGGGAGCTGCCGGGCCGCCGAGGGGGCCACTGAGCTACCGAAGGGCTACCGCAGGATCGCAGGGCCGCCATTGGGCCGTGACTGGGCCGCCGATCTTCCGCAGGCCCAGGCAGGCATGGCAAACGCCAGGGCTAAACTGCCATAACAGGCGCCAGGGCAGAGTCGCCAGAGCAGAGCCGCCGAGTCCGGGCAGAGCCGCCACCAAGAAAGCGTCAGAGGCGCCACCAGAGTCGCCAAGCCGCCAAGCCGCCGGGCCCACCGCCAAACAACCACCGCCCCGAGGAGACGCTGAGGAAAACCGCCGAGCCTACCGCCGAGCCTATCAGCTGTTCCGAGGCTCGCGGCTGCCTCAGCTCAAACGCCTCCTCTGATGTTCTGCTGAAGGGTCTGGGACCGAGGGCTAAAGAAGACCCCTCTCGGTCCCAGACCCCTGGAAAAGCCATGACCGCACCGAAGATCGCCACCGCCATCTTGGCGCATGCGCTATATATATATATATTTATATATTTATATTATATATTTATATATATATTTATATATATATATATATATATATATATATATATATTTATATATATATATATATATATATATATATATATTTATATTTGTTTTCTGAGGTTTTTGGTGTTTATATATAGGTCTTTGGTTATTCGGGTTTTGTCCCGCGTAAAATTGGAAGTGTCTTGGCGACGTTTCGACGAAGTCTGAAGCCTGAAGATGATGAATGAGACTTTGTCGAAAGATCGCCAAGACACTTCCAATTTTACACGGGAGAAAACCCGAATAACCAAAGACCTACGTATGTATGTATGTATATGTATATGTATATGTATATGTATATGTATATATTAAAAAAACATAAAAATAGTGTGGTCCAGTAATTAAATCACCAGATTACAAACCAGGAGGCTGAGTTTTAGTCAAGTCATAGGTACAAAAGCCAGCTGGGTGACTTTGGATCAGTCATTCTCCCTCAGCCCAGTTCACTTCAGAAGGTTATTATGGGGAAAAGAGGAGGAGGAAAGAATACTAGGTATGCTAGCTGTCTTATTACAGGTAATCCTCAACTTATAACCACAATTGAGCCCAAAATTTGTGTTGCTAAGTGAGAAATTTGTTAAGTGAGTTTTGCCCCGTTTTACGACTTTTCTTGCCACAATTGTTAAGTGAATCACTACGGCTGTTAAATGATCAATATGGTTGTTAAATAAATCTGGTTTCATTTAACCAGATTCTGACTTTGCTTGTCAGAAAGTTGCAAAAGGTGATCACATGACTCCGGGATGCTGGAACTGTCATAAATGTGAGTCAGTTTTCAAGCATCCAAATGTAAATCACATGACCATGGGGATGCTGTAATGGTCATAAGTGTGAAAAATGGTCATAAGTGACTTTTTCAGTGCCGTTGTAACTTTAAATGGTCATGGGGAATTTGATGAAAACCTAATGAAAATGTTGAATTAATGAATTATTTAAAAATGCTATGAAAATTTTTAAAAGCATTTTTAAAAGCATTTTTAAAAGCATTTTTAAAAGCATTTTTAAAATGCTATGAAAATTTTTAAAAGCATTTTTAAAAGCATTTTTAAAAGCATTTTTAAAATGCTATGAAAATTTTTAAAAGCATTTTTTAAAATGCTTTTAAAAGTAAAAAAAAGGATCTGACAATCGCGCAGCTCAGCTGTGATCATCAGAACTCTTTTTTTATTTTTAAAAGCATTTTTAAAATGCTATGAAAATTTTTAAAAGCATTTTTTAAAATGCTTTTAAAAGTAAAAAAAAGGATCTGACAATCGCGCAGCTCAGCTGTGATCATCAGAACTCTTTTTTTATTTTTAAAAGCAATTTTAAAAGCATTTTTAAAATGCTATGAAAATTTTTAAAAGCATTTTTAAAATGCTATGAAAATTTTTAAAAGCATTTTTAAAAGCATTTTTAAAAGCATTTTTAAAAGCATTTTTAAAAGCATTTTTAAAAGCATTTTTAAAATGCTATGAAAATTTTTAAAAGCATTTTTAAAATGCTATGAAAATTTTTAAAAGCATTTTTAAAAGCATTTTTAAAATGCTATGAAAATTTTTAAAAGCATTTTTAAAAGCATTTTTTAAAATGCTTTTAAAAGTAAAAAAAAAAGGCTCTGACAATCGCGCAGCTCAGCTGTGATCATCAGAACTCTTTTTTTATTTTTAAAAGCAATTTTAAAAGCATTTTTAAAAGCATTTTTAAAATGCTATGAAAATTTTTAAAAGCATTTTTAAAATGCTATGAAAATTTTTAAAAGCATTTTTAAAATGCTATGAAAATTTTTAAAAGCATTTTTAAAAGCATTTTTAAAATGCTATGAAAATTTTTAAAAGCATTTTTAAAAGCATTTTTAAAATGCTATGAAAATTTTTAAAAGCATTTTTAAAATGCTATGAAAATTTTTAAAAGCATTTTTAAAAGCATTTTTAAAATGCTTTTAAAAGTAAAAAAAATCTGAGGAACAGATTTATCCATTTTCTCTAATAAAGAAACACTACAAAAACATTGCATTTGTTCAAAAAGGTACACTCAGGAATAAAAGTCTTGACATTGATTTCCATCTATCTTGCATTGGTTTAAAACATTTGGCAAGTCGTATGTACCTTTTGTATTTTGGCAAGTGTGCTGTACCTCGTACAATAGCTTGTTAAGGTCCACACTCTGTTCTCAGTGCCTGCCAGATACAAAGCTAATTGAAGCCAAAAGAAAGACCCCGACTGCCTTCCGCTTCTGCAGAACTATTTCCCTTTACAGCTACATAGCTTTAAGGAAGTCCAGCTGACGGAATAACATGACCTGCAGAATTTAGCAGGTGGCTGAGGTTGCCAAAATCCTGCTGTCAAAAGTTATTCATGGGAAATATCCTGGAAACACTTTTCAGCAAACAGCCAACAACATTAATCACTTTCAAGAAAGTGAGAGAGAAGCAGGCATCTATACTAAGGCCACTGCTTAATACTCGGGCATAGTAAAAGGCAGAATGGTCTGTTTATTATATTTACTATGTTATATAACTACTGTGGTAATATTTAGGAAGTTTATTAAACTCATGTTGTCTTTCCTCTGGGAAGTTAAAGAAACCCTGTATGGCCCTCTTCTTTATTTTATCTTCCCAGAGGTGACACCTCCTATTTTTTCACTCTGACCTCACCATAATGAACATTAAAAAAAATACATTTATTTCCAAGGTTTTGTTTTTCATAATAGATTTCAAGAGACATAGAGAGATAGCTGGAAGTAAATAAGAAGTCTTGTGATATGAGATGGGGGTAAGGAAAAATCCTGTAAACCCAAAGATTTTGAATGTGGTGAAATAACATTTAGAGTATGATCAAACTATATCTTGAATTAATGAATTATTTAAAAATGCTATGAAAATTTTTTAAAAAGTCAATTAAATTAAAAAAAAGGAAACTGCTTCAGTATCGGATAAAACCCCTACTGCCCACCATGAAAGCTGGAATGCCCACTAGTGGTTCAGTAGGGACCAGGTTGACTACCACTGATCTATATGGTTGCTCGATGAGGTTATCCAACAACATGGGGTACAGTATCATCAGTTTGTTGATGATATGCAATTATTCTTTGCACAGATTTGTGTTGTGCACCATTTGCATCAGTGGTGAAATCTGAACTGGTTTACTACTGGTTCGCTGGCTGCACATGCACACCACACACCAAATGTGAGGTGCATGTACACGCAGTGCATGCCAAAAGGAGGCATGGGGTAAGTAGAACAGCTGTGGTGCGTGATCTTTCTTTTACTTTTAAAAGCATTTTTTAAAAGTCAATTAAATTAAAAAAAAGGAAACTGCTTCAGTATCGGATAAAACCCCTACTGCCCACCATGAAAGCTGGAATGCCCACTAGTGGTTCAGTAGGGACCAGGTTGACTACCACTGATCTATATGGTTGCTCGATGAGGTTATCCAACAACATGGGGTACAGTATCATCAGTTTGTTGATGATATGCAATTATTCTTTGCACAGATTTGTGTTGTGCACCATTTGCATCAGTGGTGAAATCTGAACTGGTTTACTACTGGTTCGCTGGCTGCACATGCACACCACACACCAAATGTGAGGTGCATGTACACGCAGTGCATGCCAAAAGGAGGCATGGGGTAAGTAGAACAGCTGTGGTGCATGATCTTTCTTTTACTTTTAAAAGCATTTTTTAAAAGCATTTTTAAAAGCATTTTTAAAAGCATTTTTAAAAGCATTTTTAAAAGCATTTTTAAAATGCTATGAAAATTTTTAAAAGCATTTTTAAAAGCATTTTTAAAATGCTATGAAAATTTTTAAAAGCATTTTTAAAATGCTATGAAAATTTTTAAAAGCATTTTTAAAAGCATTTTTAAAAGCATTTTTAAAAGCATTTTTAAAAGCATTTTTAAAAGCATTTTTAAAAGCATTTTTAAAAGCATTTTTAAAAGCATTTTTAAAAGCATTTTTAAAAGCATTTTTTAAAAGAAGTGGGAAGTGAGCAAGTGGGTGACTGGGTGGGCATTGGCGGGGGAGCAGGGATTTTTTGCTACTGGTTCTCCAAACCACCCATCGCCATCGCTACCGGATCAGCCAATCTGGTCCGAACTAGGAGCATTTCACCCCTGATTTGCACTCTTCCCTGAACCTTGAGACCTTCCTCAGTCACTCACACTTTAGTTACCTCCCACCTGGATTATTGCAGTATGCTTTATATGGGGCTGCCCTTGAAGACCATTTGAAACTTACAAGTGGTCCGGAAGACAGCAATTGCTACTAGGTTTGCCCATGTAACATCTTTATTGACTGAGCTGCACTGGCTTCATTTTTCTTTCAGATGCAATTTAAAGTGCTAGTTATCACATTTAAAGCCCCACCCATCAAGGAATCAGACTATTTGTGGGACCACCTTTCCCTAAGAATCTCTGCCAATCCAACTAGATCAGATGGGATGGGCATGTTCCAAGTCCCCTTCTTGAAATCTTGCCATCTAGCAGGACCTCAGTAGCTTGACTTTTCTATGTCTATATGAAAGGAGGGTAACTGAGCCTGTGGTGGAGCATCCCAAGAGTCCAATTATGGCACAGGGTTTTTGTTCAATGTTTTATTGGCTTGATTTGTTTTATGGTTGTTGTAAGCCATCCAGATTTGCTTAAGATGAGTGGCCATATAAAACTTTAAAATAAATAAATTTTACTGGGTGAGAAGAGAAAAATCCATATATGTTTCAAAGATAAAATATTCTAGGAAAGTTTGGAAAAAGCAGGTTGCAGTAGATGTAGTTCTGGGAGCAGCTTGTGTTTGAGAGAGATTTCAGTTTTTCTCCTAACAGATCACATAGAGTGTGAATGTCTGACTAACTTGACTGTTGTGACATCCCTCTTTAGCATCTGGATTTTAATTTAATTCTTTTGCTTTGCCTGAAAAGACACAGCCCTAGGCATTTATGGTATGAGCCCAGAGAACAAGCTCCTTTGGAGCCCGGACATAAAACTATTTTGAACTTTAAAGCTCTCAATGGACTAATGCCAGGTATACAAAAGAACGCCCTCATCCTATATGGCTGTAGCTTTCTTTAAGATCTTATTTGGAGAGCAGACTTCAAGATCACTAACTGCTTGAAATTTGGTAATCGATCAACCAGTCTATTTAGAGTATGTCCAAATCTGTATCTATACTGTAAAAATGCATCTTTTAGGGAAACTGAATGTTTATAGAATTCATCTGTCACTAGGAAAATGCTTCCCATTATGATCTATGGCATTGTTTTTCTGAAGATGCTACTATCCAGCAGTTCAGAAACCTACAAATCAACTGAGTACACAAGAATTAAGGAACAATCAGTGGAATTTTACTGAGGACTAGCTTCTCATCTAGATAATGGAATTAATAAGGTTTCCAAGAAAGAGCAAAATGGAGACTTAAAAGACTTAAGGGGGGGAGAGAAATATACCAAGAGAAAAGAAACAGACATATCAAATTATGAAAGGTCAGTTAGCAAAGACTTGAAGGCTATCCCAGAAGGATTAAGAATGAGAAAGACAGTGAACTGACAGAAGGGTGGGTGGGGGAAGAAGTATTGTCTATCATTATCTTCTAAAACAAATGGAGAAATGGTAATTCTCAGTGGTAAAAAAGCAGATCGTGTGTTCCCAAGCCACAATTTAACTTTCATTGGGCAGGCATTTGAGATGATGTACAAAGAAAGGCATCCAGCCAAGATACACAAAAAGGTTTTGGGCAAAGTATATGCCTAGAAACAGCCTAAATGTAGGAAGCCATAATTATACTTTGATGAAAAAAAAATGCTTGGATGTTTATTGTAAAAGAAGTTTCATGAAAAGTTAAAGAGTTGTGCTTGATAGGTGAACTGAGTTCTTGGTATTGTTAGTATCTCAGTTGCAATTTATGTGTGTTGTCTGGATTATGCTTGGTGCAGGGAAAACTAGCTTAGTACCTTTAGGAATAGGTTTGCTTTAATCCATTCTAGCAATATCTAGAGTAGGATATTTGTCCTGTCCCATCAGTGTTGGATTTCCAATTGATTATGTGCCATCAAGTCATTTATGACTCCTAGCAACTAATTGTATTTTCTAAGGGAGGTCCCAGAGCATTTTAAAGTAGGTATAGGATGTGTTAAATCTATATTAAGTTCAGCCTTTAAATGTTCATTTGGACACAATTTGGTCTCCCATAATGCTATGAATATGAAACAATGCCTACTGAAGTCTGGAACAAACTCTTTTAAGTATCCATAATGCTGGATTTCACACACTCATGCAGTTATGATCTCTTGCAAGATGCATCTTTCACATTATGTTTACTATATTTTCATTGTCGGTAGATTAAGTAGTAATATATTAAAATCTTCACCTGAACTATCATGTTCATTTGTAAGTTGCATTCCAAATACCACATTATCATCTTGAAAGCCATTTTTGTTTGTGATCTCCATATTTCAGACTTTAAGAAGTGCTGTCTTCTTAGTGCAGTCATGAATACTAGAAATTGTCTTATATTGCAATGATCCGTGTTTCAAATATGCATAGGAATGTAAAAAAAATCTGAGGAACAGATTTATCCATTTTTCTCTAATAAAGAAACACTACAAAAACATTGCATTTGTTCAAAAAAGGTACACTCAGGAATAAAAGTCTTGACATTGATTTCCATCTATCTTGCATTGGTTTAAAACATTGTTAGGGTTACTTTAACATAAAGAAAAAGAGCTGAATCATAAACAATTAGGTGAAAAAAGAATGACATCAGGAAATTTGCTTAAATGTATTTCAAGTTATGATAAAGCAATAGAAGTTTGTGTACACAATCACCATTTGAAGAAAAGAATCTCACTTGTGCAGTTGAGCTGCGTATCTCAACTAGTTATGACTCTCCCATAATGTATAACTGTATGACTGTAATTGGTTGCTCTATCCTTACGATTTATATTGATCGTTTCCTAGTATGATTTGATTGCTTATTTGTACCCTATGACTATCATTAAGTGTTGTACCTTATGATTCTTAACGAATGTATATTTTCTTTTTATGTACACTGAGAGCATATGTCCCAAAGACAAATTCCTTGTGTATCCAATCACACTTGGCCAATAAAGAATTGTATTGTATTGTATTGTAAATTATTTCTGTATTTTTTCTTCTAATTGTGTTGTGTAAGAGTTGGTCAAAGCACTATATCAGAATCTGTTTTCATGACATTAATAGATAAGTAGATAGATTGATGGCATAACCTCTTGAGGTTTGTAGTTATTTTCTATATTCTTTTTGAGTCCTTCTTAGCTATTTTTTCAAATTAAATTGTGAGAACTCCATATCACTGAATATAAATGTTCTTGTTTTGCAGATGATCAAAAATAAAGATCCCACATCACCTACACAACGCTATATTGATAGCAAGGTCGTGAAAACAAGAGCTGAGGGAGAATGGTTATCTTTTGATGTAACTGAGGCTGTACATGAATGGCTCCATCACAAAGGTGATAGTCATTAATTATTGTAGAGTTAACGTGTATTAAATTTGAACTGTTTGAAGTCTTACCTGACCTGATACAAAGTAAATTTTCTTTGTCTTATATTTTGCAGACAGAAATTTGGGACTTAAGATCAGTTTACATTGCCCATGCTGTACATTTGTGCCTTCAAATAATTACATTATTCCAAATAAAAGTGAAGAATTAGAGGCAAGATTTGCAGGTAATAACTAAAAATTTAAAAATAAAAAAATTGTGTAGAGAATGTGGAATGTTTCAGCAGATCTTATAATATGTCCAGTACTGCTAAACTCAACTACTGAAGGAAAATATGGAGTGTCAGCCGGTGTGAGAGAAGAGATTCTTTGTTTAAAGTAGTTAGTATGATAATGGATTAGAAAATGTTTAATAAGTTACTTCTTAGCATAATTTTCCTGCTAGCTTCATTAGTACTCAAACAAATCTTTCTGCCTGTGTGATCTTGGTGTTTTCACCTTGCAACTTGCTTAGGGATTCATGATTTTGAGCATCCAGCTAAGCACTGATGCTCAGAAAAACATACATTCTGAATGTAAATGATTGATTTCAACCCTGGCCATTATCTAACTGGTGACCTTAGATGTATCCAAAAGATGTATGCATATTATTAGAGTCTATATGGCAATGCAGGTAACTAGATCCACATGTTATCTGTGTTAACTACTTATGTGATTCTCTAGCTCAGGGGTGTCAAACTGGTGGCCTGCGGGCTGGATGTGTCATGTGCAGGCCACAGCCAGCCTAGCTCCGCAAAGGCAAAAAACGTCGCGATACGTTGTGATGCATCACATGACGCAATCGAGTTTGACACCCGTGCCATAGCTGCTTCTTTTAGAGCTCCATCTCCGTGGATCTAAAGTGATACACTATTGTCTATGGCCCTTCTTTGAAAATAATTTATAGTTGCTTGGGATTAAATAAATATTATGCTGATATTTATAATAATTATGGGATAAGTAAACCTATAGCCGATCATATGATTAATAATTGATATGAACGAAGCAAGTGTTCCTGATCTGAAATGATGCAGAGATAATAAGAATATAGGATATTTAATTTAATGCAGATCCCTGCTTTTCACATTCATGTATCAGCATGTCATAAATCAGCCCAGCTGATGCCAGCACACCTGATTATTATTCTGTGATTTAAATTTCTTGTGAAGAGATACTTTATATAATTTGTTCCAAAAAAAAAGCAACACAATATTTATTACCAAAATGTATTTTTTAAAGGTATTGATGACCACCCTTATTCCAGTGGTGAGAAAGCTTTAAAGTCCAGTAGGAAAAAATACAGTGGGAAGAGCCCACATCTTCTGCTAATGTTATTACCCTCCTACAGACTTGAGTCGCAACAATCCAGTCGGCGGAAGAAGCGTGCTTTAGATGCTGCCTATTGTTTTAGGTAATTACATTATAAGATGTTATAGGCTTTTATGCATGTGTAAAAATATTAATGCAACCCGTTTTTTTTAAAAAAAATCTGCTTTTTATTTATAATTTTAACAGCATTCTATTGAAAGGGATACTGCACTTCCCACTCCTACCCCACCCACATAACTTTGGATAAAAGTTTGTATTTCTCTGGATTTGTTCCTCAAAGTCTTGAAGGGCTACAGCTGCTGAAGGACTTGGGTGGCTGCTTTGAAGAAGACACTTTCTTCAAGATAATTGGCAAAGGAACCATTGAGCAGCTGCTTCATAACTTCAACAAGCAGATCAAGAATTGTTGGGGGGGGAGGAACTTCATACACATCAGATTATATATTCAAAACTAAATCTCATTTGTTCATTTTCTGGCAATCTATACTAACTGCCTTTTTACTGAAGAATAACAGTTGCTTTTATTTGCACCTTTGTTAAAATCCCTGTGACATTTTGGCTGTTCAAAAGATAGGCTATGTCTGAAAAATTAAACAAATAGAATCTAGTATTATGTCTCAAATGTATACAACAAGAGCATATGCTCAGAATCATGTAGTAATTGAGCAGCTGTTAATGTAGTGCCAGAAATCATAAAATGTGGCTTGGAACCAATTAGGGGTTGAATAGGGAGGAACTGGGGCTCAGTTGCAGCAAGAGACAGTGGCATTTCAAATTCTTCTGATAGCAAGATATTCCATTTTGGATACTGGAAAAGATTGCATTTCCTGTGCAAAACTGGCTTGTAATAGGACTCACATGGACTCACAATTCCAGGAGAAGTGGAGGTGGCAACAGTGGCTAGAAAGGCTTTCTGTCACCCCATCTTGGGCATTAATTGTGACCTTTCTTGGTTCAGGAAGTGCTGGTGACTACCATTCATGCTTTGTCACCTCTCATTCTGATTATTGCATTGGAATATTTGAAGACCTAGAAACTGGTCCAGAAAACAGAGGCTCATGGAAACCAGTTAATGAGCCCCCATATTACAAGTACTTCAAGGCTACCAATTGGCTTCCAGCTACAATTTATGGTGCTATTCTTCTCCTTTAAAGGCATATGTGACCCAGTCCTAGATATCTGGAGGACCAAAACAATTTTGGTAGCTGCTGCCTGTATAATAAGATCTAGAAGGGAAGACTGCTTCTAGATCGGGTCCCCAACTCCTGGACCTTGAGTTGTTCCAAACTGGGCCATGCTAAGCAAACGTACACACATGTGCATCCCCACTTGTACAAGCAGTGGGCAAGTGCATGCGTGCACACTCCATTTGCACAAGTGGCAGGCACGTGCGTGGAAACATCCAATGGTGGGTTTCAAAAATTTTTTCTACCGGTTCTGTGGGTGTGGCTTGGTGGGTGTGGCATGGCTTGGTGGGCGTGGCTTGGTGGGCATGGCAGGGGAAGGATATTGTAAAAATCTTCATTCCCACCCCACTCCAGGGGAAAGTTAGTGCAGAATCCAGGCAGAGGCAGAGAATAGATGGGGGGCGGGGCTAGTCAGAATTTTTACTACCGGTTCTCCGAAGTACTCAAAATTTCTGCTACCGGTTGTCCAGAACTGGGTCAGAACCTGCTGAAACCCACCTCTGGAACCATCCCCCCAGCTGGTCCAAAAAGCCGGAAAGGTTGGGGAACTCTGCTCTAGATCCCTATCCATAGTGTTGTGACCCAGGCCCAAGTAGGTGAGAGAAACTGAGTCCGTGAAAAAACAAACAAACTTTATTTGAACAGTTGAGAATTACTTCATTCCCAGCGTCGTTCAACTCAAATTAAAACAAATGAGCAACACAAATTCCTCAGTTCTCTCGCAAAACTTGGTCCAATTAGGCAAACTGCCAAAGGCCTTTCTTGGCAAACATTCGCAAGTCACAAAAATAAAGGTAAGACATAGACAAAGCAGAAAACAAAGCTACCAATGCTGTTTTCTGGCAAAGCTCAAACGCCGATGCTGATCTGTTTTAAACCTTATGGGAGGGACGAATCATCTCTTGGCCCTACTCCCAAGTTATCTTTTTTGCTTGAGCTGCTCTTGCCTTTTGGCAGCTCTTCTCATGCGTGCATTAGGAACAGGCTCCTCCTGTTCCTCTGCCTCACTACTATCAGGCTCTGGAGGCTCTGGAGTCTGCACCTCACTTCCCAATGGCCCTGGCCTCACCTCAGCCTCATCGCTGTCTGACTCCATTGCCAGCTCCGTAGGTTGTTGATGGACCACAACACATAGGAAGTATCACTTGCAAGAACCACCGAGTTGCCCTTTCTGGATCATTGCCCCCTTTCTATGGAACCCCATTCTCCCTGAGATGAAGTTGGCCCCAATTCCTTGGGTTCTTTTTAAAATCAAGAAAAATTGGCTTTTTGGCAAGCCCTTCAGGTTTGTTGGGGTTGCATTATTTCACTCTCGTTGTGGGGATGTTCTTATTGTTGTTTGGTCACCGCTTATTTCTTAGGCAGGAAGCAAGTGATTTTATGGATGTATTTTGTTTTGATCCTATTACTTAAATTATAAATGTAAGTAATAATTTCTTAATCATTAAGAAAATATATATGACCATCCAACTCACTTATGATAACTTTAGGCAGCTTAGAAAGTTAAAACCCCAAATACAAAAACCAATCGAGCCCCACCCTCATGGTAACAACAATCAAGCAAGATGAATGTAAATGGCTCAAAAATCTTTTGTTACTGGAACAGCCTATAAGCTTAGTTAAAAAAAGATTCCCCTGCCCTTCCTCACAATTATGCACATAGGATAATCGAGAGCATCTGTCTAGAGATAAATTTTGCATTTGCTAATTCATTTGTATGGATGCAGTTGTAAAAATAGATTTTAGCAGGTGACAGCATTAGGCTGATCTTGTCTGGGTTTGGAAAATAAATAGGCTCCTCCTAGAGAATACCAGGAAAATAGGAGGTCAGATTGGGAGGTTATGGTATGGTATGATAAAGGCCTTCTGTTCCCAAGAAAATTGCATAGATACGTCCATGCAAAAATCACACTCATCTCAAAAGAAAATATATATTGGGTCTAGCAACTTGGGCATGTTTTGGGTCCCATCAGTCAAGAAATGTTGACTGGCCAAGATCAGGAGATGGTATTTCTCTATGGTAGACCGTACCCTCTGGAACATTTTCTCCTCAGAGATTAGGATGACCCCAAACTTGTTGGCTTTTTGCTAAATCCATCAAGACCTAATAATGTACCTTAACACACACACACCCATGTTTTACAGGCCCTTTCTTGGCTATATTAATAACCATGACAATAGTTTTATTCAATAACTATAGAGACAGACAGACAGACAGACAGAAAGAGTATTGTTTTAATATTATTATGATATATGCTTCCCAGAATAACTTGTTCAGCTGGGTAAGCACAGAAATCAAACAAATAATACAACTTAGTACAACTTGTACATCTGCTGAATCTGCCATTTGGTGCTGATTGCTAAGGAACAGTTTCAAAGTCCCTGCTCCTATAATTCCTTCACTTTCAGCTAGACCTGGTTTAGTCCATTGCTCAAAGAAATTGTTCTTTGAAAAACAAATATCTCCTGACTGCCTGACAACGGATGTTTTTCCCATGAATGGCTAAGGCAGCTTCCTAATTTTGCACCTGAAGATAGGTTGCAGAAATTCTTCTAATTATACTAACGAGAACAAGAGCCACCTCTTCAAAGACCCTAATAGTCACCAGGATCAATCTTTTCTATTTTCCTCTAGCTTTGAACAATACATACTTGATATCCATTCTTCTAAAGGGACGCAGAGAAACCTAAAAATATAATTTACTTAAGGATACAAATAAAAATCTGTAGCTAGTATAAGAGATGAATGTGAGAATAATATCTAGTTATGACTAATTGCATATACAAAATTATAAGATATAAACAGAAACTTGAAATGTCTGCAAGAAATCCTAATAATGCATGACATACGCAAAGCCTTTATTAATTCAAGTGAAAGAACAACTATCATGCTCCTTTTCCTTTCAAAATCCTAACTAGAAAGAAGCAGATTACAGTTTTCTTTTTTCTTTTTAATTGAAAAAGTTTTAAAAAACAAAAACATTTTTCCCCCCCTTTTCCCCCCTCCCTCCCAGAAAACCCCCTTCCCCCTTCCCTTCCCCCCCCTGTTTCCCGGGTCAATCACAAGGTATTGTTATACATAAACCAAACAGAGTAAAATTTTCCCTTCTAATCCAATTAACCTCATCCAAATCTTTTCATCTCCCAACCCCCTCCCCATTACATAAAATAATACTTCCTAATTATTCAAAGGCAATCTGATATTTCTTAATCTGATATCTGTTTTGTAGATAATCAATCCATTTTTTCCATTCAATTAAATATCTGTCCTGCGTATTGTCTTTTAAAAAAGCTGAGATTTTAGCCATCTCAGCCAGATTACAGTTTTCTTATGTTATCTTTTTCATTATTTCATATTATATTATATTTTTAGGCCATCTGATTCCCAAACAATATATACAAAACAAAGTAAAACATAAACACACACACATGAGAAGTGAAGAAATAATGTTTCCTGAATATATTTGCCCATAAAGTGTCAATCATGTGCTATTTTAATGCATCCTTTAAAAAAAAACACCTGAATTTAATTACCGGTACATAATTATTTAATTACCATATGATGCTTAACATTTCATTCGTTAATTCCTTTTTATGCATAATATTTGTATATTGTGAACCCAGAGTGGTACAAAGTATAAAAAATATAGTATTAAACTTCACAATGTGTGTATTTGTGTTTCTATGTATAAACTCAAGGATTTCTCCCTTCTACAATCTGTGACAGACTGAGAACTAAAGCAATAGAGTAATTTAATGTGCCTTTTTTAAAAAATGGCCATTCTGGAGGTGAGGGAGCCTGATTAAAGAATTGTTTTTTTCCTGTGCCATGGCCTTAACCACCCACCGATCCCATTCATTAAAGCTGAAATTTGTATTACTACTCTTCTGTCCATCCAGTTCTATGATGGAAAATTCTTAAGAGACAGTCCTGTGCCTGGCTCAGGTTTATTTCTGACAAGTTTTGAAACTACCGTAGATCTTATTAATAAGAGAGTTCTGAAAGTGTGCTCTAAAAATATCAGTAAACTGTGGATTTTATAAAATTCACCCACAGAAGAGGCTGTTTATTGCATTTCTGAACGATTTATTGCATTAAGAAATCTGCACTGCATAGAAGCATTCTGACTGGCAGAAGCTTATTAAATATCTTGTCTATAATTCCATTTACAGGAACGTGCAAGATAACTGCTGTCTACGTCCATTTTATATTGATTTCAAGAGAGATCTTGGATGGAAATGGATACATGAACCTAAAGGATATCATGCAAATTTCTGTGCAGGAGCTTGTCCCTATTTATGGAGTTCAGATACTCAGCACAGTAGAGTAAGTATTTTAGAAAACTAAGTAATATTAGGGATATAAAGCAGAACAAAACCTATTTTGTCAGTTTTGAAATGTGCTTTCAATTAATTTAATTGATAGATCATATCATGGTTACACTTCATTTACCCCACTTTTTTTAAAAAAAAAATCTGATTATTATGGCATTGACAGAAGTTGTAAGAAAGGGAAAGAGCATTTTAAAATCAGAAGAACTGTACTTCATATCCAGATTGAGTATGTAAAGAAACTCAAGAGAAATCAAAGGATGATGCAGCAAAAGCAATCCTTGTATTGATGAAAACACTGGGACATTTTATTTTAATTTCCACTTTGATTTTTCATGCTTAATGATGTTGGGGTCACAATCTTGTTCAGCCATTACTACCATATATTCTCAGGATGTATTGAAGGAAAAGCTATGCTATACCTACCAGTTCTGCCTCAGTGATCATGTGAGCTACCATCTTTGTTGGAAAATACTGATAAATCTTCCTGCTGAATGGGCAGAATTCAGTCAACAGTATTTCAGATCAGATAGGAGTTTGTCACTTTATTTAGCTTCATGTTCAGTTCTTCTTCCTTCAGACTATCCTATTCAGTATGCAAAAGACTTACACTTGATCTTAGCCCTCTGGTTACTGTACTGTACATTTTGAAGCTGAGAGGTTTCTTCTACCCCACCCCCCTTTTTAGCATTATTATCTTGGTAGAATAAGCACTTACCACTGTGGGAAATCATACTTAAAAGTACTATATGACGTTTCCACCAACTTAACCAACTGTTAAGCCATCTAGACCAGGGGTCTCCAACCTTGGCAACTTTAAGACTTGTGGACTTTAACTCCTAGAATCCCTCAGCCAGCAAAGCTGGCTGAGGAATTCTGGGACTTGAAGTCCACAAGTCTTAAAGTTGCCAAGGTTGGAGACCCCTGATCTAAACCAGTTTTGTCCACTCTATGATTTCTTGTGATTTCATTTTCTTTGATTCTTTTTCTATGAAATCTCCTATATCTGTAATGTCAGTCACTATTCGCCCTACACATTTCTTCCAAGGCGTTTCCAACGCACCCTCTCGCCCTCCCTTTCCAATCTTTTTATTCTGCAAAACTAAAAATTCATCAAGCCCTGCTTTTAAAAGACCCTGGAATGTAGGTTACCTTTTATGTTGATAAGAGACTGCACAGCCTGTTGCAATGTGCTGTTTCTTGTGATTGCATCGTTTGAATGCATACTGGGTTTTAAGCAGCTCCAGTTCATTTCAGTGTGGCTTATAAAAAGAACACCCAGGCTTCAGTACAAAAATCACAGTTATGGCTAAAATAGGGAAGGATGTATAAAAATGGCAACCATGCAACCATGGTTTAAAACCATAAACCAGGTCCTTTCCATTCTACCATGTGATGCATACACTATTTATTATTTATTTATTATTTATTTATTTATTTATTTATTTGCATTTATATCCCGCCCTTCTCCGAAGACTCAGGGCGGCTTACACTATGTTAGCAATAGTCTTCATCCTATTTGTATATTTATATACAAAATCAACTTATTGCCCCCAACAATCTGGGTCCTCATTTTACCTACCTTATAAAGGATGGAAGGCTGAGTCAACACTAATGGTAACGCTGACTCTGGCTCTCAAATTTAAAGAAAACCTAGCCTCAAAAACCTCAAAATTGGGTACATGTTCCACTCCTTTGGTACAAAGCATAGCTTTCTTATCTGGTGGTAAAAAAATGCTCCATGCAACATCCTGTTGCCAAAACAGTGTAAAAAAATATAAAACAGTGGTAAGCACAGAAGCTAATAACTAGAGCACCTTCAATTAGCAGGAATGGTGATAATGCCTGACAGTAGAAATACCGGTATGTGGTCAGATTATAACTGAAAGGATTATAACTTGCAATGTTTATAAAGGTGTGGGCTATATGGTACATTTGTTTTTAGTTTATTATATTGTTTTCTAATTTTTTAAAAAAACATTTCATCCTTGACCATAAATAAATAGAAACAACCCATTTATCTTAAGAAGATACGCTTAGAGATCGGTGGTGAGAGAACAATACAGGTAGCCCTCAATTTACGACCACAATGGAGCCCAAAATTTCTGTTATTAAGTGAGACATTTGTTCAGTAGGTTTTCCCCCACTTTGCAACATTTCCTGCCACCGTTGTTAAGTGAATCGCTGCTGTAAGTTAGTAATTAGCTGATAAGTTGTCAAATGAATCTTGATTTCCGCATTGACTTTGCTTGTCAGAAGGTTGCAAAAGATGTCCCTTCAACTTGTCATGAGTATAAAGCAGTTGCCAAGCATCTGGATTTTGATTACATGAGCTTGGGGATGCTGCAAAGATCGTCATTGTGAAAAACAGTCATGAGTTATTTTTTTCAGTACCATTGTAACCTTAAACAGTTTCTTAGAAGCAAGTTAAAATATGTGGAACTAAGAAACTGTCAGCAATAGGTCAGGTGAGGCCAGCCTTGACTCTCGGGGAGGGTGTGTGTGTGTGTGTGTGTGTGTGTGTGTGTGTGTGTGTGTGTGTGTGTGTGTGATGGCAGAAAGCAAAATGTTAATGAGGCACTTTATTTCGCTCCCTTACTGTTTTCAACAGTTATTTTACGTAATTTTATCAACTGTTCCCTCAAAATAAGCTAAAGAATAATATGCCATTTTCAACTCTATCCCCTCTTGTGACGCCTAGAATCCTGAGAGAACCTTTTGCTTTAGAAGGCATTCAGTATTTTCACTGGTGTCTCTTTTTTTAATCAGCAGCTGTTTCATAAAAAAAAAAAAGTAATTCACTGCTGTGAAAATTCTCTACTGTTTGGATGTTTTACATATCTGTGTTTTTATTGATTCCAGCTGTCTAGGCTTATACAGAGGAAAAGAATTTGAGTATAATTACTTTAAATGAATAAATTCTCACCATGTCAATGGTGCCATCAGAGCCCTAGACTCCTTGTTATCCAAAGTTATTTGCTACTGTAATAACTGCAGAAAGTGAAGAAGTATCTTCTTTTTTTTCCTTTTTCCTCCTAGGTGCTTAGCTTGTACAATTCAATCAACCCAGAAGCATCTGCTTCTCCGTGTTGTGTATCCCAGGATCTGGAACCTCTCACTATCTTGTATTACATTGGCAAAACACCCAAAATTGAACAACTTTCAAACATGATTGTAAAGTCTTGCAAATGCAGCTAAGGGAAATATTGGAGCATTTTGGAATATGTATAATTTTTCCCCCCTCTGGAAAGAAAGGAAGAAAAAGAAACATTCAAAAAAGAAGGAAACGGAAAAAAAATACATCATCCATGGTTTTTAAAAAGAAAAAAAAGAAAAAGAAACGGTACTAGTCTGAATGGATTGAAACTTGGTTTCATTGTTTCATGTTTTGTTTTTAAACAGTCACCTGATGCAAAACCGTGAAGCCTTATCCTACATTTCATCTGCTTGGTTAGTGAGATAGACATGAAGCATTTTTAGGAAAGCAGAAATACTAACAAGAAAGAAAGAAAAGAAAGAAAACCATATTTTAAAAAATAAACACTGGAAGAATTTGTTAAAGAGTTCTTATGTGAAAGGAAAAAAACAGGAAAAACCCATTAAGTGGAGTTGCTGTATCTATTCCGTGGCTTACTTGATTTTTATATTGTTACGCCATAGATGCCCTATCTGTTCCTTGTAGTTTTTAGAATTAACAGTGCATTATTTATTTTTGTGTAATGCGATCAAACAAGAATATGTATTGCCCTAGGGGTTGTGGGGACAGACTAGAAAGACACGAATGTTCAGACCACACAAACAACTAAAAATGTTTAATACCTGGGGAACATGAACTCAGAAATATCCTGAAAAACAATAATTAGTTTAACCCAATTAAAACAGAACTCTGTTATTACGTCATTAAGAAAGCCTACTATAAAAGAAAAGCCACACACACACACACCTTGTTTTCTTGAAGAAAGCCTAAGAGGGCTTCTATGTAAAGCCTCATACCATTGTTGTAATACTGAGGAGGTTATTAATAAAGGACATTTTGTTTTCGTCTCAAAGACAAGTCTATTAAGATTAAAACAACAACTGTAAATGAATAAACTGTCAATTTAGTAAGCCAGTGAAATATTTAACATGTACTGGTCTCATCTTCAGACCCTAATATGTTGCTGTATAGCTATGCTTTGAGATTGTTTTTGATATATGTAACCACACCTATGATATTAAAATAGGGTGGATAGTAAGAAGCCAGCTAAATTGGAAACATATCTGTAGATCTCTATTGTAAACTATTAAAAAAATAAGTACTTTATGTGTAATGTGTAAATTTTCACCATATTTTTGTATTCTGTTAATACTGTCAACTCTGAAGAATTTGAATTTGGGGGCTCTTGTTGATTACTCAGAATCATGTGCTTCCCTCGAGCTGGCCAGTATAAGTAGAGTCCCTGTACTTTTAACTTGCACTACAAATACATGTTTTATAAGATTTGCTATACATGCGTTTTGTATGTTGTTTTTCATCTCTATGACGCAAGCTACTTTTTTTTCCTTTCAGTCTGTATTTAGACAGAGGGATAGATTTAAATATTGTTTTGTATAAAATGTATGTACTTCAAACATCTTAAAAGTTTAAACTTCACACACACACACACACAGATACACACACACACACACACACACACACACACTTCTGAAGATGGGTGATGGGATGAGACTGGAGTCTGCCCTTGATTGCCTTGTTCTACTCACAGGCAGTTAATCCAAAGACAAGATCTTCCAGATCAAAAGGCAAAAGTGAACTTGGCAATTGTGATGGGCCTGTGCATCACCAGAGAAATCTGTAAAAGCTGGTTGCATGTGCAATTTCACTCCTTTCCTGGGGCACAGCAGATTGAGTACAGAGTATTTTTGACACTTGCCCCATGTTTAAAAAATTTCATGAATAATTGCTATACTACTACTACTACTACTACTACTACTACTACTACTACTGTCATATTGGGAGCACCAAAGCACTTCTGGGTTGAACAGTGACATCACTGTTGCTGTGGGACACCCAGTTGAGGGTTCCTTTCATTTCCCCATTAAGTTGCCCACCAAAGTAATACCTACTTGCAGTTGGCCATTTTTGAACTGCTGGGTTGTCAGGAGCTGGAGTGTGTGACAGGAACTCACCTTGTCCCACGGCAGCAACTGGGTTTTGAACACAAGCTTAGCCTACCGACTGTCAGCCCAATGTCCTAATCTCGTGAACCACCGCACTCCTTCATTAATTACTTAAAAGGGTACTGCAATAGGGTCAGTTAAATTCCAAATTAAAGAAAGGAAGGGCCAATGCTACTATTCCAACATAGTAGACACTAAGAAAATGGTAGTAGCTTCTTGGTGCAGTGGGATAGACAGGAAGCAGTCTTATCTTTCTTCTCAACAAAACCCAGGATTTGGGAATTTAGGATTTATTAATGCTTACGGGTGATCTTTCTAAGCCGGACCAAACTTTTAAAGCTGTACATGCACTGCTTATTTATATATACAGATATATAATGAAAAAACTTGATTCTCAATATGTGCTCCCCACAGTTGGATTTGAGCATTCTGGAAGTCCTAATATGGTGAAGAAAATAATGTTTTATACTGATTCAGTTAAGAAATATTACCTTTTGATGATTAATGGTTTATTTTTTCCCAGAACTATTAAGACTGGAACAGGAACACAAGGTATCAGGTATATTGATTTTTACACCAAGGTAAACAGTCCCCCGTTACTTTTCTTGAATATTGTAACTTAATGCTACCAAAGTAATATTGGATGAAATCCCATCTATATTGAACACAAATAATTGTTACATAAATCATATTTAATTTATTTAAATTAGTTTTTTTCCAGACTGGTGGCTTTAACTCCCATAAATTTCACTCACCATTAGCCAGTCCTTTAAGCTTTATTCAGCTGAATCTCACTCCTAAGCAACATATCCAGGATGTAGCGTAAATTGGATTAATCCTACCCCTGATTACATCTAGTCTAAATTGAATTGATTTAATGAGAATTCACATTTAGAAAGAAGCGTATTTGTAATGATATTTGATGAATTCAAATCATTGCTAATAAGTTTTACTTACATTACCTGGAATCAGTAAACTAATTAATTACAAAATTGTCTTTCTTAATCCACCAGCTTCACAATTGATCTATAAGATCAGGCATTATATCTGTATTGTTCTGATAACTTTTTTTTTTGCTTTTTTCATTAAAAGAAATAAGCGTCCACATGAACATCAGCTGTCATACATTTTTAGATGTTCCTTGTATAAAAAAAGGTTGGTTAGTCATATTTTAATTTATTCTGCTTTAGTATGTATCAAGCATGTTAATTAAATGAAAATAAACATTACAAAATATAGGAGGAAGCACGAATTTGGTGTATATTTTATTTGGAAGTGGGGAGCAGCAATACAGTGATTTGGGGCTAAAATTGCCATCTAGCTATTTCTGTCTCACACTGCTATTAATAGTAAAGAGAACCTTCAAGATAGTCTAGCAGAGGGATTTTGATGAAAATTAGTGCATGGACCCAATTCAGATTGGGAACTCATTTAAGATTGGGTCCTCATTTCCTTATTGGGTCCTTATTTCCAATAACAGGCCAAACAACAGTTAAGGAAAATATTTGTAGCTCTGTTGAAGTGAGGGGTCCTTGGAAGTATCTGAGCTTAGTTGTTTTCATTACCCTAACTAGGTAATACCATCAGTGATAGAAGCCAGACATTTTAAAACAACAAATAACATAAGTTTTGGTACAAAATAAGTTTTCATAGCACAGATAATTCTGATAAGGAGAATGCACCAAACAAAATGAAACTCCTTTACATTAAACTACTTGTCTAATGACTGTCTCTTCTAATTGGCAGTTTTCTTTCTGTACATTATTTGTCTTTAAATTTATAACTGAGCAATACCTTCATTAGGAACAAGCCATAAAACTCAAAGGTCTATTTGAATTCCCTTCAACTTTTAATCAGTCAAGATGTTACAAAACAGGGAAATAATAGACTCAAGAATGTCAAAAACTAGGGCATATGTTTCAGCTGCAAGACCTTACTCCACAGGATGTCCCAAGAACAGATCTGTATACCATATGTGTTTTCAAGGACTATTGAGTTCACTGTAAAATATTTCTAGATACATATTTAGAAGCGTACCCTAAAACATCTGCAAACAAATTCCACTACCATCATACTTAATTATAGCCAAGAATCAGGAATAAGAAATAGAGTGCAGAGAAGAATAACAAGGATGATTAGGGGACTGGAGGCTAAAACTTGAAGAGTAGTTGCAGGAATTGGGTATGTCTAGTTTATGAAAAATTGGGTATGTCTAGTTTAATGAAAAGAAGAATTAAGGGTGGTATGATAGCAGTGTTCTAATATCTAAGGGGCTGTCACAAAGAAGAGAGGGTCCCAGTGGTGAAATCCAATTTTTTTTTACTACCGGTTCTGTGGTCGTGGCTTGGTGGGAGTGGTGTGGGTTGGAGGGTATGGCTTGGTGGTCATGGCAGGGGAAGGATACTGCAAAATCTCCATTCCCACCCCACTCTGGGGCCAGCCAGAGGTGGAATTTGCTGGTTCTCCGATCTACTCAAAATTTCTGCTACCAGTTCTCCAGAACCTGTCAGAACCTGCTGGATGTCACCCCTGTGGTCAACCTATTCTCCCAAGCACCTGAAGGCAGGACAAGAAGGAATGGATGGAAACTAATCAAGGAGAGAACCAACCTAGAATGAAAGAGAAATTTCCTGATAAAACAATCAGTGGAACAACTTGCCTCCAGAAGTTGTGAGTACTCCAACAATGGAGGTTTTTAAGAAGAGCTTGGACAACCATTTGTCTGAAATATTATAGGGTTTCCAGGACTTGGACTAGAAATAAATGATAGTTTTTCTTATTAAAAGGCTACCACCTCCATACACAGGGAACTCTTTTGACACCATTAAAGCTATTCCTAACAGTAATATCCTATAAATTTTCTTCGATGTATTTTATTGATTACAGTAATTATTATTTACTACATTTCTTACTCAATTTTCAACAGTGATATTGCCAAGGTAGCATGTATAGTATAAAAAGTAAAATTCAATAGTGAATACCATAAAAGTTTTACCAATAAAAAAAGAATACTGAAAAGTTTTTAAAATCTTTTTTAAATAATCCAAGTTGGAGCTAAAATGTTCTTCCTTGGAATGGAATCTCCCCTACTCCTAAAAACTAGTTACGATCTGTTTACATAATGTGAGGCAGCAGTTATTTAATCAGTAAAATCAGTGACTCTGCCATGCAGCTCAGAAAAGTGTTGCAAACAATCTTCAAATGTATACAATTAAATGGCAAAGCTTTTTGAAGTTAGAAGGTCCAACCTCAAAAATGCCTTTTTTTTTTTTTGGTTAGTTATTTCAGATGGAAGTGTTCCATAGAGGAGGGCGGTTATTACTTTCTAAAGTAAACATCTGATGCTTCTGATTAAAATCTCTCTGGCATATGAGTTTAGACTTAAGTAATACAGCTTTTTGAATCATTAAATAAACAGCAACAAGGGTTGGTCCTTTTTTTTATTATGGTGAAAGTGTCATCTACATAAGGAGAATGCCTACTAACTTAATTCTTTTGTATTCCGCCTTTCCTGCAAGACACATGAAACATGGAGACATTTTTTTTTATTATTCAAAAAGTTTTACAAAATTTTTTTCCCCCTTTCCCCCCCTCCTCCCCCCTCCCTTCGCAACCCCCCTCCCCCCCCGACTTCCCGGAACGAGCACAAGGTATAGTTAAAAATAAAACAAACATATGCTAAAAAATTTTCGTCCCAACTTAATTATACCCCTACAATCATCAATTCCTAACTTCCCCCAAAAGCAATCAAAAATAATACATCATAATCATTCAAAAACAGTCTGATAACTCTTAGTCTGATATCTACGTTGAATATAGTCAATCCATTTTTTCCATTCCTTTAAGTATCTTTCTTGCGTATTGTCTTTCAAAAAGGCTGATATCTTCGCCATCTCAGCCAAATTGGCAACTTTCAATATCCATTCTTCTATTGTTGGTACTTCTTTTTTCTTCCAATATTGTCCTATTAGTAATCTTGCTGCAGTTATTAGATTTAAAATCAATTTAGTCTCAATTACTGTACAATCCGTAATAATTCCCAACAAGAAAAATTGCGGCAGGAACTTTATCTTCTTTTTCAAAACATTTTGTAAAATCCACCAAATTTTTATCCAAAAGGCCTTTTATCCAAAAGACATTTATAAAATTATGGGCACTTTCACAAAAATGACTCTCACAGGCCAGGTACAAGCACAAAAACATCTTTTTAGCTAATAGAAGGGTAGAACATAGAATATCAAAGTTGAAGGGATCTTAGAAGTCTTCTATTGCAACCCCTGCTCAAGCAGGACACCCTATACCATTTCAGACAAGTGGCTGTCCAATCTCTTCTTAAAAATCTCCAGTGATGGAGCACCCACAACTTTTGAAGGCAAACTCTTCGTCTGGTTCATTGTTCTCACTTCAGGATATTTCTCAGTAGTAGTTGGTTGGATCTCTCTTTGATTAGTTTCCATATTTGGTTTCTTGTCTTGCCTTTAGGTGCTTTGGAAAATAGGTTGACTTCCTCTTCTTTGCCTTTCAAATATTGGAACACTGCTATCATGTCTCCCCTGGTCCTTCTTTTACTAGAATAGCAATACTCAATTCCTGCAACCATTCATCATATGTCTCCATTCATCTTTGTTACTCTTCTCTTTTTCCAAAGTCTCAACATCTTTTTTATAATGTGGTAACCAAAACTGGATACAATATTTGAGGTGTGGTCTTACTAAGGCTTTGTAAAGTGGTACTAGTATTTCATGTGAGCTTGATTCTATCCCTCTGTTAATGGAGCTTAGGATTGTTCACTAGGATGCCAAGATCCCTCTCACAGTTAATGCTATTGAGCCACGTTTCACCTAATCTGTACCTGTATTTTTGGTCTTTCTTTCCTTACTTTTTCTACATTGAATTTCATTTTGTTGGATAGGGGCCAATGTTCAAGTCTGTCAAGTTCTATCTGAATCTTGACCCTATCTTCTGGAGTGTTGGCTATTCCTGCCAGTTTAAAGTCATCAGCAATTTTGATGAGTTCCCCTACTATTCTCTCATCTAAATCGTTAAGGAAACTATTGAAGAGTATTAGCTAAAAATGGAACCTTGGAGAACTCAACTGCTTATTTCCCTCCATGTGGATGTAATTCCATTAAGGACTATACCAGTAATGGTTAACCTTTTTGGCACCGAGTGCCAAAACTGGAGCGTGTGTGCACTCATGCATGAGTGCTGGAACCCGTAAGAGAGCAGTTGGGTGGTATGCATGAGTGTGGTGGCCAGCTCCTCTTTTCATAAAAAAAAAAGTTTTATTTTTACAATCTTATCAAATAATTCATCCAATGTACAGTTATATACAATTAGTCGGGCCTGCCCAGTCACCACCCCTTTTAACACTCTTCCTCTTCTACCTTCTTTTACTTTCCAAACCTTCCTCTCCTTCTCTTATCTACCTCCTCTCCTCCCTCCACCCTACACTCTTCTCCCTCTTCTACCCCTCTTCCTTCCTCTTCTCCTCTTTCCTACCTCCTACTCTCTCTTTTTTCCCTCCCCACCGTTCTAAAATGGCAACTGGTCAGACCCGACCCTACATTAATTATATTTATACATCTTCAATAATCCCTGTACATTAACCATCACTCCATCATTAACCTCAACCCCCCAAATCCCCTCCCCTTACCCCCACCCCCACCCCGACTTCCCAGAACAAAATGCAGGGCATCAAAACTAACAATCATAATCCAAAATAATTCCTAAATTATAATCTCTAGTCACACCACACTTAGTCACACTCTCAATTGCCCTCTCCTTCAAAAATATATCTAATACAAAATATTTCCTAAATTTACTCATATGCTATTTGATATTTTTTATCTGATACTTATTTTGAATATAATCAATCCACATTTTCCATTCTAAAATATATTTTCTAGTGTATAGTCTTTCAAGTAAGCGGAGATTTTGTCATCTCTGCCAGATTTGATACTTTAAGAGTCCATTCTTCAATTGTAGGTAATTCTTCTTTCTTCCAATACTGAGCAATCAAAAGTCTTATGCTGTTATTAAGTTCAAAATCAATTTAGTCTCTATAGCTGTACAATCCATAATTATTCCTAGTAGAAAGAACTGCGGAGTAAACTTAATCTTCTTTTTCAAAATATTCTGCATGATCCACCATACTTTAATCCAAAATGCTTTAACTTTTTTACAAGTCCACCATATATGGTAATAAGTAGCATCTTCACAATCGCATCTCCAACATTTAGCAAGATCTAATATGTGTTTCTTGTAAACAGGTAATGTCATTTTTAAATTGTTTCAAATAATGAAATACTTTCCTTCTCTTCATGTGAATTCAAACCATTAACATTCCAAGATAATAGTTTAATTGCCATTATCGGCCGAAGGAAACTTTTGGAACACCAGCCGCAGATCACATTTTACTTTAGGCCTTGCTCCTCCCACTGTTTCCGTTGTAGTAGTTGCCAGTTGTTGTTGTGCCTTCATCTCTTGTTCCTTGCGTTTAGCAGCAGCTCTTGTCAGCCTTTGTTCTTTTGAATCTAAACCCGTCATAGGTATTTCCAACACTTGTAATAAATCTTCTTCCATCACAATCTGTTCTTGTACCTGCTTCACTTCTCTTCCTTCACTTCAGTCTCCTTCTTCTAGCATCCAATGGGGAAGACTTCCAACTTTAATGCCTCAACATAAAATTCTCTTGCTTTTCCAACTGTATTGAGACGATGTACTTTCCTGCATAATATACTATTATACCAGTTGGAATATCCCATCTATATTCAATCTGATGTTTTTAAGTTCATTCACCAGGAAGGCAAATTCCTTTCTAGCCCTTAACATTTTTGGTGGAATTTCCTTTAATATTAAAATATCCTGACCAGCAATCTGAATCTTCTCCCCTTATATGAAGCTTGCAAAATCTGATTTCTCACTGTTCTGTTTGTAAAATAAATAACAACATCCCTTGGCAACTTTTTTGCCTTGCTATCCAAGAATTCACACGATATATTTTATCAATTTGATAAGCCACATCTGCTGGACGAGCTGCTAATATCTCAGCAAATACTTCAGAAAAATTTCCTTAAATCCTCTTCTTTATTCTCTTTCAGACCACGAATTCTTAGAGCAAATTCCATATTTCTGTATTGTATCAAAACTATTTCATCCTCTGTTTTTCCATTTTACTTTGAAATTCATCCATTTTATTTTCTAATTTTAAATTATGTTGCTTAATTTCTTCAACCTCCTCTTCCAATAAAATCACATTATTTGCCAAACTTTGTACTGCAATTACAAATCCTTCTTTAACTTCTTTATTTCCCACTTGAATTTCTGATATCTGCTCTTTCATTTCAGACAGCTCATCAGTTATTACTTTAAATTTTTCTTGCATAAAGTCTTTTAAATTCTCTTGTACGCCTCTAAGTTCAATGTTCTAGTCTCTGCTGTATGAGCTGGAGAGGCACCAGCTGATAAAGTTCCAGAGCTCTTTGTTACAGTAGACTTTAATTGTTTGGCTGCCATCTTCTATAAAATTATTTATTTATTTCCAACTTAATATTCAGTTTAAATCTTCTTAACCTCTGAAACACAGTCCTTTAAAGCTTTTTAAAGCAATATTTAAAAGAAAATCTCCTAGATTCTAGGCAGCAAAGAGTTAAAGAGTTAAAGCAGCAAGTAACATGCAAATTACCAACTGCAGACCCAACGCTGAAAGTATCGCTTTCGCTTTCCACTCGTTAACTTGTTAACAATTCGCCTCCATTTTCTTGCTGTTTTCAAGCTTGTTACAAAGTATCGGGAATCGGCTTGGCTACTTGCATAAAGTTCTCCCACTTTCGCTCTGTCCGTATAATCCTTTATTGTCCAAAATAAATCTCGGCGTTTGGTCGTGGTGATTGGTTCCGCCCAAGCAGAAGAATCCTCGGATCTGGAGCTCTTCGGGTTGCTGGAGGGAACTTAACCCTTCAAACCCCTTTTTTCTCAGGGGCTTTAGGGAAATTCAACCTCTGCCCTCAGCTCACCCCCTCCTCTTCTCCCGAAGAGAGGGTTTTTCAAACTGCTGGACTGCAGATTTAAGCTGTCCTAGCGATTCCACAAAATCCAGAGGTTGGTGATCGTAAAGATCACCGCCATCACCTACGGTGCCAAACCGGAAGCCCGGCCAGCTCCTCTTTTAGCTTCCGGCGCACACATGCGCGCTGGCCAGCTGGTCTGAAGATGCATGCCGGAACCCGGAAGAGCAGCTGGCAGTGCATGTGCCCACAGAGAGGGCTCTGCGTGCCACCTCTGGCACACGTACCATAGGTTCACCATCACAAGACTATACATTGAATGTGGTTTGTTAGCCAGCTCTCCAACATTTATTTGAACCTGCAGGAATGCTTTCAGCTGCCTTAGCTTATCTTTTGGAAAGGCAAGACTTAAGAAAGATCACAAAGTATAATCAGAAACACCAATGTTGCCTGTAATACATCCTTTGCTTTGTGATGGGTCCTTTGCTTTCACTGTTAAGTGAAAAAAACATAAATAAAAACTTCATATTATATAAGGTTTAAAATCTGGAGGCTTCCAAGGGAGATCTTTGTGCGCGCTGCGGTTATGATCAAGAACTCAAGGTAATCTATATGGCAATAGATGTAGATATTTCACAACAAGCAGGCTAATCAACAGCCCAAAGATCTTACTGTATATGCAGAAATTCAAGTCCAGATCAGTCTATATTTAGTTCAGCTTTAAAAAAAACCAACTAGCAAGAATACAATACAGGATAAATGCTTTTCAGACCATGTTTTGTTCCCTTTCTTATGTAGGAATAGAAATATGAAAATAGCTCCATTATTAACTTGTGTGCACAAACAGTTAAATAGCAATAGCACTTAGATGTATATACCACTTCATAGTTCTTTACAGCCCTCTTTAAGCAGTTTACAGAGTCAGCATATTGCCACCAACAATCTGAGTCCTCATTTTACTGACCTCGGAAGAAGAGAAGGTTGAGTCAACCTTGAGCCACTCAGAATCAAACTCCTAAAGTGAGCAGTGAGTTGGCTTCTAACACTTTGCCACCATGGCTCTTAAATATACATTATTAAACAAGGCTTCTTATGCCAAATTTTCAGCTAGACTAGCTTCTCTTTTGTTTATCCTATACATAACATTCTTTCTATATTGTTTGAATAATAACATGGTTAAATAAAAAGTAGATATTTTGGTGGGGGGGGGAGGCAGAGAGGAAACACATTGTATAAGTGTTTTAGGTTGTTGTTGTTTTAAAAAAAATGTCCAAAATCTGAATTTTAGATCAGAAAGATGAGTATCAGGAGCCATGAGTTTGGGGAGAAAATAAATGATGAGGTTATGTAATTATATGTGGTTATAAAGGAGATATGAAGTCATGTAGTTGGCTTGTCAGAAGGTATGGGTGTAACAGTAATTTCTCCATCTGTATAAAAATAAAATTAAACGGAACAGAAAACTGATGAGAACCCTCAATCAAATTGGATATGCTCATTTCATGAAGTAACCTGCTGGAATCTAAGAGCAGTTCCCAGGGGCATGAAGTAAGCCATGCAGTAGTGCTCCAACAATCTAATCTTGCTTTTGAATGAACTACTCAATGCCAAACCAAAATGTTGGCAGCCGAGAACCAATGACCACTGTTTCCTGGGTTTTTGTGCAGCATGCACATATGTCAGCATAACTTACCTTTTATAAAGCACTTCCAGCTTCAGGCCCTGTTTCAGTGTTTAAACTTTTGAGAGTTTGATTATTGCTTCAAATAACAAAGTAATCAAATTTCCAGAATAGGTTATCTCAGTGATGGCGAACCTATAGCACTCAAAGCCCTCTCTGTGGGCATGCTAGCCGTTGCCCCAATTCAGCTCCACTGTGCATGTGTGCACGCCTCCCATCAGCCAGCTGGTCTTCAGGTCTCTGCCATGCATGTGTGGGTGTGGGGCACATTAGCGGGGCACACACGAATTGCTGGGGATTCTGGGAGTTGAAGTCTGCCAGGTTTAAAGTTGCCATGGGTGGAGATCCCTAATCTAGTACTACCAGATTGGAGCTGCAGAACTCTAGATCAGCGGTCACCAACTGGTGGTCCATGGACTACTGGTGGACTATGAGAAAATTTTGGTGCTCCACAGAAAAATAATTTGTATTTTTTATATTGCACTAAATCAAAGGTCCTCAAACTATGACCCCTGGGGCAGATACGTGCAATGAACTTCTGTGTTGCTGCAGAGAGTCTTCCCCTTCGAGATCTTTTTGAGCAGGTCGGAGTGGGGGGGAAATTCCGACTTGGAGTCTGCTTCAGCCTCCTGGTGTGGGGCTTTGGGCGAAGATTGGAGGGAAGTGCCACTGATGGCGAACAACCAGAGGGCCTTGTTCCAATGGTACTGCATCATGGCCTGGAACTGGCTGACCATCTCAGCCCACTGAGCCTCCAGGCACTGGTACTTGGTCTTGCACTCTCACAGGTCTTCCCTCTGCTTGGAAAGCCTATTCTCATAGTCCTCAGTGAGGTGCTTCTGCTGAGCCTCCTTCTCGGTCAGATCCAATTTGAACTAAGCAGCTGTTTTGCCAACTCTTTCTCATGGCTGTTTAGCTCAAACAACTGCTTCCTGTTGGGGCCCTAAGGAGTCTGAGTGGGTAGGTGAGGAGTGGCTGGGAGGAGAGGGGTGAGTAGAGGCTGGTGAGGCGCCCCTTGATGTGAGTGACATTGAGTTGGCCATGCCCACCCAGTCATATGATCACCTACCCACACCCACCCAGCCAGTTATTAGGCAGATCATATTAGTGGTCCGTGGGATTTAAAATTATGAATTTAGTAGTCCCTGCGGTCCGAAAGGTTAGTGACCCCTGCTCTAGATGACCAGTATATGGTGGCTAAAAGTTAATGTTTTCTTATTTCTAGCCTTCCATCTAATGGACATGCTGATTTCTACAGTCATAGCTGGTCATCAGTATGCTAAAAATACTTGAAGCAAAGAACAAAACAAAGACCTTCCCCTGCTACCATACATATTACACTTTGCTTTGCTTTATTTTATTTATTAAATTTTAATAAATTTAAGCCACCCGTTTCCCTGTTGAATGTTTGTTTATTTTACTTTCAATGAAATCTTATTTTAACTCAAGGGGAAGAATCTTTCATCCCATCTGGCTGCTTTAGGGTGGTGGGACAAGCTAAGTGGAATCCACAGTTCCTACCTTTCGATGTCTCTCTTGCTCCCAGCATCTTCTTTCTAAAGTACTCACCTGTCAACCTAATGGCAGGATTGCTCCTAAGCTTTTATTTTGCTGCTATTGCTTCCAGTTGGCAACACTGTTGAACTTTTAAAATTCATTTTAATTCAGTCCAGTCAAATGCTTAAGTTCACCAAAATATATAACAAAATACAAAAGTAATAAAAATAATAATAATGCAATAGAAAATATAATGCAATATAACAGTGCTGTCAATGCCCCTGTTGGAGTGTGAATCTGCGGGGGGGGGAGATGGGCTGGAATAAGAACTGACAAGAGATGGAGAGGCCAGCTCTGTTGGCCTTGGAGGAAACTAGGGAAGGGCCGAGTCAGTCCAGGCAAGGCTTTTCTGAATTAGTAAGGCCTGCAGACAGGGAGACCTCATGAGAAGAGCAAGGACTACCCCCTCTTGATCCTAGATCAAGGAGGGAAGAGAGATGGCAGGTCTGAATGGGGAGGAACAGGCTCCAGCTCAACCCCTCCAAGACAGAGTGGCTGTGGGTTCTGGGGTCCCGGTACAGTCATCTTATGCCATCGCTGACTGTTGGGGGGTGAAGTACTGGCCCCCAGGGGGAGGGTGTGCAACTTGGGCGTTCTCCTGGACGATCGGCTGTCCTTAGAGGAACACCTGACGGCCATCGCCAGGGGAGCATTTTATCAGGTTCGCCTGATTCGCCAGTTGAGCCCCTTCCTAGACCGGGACTCCTTACACACGGTCACTCACGCCCTCGTTACTTCCCGCCTGGGCTATTGCAATGCTACATGGGGCTCCCTTGAAGAGCACCAGGAGGCTCCAGCTAGTCAGAAAGTGGCTCTTGGTGGAGAGGAGCACCTCGTTGCTCCCATATAACACCTATCCTGCGTGGCCTGCACTGGCTGCTGGTAGCCTTCTGGGTGCAATTCAAGGTGCTGGTCATCACCTTTAAAGCGCTCCATGGCTTAGGACCAGGCTATTTATGAGACTGCCTTCTGCCACCGATAGCCTCCCAACAACCTGTGCGCTCCCACAGGGTGGGCTTTCTCAGGGTGCCGTCGACCAAACAATGTTGGTTGGCGGCCCCCAAGGGGAGAGCCTTCTCTGTGGCGGCACCGGCCCTTTGGAATGAGCTGCCTCTGGGGCTGCGCCAACTCCCCAACCTCCAGACCTTCAAACGTGAACTTAAGACTTCATTATTTCATCGTGCGGAACTAGCCTAAGAGTAATTTTAAATCGAAATTTTTAAATGGGTTTTATGTCGGTCTATGACCGTTTTAGTTTGATTCGGCCTATTAAATATTTGGTTTTAATTCTGTTTTAAATTTGCGGTTTGTATTCTGTGTTTTTAAATATGGCTGTAAACCGCCCTGAGTCCTTCGGGAGAAGGGCGGTATAGATATGTAAATTATATATATATATATGTTTTCTGAGGTTTTCACGGGTGTTTGTATATAGGTCTTTGGTTGTTCGGGTTTTCTCCCGTGTAAAATTGGAAGTGTCTTGGCGTCGTAAGTCCCATTCGTCACCTTCAGGCTTCAGCTTCGTGCTTCTGGGAGCAATGTGTGATCGCAGCTGTTTCTTCCTTTTAACTGCTAGTGGGGGTTTGAACTGATTGGATGGGAGCTTGGCTGTGCTCTGATTGGATGGGGGTTTTTCTGTGCTCTGATTGGCTGGGGGTGTGTCCTGTGTTGGTGGGGGCTTGGTTGTGCTCAGTCTAGTCTGTGCTGCAGGGGGATTTGAGCTGGTGAGCTGCATAGCTGTTGTTTGGCTTTGTGGTCATGCTACATCTTCATAGTGGGTGTCAGTCTGCTGCATGAATGGATTGGAGGGGTTTGAAATGGCTAATGTTGCAGCTGCGGTCTGGCTTCTGGTCCTTGGTCGTGCTTCATGATCAGTGTGGGTTTGGGTCTGCTTTCTGGGTGGATGTGCGGTGGTGACATCCTGTGTGGACCTTGTGAGTGTGGGTCTGGTGTCATTCCTCGTGTTAGGGACTCGTTTGTCAATAATGGTTTCAAATGGCTGGTAGGCGGAGGTGTCATCTCGTTTGTTCATGCTGTGTGGGTGTTTTCTATCTCAATGGCTTCTCTGATTATTCTGTTGTTAAAGTGTTCAGTTTTGGCGATAGTTCTGGTCTTTTAAAGTCAATATCATGTCCTGTGACTTTAAAGTGTTGGACCAGGGAAGAAGTTGGTTCCTCTTTTTGAATGAGTTCTTGTGTTCTTCAATCGTGCACTTATTCTTCTGTTGGTTTGTCCAATGTATGTGGTGGGCAGGCGGTGCATGGGATTTCATATACTCCTTGATTTTCTAACTCAATTTTGTCTTTGGGGTTTCTTAGGATGGTGGATATTTTTCTGTTTGTGCAGAATGCTGTCTTTATGTTGTGTTTGTGGAGGATCTTGCTGATTCTGTCTGTGGTGCCTTTTATATATGGGAGGAGGGCTGTGCCGCTTTTCTTGTTCGCTGTCTTGGTTTTTGGTGGGGTGTTCTTTTTGGATTAGCTTGGTATTCTTATTTGTTTGGAACCCATTGGATGTTAGTACGTTAGTGAGAGTGTCTAGTTCGGGTTTTAGGTGTTGTTCATCAGCTAAGCATTTTATTTATTTATTTATTAAATTTTAATAAATTTAAGCCACCCGTTTCCCTGTTGAATGTTTGTTTATTTTACTTTCAATGAAATCTTATTTTAACTCAAGGGGAAGAATCTTTCATCCCATCTGGCTGCTTTAGGGTGGTGGGACAAGCTAAGTGGAATCCACAGTTCCTACCTTTCGATGTCTCTCTTGCTCCCAGCATCTTCTTTCTAAAGTACTCACCTGTCAACCTAATGGCAGGATTGCTCCTAAGCTTTTATTTTGCTGCTATTGCTTCCAGTTGGCAACACTGTTGAACTTTTAAAATTCATTTTAATTCAGTCCAGTCAAATGCTTAAGTTCACCAAAATATATAACAAAATACAAAAGTAATAAAAATAATAATAATGCAATAGAAAATATAATGCAATATAACAGTGCTGTCAATGCCCCTGTTGGAGTGTGAATCTGCGGGGGGGGGAGATGGGCTGGAATAAGAACTGACAAGAGATGGAGAGGCCAGCTCTGTTGGCCTTGGAGGAAACTAGGGAAGGGCCGAGTCAGTCCAGGCAAGGCTTTTCTGAATTAGTAAGGCCTGCAGACAGGGAGACCTCATGAGAAGAGCAAGGACTACCCCCTCTTGATCCTAGATCAAGGAGGGAAGAGAGATGGCAGGTCTGAATGGGGAGGAACAGGCTCCAGCTCAACCCCTCCAAGACAGAGTGGCTGTGGGTTCTGGGGTCCCAGTACAATCATCTTATGCCATCGCTGACTGTTGGGGGGTGAAGTACTGGCCCCCAGGGGGAGGGTGTGCAACTTGGGCGTTCTCCTGGACGATCGGCTGTCCTTAGAGGAACATCTGATGGCCATCGCCAGGGGAGCATTTTATCAGGTTCGCCTGATTCGCCAGTTGCGCCCCTTCCTAGACCGGGACTCCTTACGCACGGTCACTCACGCCCTCGTTACTTCCCGCCTGGACTATTGCAATGCTCTCTACATGGGGCTCCCCTTGAAGAGCACCAGGAGGCTCCAGCTAGTCCAGAAAGTGGCTGCGCGGGTGATAGAGGGAGCACCTCGTTGTTCCCATATAACACCTATCCTGCGTGGCCTGCACTGGCTGCTGGTAGCCTTCTGGGTGCAATTCAAGGTGCTGGTCATCACCTTTAAAGCGCTCCATGGCTTAGGACCAGGCTATTTATGAGACTGCCTTCTGCCACCGATAGCCTCCCAACGACCTGTGCGCTCCCACAGGGTGGGCCTTCTCAGGGTGCTGTCGACCAAACAATGTCGGTTGGCGGCCCCCAAGGGGAGAGCCTTCTCTGTGGCGGCACCGGCCGTTTGGAATGAGCTGCCTCTGGGGCTTCGCCAACTCCCCAACCTCCAGACCTTCAAACGTGAACTTAAGACTTTATTATTTCATCGTGTGGAACTAGCCTAAGAGTAATTTTAAATCGAAATTTTTAAATGGGTTTTATGTCGGTCTATGACCATTTTAGTTTGATTCGGCCTATTAAATATTTGGTTTTAATTCTGTTTTAAATTTGCGGTTTGTATTCTGTGTTTTTAAATATGGCTGTAAACCGCCCTGAGTCCTTCGGGAGAAGGGCGGTATAGAAATTGAATTTTATATATATATATATATATATATATATATGTTTTCTGAGGTTTTCACGGGTGTTTGTATATAGGTCTTTGGTTGTTCGGGTTTTCTCCCGTGTAAAATTGGAAGTGTCTTGGCGACGTTTCGACGAAGTCTCATTCGTCATCTTCAGGCTTCAGCTTCGTGCTTCTGGGAGCAATGTGTGATCGCAGCTGTTTCTTCCTTTTAACTGCTAGTGGGGGTTTGAACTGATTGGATGGGAGCTTGGCTGTGCTCTGATTGGATGGGGGTTTTCTGTGCTCTGATTGGCTGGGGTGTGTCCTGTGTTGGTGGGGGCTTGGTTGTGCTCAGTCTAGTCTGTGCTGCAGGGGATTTGAGCTGGTGAGCTGCATAGCTGTTGTTTGGCTTTGTGGTCATGCTACATCTTCATAGTGGGTGTCAGTCTGCTGCATGAATGGATTGGAGGGGTTTGAAATGGCTAATGTTGCAGCTGGTCTGGCTTCTGGTCCTGGTCGTGCTTCATGATCAGTGTGGGTTTGGGTCTGCTTTCTGGGTGGATGTGCGGTGGTGACATCCTGTGTGGACCTTGTGAGTGTGGGTCTGGTGTCATTCCTCGTGTTAGGGACTGCTTTGTCAATAAGGGCGGTTTCCAAATGGCTGGTAGGCGGAGGTGTCATCTCGCTTTGTTCATGCTGTGTGGGTGTTTTCTATCTCAATGGCTTCTCTGATTATTCTGTTGTTAAAGTGTTCAGTTTTGGCGATAGTTCTGGTCTTTTTAAAGTCAATATCGTGTCCTGTGACTTTAAAGTGTTGGACCAGGGAAGAAGTTGGTTCCTCTTTTTTGAATGAGTTCTTGTGTTCTTCAATGCGCGCACTTATTCTTCTGTTGGTTTGTCCAATGTATGTGGTGGGGCAGGCGGTGCATGGGATTTCATATACTCCTTGATTTTCTAACTCAATTTTGTCTTTGGGGTTTCTTAGGATGGTGGATATTTTTCTGTTTGTGCAGAATGCTGTCTTTATGTTGTGTTTGTGGAGGATCTTGCTGATTCTGTCTGTGGTGCCTTTTATATATGGGAGGAGGGCTGTGCCGTTTTCTTGTTCTCTGTCTTGGATTTTAGTGGGGGGTTCTTTTTGGATTAGCTTGGTAATCTTATTTGTTTGGAATCCATTGGATGTTAGTACGTTAGTGAGAGTGTCTAGTTCGGGTTTTAGGTGTTGTTCATCAGCTAAGCATTTTATTTATTTTATTTATTTATTTATTTTATTAGATTTTTATACCGCCCTTCTCCCGAAGGACTCAGGGCGGTGTACAGCCGAAATAAAATACAGAGTATATACAATTAAAAGAAATTAAAAGAAACTATTAATAAATGGCCGATAATTTAAAAAATTTACAAATGTTTAAAATCTCTAAAACCCCAATTTAAAATCAACTATTTATGCCAGTCCTGCTTGAGTAAATAAGTATGTATTTAGCTCACGACGGAAGGTCCGAAGATCAGGAACTTGACGTAAGCCAGGGGGGAGTTCTTCAGAAGTGCGGTGCTCCACAGAGAAGGCCCTACCCCTGGGAGCCGCCAGCCGACATTGTTTGGCGGACGGCACCCTGAGAAGGCCCTCTCTGTGAGAGCGTACGGGTCGATGGGAGGCATACGGTAACAGCAGGCGGTCTCGTAAGTACCCGGGTCCTAAGCCATTTTGTTCTGGAGATGAGTGTCTTGGCTACGGAGTTGATCTGTGCTGGGTGGTGGTGTGAGAGTGCGTGCAGATAGCGGTTTGTGTGTGTTTTCTTCTGGTAGATGGTGTGTCCTAGGGAGCCATTGGGTTTTCTGTAGACTAAGACATCCAGGAAGGGAAGTTGGTTATTAACTTCTGTTTCCATGGTGAACTGTATTTTGGGGTGTAGGCTATTGAGGTGTGTGAGGAAGTTGTCAAGTTTTTCCCGTGTGGCCAGATTATGAAGGTGTCGTCTACATATCTGAGCCAGAGTTTGGGTTTGTGATCAGATTTTTCTAGAGCTTGGGTTTCAAAGTGTTCCATGTAGAGATTGGCAATGACAGGTGAGAGGGGTGATCCCATGGGTGCTCCTTCTACTTGTTTGTATTTTTGTCCATTATAGATGAAGTATGTGTTGGATAGGCAGTGGTTGGTCAGATCTAGGATGTGCTTGGGGGGGTTATATTTGTTTTGGATAGCTGTCAAGGCTTCTTTGATTGGCACTTGGGTGAAGAGGGATATGACATCAAAGCTCACGAGTAGGTTGCTGGGCTGTAAGTTTTGTTTCTTTATGATCTCTATGAACTGGAATGAGTTTTTTACGTGTGAGGTGATGGATTCTGCATAGGGCTGTAGTTGTTTGGCGAGAAATTTGGCTAGGTTTTGTAGAGGTGAGCCTATGGAGCTGACTATGGGTCTGAGTGGGGTTCCTTCTTTGTGTATCTTGGGGAGGCCATAGAGCTTAGGGCATCTGGATGATTTCTCTCTGGGAATGATTCTTTGTTGGATTTCTTCGCTGATGGGGGAGGCTTTTATTTTGGATCTAGTGGTTTTTTCTAGGTAGGTGGTGGGGTCTGTGTTTAGGGGCTTGTATGCAGGGTCTTGGAGTAGGTTGGTTAATTTGGTTTGGTAGTCAGATGTGTTCATAACCACCGTGGCGTTGCCCTTGTCTGCTGGTAGGATTATTATGCTGGTATCTTTTTTCAGGTTAAGTAGTGCTGTCTGTTCCTCTTTGGGTAAGTTGCTTTTGGGTGGCTTGCTGGTGCAGAGGATGTTGGAGATCTCGAGTCTGATTTTGTTAGCGTCATCGGGGTTGATTTTGGTCAGGCTGGTTTCAACTCCGCATATAATGGTTTCAGTGGGGATGTATTTGGGAGTGACTGCAAAGTTGAATCCTTTGGAAAGGACATCGGTTTCAGCTTTGGTGAGGATCCTATCTGAGATGTTATGCACTGTTTGTTTCATGTGTTGCTGTGAGGGTGGAGGGGTTTGTTTCTGGCGTTCTTGTAGTCTTCAGAGTTTGTTGGTGTGCGTGTCTGTCTTGAGGGTGGTCTGTGTTTCGGCTCTCCAGACGGCAAGTTGTTTGGATTTGTCCCAAAGTGCAGGGTGCATCTTGTTGCTGAGTTTGAGGTGAAGTGTGAGGAGATCTTTGTTGATTTGATCTAGGAGGAATCTTTTTGTGTGAAGTTCATTTCTGATTAAGGCCAATTCTGTTCTTTTTAGGATGCGTTTGGTGGCTGCAGAGTTGGAGTGGAATTTCAATTGGAAGCATTTGGGGATTAAATTTGATCTCGGCAGTTTAGAGGAATGCGAGGTCACATAAAATGGAAGCTCTTTGGACTTCTAGTTTTCATAGGTCCTGGTCAGATGGTGGATTTCCTCCCGTGAGGTGCAATATTTGTTTTCTGAGGTTTTCACGGGTGTTTGTATATAGGTCTTTGGTTGTTCGGGTTTTCTCCCGTGTAAAATTGGAAGTGTCTTGGCGACGTTTCGACGAAGTCTCATTCATCATCTTCAGGCTTCAGCTTTGTGCTTCTGGGAGCAATGTGTGATCGCAGCTGTTTCTTCCTTTTAACTGCTAGTGGGGGTTTGAACTGATTGGGTGGGAGCTTGGCTGTGCTCTGATTGGATGGGGGTTTTTCTGTGCTCTGATTGGCTGGGGGTGTGTCCTGTGTTGGTGGGGGCTTGGTTGTGCTCAGTCTAGTCTGTGCTGCATATATATAGGTGCTATATGTGCTATATATAGGTCTTTGGTTATTCGGGTTTTCTCCCGCGTAAAATTGGAAGTGTCTTGGTGATGTTTCGACGAAGTCTCATTCGTCATCTTCAGGCTTCAGCTTCGTGCTTCTGGGAGCAATGTGTGATTGCAGCTGTTTCTTCCTTTTTAACTGCTAGTGGGGGTTTGAACTGATTGGGTGGGAGCTTGGCTGTGCTCTGATTGGATGGGGGTTTTTTGTGCTCTGATTGGCTGGGGGTGTGTCCTGTTTGGGTGGGGGCTTGGTTGTGCTCAGATTAGTCTGAGTTACAGGGGCATTTGAGCTGGTGAGCTGCACTGCTGCTGTTTGGCTTCGTGTTCGTGGTCGTGCTACATCTTCCAATTATGTAGATAGGAAGATGGAGATTATGGGGACTATGCAGCAAAAAGAGAAACACTGAACATTTGATCACTATCCCAAAACCTTAAAGTAAAAGCCCATATACATGCACACATACACAAACCCCAACCTTGTTTATTTTTGAGGTTTTGAAGGAACTAATAACAATGTTAAACTACAGGCATGCAATACAGATGCAAAAACAAACTCAAGTGCTTCCTTGAGCTCTTTTTCTTACTAGTGTTCTCAATATTCAATCATAGATCAATTCCAAACTGCTCCAGCAAAGGAATTTACCCTGACATAGACATATAAAAATCCTCCTTCCAAAATATTAAAGCTATAAATTTCAGGACAAAATATAATCATGTCTTAAAGAAAACTGAGGCTTTGTTTGGCATTAAACCAGCTTTCTATTTTATTTTATATTTTTAAAAAAACACTTAGATTGGGAAATCTTGTAGGTACAGTATCTGCAGATTGGTATATTCCAGGATCATACAATATATTTGCCACTAAATTGTACATCAAACTGACTCAATACTAGTTTTTTTTTGTTAGTTAGTTTTGTAAGACTGCCATATGTTTGAACAACTCAAAAAAGCATGCAGGATATTGAAAACATAACATAACAGTAGAAGAACAAATAAATACCAAACAGTTATCCTAGGAATGCCACAAACAAAATAATCCTAGTCCTAGACACTAGAGCCAAAAACCTGCTGGAAGAGCCAGATCTTTTTAGCCTTTCTAAAGAACACCCAGGTTGGGCTACATGGACCTAGGACAGTGGTGAGTTGCCCCTGATTCGGACCAGTTCTATAGAACCAGTAGTAAAACCGGTGGGAGGCTCTGCCCATTGATACCAACGTCATCAGGAAGCTTCTGTGCATTCGCAGAAGTGTGCGCGCATGGCCCCATTGCAAACCAGTACTAAAGGTAAGTAGAACCCACACCTGACTTAGGGGTAATGCTGCTGCAAACTATAGGAGCAATGACAGAGACCAAGTTCTGGAGTTCCATGAGATGATATCCTTCAGTGAGGAGATCCATAGTTTGTTGACCTTGTCAGACATTATAATATGAGCCAAGACAATTGGAGAGAGGTAGTCCTGCTGTTAGCTGACACACCTACATTGCTGATGCAGTATCTGAGGTGGGTTGTAATGTTTCTCCACAAAGCAAAGAATTGTTTTAAGAAGAGAGAGAACAATTGCTATTCATAAACAAAGGGAATGGCATTATGATTAAAGATGCATAAAGTTATGGATGTCCAATCCACTCAATAGAAATGCTTGGAAAGTCTGTTTTGGACAGTGTTTAGTTCATTGTAACAGAGTTCAAGGAGTTCCAGCCGAATATAATTTTGAACATGTTTCTTAAAACAGTCATTAATTACAAGGTAATGTTGAAAATGAACTTGCTGTGCAGACAGCCCAAAAATTGGAAAATAGAAAGGCACCCATGAGTGACAGGTCTATAACAATAGTTAGCGGAAGCCTTCCAAAAAACACTTGATGTGTTTACAATAACATTTCTAGATCAATTTAGCTTCCAGTGGCAACATATAAGAAAAGTGGAGTGTGATTGCTCCTCTTAAAGGTGAGAGCCTTTATGGGCTAGTTTTACAGTTATAGATAAAAACTATATACTAAGCAACCTTCCCCAACCTAAATTATGTTGTACTATAATTCTCAGTTCTCATAAGTGTAAAACTACTAACTAGAGCACTACTAACTAGAGCATACAAAATATTTGCTAGACCAATTCTCGAATACAGCTCATCTGTCTGGAACCTGCACTGCATATTTGACATTAATACAATTGAGCACGTCCAGAAATATTTCACAAGAAGAGTCCTCCACTCCTCTGCCTACAATAAAATACCTTATGCCACCAGACTTGAAATCCTGGGTTTAGAAAATTTAGAACTACGCCACCTTCGGTATGACCTAAGCATAGCTCATAAAATCATCTGCTACAATGTCCTACCTGTCAACTTCAGCTTCAACCACAACAATACATGAGCACCCAATAGATATAAACTTAAAGTGAACCGCTCCAAACTCAATTGCAGAAAATATGACTTCAGTAACAGTTGTCAATGCCTCGAATGCACTATCAGACTTTGTGGTCTCAGCCCAAAACCCCAAAAACTTTAACTTAAGACTGTCTACTGTTGACTTCACTCCATTCCTAAGAGGTCTGTAAGGGACATGCATAAGAGCACCCGTGTACCTACCGTCCCTGTCCTAATGTCCCCTTTAATTGTATTCACTTTAGGTATTCAATTCATGCTTATACTTATATATATTATCTAATATGTACTCAACTAAATAAATAAATATCTGGACTGTGCTCATATACTTTTGGAGGCCAATAAATTTTAGGAAAGTTGTAAAAAGGTATAGTAAGAATTGATTCTGGAATAGAAATATAACAGAAAATATTAATGTATTACTTACTATCCAGCCAATATTGCTACTGTGTCCAAATCAAAGCAATGATTTACTTATTCTAAGTGGTTGTTAGCAATATATTTCCTTGGTAAAACATTCCTTTTGGTTTAATCCTTTTCTGAGATAGCATGATATTCTTCTATATGCTTCTTCCAGTATATTAATTGAAAATGTAATGTTGGCTTTTGGCATATGCCAATGTGTGGATGTTACAGCCATCCATTTGTCACCAGTACAACAGTAATGTAATGAATAGAACAGAACAGAGCAGAATTCTTTATTGGCAAAGTGTAATAGGATACACAAGGAATTTGTCTTTGGTGCATATGCTCTCAGTCTACCTAAAAAGACAAGATACGTTCGTCAAGAATCATATATACAACACTTAATGATAGTCATAGGGTACAAATAAGCAATCAAATCATACTAGGAAACAATATCAATATAAATCGTAAGGATACAGCAACAAAGTTACAGTCATGCAGTCATAAGTGGGAGGAGCTGGGTGATAGGAACAATGAGAAGATTAATAGTAATGCAGACTTAGTAAATAGTTTGACAGTGTTGAGGGAATTATTTGTTTAGCAGAGTGATGGCGTTCAGGAAAAACCTGTTCTTGTGTTTAGTTGTTTTGGTGTGCAGTGCTCTATAGCTTCATTTTGAGGGTAGGACTCGAAACAATTTATGTCCAGGATGCGAGGGGTCTGTAAATTTTTTCACAGCCCTCTTTTTGACTCATGCAGGTCTTCAATGGAAGGGAGGTTGGTAGTTATTGTTTTTTCTGCAGTTCTAATTATCCTCTGAAGTCTGTGTCTGTCTTGTTGGCTTGCAGAACCAAACCAGACAGTTAAAGAGGTACAGATGACAGACTCAATAATTCCTCTGTAGAACTGTATCAACAGCTCCTTGGGCAGGTTGAGCTTCCTGAGTTGGCACAGAAAGAACATTCTTTGTTGTGGTTTTTTGATGACATTTTTGATGTTAGGTGTACATTTTAGGTCATGAGATATGGTAGAACCTAGAAATTTGAAGGTCTCTACTGTTGATACTATGTTGTCTAATATTATAAGAGGTGGTAGTATTGGAGGGTTTCTCCTAAAGTCTACCATCATTTCTACTGTTTTGAGTGTGTTCAGTTCCAGATTGTTCCGGTCGCACCACAAGGCTAGTTGTTCAACCTCCCATCTGTATGCAGATTCATCATTGTCTCAAATGAGACCGATCACTGTTGTGTCATCTGCAAACTTCAGTAGTTTAATAGATGGATCGTTTGCGATGCAGTCATTGGTATATAGAGAGAAGAGAATGTGATTAATTACAAAAATATTACATTTTACATTTAGAAAACCAATAAATTGAAGATTTAAATCTGATACTTGGTTATTCTGTTCTATCAGCTGTTAACTTAGACATTAATTGAGTATGACTAGGAAACATGGAGCCATAATTGAGCTTAGATATATGCCCCAAAATATACTTGATGAAAAGAAAAGCAAATATGTACAATATTACTAATTTGAAACCAGGTCTTCTGAAACAACTAGCCTTTAGTTGGAGGAATATTTGGTGACAGAATAAGCCACCAAGTTTAGAATTCTGGCATCTAATCAGAGAACAAGTTAAGTTATTTTTAAAAAACACTTGATGTGTTTACAATAACATTTCTAGATCAATTTAGCTTCCAGTGGCAACATATAAGAAAAGTGGGTGTGATTGCTCCTCTTAAAGGTGAGAGCCTTTATGGGCTAGTTTTACAGTTATAGATAAAACTATATACTAAGCAACCTTCCCCAACCTAAATTATGTTGTACTATAATTCTCAGTTCTCATAAGTGTAAAACTACTAACTAGAGCACTACTAACTAGAGCACTACTAACTAGAGCACTACTAACTAGAGCACTACTAACTAGAGCACTACTAACTAGAGCACTACTAACTAGAGCACTACTAACTAGAGCACTACTAACTAGAGCACTACTAACTAGAGCACTACTAACTAGAGCACTACTAACTAGAGCACTACTAACTAGAGCACTACTAACTAGAGCACTACTAACTAGAGCACTACTAACTAGAGCACTACTAACTAGAGCACTACTAACTAGAGCACTACTAACTAGAGCACTACTAACTAGAGCACTACTAACTAGAGCATACAAAATATTACATTTTACATTTAGAAAACCAATAAATTGAAGATTTAAATCTGATACTTGGTTATTCTGTTCTATCAGCTGTTAACTTAGACATTAATTGAGTATGACTAGGAAACATGGAGCCATAATTGAGCTTAGATATATGCCCCAAAATATACTTGATGAAAAGAAAAGCAAATATGTACAATATTACTAATTTGAAACCAGGTCTTCTGAAACAACTAGCCTTTAGTTGGAGGAATATTTGGTGACAGAATAAGCCACCAAGTTTAGAAATCTGGCATCTAATCAGAGAACAAGTTAAGTTATTTTTAAAAAACACTTGATGTGTTTACAATAACATTTCTAGATCAATTTAGCTTCCAGTGGCAACATATAAGAAAAGTGTTACATACATTTAGGAGTGTGATTGCTCCTCTTAAAGGTGAGAGCCTTTATGGGCTAGTTTTACAGTTATAGATAAAAACTATATACTAAGCAACCTTCCCCAACCTAAATTATGTTGTACTATAATTCTCAGTTCTCATAAGTGTAAAACTACTAACTAGAGCACTACTAACTAGAGCACTACTAACTAGAGCACTACTAACTAGAGCATACAAAATATTACATTTTACATTTAGAAAACCAATAAATTGAAGATTTAAATCTGATACTTGGTTATTCTGTTCTATCAGCTGTTAACTTAGACATTAATTGAGTATGACTAGGAAACATGGAGCCATAATTGAGCTTAGATATATGCCCCAAAATATACTTGATGAAAAGAAAAGCAAATATGTACAATATTACTAATTTGAAACCAGGTCTTCTGAAACAACTAGCCTTTAGTTGGAGGAATATTTGGTGACAGAATAAGCCACCAAGTTTAGAATTCTGGCATCTAATCAGAGAACAAGTTAAGTTATTTTTAAAAAATATGAGTCTCTCTTCAACAATGATCAAACTAAACAGAGTTGACAGATTTGACAGAGTTGGAGAGATTCTTTACCAGAAAAGTTTGAGAATTCATCCAGGAACAAGCTTTCCGATTATCAAAGAACAAAATGTGTATCAATTGTACAATGAAGAAAATTCTAGCAATCAAAATGACGATGAAAAAGGAGATATTCTTGTTTGTTTGTTTGTTTGTTTGTTTGTTTGTTTCAGTAGAATAAAATTACTATTCACATGGAGCATCATTCTGTAATGAAATTCTCCGTGGGAATAGACCATTTCATAGAGAGGCTGCTACATTATGTACCAAACTTGACAGATGCAAAGGGGATAAAATTACAAATTGGTTTGGGCGCTGTAAGAGTTTGACTCTTGGGCAGTATCATGGCTCATTTGTTGTTTATTTCTTGGTTGGGGTTAGGGATATTATTGGGTAATTTTTCACAAAACAATCTTGGGAGATGTAGACATTTCATTTCTCTCTGCCTTTCATCTGCATTAGTTAAAACTGTAATTTTTGAACAATTTGACACAGCCTCTAGTAGCCTATAGATCAGTGGTGAAATCCAATTTTTTTTACTACCGCTTCTGTGGGTGTGACTTGGTGGGCGTGGTGTGGGTCTGTGGGTGTGGCTTGGTGGGCATGACAGGGGAAGGATACTGCAAAATCCCCAATCCCTCCACACTCCTGGGGGAAGGATATTGCAAAATCTCCATTCCCAACCCACTCTGGGGCCAGCCAGAGGTGGTATTTGCTGGTACTCCGAACTACTCAAAATTTCCGCTACCGGTTCTCCGAACTGCTCAAAATTTCCGCTACTGGTTCTCCAGAACCTGTCAGAACCTGCTGGATTTCACCACTGCTATAGATATAGTAGTAAAATGTCATGTAGAAAATGAGGGCTAGCATTCTGGAATTGGGGGTTTTATGGGCTTCTTCTTTCTCCATTTTTAATTCTATTAATGTAGGCCAGAATTTCTTGCCAATAATTCTGATCTACCCAGCCTTCCACACGGAAAAGACCAAAAACAATATGTGCACATTAGTCTAATTGTGCAGTTGTTGTGGCATTGCTTTGGTTTAGAACTTCAGAAGATTGTGGCTTTATTGCCACAAGTCATTGAAAGGTGAACACTACCATTTTGCTAGAGCATTGCTCTTTATGATTCTCCGTGAAACAAATTTTCTTCATTTCAAAGGATGTTTACCAGCCAACACCATTCTTTACTTCTTTCAAACTTATCTTTAGAGTGAAAGGAGGGGGGGAGTTATAATTTTCCTAATTCTTTCTCTCCCTGTATTGTTCTTTCTCTAAAGTTTCTTCTGGAAACTTGCTAAAATTTTCCCTCTGGCTTGCAGCGGATATATGCTGGGTAGAGGAAATGTGGAACCTTGTGATGCAGATAGTTCTACCAGATGATCATCTGAGCACATGCTATTTGTGTAGATTGATGGTACTAGTGAGTCATCAGCTAGAGCTGACCTTCACTGCTGTGGAAATGGGCCCTTCACTCATCATTCTCATAAAAATTCCAGTATAATAAAAGCCAACGTTATACAGTAATTTCAAGTTCTATAAAGAATGATTGTAATCTATTAGGAACTTGTTGCTGTGTTCCTGGAACCAATGGTAAAGTTCATCTGAGGGCATACTAAAGACTAATTAGATCATTCTTCCTTAACATGCTGCCTTTTAAATGTGTTGGGGTTACAGGTGCTGGAAATGTATATTTAAGTTTAGGAAAAGCTATTTGAGGCCAATGAGGCCTACTAAATCATCTTTGAGACTCCGCCTTAGGTATCAGATTTTTGTGAATGACCCCATGCATTTTAAGTTGAGAAACTCTTCATGAGTAAAAGGGGATGGATTTATTTTTTAAAATAAAAATTAACACAGACAAAGAAAATTAAAGAATGAAAATACTTATTTTGGAGTAAATATACATATGATTGCATTGTGAATTAAACATTAAATCCTATCCCCACTGAATACGGGATTCCCAAATAAGGGATGGGCTACATAATTGTTTTGTTTATAGCATCAATGCCATTATATATGTGCAATTTCCATATTATTTCCATTGATTTATTTTTAACTATTTTCTTGGAGAAAATCCATTAAAGGAATAATAGAACTGCTGCATTATAATTTTGATACATACAGTAACACTAGGATCCAGATGTCTTGAAGCTGTCTAAGAAACAAAATGCTATATAATTAGTTTTTAGCTATGTGTAGCAGGCAAAATGTTCAACATCTATTTCTAATGCAACAATTTTCATAACTGGAATATAAAACTTTTTTACTTCAAGTCTTTTTGTTTCCTTGGTTTCTCAACTTTTTTTTCTATATCTCTCTTACAATGAGTTTAAACAAGCTAGTCCCTTGTCCTAAAATTTGCTCCATCAACTGTGGGTTGCATCCTCTGTTAAAGAAAATTATGTAGCTACTTTCTGAAAACAAGCAGACATCTATGAAACAGCTTTCAGCTGTTTTGAGTACTGCCATTCCAGGTATCTATCCACGCGTGTGCTAAGTTATTTAGTCAGAAACATGTCTAGTGAGTTTTCTGTCTGAAAAACTGAACAGCTATTGCTTCATTCTCAAGCTAAGCTTTGGTTGTGATGTTTTGCATAGCAGGCACTTGAAAATATAGCCCTACAACAACCCAATTGTTCCCAAAACAATTATGTTCATTTTTATGGTTTGCCTTCAAGATCAAGGTATTTGGAAGACTTCTTTCTTTGATCACTATAATCTAAGAGAATAATAAAGTTAAGGAGATTATTAGTGAAGTCTGTGTTTGTGCTACTGATTAATTTAGAAAATTTTAGGAGCTTCTGCAGAGGCAGTGTGGAGAATACAGAATTCCTTTTTACTTAAAGCTCACTCGATGATCCAAGTGCCTTTATTTAGCTCTTTCTTCATGTTTACTTAACTCTTCTAAACCGAGATTAGTGTTTAGGACTTGGGACTGAAAAAAGATTATATTACATGGAATCCAGCAAATGTATGCAGAATCTTTTTTGTTGTTCTGAACTGAAAATTAGGGGGTTTTTTTAGAAATAAATTTCAGTTTATTCAAAGTTCTGAATGACTAAATGGGGGCTGAAGAAGAGTGTTTCTTATATAGAACAATAAAATGTTCCTGTGTTTGGTTTAAAAACACAGTCTGCCCCTGTCATGGTTTTATTCTGAATGAAACCTATCCCACTTCTTTGTAATTCTTTATTACAGACACTGGCAATATAGCAGTTATAGACGAATGGATGAAAAGAAAGACTAGTGGTGACATGATAGCAGTGTTCCAATATCTAAGGGACTGCCACAGGAAGAAGGGGTCAACCTATTCTCCAGAGACCTGAATGCAGAACAAGAAGCAATGGATGGAAACTAATCAAGGAGAGAACCAACTTAGAACTAAATTCCTGACAGTTAGAACAATTAACCAGTGGAACAACTTGCCTTCAGAACTTGTAGGTGCTCCATCACTGGAGACTTTTAAGAAGAGATTGGACAACCATTTGTTTGAAATGGTATAAGGCAAGGTGTCAAACTCAAGGCCTGGGGGCTGAATCTGGCCTGTCGGGTGCTTAGATCTGGCCTGTGGGGCCACCCTAGAAACAGCAAAGGACTGGACTGCAGTGCCCCTGCCAGTGAAAATGGAGTTTTGTTTTCACTGGCAGAGGGCGGCAGGAGGCTGTCACAGCTGAAAATGGAGCTATGGAGCCCGTTTTCACTGGCAGAGTGCTTGGGCCACCACAGACACCCATGACATGAGTGTTATCAAACTGGCCATACCCACCCTGACCACACTCACCCCAGCCCCCAAGGTCAAACAGAACCCTGATATACAGCTGTCAACGAAATCAAGTTTGACACTCCTGGTCTAGGGTTTCCTTTTTTTTTTTATTTGCATTTATATCCCGCCCTTCTCCGAAGACTCATGGTGGCTTACACTATGTTAAGCAATAGTCTTCATCCATTTGTATATTATATACAAAGTCAACTTATTCCCCCCAACAATTTGGGTCCTCATTTTACCTACCTTATAAAGGATGGAAGGCTGAGTCAACCTTGAGCCTGTTGGGCTTTGAACCTGCAGTAATTGCAAGCAGCTGTGTTAATAACAGACTGTCTTAGCAGTCTGAGTCACCAGAGGCCCTGCTTGAGGAGGAGGTTGGATTAGGATATCTCCTTCCGTTATTCTGTCAGACAGCAACACATCTATAGCTTTTCAAGATATAGCCTATAATCTGAAACAGTGAAACAACCAAAATTTACTTAAAGGTAAAGGTTTCCCTCGCACATACGTGCTAGTCATTCCTGACTCTGGTGCTCTGGTGGTGCTCAACTCTGTTTCAAAGCCGAAGAGCCAGCTCTGTCCGAAGATGTCTCCATAGTCATGTGGCTGGCATGACTAAACGCCAAAGGCGCATGGAATGCTGTTACCTTCCCACCAAAGGTGGTCCCTATTTTTCTACTTGCATTAGAACTGCTAGGTTGGCAGAAGCTGGGACAAGTAATGGGAACTTACCCTGTTACGTGGCACTTGGAATTTGAACCGCTGAACTGCCAACCTTTTGATCAACAAGCTCAGCGTCTTAGCCACTGAGCCACCATGTTCCCCCAAAAGTTACTTACTCATATTTAAATCCACTATTTTTATCCTATTTTCTGAAATAATTCGGAACAATTCTGTTCCATCTTCTGTAAAATTCCTCGTGTGTGTGTGTGTGTGTGTGTGTGTGTGTGTGTGTGTGTGTGTGTGTATGGTTTTTTTTTTTGTCTTGTTCTATTTTTTAGTTTTTCATTGTAAATTGCCCAGTCATGGTGAATCAGACAACCAATAAATTACATAAATGCATATATTACTATACATAGAAGTAAATAAAACAGCTGTCATGTTTCTCTGCAATCTTTTTTCTCCAGGTTGAACATACACATTGCTTCTAACCATTCCTTAAAACCAGGCCCTTTATCGTCTTTGCTTTCCTCTGAACATGCTTCAGTTTATCAGTGTTCTTAATCCTAAAAGGCAGGATTTAATGCAATAACCTAGATGCAGTCTAATCAATGCAGTATAGAGGGAAATGATGAGTATACTTCTATTAAAACAGGCTAGGGCTGCATTGCTTTTACATTACATTGTTGACATGTTCTGCTTCTGATCCACTAAGATGCCTAGATTCTTTTCACTAGATTCTTGTCCTCATCATCCTATGCTCCCACCTAGGTAGTTTTGCTTTTGTCTCTGTAGACATTCATCTTGCTGGGTTTTGTCCAATGTTTCAGCTTATCTAACTCTTCCTGATTCTTATTCCTGTCCTGTGTTTGCTATCCTTCCACCTTTTTGTTTTCTGCGAAGTTGAGAATTATATTTTCTAACCCCTTATCCAAGTCATTCAAAAAATTTGCCAAATAGAGTTCTGCTGTACTATACTGTACTAATACAGCCCTGATGCTAAGTCATTGTCTTACAATAATAGCATATGAGGTTTCCATTAGCTCAGTGTATGTCTGATGGTAGATCAGTGTATGTCTGATGGAGGATATTTCACCTGCACACAGATTTCTGTTAACATTTTTTTCTAAATGTTTACAAACTGACAGCTTAATAATTTGTTCTAGAGTGGTGCCCATCATCAGTGTCAATTTGACTAGTCTGTAATTACCCAGATCCTCTTTGGAAATAGGAACAATATATGCCCTTTTCGCAGTGGTGGGTTTCAATTTTTTTTACTACCACTTCTGTGGCGTGGCTTGGTGGGCATGGCATGGCATGGCATGGCATGGCATGGCATGGCATGGCATGGCATGGCATGGCATGGCATGGCATGGCATGGCATGGCATGGCATGGCATGGCATGGCATGGCATGGCATGGCATGGCATGGCATGGCATGGCATGGCATGGCATGGCATGGCATGGCATGGCATGGCATGGCATGGCATGGCATGGCATGGCATGGCATGGCATGGCATGGCATGGCATGGCATGGCATGGCATGGCATGGCATGGCTTGGTGGGTGTGGCTTGGTGAGCGTGGCAGGGGAAGGATACTGTAAAATCTCCATTCCCACCCCACTCCAGGGAAAGAATATTATAAATACTCCATTCCGTCCCCAATCCAGGGGAAGGTTACTGTCAGCTGGGACTTGGGAGGCAGAGAATAGATGGGGATGGGGCCAGTCAGAATTTTTACTACCACTTCTGTGGCGTGGCTTGGTGAGCATGGCAGGGGAAGGATACTGTAAAATCTCCATTCCCACCCCACTCCAGGGAAAGAATATTATAAATACTCCATTCCGTCCCCAATCCAGGGGAAGGTTACTGTCAGCTGGGACTTGGGAGGCAGAGAATAGATGGGGATGGGGCCAGTCAGAATTTTTACTACTGGTTCTCTGAACTACTCAAAATTTCTGCTACTGGTTCTCTGAACTGCTCAAAATTTCTGCTACTGGTTCTCTGAACTACTCAAAATTTCTCTACTGGTTCTCTGAACTACTCAAAATTCTGCTATCGGTTCTCTGAACTACTCAAAATTTCTGCTACTGGTTCTCCAGAACTGGTCAGAACCTGCTGAAACCTACCTCTGCCTACCTTTCTTTCTTTCTTTCTTTCTTTCTTTCTTTCTTTCTTTCTTTCTTTCTTTTCTTTCCTTCTTTCCTTCCTTCCTTCCTTCCTTCCTTCCTTCCTTCCTTCCTTCCTTCCTTCTTACTTATTTTATTTATTTTATTTATTTTATTTATTTTATTTTTTTTTATTTGTTTTCTTTTTATATCAAATAATTCATCCAATGTACAATTATATACAATTAGTCGGGCTTGCCCAGTCACCCCCCCTTTTTAACTCTCTTCCCTCTTCTACCTTCTTCTACCTTCTTTCCAAACCTTCCTCTCCTTCTCTTATCTACATCCTCTCCTCCCTCCACCCTACACTCCTTCTCCTCTTCTACCCCTCTTCCTTCCTCTTCTCCTCTTTCCTACCTCCTACTCTCTCTTTTCTCCTCCCACCGTTCTAAAATGGTAACTGGGCAGACCCGACCCTGCATTAATTATATTTATACATCTTCAATAATCCCTGTACATTCACCATCACTCCATCTCTAGCCTCAACCCCCAATTCCCTCCCCATACCCCCGCCCCCACCCCGACTTCCCAGAACAAAATGCAGGGTATCAAAACTAACAATCATAATCTAAAATAATTCCTAAATTATAACCTCTAGTCTCTCCACACTTAATCACACTCTCAATTCCCCTCTCCTTCAGAAATATATCTAATACAAAATATTTCCTAAATTTACTCATATGCTATTCGATATTTTTTTATCTGATACTTATTCTGAATATAATCAATCCACATTTTCCATTCTAAAATATATTTTTCTTGTGTATAGTCTTTCAAATAAGCAGAGATTTTTGCCATTTCTGCCAGATTTGATACTTTAAGTGTCCATTCTTCAATTGTAGGTAATTCTTCTTTCTTCCAATATTGAGCAATCAAAAGTCTTGCGGCTGTTATTAAGTTCAAAATCAATTTAGTCTCTATAACTGTACAGTCCATAATTATTCCTAGTAAAAAGAACTGCGGAGTAAACTTAATCTTTTTCAAAATATTCTGCATAATCCACCATACTTTAATCCAAAATGCTTTAACTTTTTTACAAGTCCACCATATATGGTAATAAGTGGCATCTTCACAATCGCATCTCCAACATTTAGCCTGTACATTAGAATACATACATGACAACTTTTTGGGGTCTAAATGCCATCTATAAAACATCTTATAAAAATTTTCTCTCATATTTTGCGCTTGTGTAAATTTAACATTCCTCACCCAAATTCTTTCCCAAGTTTCCAACATTATTGGTTGCTGAAAATTTTGTGCCCACTTAATCATACAATCCTTAACCAATTCAGTCTCTGAGTCTATTTCTACTAATACATTATACAACCTCTTAATATGCTGTTGGCCTTGATCTCTCATTTGTTTTAACAAATTATCCTCAGTTTGCTTAACACCTATTTTTTGATCTAATTTCCATCTAGCTTGTAATTGTCCATATTGGAACCATGTATAATTTTTCCCTTCTTCCCCCATCTTTTCTCTGGATTTTAATTGTAATTCCCCCTTTTCCATACAAAGAAGTTCTTTATAGGTAACTACCTCCATCTTTTGATATATATTTATATTTTCTATCATGTGTCTCGGGATTGTCCATATTGGAATCTTTCCATCTAATTTATATTGATATTTCCTCCAGACCCTCAATAATGCATTTCTAATTATATTATTTTTAAATATTTTATCTACTTTCTTATCATATAATAAATAGGCATGCCACCCATATAACAAACCATAACCTTCTATATTCAAAACTCTTTCCTCAGTCAAATTAATCCAATCAGTAATTAATGATAAGACAACTGCTTCATAATACAATTTTAAATTAGGCATTTTAAGACACCCCCCTTTCCCTTATATCCTGCATTATTTTTAATTTTATTCTTGGCTTTTTGCCCATCCATACAAAGTTATTAACCCCCTTTTGCCATTCCTGTAATTTGATGTCATTCTTAAGCACCGGTATCATAATAGAAACCTGGGCAAAACATTCATTTTTATAGCCGCTATTCTTCCCAACAGGGATAGTTGTAACTTCTTCCAACTCTCCATTTCTTTCCATACCTTCTGCCACAATACCTCATAATTATTTTTGTATAATTTGACATTTGAAGCTGTAATATATATTCCTAAATATTTAACCTTTTTAACGATTTCAAAACCTGTAGTTCTTTCTAACTCTTCTTTTTGTTGTATATTCATATTTTTAGTTATCATCTTTGTCTTTTGCTGATTCACCTTAAATCCAGATACTTTACCATACTGACCAATTATATCTTTTAAACCAGTAGCTGAGTATATTGGTTGGGATACAGTAACAACCAAATCATCTGCAAAAGCTCTTAATCTATAATCTTGATGTTTAACTCTAATTCCCTTTATTCGACCGGAACCACGTATTTTATTCAGAAGAATTTCTAAAATTAAAATAAAAAGTAATGGGGACAGGGGACATCCTGTCTCGTCCCTTTCCCAATTTTAAAAGTTTCTGTTAACCCACCATTTACTATTATTTGAGCTGTTTGCTTCTGATATATTGCTTTAATTGCATGGATAAAATAATCCCCAAATTGCATTTTTTCTATTACTTTAAACAAAAACTGCCAATCCAATCTATCAAAGGCTTTTTCAGCATCCAAAAAAAAGAATGCCACTGAGACTTGGTTGTTTCGTTCCAAATATTCAAGTAAATTTACGATTTGCCTCACATTATATCTCATCTGCCTACCCTTAATAAATCCTGACTGATCATTATGAATTATTTGATTCATCACTGGCATTAATCTATTAACAAGTATCTTGGCAAATATCTTGTAATCAGTATTTAAAAGTGATATAGGCCTATAATTCTCTGCTTTAATACCATCTCGATCTTCCTTCGGTATTAACGAAATAAAGGCTGTCCTCCATGAAGGGGGAACATCCCCTCCCATTTGAATTTTATTAAATAACTCTTTAAGTGGTTCAACCATCTCATTTTGTAATTTTTTATATAATAAACAGCTGTTAAACCATCTGTACCTGGTGCTTTACCGATTTTAATTTGCTTAACACCTATTTTTGATCTAATTTCCATCTAGCTTGTAATTGTCCATATTGGAACCATGTATAATTTTTCCTTCTTCCCCATCTTTTCTCTGGATTTTAATTGTAATTCCCTTTTCCATACAAAGAAGTTCTTTATAGGTAACTACCTCCATCTTTTGATATATATTTATATTTTCTATCATGTGTCTCGGATTGCCCATATTGGAATCTTTCCATCTAATTTATATTGATATTTCCTCCAAACCCTCAATAATGCATTTCTAATTATATTATTTTTAAATATTTTATCTACTTTCTTATCATATAATAAATAGGCATGCCACCCATATAACAAACCATAACCTTCTATATTCAAAACTCTTTCCTCAGTTAAATTAATCCACTCAGTAATTAATGATAAGACAACTGCTTCATAATACAATTTTAAATTAGGCATTTTAAGACCCCCTTTCCTTATATCCTGCATTATTTTTAATTTTATTCTTGGTTTTTTGCCCATCCATACAAAGTTATTAACCCCCTTTTGCCATTCCTGTAATTTGATATCATTCTTAAGCACCGGTATCATTTGAAACAAAAATAGAAACCTGGGCAAAACATTCATTTTTATAGCCGCTATTCTTCCCAACAGGATAGTTGTAACTTCTTCCAACTCTCCATTTCTTTCCATACCTTCTGCCACAATACCTCATAATTATTTTTGTATAATTTAACATTTGAAGCTGTAATATATATTCCTAAATATTTAACCTTTTAACGATTTCAAAACCTGTAGTTCTTTCTAACTCTTCTTTTGTTGTATATTCATATTTTTAGTTATCATCTTTGTCTTTTGCTGATTCACCTTAAATCCAGATACTTTACCATACTGACCAATTATATCTTTTAAACCAGTAGCTGAGTATATTGGTTGAGATACAGTAACAACCAAGTCATCTGCAAAAGCTCTTAATCTATAATCTTGATGTTTAACTCTAATTCCCTTTATTCGATCGGAACCACGTATTTTATTCAGAAGAATTTCTAAAGTTAAAATAAAAGTAATGGAGACAGGGACATCCCTGTCTCGTCCCTTTCCCAATTTTAAAAGTTTCTGTTAACCCACCATTTACTATTATTTGTGCTGTTTGCTTCTGATATATTGCTTTAATTGCATGGATAAAATAATCCCCAAATTGCATTTTTCTATTACTTTAAACAAAACTGCCAATCCAATCTATCAAAAGCTTTTCAGCATCCAAAAAAAAAATATGCCGCTGAGACTTGGTTGTTTCGTTCCAAATATTCAAGTAAATTTACAATTTGCCTCACATTATATCTCATCTGCCTACCCTTAATAAATCCTGACTGATCATTATGAATTATTTGATTCATCACTGGCATTAATCTATTAGCAAGTATCTTGGCAAATATCTTGTAATCAGTATTTAAAAGTGATATAGGCCTATAATTCTCTGCTTTAATACCATCTCGATCTTCCTTCGGTATTAACGAAATAAAGGCTGTCCTCCATGAAGGGGGAACATCTCCTCCCATTTGAATTTTATTAAATAACTCTTTAAGTGGTTCAACCATCTCATTTTGTAAATTTTTATAATAAACAGCTGTTAAACCATCTGTACCTGGTGCTTTACCGATTTTAATTTGCTTAATTGCTAACAAAATTTCCTCTGAAGTAATTAATTGATTCAGTTCTTCTCTTTGATTTTCTGTAAGCTCACAAATATTTTGTTGTTGTAAATATCTTTCTATCTCTGTATCATCAATCATATCCCTAGTATATAACTTACTATAATACTCTAAAACGCTTTTTTAATCAAGTTCTCTTTTGATAAACTTTCTTACCCCTATATTCTATTTTATCAATCGCTCGTGATTTCTGTTTTTCCTTATTAAATAGGCAAGCCATCTTCCTGGCTTATTGGCATTATTAAACGTATTATGTTTTACATATTGTAAATTACTTGCTACTTGATCTGCCATCAACATATTAAACTGTCCTCTTAATATATTTATTGATTCTTTTATTTTACTATTTCCTGGGCTATTTTATCAATAACTGTTCTTTCTTTTAATTTCCTCTTCCAATTCCTTTTTCTTTTCTGCAATTTATTTTTATATTTAATATTCATTTGTATAAGATTTCCTCTCATATACACCTTACTAGCGTCCCAAATCATCTCTATAGATGTTTCTTTTTTCATATTCATAATAAAAAATTCTTTCATTTGCTTTTTACATTCATTTACATTTTGTTCATATTTAAACAAATTCTCATTCAACCTCCATGATCTCCTAGCCTCCTTTTCCCGATCAAATTCAATCCAAACTGGACTATGATCAGATAGAGTTCTTGAACAAATCTTCATCTTCTTCACTCTAGAGTACAAATCATTAGAAATCAAAATAAAATCAATCCTCGAAAATGATTGATGCCTGTCAGAAAAGAAGGTAAAATCCCTCTCTTCTATATTATGTTCTCTCCAAATATCTCTTAATTCCAAGTCCTCCATCATTTCAAAAAAAGCCTTTGGTAATTTTTACTTGATATCTTCCTTAAACTTTTTGTCTTTTGAGTATCCAACACACCATTCCAATCACCCATTAATATATATGATTTATAATCCCAAAATACTATTCTTTTATGTAAAACTTGAAAAATTTTCTTGTTGTTGATTCGGAGCATAAACTCCTATTAATAATGTCTTCTTTCCCTCCAACAAAAGTTCAATAGCAATGTATCTTCCTTGCTTATCCACCTCAATTAATTTTGCTGATATATCCTTCTTTATATATATAACTAAACCATTTTTTTTCTCCAAAGAGGAGGCAACAAAATGTACTCCCAGTTTTGAATTTATCAAATATTTCTGGTCTAAAGATCTAATATGTGTTTCTTGTAAACAGGTAATGTCATTTTTAAATTGTTTCAAATAGTGAAATACTTTCCTTCTCTTCTGTGAATTCAAACCATTAACATTCCAAGATAATAGTTTAATTGCCATTATCGGCCAAAGGAAACTTTTGGAACACTAGCCGCAGATCACATTTTGCTTTAGGCCTTGCTCCTCCCACTGTTTCCGTTGTAGTAGTTGCCAGTTGTTGTTGTGCCTTCATCTCTTGTTCCTTGCGTTTAGCAGCAGCTCTTGTCAGCCTTTGTTCTTTTGAGTCTGACCCCATCGTAGGTATTTCCAACACTTGTAATAAATCTTCTTCCATCACAATCTGTTCTTGTACCTGCTTCACTTCTCTTTCCTTCACTTCAGTCTCCCTTCTTCTAGCTTCCAATGGAGGAAGACTTCCAACTTTTAATGCCTCAACATAAAATTCTCTTGCTTTTCCAACTGTATTGAGACGATGTACTTTCCCTGCATAATATACTATTATACCAGTTGGAATATCCCATCTATATTCAATCTGACGTTTTTTAAGTTCATTCACCAGGAAGGCAAATTCCTTCCTAGCCCTTAACATTTTTGGTGGAATTTCCTTTAATATTAAAATATCTTGACCAGCAATCTGAATCTTCTCCCCCTTATATGAGGCTTGCAAAATCTGATTTCTCACTGTTCTATTTGTAAAATAAATAACAACATCCCTTGGCAACTTTTTTTGCCTTGCTATCCAAGAATTCACACGATATATTTTATCAATTTGATAAGCCACATCTGCTGGACGAGCTGCTAATATCTCAGCAAATACTTCAGAAAAAATTTCCCTTAAATTCTCTTCTTTATTCTCTTTCAGACCACGGATTCTTAGAGCAAATTCCATATTTCTATATTGTATCAAAACTATTTCATCATCTGTTTTTTCCATTTTACTTTGAAATTCAGCCATTTTATTTTCTAATTTTGAATTATGTTGCTTAATTTCTTCAACTTCCTCTTCTAATAAAATCACATTTGTTGCCAAACTTTGTACTGCAATTACAAATCCTTCCTTAACTTCTTTATTTCCCACTTGAATTTCTGATATCTGCTCTTTCATTTCAGACATCTCATCAGTTATTACTTTAAATTTTTCTTGCATAAAGTCTTTTAAGTTCTCTTGTACCGCCTCTAAATTCAATGTTCTAGTCTCTGCTGTATGAGCTGGAGAGGCACCAGCTGATGAAATTCCAGAGCCCTTTGTTACAGTAGACTTTAATTGTTTGGCTGCCATCTTCTATAAAATTATTTATTTATTTCCAACTTAATATTCACTTTAAATCTTCTTAACCTCTGAGAAACACAGTCTTTTAAAGCAATATTTAAAAAGAAAATCTCCCCTAGATTCTAGGCAGCAAAGAGTTAAAGAGTTGAAGTAGCAAATAACATGCAATTTACCAAGGGCAGACGGCAAACGCTGAAAGTATCACTTTCGCTTTCCACTCGTTAACTTGTTAACAATTCGCCTCCATTTTCTTGCTGTTTTCAAACTTGTTACAAAGTATCGGGGAATTGGCTTGGCTACTTGCATAAAGTTCTCCCACTTTCGTTCTGTCCGGTATAATCCTTTATTGTCCAAAATAAATCTCGGTGTTTGGTCGTGGTGATTGGTTCCGCCAAAGCAGAAAAATCCTCGGATCTGGAGCACTTCGGGTTGCTGGAGGGAACTTAACCCTTCAAACCCCTTTTTTCTCAGGGGCTTTGGGGAAATTCAACCTCTGCCCTCAGCTCACCATCTCTTCTTCTCCCGAAAAGAGGGTTTTTCGAACCGCTGGAAAGCAGATTTAAACTGTCCTAGCGATTCCACATAATCCAGAGGTTGGTGATCGTAAAGATCACCGCCATCACCTACGGTACCAAACCGGAAGTGCAATTTTTCATATGTCTTAACTGCCCATCTTCTGGAGGTCCATCTCCGTGATTTCTCAGAATCCCAGAAAGAAACATTCATTTACGGGACCGCCTACTGCTTCCAAATACCTCTCACCGACCCGTGCGCTCCCACAGAGAGGGACTCCTCAGGGTGCCGTCAGCTAGGCAGTGCCGTCTGGCGACACCCAGGGGAAGGGCCTTCTCTGTGGCTCCCACCTCTGGAACGAACTCCCCAGGACTTCGTCAACTTCCGGACCTCAGACCTTTCGTCATGAGCTTAAACGCACTTATTCATCTGCGCGGGACTGGATTAGATTTTAAAGTTATTGGTTTTAAGGGGTTTTTTATTATTTATATTGTTTTTAAATTAGGCAATAGAATAAGTTTTTTAATTGTTGTTTTTTAATTTGTATTTATATGTATTTTAACTGCCTGTGAACCGCCCTGAGTCCTTAGGGAGATAGGGCGGTATATAAATTTGAAAAAATAAAAAAATAAAATAAAATTCAATAGGTCACACAGGAAGCCCATGGTTCTATATTTTGTGAAATAATGGTAATCTGAGTGATGAGGATCACCTGAGTGATCACTTTTTACTTTACCATTTTTATGGATTGATTGAGATCTGGTAAACATCCTGTCGTAGCAGAACTTGGATAATGAACATGGCTTTTTTGAGGAAGCTGATTGGTCTGAATGGTTTTCTGATGCCTTTTCAAAATGTTCATGACAACCTTCAGATAATTTTGTGAAACTGCCACTGTCCTTTGAAAAAGGAAAGTGATTCCCTACCACGATTGCTCTTGAGTTCTCTCTCCTGCAGAGAAGAATTAAATATTTTTTCTGGGGTTCCAAAGAGCTGGCAGCAGCTAAGTAAACCACACAATGATCAGAACAACTGCTGGAGGAGAAGAGCTCCAGAATATTGTGCTGGGGTCCATTTGAATCCCTATGACATCATACAGTATAGTCATTTATAAAGATGAACTAGATTGTAAATGTGGATACTTGGATATCCCACTGTGACTTGTTTCTAAGACTTTTGTTGTGTTTATGGAATGTTTGCTTATATTACTTCCATTTTTGTTTTAATTACATTGTATGAGAGTGTTTGTTAGCCAATTTTGAGTAGCATCGCTCAGTGAAAAAGCAGCGTAATTTTAACAAACAGATCTACTCCAAGTGGCGATCTTATTACTGTGCCTAATATAAGGGTGGGCCCAGCTTGGCAAAAACCCCTCCCTCCCATTCTATATTCTTCCTTTTTATTTTGCAGGGAATTAAGTGGGCCTTTCTTGTGTTAGAAGGGATGCTACCCCAGAGCTGATAGTCACGTTCATGCTTGCATCATGCATTTATTTGGCTATTAAATCCCACTGCCTTCAGTGGAACCTTATTTCCAAATCAGTCTATTTAGAATTCCATAACTGCCCAGTGCATTGCCAATGGCTGTAATCCATTCATTTACATGACACTTTTCTCTACACATTCAAGCCACCTGTCTCCTCATTTGTGTGTTCACTTTAAAGTTTGCAGAGTTTATAATGTGTGTTTAGGGTAGTTGTTCAATCACACTTGGCCAGCCATCTTATGCTGACTTTAATCCATCACTGAGCATTTAGATGCCAGCAATTATATATGAAATGCGCACAATTTGGCCTGCTATTCATAACAAGCCCTGTAATGTCATGTTTTGAAAGAACATATGTTCTTACAACTTATTTACTTAGGATGGTTCAATGCTCAGGGAACATCTGGTTTCCACTTGAAGCCAGGGTTAACCAGGGCTCAGCAAATGTTGAATGACTTGCCTAAGATTGTGTGTTGACTGGTGATTCAATCCCCATTTGAATTCAGTAACTTTCTAATTTCCAGGCACAGCACGTTTTTAAAGAAATGGTTGGACCACACGTGCCTTTCAAATCCGCATTCCTGACGATGAAGCCATTTCCTCTGCCTCTGCTCCACTTCTTTCTTGGATCAATGTATGTATATTTCTGTATTTGTGTTTATCTCCCCTTCACTCACATTGGCTGTGCCAGAGCACATTAAGAAGCTTACCATTTGACACTAGCTCTCCTTTGGCTTCCTAATCATATGTTACTGCAAAATGTCGAGCCACTTGTCCAAGATAAGGGAGATAAATTATGCAGGAATTGGGTGGGGGTTGTTTGCTCCAGTTAGCTTTCCCAGAGACTAATTGGAGCAAGGCCTGCATAAGGACTTAGCCCAAGAACCTGTTCTCAGTACTAGAATTGGCCAAGTGACAATTAATCAAGGAGGATACTTCTGGATATAAGCTGAATTACTGTCCCTATTTAAATCTGTGCATTATATAGACTGGGATGGCTGGAACTGGAGGGACAAAGTCAAGTTAAGGCCAGGCTAGGTACAATGTTAATGATGCAAGTGCAATTTAATAGGAAGGGGAAGGGGCCTGAAGAAGCTTCAGAATTACACAGACTGGATAGAGGGGCATTTTAAGTCTTCCTTGTTTTCCAGACAAAGAATTCTCTTTGAACCTGCTTTATGTAGTGTAAGGGAAGCCACAACAGCATTTAAAGGACAATTATTATTGGCAATGAAAAGACTTGTTCTTTTACCCCCACCTCTTTCTGCAGAAAACTTTTGCTTGCAGTCTTAGATGAATACAACGAGCTGCTGAAACCGAGGAAGTACCGAGGAATACCCTAGAATATTTAATTAGAATGAGGCCCAACCAAGAATTTATAGACCTGCAAATGTATCAGCGGTCTTTTTGCCTGCTACTCACTTGGTACCTATGATAGATGCTAGAGGTCTTTTTCTACTTTCTCCTCTTCCCATAACATACTAGTAGAGCAGGGGTGAAATTCATCCGGTTCTATCTGGATCGGGCAAACTGGTAGCGGCGGCTGCGAGAGGCTCCGCCCACCCACGCGGACATCATGACATCACTTTTTTGCAACTATTTTAAACTTCTGCGCATGCACAGAAGGCTTTGAACAAGGATGGACGGCGGCATGTGCACATTTGCAAACCAGTAGGGAAGGTAAGTGAATTTCACCTCTGTAGTAGAGTACAGTAAAGTCTGATTCTCAAGAAAAAGGACAAATCAATATGGTGGACTTGCAGATGCTGCAGATGGAGGGCTGATTTAAATCAATATTGAGAAGAATACAAATACTTCTGAGCATGTCTCACAAAGGCCAACCTGTAAACCATAGTTGTCCTCTTTTGTATCAGGTCTGCCTAGAACCTTTTGCAGTAAAGAGCAGCCAAAGAAAGTTTGCACATCATAGCAATGGAGCTACCCTAACTAACTGAAACTTATTTACCAGAACAAAATACCAATCCCTCTAATGAAGCTGGGAGAATATTTTCCTAGGCCTTAGATAATTACGAATTTCACACATCAACTGACTTTGAAATATGAAAACTCTCTAATTTTTTTAAAAAAACATTTTGGTAGGGAAATAAATACCCCAGGTTCTAGTGATTAATGAACAGGCATGAAGAAGGAACACAAGCTTATGGGAAATTTCAAACAGTGATGTCAGCAAGAAACAATTCACAGACATAATTGCTAAAAAATTATCAGAGACTTCCTTGTCAAGTATTTTGTATGTTTATAAAGCTGTTGGTGACTCACTGAGAGCAGTCTGGGAGTCTTATTTGATTTGGAATCAGGGTTTTTATTATAACTTAGCTGTTATGTAATAGTTTATTCAGACTAATGGTCAGCTATTCTTTCATGTCAACAGAGCCTGTGTATATGTGTATGTGTGGCAAAAGGCTCCTTGTAATTCTTTTAGCAAAATGATATCTAAATGCTTTTCCATATTCTTTATGTTGGATGCTGCCTTCCTCAAAAAGCCTGAAAGAAAATAATTATTGGATTTCAGTCTCATGCCTTGACCAATACTGAAGGACTCAACTGCTAGTAACAATGGTTAAGGATAGAATGACATGGAGAAAATCTATCTACTGTATGTAGTTGCTAAGAGTTGACAATAATTCTGACTTAGAGACTCCAGTGTTACTATAAATTTAGAAGTGGGCACAAGGGAATCCATCCAGGGATCCATCCATCATTATGAAGAATGAACAGTACTAAATTGAGCTGTCTGAACAAGACTGAACTTTAAATACTTTACGTAGTACCATCCAATCTATTGTATTATTTTTCATTATCTGATTTCTTGCACAAACAATAGCATTGATTCGAAAAGCATGCTGCTGTAATATGTGATGGCACAATTTGCCATGCCAGTATGCATCAGAAGTCGTGGCACAGTGTCAGCATTTTTCATTGTTGAGCATCAGCTTAAGTACTTCTTTACAGTGGAAATCTTCCTGGGGCAGGGCTGCTATTGAACTTATGTTGATTTAGATTCAATTATGTGAGCAAGTGCCTCCAACAGGGATGTGTAGTTTCTGCTTATGTACAAAAAAGTGCATTTGCTGGACTGCCTTTGCCATAGAACAATATGTAATTAGCATCTGTGGTGAAATCTGAATTTTTTTACTATTAGTTCTGTGGGCGTGGCTCGGTGGGAGTGGTGTGGCTGGGTGGGCATGGCTTGGTGAGTGTGGCAGGGGAAGGATACTGCAAAATCCCCATTCCCACCTCACTCTGGGGCCAGTCAGAGGTGGCATTTGCCAGTTCTCTAAACTACTCAAAATTTCCACTACCGGTTCTCCAGAACCTGTCAGAACCTGCTGGATTTCACCCCTGATTAGCATCACTATCCTGCCTAGAACCACTGATGTTCAAGCAAAAATGTGTATTATCTGGATACAATTATTACATTGGTACAGTGGCTGTCAGAGTGCTTGCAAAATGCTTTTTCTTAAAGAGTTTATTATAATAAGATACACAGTTGTATTACAATTGTTTCCAATTTATTCACTGCTTTAAGGAGATAATAGACAAAAAGAATTGGAAAAGACCCTTGAGTTCTTTTAGCCCAACCTCCTATTTAAGTAGGAAACCCTATAACATTTTAGACATGGTTATCCAATCTTTTCTTAAAAACCTCCAATGTTGGAGCACCCACAACTTCTGGAGGCAAGTTGTTCCACTGGTTAATTGTTATGTCAGAGGTTTCTCCTTTGTTCTAGGTTGGCTCTCACAAAGTTGTCTTTGGGGTGACAGTCAGACTAACCAGTTCTCAACACTAAGATAATAATATGATCTTAAATAATATGACAGAGATAGTCAAGCTCTGGGAAATCACATTGACTATTTCCACATAGCAACCCCAATTATAATTGCCTATTTAAGAAGAGTAGGGAATTGCTCTGAAACAGTGCTTCCAATCTCTGTTCCTTGCAAGTAGCCCAAAAGTATGCCAGGATTGATTATATTAAATGATACTTTGAGATCTAACAGGACCATCCAGATCCAGAAGTACAATCAACCCATGTCTAGGCCTGAACCCAGGCTGTAAGCAATTTAGCAAATCTGTCTCCTCCAAGGCTCACCTACTTTCTCAACAACCTTGCCTAGAATTTTATGGCTAAGGATAAAGCAGATATATTTCAATCCCGTATTTTTTTGTAACTCAGATTGTTTTGATGGGAATATAAACAGTTTGATGTCCTAAGAAGCTGTTTTTTAATGCTCATAGTAGGACAGGATTGTGTGAACCTAAAAAGAATCCAGCTATTTTTTGTAGGGATCTCTGCAGTACACAGAGTTTTAGGCTAAGGCAATGATCTATACAAAAGTTGGAACACCTCTAAAATGAATCATATGATGCTGCCTTATGAAAAGTTCCTTTAGTCCTTTTGATCTATTTTGATTAATGAAAGCTATATCAAGCCTCAGGGATCCATCATATCATCTGCTACTTGATCCTTTAACCAGAAACATCAGATAAAGAATCTGAGGTGAGTTTTTTTGTTTTGTTTTTTTGACATGCAAACCAAATACTTTTTACTGAATATTATCCCTCCTTAACACTTGGTCTAAAAGGCCCTTCCTCTATCCAGCATTGGGTTTTTTTGAATCATCTCAAAATCCACCATCTAGATGACCCTACTTCATCTTGCTGAGGTGAGCCCTGGGCTACTTCCAATGCAAAATTTTAAGAGTTTCATTAAACTATATCCATATGAGTAACTTCTACCCTTGCATACGCTTCTAAATTGCAGTTCACTCTCCATTGGCCTTGCTAGTTAACCTTACTTACTGAACCTTAATTCAGAAATATCTAGAAGGCCAGTGGATTTTTGCTCTTGTTCTAGAGAAAGTACTGCCCTTTAAACTAAGGGATCAATTTCAATCTTGTTTCTTGGCTGGACACCTTGAACTGCCAGGAAATGTGCAGAATGTGGTCTCTTAACTGCACCCTTACTGTGTTTGTGTGGGTGAGAAGCAAGATCCAAGAAGCAGAAGACAATTGAACAATGTAGGCCTGGAAAGACAGAATACAATGCCAAAGAGCATTGTTGAGTTGAATCCATCACATAATATCAGCCAAGGAAACTGTGTATGTGGTCAACATGTACCATTTTAGCAAATCACATTTTTTGTAATTTCCCAAAACACTTTTCAAAAGAAGATAGTGGGTGAGTGGGTGGGTGAAACAGAGCCTTGAGAAACGGCATTTTGTCTTTAGTCTGAGAAATCCCAGAACCTTGGAGTTTTTAAAGCATTTTCAATTTCTTTTTGGCTCCTAAATGGTTTTTTTTCCTACTGATGATATAACCAGACTGTCTAAAAATAAGCAGTAGCTATTTCTTACAGATGGCAGAAACCTGCCAAAAAAATGCATTCTGTGAAAAAAAAATCCACTACCCATAAATGAAGGGGCTTTATTTTCAGCTCTTCAACCCCTAGTCTTATCCCAAGCCTATTTCCAGATGCTCCAAAGAATCTTCTCCATCCAGTTGAATGAAGTAGCAGGGTGATGTCAAAATTGCTGTACAGTATCCTGCCAAAAGCAATAACCCAATAAGTGTTTTCAGGAAGGAGGACCTCAAGTAACTTCTACACTAATCTTCGCCAATCTCAGGTCTCTCTGTGGCTAACACTCCAATGCTCAGATGATTAAGAAAGGGTGAAATTAGATTAACTTGGTCAATTAAATTGGCCAAGTTTAATGACCTAAAAGCTGAAACAGACAATCCTTTTTTTTATGCAAAGGGTTCACTGACCTTTGCAGGACATAAAGTATATCTTGTTATTTTTATATGAAAAAGTAGCATTTTTCCCAGCCTATATTATATATAAATATAGCCCTCTATTATACCATGCTATGTTGCACCATGGGCTATTTTTTACCCATGAGAATAAATCAGATTATAGTTCATCTTTTTCACAGGGAGATGCGTGCAACCAAACTATTAATGCATATAAATCCATTTAAAATAGGAATCATTTGATGTAATTGTAACAACTATAACTATATCGTAAACTTTAAGATGATTAATTGTCTCTTAGGAAAACATAAACAGTTTAAAATAAAACATCATTGAACAATTAGGCACTGTGCCCAATCCAATTATTTTTTGGGAATCAAAATTTTATTGTCACATAATTTGTTTGCTTTTTTTTAAAACCTCCAAATCGTATAGCTTGTTTAGATTCCTTGGAATCCTGGAAAAAATAATTCATTTCCTGGACACATTGGAATCTAGACAACTTTTCTATAAATTGAAACTGTAAGTATAAAGATTCAGCATTAGATCTCAAATAAAATCTTTTCCAAAGTCCCACTAAAATATAACTAGGCCTCCCTAGCCTCTAGGTTTCCCTAGGCCTCTCTGGATTTTTCGTTGATAGATTTTTTTTTCTGGATTTACAGAGGATTGTGCTTCTTTAGCCACCTCCTTCTCTTTGTGGACAAAGATTGGTTAGATTCTTATCCTCCAAAGAAATGAAAACTCAATTTACATGTTTCCCAGTGTTTCCTGCTTGTCTGTAAGGTAAAGGTAAAGGTTCCCCTCGCACATATGTGTTAGTCGTTCCCGACTCTAGGGGGCTGTGTTGATCTCTGTTTCAAAGCCAAAGAGCCAGCACTGTCCAAAGATGTCTCCATGACATTTGGCGTTTAGTCATGGCCAGCATGACTAAATGTCAAAGGCGCACGGAACGCCTTCCTTACCTTCTCACCAAAGGTGGTCCCTATTTTTCTACTTGTAGAAGCTGGGACAAGTAACAGGAGCTCACCCCGTTACGCAGCTCTAGGGATTTGAACCGCTGAACTGCCAACCTTTCGATCAACAAGCTCAGCATCTTAGCCACTGAACCACTGCATCCCCTAGCTTCTCTGTACTGAGCAGCAAAATATCTGAAGTAGATTTTCTGGCAAATTTCCCCTAAATAAATTGGGAAACCTATTTCAGGAATACTATGAAATGCTCCATATCTGATTAGTCATGATGGGGTAACAAAATAAGCACTATCGAATTGTATGTAGAACACGTATATCATGAAAGTGACTCAAAGTCTTTTGGAATGATGACTGTTTACCTACTTAGTGGAATATTATCTATTAACTTGACAAAGTTATCAGGTACAGATCTTCAAGACAATTAGTTTGAAATGCATACTACTCTATCAGTCATACCATTCTTACAAAAAGGGAAAGGGCCAAAGGTTTTTATACTGGGAATAGAGGAATAATTGAAGAAATTCAGATAATGAGAGCCAGTTTGTGTGGTGGTTAAGGCACCAAAGGTTAGAAATTGGGAGACAGAGAGTTCCAGTCCCACCTTCAGCACAAAACCAGCCAGGTGAACTTGGGCCACACATTTTCTCTCAGTCCCAGGAAGGAGGCAAGGACAAACCACTTCCGAAAATCTTGCCATGAAAACTGCAGGGACTTGTCCAGACAGTCATCAAGAGACAGCGCAGATTCAAAATAAGGGGGGAAAACCCAGACAATGGATTAATGAATAAATCACAGCTTCAAGTATTGAACCTGCCCAAAAAAACTGTATAGGATTAAAGAGGATGTATCCAGGCCTTGAGTTCCAAGACTAGATTTAGTTCCTTTAAGCATTTTTTTCCTTTCAAAATAGAACCATAACAGTTTCCAATACTCAGCATTTAAATAGCAGTGAAGTAAAGTCAAGCACAAATAGTAAATAATTATGTATTACAGCTGCAAGAATCAGCATGCACATGGATAATTATATGTAGGAAAGGCTAAAGTATTAGAAAAACTTGCAAATGTGAAGTTGCCAAATAGTCATACAATAGAAGAAAGAGAGGCATTGTCAGACAGTTTTCAAGAACGAGACATGAGTATTACATGCTTAGATTTCTTTTCCTAAAGTTTGGTTTAGTCAATTTGGATTCTAAAAACAACATATGCATATAGAAGAACAGCTCACAGTTTTCTGACCTTTTAAAAAAAGCATTTTTCCCAAGCTACTCAAAACACAGTGGTCAATACATCTACTCACTTTTAGTCAAAAGCCTTACTGAGATTTCCCAACTCACCTATTGCCCACCAATACTCATTGTTTTCTTCCTTTACCAATATAACATGTGCAATTTACAACAAATTTGGATGATTAAACAAACTAGGATGGTTAAAGGCTTGGAGATGAAACATATGAAGAATGGTTGCAGAAATTGGGTATGGCTAGTCTAGAGAAAGGAAGAACTAGGGGTAATATGATAACAGTCTTCCAGAATTTGAGGGGCTGCCACAAAGAAAAGGGGATCAAATTATTTTTCAAAACACCAGAAGGCAAGCCAAGAAATAATGGATGGAAACTAATCAAGGAGAGAAGCAACCTGAAATTAAGGAGAAACTGCCTAATAATGAGAACAATTAACCAGTGGAAAAACCTGCCTTTAGAAATTGTGGGGGCTTTATCACTGGAGGTTTTTAAGAGAGTGGACAGCCACTTATCTCAATTTGTATAGATCTCCTGCTTGGGCAGGGGATTGGATTAGAAGAACTTCAAGGTCCCTTCCAGCTCTATTCTGATTTGAGTTAATTTCATGTTGGCTGCATATGTTTCTGCATAGATATTGTGCATTTGATTGACATGGATTCCTTTTATTGAAGAAAAGAAGCAGCAGCTCCTGGGCAAGACATGGGGATGGACATAGCAGTAGATATCAAAATGAAATTGCCCCCAAAGCACACAGCAGGCAGAATGAAGACTCACCAGCTATATTAAAATAAAAGAGACATTTGACATACAAGTCAAAACATGGGACTTTCCCCGGATGCTTATGAATGCCTTAAGGGTCATTCTATAGTGGTCATTCTATAGGCTTCTAAATTGTTCCTGAAAAACAATCTTTTGGAAACAGCAGGAATATTTTACCTCTAATATGGGTTTATACTGTATTTTCTCCACCTCCTGCTCCAATTGCCTAGTTGAGTAGCATGGAACAAGGAATCCTACAAGCCATAGGAACATAGGAAAGGGCAGGTTCCCAAGTTAGACCTTTGGTCCAACTAACTTGATACTATCAATGGCAGGATAGACAATCAGGGTTTGTCCATAATCTATGGCAGGGGTGTCAAACTTGATTTCACTGAGGGCTGCATCAGGGTTGTGCTTGACCTTGTGGTGTTGGGTGGGCGTGGTCTAACTGGAGTGGGCATGGCTAGGCCAGGGTAGATGTAGCCCCATTTTCGGCTGGGACGGCCTCCTGCAACCCTCTGCCAGCGAAAATGGAGCTCACTGCAGGCCGGTCCTTAGCTTTCTCCAGGGCAGCCCTGTGGGACAGTTCTAAGCACCCTGTGGGCCAGATCAGGCCCCCGGGCCTTGAGTTTGACACCCCTGATCTATGGCTATACGTTGTAGCCAAAATCTTGCTTATTACTGTAAATTATTGCAACTGTTTGCAATTGGAGTGTAACAGGAAATTAGTCTCTATAATTCAGTGGCCTCTTCTGAAGTTATGGGGGGAAAGGCTGGAACCAACTGAGACTGGTAGCTTGCCCAGAGTATATGTCCTAAACAAGAGGACTTAGATTTGCTACAATGAAGCAGTTCGGGTCATTCTCAACAGCTCTCATGCTATCAGAGTGTGAGGATCTCCCCTCAATTTTCCCCAGTGGTAATATATGCCTAACTTCAGTGCTGCCTTTCAGTTTCTTCCAATAGTCAAGTTTGTGTAAAGACTGTGTACATGCAGAAGCCTCTTTTTAGCTTTTACAAGTGATGGAGGACATTGAGGAGATAAGCTTGCAAAACAGAACAAAACAAGCAACATGGTTTCTCCTCCTCCTCCTCCTCCTCCTCCTCCTTCCTTCTTGTATCCTAAACTCTTTCGGACAATTCTTTTTGCAATCTTGAAGTACAAAGAAGAAAGAATGTGTAATGTTAGGCTAATATCCACAGTATCATTAAGAGACATTTGCCTACATTTGGGACAACTTTGAAGTTAAGGAGAAGGATCTTTGTAAAAAAAAAAAATCACAGAAGATACACCCAATGTCCCAAGTCTCTGAAAATAGTTGCTATTGGCATAGACTCCACCTTGAAGGGATAAATAACCTGAAGAAACAAATTATGATAACTCTGTTTCAGATGTTGAGATTTTAGCTTTTATTGTAATTGCCTGCATAGCATAGCATCTTGGCTTCTACAACCTATATTTTAATTCATTTATTTTTCTTTCCCATGCATTCTATTGATTTATTGATGTATTTCACTGTGCTGCATTTTTTAGTCTTTTAATAGTTTTGCAAGCTTTCCAAAGAATTCTTGTTATTGGGTGGATTAAAAATATAATAAATAAATAAATATGCCTCTTTCATTCCACAAATGGACAGACATAAGCTTCCAGTAAGAAGCAATGAAAGCACTATAAATACTTGTGGGTGTGCTTTCCTTTGCTTCCCTTATAGGAAAGGAGTTTAATGTTGAAAATATTTTAGTAATGTGATCAGAGGACAGTAGTGGGAAAGAATTTTTTTCTAATGTGTCTTGCAATCAAAATAAGGAAGGAAGATCTGAGAGCAGAGAGAATATTTTTGTTAATCAGGATGTAGCATGTTCCAGCATCTGGATGTCAGTATTAGCTTTTTTAAAAAAAAATATTACAGCATGTTTAATTGCTGGTGTTAAGTAATTACTTTACTTACTTGGTTTTAATTATGTGACAGCTACATTCTGAATTTTTTTTTTGTCAATGCTTTTCTCTATTTCTAGAAAAATTTCTTATACTGTTGTTTATCTTACCTGACCCACGGTCACATCTCTCTCCCTCTCTCTCTCTCCCTCTCTCCCTCTCTCCCTCTCTCTCTCTCCCTTGTAATATCTGTGGGGAAAAAGCTCTCCAGAAAATATCTCAGAATCTGGGGGGGGGGGAACCCTGTGATTCTCATTGCTGTGTGTATCATTTCAAACAAAGACCACTCTCTTGGGATATGGCTTTTTTGTTAATAAGAATATTCTGGTACAATAAAAGAGAGATGATTAAGAAACTCCATCTGATGGAATATCTTTGTTCAAAAATCATTAAAAGTGTTAAAAGGTCAGCAAAAGCAAACATTGACACATTCCTTCTTTAACTAACACAGATGAATCAGTTTCCTTTAATTTCTTCAGAAAGTGAATTATTTTATTTATATAAGATCTAGATCTAGATTCCTAACAAACAGGAAGCAGCAGGTGAAGCTAAGCAAGATCACATCAAATACCTGTACAATTAGCACAGGGGCCCCCCAAGGCTGTGTGCTCTCCCCACTTCTCTTCTCTCTGTATACCAGTGACTGCATCTCCAATGATCCATTTGTTAAGCTACTGAAGTTCGCAGATGACACAACAGTGATTGGTCTCATTCGAGACAATGACAAATCCGCATATAGACGAGAGGTCGAACGACTAGCCTTGTGGTGCAACCAAAACAATCTGGAACTGAACACACTCAAAACCGTAGAAATGGTGGTAGACTTTAGGAAAAACCCTTCCATACTTCCACCTCTCACAATACTTGACAACACAGTATCAACAGTAGAAACCTTCAAATTTCTGGGTTCTATCATATCGCAAGATCTCAAATGGACAGCTAACATCAAAAACATCATTAAAAAGGACAACAAAGAATGTTCTTTCTGCCAACTCAGTAAGCTCAAACTGCCCAAGGAGCTGCTGATCCAATTCTACAGAGGAATTATTGAGTCTGTCATTTGCACCTCTATAACTGTCTGGTTCGGTTCTGCAACCCAACAAGAAAAACACAGACTTCAGAGGCTAATTAGAACTGCAGAAAAATAATTGCTACCAACTTGCCTTCCATTGAGGACCTGTATACTGCACGAATCAAGAAGAGGGCCGTGAAAATATTTGCAGATCCCTCGCATCCTGGACATAAACTGTTTCAACTCCTACCCTCAAAACGACGCTATAGAGCACTGCACACCAGAACAACTAGACACAAGAACAGTTTTTTCCCAAAGGCCATCACTCTGCTAAACAAATAATTCCCTCAACACTGTCAGACTATTTACTGAATCTGCACTACTATTAATCGTTTCATAGTTCCCATCACCAATCTCTTTCCACTTATGACTGTATGAGTATAACTTGTTGCTGGCAATCCTTATGATTTATATTGATATATTGATTATCAATTGTGTTGTAAATGTTGTACCTTGATGAACGTATCTTTTCTTTTATGTACACTGAGAGCATATGCACCAAGACAAATTCCTTGTGTGTCCAATCACACTTGGCCAATAAAAATTCTATTCTATTAGAAGTAAACACCCAGGGCTATTAAACAGAACTCCAGAAGGAAGAGAAATAAGTCTATTATGGTACCACCTTCTCCAGTTCCGTTGTCTTGATTTCATCTTTGATTTCTCTCTTCTTTGAAGCCACAGTCAATCTGTCGTTCCAGTTGTCGTCATACAACAATGAAAAAATGTGGTCATCTCATCAGGCATAATGATCCATTCTCATTGTTGTAATGCCTCTTTCTCTGATCATTTCTTATTTTACCTTGATTCCCTCACATTTAATCAGCTCTCAGTCATAACTTTTACCAGCTCAACAACCCATCTGTGACACACAAGGAGCCATCAAATGTATTTTTGAAGCTCCTGACTGGAGGAAAATGATATTTAGGGATGCTTCCCTGAAGTCAGGATTTTTTTAAAAAATACGATACTCCTTTCCAAACTTCTTCATTGGCTTTATGACAACTCCCAGAGCCAATACCTTATCTTCAAATCTCCTCATGGAATTTTTCCCCACCCTCATATTTCCACCCCTAATTTTCATGGATTCTACAGTTTAAAGGCCTTTTGCTATCTTAAAAGATTCTACCCTTGTTCCAGGTTAGCTACCCAATATCTCTGTGTTACTTCTTCAATTTTTTGCAGATCCCTTCAGAAATTTACAACTTCCAGTAAATCTTTGCCACCATTTCATTGTAAATCCCCCCCATATGTAGATTTCACCTCTAACTTATGCTAAGTGAATGCAAGATCTAAACTTAAGTTACTGAAGTGCATATTTCTTTTTGTTTCCCTTTCTCTGCTTTGCTTAGTCCATATTTTACATTGGTGAAAAGTCTTTATAAAAGGGATCTATTCTCTTGTACTCTATAAATCTGTAAAGTAATATAAAAAGTTGAGAGTAGGCAGCATACAATTATTTGTAAACCAAGTTGTAAACCCTCACCCCATCAAAGACCTTGGAGTTTTCATATCAAACGATCTACGTGCCAAATCCCACTGCAACTACATCACCAAAAAGGCTTTAAGAGTTGTAAATTTAATCTTGCGTAGCTTCTTTTCTAGAAAGATTACACTACTAACCAGAGCATACAAAACATTTCCTAGACCAATTCTCGAATACAGCTTGCCGGTCTGGAACCCGCATCTCATTTCGGACATTAATACAATTGAGCGTGTCCAGAAATATTTTACAAGAAGAGTTCTCCACTCCTCTGATCACAACAAAATACCTTATGCCACCAGACTTGAAATCCTGAGTTTAGAAAATTTAGAACTCCGCTGCCTTCGGCATGACCTGAGTATAACTCATAAAATCATCTGCTACAATGTCCTTCCTGTTGAAGACTACTTCAGCCTCAATCACAACAATATATGAGCACACAATAGATTTAAACTTAATGTGAACCGTTCCAATCTTGATTGTAGAAAATATGACTTCAGTAACAGAATTGTTAATGCCTGGAATGCACTACCTGACTCTGTGGTCTCTTTCCAAAATCCCCAAAGCTTTAACCAAAGACTATCTACTATTGACCTCACCCCATTCCTAAGAGGTCTGTAAGGGGCATGCATAAGAACACCAGCGTGCCTACCTTTCCTGTCCTAATGTTCCCTTTGATTGTATCCAATTCGTATGGTTATTTCATGTTTATACTTATATATACTGTTGTGTTTGACAAATAAATAAATAAATAAATAAATAAATAAATAATAACATTCTACGTTGGCAATAGATAATTGTCAATACAATGGCTTGTAATATGAAAATGGATATAATATAGCATGCCAGCTGCTGATGAAAACATTCAAATCTTTTATATGGATAGAGACCAAAAGGAATATTTTGTTTACCAAGTTGCTTTGAACCTATTCCAGTATCTCATAGAGCCACAAGTAATGTAAACCAGGTATATGTAGATGAATATATAATATGAAGAAATAAAAAAGAAAAAAATCAAACAGCCCATAATCTTGGAATCCAATAGTCCTCATCCAGTCCCAGTTGCCAGTGTGTTGTCTCAGTAAGAAAATGCCTCTGTTCCCATATTCCCATGTCCAGTCAGTTAAGAGGGACCTGGATAAGAGTATTTACGTGGATGGAGATGTGTTGATCCACTGAGCATGTGTATGCAAAATTTCTCTCTTTCAGAATCTACTGTAATGATTCCAGACAATTTTCTATCATTCTATTTCCATTAGATTCCTACAGCTGCATGATATTGATTAGAGCACATAAGGATTTCTGAAATACAATTCCTTCCTCTTTCACTTTAAGGAGGGAGAGGGAAAGGGAGAGGGAGAGGGAGAGGGAGAGGGAGAGGGAGAGGGAGGGAAGGAGGGAAGGAGGGACAGAAGTAAAGAACCCAACTCATGGAACCCACGTACTGTATAATAGTGTTCTGTAATAGTATAATAGTATAATAATAGTATAATAATAATAATAGCATAATAATAGTTTATTATTATACTATATAATAGTATAATAATCAGTTCTATAATAGAACGGATGAATTAAAGACTTTGGATAATATATTCAGTGAATATAGAAAGCTCTAGAACAATGTTGGTGAAACTTTGGCGTTCTCGCATGCCGGCCTGCATGCTGGAAGTGGCACGTGAAACTGTCCTGTGACAAATGTGCAACCTCGCCACCTCCTCTTCGCGTTTCTGTGCTCAAACGCGCACCGGTCAGCTGGCCGTCGCACATGCGATGCCGGCAGGCCCTGGAAGACCAACGGTCCATCGCACATGCACGAGCTGGCACCCAAACACCTGACAAACAGCTGGCCATCATGCATGTGTGTGACATCAACCCAGAAGGTTGGGTGCTGGTTCATGCATGTGTGATGGACCACCATTCTTCCAGGGTCCACTGCCCCCGCGCACATGACAGCCAGCTGACCGGTGCATGTTTGAGCACAGGAATGCGAAGAGGAGCTGGTGAGGCCGCACATTCATCATGGGATAGTTTTGCATGCCGCTTCCGGCACGCGTGCCATAGGTTCACCGACACTGTTCTAGAAACTCAAACTACTAAGCTGAAGCATAAAGGATAAATACAGAAGATGATTGTCATTCACTTGGAGATGATCTGGCTATGAATCTAAGGAATAGATGGCTTCCTTTCTGAAACTGCTTTTCCAAGTATAGATGTATCAGTCAAGTTGAGTAGCACAAAGTCATTTGACTTTTTAAAAAATCATCTCATTGGAGATGTCACAGAATGAACATGACAGCTATAGAATTTATCTAATTAAATTTATAATTATATATATATATTTTAAAAATATCCATTAGGTGCCTTTGAGTCTGCAATCTCCTGGTGACTGCCTGGACAAGTCCCTGCAGTTTTCTTGGCAAGATTTCAGGAGTGAGGGGATTTTTTGCAGTCTTCCTAGGGCTGAGAATGAGTGGCCCAAGGTCACTTTGTGCCTAAGGCAGGACTAGAATTCACAGTCTTTTGGTTTCTAGACTGGTGTCTTAATCACTACACCAAATTCCCCCTCATAGTTATAATTATCTAATTATATCATCATCTATTATTTATATTAGCAAATAATATTTTTTTTTAAAAAACCAAGCTATCACCTTCCTTTCCATCAGTGTCATCTTTGCAGTGTTATCTGCATTTGAGGCCTTAAGACTGTCACATCACTCCTTGGTGGACTCTAACTAACTGGGACCACCCATCCCTGTGGTTCATACCCCTGGAAACTAGTGGACCTTTTTTACATTCCAGTTGGAACTGAGGTTTTCTTCTAGGACTTATTGAATAATTCAATCAAGGCTTTGTTTGCAAACTGGAGTAGGTGCATGACTGTGGCCCTGCCCTGGATCACTTCTATGTGACTTCTGTGTTCTGCATCCTGGGAAGTTCTTTGATTTTCTGAAGTGTTTCAGAAGATGAAGCACTATAAGCGATGCCTGAAGTACCATTGGAAAAAGACAAATAGTGAATCCAATGGAACATCTGATTCTACATTATGATAATAAAGGTGGTGAAAGGACTGGGCTTCAGGATCATCTGCAGGGCCACAGTGAGGAATATCCCCACTATCAAGCAGATTTGCTCAGAGTTGACCTCTGATTGAGCAAGTCCAAGTGAGTTGCTCAGGCAATCTTATGAAGTTATCTGGGTTGAGTTTGATTCTGTGATGTCCAAGAAAATGGAAAAGGTCTGTTATCTCAGCTACCTGTCTGTTATCTCAGCCACCTGTTTATTACATTCTTGCTGCCATTGGATTCTTAAAATGCTCTGGAAGATGAGCAAGAGATTGTCCCATGTGGAGACATCAGAGAGAGTATGTTCCTACGAGCCTTGAAGGAGGCAGTGATAGACACCCTACTCAACAGGACAATCCTCCATTATCATCCGTCTCCAACCTTCTGTTATGGGGGAGGGTTGTGGAGAAGATGTCTAGACAGCAGCTATAGAGGATCTTGGAGGAAGTAGATTATTTGGAAACATTTCTGTTGGGTTTCAGACTAGGATTCAGTACAGAAATAGACAGGATCATACTTCTTAATGTATACTGGTAGAACAAAAATGGGGAGGTGACCCCCTCCTAGTATGACTTGAACTTTCATGGTTTCCTTCTGGGCTAGCTGCAGGAGTTGAGACTGATTGATATTATGTTGCAGTGCTTTTCCTCTTTCCTCAGTGATTTGTTTCAATTAGTGTTGAAGGACTCACTGGAGAAGAGCCTAATGCTGGGAAAGATTGAGAGCAAAAGAAGAAAAGGATGAAAGAGAACGATGTGGCTGGATGGAGTCACTGAAGCAGTAGGCATGAGTTTAAATGGACTCCAGAGGATGGTAGAGGACAGGAAGGCCTGGAGGAACGTTGTCCATGGGGTCGCGATGGGTCGGACATGACTTCACAACTAACAACAAAAATGTTGAGGGAGAAGAAATTATGTCCACAGCCACTCGCTTGTGGGGTGCCTCAGAGTTCAACATTCACCCCTTTCCTATTTAACATCTACATGAAACTGGGTGCCAGTTATCCATTGGTTGAGGATTTGGTCTCATTAATATGCTAATATAAAGCTGATACCAAGCTTTATATCAGAACTCCAAGCTATGCTGATGTATTGACCAATTTCAGGAGATGATTTAGGTCTGGATGGATGGAACATTTATTTATTTTTTATTTATTTATTTATTTTGTCACAACAGTATATATAAGCATAAGCATGAAATAACTATACAATATATAATATATAATATATAAGCATATATACAATATATAAGCATATATATAAGCATAACTATGTAATAACTATATTAATTGGATATAATGGAGGGAAACAATAGGACAGAAACGGTAGGCACACTTGTGCTCTTATGCATGCCCCTTACAGACCTCTTAGGAATGGGGTGAGGTCAATAGTAGACAGTTATTGGTAAACCCTTTCATGGATTACTGCCTTGTTGTGGCAAAGGGGCTTGCGTAGCTCAATGAAGTTATGAACTATGCCGTGCAGGGACATCCAAGACGGACAGGTCATAGCAGAGAGTTCTGACAAAACATAATCCACTGGAGAAGGAAATGGCAACCCACTCCAGTATCTTTGCCATGAAAACCCCATGGACAGTACAAAAAGGAAAAAAGATATGACGCTGGAAGATGAGCCCCTCAGGTCGAAAGGTGTCCAATATGCTACTGGGGAAGAACGGAGGGCTAGTACTAGTAGCGCCAGAAAGAATGAAGCGACTGGGCCAAAGCCAAAAGCATGCTCAGCTGTGGATGTATCTGGTGGTGAAAGGAAAGTCCGATGCTGTAAAGATTTTTTTCTCCATAGGAACCTGGAATGTAAGATCCATGAATCAAGGCAAGCTGGATGTGGTCAAACAAGAGATGACAAGACTGAACATCGACATCTTAGGAATCAGCGAACTAAAGTGGACAGGAATGGGCAAATTTAATTCAGATGATGATCAGGTATACTACTGTGAGCAAGAATCCCTCAGAAGAAATGGAGTAGCCTTCATAATCAATAAAAAAGTAGGAAAAGCAATACTGGAATACAATCCCCAAAATGACAGAATGATCTCAGTCCGAATCCAAGACAAACCATTCAATATCACAGTAGTTCAAGTCTATCCCCAACCACTGGTGCTGAAATTGACTGCTTCTATGAAGCCCTACAGCACCTGATAGAATTAACACCAAAAAATGATGTTCTTATCATCATGGGAGATTGGAATGCTAAAGTAGGAAGCCAAAAGATAACTGGAATAACAGGCAAGTATGGCCTTGGAGTACAAAATGAAGCAGGACACAGGCTGATAGAATTCTATCAAGATAATACGATGGTCATAGCAAACACTCTTTTCCAACAACCTAAGAGACGACTCTACACATGGACATCACCAGATGGTCAACACCGAAATCGGATTGACTATGTGCTCTGCAGCCAAAGATGGAGAAGCTCTATACAGACAGTAAAAACAAGACCAGGAGCTGACTGTGGCTCAGATCATGAGCTTCTTCTTGCAAAATTTAGGCTTAAACTAAAGAAAGTAGGGAAAAGCACCAGGCCACTCAGATATGAACTAAATCATATCCCTGATGAATATACAGTAGAGGTGACAAATAGATTTAAAGAATTGGATCTGATAGACAGAGTGTCTGATGAACTATCATGGAGGTTTGCAACATTGTACAAGAGGTAGCAAGTAAAACCATCCCAAAGAAAAAGAATGGAAGAAAGCAAAATGGCTGTCTCAGGAAGCTTTGCAAATAGCAGAGGAAAGAAGGGAAGCGAAAGGCAAGGGAGAAAGAGAAAGATACACCCAGTTGAATGCAGAATTCCAGAGAATAGCTAGAAGAGATAAGAATGCATTCTTAAATGAACAGTGCAAAGAAATAAAAGAAAACAATAGAATAGGGAGGACCAGAGATCTCTTCAAGAAAATTGGAGATATGAAGGAAACGTTTCACGCAAAGATGGGCATGATAAAGGACCAAAATGGCAGGGACCTAACAGAGGCAGAAAAGATTAAGAAGAGGTGGCAAAATTACACAGAAGAACTATACAAGAATGAGCTTAACTTCCCTGATAACCATGATGGGGTGGTACCAGACCATCTTATTTGTCTCTTGAGAAACCTGTATGCGGGTCAAGAAGCAACAGTGAGAACTGGACACGGAACCACTGATTGGTTCAAAATTGGGAAAGAAGTCCAGCAAGGCTGTATACTATCACCCTGCCTATTTAACTTATATGCAGAACACATCATGAGAAAGGCGGGGCTAGATGAATCAGAAATTGGAATTAAGATTGCCGGAAGAAATATCAAAAACCTCAGATATGCAGATGATACCACTCTAATGGCAGAAAGCGAAGAGGAACTAAAGAGTCTCTTGATGCGGGTGAAGGAGGAGAGTGCAAAAGTTGGCTTGAAACTCAACATTAAGAAAACTAAAATCATGGCATCCGGCCCTCTCAATTCCTGGCAGATAGATGTTGAAGAAATGGAGGTAGTGACTGATTTTATTTTCCTGGGCTCCAAGATCACTGCAGATGGGGACTGCAGCCAAAAAATTAAAAGACACTTGCTCCTGGAGAGGAAAGCTATGGCAAATCTAGACAGCGTACTAAAAAGCAGAGATATCACCCTGCCAACAAAAGTGCGTATAGTCAAGGCTATGGTTTTCCCAGTTGCAATGTATGGCTGTGAAGATTGGACCATAAGAAAGGCTGAGCGCCAAAGAATTGAGGCCTTTGAACTCTGGTGCTGGGGAAGACTCCTGCGAGTCCCTTGGACTGCAAGGCGAACAAACAAGTCAGTCCTAGAGGAGATCAACCCTGACTGCTCTTTAGATGGCCAGATCCTGAAGATGAAACTGAAATACTTTGGCCACCTAATGAGAAGGAAGGACTCACTGGAGAAGAGCCTAATGCTGGGAAAGATTGAGGGCAAAAGAAGAAGGGGACGACACAGAACAAGGTGGCTGGATGGAGTCACTGAAGCAGTAGGCATGAGTTTAAATGGACTCCAGAGGATGGTAGAGGACAGGAAGGCATGGAGGAACGTTGTCCATGGGGTCGTGATGGGTCGGACACGACTTCGCAACTAACAACAACAACAAAATTGCTTAAAGCTTTGGGGATTTTGGGAAGAGACCACAGAGTCAGGTAGTGTGTTCCAAGTATTAACAACTCTGTTACTGAAGTCATATTTTCTACAATCAAGTTTGGAGTGGTTCACATTAAGTTTAAATCTATTGTGTGCTCATGTATTGTTGCGATTGAAGCTGAGGAAGGACATTGTAGCAGATGATTTTATGAGTTAAACTCAGGTCATGTCGAACTCAGCTCAATCCTGAAAAAACTGAGTGACAGTGTTTGGTCTCCAGGTCAGTACTATCACTCTTAGATGGAGCAGCACTACCCATTTGAGATTGTGATGCAACCTATAGGTCTCACAGCTCCTGCTACAAGAGCAAGTGGCATCTGTGGCAAAGGCAGACTTTGAACAGTTCCATCTTGTGTATCAGTTATGCCATTTTTCTCAGTCAGGAAGTCCTTCAGACAGTTATTCACACCTTGGTCATCTTTTGACTAGATTACTGAATACATTCAACATGGGGCTGCTTTTGAAGACTATTTGGAAACTACAATTGGTTCAAAATACAGCAACTGGAGCAATAAAGCATACTTTTCAGCATATACATGTGTTACTGTTGCTATGGAAGTTGTACTGGTTGCCCTTTGGCTTCCAAGTGCAATTCAAAGTGCGGGTTATTATCTATAAAGTCCGATATGGCACAGGGCCTGGATATCTGAGGGACCACCTACCTCCAACAGTGGTGGAATTCAAAAATTTTTTACTACTGGTTCTGTGGGCATAGCTTGGTGGGCATGGTGTGGCTTGGTGGGCATGGCTTGGTGGGCATGGCAGGGGAAGGATACTGCAAAATCTCCATTCCCAGCCCACTCTAGGGGAAGGATATTTCAAGATCTCCATTCCCACCCCACTCTGGGACCAGCCAGAGGTAGTATTTGAATAGTTCTCTGAACTATTCAAAATTTCTGCTACCAATTCTCCAGAACCTGCCAGAACCTGCTGAATTTCACCCCTGATCTCCAGTTGTTTTTACTTGCTAGTATATTGAGGCAAAGTGGGTGGGCTCCAGAACTCCTCTGTTAAACATTGTCATCATCTTATGGGATTAAGGAATTATGCTTTTTCTGCCATGACCCCCACCCTCTGGAACATATCCCTCCAGAAATACAAACAGCATCTCTTCCTGGAGTTCTGAAAAATCTGGCGTTGGTCCCAGGCCTGGGGTTAATATATAGGGAGGGGCTGTTGTCATTGGTTATTGCTCTTATGACTGCTTTAATCCAGGCTGTCCATGTTATTTTAGATTTTTAATTGTTATTATTTTTACCTGATTTTATACACTTCCCAGAGTCTGTTGGACAGCTGTAACAAATATAAATAAATGAATAATAACATAAAATCACTCAACATCAGGGCTGAGTTGTCCAAGAAGGTAACAGCATATCTGAAAGATAATTTGGAGGGTAATGGAGAGGTGGCTAATAGCTAAGGTAATGAAGAGTTGGAGGTTTGCAATATTTTTTATAAAAAGACCCTTTTTCCTATTAATATGGACTCTCAAAATGACAGGACTGTTGCCATCCAGGTATTTGTATCCTATGACTATCATTAAGTGTTGTACCTTAGAATTCTTGATGAACGCATCTTTTCTTTTATGTACACTGAGAGCATATGCACCAAGACAAATTCCTTGTGTGTCCAGTCACACTTGGCCAATAAAAAATTCTATTCTATTCTATTCTATTCTATTCTATTCTATTCTATTCTATTCTATTCTATTCTATCTCTTGAAATTTTCTCCAATCCTTTGGAAAGAGAATCTGAGTTTGGAACTGGTGAGCAAAAGTTATATTTCAAAGCTGTAATGAATTTAGCTGTTTGAGTTCTAGTTACTCTTACTCTTCTTTTAAAAATGGAGATATTTGTGTGAGATTTTAAAGGACTGGATGTCCTGAATTGCTATAGCTGCCTTTGAAATCAAACCCCTCCTCTGTCTAATGTCAAACAAGTGAAACTCACTGCCTTGGCCACCTTGAAGGCACGTCTTATTGGCTCTATTTACTTGACTATTGAAAGATCTCGTTAATAATGCTTTATTGTATACATAATTTGGGAATCACTTTGTCAGAGAGACATAAAACAGTACTATTGGCAAGATTAACAGAAAATAAAAATCATAGTCATCTTTCCTCCTATAACATCAACATCATCTCTGAGATATTGAAGTCCTTCAGAAGAACAATTATGGGCAGCTATTATACTTATGGATTAATGTTTATGTTCGGAGAAATTCTTTCTCTTTTCAAACAATATTGGGATTCATCAGTTGAAGCTGTACCTAAACAAAATAGGTAGAAATAGTGGATTTTTTTCAGCCCAAATGCCCACTGTTTCATTATAGATGTTACAGAGCTGTTCTTCTGGGCATGCTAATTTTTAATCTCTAATTCTAGAGTATTTGCATGTGGAAAAGGGCAAGAGGATGAGAAAAATAAGGTGGCTTTCAAAAACACCTGGAGTATTTTGCCCAGGAATATTAATGTTGTGTGCTGCTGTTATACTGATTGGAACTAATTTGTATACAGTTTCAGATGAAGAACAGACAATGCAACCTATTTCTGAACTGATGAATTTCCAGACAGTGATTCATTAACAGTTGTCACAAAGCCAAATAGGTGAGAAAGCCTTTTTTATTTCCCACATATTTACCTTAGGCCTTCAAACATAATTGCTGAAGAAATGTTGCTACGTGTAGATTCATATGGATTATGATTTGTGCTTTTGTGTATGCTTGGGTAAAGCCAGGACAAAATACAGATCAGGCGAGGATAGCAAATAGTAACATGAATGAATTTTCCTCCGTTCACACTCTTTTATTCCTTTAAATCTAGTTTGGCCCTTAAAGGTCTTGTGAAATACATTAACTTTTTTTTACATGCAGAGCCCAATTCATTTCAAGATAGCAGTAAAGCAACTTAACACAAGATTTCTCACCCCTGATGATTCAGACTGATGACTCATATAATGACAAGATAAAACACGATCTGTTTTGGGTTTAAAACACTTTGGATTGTTCTTGCATCTGACATAAGGATAAAATGATCATGATTAAGATCATGGTTAAAACATTGGATATAAATAATTCTCAATTTAATAAAAATGCAACCAGTTGAATTAAGAAAATAAGTCCCTTTGGAAAGTTTGGAGTCTCTGAGCAAATGGTTTTATTTATATCAACTAAATTTGTTTCTTCTTTTTTCCTTCCCATGAAAGTTAGTAGTTTAGTTAAATCTCCTGGTAAATACCAAACAGCAAATTTATAGGATAGTAAGACTTTTTGTGGTTGTTGTTAACATGCTTTTAAAGATAAACTTTTTTGCTCTATTAAGGTTATATCAACTTTCCCCAGTACAGAAATGCAATGAAAATGTGTAACGCAAGTAGCTTAAATAACAAAACAAGGTAATTTTACAGTCTCAGACGACTCTGTTATGAGTTATGAGAAAACAAGAAAGGAATGATTATAGCAAGTAGATGCCTGCAATGGTGGTAGAAAAAAAAATAAGTGCCACAAATGCAAGTTATTGTATATGTTGACCTTCCCGTTTATTGTAACAAAGTTTTACAGACCATATGGCACCAACTCAGCCTAAAAATGACTGCAAAGCAAGATAATTTGAAGACTCGTGAGGTTACAATAACTGTGAAGACAGGAAGAAAACTGATGTCCATTATCTCTTTACTCAGCTCAGCCAGAAAGAAGCAAATGTTTCAACTTTAGGTGGTGGATAGATACTTCCCAGTTGTGCTTATCAAGATTTGCTTGTCTTTTGGATAAGGGAGGGGGCAGGGGAAAAGAAGATGTCTCTTTGTACAAGGTCTTACAAGAGTTTTTGTGTGTGTGTGTGTGTGTGTGTGTGTGTGTGTGTGTGTGTGTGTCTTTCTCAAATTGTCTTTGGCGCCAGTAGGGCAAGAAATTAACCTTTGCCTGCTTTATTTAATCAGAAGTTGCAAATAGGTTGTGCAGATATACAAAAGCTCTCTACTACACTCTAATTTTCTTCAACTATTCTGCTTTTTCTGGAGTTTTCAAATTTGCCACACGTTTTTCATTTGAAGTGGAATCAGGATACGACCAAGGGACGGATAGAATCTATTTGAAAAGCAGTTTTTTAAAAACCTTTGTGTTTGACTCAAAATTCCTCAGAGATGTCAAAGATGGAAGAAACTCCTGAATTAGCCTTGGTTTTTTTTAAAAGAGAATGTGCACATTGCTTTTTCACTAGGTCCTAAATTAAGCAAACACACCTAAGTTAGCATATAATCAAATATCCTACCTTTTAATGGTATGTGAACTTATCTTGCCATGTGGCTATAGGATTCAAGTGATAAGTGGCCTGAGGGTACAGAAAATCAGGCTGTTAAAACCCCTTTTTCTTGAATGTACATTTGAATCTAAAGGAACACTTTGATATTAAATTACAGCTTTGCTCAGGAAGCAATTTCCCACCAAGCAACATTGCAAAAATCTCTGCCCAAAATCCACATTCTGTAATGTGTAGAACTTATGTGTCCATTTCCTATGTGGCTTCAAGCTGTGGCACCCTATCATTGTTCCAAGCAAGAGTAGTGGATGTTTGGTTCAGTGTTAAGTGAAAAATCCTGAAAAACCATTTCAGTAAATGGCTCTGACACTAGAGCTAAACTCTAGGCATTCTTTGGACTGGTTGTTGATGGATCTATCCTCCTGAATGCTAGCAGAAGGGCATTAAGGAAAATGGACATCAGTTGTCTGAAAGCAGTAATGCAATCAGTGTTCTTGCTTGGCAGCTCAGGACAAAGGAAGACAGATTATATTTAATCAGCAGGAAACATTTTCCACTTAAATCATCTGATACTATGCTAAAAAGACATCTGAAAGGTAGTCCAAAATACAATCATGTTCTGCAACTCATACTGCATACAAAATATCTACAATAGTTCCTTACTCAAATTGTTTACAGTGCAGTCAGGTCAGGGGTGAAATGCTCCCGGTTTGGACCAGCTTGCCTGATCCGGTAGTGATGGCGGCTGGTGGTTCGGAGAACCGGTAGCAAAAATCCCTGGCCCCGCCCCCTGCCCCTGCTGAGCCACACCATCATCAGAGGTGTTTTTTTTAAAAAACTTTTAAATGCAGTTTTTCTTCAGCCGAAAACATGCCTTTAAAAAAGCCTTTAATGATCCCGCAGCTCAGCTGGGATCGTCAGAGCCTTTAAATTCTTTTTTTTAACAACCTCTTCGGCAGAAAGATCTTGGAAAGCTAGGAAAGATCCGGCCAGGGAAGGAGTTCTCTTAAAAGCAGGAAATTCACTCCTTCTGCAGAAGAGAATTCCTTTGCTGGGTGGGCTGAATGGAGCTTGGACAGATCATTTAGCCAGCCCATTGTAAGTGTTCTCTGCTACTTCATGCATCAATATGGGCTTTTTTAGATAGTTTTGTGAGAGCAAAAAAGCTGCTAGCCAGATTGAGTTGACCCTATGCTGGACAGAGTCCTTCTGCCAAGCAACTCTTTGACTCCCAAAGAGGCTGGCTGAAAAAGGTTTGTCTTGAAATCCAAGCAGAAAGCCAAGCTTCAATTTGGGGATGGTCATTTTTCAGGCTGCACACAGAAATTAGGCAGGCAGCAATGGCTTGCAATCTTCCCAGACAGCTTTCCTGTGGACTTTATGGGATAGCTGGCAGGGAAGATTGCAGATGGCAATCTCATGATTGTGGGGTGCTTGCCAATTTATCATAAATGCAATCCCATGAGCCTGGGGTTTCTGGAACAGCCCTAACTTTGAGCACAGATTGTAAATCAATTTGTTCAGTGCCCTTGTAATTTTGAACAGTCACTGAACAAATGGTCGGTTGACTATATAATAACATGAGCTAAGAACTTTGGACATAAAATTGATGGAACATTGGGAAAAGATGTAGCTAGGATTACTAAAGTTGACATTATAACATAAAAGAGAATTTTTACAACTCTCTTGGTATATCCCTCTAGAAAAACTTTAGAATGTGCAAAGGTATGTTGGAAATGTGGGCAACCTGAAGGATCATTTTTTCATGCCTCTTGGACTTGCCCAGAAAATATTGGGTTCTAATATTCACACTGATACAAAGAATTTTAAAAATAATATATAACTGTAATCAAACTTCTTTTGGGGTTGGGATTAATGGATAGACAATCATTTAGCGTTATGTATTAATGAGACCAAAACAGTAATTCTGGTTAAAACTTTTTTAAAAAAATAAGAAAAGCCCAAGCTATATTCAGTAATACTTCTTTTCTCAGTGGCACAGGTATTGCTGGCATATTTAATTCTTCAGTTTCTTGGTAACCATTTGCATGTTCCAAACTCCACTTCATAGAATGGATTGCTGCTGAAATATAGAAGTCAGGCTAAAGGAAATATAGAACCCTGCAAGTTCTGGATAATCAGTCAATTGGTTGCATGATGGGAGCACAAGGAAGCGTCAAATTGGGGAAGATTAATCTCATCTGATTGGCATCAACAATCTCATTATCAACTCTCTGTTTTTGCTTTTGTTTTAATGAGAAACACAATCAATTCAATTTGGCCTAGCTAGTAAATTCAGCAAAAAAACCAAACTCCCACTTTTCCTTCCATTCCTCTCAAAATTTCTCACCAAGACCTGCAGAGTCTTATCTATTATAGAAAGCTTTCTTTAAGTTTTGGGTGATCCATGCAACTTCCCATGGAGGAAAAGAAAGCAAAGAGTATTGCATAATAGCTCTAATCAGTTGTCTCACTGGGTTTCCCCTGCCATCTTAAGGAAAACAGTGCAAAGGCATACCATTACTTCCATTACATTCATCATTATGAATCCCTGTGTAAATAAATCATAGATCTTTTAAGACCATTGATTCAGTTAAGACCTCGGACATCATAACATTGTAAATACAGAAAAGATCCATTAGAAAACTTTAGAAACTTTTCTAAGAAAGGCAATTAATCTTCACATCACAGCTTGAATTCTTTTGAATCCTCCTAAGTGAGTCCAGAATGGTTTTTTTTTTCCCCCAGTGGGAACTGGCATATTTCTGTGTGTGTTCCAGGCAAAGAATTTCCAACATTATGAGGAATTTTGGCTTGAGGCAACTTTATGTGACAGATGTTTAAAGAAAGAGGGGTTGAAAGCGGATTAAGGCATTCTTACAATAATACAGGGGAACATTTCGGCTGCTTGCTCGGCATGGTTTTACATATCCATCCGTTCTGTCAACAGAATAAGTAACCCACTTCAGACAAAGAATAAATATTAATGAAACTAAGCTTTAGGTCTCTTAAGTGTTAAACTAATACTGTACACTTGAGAATGAAATTAGCCAACTGGTGCCAAATGCATTTGTCTAATTTTACCTGTCTTCTCTGCAAATTATTTATTGCATTACTTAAAGCAGGTTGCTTTCAGTAATGAAGGATAATTATATGACAGTAATCTCCCCCCTCCCCCCTCTGTTTGATACACTGATACTGAAACATGCCATAGGCTGTCTTTGTATTGTTTTAGCATAGAATGCACACATGCTAGTCAGCCTTATCTAATTATAAGTAGTGAATCTGACCCAATTTATGGAGGGTCTCTGCTTTCTGTGCACAGTATGGAGGCCAGTTGTGTCCATAACAAGATGTTTTTTTCTTCTTCCAAAGACGATCAAGCCAGTGTTTCGATAGCTAGCGTCTTTTTGACTGTTACATAGCTGTAACAGAAGATTGCATTAATGTTTTATTTTTCTACATGACTTGTGGGTGGGCAACTCAGTTTATTTTCAGAAAGCATTTATTAATGTATCAATTTTCTGATGTTTCCAAATATTCTTTTTTTATTTTACAACATCATGTTATCTGACTTTAATACAGTTTGTGATGGGGTTTTTTCTGGTCCCTGGTTTTTTGTTTGGTTTTTGTCTGTTTTGTTTTCTGAGTTGGGAATTACATTAGACAATGACAAATGGTTCCAGTTCAGTTTAGATAGATCAGAGGAGAAATCTCTTTTTAGTGTCTAATTTCTTCTGCCCTTCTCTTTTCCAGGAAGTTACAGATGGATAAATTATACCTTTAACTTCTTATAGTAATATTAAACCAAGGAAGCAGATGCTTACAGAGGATAGTGGTTGTGTATGTGAGTATCAGAGGTGGGTTTCAACAGGTTCTGACCAGTTCTGGAGAACCGGTAATGGAAATTTTGAGTAGTTCGGAAAACCGGTAAATGCCACCTCTGACTGGCCCCACCCCCATCTATTCTCTGCCTCCTGAGTCCCAGCTGATTGGGAGGAAATGGGGATTTTGCAGTAACCTTCTCCTGGATTGGGGAGGGAATGGAGATTTTACAGTATCCTTCCCATGCCATGCCCACCAAGCCACACCCACAGAACCGGTTGTAAAAAATTTAGAAACTCACCACTGGTGTGTATATACATACAAACACATATATATATGCACACTGTGGGTGGAAATGCTACTTGGATCTACATTTGTCTTCTGGTAGCCTACAGAGCCAGAAAATTCAACACTAAATTAGATGATTTCATATGAGGAAAATACCTGTCTTTTCCGCTCAATAATTCCTTTTTTTCAAAGTTTGCCTTTTGTTCATTTCCAGAAATGTTGCTCTTAACAAGGCACAGCATTTCAACAACTTTCCATAACACTGGAAATTTTCCTGGAATCTCTCAACAAAGAAAAGATTTTAAGCAGCATACAATCTTCACAGCAGTTATTCAACTTTTTCTTCTCCCCATCTTTCAAGAGTTGGGGAGTATTTGAATTGTCTTTGATAGCATGACAGTAATATCTAAGTATTCATCTTAATACATTTCCTTTTTCAAAATGTGGTTTTCCTGAAGAAGAGTTCCAAGGGACTACTTTCTTGACAGTTTTTAGGATCCAGTCAGCAATGCCAGTAGAAGCAGATATTCCTGGTAGGGTTTATCTTGGAGATAAAAATGACACAACAAAAATGAGAGAATATTTGTATTCCAAAATCAAATCAAATAATGGTAAACAATGCAAGATGCTTGGATAAAACAAAAGTTGAAAGAAACCGAATAGTTCAGAATGGAAAGAGAGTAACATAAAGATGCCTTTTGTCCCCATTTCTATTAATGTATTCACTGAATATATTACAAGAATTGCGCAAGATAACAGCTGGAATTAAGACTGAAGATTAAAAAACTAACATTTGGAGATATAGCAATTGAAATAACCATAGCAAGATCACGTGAAGTGTTAGTGCCACTTTATAATGCCTTGGTAAGGCCACACTTGGAATATTGCATCCAGTTTTGGTTTCCACGATGTAAAAAAGATGTTGAGACTCTAGAAAGAGTGCAGAGAAGAGCAACAAAGATGATTAGAGGACTGGAGGCTAAAACATATGAAGAACGGTTGCAGGAACTGGGTATGTCTAGTTTAACAAAAAGAAGGACTAGGGGAGACATGATAACTGTGTTCCAATATCTCAGGGGTTGCCACAAAGAAGAGGGAGTCGGGCTGTTCTCCAAAGCACCTGAGGGTAGAACAAGAAGCAATGGGTGGAAACTGATCAAAGAAAGAAGCAACTTAGAACTAAGGAGAAATTTCCTGACAGTTAGAACAATTAATAAGTGGAACGACTTGCCTGCAGAAGTTGTGAATGCTCCAACACTGAAAATTTTTAAGAAAATGTTGGATAACCATCTGACTGAGATGGTGTAGGGTTCCTGCCTAGGCAGGGGGTTGGACTAGAAGTCCTCCAAGGTCCCTTCCAACTCTGTTGTTATGTTATGTTATGTTATGTTAGACTTATATACACTTATATTCACAGTGCTTTATAGCACTCTCTAAGCAGTTTTCACAGACCGCATATTGCCCCTGACAAGCTGGGTCTTCATTTTATTGACCTTGGAAGGATAGAAGGCTGAATCAACCTTCAGGCAGTGAGAATCAAACTGCTGGCAGTCGGCAGAATTAACCTGCAATACTGCATTCTAACCACTGTGCCATCACAGCTCTAACCAGGTAGCAGCACTTTGCTAGCAGTAAGTTCAGAAAAGCCTTATTTCTTTTTCTGCCCCAGACAAGGAGGAAAAAGAATAAGAGTGCCAAAAAAAAATTGTATTGAGCAATGTAAGGTACATTGGGTGTGGGTGGATGTAATTTCTGGTGGAGATCTTGAGTAAGGGGAAGGGAAGATCCACAATTATGTTTGTATACCTCTTTCCCAAAACATGCTATTTTGTATAGCTACTATTAGTTACCATATAGTATTGCTCTCTGTGGCTCCACTGAATCTGTAAAGAGGGATCAATCACATCATTTTTTTTAATTTGCATTTATATCCCACCTGTTATGTATTCATGTTTGTACCTTTAAATATTTGAGCGGGAAATCAGCACGTTGCTGATTGGACGAAGCCTCCAGCAGAACTGTATAAAAGGAGAGGTTTTTCCCCCAGCCTGTTGCTGGGTTCACCCTATATTAAAGAGCTGTTGTCACTACCCTGGTCTCCAGCCTCGTTACTTCCAGAACTTAACATTGGCGACGAGGATGGGATCTCGAGGCTGAGGAGAACCAGAACCGAGCTGAAGCACGATAGACCCGAACCCAGCAAATCCAGGGCAGAAAAGCGGAGATGGCCAGTTACACTCCGCCCGCACCGTTCGACCCGGCTAAGGAGAAATGGGGAACGTATATGACCCGTTTCGAAAGTTTCCTAGAAGCCAACGAACTGCGGAGTTCCAGATAACCGAAAAAGGGCTTATTTCTTAAGCCACTGCGGTCCGGAGGTCATCGACATCGCGGAAGCCCTGGCAGAGCCAACGCCCGTTGCAGTCGGTGTCGTGGCCAACTTTACAGACTTTACTAAAAACCACTTCGCCGCGCCGTCCAAATCGTGCGGCGGTTTGAATTGGAGAGCGAAGGCAGATGGAGGCGAGTCCATCGGTGACTACATGGCCGCCCTAAGAAGAGCGTCCAGGACTGCGGATACCGTGACCTGGGCGAGGTGCTCCTCGAGCAACTCATCCGAGGGGTCAAAGACATCCGTTCTGGCGGCGGCTGCTAGCCAAGAGCAACCTAATGCTGGCCAACGCCTGGACGAAGCCAGAGCACATGAAATGTCCTCCCAAGCGGCAGAGACGCTGCAGAAGCCTCTTCCACAAAGGCGGCGCAAGGCAACTCCGGTGCACCAGGAGGAGGTTCAGACCGAATCCGACGGTGAAGATGAGGAAGGGGTCTGCCGCGCAGCGACAAAGGGACCGGGCGAATGCGGAAGCTGCGGGGGTCAACACCAGCGCCAACGCTGCAAATTTAAAGACGCGACATGTCGGCGGTGTGGGAAGAAAGGGCACCTAGCTCAAGTTTGTCGAGCGGCCCAACCTTCCCGCCGAAAATTCAAATCGGCCAATCAGAGCGCGGAATCGGCAAGGCGACCCGCGATTGGCTCAAACAAAAAAGGCGCGGATTCCAACCAAACAACTGTGGTCATAGGCCGCGCCTCGACCAAAGTGGAGAAGAAGATCTTCACCAGGCCAAAAATAGAGGGAGTGCGGTGCCGGCTTGAAGTAGACACGGGATCAGCGATCACCATCATGTCCTGGGACACTTTGGCGAAGTCGCTGCCGTCGTCATGACGCCACCTGCAAGCACAACGACTACGAGTCCACGACTACCAAGGGAATCGCATCCCTGTTCGAGGGACCACCTCCGTCCGAGTCGAGTACGGCCCTCACAAGAAGACCCTGCCCATCACGATCGTCGAAGGAACTCTGCCCAGTCTGTTGGGACTAGACTGGTTTCGTGCCCTGGGCATGGGAGTGACTGGCATCTACAGAAGTGACTGTAACCTGAAAGACATTCTCTTTAACGAGTTCAAAGATGTCTTCAAGGACTGCCTGGGCAAGTACAAGGGGACCCCTATTTCCTTCAACTTAGACCCCCAGGTAGCCCCCATTAGGCTTAAGGCGAGGAGAGTCCCTTTTGCCCTAAAACCAAAAATCGATAAGGAGCTGGACAAGCTCATAAATCAGGGGATTTTGGTGCCAGTCGATCACGCAAAGTGGGAGACGCCAATCGTCACCCCAATAAAGTCGGACGGGTCAATTAGAATTTGCGCTGACTACAAGGCGATGCTTAACAAAGCCTTACAGAAAAGCGCTTACCCGGTTCCCGTGGTGCAACACTTATTGCACTCTTTGGGGCAAGGGCAAGTCTTTGCAAAGTTAGACTTGGCCCAAGCCTACCAACAACTGCCAGTAGACGCCCGCACAGCCAAGCCCAAACGATTGTAACGCACAGGGGCATTCAAGTGCACCCGATTGCAATTTGGGGTCAGTGTGGCACCAGGGTTGTTCCAAAACCTAATGGAACGACTACTGCAGGGGCTCCCAGGGTAGTTCCTACTGATGATGTCCTAATTTCAGGGAAAACATGGAGGAATTGGGGAACGTTTAAGAAAGGTTTTGGGCATTTTCCGGACAGCGGATTAAAAGTCAAGGCAAACAAATGCCAGATAGTCGAATCCGTCGATTTCTTGGGCTACGGATAGACAAGAAAGGAATTCACCCTACTGAGAGCAAGGTTAAGGCAATTAGGAAGGCTCCAGCGCCCAAAACAAAGCAGAGCTGCAGGCATTCCTGGGATTGGTTAATTTTACGCGGTCTTTTAAAGAACAAAGCAACTGCTATGGAACCGCTGCATAGGCTCTTAGGGAAAAATACTGTTTGGTCTTGGGGAAAGTCAGAAAATAGGGCTTTTGAAGCAGTAAAGAACCTGCTCTCAAGTGATAGCCTGCTCATTCAATATCACGACTCATTACCCCTAGTGCTGGTTTGCGATGCCTCCCCTTATGGGGTGGGGGCTGTACTCAGCCATAGACTTCCAAACGGCACAGAAGCCCCTATAGCGTTCTACTCTAGAACGATGTCCTCCCCAGAGAGGAACTACAGCCAATTAGACAAAGAAGCACTAGCCATTGTGTCAGGGGTCAAAAAATTCCACGAGTATGTTTTCGGGCGGAATTTTGAAATCGTGACTGACCACAGACCGCTACTAGGGATACTGGCTGGCGATCGCCCAACGCCTGTGGCACTTTCGCCACGCTTGACCCGATGGACTATATTTTTAGCCGCTTATTCGCACAAGCTGCAGCATCGACCAGGAAAAGAAGTGGGGCATGCAGACGCGTTAAGCCGATGCCCACTACCAGGGCGATCAAGACCCCACCCGGGACGCCCATCCTACTTATTGACTCTTTGGACTCTGGCCCAGTCACATCTAAGGAAGTGGCTCGGCATCATACCGACATTGTGTTAAGGACTGTACTCGGTTGGGTACAGAGAGGTGGCCGCTGCGCCGGGCTTAACGGTTCAAAGAATTTGTTAAAAAACGAGATGAGCTCTCGGCTCAAGGGGGGTGCCTGTTGTGGGGTGATCGTGTAATAATTCCTGATAAGCTAAGGGGAAAGGTATTGGACCTCCTCCACGAGGGTCACCCAGGGATCGTAAGGATGAAGGGGTTAGCTAGAAGCTATGTATGGTGGCCACTCATGGACGCAGAGATTGCTGAGAGGGTAGGGAAATGCCAAGCTTGCCAAGAGTCCAGACCTCTACCCCCAACGGCCCCAGTCAGAGAATGGGAAAAGCCCCAGGGCCCCTGGTCAAGAATCCACATTGATTTTGCTGGCCCTTTCCACGGCCAAACGTTCCTAGTGGTTGTTGATGCATTTTCCAAATGGTTGGAGATCATACTCATGAAGTCCACTACGGCCGAAGCAGTAATCGCAACCCTGCGCCACCTATTCGCAACTCACGGGTTGCGGACACTCTGGTGTCCGACAATGGGCCCCAATTCACGGCAGCCCAGTTTGAAGAATACCTGGCAGAGGAGGCATCCGACATGCCCTCTGCGCCTTTCCCCCCTGCGTCGTATGGCCTTGCAGAGCGTTCCGTCCGGAGCGCTAAGGAGGCATTGTCCAGGCTCAAGCCAGGTGACTGGCAAACAAAAATAGACTTTTTCCTAGCCGTCCAGCACAGAACCCCAAGCACGGCCACTGGGAAAAGCCCAGCCGAATTGCTAATGGGACGGAAACTCCGGTGCCCACTTGACCGCTTGAACCCCCATTACACACCCGAGGGTTACAAGGGGGAACTAGAAAAGACAAGGGAAATGAGCATAGGCGACCGGGTGTGGGCCCGAAACTATGGGGACGGCCCTAGTTGGTTCGCAGGACAAATAATAAAGATAACCAGCCCAAAATCGTACGTGGTAGAGCTACCAGACAACCGAGTGTGGCGGCGCCACATAGATCAGTTAAGGAAACGAATAACTGACCAAACCGAACCAAAAGAAACAGATCATGACCAATACCACTTTGAATCCACAGCTGACAATGACCCGGGGGAGGCGCAAGACTTAGCTGAGGTCCCAGAGTTCCAGCGACGCCATCAGGTCCCCGAGGGAAGCAGCAGGGAAAGTTCCAAAATTAATCCAAGGCCGGATGGCCAAGAAAAAGAGTCGGCCAATAATCCGGAGCCCGTTGGCCCAGAGAAAGAGCTGGGAGGAGAAAACAGCCCCTCCGACCAGCTCAAAACACCACCCAGAACTGAACCGCGCAGGTCAGAAAGAACTAGGAGACGCCCAGGTTATTTGCGTGACTACGTCGAAAAATAACATGTAAATAAATATGTAAATAGAGGCAAAGTGTTTTCTGGGAGGGGAGGAGTGTTATGTATTCATGTTTGTACCTTTAAATATTTGAGCGGGAAATCAGCACGTTGCTGATTGGACGAAGCCTCCAGCAGAACTGTATAAAAGGAGAGGTTTTTCCCCCAGCCTGTTGCTGGGTTCACCCTATATTAAAGAGCTGTTGTCACTACCCTGGTCTCCAGCCTCGTTACTTCCAGAACTTAACACCACCCTTCTCCGAAGACTCAGGGCGGCTTACACTATGTTAGCAATAGTCTTCATCCTATTTGTATATTTATATACAAAGTCAACTTATTGCCCCCAACAATCTGGGTCCTCATTTTACCTATCTTTTAAAGGATGGAAGGTTGAGTCAACCTTGGGCCTGGTGGGACTAGAACCTGCAGTAATTATAATTGCAGGCAGCTGTGTTAATAACAGACTGTCTTACCAGTCTGAGCCACAGAGGCCCAAGGTTGATTTATTCTAAAAGTTGATTTATTCTAAAAGAAATCTGTCATGAATTTCTTTTACATTCCAAGTTAAGGTCATGAATTGAGCCTGGCATTTGGTAAGAGTTGAACTCAGAGGTGGGATTCATTTACCTTCCCTACCAGTTCGCAAATGTGAGCATGCACGCCACCTTCCAAGCATGCTAAGCCCTCCACGCATGCTCTTTGCTCACACATGCACCTTCTGCACATGCACACGGCCTCCAAAAATAGGATGAAATAGGACAGCATTATGTCCGGGTGGGTGGGCGGGGCCTACCAAAGTCACCGCTACCAATTTTCCCAAACCGGACAGAACCAACAGAATCCCACCACTGGTTGAACTATATCCTGTTCAGGATATCCTGCTAAGGATTGTATGTTTCTGAGAAAGGAGAATATTTGTAGCTCAGGGTTGACATGAGGGGTCCCTGGTGCTCTCTGAGCTTGTGGTCTCTGCTGATCAGGATGTCCAAAATGGTAGCGAGTTGTTGTTTTCTTCTTCATCATCATAGCACTTCCACAAATACAACCAAAAATAGGGATCTGATACGTAGACGACACCTTCACCATAATAAAAAATGACCAATTAAAGAACACTCACAGAACCATCAATAGCATTTTTAAAGGAAACTAGGTTACTAGAGAAGAAGAAAACAACAACTCGCTACTATTCCTGGACATCCTGATCAGCAGAGACTACAATGATAAACTAGAAACCCAATTCTACCCATACTAACCAGGTGCTCCATTACCAAAGCAACAATCCAACCTCTCACAAGAGAAGCTGCAGAAGGACTTTATGAGGCCAAACACACTGCAGCAACCTGGAACAGCAGAAAAAGGAAATAGAGCATCTATATAACATATTCCAACAAAATGGATATCCACACAACTTTATCAAAGTGTCTCTGACCACTCAACTCAATATAGTACAACCAACACAACCACTCAACTCAATATAGTACAACCAACACAAACCCTAAAAAGAATACACTGCCATACATTAAGAATATCTCAGAAACCACCAACAGACTACTACAACATGGAATCAGCATAACACACAAGCCAACTAAAGCCTTTCAAAACAGCCTAAGCAGACCAAAGAACCTAACAATCCCAGAAGAAAAAAACAGGAGTCCTCTACAACATATGATGTAAGTACTGCAACAACCACTATGTAGAACAAACAGGCAGAAGACTGGCAGAACACATCCACAAACATCAACTAGCAGTCAGAAAACATGATGAAAATTCTTTAATTTTACAACATATAGATAGATTTAACCATAGTTTCAGTTGAGAAAATGTGATCCTCCTAAACCAAGCCCAGTCCAAAAATGCCAGGGAATTTCTAGGAGCCTGAGGGCACTCTGACAAATCAGCCATCAATAGATATATAGACATTAACAACATCTATAGATAGATTATGCAAAAAAGACTAACTCAGCCCAGAAAGGAACAAAAAGACTCAAGCATCTCTCCACCAACAATCAGCACCCAGATCAGCATAGATTAACTCCAAAGTTAATATCAGATCAACAATTAAGGAAACACCCTAAGGATAAAACACCCAGACACAAACTGAGGAATGTGGTATATGCAGTACAATGCAGTAAGACATGTGCATATCTATATATTGGAGAAACAAAACAACCATTTCATAAATGCATGGCACAACACAGAAGAACAAACCTATCAGGGCAAGACTGAGCAGTCCATCTGCATTTAAAAGACAAAGGCCACTCTTTTGAAGACAGCAAAGTCCACATTTTGGACAGAAAGGACCGCTGATTTGAAAGAGGGGTCAAAGTGGCTATCAATGTCAAAATTGAACAGAGGAGGAGGGATATGAAATCTATCTCCAGGCTACCACACAGTCCTTTCAGCAGTTCCAAGAAGGCTCCACATCCTTTTGTACCACTCAGGTGACCGTGAGGACACAGATAAACCTCCAAGTGGCCTTAATGTCTCTCTAAAAGAATGCAAATGACCAGCTGCCTGCAAAGAACATAAATCCTTCCATTATCCACCATCCACTCAGAGCTTAAGACACTTCTTGGATGAGAAGCAAAACATCTTCAAAGGAAAACCAGAAAGTCCAGTTGCCTCTTGAAAAAGCACCTTTGGGACAACAATGAGCTGAATGACTGAGAATCTCCACAGACAAATCAAGTAAACAACACCCCAATCAAGAAACTATCCAAGAAACCAACAGCCAACAATCCAATCAAACAATCTCTAAGACCACCCCCACCAACATTGACAAGCAAGTCACTAGAATGTAAACACACAGCAAACAGCACTCCTTACTAGCACTGATGATATCACCTAGTCTAGGTAATGAAACGTGCAAAAAAACAAGCAAGCTCAGATAGCACCAACAACCCCTTTCATGGCTCTGATTATGGGTTCTTAGTTTTATAATCTTATTTGCACATTTTACAGTAACTTAAATTAACTGCTTTGGAGTTTATTTGTTTATAGTGACCAAAAGGCAGGAGGTTAAATTAATACATTCAATTTTTGTCCTTTTTTTATTTGACTAAGTAATAGAATTTTGACGTCAAGCAGGTTTTTTTCGCTGTGCTGTTCTACAACAAATATAATATTAATAAGCATTTCGTCTTACATTGCCTTATATAATGTATCATACTACATTAAAATATGTCATTTGATGTATTTATGTAACTCCTCTTCCAGCAATATTTTCATTTTTTAAAAAAAATCTAAGTTTACAGTGACTGTTAGATTTTAATACTTCACTGAATTTTCCACATGGATCTCCAATTTTGGATTCAGCATTTTTTAAAGCACACCTAATTTGTACTGCAATTGCTCTATGATCATATGACATTGAACAAATAATTCCATTTTACACCTGGAAACAATTTCTCATTCCAATCTGACATTAGTAATGGGTCAGACTAAATCAGTTATGATTTTTTTGCATTGTCATGCACTTGCCCTTGTTTTTTTCTTCGAATAGCAGCCAAGCAAACATCATTATAATCCAGACGGTGCTCATAAATGGCCATGCTCTACCAAACTAAAGCAAACAGATACATCCAAGACTTTCAAATAATTTGAGTTGGCTGTTTATGTCAACAAATCTGGATGTTCCATTTCTTTTGAAGGGATGACAGATTTGTGTTCCTTTCACTAAGGTACATGATAAGTCAGAGCTGTTTGGGAAAGATGTGGAGAAACTCCAAATCTCAGTTCAAGAGAGTTTAAATGCAGTTTTGGCAGAGCAAATTGCTACTTTTGATTTTGCAATACACCTGAAAGATACTTCTGCAACAGCATTGATGAGTGAAAACCTTATTCTATCTATTTCCCGTAGATATCACTAGTGGTGAATTGTAGCTGGAACCCTAATGTTTCAGGAAGAGCTAAATGGAGGGGAGCAATATGGGGGAAAATAAAAACAGAGAAATATGAGGCTGCTGAATTCTTATGACTCCAGCACTGTTCTTTAAATTTGTTTTAAACCAGCTGGAATTTAGTTTTATGAAACAGCTACATTTTATCTTGTAAATGTCTTCTGTTTATTGTAGTAGTCATTCTTTTTTTTTTTAAAGAAAAAAGAAAGAAACTGAAGCAGTGATTCTCAATCTTGGCAACTTCAAGCTGTGTAGACTTCAACTCCCAGAATTTCCGAGACAACACGTTCTATAGCACGCCAGTGTGTTGGTGGTGATGGTAATGAGGACACCTTGCATTTGTTTGAGGGCCTTATCAAGGCTTCATTCATTGAGGGATGCACTCCAAAAGTTAGTGAGGCTGAGACACAAAGTAGTCCTGATGTGAAGTTGATTCTAATGATTGTAATTATAATTCTGGTTCTTCTATAGTTCCTTAAGCCTGCTTAACTTTAGACTTGGTCTTAAGTGAAAGGAATAGAAAATAAATAATTTGAACAAGGCCAGAATTCACTGAAGAACATATGCTTTTCAGACAGAAAGTCTCTGTCTAATCCTTGCTTTATCAGATAAGCCTAAAAAAAAATCTACCTAAAATCTGGGAGAACCACTATCAGTCAGTGTCAACTATGTTGGGCTATATGGACAAATCAAATGCTCTAATATTAAATAACCTACTACAGTATATTTAGGTTGGAACAATAGTATCTTTGCTGCCATCTGTTGGTTGTTTGATGTTTTGCAGACATGGTAGACCTAGCAAGAAGTGGGGTTTTTTGGTTCTTATGAAAAACATTACATAGCAACTGAGAGCATTACATAATCATATATTTTTGAAGAATTCAAAATTAATTTAAATTGGATTTAAATTATATGGATTCTTTTAAAATCAGCAAGCATTTAGTAGTTTAAAAAACCAAATGTTTCAATTTAATTGATTGTGTAGCAGTTCCAAGTATATTTACACTAGAATCTACACGATAATACATGATTTAGAATTATCTTGCTATTTCAGTTAATACACTAAATGATTTACGTCATTTGAATGAATTGAGTGATCTGAATGAAAACCTGGAGATATTTTTAATTGTAAGGCCAATTTATTTTAAAACTGATCTTTTTCATGTGTGGCTTAAACAAGGAAAAGTGTTTAGAAATTCCCTGAGATATAAATGGTACTTCTAGACCTATCATTAGAGATGACAAGTTGCACCAGCTGGGGATCCAATTAAAAGAGCTGCTATATTAATACAATACACAAATATTAATAGATTTGTGATACTTTCATGGAGAATTGCAAAAGCTACTTCACCACAGTGAAGATGTCACCCGTAGTTCAGCTGGAAGCCTTGGATTCCAAGCAGTTTAAGATGACAGTCTGTTACCATCAATAAGAACTCATATAGGACAAATAAAAATAACAGACATGAACAGACAAGTAAACTAAGACATGACTTAATTTAAGTTTAAGACTAAGACATGACTAATCCTAACCCTTTTGTTTAACTAGAAAAGTCCAGCTTTTCCAAGAGTGTTTGCTGAGTGACTAAAACCTCATTTGAATCTAACTCATCTCTTGGTGACTTATTTATTTGTTTGTTTGTTTGTTTCTTTGAATTTGTCAAACAAAAATGAGACTTCTTGGAGACATCTGTACAATCTTCCTAGCAACTGTATAGCAGTGACTTGACATAGCCTTCTAGAACACATTTTGTTTTCCCTGCTTAGCCTATAACCCTGGTATTCCCTGGCAGTTTCCCATCTGTGGGATAACTGATGCTGATTTTTCAAACTGCTTTTGCAGTTTGGATGAAATTCCAAACAAGGTATGTGATAGAGATGCACAGCTATCCACAGCTTCAGTAGGTCTTAAGTGTGCTCATTTAGCACTATTTATTTATTTTTATTTATTTATTTTGTCACAACATCATACAAAAAGATTATATAGTATATACACATATAAACATATATAGGAAGAGAAAAGAAAAACAATAGGACAGGAACGGTGGGCACGTTTGTGCGCTTATGCACGCCCCTTATGGTCCTCTTAGGAATGGGGTGAGGTCAATAGTAGAAAGTTTTTGGTTAAAGCTATTAGGATTATGGGAAGAGACCACAGAGTCAGGTAAAGTATTCCAAGCACTGATGATTCTGTTGCAGAAGTCATATTTTCTGCAATCTAGATTAAAGCGGTTTACATTAAGTTTAAATCTATTGGTTGCCCTTGTATTATTGCAATTAAAGCTGAAGTAGTCTTTGACAGGAAGGACATTACAATAGATGATTCTGTGAGTTAAACTTAGGTCTTGTCGAAGGCGACGGAGTTCCAAGTTTTCTAAGCCTAGGATTTCAAGTCTGGTGGGATAAGGTATTTTGTTGTTTTCAGAGGAATGGAGAACTCTTCTTGTAAAATATTTCTGGACACGTTCAATTGTATTGATGTCAGAGATGTGGTGAGGGTTCCAAACAGGTGAGCTGTATTCTAGAATTGGTCTAGCAAATGTTTTATATGCTCTGGTTAGTAGTGTGGTGTTTTGGAAAAGAAGCTACAAAATTAGGTTTACAACTCTTAGAGCTTTTTGCTATGTAGTTGCAGTGGGCTTTGGCACTTAGATCATTTGACATGAAAACTCCAAGGTCTTTAACGGGATGGGGTCGTCTGTAAGGTAATGTCCATCTAGTATGTACTTAGTTTTAGAGTTCTTTTTCCTATATGTAAGACTGAGCATTTGCTGGTTGAAATTTGAGCTGCCAATTTTAGACCAAGCGGTTAGATGGTCAAGGTCGTTTTGAATGATAGAAGTGTTGTCTGTGGTGTTAAATAGTTTGACATCGTCAGCAAAGAGAACACAATTACTTGAGATATGGTCACAAAGATCATTAATGTATAGAATAAAGAGTGTTGGTCCAAGGACGCTGCCTTGAGGAACTCCACTCTTGACAGGAACAGGATTTGATAAAGCATTGCCAATTTTGACCACTTGTTGTCTGTTAGACAGAAAAGCAGATATCCATTTGTGGAGGGGTCCTGAGATGCCATAGGATGTTAGTTTAAGGAGAAGTTTATCGTGTACTACTGAGTCAAAAGCTTTGCAGAAGTCTATGTAGATTGCATCTATTGATTTGCCTTGATCTAGATTTGAAGTCCATATGTTTTTGCAGTGGAGAAGTTGTAAGTTACATGATAACTTTTTCCTGAAACCAAATTGTTTGTTGGAGAGTAGGTTGTTAGTTTCTAAGTGTGAGGTAATGGATTGGTTGATGATAGATTCCATGACTTTGCAGGTGACGCAGCAAAGGGAGATCGGTCTGTAGTTTTCGACTAAGCTGGGGTCTCCTTGGCAGGATCTATTTTATGGAACAAGCTGGCACTGAGGTTTTTAGATATGATCCTTCTTTATTATACAGATTAGGAGGAGTGAGCTCATTTAAAAACAGGCCTTTGAAGGTTGTTGTTGTTGTTTTTAAATATTTCTTTGTTGAATTTTTGTAAGTGGCTTATAACAAAGAGTCATGTTTTTCCATGCTGGCTGGAGAATTCTGGGAGTTGAAGTTCACACATCTTCGGGTTGCCAAAATGGAGAAACACTGGCATTGATCAATAGACAGACAGGATAGCTGGACAGCTCTTTGAAGGTGCCTTTCAGCCTGACTAAGATTTGAACCAATTACCTCTTTCAAGTGACCTTCAGAGCGAAGCTATGCTTTTCAGATGCGTGTGGCTTAATTAGGCACCCAAAGGAAGCTTCTGTGAAGGCTCATTTCTAGCCAAAGAAAGTAGCCTTGCCACAATGAATTGTCTCTTTTCAGTGCTTTGCTTTGACCTGTGGAGACAAATCAACCCAACCTTCCTAGCTGTAACTGCCTGAAATTGGATTGCAGTAGATCAGTCTTCTTGAAACAGAGCAGCCCTGTTTCACCCAATTCTAATGGATACTTGAAAAATCATCATATTTTACTATTATGAGATAAAACATGGAAATGTCTGTCAGTAGAAATAGCAGAGACACTTGGATACAACTCAAATGGAATCATAAAACACCTATTGAAATATTTTTCCAATCTTCTGTAAACTTTGAAGACCTACAGCAGGAACTGAAATGTAAAGTTTGTGCTTTATTTTAAGACTCCAGGGATATTTCTGGCTTTGACTTTTTGTTTTACTTTGTTTTACTGCTGTGTAAAGATGCCAACAGATTGTTAAGATATTAGACACAATTCTGACATTTCAAAAAATGTCTTATGAAATGGATCCTGTAAACTCATCATAATTGGCAAGTTTATGAAGTATTTTCATGTTCTTCGCTAAACCAGAAAATATTGTTGTGAAAGTTTGCTGAAGAATGCCATTCAGTTCTTAATCATTATGCAATTCTGTGCCATGAATTTCCATTATTATTATTATTATTATTATTATTATTATTATTATTATTATTATTATTATTATTATTATTATTATTATTATTATATACTTTACTCATTAAACATGAAACTCAGTCAATTGAACATTCAAAAATGTGTCATAAATACCATTGACTGGTGCTAATGGTTGATATGGATTGCTGCCATAGCTATTAATCAAGTACCTTCTTAAAATATATGATGTTCCGAGTAGCACAGTTTTTTGTAGTTCCGCTGGTGTTATTGCAGGAAGCTGCAATTTCTTGAAGTGTTTTGTAAAATTCTTGGACATGGTACCAAGTGCTCCGATGACAATGGGTATCATTGTTACATGTTTCATTCATAGCCATGTAGTTTCGATGGCCAGGTTGCAATATTTCATAATTTTTTTCAGTTCTTTTTCTTCGACTCTGGCATCTCTTTGTACAGCGATATCTGTACGCTTTGGCCCTCAACAACCGTGATATCTGGCATGCTGTGTTCCAAATGACGATCCGTCTATATTCAAAAGTCCCACAAGATCTTCACCATCTCATTTTCAGTAACTTTTTCCACTTTGTGCTCCCATGACTTTTCAGATACAGGTATGTCATATTTTTTACATAATGACCAGTGGACTAATTTAGCAACTCAGCCATGTCTAGCTTTGTAATCAGCAGTTTGTCCGCTTTTGCTACACTCACATATTAAGCGTGAAACAGTTTCAACTTTGTCATTACAAAGTCGGCAGTTTGGATTGTCGGTGGATTTTTGTATCTTCACTTTCATGGCATTGGTTTGTAGTGCTTGTTCTTGAGGAGCAAGTATTAAACCTTGTTGTTGTTGTTGTTGTTGTTGTTGTTATTATTATTATCTGATTATAATGGCAGTAATTCTCTGAAAGCCAAGGTTGGTATGGAAAAGTGATTAACATAGAAAACGGCTCTCTACAGATGAAGGAACTTGCTCGGTGTGTAGTAACTGGGCTGCCCATCAGTCTGAACAAATAAAAACAAAATTAACCCATATGAGGTTTGTTAGTTTATTTGCTTGCTTTCAGGCCCAAGAAAACAGGCAAAGAAAGTAAAAGTTCTGAATAAGCAATGAAACTTAAGAACAGAATTAGTAGCTGCAAAACAGCCATTCTTAATTGCATATTTGGAGTGTGGAATATAAACTAGTGGAAAGCTTATACAAGGATATTCATTCCACATTGAATGAGGTGTGGGATTTTAAGTATAACCATCTTCTGAATACAATGTAATGATGAATCAATATGATTGACAGGTGAAAGACTGCTGTTAACAAATAAATTACCCAGGCATGAAAAATAGCTGATATGAAATGCTTACACCCAATTCTGTCTGAGTTTACTTAGACCTAAACCATTTTGCTAATTGGTTCTTAATCTAAGATGAACACAAATAGCAGCTTTCTCCAAAAACATTTCTCTTCAGTTCTGCTCCAATTTCATATTAGTTTCCAAACTCTTAACCAACAACAACAGGCCTCCTTGCATAAGTGGAAGGAGGTTTCTAAGAATGTAAACAGCCTGCTAATTCAAATCAAATATTGGCCATATTACAGCATCAGGAAAATCTACTAGGAGGGTCTAAAGAGACAAACGGTCTTACTGCTATGACTCAGAGACTGATATTCAGTATCATAATGAACACAAGATTCCTTTGAGTTCATAGCCAATGACTATTCATCTTTCATGTCAATTCTATAATCTTCTAAACTAAAGATCAGCCTAAGGTCATGGCATGCTTATATAAACTGTACATACATTTCCTTCAAAGAGACCCGATGCTTTTTCCAAGATACGGAACCCTCTAGAAAATATCACCCTGATGGGCTCCTTCTTTGGAGCAGACATTTGGCTTTTTGCCTTTATAGAAAGATTTGTCAGAGCTTCATTATTATGAAATCCAGAGGACTCTCCAGTTTATCTACATTCCATCTTGGACACCCAGATGGACTGTAGAATAAATTTAATTGAGGAACTAATTATTTTTGGGGAGCAGGGAGGAGATGGACAATTACTTGGAAGATGCAATTCTTCTGGAGTGAGACCAATTTACATCGCTAGAAAAATCCCAACTTATTGCTGAAAAGTGGAGCACCTAGCTTGCTACATTATCAAGGCCATTGATAAATGCAAATGGCCCTTGGAAATAGAATCTTGAGGCACAGAAGGGAGAGGTCCTATAGTGTTCTTTCATTGACAATTGAGGGAAATTTCAGTCCCAGTCCCATAAAGATTATTTTAGAACAGGGGTAAATGCTATTTCTTATTATTTCTTATTATCTTCTTATTTCTTATTTTTCTTCTGCCTTCTGTAGTAGGATTTTTTTAAAAGGATGATTTGATTTTTTTGTTTCTCCAGTCCTAAAACTTTTTTTATTCTATTTCAGCATTTGTTAGCATTTTTTTAAAAAAGGTATTGATAAACTCGACACTAATGGTGACACGTATAACATTTTCTTCTCTCATTTTTCTCTTCAGCAACAACCCTGTGACCCAATTGGGCTGAGAAAGACAGTGGTTGGCTCAAAGTCACCCAGTGACATTCCTTGACAAATGGGATATTTGAACCCAGAACTTGCTTCTCCTTATTTTAACAATTATACCCTGCTGACTCTTTGTATTAATAATATACATTTTTGAAAACCAATTATACATTTTTCCACATACCACACTTTAATCACATTATTTTCTCAAATATATGAAATTATTTTTGGCTTTCTTTTAATATCCGCAATTGTATGCATTACCTTACATAATTCAGACAAGTACAAATTCTGAATCACTATATTTGGGTTCAACTACTGATTCAGACAGCATGCATTAAATAAGTTAAAAGGCAGTTTAACATTGTTCTTTATTTATATTTACATTTATTTTAATTTAATTTATAAATAAGTAAAAATAAGTATTGTAAGTTCTCTATTTTTGCTTCTGTTCAATTATGTTCAGTTCTTGGAAACTACCTGGACAAGTTCCTGCAGTTTTCTTGGCAAGATTTTTCAAAAGTAGTTTGCCATTGCCTCCTTCCTAGGGCTAAGAGGAAGCGACTGGCCCAGTCACGCAGATGACTTTGTGTCTAAGCTATAGGTAGGACTCAAACTCTCAGTCTCCGGTTTCTAGCCTCATGCTAGAAACTACAGAAAAGTGGTTCTTGAGTTGCTGTGCCCAACACCAAAGATTCTCAAATAAAATAAATATTAAAAACGGGCATAAAACAGGTAAAAATGTTTGCATAAATTCAGATTAAAATAGAATAGAATAGAATTTTATTGGCCAAGTGTGATTGGACACACAAGGAATTTGTCTTGGTGCATATGCTCTCAGTGTACATAAAAGAAAAGATACGTTCATCAAGGTACAACATTTACAACACAATTGATGATCAATATATCAATATAAATCATAAGGATTGCCAGCAACAAGTTAGTCATACAGTTATAAGTGGAAAGAGATTGGTGATGGGAACTATGAAACGATTAATAGTAGTGCAGATTCAGTAAATAGTCTGACAGTGTTGAGGGAATTATTTGTTTAGCAGAGTGATGGCCTTTGGGAAAAAACTGTTCTTGTGTCTAGTTGTTCTGATGTGCAGTGCTCTATAGCGTCGTTTTGAGGGTAGGAGTTGAAACAGTTTATGTCCAGGATGCGAGGGATCTGCAAATATTTTCACGGCCCTCTTCTTGATTCGTGCAGTATACAGGTCCTCAATGGAAGGCAGGTTGGTAGCAATTATTTTTTCTGCAGTTCTAATTATCCTCTGAAGTCTGTGTTTTTCTTGTTGGGTTGCAGAACCGAACCAGACAGTTATAGAGGTGCAAATGACAGACTCAATAATTCCTCTGTAGAATTGGATCAGCAGCTCCTTGGGCAGTTTGAGCTTACTGAGTTGGCGCAGAAAGAACATTCTTTGTTGTCCTTTTTTAATGATGTTTTTGATGTTAGCTGTCCATTTGAGATCTTGCGATATGATAGAACCCAGAAATTTGAAGGTTTCTACTGTTGATACTGTGTTGTCAAGTATTGTGAGAGGTGGAAGTATGGAAGGGTTTTTCCTAAAGTCTACCACCATTCCTACGGTTTTGAGTGTGTTCAGTTCCAGATTGTTTTGGTTGCACCACAAGGCAAGTCATTCGACCTCTTGTCTATATGCGGATTCGTCATTGTCTCGAATGAGACCAATCGCTGTTGTGTCATCTGCGAACTTCAGTAGCTTAACAGATGGATCATTGGAGATGCAGTCATTGGTATACAGAGAGAAGAGAAGTGGGGAGAGCACACAGCCTTGGGGGGCCCCTTTGCTAATTGTACAGGTATTTGATGTGATCTTGCTTAGCTTCACCTGCTGCTTCCTGTTTGTTAGGAAGCTTGTGATCCACTTACAAGTCTGTTCCGGTACCTGTAGCTGGTTTAGCTTAGTTAGAAGAATATCTGGAATGATGGTATTGAATGCTGAACTAAAGTCTACAAAAAGGACCCTTGCATAGATCTTTGGAGACTCAATGAATTCAGATTAAAATTAATTTCATTAAAATACTTTTTTGCCATAAACTCAAGTGTTTTTTTTTTACTGTCACTTATAATGCTTTGAAATAATTGAAGCTGAAAGTAATCAAGAGGTAAATTGTATAAATTTAGAGGCCACTTACCATCCAGTTGAGTTTGTAGATACTGTATCCATTTAAATGTGTAAAAAGGCCTCTGAAGCTTATTTACTTTCAGTGAAAGTAAAACCGAAACCTTATTCTTCATACAAATCCTTCTAGAAAAGACTGAATGCCCCTCTGTTGGACAAGTTCATAACCCACTGAATGACAGCATCTAAACTAAATCTCATTTTACTCAAATTCAGTTTATTATGTTCAGATAAAAATAAAGTTGTGAACGTTCACACTTGCCACTTTTCACCCTACATCTCAATGATTTCTCCTACATCACTTTGAACTAAATAACAAAATAATAAAAACAACATACAGGAAGCAATTAAATTTCATAATATTATTGCAAAGGATGAACTAGCAGGTCCATCTAGAACCTGTTATCACCCAGTGGTCAAGGCAAAGCAGGCCTCTAGATTAGGAGTGAAATCCAGCAGGTTCTGGAGAACCAGTAGTGGAAATTTTGAGTAGTTCAGAGAACTGGCAAATGCCACCTCTGGCTGGCCCCAGAGTGGGATGGGAATGGAGGTTTCGTAATATCCTTCCCCCAGGAGTGGGGAGGGAATGGATATTTTGTTGTATTCTTCCCCTGCCACGCCCACCAAGCCATGCCCACAGAACCAGTAGTAAAAAAAAATTGGATTTCACCACTGCTCTAGAGAGTCTTTTATTGCTCTAAGTAAATGTTCCAACAAACTGCCTTCCAATGACTGGTAATGCTCCACCCCACACTGCTCTGAAAGCTGCCACCCTCAACACTACAAACAACAGCCTGTTTATAACAACAAAAGTCCACAGAGTAGGAGCACACTCTGAGGGCAAGGTGCAGAGTCCCAAGTCCAGTCCACCCAACTAAGCAAGTCCACAAGGCAAAGTCAAGGCACAATACAAAAGGCAGTCCTCAGGGCAAAGATAAGGTACAAGGCGAAAAGCAGTCCTCAGGGCTAGGCAAAGCAAAAGGCAAAAGGCTTGAATCAAAGCTGGGGGAGTGTAAACCAAAACTTGTTACTGGCAAAGACTAACTACCCATGGCTTCACCTTCAGTCAATCCACTCCAGGTAATCCTCGTGAGAAGAGGTGGGGTGACCTTCTCCTGACTAGCCTTGAGGCCCTTTTCTGAGCTTGCCTGCTCCACTCTCCATACCTTTGGATCAAGGGTGGGAGGCAGCTGTTCCTCATCAGAGGGGATTGCTGCCTATTAGCATCACTGCCTGTTAGCAGCCTATCCCACTTTACATCAAGGCAGGCTGTGTAGAGAGAGTTTCCTCCTTTAAATTCCTGGGAGTTCAGCTCAGTGAAGACCTCACCTGGAAAAACAACGTAACCCAGGTGGCCAGGAAGGCCCAGTAGAGACTCCACTTCCTTAGGGTCTTGCGTAAAAACAGGGTGGAACAACAACTGATAACCTCCATTTACCAGTCCATAACAGGAAGTGTCCTCACTTATTGCATCACAGTATGGCATGCCGGTCTGACAGGAGCTGATAGAAAAACATTACAGAGGGTGGTGAGCACAGCCTAAAATATTGTGGGCTGTCCCCTGATACCACTAGATGAAATTGCTAGGGCTCACTGCCTTAAAAGAGTGAAGAAAATTATCAGGGATGACTCTCATCCTGGTCATCACTTCTTTACTCTCTACCATCAGGAAGGAGATATAGAATTATAGCCAGCCGCACAAACAGGGTGAGGAATAATTTTTATCTGTGGGCTGTCAGACTCCTAAATGAGAAATACCATCATAACTACATAGTATGATGGACTGCAGGGCTGGCACAATGTGTAACATGTTCACACTGGTGCAATAGGACTGGGTGTTTTGTTAATATGATTTATTGGGTTGGGATTTTCTGTCTTCACTGTGAGGTGTATTGAGTTGGAGGGGGTGCACTGAGGGAGCTCAACCAATATCATTGTACATATGTTGTGCACTGACAATAAAGATTTGAATTGAATTGAATTGAATTCTCTCCTGTGTCTATGAGGACAGGCAGGTCTCTGTCTGGTTGACCACCTGCCCCAATGCCTGAAGGGTCTGGGACAGCAACATCCCCAGCCCCTGGCCTCTCCAAACATGCCAAAGGAGATGTGCCATCCCCATTGGATGATACTGGTTCCACCTCCTCCACGTCTTCCTCCAAACCAGGCTCCGATGAGGCCATGACAGAACCAATCATTTAGATTAGAATGAACTACTATAACGCAGTATCCCCAAATTATATTGGCTATCCAGAAAAAATACCATTGCAGTCATGAAGGATTCTAACAGAAATAATTATAAATAAAAATATAGAAATTATCTGAATTGGCATCCATCCATAGATGACTGAGATTCTGAAGGGCAGGTAAAAATATGCAGTGCTAGAATATGCTTAATATTGTGATCCCATAAATGAACAAATGCAGAGGAATGGAGGAGAGCAAATCTTGAAGAATCAAATTAAGAATAAATTTGTCCTTTTAAAAGAATCAAATGATTTGCTATATAAATCACATTTAACAATCCATTGTCAGGATGCTAAACAATGCATACTACTTTTTTAAACACTCACAAAAGATACTCAGATTTTAAAAACCCTTGTGACTACTGAAATATTAATCTCTCCCTCTCAGCCAAAGTTGTACATAAAGATTTCCATTCTGAAATAAAATTCGGAGTTTACAGCCTGGCCATGTCTTGATACATGACATGTATTAATGTATTTTGACTGATTCACAAGAATCAGACATAGAAAGGATCTATTATGTCATCTTTTCCACCTCCCTGCCAATTTAGTATTGTTCTTTGCCAAACAGAAATTACCTTCAAATATTCAGTCCAGTCTACATTTGAATAACTCAGGCAATGGTCTTCCTCCATTTTCTCTGGGGCACCATTCTGCAGTCTGATATGTTTCTTTGTGTTACAAAGACTACAATCTTTTTACATGGAGGTTATTTGAATAAGAAGGGCTATATAATGGAATCTGGAAATGGGAACAAATAGCAGTAGACATGGAATCATTGGGGAAAAAAATAGTAGCAGAGCAATTTGTGTTCTATGGCCATTATCTTTTTACAAGGAACTAGCTGGACGCCTGTGCTTCGCTATGAAACTATGTCATTGGGCTTGATAAATTGACACTTAAAGCCTGAAACTTAATGTAAAATATGTAACTCCATAGCGTCAGAGCATGTTAATATAAGGCAATTGACAGCTGGAACGGGGGGTGAGTAGAATGACCCAGCCCGCAGGCCAGATGAGTCACATGCTGGTCACGCCCACGCCCGGTTTAGTAAAGGGGTGGCATCAGAGCGTGTTAATATAAGGCAACTGGCAGTTGGAACAGAGTTCTTTTCAGATGGGGAGGGGGAGTAGAGTGTCTAGCTCCTTAGCATAAGAGCATATGAATATAATACTGTATATGAAATACTAACGATCTGATGATCATTTTGAAAAATCCTTTCTTAGCAAGCACCTAGAAGCCAAGAGGAACATATGTGCCAAGTTTCAAGTTTTTAGGCTTTACCTTCTGGAGATTTTATGATGAGTGAGTGGTATTTGGCTTTTTATATATATAGATGTCTATGGAAAATAATAACAATAATTTTAAAAACCCTCTCCTATTGACTGTTAGTAAGAATTAACTAACACAATAAGTAAAGAGCCAAAAAGCTTCTTTGAACTGTACAACACCAAGATCCAAATTAGTATGAAATGGTGGGTTGATTGGATAATTGTTTTGCACTGAATTAGACCACTAGTCCTTTATAGCTCAGTACTGTGTTTATAATTACTGAGGACTGCTCTCTAACAGCATTTCTCAAATTTGACACGTTGAAGATGTATGGACACTCCATGCTGGCTAGGGAATTGTGGGAGGGTTTTTTTTTAAATCTCATTTCATTTATTTGTCAAATTTATATAGCTACCCATCTCTCAAATACTGTTTGTATGCTGCACAACATACAAGACTAAAAAACTTAAATTAATAAATAATAAAATAATTACCATTACTATAATACAAACATTAAGAAGCTATACAAAAATATATAGGTGAAGAGACATTTATAAAAGGAGAGACACATCAATTCACCTAACCACTGGGGTCCCAAGGCCTCATGGCAAAACTATGTTTTGAGGGACTTGCAGAAATTCAAAACTGAAAACTTACTTCGGGGGGGGGGATGCTCCATAAAGCAGAGGTCACAGCAGAAAAGGCCTACCACCTAAGACCTCCCTGAATGTAACTCCCTAGTTAAAGTCCAATACATCTTCAAGTAGCCAAGGTTGAGAAACATTGGTGTAGAGAATCTCTCAAAAATCTTCCTTGGAGAAGGCAGCCGATGTTGCGGCGAAGCAGTGTGGATAAGCAGTAGCTCCACAAAGTCCCACTAAATTCTTCTGCAAGGAGCCTTTGCGGGGCTGAAAGTCACCCTGTATGACTGACGAAGACAGAGGGGATGCTTCAGTGGTCGCAAGAAGAGCGCAGTCTCTTTGTTTGACCCAAAGAAAGCCCCTTTAACTGGCAAAAGAGAAGACAACCATTATGGCTGAACCGAAGCTGTGACAGCTGAAAAGGAAGAGAAAAAAAGAAAAGATCTTGTAACAATGTGCTTGGTCTGGGTAAGAATTTTCTAACTTTTGCCGTGGAATTTTCCCTAAAAACATCCCCTTGGGAAAGTGGGACTCAACCGAGGTGAATAGCGGCGACTAAGACCTGGAGCTACTGTCAGATTTGATAAAGAAAGAAAAGAAATTGAAGACAGAAATAACCTTAAAGATAAAGGCTAGACTGGATTAGCTACTTTTTTAGCAATTTAAATCATTTCAAAATACTGGATTATACTTTTATTGTCACCTTGATTTGAAGGACTTTGGAAAATTATTAGAAAATATTTTTGGAGACATTTTATTCATAGCAAAAGTAGAGAAAAGCAGTAATATGAGATCCAGGAAGTAGAGGAGAAAATAGAAAGAACAGAGGAAAGGACAGGGAGAAAAAACGACAAATGATACAAAAAGATGAAAAAAGAAGAGATAGTAAAAGCTGATGAAATAGAAAAGGTAAATTACACTTTAAGGTAATCAAAAAACAGAAGAAGATACATGGAAAGACACTCCTAAAGTGAGGAAAGGATCATTGAAAGGTATTCTGTCCTCCTCTGCCTCTGTCCGAATGATGGCTTAATTAGGCAGCACTATCAGCTCTGATGACAAAAGAGCCAGTGTCTGCCAAGAGCCCTCGTTATCTTCCACGACGCTGGTGAGTCACAAACTTCAGCTCTAGTCAATCAGTGGATTTGCCTGTTACAAAGAGACACAGCAGCTCTGGCTGTCTTTTATATTCTGTAGGGTGTGGCTCCATGACTCAGTACTTCCTAGGCCTGCCCCACCCTTGCTTCTGTTGTTCCCTCCTCTCCTGCCTACGAAACCAAGCCTGACTGCCGACAGCTGGGTCTGCAGGCATGGCCTGTGGGGGGGAAGAGTCAGGGAAGGAGGCCTCATTATCTCTTTTACCTGGCCTGCTTCTGGCTCCTGGAGCTGAGCCAGGGAAGCCGGTGCTCCTGAGTTAAGTTCTGACGGCCCTTCCCCCTCACTGTCCAAGTCACCTTCTGGCAGCAGGCCCGGCTCCAAGTTACTTCCGGGCATGGGGCCAGGTTCGGGGGCTGGAGTCACAACAAAAGGTCTACTGAAGGCTCAACTGAGTGAAGAAGCAATAGAGGCAGATGAAATACTTAGATTAAACATGAATGATATAAGAAGATATAAGACCCCAAGGGAGGAGTACGGGTGATGTACCAAGATGTCAATAAGAGATGAGACATGAAAATGGGCAAGAGATGAGGGATAGATGCAGAACACTGTTTAATACAGGAGTTGTTCTATTAAGAATTAGTATAGAGGTAGAAACTAGAAATGGGGAAAATATTATTTTTAACTTGGGAACTCTTTTATTAATGGTTAGAAAATAGAAGCAGAAGTTAGAAATTTAGAATTAAGGAGGATATGTAAACAAAGATGAAGTAATTGTAATTAAATAATGAATATTGAACAATTAGGATAAGCAAACATTTTGATTAATGGAAGATAATGGTTATAAATGTAATGTTTACATTATGGTTATAATGTTTGATATTAATTGATTATAGATAAAACTGAACAGAGCATTTAATTAAACAATGAAAAATGTTTAATAAGAATAAGTGAAAACCATGGTGAATAGATTTTGAGAATAATAGTTATAATTATTGTGTGTATATGTATTTAAAAGAGATTGTACCCAGAAGGTACATTGCTATTGTGAATATGGAAATTTTATATATATCAAAGAAAATTCCATAATAAAAAATAATAATAACAAAAAAAAATCTTCCTTATCCCATTCTGAAAGTGCCAAAGATTGAACTATGTTGCTTTTATAATATGAAACAGGAATGGAGTAAATATCGTTCTCCACACAGAGTTTTCTCAGCTTTCACACTCCCAAATCAGGAGTGAAATCCAGCAGGTTCTGATAGGAGAACCGGTAGCGGAAATTTTGAGTAGTTCAGAGAACCGTCAAATACCATCTCTGGCTGGATATTTTCTCTGATTGGATATTTTGCAATAGCCTTCCCCCAAGAGTGGGAAGGGAATCGGGATTTTGCAGTGTCCTTCCCCTGCCACGCCCACTGAACCACGCCCACCAAGCCACACCACACCCACCAAGCCATGCCCACAGAACTGGTAGTAAAAAAAGTTGGATTTCACCACTGTCCCAAACCCATATATAGCCACGCACATATTCTGGGATCGATTGAAAGACTTATCCATATGCACACAAAGACAAATTCCTTGTGTGTCCAATCACACTCGGCCAATAAAGAATTCTGTTCTATTCTATTCTATTCTATTCTATTCTATTCTCCATAGAACTGCCCCTTCTTACAATTTTGACTAATACATTTTCAATGTATGACTGTGACCTAACAGAGGCAGCAAGTCCATGAACATTTGGCTGTTTCTTACCCATTCCATGCTTTTCATGCCAGTGCACTCTAATCAAACCTCTCTTGTCCTGTTGGACCACAAAACCGCTTTTGTAAAATTTATGCAACTCTATAAAAATGATGACTTCATATTTGTAAAAATAGGGCTGATGAAATCTTAAAAGCATTTTGAGGATTTCAAGGAAGAGGTCAAAAAGGTTTCACAATTCTTGTTCCTATATGGTATACTATGTGTGACAGGCAGGATTTTATTCCTCTGCCAAATACATTGAAAAGGAACTTGGAGAGTCAGTTTTAATAGGTAACATATTTTTAAAGAGAAGGAATGTCCTACTTATAAATAAGCAAAAGGATGGATCAACACTGTCAAGAATTTTGTGGTACTATATTAAGATAAGATATTGGGTAGACAGCATGGATTCAGAAGCAGATCTCGGATCTCCATCCAAATGTAATATTTTTATTTTGAAAAATGTACAACATTGTTTCCACTCTCCCACATTTTTATAAATTTGTGAAGCACAGCAGCAGCAAAGAGGAATGTTTATAAACACTTGCTTGAAAAATTATTTTGCCGATTAGTTCAAAAAATGGGTATATTCATTGCCACTTATTATTATAAAAATGTATATTGACCAAAAATGATAATTCCAAAGATACCAAAATCAGATACTCATTTTAGTTGTGATTATTTTTAAAAAGTTATCTTCCCACTGAATTGGTACCTATTTAACTATTTACATTTTCATGTTTTCAAACTGCTAGGTGGGCAGGAGCTGGAGCAAGTAATGGGAGCTCACCCCATTGCTCAGCACTTGGGTCTTGAACCCGGGCTGTCAGATTTCCAGTGACAACTCAGTTAACCACTCTTTAACCGCTGAGTCATCACACCTCTCTAGCATGAAAATTAAAAATAAAATATCATAATCTCTCTTGTCATTTAGGTTTTTTTCTACAGATGCATATACAGAGAATATTGGCTTTTGTGGCTTTGTCATCTTACAAACTACTTACTCAGAAAAGTCAATAATTCACAAGCACCATTTCTTCTTACAATTGGATGTACCTTTGAACTATCAAAGGGAAAAAATGCCCTTGGCACTACAAAGCTTTTCTGAAGTACAGCTGCCCCATCTAGAACATTCCACATACACTCAATATTTCAAAATTCAATATTTAGTAGGCAATTACTACAGGTTCAATATTTAGTAAGCAGCATTAAAATAAATATCAATTGGGCATCCCATTTAGTAAAAAGGATAATGATTGGACAACCTTTGTGCAGAATTTCTTTTCAAACAGATAGGAATTTGGCTGAATATTTGGAAACAACTCCTTTTTTTCAGCATCACAATTTTGAAATACAGAAGGGGCCAATGAATGAATTTCCAGTTAAAAACCTCACCCATATTTCAAGCTCAATCTAAATCAGATGTATTTTTTTTCCAAAGGTTAAGTCTGATTTTTAGTGTTTCTGTAGTGCCAGAATTCTAATTATTAAGAATCATGCTTGGCTACTTTTCCTTACATTTCTCCAAGCAAACTTAATATTATTCCAGTTTTTAAAGTGACCAGCCCTTTACTTAAAAGAAAGCCACAGTGGGTAAGAGCAGGTTTATGGTTATATTCCAAAGAAAATGGCTCTCTAACTTTGGTATTTAAGAAAATATTTATCCATTCAGATTAAAGCCATTTCTTCCTCTATACTTTTTCCACACCATGAGCTTGGAATCATTATTATTAATGGGCTTGTCCTCCATAAAATGTGCCAGCTCCCCTTTTAAAGATGTCCGAATTTTATAGAAAAGAAAAGATGCCCTCTAGTTGAACTTGACCTCTGGTGGTTATGTGCACAAAATGGAAGAGGGTTGCCAATGATTTTTCTTCCCGGTGTGGAGTCCTGGGATTTTCTGATGATCTCTGACCTGGGCAGAAACCAAACCCAATCCTGCTTCAGCTTCCAAGCCAAGATGAAGTAATCCAGCTGCTGCAACCTGCTGAGACATATTTTACATTTTATAAACACAGAGTTAACACAGGCAGGCAGGGAGATGAATGAGTATGGGGCAAATCCTAGCCCTGAGTACTTGCCAGAAAGGTGGAGTATCAAGCAATCAAATAAACAAATAAAACACCTCAATTCCAGTGGCATTGTGTCAAGATAATAAGCAGCTATGCAAGTTAAGACACCAAGACTCACATTTTAGGATGTGGGAAAAGTAGAGAGAGCATGCATGGCTATTAATCATGACTCCTATGCATTATCTTCATTATTAACCATTTCCCTGATTGTTATATTCAATTACACAATGGCTCAGTGGTTAAAGACACTGAACTTGTCAATTGGAAAGCTGATAGCCTGGATTCAAGACTCCAGTGCCATGCAATGGGGTTGTTGTGACCAAGGCCAAGTAGTGATTACTAAACACAATTCAGTCCTCAACAAACTTATTTTATTAAAACAGCTGAGAATTAATTCATTTTCAGCTTTCTCCAAAACAATTTTTTTAAATTGAAAAAGTTTTAAAAAAACAAAAACATTTCCCCCCCTTTCCCCCCCCCCATTATATTCTTAATAACCAGTCTGTCAGCCTTATCACCAACCTTTGATGTCTTTAGCAACCTGCCAAAGGCTTTTCTTGGCAAAAACTCCACAAAGTTTAAGAGACGCTGACAAGAAGCATGGTAATCAACGTTGCTTCCCTACAAAGAACCCAAAGGCTCATTGCTGCTCTTTTAAGCCTTATGGGAGCGGTGAATCATCTTCTGGCCTTACTCCCGAGTTGTCCTTTTTTCTTCAACTGCTCTTGCCTTCTGGCAGCTGTTCACATGTGTCCACTAGGAACCGGCTCTTCCTGTTCCTCTGCCTTTCTGCTGTCCGCCTCTGGAGATTCCAGAGTCCCTGCATCACTCCCAGATGGCCTTGGCCCCATCTCTGCCTCTGATGCAGAGCCCTCGTCCGGGTCTTCCCCTGACTCCAGGACTGGCCCATTGTCCTCCCCAGCCTCCTCACTGTCAAACTCCGCTGCCAGGTCCGCAGGCTGCTGGTAGACCACAACACAAGTGAGCTCCTGTTCTTGCCCCAGGTTCTGCTGTTTGAAAGCATGCAAATGTTAATAGATAAATAGTACCACTTCGATGGGAAGGTCATAGCTTTCTGTGGACTTTGGCATATAGCCAAGCTGGCCACATAACCATGGAAAATGTCTTGGCTCCCTTGGCCAAGAACTTGTGCATAAGAGCACAAGCATGCCTACCGTTCCTGTCCTATTGTTTCCTTTCGTTATATCCAATTAATATAGTTATTACATACTCATACTTATATATATGCTTATATATTGTATAGTTATTACATGCTTATATACTGTGTGACAAAATAAATAAATAAAAAATAAATGGAGATGAGCACCAAGCCCTAGAGTTGGCACACCTGGACAGGGAAACCTTTACCTTTTACTTGGCAAACAGTGTGATGCTTTTTAAGTTGTGGGACCTCAAAATGACTATCATCTCAATATAGAGTTTTCCATGTTTACAAATATTATGGTCAAGTTCAATCTGAAATCAATAGAATATTCAAACAAGAACTGTTCTTGTGATTGGAGATTAGAATGCTAAATTGGGAAGGAAAAAATATAGTTTGACAGTATGACCTGGGAAACAGAAAGGAAGCAGGGGAATAGAAATAAAACAGTTTCTACCAATCCAATTATTTCTTCACTAAAACATTCTTCAAGCAATTAAAAGGATGTTTATATACATGGACATCATGAGATGAAGTACACAGAAATAAGACAAACTATATTATTGGTACAAGGTGCTGTAAGAGCTCAGTTAGAACAGCAAAGATATTACCAGGTCCTGACAGTGGAATAGAAACTGCTCATTTAAGCTAAGCTAAAGAAGAAAGCCAAACAGTTTCCATGATAAAATCCTGAACATATACCCATCATTTTAAGGAGAGCATCCCTGATCATTTTGAAGTCATGAACATCCTGGATAGGGAACCAGAGGAACTGTGGAATGAAATCAAATGAGTGATTAAAGATGAATATGAAAAGAAACCAAAGATCAGGAAACAGTACAAACCAAAGTGGTTGTCACAACAGACAAGGAAATTGGAAAGAACAGAAAATAAGCCAAACTAAGAAAGATCACAGGACAGAACATAACAAAGTATTTCAGAGAGCTGTTAGAAGAGGCAAAAAGCAACTAAAATGACGTGTAAAGACTTCAAAAATGTTTACAGACACAGTAGATCAAGGAAAGTATTTCAAAGATCCCCAAATTCAGAAGGAGGTTTCAATCTCCAATTACTATAGTATGCTAAAGGATATTAATGGACCAATAATTACTGATTTAAAAATCAAACAAAGTGTAATGTATTTGAATTTTAGGAGGGAAATTTGGGCGGAAAAATGCACGTTGCTGATTGGCTGATGCCTCAGCCAAAATACTATTTAAAGAGGAGTTTTTGCCTGTTGGCTTTTGCTGGGATCACAATAAACCAAAGAGCTGTTGTCATTTGTATCGTCTCCTGCCTCTTCATTACCCGAACTTAACACAAAGATAGAAGAAATACACTAAAATGCTGTACAGTAGTGGTGTCAACATTCAAAATACCTTAGAAGACATTTCCAAGTTAGAAGAACCTCTAGTACTAGAAAATAAAGTTAAATCAACACTCCAGTCATTAAGAAGTTGGAATGCTACAGGAACTGATGAAATATCAACAAAATAATCAGTAAAGGTTCTGACTAAAATATTGATTGGAGGTCAGTCTAAATATAAATGTCAAAAAAAGGAGTCAAAGAAAGGAGATTTAACAGAGAGTGCAAACTATCACAAAATATCCTTAATTTCACAATGCTATCAAAACAATGCTTAGGATAGTTCAGAGCCTTTCATGGAAAGAAAAATACCAGATATTCAAGGTGGTTTTAGAAAAAGACAAAAGTGAAGAGACTTTGCTGATACATACTAGGTAATTCAGAGAGCCAAATTGAGAGGGGCAAACTTCATGGCATGTAATCAATCCATCAATATTCAGGAAGAATGAAAATGGCCCTTCCTTTTCATTAGGCCTCTGTTAGGAGGCGTAGATTCACTCCAGTGAACGTTTCGAGCTGCAGAGATGCAGCTATTCTCATTGAAGTAAAGAAATGTGATTTGCCTTGACAGGGGCATTTGTATCACCATGTAGTCGGACCATAACTTCCAGTAGCTGGCAGCCTTTTGGCTCCTTGTCAGTGTCAGTTAAAACGTCAGACGAGAAACAAAGCAACATAGCTTCTTCCCTTCACTCTCAGAACTGAGAGATCTTTGTTGCTTCAAGTAGCTTGGGATACCTCACCTAAAACAAAATAAATTATATAAACTCAATTTTAATTTCAAATCATTTTTAGGAAAACAAAATCCCTAATACCATAGTAGTTACAATTTCTTCTGCTGAATGAACATTGCTAAAACATTGCCACAAAGGAAAGGGGAAAAAGAACCAGCATTCAAATGAAACTGGCTTAAGTGCTGGACACTCATATTACAAATGACACTCATAATCTGGATTTCTCATTAGAGAATTACTGCCAAGTTCGGTCTCTTGCCAAGGATGATTTAACCATTTGCAGCATCAGGCTGACCTCATTGCATAAAAAGAAAGGCACTAATTGCAGTTTTTGGCAGTTTAGAAATGAAAAAATTGAAACTGTAGGACGCATTAAAAACAACACATAGTAAAGGTAAAGGTTCTCCTCGCATATACGTGCTAGTCATTGCGACTCTAGGGGGCAGTGCTCATCTCCGTTTCAAAGCCAAAGAGCCAGCGCTGTCCGAAGACGTCTCCGTGATCATGTGGCCGGCATGACTCAACGCCAAAGGCGCACGGAACGCTGTTACCTTCCCACCAAAGGTGGTCCCTATTTTTTCTACTTGCATTTTTATGTGCTTTCGAACTGCTAGGTTGGCAGAAGCTGGGACAAGTAATGGGAGCTCACCCCGTTACACGGCAGCACTAGGGATTCAAACCGCCGAGCTGCCGACCTTTCAATCAACAAGCTCAACGTCCTAGTCCCTGAGCCACTGCGTCCCCTAACTCAGTTCTTTGTTCCCCATTTCACAAGTGACCACTGCTACTTTTATGGGTGAAAACCCCTTAGATCAGGGATCTCCAGCCTTGGTCCCTTTAAGCTTTGCTGGCTGAGGGACTCTGGGAGTTGAAGTCCACAAGTCTTAAAGGGACCAAGGTTTGAGACCCCTGCCTTAGGTTATGTGAGGAAAAAAGGAAAATATAACTTTAAATATATTTTTCAGCTACTATATACTTCTTGCTCTTCTTTGAATTATATTCCCTTCAGAATAATTCTCTGCTATCTTCTAAGAAGCCAGAAGTAGATAATGGTATTCCTCTCTACTGTTAAACAAAAAAGTCTGTTACTGGGAGGTAGGATAAATTAGACAGTATCTGACAAAATACAATAAATTTTATTAAAAGTTATCTGACGGCATCAAAATACTATAAACACAGTCTTTTTTGGAATGAATCTCCTCATATCATACTATGGAATCCAGTTGTTGAAAGGTTCTGGGGAGAAAGTTCTTTTAAGATGTTGGAGCATATTAATTGTTAAAATCCTTTCTTTCTCAGCTGGTTATTTGTTTTGAGCTGCCCACTTCAAGGATAGATGCAATGTCATCATGGGCAGCAATATCTAAGGTCTGTTCTCTGAAACTCATCGAATTTGGTACTCATTTTGGTATTTGGTACTCATTTGGTACTCATTTGGTATTGGGTACATCAAATTTGGTACTCATTTTGGAATTTGGTACTCATTTCATTTTGACATGAAAATTTGTCCCCGTACTCGTTGTTTGTTTGTTACTCGATGCACAAGCTAGAACTGTTGGCTGCTTTGTGATTCACTATGTTATTCCTTAAAGGAAAAAAATATTTGGTATTCATCATTTTTGGTACTATTCGTACCTCCCAAAACTAATTAATGATGAGTATCAAGGTACCACTGTATTTTTTTTTTCTAATTTCTCACAGTCCTACTGGAAAAGCAGGATGGTCCTTAAAAGCTCTATTGCTGTTACCATCCACTTGGCAGTATACACCCAGCTATCACATTTCCTAATATACAATTTTATTATATCCAGCAAATAAGTACAAAGTGAAGGATAGCCAGACATTCATAAGCAATGAAGAATTGCAGATGGGATGTCTTTTTGGCTATGGCTTTCCACTGCATACCCCTTTCATATTTAAGAACACCTATTCACTCTTCAGAATTCACATGTTTGGGATAGATACACCTACTGAAAAAGCATGCTGAATGTGTGCACAGTTTTAACTGTGTTTAACAATGAAAGGGTTATAGAAGAAACTGGAAGGAAAGAAGGATGGAAAGACTACTTGAAAGCTGAGTTGGATAGATTATATCAAGGTAAGGTTTCAGCATTATCAGTATGAGTGGAACACATGAGCTACTGCTGTAAAAAGAAGGACTATTGCTCCTTACACATTATTGGAACAATATCCAGAAATTTCCTTCTGTAAGCTGAATAGATATGTATGCTGCAATTAGTTCTGTAAAGCGCCCTGGAAACAATTTGGTATTTATACTTTATGATTAATGCTTTATATATTGGCAACATGTATTTGATGCCAAGACTCCATCGAGTGATTTGAGATTGCTTAATGCCCCAAGTGTTGATTACATAGAATCAGAAAGAAAAAAAATACAAAGGCAGGGAGGCAAGCAACTGTTTAAATTAGTTACATAGAGCTGAGCTTGCATTTTGATGTACTTACGATTAAGTATTACTTAACAACATTCAATCCATTGGGCATTTGGTTATATTTCTGTAAGATCTCTTATTGAAAAGACACATTGTAGCCATGCTTCTTTCACTCATACATGTAGTTTTAAGACTTCAGGCTGTGTTTTCTATCAGCACTATTAACTAGTCATTTTCGTGCTTGGGATAAGCTCTCAATTCTGTTTCTCTCCCCCTGCACCCCATGCCTGTCGCCCCTAATGAAACTGTGTATTCCCTGCCTCTTTAGTTGCCTTCACTAAAGTGGGTTTGCTGTTAGGATTATGCAAAGATCCAGTTTGAAGTTGTTTTAGAAGAAATATAGAAGATCCCTACCCTGATATCAGTTCAGATGTTTCCAAACTGATTTTAAAAGTTTCTCTAAGAGCCATATCTAATAACTAGTAGCTGGATACCCGTGCTTCGCTATGAAACTATGTGATCAATCTTGATAAATTACAGCTTACAGCTTGAAAATTAATGAGCAGTTATGATCAGCCTCTCCTCTCCCCTTCTCTCCATCAGCCTTGCCCCACAGAAGCCTCCCCTATCCTATCCCCTGGTTGCTGCTGTGAAAGTAAAACTGAAAGTGAAACTCTTCTCCTCTGCTTGGGTTTTGCATTTGGAACAAATTTCTTTTAAGGTGGGGAGGGGGACAAGAACTCCTTAGCATCAGAGTATGGAACATGTTTCGTTTCAGGTGGTGAGGGGGAATAGAACTCCTTAGCTTCAGAGGGCTGTTTGGAAAGTGAAACAGTATTTGCTGTGTGAGCAAGAAGGAGATAGGAAGACGCCTGGCCGTGCCTTAGCTCAAGTGTTCTGTATTAAAGTTGCTTCCTGCTGTGAAAGTAAAACTGAAAGTGAAACTCCTATCCTCTGCTTGTGTTTTGCATTTGGAACAGATATACTACCAGATGCAGTATAACTCCAGACAACTGAAGGAAATTATAATGGAAGATGATTTATATGGTTTTCAGCCATTTGCAACTGCAAACTGAGATTTCTAAATTTACATGTTCTGGTCTATTTTGTTAGATTATGTGTAATCATTCATTTTTTTATTAGCTTTCATCACTGTATATGCTTTATGCAGTGTTCTATAAGAGAGATGGATGGATGGATGGATGGATGGATGGATGGATGGATGGATGGATGGATGGGAAATAAGTATTTCTAAATAAATTCACTGGGCTGTATCCAATTGCAACTTTGCATTTTTGCATTCAGTATTATTATCACTGCTAAGGGAAAGACCGGCCCTTGAGAAATTATCTCAATTATAAATCCCCGGATGAAACATGAGTCACTCAATTTCTCTGCCCTCCAATTATCTGAAGAATTTTGAAAGTCCAGCAGGCTGTCCTGTTGACTATGTGCATAATAAGATGCCTCATTTTTACTGCTGGTCCAACGCAGACCCACACTTGCTCTATAAAATTGCTAAGGGTTGTGGAGCACACCCTGTAACAAGAGTAGGCAATGTTTAGGTGCCAGTGAACATATTTGGATTTTTGAGAATCTGTCATGTATGTGCAATGATGCCAAAGGGTGGAGTACCACACTCTCAAATGTGTGGATTATGGAGAAAGCAACTTCTTATTTAGAAGGAATATTGAACATTGCAGTGGGTATATATACCCAAAAGCATAGATCTCAGTCATCTATTTGCTAGAAAACTGAGTGTATTCATTTTGCAGTTAATAACTGGATTTGTGGATGTCTGTGCCAGATGTTTATAAAAATTTAAAGAAGTACCATAAGATGATGATGTATTTAATCTTGGCAAGTATCTAAAAGAAAAGGCAGCCCTATGGTGACGCTTTAAATACAGGGCTTGCAAATAATATTGTAGAAGCATTCACAAATTCAAATAGCCTAACAGACTTTACTTTTTAATACAGTGATAAAATGTGTAAAATTGCCTTTGGCTGTGGGATTTGGTAAATATTTGAAAGTGAAAAACCTATGAGAGGTACTTTCCTCAACAGGGACAGAATAAAGCCATGTTTATATCAACATATTTCACATACACAAACTCACACATAAAATCCAACCGCAGTATTGCCTTGATGTAGTTCATTCCTCAACTTTATTTTTCCTCTGCCAGTTTGAAATAGTCTCTGTGTAAAATGTCATCTGATTAAGCTGTTAAGGATTATTTTGTTTTGTTTGCAATGCATTAGAAGAATCACAATGATGCGGCCTGCGTGGAATGCAAACTACGCCACCGAATTGCAAATCAAATAGAAATATGCCTTTCATCTTAATTACAGGCTGGATGAGGGAATGTACAATATTCTCTCATATGTATGAGATGGGAGAAATTTTCCCAGGGTATTTTTCTCTTACATAGTTGACTTTTATGTGATAAAAAATTAAAAACTTACTCAGTGTTGTTTAACTTCCCATAAACTCATAAATATGTAGGAAATGTTTTTTTTCAATAGTGCCAGGAAAAGTTGGATACAAAACAGCAAAGTAAAAGTCACAACAATCTATGTTCCCTACCAAACCTCCCTATCCAGAAAGATTTTTAAATCTTTCCTACACTTTTACTGGTGGGTGGCTTACAGTGTTTGCCATGAAGAGTGATCAAACTATGTGATCTGCATTCCTGCATGTCCAGGTTTTTTTGTTTTTTGTTTTAAACAGTTGGTATTGGGAATGCTGTTTTTGATCCTTGTAACAATCTTTCCCAATCTGGCAACTCCAGATGAATTGGATTTAAATTTCCATAATTTACATCCAGCATGTTTCACACATTCATTGGCCAGAAAGAGCAATTTTGATCCTTCTGTATCCCAGAGAGAACATCTGACAGATGATGATTGCATACTGGATGATGAGCTGAAGTAAGATGGTTGTCACTGTGCACAGTCCAAAGAGAGGTACTCCCCCTGAAATTTATATTGGAATAATAATTTTAAAAATGTTTATGAATCTGATACCAACAAGATTCCTCCCTGTTGCCTTTTGCCTCCCATTGCATTGCAAGATATATTTGGTTTGTGTTTTACTGTTTCCCACTTTGGAAAGGAGACAGGCAATGTGTTGAATGTACTATAAAGGCTGAAAACATTTAAGATGTGAATTATTCAATGAAGCTTACAAAGTTTCTATAAGGATAAAATGAAGTGGGAAGGGAAGCCATATATTTACCACTTCCAGCTATTTGTAAGAAAGCCAGCTATAAAAACAAAGGCAAAATATTTGGTCAGTACTTCATAATTGGTCTTTGATATAGCACAGATTTCTTGCAGATATACACACACAGAGTATTTATGTTTATAACTGTAACAACCATTTCAAACATCATTTTAAATAGAAAACACATAGAATATAAACAAAATCCATAAAACACTGCAAAATACTCAAAATACTTTAGCCTGGGCTATCTTAAATACAATCTTTAAAGTTCACCTGAAGGGTGTGATGTAAAGATTAACACAACTAAGCAGTGGTGATGCAATGGTTAGAATGCAGAATGCAATTCTGCTGACTGCTAGCAGTTCGATTCTCACTGGCTCAAGGTTAACTTAGCCTTCCATCCTTCCAAATTTTGGTAAAATGAGGACCCAGTTTGTTGGGGGCAACATGCTGACTCTTTAAACCACTTAGGGAGGGCTGTAAAGCGCTATGAAGCTGTATATAAATCTAAATGCATAATGTTTTAGTTATATGTGAGAAATAAGGTAGTAGAAGTTAGCATAGTTGTCTGTACTATTTTGATATTTGCAAGGCAGCAAATGGATCATAGCATTCAAATCATTCATAACTGCAACTCAAGGAAATGGAACAGACCCATTACTGTAAAATAAGTCAGTCTGCAGCGAAGCAATAGTCTTAATGTGCCGTGTTATGAAAATCAGACATGGAGAAAATAGGAAGGAAATAATTAGAAAGTGTGTTGCTCTTTGCCTTTTTGTTCTTATGATTATATTTACAGTCATTTGAAAAGAGCACATGCAGCGAGATGGGGGAGAATATTTCAGCTGCACAAAGCCATTCATCTGCAAAACCATTTCACGGCCTGTGATTCAACTAGCAAGTGCAAGTAGAAAATACTGTAGAAGTAATCAAGCATATTGGGTTGTGGGGGGAGACACCTGATTTAAGGATGAAGTTGATATTTCTGGAACAGTTGGAAAGACCATGATTTATCCATTCAAATTTCTTTCATGGTTCTGTAAAAAAAAGTGGTCAGAGACATATACTTTTAATATTGGAAAGGATGTGGCTCTTGCGAGGCTGATGAGCATCTGGACAACATGGAGCGAGAATGACATAAAAGAATGGCATAAAAGTTCCAGGGAGTGAATGGTAAAATGTTTTGTGGTCATGTTATTATGGTTGATGCATAGTCAGATGTTTAGAATGGATTTGGCATTTTTGTCCATCTATTGAGACCTAATATTAAAGGTGCTGATGCAGGATGTAAGCTGTTCCAAGTAAAGCTGCCTTTTGTAATTGACTGGTGGTGATGTTGTTCAAGTGGTTCTCCCAAGGTTGGAATTTCACCCAAGGTAACTATCTCTATCTTTGCTTTCTTCTGTCACAGTCATTCTACTACTATTTGCAAGTCTTTATTTTTGTGATCAGTTTTTTTTCCAGTTTTTTTTCTCTTCAGTTATGCTGTCTTCAGATACTACAATACCCAGTATAAGACTTTCTTATTGACAGTTGTTAAATATGGATTGTTATGTGACAGGTGCTTGTCCAGAGCACTTTATCTTCTTAATTTTCTATTACTTTGTCTATTTTGTGGTCTGGCCAGTTCTTGCTACTAGCATTGTTGCTACTTTGTCATATTGTTGTTTATAGTCAGTTTGTATAATCCACTTGCAGCAGCTAACTAGATAGTCCACTGTTTCTTCAGCTTCTTTGCAGAGGTGGCACGTGCTGTTCTCTCAGTTCTTACTTTGTATGCATTCTTTAAGCTTGATCTTGTGCAAACATCAGGTCCCAGAGATTTGAATAGATAGGTGTTCTCTTATCAATTCCTTGCCTATTTTGACCTGCATTCCTGTTCTGTCTTTCACGGTGCTGCTTTTGATAGGTTGCATTATTTTTTTTCTTTTTGCACAAAGAAGGAATTAATCGGTTCTGCTGTCTCCCTGCTGCCCCTCTCCTTCTTGCCATCTTCTTCCATTAGTGAACTGACTATTTCCTTGACTTTCTTCTTGTTCTTTACATATTGAAAGAAACTCTTTTTGTTATTTTTGGCATTTGTTGTCTTAGTTCATTCTGAGCCTTAGCCTTCCTGACTGCATCTTTGCAGATTCAAGCTATTTGTTGGTATTCTGCCCTTGTTATACACCCCTCTTTCCATTTTTTTAGATTTGTCTTTTTTGTCCCTCAGTTTGTCATAGGGCTCTTTGTGCAACAAACAAACAAAATGTTCATATTTTTGCAGCCTAGATATAAAAGCTTGATCATATTTCTGATGGATATTCACACAGACACCCACACATATATGCAAAAAAGCAGTATGAAACATTGACAAAACAATAAAATATGAAATGGCTGATTTTAAATATGTTTCTGTAAAATGTAGTTAAATTAAATAAATTAAAGAGAAAAAAACAAAGAAACAAAAGGAGCAACTTGTGGTAGGCAAAGATGGATCAGGGTCAATCAATTGGTAGCCTCCTGTAATACATTATCCAACTATCTGGAATCTGGAAGTTAAAATCTTATCAAAATCAATAAAAACATAACTTTTCATCCTACACACAATGCCGGGAAAGAGATCCATTTCTTCATAGGTACAGTAATTGCTGGGAGAAATGCACTTAGAAAATTTATAAGCAAATAATAAATCTCAGTGATCAAACACCATGGGAACATGACACACACCCTTCATAGTTGAGCCAATGCCATAGATAACAAAGGAATGGTGTGTGCCATTTCCTCATACATGCTTAATTTACTTTTAATAGCTCACTTACCAAAATCTCCTTATAGGCCCTGAGTTCTTAAGCCTTGAAGTCACAGTATGAACTGGCCTATGATTCATTCATATTTTTTTTAAAAAAACTCAGCTTGTTCTGCTAGTGGATTCCATACTGCCACCATACCATCGGAATGCTCATCTCTTATCAGGCAGTTCCAAGAATGCTGATGTATTGCAATTACTACTTAACTCTCTAAACATCATCTAATTTCCAAGTATAATATTCTTCTGACTTAGCCAAGACCAATTAACTTGTGAAAAATTTACATCAAGCTGAGTTCAGTTTTCAGCAATCCTTATTCTTGTGGGTAAATCCAGGATGCCTTTTCCTTCTTGAGAATTTAGGTGATTAATATTTTGAGCACCAAAAAAAAATCAATGTGAATTTGACAACAAAATGAGAGCTCTGAAGCTTCCATGAGCACAGAAGCTTACTCTTGTTCTATGAATACATGTGTGAATTAACAATCACAATGTGGGTTTATAGCTAGAGCACTTATGTGGTATAGAAAGGGGACAATGAGGGGTCCTTGGTGCTCTCTGAGCTTGCTTATTTTCTTGCAGATCTTTCATTACCCTAATTAGGTAACATCATCCTTACTAGCACTAATGACATTACCTAGTTAGGGTAATGAAACTTTTGCAAGAAAACAAGCAAGCTCAGAGAGCACCAAGGACCCTTCATTTTAACCCTAAATTACAAATATTCTCCTTTAAAGGGCACAATGTTCAACAATACCAAACAATTTGGATTATTCTTGATGTGAACATCTTATTTCAGTCTTAACAGAACAGCATCCTCTTAAGGACAACCTTTTTGGAGGTCAGCTGGGTAATTGGGTTGAAGTAAGTAGTGGATCAAGCAGAGCCAAAATACGGTAGCTGGTGAAGTCATTCTCTTATTCTTTCATTCTTCACTTTTCTCTTTGAAGGAGCAAGTTACAGAAAAGGGGCAAAGAGCTGAACTGATCCCTTCCACAAGGTTGTAGAAGAGTTACAGATTATCCACCACTAGTTTTCGTTTATTCTGTGTAATTGTATGATATGGTGAGAAAAGTATAAAGACCAAAATTCATTTAATAGCCAAGAATATAATATGTTGATTTTCTGCTCTGGAAGATTTAATTATTACAGACCAGACTTTTCTTGATGGACAAGAAATCTGTAAATTCTTCCTGTTCCAAAAGTATTGCCAAAATTTAAGTTATACCAACTCAGGCATTTTTATCCTGAATATACTAGAATAAATGAATTCCTATATTCACCATTTGCAACCAGAAACAAGGCATGGATGAAGATATGCAGGATCCATTGCCTAAACCAGGGGTGGGCAATTCATTTCCCAAGGAACCATACGAGAAACAAGGACTATTGTGGAGGATTGCCACCACCTCCCCCACTGCTGCTGCTCTGTCACCACCGAGGGCTAAATAGAGACAGTAAAAGTGCCCGATGTGGCCTGCAGGCCAGGTTTGCCATAGAGGGGTAAATAGACTTGGTTTAACATACAATATGATGCGTCTACAAGTGAAAAATCATGGCAAATGTCTGGCTGCAGCTGCAACTAGAAAAGAGCATCCAAGATGCAAAAGATCAAGTGGTGGAATCTGAACAGAAAGTTCATAATTCAAATTTCTATAGAGCTGTATATCTGTTACTATCTCCGGGCCAAATGTATGAAAAAAGCAGGTCCAAAATGCCTTAAATACGAAATAGAACATGATGTAATAAATATATACATATTGGTGAATATGACTGGTTTGAAGTATAGGAATTGTGTACTGGTGCTGACTCTACAGTAAATACAGTAGAAAATGGTCACTTTTCACCTAATAAAGCACAGTACTGTGCAGATGACCATGCCCTTTTCTGCACAGCTGTGAGGTCTTTCCAGCACATTGTTGCTATTGGATGCATGCCCAAATGTGATTCAGCTGCCATGCAGTGAATTGCTACAATTCTACCACCAGCACAAAATCTGGAATACACATACAATGTAACTTTGCTGGGATATTTACTTGACAGTCTGTTGAAGTCTACTTGGCACCATTTTCTATTCTAGAGGTTCCACATGCAGCTTATGGCCAAGTTGATTGTAGCCAAGGTTGATGTTTCAGCCTATTTTGGCAGTTACAAACATGCTCACAAATAAAATGAAAGAAAAAAGAAAGAACGATTGTGTGTGTGTGTGTGTAGTGAAGGTATACTGAAATTCATCTTTTTCTATAATCTTCCCAGCAGTAAGATTTCTATTCTGGGCATATCTGGTTTGGGGGGGAATTTTTTGTCTGAATTGTATTTCTGAATGGTATTTATCCAAATTAAGATATCAGATCAGGGGCAAGTATAGTTCACAATTTTATAGTTCTAGGTCACAGTCACGCAGAATAAAAAGAAAGTCTAATTGTACAAAATTGGAGAGTGATAAGACTAAAATTGCAAGAAAAGGTGAGGAAGGATTTAGTTGTGATTGGTGTGTAAATAGCCCAAAGAGAAAGAATGGGTTCAATAAATGCTAAAGAAAATCAAACACAGGATTTGGATGGGAAGGATAGCAATACTGATTGGATGAAGAGTCAAAGTAATAAATGATTAGAGAAGAGAAGAACTGTAACACGGTGGTAGAAAACATGCTGAGAATGTAGATGGCCGAAGCTGAAACTCCTAGCTTATCAATAGTGCAACATCAAAACAGATATTTTCTTGCCAATGAGTGGAAGTATAGTGTAAAGTAAAACATGCTAATCTTTTCAAAGGTGCTTCCTCATTCCTTGGAGTATAACTAGACTAAACAAAATTTGCAATTGATTTCAGGGGATCAAGACAGATATCTTCAAGGACAATCTTCTAAATCTGACCTTCTTATGCGATGTACAATTGCTATGGTCCACCTTTGTTCCTGTTTGAATTCTGATATCTGCAATAGGAGCAAAATGTCCATTCCTTTTTTTTCAATTTGAACACAACCTTCTTTATTTCCTATAACTCAGCTGGGCTGCTCCTTTTCTAGTAACATCAGTGTAAATACTTGTAGAGAAGAATAGATCTTTGTAGTGCCTGATGGGAGAGATGAAAGGAGAGACTTGTAAATTTATCTTGCACTTCATGCTTCTCTTGGAAAGCTCCATATAAATAGAATCAGAACTTTTGTGCTTGATGCCACTTAAGCGTATTATAAACTGCAACAGGTGGAAGGCCTGCTTTAACAATTGAACCAGTTATAACAACTACACTTGGTCTATTATATTTCTGATGCAAATTCCATATGCATTTTTATTTATTTCAAACCAAGGGGATCAAGAACTGTATCAGGAGCTAAACATAATACCATTCAGTTTTGCTTACACACACATGCACACACGCGCACACACACACTGGAGCCAGTTGAAGATGAAATCTTTTCAAAAATATATTTAGGTAGAGTTGGTTGATGACCTATTTAATTCCCACTGAATCACAAAGATTTACATGGAGGCTAGATTGGTTTGGTTTGGTTTTAGCATTTTTTGCAAATTCTCATTCATTTCCCATATGTATTAATTTAGATAAGGCTGGACTTCCGGCTTGTAAGATCTTTTTCTAGTACCCCAGGATATTTTAACCAAGTAATAAAAGGAAGAGGCCATTAGCAGCTGAAACTCATGATCCTTACATATTTTGGATACCCCAAATAACCAGTAAAAATCAATCTTTGCATTAGCACAGATGTTTAATAGTCTAGAATTGTGACTTGTTTAATGGCCCACATCTAAACCAATCTATGGTTTATGGGAATGTGTGAAACCAGCCACTTGGATAAAAGTTGTTTCAATTACTTTGAATGGCACTCAAGGGGTAAAATAAAGTGTGGATTAAACAGTCTTGATAATATCTAAAAGGAGGGTGGGAAGAAGGCAGATAGCTTGTTGGCACCAGCTTGTGTATGTTGTATTAGCCAAATGTACTTTGCATTATATAAAACATTTGGAAGTGAACTAATATTACAGAAATGCCAACTTTTGGAAAACAGAAAAAAAGACAAAGGAATCTGGAAAACTGGAGGGGAGGGTAGATGTGGGGGATGGAAAGTTTGAGCCTATAATTCCATGTATTCAGTTTAGTAATATAATGTTGCCCAGCAAAATAAGAATTCCTCTACTGGAATACTCTGCAAATATCTTATCTGCAGCAGCAATGAAAAAAACAATGGTTCATTCATTACATTACAGAGGTTTTGGAAATTAAGCAACAAACAATCACAACATCCCAATCCCTGACAGTATCACACGGTTTTTCTAGCAAGAACTGCCTATCATATGACTTTGGAGCAATTCTACATTATCTTTAGAAGGAGAAAGGTTGTGAAAAATAGTAATAAGAAACAATATACAGTTAGGATGACCTGACTTGAAGGATTTGCATTATTCTGTTAAGTAATAGCTTAAAAATGTGCAAGGCTCTCCTCAGAGGATGAGAATTTTCTTATGACAAATTATATGGACTCTTCTCATGAATTTTGCTTGAAGCAAAGTCTGTGGCAACAACCATCATAGATGAAATACTTACAAGGTGATGACCAGTTTCCCTGATGCCTCTTTTCCTCAGGCAACAGGGATTCAGGCTCCTCTGCAAGTGGAAAAAATTAGATTCTATGTCTTCAATCACATCAAGTTGGCTTAGTGTTTAGGATGTGTGTGTTTGTGCGTGTTTGTGCACTTTCAAGTTAGTGTTTGACTCCTAGTGGCTATCTGTATTTATCCCTGCAATTTTCTTAATGTGATTTTTCATAAATGACTTGTCATTGCCTGTGTTCTTCCTAGGATTGAGAAAGAAAGAATGCTCAAGGTTACCCAATTAGTTTTGTGCCTAAGCCAGGACTAGAATTTCCAGTCTCCCAGTTTCTAGCCTGATATCTTAATCACTATGCCAAAATGGCTCTCCAGTTGTCTTCCCAACACAAGGATTCTGAGAGAGCAATTGACCAAATCAGTATTCCTGTTTTTTGTTTTTAAAAATTCCAGTAAATCCCAGTAAAGCTGTAGGGCTGGGTCATTGTGATTGAAAGTAATCTACGAACTCTCTCCCACCCCCCACCCCCCGCCTCTCCATGTTCTGAACTCATCTTATTTCATGCTCATTTGCAATCGTTGGTTTTATCTTCATCTGGTTAATACAAGGAAAGAGCCTATGTGGGTTCCTGGTTGAATGAACTGGCTAGATAATCCAGTTTAACTGGTAGCACCTACTTTTAAAATATTATCCTGTTATATTACACAGTTACACAGAACCATGTGTAGATTTGATAGCATCCCGTTGGTTTTAATCTAATCTAGCAAACTTTGTTGTTTCAAACTTGGTTTTTCTTTTTGGCATCTCCTGACACTAATATTCAGAGAGCCTGTTTGGAATTTGTAATGATTTGAATGAATTACTTGCTTATTCATAGTCGCCATTTACTTTGTCTTTCCCCTTTTTTTAGAGGAGTTGACCACCTCAGACAGACTCCTTCAGCTACTTTTTTTAACCATTTGCAGCCATAGAATTGCAATCAGATATTGAATTATAACATGTTCCATTACAATTCTATGGCTCTGAGTTATAGTGATTTTATTATAGTTTTATCTTAATTTAATATTTTGTCTCTTATATTGTATTGTTTACATATCTAATATATACTGTATATATTTGCTGATGCTTTATTTAAACTAAATTTGTATATCAGTGATTGCACAACCTCTGCAGATGCCATATGCTAAGTATATAAATAACCATTTGGTAAGCCAAGCTGCAATGCCCTCGCCCTGCAGATGTTTAGGAAGTTTGGTACCAAACCAAGAAAAACAATAACTATAACAAGAAAGGTAACTAAACTTTTGTTTTCCTTATCAGAAAAATATCACTAGTATTTTTTGTATGAAACTTCAAAAGGGTCAGTAACTGTTCTGAAATTATCCAGAAAATGGTGCAAAATTAATTAACAGGAATGCAGATCAGCCTTCACTTCCCTTGTGCCCTCCAGATTTATTATAGCTTCAAAAATCCATCTAGTAGCGACTAGGAAAAGATTAATTCAATAAATATAATCAATTGTTATTTATTTAGCATATGATGAGAACATGACCAAGAGAGGACCCAAAAGCCACTCACGTCCATAGCATTCCTTAAGCTACACATGCTCCATGGGCAATGCTAAATGGGTAACAGTGATCAAATGGAGCTTTACTGCCATTCTGGGCCTCACCATCATGACAAACAGAAGAATACAAAATTGAATAATGCGGCCAAATTGAATAAGTTTTTTAGTAGTATTTTAATAGTATTTATTTTGTAATAGTACTGTTTATTTTATCTGCCTGTAAACCGCCCTGAGTCCTTCGGGAGAAGGGCGGTATAAAAATTTAAATAATAAATAAATAAAATAAATAAATAAATATAATCAATTAATGCTATTTTTATACCTATGCACCTCCCAGTCCACATTCTATTTAGTTCATACTAGTCAGATCAAGAATATTATTAATTAATTAATTAATTAATTTTTTATTTATTTATTTAATTTTGTCATAACAATATACACAAGCATAACACAAAAGGTTATATAATATATAAATATATATGAGGAGAAACAAGGTAGTATAAGCATATATATATATATATATATATATATGTTTTCTGAGGTTTTCACGGGTGTTTGTATATAGGTCTTTGGTTGTTCGGGGACCAGAAGCCAGACCGCAGCTGCAACATCAGCCACCTCAAACCCCTCCAATCCATACATGCAGCAGACTGACACCCACTACGAAGATGTAGCACGACCACGAACACGAAGCCAAACAGCAGCAGTGCAGCTCACCAGCTCAAATCCCCCTGCAGCACAGATTAGACTGAGCACAACCAAGCCCCCACCAACACAGGACACACCCCAGCCAATCAGAGCACAGCCAAGCTCCCACCCAATCAGTTCAAACCCCACTAGCAGTTAAAAGGAAGAAACAGCTGCGATCACACATTGCTCCCAGAAGCACGGCTGAAGCCTGAAGATGACGAATGAGACTTCGAAACGCCGCCAAGACACTTCCAATTTTACACGGAGAAAACCCAACAACCAAAGACCTATATATATATTTTCTGAGGTTTTCACGGGTGTTTGTATATAGGTCTTTGGTTGTTCGGGGACCAGAAGCCAGACCGCAGCTGCAACATCAGCCACTTCAAACCCCTCCAATCCATACATGCAGCAGACTGACACCCACTACGAAGATGTAGCACGACCACGAACACGAAGCCAAACAGCAGCAGTGCAGCTCACCAGCTCAAATCCCCCTGCAGCACAGATTAGACTGAGCACAACCAAGCCCCCACCAACACAGGACACACCCCCAGCCAATCAGAGCACAGAAAAACCCCCATCCAATCAGAGCACAGAAAACCCCATCCAATCAGAGCACAGAAAACCCCATCCAATCAGAGCACAGAAAACCCCATCCAATCAGAGCACAGAAAACCCCATCCAATCAGAGCACAGCCAAGCTCCCACCCAATCAGTTCAAACCCCACTAGCAGTTAAAAGGAAGAAACAGCTGCGATCACATTGCTCCCAGAAGCACGAAGCTGAAGCCTGAAGATGACGAATGAGACTTCGTCGAAACGTCGCCAAGACACTTCCAATTTTACACGGGAGAAAACCCGAACAACCAAAGACCTATATACAAACACCCGTGAAAACCTCATTTGTATAGCCATCCATCTCATATAGTGACTCTGGGTGGCATATATATAGTCTCGGCAAATGAGCGATGCTGACGAACCTCGTATTCTTCAGCCATTCAGCATAGATCGCAGCTCAACTGCCAGTGGGGCTTGAACCCCACTAGCAGTTAAAAGGAAGAAACAGCTGCGATCACACATTGCTCCCAGAAGCACGGCTGAAGCCTGAAGATGACGAATGAGACTTCGAAACGTCGCCAAGACACTTCCAATTTTACACGGGAGAAAACCCGAACAACCAAAGACCTATATACAAACACCCGTGAAAACCTCATTTGTATAGCCATCCATCTCATATAGTGACTCTGGGTGGCATAATCAAAAGTACATGAATATCATTAAAATAACCCAATTGAATTAAAAGTACAACACATAAAAAGCAAAATAGCAACAAATCATTTGGAGAGTGCATTCCATTAACTGCCATAGAACCATCTAGCAGGCTTCATCATGGAATTCCCAAGCTAGTTGACAAAACTAAGGGCCTAACTCATAAACTGTACCCTTGTTGATGGCAATATCTGTTAAACCTATGCACAAACTGATCAAACACCTGAATGTTGAAACAATTTTAAAAAAAAAACAGAGGATAGGTCCTCTGTGGTGGATATTTATATAGGTGAGAGTGATGGAGAGTCCCTTTTAGTTTATTTATATCTTATTAAAGGCTAAGCATATTGCTTTCATAGTTGAAACCTGTTCCCAAACATTCTTGAAATGTTCTAGCCTATTACAGTAGTTCCTTCGGAAATATGTTCAGCAGTTGTCTACCAAAGCAACAATCTATTATTAACCAACATGTAATTAGTTCATTAAAAATATCTGAACTGAATACTATGTAACATAATACAGGCTACTAGCCGAGGAAGGAGATTTTAGGTCCTATCTAAATGTCAGTGAATTTATAATGCAAAGGAGAGAAGAGACAAATGCCAGCTGGCAGGGCCCACCATGTTTCAGATTACTTTAGGTTTAATGCCTGCACTTTTTTTCTCTTTTCTTCTTTTTTTCCCCAATTAATTAGATTATGCTACTCAAGAGTCTTGGAATGTCCTGGCTAAATGCCAAGCTGATCTGCCCAGCACATTGTAAGATTAATTAAGGTGTTTTAAATTTCACCAGTATGAGATTTATTATTTTGATGTACCTTAAAAATTAGTATTTGCAAGGGCTAACAAATAAATGTTGAAAATGAAGCTGTACCAGCATATTTGTTTATTTCATTTAAAACATTTTAACCACCTGTTCCTTCAATTACCAAGCTCCCAATGTTGCTCTAAAATCCTACAATGTGCACTTAATTTACACCCATAATAAATTCAAAAGAACCATAAAGGTAATAACTCAGAAAGGAACAGGATCTCCACTAACAATATTGCTGGACATGCAATCTAAGAGATTTTCAGAAAGATCTGCTATTCTGAATATAAATTCACTGCTAATGGGGCAGACATAACCTCATATTCTTTAACCAAAGTCCTTTCATGTTTCTGAAACATAAAATCACAACTGAGGAAAGATGGTTGAGTTAGAATTTTTTGAAAATCAAGAATCAGCATCTGGTTAATTTAGGCAAATAATATACTTTAAATATAATGAGACGGCATTGGTCTCCCTCCCAAATACAGTTTAGTTTCCTTCATCTTGAAGTATTCTGTGGATCAGTGATGGAACAATAGAAATGTTTGCTACGAAAGGAGCGTTCTAGGACTAGAACTAATTCTAGGACTAATTTTTAGAGAGCTGGTACCAAATGGAAAAATATGGAACACTGAGATCTTATAAGAGTTTATTGTGTGAGATTTGGGCAATTTTAATTTTTATATTAATTTTAAGTTGATATTAAGGTTTGACAGATGCCATCAAGATACAGATATCTTGGATCCTATGGATTCTGCACCACAGATTTTGATTTGAGATGAGTCTTCTTGTTCTTGTCCCATGAAAGCCAAGAACATAGAATAACTGAGCTGGAAAGGACCTTGGAGATCTTCTAGTCCAACCCCATGCTGAAGCAGGAGACCCTATGCAAATGGTTGTCCTTGAATAAGTCCAGTGATGGAGCAACACAACTTCCAGTGGTAAGCTGTTCCACTGATTAATTGTTCTCACTGTCAGGAAATTTCTTCTTAGTTCTAGGTTGGATCTCTCTTTAATGGTCTTCCACCCATTACTCCTTGTCCTGTTCTCAAGTGCTTTAGAAAATAGGTCAACCCCTTCTTCTCTGTGACAGCCTCTCAACTCCTAGAAGACACTATGTAGACATGCACTAATTCCCCTCAATTGAAGCTAATGAACTTTAGAAGAGATGGATGGTCATGCTGAATCCATCCCATTTCACCAATATAGGATTGCATTGCAATTAATTATATCCAAATATGCCTCTGACGTAGCAAACTACCATTAGGTGGATCAGTAAATACAGCCTTGTATTTAACCTCAAAGAGTAATTTATACAATTATTTAAATATCTTATGCGAAGGAATAAAGATGACAAAGCCTGGGTTTATTGAAAGATTGTCGTGCTAAAATAAATCATAAAATGAAACAAGTTAACTAATTTAGCTTACCACTTTTAAAAAAAGATACAAAGCAACAATGAAGTAGAATTAATGGTAAAAGTAAATTTTTTCAAGATCTCTATCTCCCAATGAGGAGGATTATTGTTGGCCAGATTGTAAAGATAATTCCAATTTGAGGGCAGACCTGTTAACTTTTGAATTCAATACTCCCTCTCAATGTACAACGTATTTTATCTAAACCATTTTTTCTTTTTGTGTGTTCAGAGAAACAAATCAAGAATGAAGCTTTTGGAAAGTAAAAAAAAAAGTCTAGAACAGACTCAAGCGGGAAATAGCTTTTGATTTATCCTGCATGAGGCCACAACCTGGAATTTAGCTAAACCAAGAACTAAATAGCTAAAGGCAAAGAATTTCATCATTACATAATGTACAAAATCATTATAGATTACATAGAAAGGAGAAACGGCAACAGGATTTATCTGGGAAAAAATGAAACCCTTAATTTTATCAGAATATTTATTATATCTAATACATATTTAATATTTGTCAAAAAAATGTACATAAATGGTTACATTAGCAAACATAACTCAGCTTTGGATATGGATTTGCACTAAAGGGTTGACTTTACTGCAATGGGAGGCTGTGGATCAAAAAAAAAATGAGTTAAGGGGGAGATCTTGAAACTTTGTTTAATTTTAGAAGGCTCATAATTATTTTATATGATTCAGATTCAGGATAGGATAGATTTTGATTATGTTCTAATTTGCTTCCAGCATTGTGAAAATGCTGTTTTAAAAGTTATTGTGTAAGTACAATAATAAATAAAAATAGACAGTATTTTTGAAAACAGCTGAACATTTGCTGATAAATGTCTATGGAGATTCTCAATCATCCAGGTCATTTGCTAATAAAAGACTCAGCAATTGCAAATGGCCTAATATTAAAGGTGAATTACAACACCACAGATAAGAGTTCCTTTTCATAGTAGATGTATTGTGGTTATATGAGTTGGATTAAACTAGAACAATTTTGAGTGGGAGCTGGAAGAAGCAATACGGTGTGCCAAGGCAAAGGTTCTGCAGAATACTTTTGCAAGCACCATATCCAGTCCAGTAAAGGTAAAGGTTCCATTCGCACATACGTGTTAGTCGTTGCCGACTCTAGGGGACGGTACTCATCTCCATTTCAAAGCTGAAGAGCCAGCGCTGTCCAAAGATGTCTCTGTGATCATGTGGCCGGCATGACTCAACGCCAAAGACGCACGGAATGCTGTTACCTTCCCACCAAAGGTGGTCCCTATTTTTTCTACTTGCATTTTTACGTGCTTTCGAAACTGCTAGGGACAAGTAACGGGAGATCACCCCGTTACATGGCAGCACTAGGGATTCGAACCATCGAGCTGCCAACCCTTCGATTGACAAGCTCAACATCCTATCCCCTGAGCCACCGCGTCCTCTTATGCAGTCCAGTAGTGGGTTTCAAATTTTTTTACTACTGGTTCTGTGGGCATGGCTTGGTGGGCATGGCATGGCTTGGTGGACGTGGCTTGGTGGGCATGGCAGGGGAAAGATACTGTAAAATCTCCATTCCCTCCCCAATCCAGGGGAAGGTTACTGCAAAATCCCCATTTCCTTCTGATCAGCTGGGACTTGGGAGGCAGAGAATAGATAGGGGCGGGGCTAGTCAGAATTTTTAGTACCTGTTCTCTTAACTACTCAAAATTTCCACTACTGGTTCTCCAGAACTGGTCAGAACATACTGAAACCCACCTCACCCAGCAATGAACCAGAAATTGGTGGATCGAAATCACTTTCTTTCTTCCTTTGAAACACTTCTAGATTGTCCCAGTCAAAGGTCATTTGTGCATGAATACAACAGTTGCTAAGTGACTATCTACTGCTCTGGCCTTCAAGATCTGTTGGTTTCAAGTCACATCTTCAAAGCATGATTAAATCTAGATGCTATCCAAAATCAATTTTGTGTGTCCCCAATACACTTGATTGCCTGACACAAAAGAAATATAATGGATATGCATTTTATCAGGTAAAAAAACGTGGACTATCTGTAGGACAGATGGTTCAAGTTCCACACAATGTTTAATATCAAGTACACTATCTTTTTTTAACACTTTAGGGAACCAGATGGAGAGAAATAGCAACTGCATCTCTTGGCACAAATTAGCTTGTGTAGCTGAATGGAAAATTCAAATAAGTAAAATATAGTATTGCCTGATTCTATAGATCATAAACAAATTCCTGAGCGTTTTCCTAAAATTTATTCTACTAATAGAAAAAATGCTTGAAACAAATTTTGGCACTTAAATAATCCATGAATTCATCTTTACATAAATACATGTATTCTTTATTTTCATAGTTTAAGGTCTGTTTTATAATGCATTCACATACTTTTGAATTCCATTCGCCATAGTACAGAGTTTTTATATTTCCCAAAATGTTTTAAGGCAGTCCTAAACTATTTTACAAGAAAAGACTTATCAGTCTTTCACTTTAAAACTTTTCTTTTATAATTTAGAAATGATATCTGTTATCTTTAGCAATGAAAGAACAGAACAATAGGACGGGTTTTCCAAAACCAATAAAAGTATTTAATACTGAGATTTTATTTCCCATCCCACATGAATGAAAGGTCATGTATTTTTTAGTTCTGAAAAAGAGAGAATAAAAGATCAGGAAAATAACTGCAACATAATATGCTAAGGATCATATAGATTACACATAGAGAGACACATGGACACACAAACCATTTTTAAAGCATTTCTGTTTTTAAAGTCTTAGACATTATGCAGTTATTTCATGGACTTGGCATAGAGACAAATTCCTGATCTAGTTTTTGTTGGTCAAGACTGACATTTCATAGAAACTAGAAAGAAGTTAGATGTTAATCATTCATTCCACTGGTTTCAATGGGTTGTAATAAAATTGTTATTGGATCTGGTCTGCACACCAAATTATGTAAATCCGAAAATTGGCATACAGTAATTTTCCAACAATTTTCTTCATTTCTACTGTTGCTTCTACTTTTAATCACACTAGTTGAATCAGGCAATAATAATAAAAAACTGTGTTTTGTAATATCACATTTATTAATTGTTATGGTTTTATTTTTTTATTTTATTTATTAAACAAATCTATACAGCACCCAACTGAGACATAGGTGACTAAGGGTGGCTTACAATATTTTTAAAAAATCCATCATATAATATAATATAATATAATATAATATAATATAATATAATATAATATAATAATAATAATAATAATAATAATATAATATAATATAATATAATATAATATAATATAATATAATATAACATAATATAATATAATAAATATAATATAATATAATATAACAATGTGAATATGAATCAGCACATCTGTTTTGTAACTGATGATTGAGCAAATGCATCTGATGAACTGATGATCATAGATAGGAAGAAAAGAATGTGGAAAATGTGACACCATTTTCTGAAACTATCTCTACATCAAGCAAAGAATAATTGAGAATTGAAAGAGGCACAATTCTGCTGGGCAAAAAATCAAGTTGTTGTTAGTTGTGAAGTCGTGTCCGACCCATCACATTTTTTTTATTATTTAAAAAATCAAGTAGAGGGACGTAAACATTTGTTTGAGGCTGGTGAAATCCACAGGTCTCCAGTGGAGATGATAGAGTTGAAGAAGTGGTCAGACAGAACCAGGAAAAGCTGCAAATTGAGACAAATTTGATTCCTTTTTATCTACAGAGCAGTAGTACAAACCTGCCTGAGCTATCTTTACAATTCTGCTAAGGTAAATGAGTTCACCATGAAAAAATTTTTTTAGTCTTTTCAATTATTTGTGCAGAAAGAGAATGCCTGCAGCTGTTGGGGTAGAGCCTAGTAGAATCTGCCAACATTTTCTGATGCAAGCACAGATGTAGGATTTTTTTAAAGAAAAAAAATTAGAGGAAGGGCACCAGGTCAAATATAAACCTTTTTTTCCCTCTGCACACTTTCCAAATTTCTTTTCTAACTAAAATGAAGGGAAGACAAAAGGCCTTTTTAGGGGATTCAGAAAATGCAGTTGTGAAGGGAAGAAAGACACAAGGAACTTTTGCATATGAAAAGAAAAAGTGTAATGGCCTTGCATCTGACATAACCCATTCCACCTCCACCACATTAAAACACAATCCAGCGCAGAAGCTAGTCTGCGAACTCAGGGTAGTTCACTATAGGAAGGAGCAGTGACAGAGGAGAATGTTCAAAGCCTGACCATATTTTACCTCTCTTCCTTAGATTAAACAAAGGAATGTGGTTTCAAAAGTTGTTGAGCAATGACCACACAGTTTTCAGGGTGGTGATAGCTTTATGAGTTTTCCCAGTCATTAGAAGCAACACAGGAAGAGAGAAGAAAGATGAGGTTTCTTTCAGCCCTGTAACCCTGTAAAAAACAAGGATTTGACAGTGTGGAATCCGAACTCAGCTGAGGACAAAATGTAGCATGATATTGAAGTAATTTATGTCTAAAGGATGTCAGTTCTATTATTGCAAATAACTTCATAAACAAATTCATCAGGTTCATTTCCATCTTTTGCTGGAACATGTCACATGTCTGGGAGGAAGGGGATGCAGTAACAGATGGGAGGAGGAGGAGGAGGAGGAGGAGGAGATATGTTTTTTATATAATATGGCAAAAATAGAAGAGATGAGCCCCAAAAGACATTGTTATAGACCTAGAGATGGAAGGGTTTCTGTTGTAGACATTTCCCCATTAAATACTTTTTAAAAATATGTATTTGATTAGTTTTTTAAAAAAAATACCACTTCAACTTTCAATATGACCCATGAAATAACTAATCTTCACATTATACTAGAGGGCATTGAATCATAGAATCATAAAGCTGGAAGAAAGCTTAGAGATCTTCTAGTACCAGGGGTGTCAAACTGGCGGCCTGCAGGCCGGATGCGTCAAATGCAGGCCATGCCCATGCCGCCTCTGCAGAGGCAAAAAAACATTGTGATACATCACAATACAGTATGTCAGGGGTGAAATCCAGCAGGTTCTGGAGAACCGGTAGCAGAAATTTTGAGTAGTTTGAAGAACTAGCAAATGCCACCTCTGGCTGGCCCCAGAGTGGGATGGGAATGGGGATTTTGCAGTATTCTTCCCCTGGAGTGGGCTGGGAATTTTGCAGTATTCTTCCCCTGGAGTGGGCTGGGAATTTTGCAGTATTCTTCCCCTGGAGTGGGCTGGGAATTTTGCAGTATTCTTCCCCTGGAGTGGGCTGGGAATGGGGATTTTGCAGTATCCTTCCCCTGCCATGCCCACCAAGCCACACCACGCCCACAGAACCAGTAGTAAAAAAAATTGGATTTCACCAATACATTACGTGATGCAACCGTGTTCTAGTCCAGGGGTCTCCAACCTTGGCCTCTTTAAGACTTGTGGACTTCAACTCCCAGAGTTGAAGTCCACAAGTCTTAAAGTAGCCAAGGTTGGAGACCCCTGTTCTAGTCCAACTCTCTGCTCAAGACAGGAATCCTGATTCTATCCCAGACAACTGCATGATTGGAATAGATGTGTTTCATGAATAAATTTATCCAACTAGATTAATACAATAAGGGATGGAAATAATCAGAATCTTTATTTTATTCTTATATGTGGTATTTTTGAGTTTTTCTTCAGTTTTTTGACTATTTCAATAAATAGTTTCTTCACTATTTATTTCAGCTAAGAACCCCCTCCCCTCCATGCTATAGTCTCTTCCTGATCATTTGCATTGCTCTGAGTTTGTTTGGCATCCCTTCCTTTTCCTGATAAGTCATCCTTGATCGAAACTTTCCTTCTTCTCTTTTCATTTCTTCCTACACTGCCATTTAATCCATAAGCAGTGACTTATGTTTATGAATATCTTCAGAGCTTTGCTAACTAATCCTATGTAGTTTTTTGCTTCCCTTACTCCCATCCACCTGTTCAAGAGGAGGTGGGGTGTGAAATACAGGAAAAAGGAAGGAGTGTCTTGGAAAGACCAGATAGACATGATGGAGCTTGTGTGAGATTTATTAAATGCTGGAGATGATCAAAGGACCATATCTAGAAGCGCTACAGAAAAAAAACCTATTATCCAAATGCAGAGCATGGGGTTTTCAGGGCTGCATATCATTTGTGGAATCCTTAAATGCAATTCTCCAAATTATTTCCAAGGTGTCATTTTATTTCTGTGTTTCTGGAAAAACTATTTGATGCTAGGCTGGACAGCAAACATATGAGTGGTATTCAAATATTCTGTATTTCAAATGCAAATCAAAAGATTTTTTAAAAAATTCCAGCTCCAAACACTACTTTTTGAAGCATGCAACTGAAATGCTAAAATAGATGTAAGAGAAGGAATGGCAGAATTGGAAGTGGAATTAAAAGAGGGATCAGCCTAGAATCCCTACATAGGCACAAGTGAACTAAGTCCAAATCTCTTTGAATTCTATTGACCTTTAGCTAACCTAAGGAGGTATTAACCATTGATTAAGAAGATTCATGTGCATAGGCATGACTAACAATAAATTAGTTTAATTGGATCTTCATGGGTAGACCTGATGTTTTGCATCTGACAATAGCTCTAAGTCAGTGATGGGTTTCAAAAATGTTTACTACCAGTTCTGTGTGTGTGGCTTGGTGGGCGTGGCATGGCTTGGTGGGCGCGGCAGGGGAAGAATACTGTAAAATTTCCATTCCCTCCCCAATCCAGGGGAAGTTTACTGCAAAATCCCCATTTCCTTCCAATTAGCTGGGACTCGGGAGGCAGAGAATAGATGGGGGTGGGACCAGTCAGAATTTTTACTACTGGTTCTCCCAACTACCCAAAATTTCTGCTACCGGTTCTCCAGAACTGTTCAGAACCTGCTGAAACCCTCCTCTGTTCTAAGTACAAAATAATGGATACACCTCTAATGTAGGTGACAATTATGCTATCATGCTAAGTTTTGTCTTACTCTTTGTAAGCAATCTTGGTTATTATGCTCAAAAAAGATGTATTGGAGCTACAGAAGGTTCAGAGGAGGGCAAGTAAGATGTTCAAGCAGCTAAAGTAGCTTCTTTATGATAAAAAGTTGCAATATTTGGGGATTTCACTTTAGAAAGGAGGCAAATGAGAAGTAACATAATTGAGATATGCAAAATTATGCATGGTATGGATGAGGAGAAGTTGTATTCCCTTTCCCAAAATACTGGAACTGGAGGTCATCCAATGAAATGGATTCTTGCAAGAACTGGGACAAAGGGAAGTATATTTTTTACACAATACAAAATCCATCTTTGAAATTTGTTACTGTGAAATGTGGTGCTGGCTACCAACTTCTCTGGTTCCAAATGGGGTCAATATTATTAGCTTTCATGGATGTGTTCCTATCTCCAAAAACCATCTGCCGGGAGACAAGGAAGCCCGGTTGGTTTGCCATTGTGAGAACAGACTGCTGGATTAGATGGGCCAGGAATGCCATCCAGCAGGAAATTGCTTGTGTTCTTATTTTCCTCTTCCATGTTTCCTCCATTTCTACAGCTTGCCTTTCAGCCTCCCATATAAAGCCAAAGCTACTCAGAACAATCAGCTGTATTGTACCATCCAGTTTAAACAATCCCACCATTAGTTATTCATCTTGCAAGAATTAGCATATATGTCACACACTAAGTACGGGAAGATACAGATATGAAAAACACAAGAAGATACAAAAGGAAAACGTTCTCATTCCCACCCTCAGGAAATTAAAAAGGAGGCAAGCGATCCAGTTCTGGAATTTGGACAATCATTCAGTGACCCATACCAAGTAAGGAGCACAATGGCATATGCATTACTGGGTCAGATCATTCTAATAGTGCATGTTCTCAGCTCAATGGCTTTCACTGTCATTCAGGGCTTCAAAGCAAACATTGCTATTTTGTTAGTAGAGACATGCCTACAAGAGCACAGGAATTTTTAGCCTTGTCAGGAGTTTCTTTGTATACTCTATGGAGCCACCATTGTTTAAAATGCCCACAAGACTGTGCTATTCAAAAATACTCCTTTGTAACTTTCATAGATTACAAACCTCTAGTACAATATATATTGGTAATGTTCTTCCTGTTTCTGAATCTGTAAAATCCAGAGTTATTGTTTTAATGTACTATTCAAGCCGAACATCTAAAAGAATTGAACTATATTCAGTACAAAGTCATACAAAATGTTGATAATACATGGGTATAGTTAAGCCAAGTCACAGGGTCTCGCTACTTATCTTTTTTGTGGTTATATAAACAGCCCTTTCTCACAGAATCAGGGTTGTTTTTTTTTTACTTGCACCAGACAATGAATAATCAAATAATTGCATAGAAAGTAGGCTTACCAGCTTTCTGACAAAAAAAAGTGGGGGGAGGATGTGGTCCTGAACTACAGTGAATGCTGTATTAATTATTGTTTCATATTCATATCTTTACATTTCTCTTAATTCTAGATTGGTGACCATCCTCTTTAATGTTTCAACTAAGAATTTACTAAACTTTTGCTATTTTTTAAAGAAAGAAATGTGGCAAAAAGCACAAATACACCAGGGGTGGGTTCTAAATTTTGTTACTACCGGTTCTGTGGGCGTGGCTTATTTTGTGGGTGTGGCTTGATGGTCATGTGACACTGGGCATGGCATGGCGGTCATGTGACTGGGTGGGCATGGCCAATAACAATAAATAATAAAAATAATAAAAGTATACAAAACAATAAGAGGTACCAAAAACCAACTTTCACACTTTACACACAGACAACACAACACAACTGACTCACACACAATGTAAAAGCAGCTGCACTTTACCCAAAAGGGCCCCTGCAATAAGCAGGAACCTCACAAAGCCACAAAAAGCTCAAAAACCAAGTTTCACACTTTACACACACACACAACATAACAGACTCTCTGTCACACACACAAAATGCCACATACAGCTTTGTGAGATTCTGTGTGTTTGTGTAGTTAGAGTGAAACACTACAGAAACACACCAAATCTCAAAAAGCTGCACAAATATTTTATTATTTTATTTATATTTTTTAGATCAGGGGTCTCCAACCTTGGTCCCTTTAAAACTTGTGGACTTCAACTCCCAGAGTTCCTCAGCCAGCAAAGCAGTTGCTGACTGATCAGATGGATTCTAGGCAGGTTTGTGGACTTCAACTCCCAGAGTTCCTCAGCCAGCAAAAGCACATGGATTGCAGGAAGGCATAGTCAGTCGCAGCTGATGCAACTGATTGGAGAAGCGAAGGAAAGCGAGCCCGAAAGGAGCTTACTTAATTAGTAAGTGAGGAGGGGGGATTGGGTGGGCCAGAGGAAAAAAAGTTTTTAAAAGGATCCTCTGAGGATCCCTGCTCAGCCACGTGATCATCAGAGGGTTTTTTTTCTTTTAAAAGCCTTTTTTTTGGCTGAAGAAAAGAGGCTTTTAAAAGTAAAAAAACACAAACCTCTGATGATCGGAGAACCGATTCGGGGGCGTGGCCAGCCAGCCATTACTACCGGTTCTCCAAACGCCAGCAGAGTTTTACTACTGGCTCTAAAGAACCTGAGCGAACTGGGGGCAACCCACCACTGAAATACACCCAATCATTCCTATTTCATTATCAGCATTATCAGTTATCTATATGAGTAAGATTGTAGGTTGATAGCCAGAGAATGATTGTATTTAATTTTTTTAGATGGCAGTCCAGTTTTATATCCACTTATCTCAGATTAACTCCAATGAATTCAGTAGGAAATTTCTGAGTGAAAAGCTCCTAATCTGAGTAGAAGTAAGAAAGTGCCTAATAATTACAAACTAAAGTCAAGATTAAATGTATCCTATAGATCTAGACTATAATCCATTTACATAACAATGTAAAGTTTGGGATCAAAGCCATAATGAAACTTCAACCCTATGAGTTTAGGGGAATGTTTAACTTTATAGGAACATTTATTGCATATTTAGATATGAAAGGAGATTCATTTGGCCAGTAAGTAATCAAGTCACAGCAGATTATAAAACTTCTAAAATATGGAATCTGACCTCTTAAACAGGCATTTAATTCTCCTGTGGCTTTTTTAGGACACTTTCCTCAACCCTTTCAATCTGCACTTAATTTGTTAAATTATGCTACATTTTCCTAATTACTGTTGTTATCCATTTACTGTAGATGCATATGGCTTTACTCTTGGATTGGTGCTGCACTATTTATCTGTACTAAAGACTAAAGGAGAGAAAGAGTGAAGGAGAGTCACTTGGAAAAGAGGTGATGAAAATAAAATTTATTTTGTTAATAATATGAATAAACAAAACACTGAAAGAAACTGGAAGAACATAGACAAATAATATGCAACAAGCAAAGGTATTTGTCTTTCTTTTAAGTTTCAGCACTATCCCGACTAAAAAAAAAGGTAGGGATTCTGACAAGAATCCCAAAGACATTTGTATGGTGTATGCTACATTTTCTTATTGATTAGATGGATTTTAATTCCAGCCCAGCAACATAAGTAGGATTAACTCAGCTTCATAGTCTTACCAGGATGTAGAAACATATTCAGTTGCTGAATGGGAACCCTCTTTATCAATTTGGTAGGAGCTTAATACATTACCCAACATGGTTTTAGAGGCAATTTGGTAGGCAAACTGAGAAGACCAGTCAGAGGTCTTCTAATCCAAGCCCTTCTCAAGCATCAAACATTTGATGTTATCATTGGGTGCTTGCAGACTATGACTTCTTCTTCTTTTACTGTTAGAGTTGGGAGGAAGATGAGAAGCGCTGTCAGTGTTGGATAATCAGCAGGGAGCTCAGTTTACTTCCCCACTGGATTTCAAACTATATTTGGTCACCTCCTTTTTTAAAAAAGGATATATTTGCAAGTTTGTCAGATCAGTTTTAATAATCCTTTACTCAAGCCATACTAGCTGGATCAGGGGTAGTCAACCTTTTTATACCTACCGCCCACTTTTGTATCTCAGTCAGTAGTAAAAATTTCTAACCACCCACCGGTTCCACAGTAATGCGCCATGTATCGTCGTCTGCGCATGCCTCTCGCGCATCGTGGATTGGGTTTGGGGGCAGGTGCCAGCTACCAGCTACCAGCTCTGCTTCTCTGTTACAGCTGGGTGGTGTGGGGAGAGATGCACAAGCTATTCTGGGATGAGGCTCTTTTGTTTGCGGTCACACTATAGCGCCATTTAGTTTCACTTACGTAACATGAACTAAACTTATGCATGGGCAATGTAAATAATATATTTTCAGAAATTTAAATTATCACAGGGAATTTTATGAAAACCTAATGAAAATGTTTTTAAATAATGCTATGAATTTTTTTTAAAAAGTCAATTAACAAAAAACAAAAAAAAAAGGAAAGTGCTCCAGTATCGGACAAAACCCCTACCGCCCACCATGAAAGCTGAAACGCCCACTAGTGGGCGGTAGAGACCAGGTTGACTACCACTGAGCTGAATTGATTACAATCATCCCTATGTTTTACAACATGTAACCAAGATCTCTCTATACTCTCTGTGCTTAAGAAGCACAGGGAGTAGAAATCAGAATATTGGTTAAAGCACATAAAGTAGTTATGTTAATGACTATTTTTTTATCTTGTCTGCCAATTAGACATTTATTACTTGCTATGTGGTGTTGTGCTTAACAGTTAGTTTCTAACTGTTCTTAACCTGAGGGCAGGATGCAGACCTGAGGAGAGGAGGGTTCAGCCAGTACATTGTTCCAGGGCCCATGGAGCTCAAAGGGGGCCTATGAAGAGGATTTTTTTAAAAAAATTGTTTACAAAACCAAATTTTTAAAAAGAAAAACAATATTGGAATATATTTTATATTTCATTTCAGTTTATGAATGGCTAACTTGTGTGTCTTTGGATCTCTGCCGCGCATGCAGGAGGTGAGGCAGGGCACATGCAGGGAGACTGCGTGTGCATGCATGGGTGGGTGAGGGGCCATATTAGTCTTGTTCCAACACTTAATAATCCTCTCAGTGGCCCTGGCAGGATGAGAAGCAAAGAATGGAAACTAATCAAAGAGAGATCCAACCTAGAATTAAGGAGAAATTACCTGATGGTTAAAATTACAGGTAGTCCACGATTGGCAACAGTTCATTTAGTGACCATTCAAAATTACAACATCACTTAAATGTCACTTAAATGTCTTATCGCCATTTTTGCTGTCCCCAGCCTCCAGAGCTGTTAAGTCTGGGCAATGAAGAGTCAGGAGACAATCTTAGTGACAACAGCTCTTTGATTTATTGTGAGACCCAGCGAAGAACAACAGGCAAACATCTCTCTTTATATAGTGTTTTGGCTTGGCCACCAGCCAATTGGGAACGTGTATTTTCCCACCCAAATTTCCCTCCAGAATTTCAAATACATTACACTCCTCTCCTCCCAGAAAACACTTGGTCACTATTTGCATAAAATAAAATTTGCATAAAATTTACATATTATTAACATACGTAGTCACGCAGGTAGACAGGGCGTCTCCTATCTCTCTCTGACCTGCCCAATTCATTCCCCGGAGGGGAGTCAAGCTGGTCAGAGGGTCTTTCTGTTCCTCCCAGGTCCTCCCTTAGGCCTCCGGCCCTGGATTACTAGCAGAGTCGTCCCTGCTGTCCTCGGGAGGAATCGTGTGGCGTTGCTGGACTTCTCCATCTTCAGATAAGTCGTCCATTCGTCCTGGGCTTGAGTTAGCTGTTGGTTCAAATGTTTGGTAGTCAGGGCCTGGTTGTTTGGTGTCTAACTTTGTTTGCAATTTTTTTCGTAATTGGTCTATGTGGCGTTTCCAAACTCTGCCATCCCCCATGTCCACTAAATATGATTTGGGGCCGGTTACCCCTAAGTTTGTTCCCCCCAGCCACGAGGGGCCTTCGCTGTAATTGTATGCCCACACAAGGTCACCGGTTGTCAATATTCTGGTTTTGTCCCTTGTCGCTAGATACCCATCAGGGGAGTATGTTGGATTCAACCTATCTAACAAAGGGGCACCGGAGCCTCCCCATTAATTGTTTGGCTGGGCTTCGGCTGGTGGCTGCGCAGGGTGTCCCATGTTGCGCTGCCAGGAAAGTGTCAATTTTGGATTGACAATCTCCTGGGCTAATCCTCGCTAGTGCCCCCTTGGCACTGCACACAAAACGTTCTGCAAGGCCATTCATAGCCGGATGGAAAGCCGCTGAGAGGGCATGGCGGATGCCCGCCTTGGCCAAATACCCTCGAATTGAGTCGCCGAGAATTGTGGCCCATTGTTTGACACAAGAGTGTCCGGCAACCCATGTGTCACAAATAGTCGCCGTAAAACTTTAATTACGGTTTCTGCTGTTGTGGTTTTCATTAAAATTATCTCTAACCACTTCGAGTAGGCATCTACAACAATCAGGAATGTTTGTCCGTGAAATGGTCTTGCAAAATCTATGTGGATTCTTGACCAGGGTCCCTGGGGTTTTTCCCACTCTCTTACTGGGACTGTGGGGGGTAATGGTCTCGATTCTTGACACTCCTGGCATTTTCCTACCCTGTCGCTAATGTCTTTGTCCATTTGTGGCCACAACACATAGCTCCTTGCTAGACCTTTCATTCTCACAATCCCAGGATGTCCCACATGTAACAATTCTAAAACATGCCCTCGTAATTTTGAAGGAATCACCACTCTATCCCTCTATAACAGACAACCCCCTTGTACCAACAATTCCAAACGCTTTTTTGTGAATTCTTTAAACTTTTCCCCTGGTGCAACGGGCCATCCCCTCTGCACCGAGCCAATTACTGCACGTACAACAATATCTTTGTAAGATGCCCTAGCCACTTCGACAGAAGTGACAGGACCAGAGTCCAAAGAGTCAATTAACAGAACCGGCGCTCCCAGGGTTGGGTCTTGAATTGTGTCTGGTAAAGGGCATCTGCTCAGACATGTCCCAAATCTTTGCCAGGCCGGTGAGTCAGATGGTAAGAGTATGCTGCCAGGAATATAGTCCACCAGGTCATTCTGGGAGACAATGCAACTGGAGTTGGGCGGTCTCCTGCCAAGAGACCTAACAATGGTCTATGGTCCGTGATGATTTCAAACTGCCTCCCAAACAGATATTCGTGAAATTTTTTCACACCCGAAACTATAGCTAGTGCTTCCCGATCCAGTTGACTATAGTTTCTTTCTGCCCCTGATAAGGTGCGGGAAAAATAGGCAATTGGGGCTTCTGTCCCATTAGGTAATTTGTGGCTGAGGACGGCTCCTACTCCATAGGGCGAAGCATCGCATACCAATAATAGAGGAAAAGTTCACTCAAACCGTAGTGGTACCTCGGACAGAGATCCTGTTTCCCTGGTAGTCTTGTACTCTCAGCTTTTGAGGCTGCAGTTGGCGTTTTGCGATTTTTGGGAGATTCTTGATGATTGTGTCCCATGCCATAATCGTAATTGATGATCCGGTGTCCACCTCCATTTTGCACGAAACCCCTTCTATGCAGGTCCTTGTAAATATCTTCTCCAGACGTGTCGACGCATGGCCCACTCTTACGGTTGTGTGGTTAGATTTCGCGCCTTTTTTGAATGGCCCAATCACTGGCCATCTCGCAAAACTGGGGTTCTGCTGATTGGCTGGTTTGAATTCAGTCCTGATTTTCTGGCGGCATGGTTGGGTAGCTCGATAAACTTGAGCTAGGTGCCCTTTCTTTTCGCACCTTCGACAAATGGCATCTTTAAATCAACAGTTCTGTCGCTGATGTTGGCCTCCGCAACTCACACACTCGTCGCAGTCGCTCCTCTCCGGTTTCCCGGTCTGGAAGACCTCTTCCCCATCTTCACCTTCCCATTCCGCCTGGATTTCCTCGCTGTGGACTGGTGTTGCTTTCGCTGAGGAATTCGGCGTGTTTGGCTTTTGCAAGGTTTCAGCCACCTTGGTGGACATCTCGTGTGCTCTGGCCTCATCTAGGGCTATCGTTAGGGTCAGGTTGCTTTTTGATAGTAGCCACCTCTGTAGTCGGATGTCCCGGACCCTGCAAATGGGTTGTTCTAGTAGTGTGTCCTCCAAATCCCGATACTCACAATTGGTCGCAGCTTTTCTCAAGGCAGCCATGTACACGCTGATCGATTTGCCCTCGCGTTGAACTCTCTGCCTCAGTTCAAACCGCTGCACGAACTTCAATGGCACCGGGGCGTAGTGCGCTCGGAGCGTTGACTGGAGCACGGGCCACGGTACTGACTGGACCGGCGTTGGTTCCGACAGCGATTCAGCGGTATCGAAAACTTCTGGTCCGCAGTGGCTCAGGAAGTATGCACGCTTCCAATTATCCGATACTCCTTGCAGTTCGTTCGCCTCGAGGAAACACTCGAAGCGAGCCATGTATGACCCCCATTTCTCTTTGGCTAGGTTGAATGGCGCTGGCGGGGTATAGCTGGACATCGCTATGTATTCGCCCTTAACAACTGGCTGGGTTTGAAACTAATTGCTCTTTCAGCTCTTTTCCTAGTCTCACTGCCCTAAATATCCCACCCTCGTCGCCAATGTTAAGTCTGGGCAATGAAGAGGCAGGAGACGATCTTAGTGACAACAGCTCTTTGATTTATTGTGAGACCCAGCGAAGAACAACAGGCAAACATCTCTCTTTATATAGTGTTTTGGCTTGGCCACCAGCCAATCAGGAACGTGTATTTTCCCGTCCAAATTTCCCTCCAGAATTTCAAATACATTACAAGAGCCTCTCTAGGAGTCTAGAGAGAGGCTCTGGAGGCTGGAGACAGCAAAAACATCACTTCCTGTCCAAATGGAAGTTGGGAAATGGGCCATTTTGGGACTCCAGAGGGCCTGGGGAAGGCTATTCTTGCCCTCCCTAGATGCATAGAGAGGATCTGGAGCCAGGTGAGAAAGAAAAACGGGCCTTCCCCCCCCCCAGCCCTCCGGAGGCAGGAAACAACCTGCACTGGCTACCTGTGGCCTTTTGGGTACACTTCAAGGTTTTGGTTACCATCTTTAAAGCGCTGCATGGCATAGGGCCGGGTTATTTACGGGACCGCCTACTGCCACCGATTGCCTCCCACCGACCCGTACGCTCTCACAGAGAGGGACTCCTTAGGGTGCCATCCGCCAGGCAGTGCTGACTGGCGACACCCAGGGGAAGGGCTTTCTCTGTGGGGGCCCCCACCCTCTGGAATGAGCTTCCCCCAGGACTTCGCCAACTTCCTGACCTTCGAACCTTCCGCCGCGAGCTTAAGACACATCTATTTATTTGTGCAGGGCTGGCCTAGGGTTTTAGTTTTAAATTTAGTTTTTAAATGGGGTTTTGTACTATTTTAATGATAGTTTTAAATTTGGCCTAATTTAATAAGTTTTTTAAATGCTGTTTTTAATTTGTATTATTCTTATGTTTTTATTAGGCTGTAAACCGCCCTGAGTCCTTCGGGAGATAGGGCGGTATAAAAATTTGAATAATAAATAAATAAATAATAAATAAATAAAACCTGTTCCCTACTTCTGGTGGCCCAGAAGGACCAAAAATCAGCTGGCTGGCGTGCGCATGAGCGCTGGAGCTGAGCCGGCGTGCCCACTGATATGGCTATGCGTGCCATAGGTTTGCCATCATGGGTATAGGGTCTCCTGCTTGAGCAGGGGGTTGGACTAGAAGACCTCCAAGGTCCCTTCCAACTGTTATTTGGTCAAAGTAGTCATATGTGAGAATGGCAGACAGATAAATTGAAATACATAAATATATATAATGGATAATTAAATGGGACACACTTGAGTGAAACCTATGCTGAAGAAAAAATAAGGATGGTTACCATGCCTCACCCTCAAAACATTCAGAGGCTCTGAAGATCTGGCTGTTTCACCAGCATTTGGGCCAGGAGGTTAGACAAGCTCTTCTGTTGATTTGGTTTTATGATTGGAATATATTATTTATCTTGAGCATTTTTTTGCTATTGTTTGCTATTGTTGGTTTTTAATTTTTCTACACCTCCCTGCGAGTCCCTTGGACTGCAAGGTGAACAAACAAGTCAGTCCTAGAGGAGATCAACCCTGACTGCTCTTTAGAAGGCCAGATCCTGAAGATGAAACTGAAATACTTTGGCCACCTAATGAGAAAGAAGGACTCACTGGAGAAGAGCCTAATGCTGAGAAAGATCAAGGGCAAAAGAAGAAAGGGACGACAGAGAATGAGGTGGCTGGATGGCATCACTGAAGCAGTAGGCATGAGCTTAAATGGACTCCAGAGGATGGTAGAGGATAGGAAGGCCTGGAGGAACGTTGTCCATGGGGTCGCAATGGGTCGGACACAATTTCACAACTAACAACAACATGTCCTAGAATCACTGCTGTGAAAGAGATGGCCAAATAAATGTTATTCTTGCATAATCTCTAAAACTATATGAAAGACTATGCGTATTTTTAGATTGCCAAACCAGGTGTTACCAAACCTTAAATGCCTTAAGATTAGTTCCACAATTTGGGCAGTCCCAGATGTGTAAACTTTCATTCCTAGAATTCTCCAACCAGCCTAGCTACTGCTGAAAATTCTGGAAGTAGAAGTGAACACACCTGGTGGATTGCTGAAAGATTGGAAAAAGTTAGAATAGTATATACTTTTGTCTCTTTGTTGTTTCTACTTTTGTCTCATTAGGAAGAATATGACAGTAATGGGAATTTTTTTTATATACTGCTTAGCTATACAGAGGCAGAGAACTCTTCTTCTGATAATAAAATAAAAGAAACTAAAAGGAGAGAAAAAAGAGATAGTTATGCATATTGTCTTCCTTCCATTAGTAATCTTCTTCCTTTATTTAACTAATTAATTAAGGAAATTATGATGGTACATGTTAGTCACTGGACTAAGTGCTAAATAGGGACTGCAGATCCTCTAAATGGAAGGTTTATTGTTTCTAACACACAGCATGCAAGATGGTGCAAGTTATTTTATTTCAACCATTGACTTAAACACAATAAATCTCTACAAATCTCTCTTTCTCTTTCAAAAGCGCATCTGTTTCTCATAGAAATGCTATGGCACTGTTTAAGGCACCAGGTGTTTTTTATGATTAAACTTAAGAACTAAGCCCACAATTTCTTATTGTAGTGCAGTTGTTCTCTTTAAAAATGTAGCATTGAAGAGTCCGTGTTTATTGTCATTCATTTGTGACTGTTTTGGGGAAAAACCAATACATATCTACAAAGTTTAGGTAGCAGAGCATCTTCAAATTGAGCAAGATATATATGTTTTTGTTTCTTTTCTCAGTCCCCATAGGGAAGGTTATGTTTTTGAAAGGTTAGTATAACTTAGGCCAAATGAAATAAATTCATTTCCTATCAACCTTGAGGCTGTCAGCAGTTCTTGTTCTCGTTCCTCAGCAGACCACATCTTCCATAATGGATGGCTATCATTATGTAATTTTATTATATCATAAATGATATTTTTTATTTATGATGAAACTTTCCAGATGTACCAAAGTAGTTTGTCATTTGAGGAATTTGTGGTCCCCACCACTGAGAAACATGTATCAGAAAATGATACCATGCCTATAATATGGAGATGCATAATACTTAAATATAAAAAGTGGATGCTTAATGAAAATTGTGTGTGTGTGTGTGTGTGTGTGTGTGTGTGTGTGTGTGTGTGTATCGGGGTGAAATGCTACCGGTTCACTCCAGTTTGGGAGAACTGGTAGTAAAAAACTTATTGTTTCAGGTGAACCAGTAAGTAGCTACCAGTTCAGTTGAACGGCAGTTTAAAAAGCGGGGTTTAACCCTGCTAGAAAGCAGGAAATCAAGCACACACCAAAAGGAGGCTTGGGAAGGTAAGTAGAATAGCGGGGGGGAGGGGGGATCAGCTGTGCAGCGCAGTTTAGCTTTGCTGCTAAACTGCTTTCTAGTGAAGCTAAATCATGCGCCACTGCTGATCCTCCCCCTCGCTTTTACTTACCTTTCCAAACCTCCTTTTGGTGCATTCTGCGCATGCACATGCATACACAGAGTGTGCATTTGGTACATACTGTGCATGTGCACATAGCGTGCATTTGGCGTGCAATGCGCATGCGTGTCCTGCGAACCAGTAGCAAACTGGTTCGGATTTCACCACTGATATGTATATGTATATTTATCTCAATCTGGATTCCCTCCAAATATTTTGGCCATGTTGGCTAGGAATTCTAATCCTTGCTATCCCAATGTATTGTATTTAGAAATAACCAGACTCATGCTTCTTTGGCTTAGAATTTAATGTCTAAGTGATGTTTAATCACCGAGCAGTATCTGTCCTGACATTAAGAAAATTTAGCAGTAGCTATCCTCTCATATCAAAAGTGAGGCATCGAAATAAGGAATTCATTTAAATAATACAAACACCATAAAATTTTGTGAGCTCAGGAACAGACATCTTTATGCTTTGATTTTTCTCGTGACGTTTTCATTCAGAAATGAGGGTGTGCAGCTTTTATATTCAAATTTGTTTCAGTGTGATAATATTTGGATTATGCCAGGATACAAAATGCTTCTAACCATGTAATCAAATCAGTGAAAGCTACAAGATCTTCATTTACACAGTCGGTGGAGTTTAGTTTTAAACAGTGATGTATATGTAACTCATTTGTTTTATTTTATTTATTTTAGCATTTTGAAAGCCACTTGACCCCTGCTGACGCTGGGTGTCTTATAAAAATATAACTCCACCCAAAAAGGGAGGGAACAGCTCCTGAAGGGCCTGAAGAGAAACCCATTCAGCAGGGTCTTTATCTTCTACCTGCCCTAAGAACTGTTTCAATGAAATCAAGACCTACAGCGTATTATGCACACCAAGAAAAATGGTTTAACTCAATAACTTCATTGAAGTATTGTAAAAAAGTTTGCCTGTACCATCTTCTTGCTATCTCATAGGCTTATCCATCATGCTCAGAGAAGGAAGAAGTATGAGGACATCTCTAATTGCTATCCTGGTTTTTTGCCCTGGAAAGTATATTTTTGGTTCTTGAATACAGCTTGTAAAGAAGATGTAGTTGGTCTGGGCATTAATCCAAAAGGTTGGAATCCAGCCTCAGCTTGATTTAAGAGCCATCATAAATTGTTTCACCTTCTAGTCCAACTGCAAACCACATGCCATCAGTGGAGTCTCTCCCTCTCTCAATCTCTCTCTCTCATCTTTGCAAATGTATTTTCCCTAAAAGCAAAGACAGAAGAAAACAGGTATATGTCAGATGTTGGTCATACCGCATAATGAACATCTGCTGTAATCCCATAGTGAAGGGGGATCCATGTAAAAAATATTTTAAATAGGTTATTTCAAGAAAAACAATGGATATTAAATTAAATAAAAAGAAAGAAAAATAGTTCAAGCTAGGAATTATTCAGCAGAAATGATTCATTCTAAGATGTTGGACTGCCAACAATAGGATCTTATCAATATGGTTTGCATGGCTTCTGAATATCCCTCTTAGTGTAGTTATGCATGTTATGAAAATGGACATATTGGATTCGTATCTGAGGCCAGACATGAATCTAATGTACTCCAAACATGATGGAGTACAAGAAAAACTTTTATGTATTGACACAAATGGCTTGTGTTCAAATAGTTTGCTTATATTGTTTGGGATTGTGAACAAATCTAAATATTGGACAACCTACCTACCTATATCCTGTCTGCAATCCATGGAGAAAATATATATCAGTTAATGGAAGGAAGGCCCAGTCTATTGGATCTAGGACAGGGGTCTGCAAACTTGGCTCTTTTAAGACTTGCGGACTTCAACTCCCAGAGTTCCTCAGCCAGCTTTGCTGGCTGAGGAATTCTGGGAGTCGAAGTCCGCAAGTCTTAAAAGAGCCAAGTTTGCAGACCCCTGGTCTAGGACAACTTGGCATGGCCAACTAAGCATGGCCAATTCGCTGCAGGCCAACTCACCATGCAGCAGCAACTTATTGCAGAACAAGTTAGACTAATATTGAAGAAGCGGTAGAATAGAATCATTAAATAAAGGATGCAAAAGGAGGGACAAAATGAAATGTTAATGACAAACATTTAAAAATTATTTTAAATAATTAAATTGTTGAATCGTCCCATAATAAGTTATCTGGCAGTGAGTTGGCCATGGCAAGTTGGCTCTGGCAAGATGTCCCTTTCCATGTTTTACCATGGCATCAACCAATACTGGGCTGGAGTCAATAAATCTTTTTTTTTCCTGATTGGTTGGTACTTCCAGTTTTTGGGTTCATGACTGTTTAGCGATGCAGTTAGATATGAATTTATATTTGGCATTTTTATTATTATACATATGGTTCCAATGTAAAATATGCAATTAACCTCTGATTACATATGTCTTTGCACTTTGTTTCAATGGGGGGGGGTTGTATTTATCTCTTTCCTGACTTTTCTCATTATCCACCAAACTTGTTTTTTATCTTTTCTCTTTTTTTCCATTTTGGATCATTCTGAACTTTTTTGATCTGCTTTTTCTTCTTCCTTGCTATCTGTTCAGGAAAGCTGCTCTGTCTCCAAATGCATTGGATCTTTATCAATTAAACTGGATGAGGTAGATTCTTGGTAACCTTCACGGGAAGGAGAGAAAATAATTGGCAAGGATTAGTAGATTTATAACGGTAAAGTAATCTAAGATTTTATGCCTTCCATTCCTCCCACCCCCTACCCCATTGTCTCAGTGGTAAGAGCCTCTCCAAGTGATTAAAATGAACATTGTAATATAGAATCCTTTCCAGGAATAATAATAATAATTGGAAAAATAAGTCAATTCATGGTCAAAACTCGAAGGACATAAACAGAAAAGCTGATAAAAAACTGACATGGCATTGGTTAAGATCAGGAGTGTTAAAAAAGCTGAAGACTTTATTTAACAGCTCAAGAACAAGTTTTGACAACAAATTGCATGAAGATGAAAATTCAGCATGTAATAAAAAACAGCAAATGTCACCTTTGGAGTAAAAGGGATGGAACAATTGACCATTTGATCAGTGACTATAGCTTACATCCAGCAACAATACCTTTAACACAAAACAACTGCCTTTTCTTGGGAATGATTGAATAGGTGGATAAAAATAGCAACTCAAATCTAAACATTTGACTGACTGTGCAAATAACAGCAACAACAACAATAATGTCTTAGACTACAAAAGGAGGTCTTAGAAATTACATTTCTAATTATGGATATTGATAGAATAGAATAGAATAGAATAGAATAGAATAGAATAGAATAGAATAGAATAGAATAGAATAGAATAATAGAGTTGGAAGGAACCTTGGAGGTCTTCTAGTCCAACCCCCTTCTTAGGCAGGAAACCTTACACCACTTCAGACAAATGGTTATCCAATTTCTTCTTAAAAACTTCCAGTGTTAGAGCATTTACAACTTCTGGAGGAACTGATTAATTGTTCTAACTGTCAATAAATTTCTCCTTAGTTCTAAGTTGCTTCTCTTCTTGATTAGTTTCCACCAGTGTTGAAATTCAATTTTTTTTACCAGTTCTGTGGGCATGGCTTGGTGGGCATGGGTTGGGTATGGCAGGGGAAGGATACTGCAAAATCTCCATTCCCACCCCACTCCAAGGAAAGAATATTGTAAAATCTCAATTCCCACCTTACTCCAGGGAAAGGATATTATAAAAAGTCCATTCTCAACCCAGTCTGGGGCCAGCCAGAGATGATACTTGCCAGTTCTCCGAACTACTCAAAATTTCTGCTACCAGTTCCCCAAACTGCTCAAAATTTCCACCACAGAACCTGTCAGAACTGCTGGATTTCCTCCCTGGTTTCCACTCATTGCTTCTTGTCCTACTCTCAGGTGCTTTGGGGAATAGCTTGACCCCCTCTTCTTTGTGGCAGCCCCTGAGATATTAGAACACTGCTATCATGTCTCCCCTAGTCCTTCTTTTTATTAAACTAGACATACCCAGTTCCTGCAACCGTTCTTCATATGTTTTAGCCTCCAGTCCCCTACAAAAAGAACTACAAGATGACATATATATGACAGGTCATTTAAACAACCAGGGTATATGACAAATCTATCAATTCCCCACCCCACCCCCACCTGGATCCTGAAATAATAGCCCAGTCAATAGTACTTGTGGCATAACCTCAGTCCAGGTACTAAATTATGACTGGGGAATTCAGCAGAAGGAATAGATGTGGCTAGAAACTGCGCTATATTACTGAAAAATAATGTTCCTAGTATCATTTTTAGAGTCAGTTGCTAGGCGCAGATATTTATTCCTGCTTACTGTAAAAAAGAAGAAGGAAAGATGGAAAACCCTCAGTCACATGTTGATTAAGCATCTTCTCTACACTAAACCTATGAAATGTTGAATAACTGACTGAATTTGAACATTTACCTCCCTTGATTGTTGCATGGGTTTTGACATTAATGAAATTTTACAAAAGGCTGGAGAGAGAGAGAGAGAGAGATTTTCACATTGCCCCATCTATAATTGAGTAAAAATCTAAGGGAACCCTCACAGGGTAATAAATGAAAGTGATACCTATGTTTCCCGTGGAATCTTAATTGCTACCATTTAACTGGAGTCTGCCTCCAATGAAAGTCTAAAGCACATTTACAGAACCACTTATGTGCCAAAAAAACTAATTCTATTTTTTCCTTGTAAGACAGATGGTACTTTGTATTGACTCTCCATAGCAGATGTTACCCAGCAGGGAAATGAACACAACCCCCCATTCTACCCCTAATTATATTAGCCAAAAAATAAGGAAATGAATGAGCAAGATGTCAAATATACTCTAAAATGAAAATGACATCCCTACCCCATGGTTTTGTTACAGTAGTTCCTTGTTAAAGCAGTTGCCTCCTTTGCTTATTCAGGATTGTGAAATAGACTCTTGTGCCATCACTAAGCAGAGCATGGCATAATGTAACATGAACCCAATTAAGAGTCTTCATGAAAGAATATTTTAATATGAAAAAACAGGATATGAAACCAGGAATGACTCAGGTTTTTATCTATATGTCTGCAATTAATTAGTATAAGCTGAATACATACATATGCAATTCATGTCATGGAATTGTAGTTCTATGGAGTTTCAAGAATAAAAACAGTCATTTTCTACATTGAACTACATTATTGGAATTTTATATATATAGAACTCGTGGTGAAATCCAATTTTTTTTAACTACCAGTTCTGTGGGCATGGCTTAGTGGGCCTGGCAAGGGAAGGATACTGCAAAATCCCCATTCCCTCTCCACTCCTGGGGCCAGCCAGAAGTGGTATTTGCCGGTTCTCCCAACTACTCAAAATTTCTGCTACAGGTTGTCCGAACTGCTTAAAATTTCCACTACCGGTTCTCCAGAACCTATCATAACCTGCTGGATTTCACCTCTGTAAAGATCTCTGAGTGAGATAATCATTGCTTTCCCACACACACACACACCTCCTAATTCAAGGCACATTCCCAGAATCCTTAGTCAAAAGAAATTAAATATTGCATTAAATTCAAATTACATATCTATTCCTTGTCATGGAACTGATCATTATTGTCCCTTGTGAATAGAACCTCTTGAAAGTGCATTTTATATTATTCTACCTACTGTGTGATTCCTTAAAAAGAAAGATTGTATTTATTGATATTATTTGAAATCATAAATCCCAGCCGCCTCCTCCTCCTCCTCTTCCTTCTTCTTCTTCTTTTTTTTTTTCATTTAAACATTAGAAAATCATAATAGACAAAGTGCCAAGTTCTTACGTTTGCATGGGTATGTATGCATTTATGTATGTTAGTGTTTCTTTGTGTCTACATTTTATAGCATATACATTTCACAGAAACTGTGATAATGCTAATGGACTACAACATTTGTGGGATTTGCATGTTGTCCAGTACACAGCTAATACATTCAAGAGCTTTCTTGAAACATTTACATATATTAAATGCATGTTCTGTTTTGCTTTCTTTCAAATTTGAAATTCTCCAGGACATCAAAAAACCTGAGCTTGTTGGTTTCATAAGCCAACTTTAAATTTCTTTTCTAAAGAAGCAACTTTATTTCATATTGGTTCTGAGTGCCAGCACAAATGAATTTGAATCCAATTTTATTCAGCTTCATGGTAGTTTTTATTTAATGAAGGACAAGTTGATCCAAAAAGCAAAATGGAACAGCCAAAATTACATTAAATTGGTGACAAAATCCAGTCTACCAATTCCTTTTCAATAAAATCAGTTACAGCTCCCCAGCAATAGCTTTCTCAGAGGAGGGGATTAAGCCATTTCTATATGACTGCTTTGGACACAGAAAACAGATCATGCATTTGCATCAGACTGTGGTATGACTCCTAGCTATACAGTAAAATTCTTTTCAACAATTTAATAATATCATGGTGTCTGCTGTCATTTGAGATGAAATATTTCCTTTATTGTTCCTGCTGCTAAATTTAGGAAGAGATGAGTTTTAGCATGGTGACCAAAGTTTTGTCTGTCATATATGACTCTCCATAGATTTATCTGAGTTGATCTTGTCTTATATATCTACCAGTGAATGTTCTATTTCTGAAAAGCAATATTGTGTGTGAATATGTGCATATGTTTGTCTTAGCAATACTAAGCATGTATGTGCATACACAATGAAGTTATTACATGTAGAGTCCTCTGCTAACTGCTTTCATGATCATCTCATAGCCTCTCACCCACCCCAAATCTTAATGATTCTGTTTCTAAAAACCCACAAGGGAATTTGCCTATTAAATTTTGTGCTTTGAGTAATATAAAGCAAAATCTTGCCAAACAAAAACCCAGATTACCAGATATCTTTAGCCTAATGCAGGGGTGACCAATCCCCAGGCCACAGCCCACTCCCAGGCCTTGATCCTTTTGGGAACTGGGCCGTGGAAGTGGCAGGCATGCATCCCCACTCGCACAAGCAGCGGGCAAGCACAAGTGCCTGCCATTCATGCAAATGGAGCTGCATGTGTGCGTTTGCCCACCACACACCCAGAATCATCCCTCCCCGACAGTCTGCAAAGCCAAAAAGGTTGGGGAACTTTGACTTAATGGTTAAGGCACCAGTGAGAAAGCAATGGACTTTGAGTTCAAGTCAGCCAGCTAAATGGTTTTGGGCCAGTCATTCTCTCAGCCCAAATCACCTCACAGTTGTGGGGAAAACAGAAGGAAGAAAGTGTGTTGTATATGTTTACCGCATTGAATTACTTATAAAAATAATAAAGGCTGGGTACAAATAAATAACAAAAATAATACATTGTAGACTTAATTTTCCTCAGAACCTACCCCTCCTTTGCATCTTTTTCTCAAAGCATGAGCACAAACACACACAGAAATGTAAGCAGGATACTGATTGCTAGCATTAAAGCAGGGACTAACATAAAGTTAAAATTAAATTAAATTACAATTTCCAGAATTATATATCTGAAGAGAAGGGAAATTTTTCAGCAAACAACCAGTTCATTTGTTATTGACAAAAATCCAAGATGTCTTGCAACACTAAATGTACTGGTATAAGACTAACCAAAATCTAGCTTGCAATTATTATTCCTCTGTAAAAGAAGATTCTATTTTTCTACCTCATTATCATGATAGTTTAAAATGGCTTTAGATTTTACTTTGAAATTTTTGAGTGCATTTTATTGTGAAGTAGAAGAGGCTAGTAGTTTATTTTTTTCTTGATGTTTTCTCTTGGGATTTTATTCAAAATATGAAGATCCAAGAAGATGGCAGATCATTGGGAAGTTTTTTACAATGAATATCTATCTATCCATCCATCCATCTATCTATCTATCTATCATATGTCTGTCTGTTTGTCTGTCTGTCTGTCTATTTCCACTAATTTGTGGCTAAAAACTTCATTCCATCGAAGAGAATATCACTAAAATTGTCTTCTGCATTAAGAAATGAATTTCTTGTTCATAAAACCAGAAAAGAGTAGTTGAGAAAAAATAAGAGAATAAATGTTCAGCAGAATATTAATTAAAACACAACCACACACAGAATCCTGGCACAGCATCCTGCAAGAAAGAAAGTAGAAAAACTGGAACAGATTCAGAAAAGATTGCCCCACCCTGTACCACCCACACTGCAGTCTAAGTTTTGCTGGGGAAGGCTTTTTGATGGCCCTACCCATGAGAAAAGTTGCAGCTAGAGAAAGCATATGGCCATTGGCATTCGTTCTCCAGAACAACATCAGACATTGGAAAGGCTTTCCAAGGGATCATTGGGTTTTTAGAATATGGCTCAAGACTCATATTTATCCGGAGGAGGAGGAGGAGGAGGAGGAGGAGGAGGAGGAGAAGAAGAAGAAGAAGAAGAAGAAGAAGAAGAAGAAGAAGAAGAAGAAGAAGAAGAAGAAGAAGAAGAAGAAGAAGAAGAAGAAGAAGAAGAAGAAGAAGAAGAAGAAGATTATTTATTATTACTTTAATATTTACAAATTAGAAATTATTTTATTTGGATTTCATTATTGGAAACCAACCTAATTCTATGAAGTGTTAGATTGGAATATAAAGCTAACCAAACAAACACATAGAGATTATAGCACTATGAATATCAGCACAGAACTAAAAATTAAAACAATATTGGAAATATTCTGGATTCATTTAAACATGCATTATAATTTTGGAGAGAAATGGGTATGCTAGCAGTCTGGAAGTTTATGTATAGTGGAAAACAATCCAGCAGTGGTAAATAGAATTAGTACAGTAGATTGACAGAAAGCTGTTTAAAATATTTCTTAATATACATTAAGAAAAGATAACATAAGATCTAAGTTAGATCTTTATTGATTAGCCTTCAGAGAGTCTAGGGAACAAAAGATCCCAATAGTTTCAAAAAAAAAAAGGCTTGACACATTTATACAACTTTATTCTGGTGTCATTTAATTTCACTGGTTTAGGAGTAGAATCATGAACCTATGTTGGAAACGAAAAGAATATCCTTCATTTGATTAAAATGTCCCAAACAATTGTAGATATAATGCATTCAGCGTGACCATACACCAACACTATCAAACAAATCATGCAACCAGAGAATAGCCAGAAGGGCTTTGCTGGCCCCAGGAACAACATACTCTGTGCTATGAGATTAAGGGATAGATTCAGGGTTGCAACCATGCTATTATTTTGAGAAATGCCTTTGTTGTTGTTGTTAGTTGCGAAGTCTTGTCCAACCCATCGCGACCCCATGGACAACGTTCCTCCAGGCCTTCCTATCCTCAACCATCCCCTGGAGTCCATTTAAGCTCATACCTAGTGCTTCAGTGACTCCATCCAGCTACCTCATTCTCTGTCGTCCCATTCTTCTTTTGCCCTCAATCTTTCCCAGCATTAGCAATGCTCTTCTCCAGTGAGTCCTTCCTTCTCATTAGGTGGCCAAGTATTTTAGTTTCATCTTCAGGATCTGGCCTTCTAAAGAGCAGTCAGGGTTGATCTTCTCTAGGACTGACTTCTTTGTTCACCTTGCAGTCCAAGGGACTCGCAGGAGTCTTTTCCAGTACCAGAGTTCAAAGACCTCAATTCTTTGGCGCTCAGCCTTTCTTATGCCTTTGGGTTTCTGCAGTTTTGCCTTGGAGTTCATGGTCTTCATCATCTACATTGCCAAGTTAAAAATTTTCCTTGGGCCTAAAAGCACATGTTTCCCCATGTGCAACTGAAATTACAATATCTTATTGTACTTGTATTGTAAAAATATCTTCCTAAAACATTAGCTTTCTGCTTCCATTAATGATGAAAATGGCATATATTTAAGATGGGGCCAAGACAAAAATGTTTGAATGGAGAATGAAACAAATGTTCCAAATATTTTTTGTTTTGGTGTCTGCTCCAATGTTATACAATTTCACAGCTTTCATTTTCCATGCTTTACAAAAATATTAATGTATGAATTTATACATATCGGTTTAGGTCATAAAAGTTTAAATCTATGTTGAAGATTTGCAGCCAGATATTTTCTGGTCAAAAATGTACCAAGGGAATAAAATATTCCCTGAAACTTCTCCCACATAAACTTTTTAGAATTTAATTACTTAGATTACAGTTTATTAGCTGTCCCCTAGATAACTCCTTCTTCAAGTGCCTTCTTCAAGCCGGATATTTTAAGTTGATACATAATCATATAAATTGATAGAAGAATATAACTTCATATCTGATTCAATTTGTGATACCATCCTGTATGAAGCATTCTTCCTCTCTGACTGGCTATGAATGCTACATTGATAATATAAAGAAATATCTTTGCTGGTTGATAACTAAAGTAAAGAGATTTGACATGATCAATTCAAAAGAATTGCATGCCCTTGTTTTAAATGAGCGAGCATGATTGTTTATGTCCTCCATCTTCTTCCTTTCTTCAAAAAAGCTCATAATTAAGAGGGCTTTTATCATTTGAGAAATGTTTCATAAAAAGAATTCTGCTAGTTTACTGTATTCAGTTCTGTTCACTAGACATGAGCTTCTATAGGCACTTCATATGGAAAAAAAAATTCATCCCACTGGGATTGGTCTGCCTCACCTAGGCTGGTTGAGGAGACCTGCTTCAGGTCTTCAGGGTATTCCAGAAAAAGAACTTTGTCTGCCATTGCACCTGCCCTTTGCAACATGGGCTGAGGTCAGCTCCCTCCTGAGGTTCCACAAGAATTTAGAGGCCTGACTGCCAGTTGGCTGGGGACTACAGTGGAAACGCTTCACATGGGATGTTGATATGGGATGTTGACATGGGAATCAATCCCACTCCCCCCCCCCATTCTCATCCTACTTTCTTCCTCCCATCTTTTAGTTAGTGGCTGAGTATTTGGATCTTTATAATATCTCATTTATATTGTCTAGAAATTTTGTATAGTTTTAGCTTTTAATATTGTGGGCTGCCCAGAGTTACCATGTGGTACGATGGACAGCCAATACATTTTAAAAATGAATCAAATAAATAAATAAAAAGAACTATGCAAATAGCCACTGGAATAGAAAAGGATCTACCTGCAGTAAAAGTAAATAGATCCAAGAATGAAGTCTTCTCTGGTTCCTGAAATTCTTAAAGCCTGTAATCAGGTATACTTCTGACAAAGCCCAGATCAGGCAACCAGCACAGAGGGATCAAGTGTTTTCCTTCCATTTGGCTTATAATCAACAGAAAGGATTTAGCAGTCTGATTGAAAAGCCATCCTTTCTTTTTAGCTATTTTAATCATAAGGCCTCATCCCCAAAGGGTCCAGGGAATAGCCAAGACGTAAGTGGTATTACCATGTTGGAGAGAAAAACCACAGACCAGCTTTTAAAGAATAGGCACCCAGAAGAGGCAGGAAAGGGCTGGGTAGAACAAATAGAAGGAACAAAAGATTCAGCAGTAGGTCTGAGGCGCAGCCAAGACATTCTCAGTAAGAGCACTTGACCAGCTTACCAGCAATCTTGTTTCGCTTCATCATTTTGGGGCTGCTGGGAGGCCAGAGCCAAAGAAAGCTGAAAAGTTGAAATATTCTTTGCAATACAGGCAGACCCAGGCTGTTCTTCACATCTTGAAGATCATGATCTTTTTTTGTTGCCCTTTCCTTTTGAAAGATGTTTGGCTCAGCTTAAAAATGGAACCAGGAAAAGTATATACTTTCCATAAGAGAGAATATGTTTGGTATATTCTGTAACCTCTTTTGTTCATGAAAATGAATGAGGAAAAATATTTAAGCCAAAGAAACCACTTCGATTATTAAGAGGTTCTCCAGCAGCAAACTCATCAGACAGAAAATCTTGCATAAAGGGGAATAATAGCTTCAAGTGATGTGTCTATATAAATAAAAGATAACTATAGTTGTTTTATACACAGCAATGTGAAATCATAGCTGCTAGTTCATTACTTGGTGTTGACCTTCATATGCACTGAGTTCTTCCCAAGATATATTGGCATAATACATGTGTGAATCCAAGCAGTGTGACCTTTTGTAATTGACAGATGGAAATTCTATCAGTGTGAAGATTTTATAAATACATCCCAATATATATATATATATATATATATATATATATATATATATATATATATATATATATATATATATATATATATATATATATATATATATATATATATATATATATATATTGATATGGCACCCAGGGTGCTGTTAACTTCTAAGATCATTATGGCCAATTTAAACCATAATCTTTCAGATTTGATTTTCAGAATTTGATACTTTGTGATCTTATCCAATTCTTTGTCTTCTATTCTCTCCTGGAATTGCCACATCAATCTTCTGCATTCTTTTCTTTTCAGCAACAGTTATATTTGGTGTGTGTTATGAGTCCAGACTATGTCAGTTTGTATTTCAAAATCCCACAATATTTTAACCTCCTCATTTTCAACAACTATTTTTTACTAAAACCATCTTCAATATCTTTAATCCAACCAACATTTACAGATTAACAGAGTTGGAAGGGACCTTGTAGGTCATCTAGTCCAAACCCCCGCGCAAGCAGAAGACCTACACCAGTGTCAGCGAACCTATGGCACCTGTGCCGGAAGTGGCATGCGAAACCATCCCACGAAGAATGTGCGGCCTTGCTGACTCCTCTTCCATGTTCCTGTGATCACACACATGCCAATCATCTGGCCATCACATGTGCGGGGTGGCGGAACCCGGAAGAGCGGCGTTCTGGCACATATGCACAGGCCGGCACCCGACCTTCCAGGTTGATGTTGCGTTCATGCGCGAGGGCCAGCTGTCCATCAGGCATGCTTCCACGCCGGTATCTGGGGGTTTGGGTGCCAGCTTGTGCATGCGCGATGGACTATTGCTCTTCTGGGTATCACCACTCCCGCGTGCGCGAAGGCCAGTGGGGCCTCACATACCTCGCGGGATGGTTTCGCATGCCACTTCTGGCACGCAGGCTGGCACGTGGGAACATCAAAGGTTCACTATCATGACCCTACACCATTTCTGACAAATGGCAGTCCAATCTCTTCTTAAAAGTCTCAAGTGATGAAGCTCCCACAACTTCTGAAGGCAAGCTGTTCCATTGGTTGATTGTTCTTACTGTCAGATACTTTCTCCTTATTTCAAAGTTACATTTCTCCTTGTTCAGTTTCTATCCATTATTTCTTGTCTGGCCTTCAGGTGCCTTAGAAAATAGCTTGACCCCTTCCTCTCCATGGCAGTCCCTCAAATATTGGAAGACTGCCATCATGTCTCCCCTGGTCCTTCTCTTCAGTAGACTAGCCTTGCCCAGTTCCTGTAATCATTCTTCATATGTTTTAGTCTCCAGTCCCCTAATCATCCTCGTTGCTCTTTTCTGCACTTTTTCTAGAGTCTCTGCATCTTTTTTATAGTGTGGTGACCAAAACTGGATGCAGTACTCCAGGTGTGGTCTTACTAAGGCTTTATAGAGTTTCCCATAGAAATTTCCAAAACAGGATTGTTTCATTTTTGTTTCATTTTTCCTTTTCAGAATTTCTATTACCATTTATACTTTGGTACAATTGCCTCTGGTCTAGTTGAAATAGCTGATTCTGCTGAAAATTGCAATATTTGCCTCATAATGTTCAATTTTCCCAACTATTGCTGTTATTTGTTGCTTTATGATTTCCAAATGATTTCAGTTTTTCTAGTGCTAAAAGCCAATATTTTTTATTATGGTTGTCCTGATACTTACATTCTTCCATTTTTGTTCTTTCATGTTTTTTATATTAATTCCATTTGATCTAAATTTCTTTATCTTGGCCTCTAATCTTCCTGGTTTCCAGAAAATCCAGTTACCTCTTGAAAAAGCACCTTTGGGACAACCATGATCTTTATGACTGAGAATCTCCATAGATATTTGCATATACCATAATTTTGTCTTTTAATTCTTCTTCTTGAGAGAGTCAATTCATAAGTTTTTTCAATGCTGGCATTGGTTCTGTTGTTTTTACTTCTTCTATGTGATTATTGCTGTGGCCCACATCAGTTGTTTCCTTTATATTCCCAGCTGTTATTATTTGAGTTCCTTCTATTTTTCTACTATTGTTTTGAGGTCTTTCAATTTTATAATTTTTCTGAACCTCTTCCAGTTCTGCTTCCCTGAATAGTTTATTTCCGGTAATGAAACTCTTTTGATTTATTGTTGTTCAGTAAAATCAGAGTCTGGATAAATTATTTTCCAATGTTCCAATGTTTAGTTTAAGTAGCCCTGTTTTGTTGGTTCCAATTTATAATAGCAGGCCACTATGGTGTGATTTTCACAAGCAGTATATTTTTTGATTTATCTATGGTTGTTGTTCTTCCAGTAATCCTAAAGGGCTAGGCCCTGGTTTCTCAGCCATAGCTCCCTTTGCTAAGTCCCCTTGCCCACTTGTCAACATATCCTGGGAACTCTAACATCGGACGCAAGGATAAACTTCCTAACAGAAAGGACAATTAACCAGTATAGATGCTTCATCACTGGAGGTTTTTAAGAAAAGACTGGACAGCCACGTGTCTGAAATGTATAGTTTCTCCTGCTTGAGCAAGGATGTTGGACTAGAAGAAGTCCTTTCCAGTACTATTCTGATTGAAACACTGTCTGCCAATCCTATTAAGAATGGTCTGGTAGGGGTGACCTTTCTGATAGAATGGCTCTCAGCCTGATCAGTGCATCACAAGCCCCTTACCCCATGACAAGAGGCTATCCCTGATCACTGTTATATTATTAAATAGTTTGGGAGACTCTTCACATAACAAGTGAAATGCAGTTGGGAAAATACCAGAACCTCGTTGAAATTTCAGTTCTTATTGCTATAAACAATTTAACATTCATTAAAGAATGAGCTTGGAAAAGTTCCAATGACACGCAATTTTCTTTGGCTAAAAGTTGGAATTGAAACAGAGTGAAAAGGGTTCAGAAAGGGTGACAAAAGCACTATTTTTTGCTATCCTTGGACATTTCTCCATTAGGGTTTTCCAAAGAAAATTAATCTAGATGGAAGTAGTTAAAACAGTGAGCAAAGCAATATTTGAAAGATATTCTCGCTTGATGTATCATCCTCCAGTCCAAAGTCTGCTTTGGGAGACAGGGATCCACTTCAAGTAAATGAGTCACTTTTGCTTCTTGGCCAGAACAATTAAACTTCTTGTATAATAAAACATGACCTGAAGCCTGCCCTTCAGCACATCATCTCTTCTCAAACCCCCAGAGGTCATTCCTGACACTTAACAACTCAGAAATTTCAGTTTCTTAGGCATCAGAGGCCAATTTCAAACCTTTAAAACTAAAATTAGTTTATTAAGCATTCTTTTTTTAACGTTTCATTTACTGGATTTTTTTAAAATACATGATTAGTCAGACACATACTCCTTTTATTATCCCAGAGAGATTTTTTTTTTTCATAAGAAGTCCCAAAACAGACATTGTCTATAGTGCCAATTCTTCTTTTGAATTTTTGCTGATTGTTGCCCATCGGCCATTTGAAAGTGCTCAGAGTGAACAATGAGGAGAAACAGTTAATGCATTTTGCAACTTGCTGCTTCTTTATTGCTAGCAGCTGAACCACTTGGGGTGGTTCTCCCCCCTCCCTCTTTTGTTACTGATCTCTTGCCATATTGTGCATACAATCCCCTAACTACATTAGCTCATTTCTACTCTGGCCTTCAAGATTAGCTCATCTGGGTTATGTACTTTGGTGTGTAGGTGTTGAGTGTTAAAATATAACTTAACTTTTCTTTTGAAATTGCATTCTAAACAAGAAGAATTAAGTTTGATCTTTTCTTGTTTTCCATGATACTCAACAAAAACAAGAACTTTATTTCATGCCTCACCAAGAGAGGGCTGGAAGGCTTCAGGGTTTTCAAACGCCTCCACAGTTACCACCACCCTCTGATCCACACCCCAATTAAGCTCTTCATGTTTTGGAATGTTTCTTTTACCATAAAATGCTTGTTTGTTAAAACAAAAACAAACAAAAAAACCTTTGGTCTTAATTTCTGGATAAGCAGAAAGCAAGAGCTAAAGATGAAAATAGCAAAATTACATATATATATATATATAAATCTATCGCATATGTAGAAAAAACCGAGAGGGTAACAAGAAAGCATTTTTTTTTTATTTGCATTTATACCCTGCCCTTCTCCGAAGACTCAGGGTGGCTTACACTATGTTAGCAATAGTCTTCATCCTATTTGTATATTTATATACAAAGTCAACTTATTGCCCCCCCAACAATCTGGCTCCTCATTTTATCTACCTTATAAAGGATGGAAGGCTGAGTCAACCTTGGGCCTGGTGGGACTAGAACCTGCAGTAATTGCAAGCAGCTGTGTTAATAACAGATTGTCTTAGTCCGTTGAGGCACCAGAGGCCCTTATTCACTTACCCTTATGACCATTAGAGCATTATGACCATTAGTAGCTGCACAAAAGCAAAAACAGCGTTTTCATTCTGTTCCCACATCTTTTGTTTTGTTTTGGTCAATCAACCTGCTTCCTTCATAGAATTCTGCAGAGGGGAAATTTGTGTGTGCTTATGTTTAAACATTGTTTTCTTCTACAACCCTCATATTGCGCCTATCGTTTTTCTTACGTAAATTCTCTTAAGGATGAATTGTAGGTGCCTAGTTTGAGTATCCATCTCCAGTTATATATCATTTATAAACTCTACATTAGCTTTCATTTAGTTGCAGTCCCTCTGTAAAGGAAAGCATGTTTTATCTAATAGAGATTTCAGACAGCAGGGAAGAGAGAGGGGTGTTATGAAGATGGAGGGAGGGAGAGAGAGGGAGGGAGAGTGGGAGAGGGAGAGAAGGTACTGTAATCATATACTGGGGGATCTTTTTAAACAGCGGAGGTAGGAGCTACTGTACAAGGAGAAAAAATCACCCCAAAATGCCTGCATCTCTATTGCACTAATGAAAGACTTCGTTGAATTAAAGAATTATCCATCAGCAGAAAAACTGTAATTGGCCAGCAAAAGAAAATTCTAAAAATAGTGTGAAAAAATTCCCTCCCTGCAATCTGGAGATTGCGTATGTAAAGAAAACCACAGGAACAAGATGGCAAGTGGTTAATTTTCTTCAAAAGTCTTTGTTTTCTTTGATTGCTATAGTTTTGCAAGCTTGGGATGGTACATGTCATATGGCATCTGATAGCCTTCCTGCTATCACGGCACTAGTAGATGGATCATTAGATAGCAGAGGGGGCCTCTCTCTTCTTTTATATGCTGGCATGGACCTTGCAACATTTGATAAAGCCCCTGCAAGTAGATCAAGCCATTAATTAGTCTATATCAATTTCTATCAAGACTCTCACTATTCATAAAAGAAAGCTAGGTGTAGTCTTCGTAATATCAAGGAGTCGTTTGTGCTTGCAAGGAATATATACAGTAAGTGGTACATTGAATCCAAAAGTATAAGGTTGCTATAGCTTGGTAAGAAGATTCCTATGGGTCTGGAGCTTTTTCGGGCTTCATGGTTATGAGAATTTCATTTTTCAAGATTTGACAGTCCTAGAAATTATAGACAGATTCTAGGTGTTTGAAATGGATGGAAAAAAAGACTGCTTACTTGATGAACAATCATAGATTTCTCAATTCTTCAGGGGTAAAAGATTATATTTGCAGCTTTTTAACCTATTTCTTTTTAAAGTTAATTAAATCCTTAGGGGTTATTGACAATCATAATAATCCATTATTAAAGATACTTTGTACTATTGCCTAAAGGCTGCTTGCTTCCTGTGTTGAAAGTGGATGCAAATTAAGGTGGCATAAGTAATTGCTATCCAGATTACAATCCATTCCTCTGTCTTGGCAGTGGCGCTGGCTAGGTGATCTGTATGAGCGGTGGTTACCAGAGCCCTCAAGGGCAAGAGGGCATTCCTAGTACAATGTGCACTAGCCAATTATAGTGCAGGCTTCCACGTCAATCAGGAAATAATGCACAGAAAACAGACCACATAGGTTTGTTGTGCCAGAAGGAGGCAAAAAAAAAATCACTTCTGATGAGAAGGAGAAAGATGAATGAACTGCCTTTGTAGAAGATAGGAATGTGTTGAGGATGATATGCATTCCCGTCCTTTAGAACAGTGAGCCTTCTAATGCTAGAGCAAGCAATATATGCAGATGAGCCCTTAGAAATTATTGTGACATGCTCTTAACCACTGGGAAGGGAAGCCAGTTTATTCCCACGATTCATGAGAACAACCTAGAAACTTGAACAAACTTTTAGGTCCTTGCCTTTAGACTATATTTGTTTGTTTGCTTGCGTACATAATTTATATGGCTGCCCATCTCACAGTAATGGCTTTGGGTGGCATTCGTTGACTAAAACACAAAAACCATGGATACAACCTCCCAGCATCTGAGGAGAAAACAACAGCCTCATTCATAGAGAAACACATCAACAGCAGCTGAGCTCACATAACCTCTGACCCAAATGCCTGGAGAAAGAGGTCTTCAGTGCCTTTCTAAAAGCAAATAGGATCAGAACCACCTGAACTTCTGGGATGCTGCACTGATAAAGTACAATTCTGGGGTCCAACAAGTGGCATTATTTGATAGAAGGGACCCAAGTTCTATTCTAGAACAGGTCAGGTGATGAAGAAAATGGGAGAAATCAGTCTAACAAACAACCTGGCTTTCTGTCATGTGGGGCTTTATACATAGAATAGAATAGAATTCTTTATTGGCTAAGTGTGATTGCAAGGAATTTGTCTTGGTGCATATGCTCTCAGTGTACATAAAAGAAAAGATCATCAAGAATTCTAAGGTACAGCACTTGATGATAGTCAAACGGTACAAATAAGCAATCTGGAACCAATCAATATCAATATAAATCATAAGGCTGCAAGCAACACAACATAAGAGCAACAAAGATGATTAGGGGACTGGAGGCTAAAACATATGAAGAACAGTTGCAGGAACTGGGTATGTCTAGTTTAATAAAAAGAAGGACTAGGGGAGACATGATAGCAGTGTTCCAATATCTCAGGGGTTGCCACAAAGAAGAGGGAGTTGGGCTGTTCTCCAAAGCACCTGAGGGTAGAACAAGAAGCAATGGGTGTAAACTAATCAAAGAAAGAAGCAACCTAGAATTAAGGAGAAATTTCCTGACAGAACAATTAATAAGTGGAACAACTTGCCTGCAGAAGTTGTAAATACTCCAACACTGGAAATTTTTAAGAAAATGTTGGATAACCATCTGTCTGAGATGGTGTAGGGTTTCTGCCTGGGCAGGGGGTTGGATTAGAAGGCCTCCAAGGTCCCTTCCAACTCTGTTGTTATTATAATTATTAAAACAACAAAGTTACAGTCATACAGTCGTAAGTGGAAGGAGATGGGTGATAGGAACGATGAGAAGATTAATAGTAGTGCAGATTTAGTAATAGTTTGACAATGTTGAGGGAATTATTTGTTTAGCAGAGAGATGGCGTTCTGGAAGAAACTGTTCTTGTGTCTAGTTGTTCTAGTGTGCAGTGCTCTGTAGTGTCGTTTTGAGGGTAGGAGTTGAAATCAGAGCATATAAAACATTTGCTAGACCAATTCTAGAATACAGCTCACCTGTCTGGAACCCTCACCACATTTCTGACATCAATACAATTGAACGTGTCCAGAAATATTTTACAAGAAGAGTTCTTCATTCCCCTGAAAACAACAAAATACCTTATCCCACCAGACTTGAAATCCTAGGCTTAGAAAACTTGGAACTCCATCACCTTCGACAAGACCTAAGTTTAACTCATAGAATCATCTACTGTAATGTCCTTCCTGTTAAAGACTACTTCAGCTTTAATTGCAATAATACAAGAGCAACCAATAGATTTAAACTTAATGTTAACCGCTTTAATCTAGATTGCAGAAAATATGACTTCTGTAACAGAATCATCAGTGCTTGGAACACTTTACCTGACTCTGTGGTCTCTTCCCATAATCCCAAAAGTTTAAACCAAAAACTTTCTAATATTGATCTCACCCCATTCCTAAGAGGACCATAAGGGGCGTGCATAAGAGCACAAACGTGCCTACCGTTCCTGTCCTATTGTTTTTCTTTTCTTCTTCTTATATATATATATGCTTATTCCTCCTATTGTTTACTCATATATATGTTTATACACTATATAATCTTTTCTGTACAATACTTATATATATTGTTGTGACAAAATAAATAAATAAATAAAATAAAAAATAAATAAACAGTTTATGTCCAGGATGTGAGGGGTCTATAAATATTTTCACAGCCCTCTTTTTGACTTGTGCAGTATACAGGTCAATTGTTTTTTCTGCAGTTCTAATTATCCTCTGAAGTCTGTGTCTGAAGTCTATTAGGTAGTGTTTATTAATTTCATTATATTCATTATGCTCTCCATCAAAACTGTGCAATACTCCAGTACTCGAAAATCAATGTTTGATGTTTATGTACGATAAAATTTCCTGATTATTTTTTTAAAATAATCAGAGACTAAGCAAATCATATTTGAATTCTATTTCTTGGGTTATTCATTCTGTTCTAATTTCATTAGATTTAAATTAAGATGAGGAAATCTATATGTGCTAATTATGTTTGGATTAGATAACTTAGTTGTTGGACTATATGATCAGCTAAGAAAATTGTTTGAGGATAAACAAACAATTTTATTTGAGGGTTCTATACACACAGTATTAATTGTTAAACAATTCCTTAAAAACTATAGGATCCAGAAATCCATTTTAAAAAGTAACAATCTTGGACCAACATCCAATTATACTGTGATGCTCTATTTGCACCTAAAACCAGAATAAGGAACCTCTATAGATATGATTATGCTACAGTTAGCCCCAATTGGCCATGGTTACAGGAACCAATAATACGTCACAGCTTTCCCACACCTATTTTTAAAATGATGGAAAGGACACATGTAAATATGTATTTAAACATATTCACAAAGCATTGTAACATTTTGTGAAAAAACAGATAAATAAGCAGACCGTCTGCTGCCACCGATTGCCTCCCACCGACCCGTGCGCTCTCACAGGGAGGGACTCCTCAGGGTGCCGTCAGCCAGGCAGTGCCGGCTGGCGACACCCAGGGGAAGGGCCTTTTCTGTGGGGGCTCCCACCCTCTGGAACGAACTTCCCCCAGGACTTCGCCAACTTCCTGACCTTCGAACCTTTCGCCGCGAGCTTAAGACACATCTATTTATCTGCGCAGGACTGGACTAGAATTTTAAATTTTAAATTTGGTTTTAACAGGGTTTTATTATCTTATTGTAGTTTCAATATTCGGCCTTATTTAATAAGTTTTTTAAATTGGTGTTTTATTTTGTATTTATATGTATGTTTTTATTGGGCTGTAAACCGCCCTGAGTCCCTTGGGAGATAGGGCGGTATAAAAATGCGATTAAATAAATAAATAAATAAATAAATGTGTAGCAGTTATTTCCCACTTCTATAACTTTTATGTTAAGAAAAATTATTTGGCTCATTTAGTAGAACAAAAGTGATTTTCATTCACAAACGAAAGATCATAGGTGTTCGGTAGAAGCTAATGACACATGTCATTATATCATTGTGCAAAGGATGTGAATTATGTAATTTACATTAGTGATGTCATTATATGAATGACTTGCAGTATGTTATTCATGTCACATGTGATTAAATTATCACCACATGTCATTAATTGCTCCCTCTTTCCTCTCCAGAGAATGCCCATGTACACAGAAGTTTATAAAGACCAATTTGTTTTATCCATTGTTAAGAGGATGGGACAGTGTAAGCCATAACTGTTGCTATTGCCAACTTGAAAACATTTATTTTGTAAAAGCATCTGTTTCTATGTTATAGTGTGCTACAGATAGCACTACAGATAGTGTGAGCTCTACCTAGTCTTCAAAATAAAAGATTTTTAAAAATCTGCTAGACTGAAATTATTATGCTCTGTCTTTACAAAATGATGTATTGTTGCTACCACGAACAGTCTTGTATTGAAATGTTTGGATAGGAGTCAAAGATTTGATTTCTTCATTTTTAAGACATCTACATCACTTTTTCCTTTTCTTTTGAAAATACTATCTTAACTACTTTACCAGAGGAAATTCCAGAGTTAAAAAGGTAATAAAGTAATTGTTTTGTAATGGAACCTTCCAATTTTTGCCCCTGACATCATCAACCATTACATGGAGTACTATTTGGAATCCCTAAGCAGAAGACGTTCAATCTCTCTACATTTTTTCCATACATACATACCAACTGTATAAATAAAATGTGGCAAATTTGTTAAATGAGCCTAGTTTTCAATGGCAATGTTACGAAAGAGCCCAAAGGATGGCAGTATAAGTCTTCATGTTTACTTCATGATGACGATGTTCAATACTCATTGGACCATTATATATATATCTTCCTCCTCTAAATACCTTTCTTTCTAATCACTTCTTTCTTTTTCTGCAAGTCATCAGTTATAAAGGTTGCCCTGATCAGCCCGAATGTGTCTTTAGATGTCACTTAGGTAAAGATGTTTTGGCTTTTAAAAACAACAAAATACTATTTATTTATATAATTTAAAAGCTGTCTGACTCCAAGCAACTCTGGGCAACTTACCTTTTAAAAGTACAGTTTAAAAAAAGGAAGAAACAAACAGAGGAGAAAAACCAAGTTCAACCATAAAATCAATGTACTATCTGAATAAGCCATGATAGCAAACTGGAGAAATTAAAAATTGCCTTGATTTAAATAAACTTTTATTCTGATTCTTTTGCAAGCTTTTGAAATTCCTAAGTCTAATTTTGTTTCCAATGTAGGAATTAACTGTTTCTCAACTTTGTACATGCTGCTATAAGCGATATTTGCCACAGCATTTATCTCTTCAAATCATTTGCACTCTAAATAAGTTCAGCATAAAAGAAGAATTTAGGGAGACTACTTGCCTTGTGGTCATTTTTTAGGAGTGAGGGCTCATCTGCCATGGTTTCAGAAGTAAGTGACAAATCTTCACTATTCTCCTAGATAATTGAGCTTGATATCACAGCTGGTTAAACTTGTGAGAATAAGCAAAATAAGCAAGCAATATCTGGTTTTTACTCTTATTTCTATGGTGTTCCAGAACCATTCTAGCAGTTTGAAATCATTTTCCCAAGATAGAGTTCATTAGTTTTACAGCAAATTATATTTCACATCATTGAAATAGTCTGGTTATAAGTTTGACACTTGGTTAAAAGTTTAACATAGGTTTTAAAAGTTGAGCTTACAATACTACAACTTGAGTAAATTTGCAACTCAGTTCAATGGATCTTAGTCCCAGGTAACCTTGTGTAGAATTTTAATGATATCTTTTAAACTGGACTATGAAATTTGATTAACAATTTGTATCTTTGTTATGGTGAAGCTTTAATATGAATTGTATTTTAAATATAAATACTAAGAATAAGAATGCAAAATATATCTATAGTGAGAGTTGGTATGTTACATCAGTCAAGATTCCTTCCAACCCAATAAACTTGGCCAATAAAGAATAGAATTCTCCTTCAGGTATAAAAATCTAAATAATAAATAAATAAATAAATAAATAAATAAATAAATAAATAAATAAATAAATAAATAAATAAATAAATAAATAAATAAATAATTGGCCAAGTGTGATTAGATATACAAGTACATAAGTACATAAGTTTGTATGTACACTGAATATGTAAGCTCTCAGTGTACATACAAACAACAAAGTGATAAGTCATCGATCATAAATCATAAGATATAACCATAATCATATGATCTAAACAAGTGATAAATTATAACCGGGATGCCCTATGCACGCTCTCAGTGTACATACAAACAACAAAGTGATAAGTCATCGATCATAAATCATAAGATATAACCATAATCATATGATCTAAACAAGTGATAAATTATAACCGGGATGCCCTATGCACGATCACTCATGCTCTGGTTACCTCTCGCTTGGATTACTGCAATGCTCTCTACATGGGGCTCCCCTTGAAGAGCACCCGGAGACTCCAGTTAGTTCAGAATGCAGCTGCGTGGGTGATAGAGGGAGCCGTTCGTGGCTCCCATGTAACACCACTCCTGCGCAAGCTGCACTGGCTGCCTGTGGTCTTTTGGGTGCACTTCAAGGTTTTGGTTACTACCTTCAAAGCGCTCCATGGCTTAGGACCGGGTTACTTACGGGACCGCCTACTGCTACCGATTGCCTCCCACCGACCCGTGCGCTCTCACAGAGAGGGACTCCTCAGGGTGCCGTCCGCCAAACAATGTCGGCTGGCGGCCCCCAGGGTCAGGGCCTTCTGTGTGGGGGCTCCCACCCTCTGGAATGAACTTCCCCCAGGACTCCGTCAACTACCTGACCTTTGGACCTTTCGCCGCGAGTTAAAGACTTACCTATTTATTTGCGCAGGATAGCATAGAAATTTTTAGCAGTTTTTAATATTCTGATGTAAATTATTTGGGGTTTTTATGGTTTTAAATAGTTTTAATCTGGCCTGATATTTAATAAGATTTTTAATAATTGTTTTTATTATGTATATTAGTATTGTTTTATTTGGCTGTGAACCGCCCTGAGTCCTTCGGGAGAAGGGCGGTATAAAAATCTAAAAAATAAATAAATAAAAATAAATAAATAAAAATAAAATACCAATAGGAGAAGACAGTAGGAAAGTGAGAAGGTGAGAACATGACAAGAAGGTGAGAAAGATGAGAAGATGGCAAGGATAATAGCAATACAGCAATACTACATATATGGGTAGATTTCTTTAGGCATAAGACTGTTGTGAGAGTTAAGTCTTTAACAGAGTGATGGTATGGGAATAGAAACTATCTTTGTGTCTAGTTGTTTTGGCATGAAATGCTCTATAGCAGTGTGCTGAGGGGAGAAGCTGAAACAGTTTATGTCCAGGATGTGAGGGATCTGTAGATATTTTCTCAGCCTCTTTCTGGTTCATACAATAAACAGGTCCTCAATGGAAGGCAGGATGGTTGCAATTGTTTTTTCTGCATACGTTTGAATCTCATCCACATCTTGACCAATTTTGGTATTGTCACACAAAATCTTACACAGTTTTAGGTGAAAGGTTTTAAACGATGAGATCATTGAGACTCCACAAGATTTGGCAATGGTCACAAAACTCTGGCGCCATATATATTTAAATGTTTATTTTATTTTTCAGGCTCTCTGCTATCCAGTGAAGTCAAACATTACTGTGTTACACGTGTGTCTGAAAAGGATGTTCACATCTCTTATACAAAGATGTATAATATGGTCTCTTGGTAAGGAATCATGACTGGCTTTTCCTTCAGGGCATACAAAGATGGCCATAATCAGTTCATCTGTATTTCAAAATTGATCTCTGAACTACTGAATAGAACAGGGATGTCAAACCCGCGATGACATGTCGTCACATAACGTATCACAACTTTTTCCCCCTTCACTAAAATGGGGGTGGGCGTGGCCAACACGTGATACATCTCGCCCGTGGGCAGCGAGATTGACACTCCTGGAATAGAACAATGCCAGTCAACAGGAAAACTGTAGTACAAATAATTTTGTCCCAATTCCTTTTACACAGTGTTTAAGCACATAATGCCAAGTTATAATAATCACCTCCTCCCCCAAATTATATAGAAGCTTACAATATTGAGGGAGATCATATTAGTAAGCTTCACATTATGATTGCCATATTCCTCCACAATTTGACTGATCAAAAATGGTGGGAAAAGAAACTCAGAAATAAATCTAGAAACATCTCTTAAGTGTCTAATAAAGTGACAGCAATCTATGAAAGCTGCCAAGTTAGCCAATATCTTAGTTTTAAAGGTGTTACAAGATTGCTCTTTTTCTGATAAACTATTTTGGAAATAATTTTGTTTAGTTTTCTTTCTTCTGTGATGAGAAACTATGAAACACACTGTTTTCTGACTGAAAGTATTTCATGTGCTGCTTTGTGAGGAGAGATGTTTGTCTTTAATTTTTTTTTTTAAAAAAGTGAGATTCACTGGTAATTCATTACTGCTAATTTAGCTTTGTCACATTCACCACATGTTCAATGGTTAGAAATATTATTTTCTCCTTTTAGAAAATCTTCACAACAGGGGGAAAAACCCCTCTGGAATAAAGAAAATATTCCCCTTTGTACAGGACATGATGTGGAATTAACACTCATTTATAGGGATTTTGTGAGCAATCTTTGTGGAAGCACTTTCAAAAGAACCCAGAGGTTGTTCACTCTTGTAGTTCACAAACTTTGCATCACTGTGAAAGAATGCTGGAACTAGCTGCTTCTGTTTAAGCAGTGCATGCCAGTCGTGCCAGAAGAGATAACCTTCTGTTTGGAAGAATCAGGACATTTTGGTTAATACCTGATTTGGAAAATCCCAGGCTTTCCAGCTACTTACTCAGTGCTGGCCTCAACAAGAATTTGTCAGGCATATGTCAAGCACAATATTGTCCCTTTGCTGGCTTGAATGGAGCAGACAAGGGTTACTTTTCACAGAAACTGGTGAATAGGAGCAAACAGCATTGAGTTAAAATGCAACTGTCAAACACCTTCATGTAATGTAATGAAAGAGTGCAGAGAAGAGCAACAAAGATGATTAGGGGACTGGAGGCTAAAACATATGAAGAACGGTTGCAGGAACTCGGTATGCCTAGTTTAATGAAAAGAAGGACTAGGGGAGACATGATAGCAGTGTTCCAATATCTCAGGGGTTGCCACAAAGAAGAGGGAGTCAAACTATTCTCCAAAGCACCTGAGGGTAGAAGCAATGGGTGGAAACTAATCAAGGAAAGAAGCAACCTAGAATTAAGGAGAAATTTCCTGACAGAACAATTAATCAGTGGAACAACTTGCCTGCAGAAGTTGTAAATGCCCCAACACTGGAAATTTTTAAGAAAAAGTTGGATAACCATCTGTCTGAGATGGTGTAAGGTTTCCTGCTGGGCAGGGGGTTGGACTAGAAGGCCTCCAAGGTCCCTTCCAACTTTGTTGTTGTTGTTAATTCTCAGAATGCAAGACAGTGCAATGCCCCAATGTAGCAAGGGAGAAAACCTGTAGTCACCAAGCTTTGTTTTTGACACATCAGATTACAGTTCTCTGCACAGTTACCTGAGATAAAGACTTTCAAGGCCAGGGAATATTTCTTGGATTTTTTTATTTTTTTTTGTCCAGAGAGATAATAATTTCTGCTTTAGATTCTCAAAAAGAATGCTAACAAGCAGATGACTGCAAAGAATATAAATCCTTCCATCCTCCACCATTTGGCCAGAGTTGAAGAAGCTTTTTGGGTGAGAAGCAAAATGTCCTCAAGGAAAAAAAAAACCAAAGTCCAATTATCTTTTGAAAAAGCACTTTTGGAACAACCATGACCTGGTGGACTGAAACTCTCCACAGACATTTGCTTTATACAACAAGGACAAGAAAAGAATAAGCAAGAAAGAGCAGAATGTCATTTACATAGTGTCCAATTTTTGTTTCCTAGCTTACAGATGGTAATTGGGACCAGAAATACTGTTGTTATGCAATGTGGTCATACAGCAGGATGTCACATGACGTTGACTTATAACAGCATTTCTGGCAGTCCCATTTGCTATTGTTATGTGAATCTGATGCTGAAGCAGTGTCCTATGGTCACAGGATTGGTATTTGTAACCTCTTACCAGCTTCCTCGTTGACTTTGCTCATTGGAAGCCAGCAGCGAAAGTCATAAATGGTGATTGCATGACCATTTGGCACACTGTGACATTGTTTATTTATTTATTATTTATTAATCAAATTTTTATACCGCCCTTCTCCCGAAGGACTCAGGGCGGTTTACAGCCAAATAAAAACACCAACAAAATAAATACAGAATAAAATACAATTTAAAAAACTGATTCCATTTGGCCCATGTTAAAAATACGATTAAAAGAATAAAACCCACTCAAATTAAAACCAGATAAAATCAAAAACCCTATGCCAGACCTGCGCGGATGAACAAATATGTCTTCAGCTCGCGGTGGAAGGTTCGAAGGTCCGGAAGTTGGCGAAGTCCTGGGGGAAGCTCATTCCATAGGGTGGGAGCCCCTACAGAGAAGCCCCTACTTCTGGGGGCCGCCAGCCGACATTGTCTGGTGGACGGCACCCTGAGGAGTCCCTCTCTGTGAGAGCACACAGGTCGGTGAGAGGCAATCGGTGGCAGTAGGCGGTCCCGTAAGTAACCCAGCCCTAAGCCATGGAGCTCTTTAAAGGTAGTAATCAACACCTTGTTGATTGTAATCGCTAGCCAATTGCTCTGCACTCAAATCACATCTTGTGACTGAGGGGACCCTGAAATGGCTGCAACTACAATGACCATTGTAAGCACCCCTCATTTAAAGTCATCATAATTTTGAATGTTTGCCAACCAAGTCATTTAACAAGGGCTATCTGTGCAAGTACCAGCCAGGGTCCAAATAGCTGGATTGTGTACAGGTATATCTACACAGTGTATTAGCTAGACCTTGCCAAGTCGAAATGGGAGATTCCACAGGAAGTCATAAAGAATATGAGGGATAATATCCTTTGGGACATTCAGATATTGTGGTAGTAGACAAGGACCAGAAAACAGTAGTAATGAGAAATGTAATGATACCAAGTGACAGCAGCATCAGAAAGAAGGAGAGTGAGAAGCTGATGAAATACCAGGACCTGAAGGATGAAAGAGGATGTGTAAAGTAAAAGCCAAAGTGGTGGTCCCAGTGGTTAATAGGAGTACATAGAACTGTGACTTCCAAGCTGTGACAGTGACTCCAACAGATTCCAGAAACAACTTCAGAACTCTTTACCCAGAAGAGTACAGTGCTAAGAACAGCTAAGATTCTATGCCAACTTTCTCCAGGCTTGTGTTCTCTAGGCGTGATGACTATAGCTTCACCAATATGGAAAAAAATATCTGAATCCTAGAAAAACAAGGTTTTGATTGTTAACTGCTCAAGTATGGAGTTTTAATAATAAAAGATACTTTTCCCCCCTATTGTGTGTTCATCTAAAGCTGCTGCCTCAGTTTGTACCAATCTCTTTCACTCCATGCTTTCTAGAACAAACTCTTTACAACATTTGCTTTGTTACTCTATATTATATATGAATGCCACATCCCCTTTCTAACTCATCAAGAATGCAAAAGCTTCCATGCTGACAGCACGTTTAATTATTATTAAGCATTTTCATATCATTTCTTGTATATCTCATTTGTAAGGTTCTTATCTTAATTTGATCTGAGTTCCCACAGTCTAAGTTGACTTCTCTGAAAGATGTATTTTTCAGAACAAAAAGATTACTGTACCTAATTTAATCACACAATCTATTCCACAAATTGTCATTGTATCTTAGGAAATAATGCTGCATATTCATAACTCATTGAAAATTCAATTCTGTGATGCTAGAAATTAATTAGCATTAAGCTCAGTAAATTCATTAGCCAAGAGAAAAATAAGGCTATAGCAGGAACTTCCTTGTCCTAACCTCCCTTTTTATGTTTTTCCCACCAAGAAGGGAGGGGGGAAATGTAAAAGCCCTGACATACTGTCTGCCTGTCATTCTGTCTGTTTGTTTCTTTATTAACACAATGATGCTATGAAGCCAAAACAAAAAAACTCAGCAAAATAGGATTTGGGTGGAAAGAGGAGGAAGCCAGGAAAAGAAAAATTAAATTTGAAAATGGGCTGGATCTGGCTACCATCTCTAAAGAAAATATTCCTGGAAGCAAAATATATTCCAATGCTTGTCTATAGCAGAAGCTTTCTTCCTACATGAACATTATCACTCTGCTTTTGTCAAACAAAACAATCAGGTTAGTGATTTTTATTAATTTTATCAATTTATCGAACCTGTTTGACAAACAGCGTTTATGCCTCCATCTCTGTGAGGGAAAATGGTAATGTCAATAATGTCAATAATTCTGGCAAACACCAGGTGAGGAATGGGTATTTTAGGCAAAAATCTAGATTAAATTAACCCAATCATTGAGCCTACAAAGAGAATGCACACAAATCAGTCTCTAATGCAGAAAGGGAAGAATGGAGAGAAGTCTACAGGCTCAGTGGATGAGTGGGAAGTACTAGATGAGGTCCATTGTTATGGATAGTTAAGTACAATTCAAAAGTATATGGCTGTATTTATTTTGTTTGTTTAAAAAATTTATATGCCTCCCATCACACTGTCCCTGAAGATTGTTATATTCTTTCTTAAACTGATATGCTGTTCTTCAAAATCAATGATGGTACCTTTTACAAGCAAAGCTCCAATACAAAATGCAACTCCCAATTTGTTTAGAAAATGTTAAACCTCTGAGTTAAAACAAATACCTGCGCAACTCAAACTTCTCAAGTGCTGGTTTTTCAAACAAATTTGTGAATGGGAAAAATTCAAGCAGGGGCAAAGGGGATGGTTACAGCCAGCTAGGAATGGGAAGGAGGTATTTATGAATAATAAAGAGCTGTATCAGGGAGAAAGACAAAAGGAATTGAGGGTTCACTGCTCATTTAGACTAAAAAGCTATTCACCAAATACACAAAGAAGACAGAATCCCTCATTGCCTACTTTGTCCCAAGACAAATTATGACTAGATATTAACAAGCAAGATAACTGGGTCACTGGGTAAGAGGAATGTAGCAGCCATAGTAAAAACTTGTCTTCACTAAAGCAATTGAAAAAGGAGTGCACACAGTCCATCAGAAGCATCACAAAAGATCAGAGAATTCTCCTCATGTGAATGATTTTTCCAAAAGCAAAAAGATGCTGATGATCCTATTTTCCTTGTCTGTCTGTCTCTCTATCTGTCTGTCTTTCTGGCAGGGAACTCTGGGAGCTGTAGTGTACAGACATCTGAAGGTCATTACGTTATGGAAGGCTGAGTTAACCATTTTAAGATAAATGGTATAAGCTGTATATACAGCATATTATACAGCATATAAGCTGTATATGTCTGTCCTTCCTTCTTTCCTCCCTCTCTCCCCCTCCCTCCCTCCCTCCCTTCCTCTCTCCCCCTCCCTCCCTCCCTCCCTTCCGCTTTTTCTCTTGACTGTGCAAAGTACTGAGCACTGTGAGTTTTCCCTCATTTTAGCTCCCAAAGGTCAATTTTTTGAAAGAACAAAGTTACCTAGTTGCCTGGCCCAAAGTTGCCTCCATTATTGATAAGTGATTTGAATGTGGCTCTCCTGGATTTAACAAACACAACCACTACATTACATGTAGGGTCGGGTCTGCCCAGTTACCATTTTAGAACGGTGGGGAGGGAGAAAAGAGAGAGTAGGAGGTAGGAAAGAGGAGAAGAGGAAGGAAGAGGGGTAGAAGAGGGAGAAGGAGTGTAGGGTGGAGGGAGGAGAGGATGTAGATAAGAGAAGGAGAGGAAGGTTTGGAAAGAAGGCAGAAGAAGGTAGAAGAGGGAAGAGAGTTAAAAAGGGGGGTGGTGACTGGGTAAGCCCGACTAATTGTATATAATTGTACATTGGATGAATTATTTGTTATGATTGTAAAAATAAAACTTTTTAATAAAAAAAACAACAAACAAACACAACCACTACATTACATTGGGAAAAGAAAAAGAAAACCATTAATCTTACTAAGCCCTGCCTCCTCCCCCAGAATCAACCCATCATGCTTGGGGGCGAAGAACAGAAATCCAAGAACAGATAAGATCTAGGATGTGGCAAAGAGAGGCATAAGGACTATGGAGTGTAATGAGGAAGTAAGCACCAATTCTGCTGTGCCTAGATCAAATTCAGAATAGAGGTTTCTTATCCATTTCTTCCTCCTCTCCTTTCAATCTTGAAAATTGCTTGCAGGAATGGATAATCTACCCCCTCCACTCAAAAAAAATTAAGAGGAAAAAAGTTGAGGAAAAAAGCCAGTCTCACAAGTAAAAATAGTAAACGATTGAATAAATCAGTGAGTGAACAATTCAGGAGAGTGATGGGTTAAATGCTTGTGTGGCTCTCCCTCAATTATTATATTTTGGCAGAAAAGCTCCAATAGAATATATTCCATTCAGTACACAGCAATATAAAGAATCAACAAAAGAAGCATAAAGTGAGAGTACTTCCAGACTTTCCAAATGCAATTCCTATTTTTCATGACGGGTGTTGCAGAGAGCAGATGGATGAATGCATCAATTCCAAGATCTCTGATTCTTCGCAAATTGATTAATTAATGAGTTTTAAGAGAATTCTCACATATTTAAATACCTTCTTTGGTTCATCTAAATTATACCTTTCATTTTGTATACACAATACAAGAAATAGTTATTTGTTACAATTTATCAAATAACTATTTGAAAATCACTTAAATTCATCAGTTAACAAACAAAAACTCTTTTAAAAAATCTTGGCATCTTCCTTTTCTCCCTTCCCCTTGTTTTCCCTCTTAATCTTGTTTTCATATTTTCATGCATTCTTTCTGGGCTGAACTTGAACTAAGAAGCTCTTTTAATTTGACTGGTGTAAACAGATTGCTGCAAGGACCAAAAATATTTTCCCCCTTTCCTGGTGGGTGGCATTGCTGATTGGGTAAGAATTTTTCTTATTCTGCTTTTTCTGATAGGGGTTTGAATGGGTCCATCTAGAATTGTAGAAATAGAACTGGTAAACATCTGAAAGAAAGGTAACCTAGTCTTCAGTGCTGGCACAACTGTGGTCCTAACTGGAATGCTTGGATCCAGGGGTGAAATTTACTTACCTTCGTTACCGGTTTGGAAGTGCACACGCCTCGCGCGTGCAAGAGTCACATGCACACGCAGACCTTCTGCACATGCGCAAAACCTTCTGCTTATGCACAGAAGGTAAAGAACACATTACTTTCTAGTTAAAACCAGGAAGTAATGACACCCAGGCGGGTGGGCGGAACTTTGCTCTGCCATCACTACCAGATCGCTGAACTAGTGGCCACAATAGCTATCGGATTGCACGATCTGGTCTGAACCGGGAGCATTTCACCCCTGCTTGGGATCCTTTCTCCACAGTTATGAGACAAGCTCTTCACAAGTATAAAGGTTATACTAATTGAATTCCACACAACTTCATTCCATATATTTTACTTCTGAATTTGGCTGTTTTATTTCTGAATTGGAACTTCCTCATGAGGAAACTTCATGTCCATGTTTATAAGTATGTTATTTCAGACAGCATTTTAAATGATCCTATAGCATGTCACCATCATATTCATATCTATCAACACAATAAAACTTGGGTTTGTTGCTGTTGTTTGAGTATTTGGGAGAGGAAAAAATAGGACGGAAGAAAACAGAATAAGGAAATTGTGCCTTCTTCAACTGAATTTATTTTAGTTCAATGAGTGCTACTTGAATGAATGAAGACTGAACAGAAGACAGCAATTAAATTCAACACTTGCTGCTCATGTCAATTATTCTCAAATTCATGCTGAAGGCACTTCAGAAAAGCTTAGAAATAATCACCATAAACCATTTCATCATTTGGGGGAAGACTCTTAACTAACAACATAATTTGTTGTGTTAGTGCTATAAAGGAATCTCTAAAGCCCAGTTTTTCTTTATTTATGGTTTGTTAGTTTTAAATTGGGGAGCTGCTGATAAAGTTTTATATAGAATTATTGAGTCTATTATTTGTACATCCATAACCGTCTACTTTGGTACAGAAACCAAATAAGTATAGACCCCAATGGAAAGTTAAAACTTCATAAAGATAATTGCAACCAACCTGCCTTCCATAGAAGACCTGGATATTGCGCGTGTCAGAAGGGCTGAGAAGATATCTGCAGACTCCTCACATCCCAGACATAAACTGTTTCAACTCCTCCCCTCAGGATGGCACTATAGGGTATTGTATGGCAAGACAATTAGACACAAGGACAGCTTCTTCCCTCAAGCCATCACTCTGCTGAACACCTAATTCTCACAGGTGACAAAATACAGTCCCTACTAAGCTTTTTTGTTTGTTTGTTTGTTGAATGTGTATACATATTAACCCATAGTGTGGGGCTGCAGTATTGTTATTTATACCTTTTATTATATTTACCTCCCCCTTTTATTGGCTGTACACTTTAGTACTATTATTATTATATTTTGTTGTTTTGCAGGTAAACTGAGTGCTTCTGTAGCTAAGATAACTTGCTTGTGTGTCTAACCACACTTGGTCAAATGAATATAGAAAGTAACAACAAAAACAATAACAGCAATAACAACAATAATAATAATATTACAGCTTTTTTACTTGAAAAACATTGAAACAAAATGTGATAACAACTTGACATGGTCATGGTTTAAGATGGGAACCATCAAGAAAGAAACCAAAGGTTTAATACTCACTGCTCAAGAACAAGCACTACAAACTAATGCCATGAAAGTGAAGATACAAAAAACTACTGACAATCCAAACTGCCGACTTTGCAATGCCAAAGTTGAAACTGTTTCACATTTAATATGTGAGTGCAGCAAAATCGTCCAAAGTGATTACAAAGCTAGACATGACCGAGTTGTTAAACTACCGTACTTTTCAGAGTATAAGATGCACTTCCCCCCAGCCCCAAAAGAAGGTGGAAATGTTGGTGTATCTTTTACACCGAATACAGCCATATTTGGCCTGCCAAAGCCCCTCCCCATGCATCTCATTTTTGCAAAAAACGGGCCAGTTTTTCGCAAAAACAGGGCACACAGAGGTTTTGGGAGGCCTGCAGAGTGCTCCTGTGGGCTGAAGAGGGCAAAAACGGGGTGCGCAGAGGCTTTGGGAGGCCTGCAGAGTGCTACTGGGGGCTGGGGTGGGCAAAAACTTTTTTTTCTTGCTTACCTCTTCAAATTCTTGGTTCATCTTATACACTAGTGCATTTTATAGTCTGAAAAATACGGTAATCCACTGGTCATTATGCAAAAAATACAACTTACCTGTATCCGAAAAGTCATGGGAACAAAAAGTGGAAAAAGTTGAAAATGAGAAGGTGAAGATCTTGTGGGGCTTTCAAATACAGACAGATAATCATTTAGAACACAACATGCCAGATATCACAGTTGTCAAAAATTGAAGCATACAATTTATTGATATCACTGTACCAGGAGACACCAGAGTTGAAGAAAAAGAACTAGAAAAAAATAACGAAATATCACGACTTGGCCATCGAAACTACGTGATCATGGCTGAAATATGTGACAGTGATACCCATTGTCATCGGGGCACTTGGCACCATGTCCAAGAATTTTACAAAATATATCAAGAAATTACAGCTTCCTGCACCAGCGGAATTGCAAAAAAAACTGCGCTACTTGGAACATCTTACATTTTAAGAAGATACTTGGTCGATAGCTTGGCAGCAACCCGTATCAACCATCAGTGCCAGTCAATGGTATTTATGATACATTTTAAATGTTCAGTTGACTGAGTTTCCTGTTTAATGAATAAAAGTATAATAATAATTCTACAGCAGTGTAATTTAGCGACAGATGCATCACTTGGGATTGCAGATTATAAATAGGCTACGTGCAGGTGAAATTTTGGCTTTTGAACTACTACTACAAATTTAAATCCATCTAATATTTTATGTTCTGAACAAAGAATCAATAACACTAGACAGCAAGGACCACAGATTTCTAATAATTCTTTCATCAGTCCAGATAAACAAACTTTGAATCCACAAGTATTATCCTTTGCATCAGCAAATGGATTCAGTTAAAACCATAGCCTACAAAATAAGATTAATCTACATCAACCTCAGCTTGATTCAAAGTAGCAGCCTAATAGGAGGGTTTTAGTTTTTAGTTTTAGCAATGTATCTCATATCTAAGGGAACTTTTTTTAAAAATTAGAAATCATGCTCATAAAAAGTGGACTGGCTCTCAGGATCATGCTTGCATTTTCATTCAGAACCCTGTAAAAAGTAGGTAGAATTTGCCTTCCCCATAGACAATTTTTTTTTTTTTTGCTTCTGGATAAAATTCATGGGGAGGAGATTATGATTTTGAAAACATCATAGAGATAATAATGTTGAACATGCTGTCAATAAAAAGCAGAACTAAATTGAGACTTATCTCAGGTCTTCCACCAACTCTGAATCATATCAAAATGTGTCTCCTCTACATCTCAATGGATCAAATTCAGTTTTGCTCAGTTTCTTATATTTTCTTTTTCAATCAAATTCCATTTGTTTTCATGTTTTCATGTTAAAATTTCCACGGGCTACACATCCTAGCTTACTGAAAATCAGAATTGTTATTATTATTTTCTGCAATATACAAACATTTGTACTGTATTGTAAACTGTAAACTGCATTACGAAATTTAAGAAAAAAATGTGGATGTTTCCTGTTCCAATTTTCTAATAGGCTCAGTTAAGTAGGATTACATTAAGATATAAACCATTTAGCTTTCTGTAGAGAAGTAGATAATCAAAACTTACTACGTTCAAGGATTTTAAAACTGCCTCTGTTCATAAAATGCGGCAGATATTTCAAAATTAGTTGCAAAGTCACATAGTACACTATAGAGCTCATGATTTGCAAAAGGACGTGATAATGAAGTAATCTCACTGCCTCCTTGGAACAGTTTCTATTATTTGTACTCTACATTATTCTGCAATAATAACAACAGCAAAAATGGGTGGAAACTGCAATGGGTGGAAACTGATCAAAGAAAGAAGCAACTTAGAACTAAAGAGAAATTTCCTGACAGTTAGAACAATTAATAAGTGGAACAACTTGCCTGCAGAAGTTGTGAATGCTCCAACACTGGAAATTTTTAAGAAAATGTTGGATAACCATCTGACTGAAATGGTGTAAGTTTTCCTGCCTGGGCAGGGGGTTAGACTAGAAAGCCTCCAAGGTCCCTTCCAACTCTGTTGTTATATTATATTATCTTAAAAAGGAAAGAGAGGAAAAATACATTCTTTGCTGCCGATATCTATAACCTCGGTAGCATCATTTGTTTTAGAATCATTTTGGATAAAAGAATTAATTATTAGCCCTTGGGTCTGTAATAAAGAATAACTGGATTTCAGGAATAGCAGGGTGCAAGGATCATAAAAGAAGAAAAACCACACAGATTTCCTTTCTTCCTTTCTTCAGAGAAGAAATACATCTCTTTTGGCAATGCAAGACTCAACAGCAGACCTTTTGTCTTGACTTCCAATACTGGATCTCTGAAACCTCATTTCTGAATCATCCCTGAAAAACATAAAAACCAAAAGGTTGATAAAATGATGAGTCACCGCTTCCTCAGGAGCTCGGAGAACTTCTGCTGACCCTTTTTTTAAGCTAAAGTTGTAGCCTCCTTGGGGAGTCTTTGAAAGGAAAGACCTTTACCAGCCCAGCTAAAATAGGATTGTGCTGTTAAGTATGTGTGTTATTTTAATCTGGTGCATTGTGTTATTGTTATTATTTCAAGCCAATGGTATGTAAAAAGATTTATAGGAATCCTCTAATGAAAGACACCCTCCCCCCACCACATACACACACTTTCTCTTGTGAATTGAAGGCCTTCATTTTTCAATGAGGCAAACAGATTGAGCTCTCTGAATCATCCCAAATGCAATGATTTTGGCTTATAGTTATTTAAAACAAGGTAACATTTTCTTTTTTCAAGTGCTTCAATTTCTAATTACAGTACATTAAGGCAATGTTTCTCAACCTTGGCAGCTTTAAGTTGTGTGCTGGCTGGGGAATTCTGGGAATTGAAGTTCAATTGAAATTGAAACTGTCTACTATTGACCTCACCCCTTTCCTAAGAGGTCTATAAGGGGCGTGCATAAGAGCACAAACGTGCCTACCGTTCCTGTCCTACTGTTGCTTCATGCTTATGCTTATGTATGCTGTTATGACAAATAAAATAAATAAAAATAAATAAATAAATAAATAAAGCTCTAAGGTAAGGCACAATCACTCAAATGCAAATCGAAGGTCAGAACTACATAGGATGCATTTAGAGCTACTCCAAAAATTCTCCTCTTTGGTAGGTCAAACAACTACATTAAGTTTGCTAATAATGAATGTAGCTGTTAAGTTCTGGAAGTAACGAGGCTGGAGACCAGGGTAGTGACAACAGCTCTTTAATATAGGGTGAACCCAGCAACAGGCTGGGGGGAAAACCTCTCCTTTTATACAGTTCTACTGAAGGCTTCGTCCAATCAGCAACGTGCTGATTTCCCGCTCAAATATTTAAAGGTACAAACATGAATACATAACACTCCTCCCCTCCCAGAAAACACTTTGCCTCTATTTACATATTTATTTACATGTTATTTTTCGACGTAGTCACGCAAATAACCTGGGCGTCTCCTAGTTCTTTCTGACCTGCGCGGTTCAGTTCTGGGTGGTGTTTTGAGCTGGTCGGAGGGGCTGTTTTCTCCTCCCAGCTCTTTCTCTGAGCCAACGGGCTCTGGATTATTGGCTGACTCTTTTTCTTGGCCATCCGGCCTTGGATTACTTCTGAAACTTTCCCAGCTGTTTCTCGGGAACCTGATGGCGTCGCTGGAACTCTGGGACCTCAGCTAAGTCTTGCGCCTCCCCCGGGTCATTGTCAGCTGTGAATTCAAATTGGTATTGGTCATGATTTGTTTCATTTGGTTCGGTTTGATCAGTTATTCGTTTCCTTAACTGATCTATGTGGCGCCTCCACACTCGGTTGTCTGGTAGCTCTACCACGTACGATTTTGGCCCGGTTATCTTTATTATTTGGCCTGCGAACCAATTAGGGCCGTCCCCATAGTTTCGGGCCCACACCCGGTCGCCTATGGTCCTTTCCCCTGTCTTTTCTTGTTTCCCCTTGTAACCCTCTGGTGTGTAATGGGGATTCAAGCGTCAAGTGGGCACCGGAGTTTCCGTCCCATTAGTAATTCGGCTGGGCTTTTTCCGGTGGCCGTGCTTGGGGTTCTGTGCTGGATGGCTAGGAAAAAGTCTATCTTTGTTTGCCAGTCACCTGGCTTGAGCCTGGACAATGCCTCCTTAGCGCTCCGGACGGAACGCTCTGCAAGGCCATTCGGCGCAGGGTGGAAAGGCGCAGAGAGGGCATGTCGGATGCCCTCCTCTGCCAGGTATTCTTCAAACTGGGCTGCCGTGAATTGAGGCCCATTGTCGGACACCAGAGTGTCCGGCAACCCGTGAGTTGCGAATAGGTGGCGCAGGGCTGCGATTACTGCTTCGGCCGTAGTGGATTTCATGAGTATGATCTCCAACCATTTAGAGAATGCATCAACAACCACTAGGAACGTTTGGCCGTGGAAAGGGCCAGCAAAATCAATGTGGATTCTTGACCAGGGCCCTTGGGGCTTTTCCCATTCCCTGACTGGGGCCGTTGGGGGTAGAGGTCTGGACTTTTGGCAAGCCTGGCATTTCCCTACCCTCTCAGCAATCTCTGCGTCCATGAGTGGCCACCACACATAGCTTCTAGCCAACCCCTTCATCCTTACGATCCCTGGGTGACCCTCGTGGAGGAGATCCAATACCTTTCCCCTTAATTTATCAGGAATTATTACACGATCACCCCATAACAGGCACCCCCCTTGAGCCGAGAGCTCATCTCGTTTTTTAACAAATTCTTTGAACCGTTAAGCCCGGGGCCACCCTCTCTGTACCCAACCGAGTACAGTTCTTAACACAATGTCCCGGTATGATGCCCGAGCCACTTCCTTAGATGTGACTGGGCCAGAGTCCAAAGAGTCAATAAGTAGGATGGGCGTCCCGGGGTGGGGTCTTGATCGCCCTGGTAGTGGGCATCGGCTTAACGCGTCTGCATGCCCCACTTCTTTTCCTGGTCGATGCTGCAGCTTGTCGAATAAGCGGCTAAGAATATAGTCCATCGGGTCAAGCGTGGCGAAAGTGCCACAGGCGTTGGTGATCGCCAGCCAGTATTCCTAGTAACTACCGTACTTTTCAGAGTATAAGATGCACTTCCCCAGCCCCAAAAGAAGGTGGAAATGTTGGTGTATCTTTTACACGAATACAGCCATATTTGGCCTGCCAAAGCCCCTCCCCATGCATCTCATTTTTGCAAAAAACGGGCCAGTTTTTTGCAAAAACAGGGCACACAGAGGTTTTGGGAGGCCTGCAGAGTGCTCCTGTGGGCTGAAGAGGGCAAAAACGGAGTGTGCAGAGGCTTTGGGAGGCCTGCAGAGTGCTACTGGGGGCTGGGGTGGGCAAAAACTTTTTTTTCTTGCTTACCTCTTCAAATTCTTGGTTCATCTTATACACTAGTGCATTTTATAGTCTGAAAAATACGGTAATCCACTGGTCATTATGCAAAAAATACAACTTACCTGTATCCGAAAAGTCATGGGAACAAAAAGTGGAAAAAGTTGAAAATGAGAAGGTGAAGATCTTGTGGGACTTTCAAATACAGACAGATAATCATTTAGAACACAACACGCCAGATATCACAGTTGTCAAAAATTGAAGCATACAATTTATTGATATCACTGTACCAGGAGACACCAGAGTTGAAGAAAAAGAACTAGAAAAAAATAACGAAATATCACGACTTGGCCATCGAAACTACGTGATCATGGCTGAAATATGTGACAGTGATACCCATTGTCATCGGGGCACTTGGCACCATGTCCAAGAATTTTACAAAATATATCAAGAAATTACAGCTTCCTGCACCAGTGGAATTGCAAAAAAAACTGCGCTACTTGGAACATCTTAAATTTTAAGAAGATACTTGGTCGATAGCTTGGCAGCAACCCGTATCAACCATCAGTGCCAGTCAGTGGTATTTATGATACATTTTAAATGTTCAGTTGACTGAGTTTCCTGTTTAATGAATAAAAGTATAATAATAATTCTACAGCAGTGTAATTTAGCGACAGATGCATCACTTGGGATTGCAGATTATAAATAGGCTACGTGCAGGTTAAATTTTGGCTTTTGAACTACTACTACAAATTTAAATCCATCTAATATTTTATGTTCTGAACAAAGAATCAATAACACTAGACAGCAAGGACCACAGATTTCTAATAATTCTTTCATCAGTCCAGATAAACAAACTTTGAATCCACAAGTATTATCCTTTGCATCAGCAAATGGATTCAGTTAAAACCATAGCCTACAAAATAAGATTAATCTACATCAACCTCAGCTTGATTCAAAGTAGCAGCCTAATAGGAGGGTTTTAGTTTTTCATAGAAATATGCAATGTATCTCATATCTAAGGGAACTTTTTTTAAAAATTAGAAACCATGCTCATAAAAAGTGGACTGGCTCTCAGGATCATGCTTGCATTTTCATTCAGAACCCTGTAAAAAGTAGGTAGAATTTGCCTTCCCCATAGACAATTTTTTTTTTTTTTGCTTCTGGATAAAATTCATGGGGAGGAGATTATGATTTTGAAAACATCATAGAGATAATAATGTTGAACATGCTGTCAATAAAAAGCAGAACTAAATTGAGACTTATCTCAGGTCTTCCACCAACTCTGAATCATATCAAAATGTGTCTCCTCTACATCTCAATGGATCAAATTCAGTTTTGCTCAGTTTCTTATATTTTCTTTTTCAATCAAATTCCATTTGTTTTCATGTTTTCATGTTAAAATTTCCACAGGCTACACATCCTAGCTTACTGAAAATCAGAATTGTTATTATTATTTTCTGCAATATACAAACATTTGTACTGTATTATAAACTGTAAACTGCATTACGAAATTTAAGAAAAAAATGTGGATGTTTCCTGTTCCAATTTTCTAATAGGCTCAGTTAAGTAGGATTACATTAAGATATAAACCATTTAGCTTTCTGTAGAGAAGTAGATAATCAAAACTTACTACGTTCAAGGATTTTAAATCTACCTCTGTTCATAAAATGCGGCAGATATTTCAAAATTAGTTGCAAAGTCACATAGTACACTATAGAGCTCATGATTTGCAAAAGGACGTGATAATGAAGTAATCTCACTGCCTCCTTGGAACAGTTTCTATTATTTGTACTCTACATTATTCTGCAATAATAACAACAGCAAAAATGGGTGGAAACTGCAATGGGTGGAAACTGATCAAAGAAAGAAGCAACTTAGAACTAAAGAGAAATTTCCTGACAGTTAGAACAATTAATAAGTGGAACGACTTGCCTGCAGAAGTTGTGAATGCTCCAACACTGGAAATTTTTAAGAAAATGTTGGATAACCATCTGACTGAGATGGGGTAATGAGTTGTGATATTGGATGAGCAGGCTATCACTTGAGAGCAGGTTCTTTACTGCTCAAAGCCCTATTTTCTGTCTTTCCCAAGACCAAACAGTATTTTTCCTAAGAGCCTATGCAGCGGTTCCATAGCAGTTGCTTTGTTCTTTAAAAGACCGCATAGAAATTCACCAATCCCAGGAATGCCTGCAGCTCTGCTTTATTTTTAGGCGCTGGAGCCTTCCTAATTGCCTTAACCTTGCTCTCAGTAGGGTGAATTCCTTTCTTGTCTATCCGGTAGCCCAAGAAATCGACGGGTTCGACCCCTATCTGGCATTTGTTTGCCTTGACTTTTAACCGCTGTCCGAAAATCCCAAAACCTTTCTTAAACGCTCCCCAATTCCTCCATGTTTTCCCTGAAATTAGGACATCATCAAAGTAGGGGACTACCCCTGGGAGCCCCTGCAGTAGTCGTTCCATTAGGTTTTGGAACAACCCTGGTGCCACACTGACCCCAAATTGCAATCGGGTGCACTTGAATGCCCCCCTGTGCGTTACAATCGTTTGGGCTTCGGCTGTGCGGGCGTCTACGGGCAGTTGCTGGTAGGCTTGGGCCAAGTCTAACTTCGCAAAGACTTGCCCTTGCCCCAAAGAGTGCAATAAGTGTTGCACCACGGGAACCGGGTAAGCGCTTTTCTGTAAGGCTTTGTTAAGCGTCGCCTTGTAGTCAGCGCAAATTCTAATTGACCCGTCCGGCTTTATTGGGGTGACGATTGGCGTCTCCACTTTGCGTGATCGACTGGCACCAAAATCCCTGATTTATGAGCTTGTCCAGCTCCTTATCGATTTTTGGTTTTAGGGCAAAGGACTCTCCTCGCCTTAAGCCTAATGGGGCTACCTGGGGTCTAAGTTGAAGGAAATAGGGGTCCCTTGTACTTGCCCAGGCAGTCCTTGAAGACATCTTCGAACTCGTTAAAGAGAATGTCTTTCAGGTTACAGTCACTTCTGTAGATGCCAGTCACTCCCATGCCCAGGGCACGAAACCAGTCTAGTCCCAACAGACTGGGCAGAGTTCCTTCGACGATCGTGATGGGCAGGGTCTTCTTGTATGGACCGTACTCGACTCGGACGGAGGTGGTCCCTCGAACAGGGATGCGATTCCCCTGGTAGTCGTGGACTCGTAGCCGTTGTGCTTGCAGGTGGCGCTTCGCGACGGACGGCAGCGACTTCGCCAAAGTGTCCCAGGACATGATGGTGATTGCTGATCCCGTGTCTACTTCAAGCCGGCACCGTACTCCCTCTATTTTTGGCTTGGTGAAGATCTTCTTCTCCACTTGGGTTGAGGCGCGGCCTATGACCACAGTTGTTTGGTTGGAATTCGCGCCTTTTTTGTTTGAGCCAATCGCGGGTCGCCTTGCCGATTCCGCGCTCTGATTGGCCGATTTGAATTTTCGGCGGGAAGGTTGGGCCGCTCGACAAAATTGAGCTAGGTGCCCTTTCTTCCCACACCGCCGACATGTCGCGTCCTTAAACTTGCAGCGTTGGCGCTGGTGTTGACCCCCGCAGCTTCCGCACTCGTCTCGGTCCCCTTTGTCGCGTTTCTCGGTGCGGCAGACCCCTTCCTCATCTTCACCATCGGATTCGGTCTGAACCTCCTCCTGGTGCACCGGAGTTGCCTTCGCGCTCGCCTTCTGTGGGACCGGCTTTTGCAGTGTCTCTGCCGCTTGGGAGGACATTTCATGTGCTCTGGCTTCGTCCAGAGCGTTGGCCAGCGTCAGGTTACTCTTTGCTAGCAGTCGTCGCCGCAAACGGATGTCTTTGACCCCTCGGATGAGTTGCTCGAGGAGCACCTCGTCTAGGTCACGGTATCCGCAGTCCTTGGACGCTTTTCTTAGGGCGGCCATGTAGTCACCGATGGATTCGCCCTCCATCTGCCTTCGCTCTCCGAATTCAAACCGCCGCACGTATTTGGACGGCGTTGGGCAAGTGGTTTTTAATAAAGTCTGTAAAGTTGGCCACGACACCGACTGCAACGGCGTTGGCTCTGCCAGGGCTTCCGCGATATCAAGACTCAACAGCAGACCTTTGTCTTGACTTCCAACACTGGATCTCTGAAACCTCATTTCTGAATCATCCCTGAAAAACATAAAAACCAAAAGGTTGATAAAATGATGAGTCACCGCTTCCTCAGGAGCTCGGAGAACTTCTGCTGACCCTTTTTTTAAGCTAAAGTTGTAGCCTCCTTGGGGAGTCTTTGAAAGGAAAGACCTTTACCAGCCCAGCTAAAATAGGATTGTGCTGTTAAGTATGTGTGTTATTTTAATCTGGTGCATTGTGTTATTGTTATTATTTCAAGCCAATGGTATGTAAAAAGATTTATAGGAATCCTCTAATGAAAGACACCCTCCCCCCACCACATACACACACTTTCTCTTGTGAATTGAAGGCCTTCATTTTTCAATGAGGCAAACAGATTGAGCTCTCTGAATCATCCCAAATGCAATGATTTTGGCTTATAGTTATTTAAAACAAGGTAACATTTTCTTTTTTCAAGTGCTTCAATTTCTAATTACAGTACATTAAGGCAATGTTTCTCAAGCTTGGCAGCTTTAAGTTGTGTGCTGGCTGGGGAATTCTGGGAATTGAAGTTCAATTGAAATTGAAACTGTCTACTATTGACCTCACCCCTTTCCTAAGAGGTCTATAAGGGGCGTGCATAAGAGCACAAACGTGCCTACCGTTCCTGTCCTACTGTTGCTTCATGCTTATGCTTATGTATGCTGTTATGACAAATAAAATAAATAAATAAAAATAAATAAATAAATAAAGCTCTAAGGTAAGGCACAATCACTCAAATGCAAATGGAAGGTCAGAACTACATAGGATGCATTTAGAGCTACTCCAAAAATTCTCCTCTTTGGTAGGTCAAACAACTACATTAAGTTTGCTAATAATGAATGTAGCCATTTGACCCTTTATTTACATAAGATTATGATTTCAAATGGGGAGGAAACTAGCCCATTTGTATCCTTAATTTTACTACCAAAGTTCAGCAGAGTGAAATGCTCTGGGAGGGCACAAAAAAGGAACTGGTAGGGATGCATCCAAACCTCTCATTCTAATGAGACTAAAGATTCATGGTTTGTCGATTTCAGCTAATATAATATAATATATAATATAACAACAGAGTTGGAAGGGACCTTGGAGGCTTTCTAGTCTAACCCCCTGCCCAGGCAGGAAAACTTACACCATCTCAGTCAGATGGTTATCCAACATTTTCTTAAAAATTTCCAGTGTTGGAGCATTCACATCTTCTGCAGGCAAGTCGTTCCACTGATTAATTGTTCTAACTGTCAGGAAATTTCTCCTTAGTTCTAAGTTGCTTCTTTCCTTGATCAGTTTCCACCCAATGCTTCTTGTTCTACCCTCAGGTGCTTTGGAGAACAGCCCGACTCCCTCTTCTTTGTGGCAACCCCTGAGATATTGGAACACTGCTATCATATCTCCCCTAGTCCTTCTTTTTATTAAACTAGACATACCGAGTTCCTGCAACCGTTCTTCATATGTTTTAGCCTCCAGTCCCCTAATCATCTTTGTTGCTCTTCTCTGCACTCTTTCTAGAGTCTCAACATCTTTTTTACATTGTGGCGACCAAAACTGGATTCAATATTCCAAGTGTGGCCTTACCAAGGCATTATAAAGTGGCACTAACACTTCACATGATCTTGATTCTATCCCTCTGTTTATGCAGCCCAGAACTGTGTTGGCTTTTTTAGCAGCTGCTGCACATTGCTGGCTCATATCTAAATGGTTATCCACTAGGACTCCAAGATCCTAGTGGATAATGATTCTGTGGATAATCATTAGTGGTTAATGATTCTGTGGATAATGATTCTGTGTAAAAAATAATAAAGTACATAATTCCTCTCCAAAAAGATCTGTATGTTCTTTCTTATTCTCTCTTCCAGTTCAATGTCATTCCAAGCCTTCTTTTATTTAATTCATTTATTTAAAAGATTTATATAGCTATTTTATTTAGCATAATTCTGGGTGGCTTACTAACACTAATAAAAGCAGTAAAAACTTTAAAAACTCTTGGCACTCCCAAAGGCAACACACCTCTCATATCCATAAACAACTTTCCTGGGCTCCAGCCACACACAACCCCATCATTTGTGGGGAAAACCTGATCTTCAAGGCTTTTTAGGAGGCCAGAAAGGTTGGGGCTTGCCAGTTCTTTGGTGGATGGTTACTCCAAGTCTGTGCTAGGGAAGCACTCATCAGAAATTTTTTTAAAAAATCAAATAGCAAATTACCTATCTTTTATTACATTACAGGAATTAGAACGGAATAAACCAAAATGGGGCTTCCATAGAAACTTCTCCAACCTTTCCAGTAGGTTAGCAAAAGACATCTCTATCACAGCCCAGATGAAAGGCCTCTGTAGTTCTTCCAGATTATTAATGCCTAAACCCTGGCACCAAATGTCATTTGTGCTGCCTCCTAAGCCCTAGTACACAGATGCTTTCTGAACCTTGCTGGATCACTTAGAATAGAGCCGCTGTGTATTGCTGCATTTTAATAACTTTCAAGAACTATGCACCTATGCTGAGGGATACAACTCTCCCATTTAGTTAGCATAAAAGGTGCTATCTTCAGTAAGTGATTGAGAGATCTGCCAATTTTTTTAAAAAAAAAACCTCATGCATGTAAATAAACCTGCCTATCTTACTCTATTAGAACAGGCCTCGTTCTTATTGCTACCCAATATAAATATTTTTTTCCACAAAAAAAAGTGCCAGTTTTCTCTTTACCTACAAAGGCTTGTGGGAAAGAAATCAGCTAAGGGCAGACCTGGGTTCAAATAGGGAGAACAGTTCTTCTGTCTTCCTTTTCTCAGTTATGCTTTTTCTAAAAAGATAACGATTGCATTCTAGTATTATTAAACATCTAGTGGTGAGTCCAGAATAGTAACTCTACAGAGACAGAGGATCATTTAAAGATCTAATGTTAAGAAGTGGACATTGGAACATTTCCAGATGTTCTAGAACAGGGGTCTCCAACCTTAAGACTTGTGGACTTCAGCTCCCAGAATTCCTTAGCCAGCTTTGTTGGCTGAGGGATTCTGGGAGTTGAAGTCCACAAGTTTTAAAGTTGCCATGGTTAGAGAGCCCTGTTCTAGAAAGACATTAGTGTAATTATTTCAAATGAGGTAGAAATATCCTTTACAATGTGTTACAAACTTGAGGGGGTAATTCAGTAGACTGATTGCATTTAAATTGTACCCAAATTTTTTAAAAAAAACAGTTGCACGGACCATACTGGGAGAAGAAAGCAGTGGTCATTCTCCTTTCAAGTTACTTTTCCATGTAACATACACTTTCAAGAAAGTAAATCCTAATTAACATCATGGAGTTTGTTTTCAAGAGAACATCCATAAAGTACCAAGTATGCTATCTCAGAACTTGGCAAGAGATTCATAAACGTTAGTTAGTTCCAAAACTAATTTAGCAGGCCTGAAATTTTCCAGAATTAAATGTAGGGCTGTAAAGCCTGAATATCACATATATCTTATAAAGACTTTGAATGCAGGTCCCCAAACTCTTCAGTGCTGGGTATATACAAGAATGACAAAATTATTAAATATTTGGGAAGTATTCCTATTAGTTATAAAAATCTGGGAACCAATCATACCAGTTAACCTTTACTGATTTAGTTTTTGTTCTCTGCTTCATAGATTACCAACTCAGCTACCCAGAGGGGGGACCCTTAGAAGTCAGTTTGTCTTATTATTATATTATGTTGTCCAAGAGTGAAGGGGGACACAATTTTCACTGGCTGCCACGTTTTTCTTCTCTTCAGAAAGTTGCCTTATAAGGAATTCATGGGTTCTGAATAGGTTCAGACTTGAAAAAAATGCTACTGATTTTAAAATGAGAATGGGCATTGCTTTTTTCCAGCATTTTTTTTTTTTTGGCTGTAATTGAAAACCTTAATTCACTTGGACGACGGTGTAAGAAACACCGTGAATACCTTAGGTAGTTCTCAAGGTATTATTTTATAATATGAACTGTGTTTATAATATGAACAAATGAACTGTGGCGTTAGTCTTCAAAGAGCTTTTAGGTCTTCCCCCTTTTATGTACAATGGAGCTCTGGTTTTGGGGAAGATGATCGCCTCTTCTTGCCTTCCCACTATCATCTACACCTCAGCAAGGATGAGGAAGGTGCTTTGGCTGTTATGGATCTGCATCGGGTCCATCCACATACAATACTTTGAACCGTGGGAATGTTTTGTTAGATACTGGGAATGGAAACAGGATGGCAAAACAAAATCACGTATCTCCTTTTTATTTCTGCTCTTTCACTCTGTAGCCAGAGTTTTATCCAAGCATTCTGATGGAACATAGTTACTGTCTTCTTGAGATGCTCAAATGCCATCCCTCTGTCTGCAATCTGGAGGGGGGGGGTTTCTTTTCATAAAAGTATGTCATCTTCCGGTTTAGATTATGTTCAATGTAACAAGGAAGCCATTTTTTCCTTGTCTTCTAAATTGTTATATAAATATGATGACTGCCGACCCCGGGTCAGTAAGCCCCGTAAGTGGTGAAGTCATAATTTCTGTAGTTCATGAACAGAAATATTCTCAGTTGTTGCACTGTCGGATATCGGGGGGAAGTTGCCTCATTTGACTATTTTAATTGGTTAGCATTACCTCCCAGTGACCAAAGTTTGAATGCAAGAAAACAGAACTAATAGCATTTTTAAGCAACTGCTGAGAGGAAAGAACATTTTTAAAAAGTTTATGTTCAACATTCTGAATTCTGTTTAAAAATTCTCTAGAGGGAAACAGAAAGAACCCAAAATGAATAACTACTAGTGACTTTCTCATTAATTACAGTCTGACAAGGAGTTGGCAGGTAAAAGGAGGAACTGTAGGTGGGGGAAACCTGTGGTTCACCACCACATTCCTTAAATTCATAAAAGCTGCAGAATATTTCACTGTTGGTCAGACTGGAATGGAGATAAAAATGTGAATTAAGAGGCAGAGTTGTTTGGACGTGACCTGAGATACTAGATGTGGCCAAGATAATGCACATTCTGAAAAGATCTAGAGTAGACTTCCCAGTCTGATACTCTCCAGATAGTTAGGACAGCAATTCTATGAATTCTTGGCCAGGATATTTTTTGGGGGAGTTGCAATTCTAACATCTCCAGAGAGCACCACATTCAAGAAGGTAATGAAGATATTGGATGAATGTAAACTCCATCTGCCAAAAAAAAAGAGATGTTTATTTTCAGAAGCATATAGCAAATTTTGATTTATAAGTCAGCTTTAATGCCTGTATTTCACAAATATATGAGAAAGGGGGGGAATTGATCTCTGGAACCCAACATTCTTTTGTGATTTCATCCTTTGGTGAATATATATTTTAAATCAATCTCTGTTTTCCTGGTGCTGAATTACATTCCTGATCCAGAACAATAGAAGAACATAGCTTATTGGGAGTGGGAAGGAATCATAAGAAAAACCCTCTTGAGAGATCAATAGGATCCAAAAATCCACTTCAGAAATCAATGGTTTTACTCCCTTAAAATGTAGTATGACAATTCATTAGATTATCATCGTATTAAATTTAATTATACTGAAATATTCCACTCCACCCTTCATATGTGTAATACATAAATGTGAAAGAAAATTATAGACTAGTAAGAGAGAACCATACCACAAGTGTTGAGAGCTAATCAGGATTTTCTCTTATACGGATGAGTTCCATATGTGAAAGGGTCTCAAACTGAGAAGTTATGAAGCATGACCCTACAACATCCTTCTTTCAAGGAACACTGTATGACATTCAGCACACAAAAGGAAATCCCTACGAAACAGCAGTGGATAGTATTGTGTATGACCTTGCAGTCAACCCACATATTCTTGCAGCACACAACTTCACTAAAGCCAAATTGTGCAGAGTTAGAGAGAGCAAGGAGGGAAGCCAGGGTCCTCTGAATTTATGATGCCAACCATTCTGTATCATCCACTAGATTGTTTCTGTAATTTTTAAGAAATAATTGTGCAGCAGTTCAAGTTTAGTTCTTGAAGGTGAAGTTTTCCATTCATTGCCTTGAGCATTTTCTGCCTCACAAATTCTGAATGAAATTCCACTGAAAGGACTATCCTTTCCAGGAGGAATTGTATGACTGCATAACCTTGAATGACTCGTATCTTTCTTCCAATACAAATCCCTTCTTTTCTGCTTGTAACAAATGTGTGATCAGTCAGGCCGAGCCACTATGTTTTAAAATCCTTTTAATCCTCTTTCTGGTAACAAAAACAATTATGAGTGATCTTTGAGGATTCTGTATAGGGCAGAACACCTGCAGCTTAATGTTTTATGCTAACAAACACGCCATGTGAGTCTAATGCCTCTTGGCATGTAAGAATGCTGTTGTGGAAGACGTCTGTAATAATGAGGCCCAACCTTAACCGTTGACCTTTTGCCTCCAAATCTAAATCTGTTTGTCTCTACTTCCAAACAGCCCAATGTATCATGGAAGTGTCAGCACAAATGATTTATTGTCCTGTTGGCAAGTCCTTTAATACAGCAGTGGCTCTTTCCTCTAGTCAGCGAAAAATCAGTCTTCCCTTTCAGAATTTCTTGATGACACAGTTCTGGGTCACTTGAAGTGAAAAGTCCATTTTCAAAACCTACCTTCCACCTGTGACCATAAAAATCTGTTCAGAGTACAACTTAAAAGCTTGAGCAGCTGCAATTTTAATGATTACTCAAGAGGATATAAATGTTTGCAACCATATTGGCAGTAATAAAAGGCTTCTCTTAATTTGTAATATTTTTCAAAGCATGTTACAGTTCTGCAAAATCTCCTCTCTTCTCTTCTTTTACTTTTCATTGTAAACTTTATACATTTACCAGAGTCACATTCCAGGCCAGCCTTACTGACCAAGGCAGCATCTGACCAACTCAAGGTTGCCACACTTAGTAAGGCTGTTAGCCAGAAATGGCTGAGCAAATATAAAGGCACCTTCCAAATGGCCAACTATTTAAAATTACAACTGCCAAAACATCTCAGGGAAACATTTACCTGAGCAAGATTCGAACAGCTTGAGACAATAGCTAAATTCAGGAGATTCCATTCTATCCCATACAATGAACGTACATGTATCTGTGGAGCTGAAGCGGTAGAAGATATATATTATTCGATTGCTGTTTATATAAGGGGGCGAGAGATAAGTACCTTGATCCACATATTAAATGTATGGCCCCATGGAAGACCCATATTAAACAACATATCTCATATGTGGCCAGACTCTGAAAACAACATTTAATACAGCACAATTTCTGACTAAAATGATCCAACTGAGATCGGCATATGTGGGCCTGATTCGAGGAAACTGCAGGGGTGATAAAGAAATATAATTTTATGTCATTTTATTCTATTTTATATATTTATGTATCAAATCATTGCATTTTATCCTATAACTATTGTATATTACCTACTCTCATTTTAAATTGTTTGTTTAGAATTTTATTGGTAATATGTGTTTGAACCTGTACATTGATGTGGTCTGTAGGCTAATCAATAAATAGATATATACAGTGGTAGGATTCAAACAATTTAACAACCGGTTCTCTGCCCTAATGATTTTTTCCAACAACCAGTTCACCAAAGTGCTCAGAAAGTTAACAACTGGTTCTCCCGAAGTGGTGCGAACTGGCTGAATCCCACCACTGGATATATATAAGGTTGACTCAGCCTTCCAGCCTTCCAAGGTCAGTAAAATGAGGACCCAGATTGTCGGGGGCAATATGGTGACTGTAAACCGCTTAGCGAGGGCAGTAAAGCACTGTGAAGCAGTATATAAGTTTAACTGCTATTGCTATCACCTAGAAGAAATAGAGAATGCAAACCAGGAAGGGCTACATCTAGCAGGGCCAGGATTTTCCATTCTGTTTTTTGTTTCTGTTTGTAATTCTGTTGAGCAAAATTTAAAATTTACGCTAGTTTTTTTCTGGTACTTTTCAATCACGAAATGATGATAAACAATGCAATCAAAATTTAGCAAAGTTTTTAGAACAATTTTGAGGGTACAACCTGCCCATTCATCCTGCGTTTTCAGTACATGTAGCAAAATGGTTTGAGATACCATTAACTCTAGTTTAAAGCAGGGGTCCCCAATCCCTGGGCCACAGACTGGTATTGGGCTTTGGTCCATTCAGAACCAGGTTATGTAAGCGGCAGGCAAGCGCATTCACACAGCTCCATTTATGCAAGTGCTCACGCAAATGGAACTGCATGCATAAGCATGTGGACCTGCGTCTCACACAGAACCTCTCCCCTTCCCCCCACTCTGCAAAGCTAGAAAAGTTGGGGACGACAGGTGTAAAAATAAAACAATATGGTAATAAAATGGCCGATCTTTAAAATATGAACAATTGTATTTCCATGCTTTTTTCACTCAAGAAAAGATCATATGCTTAAAAATAATCATCTGATCTGGGCAACTTTTCAAAATACAGTTATTTAAGAGTTATAGGGAAGTATTTTGAAAAAATAAGAATGCAGTATTTTAGAAAAATAAGACCATGAAATGCTGTAATATACTATAGAGTTAGGTCCAAAGAGGCCTTAGTCAACCAAAATCATAGACAAAATTAGTTTGATTGGATAAAATACATTTTTTTTGTTTTGTTTACATTTATACCCCGCCCTTCTCCGAAGACTCAGGGCGGCTTACATTAATCAATACATATAATATGAAATATTTATGAACAGGTATCTTTGTGATAGAATGACTAATTGTTGTGGCTCCAGCCCCCCTGCCCCCGGGCCTGGCCCCCTGCCAGAAAGTGACTCAGAGAGTGAGGGGGAAGGGCCGTCAGGGCTCCCCTCTGCAGGGTCGGCCTCTCTGGCTCAGCTCCAGGAGCCAGAGGCAGGCCAGGTGAAGGAGGTGACGAGGCCTCTGTCTCCTGTATCTCCCCCCGCCCAGGCAACGCTTCCAGACCCAGCTTGGACAATCAGTCCTGGTTAGATCCAAGGTTTCATAGAAAAGAGAGGCAGGAACAACAAAAAAGGGGTGGGGCAGGCCTAGAGAGTGCTGAGTCACGAAGCCACATCCCACCGGGTATAAAAGCATGAGGGGCTGCTCTACTACTTTGTGATGGACAAACTGACTGGTGGAAACTTGAGCTGAACTATTTAACTGAGCATTTGGCCTGGATTGGTGTTTGTTCCTGACTTCCTGGTTGCTCAGGTAACAAGCTTCTGTCACGCCGGCATCAGGGAAGATAAAGAAAACCTTGGCAGACAATCGCTGGTTTGCTGCCAGAGCTGATAGCTGCCGTGGACTAAATTGATGGCTAACTGAGTCAGTTCACGTGTCTCCCGGACTGAGGTGGGGGGGACAGAACACTAATAGAACTTGGGAGCACAGAGAGCATCAAGAGAATTTAAAAGATACAGAGCCATTACAAAACTAATATTACGTCCAAGTACAGGAGAGGTATGAGAAACTCTCATAACTCCACTAAGCATAAATTGTGTAGGATAATTACTTTGGTAAGATTTCAAAAGGATGTTATAATTACGCTACTAGTAAAAAGACCTTTGCAGAAATCCAAGTGGTTCTTGTTTTACTGAGTTTCCCAGCCTTGCAAGGTTTGGCAAGAATCTTTTCTCTAACCGCTCTGTTTCATAAGATCTGCTAGGCATCCCATCACAATTTTTGAAATTTTTGATCATCTACCACCTAATCCCAAATTCTCTGGCATTCTTTCTCCGAGGTTGAAGCCCTATTTATTTTTACTTAATCAATGAAATGTACTTCAGAGAATATCGAAGTAAGCTGTAGTATGCACATGGTTTCCACTGGATCAATTATATATTGATAAGAGCTGAATGAAAGCAAGCCTACTGGAATAGCTTTATTTCTTAATTAAATTAGTTTGGTAATTTAGATTAATGTTTTTACATCATTTCTGAAGCCAAAATATAAATAGAATAGAATAACAGAGTTGGAAAGGACCTTGGAGGTCTTCTAGTCCAACCCCCTGCTCAGGCAGGAAACCCTACACCACTTCAGACAAATGGTTATCCAATCTCTTCTTTAAAACTTCCTGTGCTGGAGCACTTACAACTTCTGGAGGCAAGTTGTTCCACTGATTAATTGTTCTAACCATCAGGAAATGTCTCCTTAGTTCTAGGTTGCTTCTCTCCTTGATTAGTTTCCATCCATTGCTTCTAGTCTGGCCTTCAGGTGCTTTAGAGAATAACTAAAACTTGCTGCAAATATTTTTAGACAGTCAACCATTGAAATTAGACAGAAGCTCCAAATCAGATTATGTCTGATGTCATTGAATGTTTTTTTAATTTACAAATCCTTCCCTTCTAACTATCATCTGACAAAGCTGTGTATAACTTAAGAAGCTATATTGTTTAAAATTTTGATGATTATTATTTTACTCAGTTTACCTGAGTGTATATGAAAGGATTTATCTATCACCAAACAAAAAACATATGTGTTCCTGTACACATATGTCATAGAGAAAAGAATCCATGAAAAAAAAGTAAATATGGGCACTCAGGTACAGCCAGACTTGAAATTTATCAGAGAAGGAAAAAGCAATAATGCACTAGCTGTATTTATCCAAGCCTTACTGTCATTCTTCCAAGCAATTTGGATTATGCCCCCCTGCTTAATGTCTATGGAGATTCTCAATCATCCAGTCATGGTTGTCCCAAAGGTGCTTTTTCAGGAGGCAACTGGACTTCCTGGTTGCTCAGGTAACAAGCTTCTGTCACTCCGGCATCAGGGAAGATAAAGAAAACCTTGGCAGACAATCGCTGGTTTGCTGCCAGAGCTGATAGCTGCCGTGGACTAAATTGATGGCTAACTGAGTCAGTTCACGTGTCTCCCGGACTGAGGTGGGGGGGACAGAACACTAATAGAACTTGGGAGCACAGAGAGCATCAAGAGAATTTAAAAGATACAGAGCCATTACAAAACTAATATTACGTCCAAGTACAGGAGAGGTATGAGAAACTCTCATAACTCCACTAAGCATAAATTGTGTAGGATAATTACTTTGGTAAGATTTCAAAAGGATGTTATAATTACGCTACTAGTAAAAAGACCTTTGCAGAAATCCAAGTGGTTCTTGTTTTACTGAGTTTCCCAGCCTTGCAAGGTTTGGCAAGAATCTTTTCTCTAACCGCTCTGTTTCATAAGATCTGCTAGGCATCCCATCACAATTTTTGAAATTTTTGATCACCTACCACCTAATCCCAAATTCTCTGGCATTCTTTCTCCGAGGTTGAAGCCCTGTTTATTTTTACTTAATCAATGAAATGTACTTCAGAGAATATCGAAGTAAGCTGTAGTATGCACATGGTTTCCACTGGATCAATTATATATTGATAAGAGCTGAATGAAAGCAAGCCTACTGGAATAGCTTTATTTCTTAATTAAATTAGTTTGGTAATTTAGATTAATGTTTTTACATCATTTCTGAAGCCAAAATATAAATAGAATAGAATAACAGAGTTGGAAAGGACCTTGGAGGTCTTCTAGTCCAACCCCCTGCTCAGGCAGGAAACCCTACACCACTTCAGACAAATGGTTATCCAATCTCTTCTTTAAAACTTCCTGTGCTGGAGCACTTACAACTTCTGGAGGCAAGTTGTTCCACTGATTAATTGTTCTAACCATCAGGAAATGTCTCCTTAGTTCTAGGTTGCTTCTCTCCTTGATTAGTTTCCATCCATTGCTTCTAGTCTGGCCCTCAGGTGCTTTAGAGAATAACTAAAACTTGCTGCAAATATTTTTAGACAGTCAACCATTGAAATTAGACAGAAGCTCCAAATCAGATTATGTCTGATGTCATTGAATGTTTTTTTAATTTACAAATCCTTCCCTTCTAACTACCATCTGACAAAGCTGTGTATAACTTAAGAAGCTATATTGTTTAAAATTTTGATGATCATTATTTTACTCAGTTTACCTGAGTGTATATGAAAGGATTTATCTATCACCAAACAAAAAACATATGTGTTCCTGTACACATATGTCATAGAGAAAAGAATCCATGAAAAAAAAGTAAATATGGGCACTCAGGTACAGCCAGACTTGAAATTTTTCAGAGAAGGAAAAAGCAATAATGCACTAGCTGTATTTATCCAAGCCTTACTGTCATTCTTCCAAGCAATTTGGATTATGCCCCCCTGCTTAATGTCTATGGAGATTCTCAATCATCCAGTCATGGTTGTCCCAAAGGTGCTTTTTCAGGAGGCAACTGGACTTCCTGGTTTTTCTTTCTTTCTTTTCTTCTTCAAAAAGCACTGTTGGGACTCCCCTGCTTAACATACATGTTATCTTTATACTGAGCTTATAGAGTTGGCATGAGCCATGATCAATGGCTCAATTTTATTCAGAGAATATTCTAGTTTTATGGGATTTTGGACTTGGCAGCTTTGGTGATACTCTTAAACTGGATTGTCATTTTCACTTCTCTTTGAAATAGAGTTTTAATATGAATGAATAAGGGTTACAAGGTGGGAAAATTTTTAGTTTACTTAGTTAGCTGCTTTCTTTTGCATGGCAAAAGGTTCCTGTTTTCTTTCAGGTAGGAAATTTCTCTTGATCTGGAGCCAAAAGTTCTCGAAAAAAAGAACTTTTCAGGATGTTGGCTTACAGAAGCAATAGGATAGGACATTATCAAGAATTGAACCTTTGATAAGCTTGTCCCTATTAAAGTATCTGGATTTAAGGTGAATCAGCAAAAGACAAAGATGATAACTAAAAATATGAATATACAACAAAAAGAAGAGTTAGAAAGAACTACAGGTTTTGAAATTGTTAAAAAGGTTAAATATTTAGGAATATATATTACAGCTTCAAATGTTAAATTATACAAAAATAATTATGAGGTATTGTGGCAGAAGGTATGGAAAGAAATGGAGAGTTGGAAGAAGTTACAACTATCTTTGCTGGGAAGAATAGCGGCTATAAAAATGAATGTTTTGCCCAGGTTTTTATTTTTGTTTCAAATGATACCGGTGCTTAAGAATGATATTAAATTACAGGAATGGCAAAAGGGGATTAGTAAATTTGTATGGATGGGCAAAAAACCAAGAATAAAATTAAAAATAATGCAGGATATAAGGGAAAGGGGGGGTCTTAAAATGCCTAATTTAAAATTGTATTATGAAGCAGTTGTCTTATCATTAATTACTGATTGGATTAATTTAACTGAGGAAAGAGTTTTGAATATAGAAGGTTATGGTTTGTTATATGGGTGGCATGCTTATTTATTATATGATAAGAAAGTAGATAAAATATTTAAAAATAATATAATTAGAAATGCATTATTGAGGGTTTGGAGGAAATATCAATATAAATTAGATGGAAAGATTCCAATATGGGTTTACCCCGCAGTTCTTTTTACTAGGAATAATTATGGATTGTACAGCTATAGAGACTAAATTGATTTTGAACTTAATAACAGCCGCAAGACTTTTGATTGCTCAATATTGGAAGAAAGAAGAATTACCTACAATTAAAGAATGGACACTTAAAGTATCAAATCTGGCAGAAATGGCAAAAATCTCTGCTTACTTGAAAGACTATACACAAGAAAAATATATTTTAGAATGGAAAATGTGGATTGATTATATTCAAAATAAGTATCAGATAAAAAAATATCGAATAGCATATGAGTAAATTTAGGAAATAATTTGCATTAGATATATTTCTGAAGGAGAGGGGAATTGAGAGTGTGACTAAGTGTGGAGAGACTAGAGATTATAATTTAGGAATTATTTTAGATTATGATTGTTAGTTTTGATACCCTGCATTTTGTTCTGGGAAGTCGGGGTGGGGGTGGGGGTAAGGGGAGGGAATTGGGGGTTGAGGCTAGTGATGGAGTGATGGTTAATGTACAGGATTATTGAAGATGTTAAAATATAATTAATGTAGGGTCGGGTCTGCCCAGTTGCCATTTCAGAACGGTGGGGAGGGAAAAAAGAGAGAGTAGGAGGTAGGAAAGAGGAGAAGAGGAAGGAAGAGGGGTAGAAGAGGGAGAAGGAGTGTAGGGTGGAGGGAGGAGAGGAGGTAGATAAGAGAAGGAGAGGAAGGTTTGGAAAGTAAAAGAAGGTAGAAGAGGGAGAGTGTTAAAAAGGGGGGGGTGACTGGGCAGGCCCGACTAATTGTATATAACTGTACATTGGATGAATTATTTGATATGATTGTAAAAATAAAACTTTAAAAAAAAAAAAGCACTGTTGGGACTCCCCTGCTTAACATACATGTTATCTTTATACTGAGCTTATAGAGTTGGCATGAGCCATGATCAATGGCTCAATTTTATTCAGAGAATATTCTAGTTTTATGGGATTTTGGACTTGGCAGCTTTGGTGATACTCTTAAACTGGATTGTCATTCTCACTTCTCTTTGAAATAGAGTTTTAATATGAATGAATAAGGGTTACAAGGTGGGAAAATTTTTAGTTTACTTAGTTAGCTGCTTTCTTTTGCATGGCAAAAGGTTCCTGTTTTCTTTCAGGTAGGAAATTTCTCTTGATCTGGAGCCAAAAGTTCTCGAAAAAAAGAACTTTTCAGGATGTTGGCTTACAGAAGCAATAGGATAGGACATTATCAAGAATTGAACCTTTGATAAGCTTGTCCCTATTAAAGGATGTTGACATTGCATACATGATTTCATACAGCTAGACCGTTATTAAAAAAAAACTACTATTGTAATGTGATAACCTAGGAACATGTATTCAAGGCATATTTTACCATGCTATTTCTTGACACCGTTTGTTTTTCTCATTCTGCTTGTGAAAGCTTGTAGAATAGTTATCCTTGCATTGTTTTTTGTTTTTGCAATCTTATGACATTTTAAAATCAACAAATGTACTTTAGCCTAATCTTTCTTGGGTTTGGTTCACAGAATTTCATGTTAGAATATGTTTGTGATTCTTAAGTGTCAAAAGTCCTTTCTTCCGAAACAATATATTTTTGTATCACTCTACTGGATTTGTACTGATAATACATCTGTCGATCCTTTTTTTCCTCCTTTCTTTTCCATTAATTTTGTTTTATTGCTGCCAACGGCTGGAGAAAGTGATTTCACCAATTGCCCACCAATTTTCCACAGAATGCAAAATCCAGAATTATTAGGAAAAGCACTGTGGGAGACACCAAGACAGTCACAGACGACACCCCCAAACACCAGAAGCAAATTAAAGAAAACAGACAGCTTGTTTTGCCATTGGAGGAGAAAGCAAACTCCTTGATTCATGAGACATCCTCCATATTCCTCCCAACACACTCATGTTTTGATACCAGTTGAAATTGTGCCAGATGGGGCCTATTTAGTCTGGTTTTATGTTCATTCCAATATGAATACAAACTCCTTGTTTATTCTTAGAGCCACTCAAGGGGTGAGAGCAATAGAAAATCCTTGAGCCTGTTAAGTCTTAGACAACATCATCCAGTGGTAAAATGGTCATGTTTGTTCCCCACTCTACATATTTATCAGCATTTGGCATGATATCATTACACGATATTTTAAATGCTAAAAGAGAGAATGGGTCTGTAGTGGCATGCCAAAACTCTTTCAAGAGGACAGTGAATTGGCTCACTGTAAGAAGTGGATTAAAATCAACAAAAGCAGTGTTTGTTTCTCCTTCACTCTCACACAAATTTGAGAAAAACCTTGAATGTCACTAGGTAAAGTATAGGAAATGTCAAGAGGCACATATCACAGTGCTCAAAGGGTCATAAAATGCATCTTGATATTTGATGTGAATAGTTTATCTGACAAGAAATGAAACACAGGCAGATAATTCTTTTTCTGAAACTGGCATTTATGGACTGGGGCTGGTGGGGGTCATTATTTGGAGCAAAGGAGAATTACCTGTATTAGCTTCAGAGAAGGCATTTTCCCCATGACCAGAGTAGTGGATAAAAGGCTTTAATTCTCTTCCATACATATTTCCATTAATAATCTACCTATGTCTGATGGATCCCAGAAGACATATCTTCTGCTGTGATACTCATATATAACTGATATGTAACTCATATAACATGACTGTAATTTTGTTGCTTTTATCCTTACAATTTATATTGATATTCATTGTTTCCTGATTGCTTATTTGTACCCTATGATTATTATTAAATGTTGTACATTAGAATTCTTGATGATCTTTTCTTTATGTACACCGAGAGCACATGCACCAAGACAAATTCCTTGTGTGTCCAATCACACTTGGCCAATAAAAAATTCTAGTCTAGTCTAGTGTAGTCTAGTCTAGTCTAGTCTAGTGTAGTCTAGTCTAGTCTAGTCTAGTCTAGTCTAGTCTAGTCTATTCAACATTATTTCCCCTGAAACTAGATTGGCCCCATCCCTTTTGACTTTTTGTAAGGATATCAAGATCCAGTTATGCTTGGGGTTCCCAGAAGATTGGAGATCTGTCCTTAGTGAAGGAGCCATTTTTATCTTTCCTTCACCCAGGTTTAGTATTTTTGCTTTTATTCTGTTACTGTGGCTTTTTAGATTTTTGAATTTATATTGGTTGTTTTATTTATTGTGTGCAAAAGTGCTTTTTCCAAAAGCCAACCGGACTTTCTTGGGAGGGGGGGCTTTCTTTGAAAACATTTTGCTTCTTATCCAAGAAGCTTCATTTGATTTCAAGGCTTCCCTGACTCTTCTTGTTCTCTGAGGATGAATCTTCAATAAAGGTTATGATATTCAGGGAAGAAAATCTGTTGCCTCTTGTCAAAAATAGCTGTTGTTTCTTGTCAAGAGGTATTCAAAATGTTATTCATTCCAGCCTACAGCACATATTGCTTAGAAGAATATGTGTTGTTATTTCACAGGAAGATGATCTGGCACAAGGCTTGCCACAAGCCACAGAAATTGTTCACAACAAATCCAGTTGTACAAGCATGTACTTGAATGTCCTATAGAAAATCCACAGTACACCACCATGATTCTAAATTGTGGGTCCAACCATAACTCAATTCTTGGAGTCCCAAATTTGTTCCATACTTTTGGCAGCATTCTGCCTCAGTCCCTGATTTTTTACTCCACCTTTCTTGTTTCCCTGATCTATTTAATGCTAGCCATCTGTTTGCAGTCAGCCTTAAAAACTATAACTAAATTAGCATTCCTGCTGAAACATATTCCCCAAGTGGTTGAGCTCTCCATCGTGGACATAGTCCATTAATGTTTCTGGAGGATCAGATAGAGCATCACTTTCATTTGCACGAAACAGCATTTCATACCAACAAATAAACAATAATGGATAACTTTAAAAAAAAAAAAGAACACCAGATCTGAGAGGTTGAATTATTCCTTTTCCTCTAACCTCTGCATTCTGGCTAGTTTAGATCTAAGTATGTATCAGTTTTCCCATTCACACATAAACACTTCTTGCCCTAGAGTGCATGGCCAATAGTGAATTATAATAGTTTTAGTCAACACTCCTAGAAGGCACCAGATATTTGCTTTTGTTGGTATCCATCTCAGTTTTCCTGTCTAGAAATAAAAATAAATTTTTGAACATTGACCTCAGAAGGGAAAGGTTAGAAAAACACCTTAAGGGCCACAATGAGAATTATTCTACGCATCTGATAGATAAAATCAGTCAGATTTGCTCTGAGCTGGACTCTGGCTATGGAGATCCTATTTAATAATAATAATAATAATAATAATAATAATAATAATAATAATAATAATAATAATAATAATAATAATAATAATGTTTTAATTTGTATACCGCCCTTCTCCTGAAGGACTCAGGGCAGTGAACAGACCAATAAAATACAAACAGAAACATACACCATAATTAAAACATGAAGTGACTAAGGTGTGTACTGGCTTGGTTGCTGGAGAGGAGTTTGAACCTTGGAGTCCTGAAAAAGTGGGCATAATCCTTGGAGCTATAAGATTGGTCATTCTTGTCTTTCCTGTTTGCTGAAGGCTTTCCAGAGACAGCATGTAGTAGGGTCTGAGTGGTATGTAATTCTTGAGTGAAAGGATGAGGTTCTAAGCTGCCTTGAATGAAGCGATGGACTGTCTCCTCCTCAAGAAACAGGATCCAACAATTCTGGACAACTTTCATCTGATCTCCAACTTCCCCTGTGATGAAAGATTGTGATGAAGATGATGAGGCTGTCAATTCAAAGAGTCCTGAATGACACAGATTATCTGTACCTCTTACAGCTATATTTCAGGACCAGATATAATATAAAATATTGGTTGAACTTGTTAATTTGTGGCAGTCTAGCCTTTTTTGATCTTTTAGCAGATTTTAATACCACGTTTATCGTATTCTTCAGGGCCAACTCAGGAAGTAGAAGTAAGTGGCATAGAGTTGTGGTGGTTGTGCTCTTTCTTTCAGGTCAGTTGTTTCAGTCAGTGTTAACAGTGAGAAGAGATCTAGCCCTACACCCTTATTTTTTTTAGGATATTGTAGGGTTCAGCACTCTTTTCACTCTTACTTAATGTCTACATGGAGCCATTGGCAGAAGTCATCTGATGATATGAAGTCTGTTCATGGTCACCCATGACTTAGTAGATTCTCACATTAGTGCAGTGTGCATTACATGGAGCTACCTTTCAGAACAGATTGCAGAACTAACATGGGTAGTTACGCATCTTGGTATACCCATGCAACACCTATGTTCTATAAATTTTGCAAATTAGAGGTCACATTCTGGGTGTAACCCAGGGTCCTGGTTTCACCTATAAATCCTTTCATGCTACAGGACCAGTATATATTTTTTTTTGTTTACATTTATACCCCGCCCTTCTCCGAAGACTCAGGGCGGCTTACAGTGTATAAGGCAATAGTCTCATTCTATTTGTATATTTTTACAAAGTCAACTTATTGCCCCCCCAACAATCTGGGTCCTCATTTTACCTACCTTATAAAGGATGGAAGGCTGAGTCAACCTTCAATTTAAAAGACTCTCCAGCTGCTCAAAAAAATCAGACAGGATTGGAATGCTTTGAGTCCCATTTATTTAACACTAGCATCTTATAAGACCCAAAAAACATGCTTTCCATGTCACTGCACTTGTCCTATAGAACAGCATCTTCCTGCTAGTCTTTACAAGCATTGTAGATTTGAATTTTTCCTGGGAAATTGGGTTATTCCTGGGTATTTCCTGGAGAATCACTGTATGTTTTGTGATTTATTGCGCCCAGTATTATATAGGTGCTATGTAGTTTTCTACTGGTTTGATGGATCTTTATTCATAATATATTTTCAGGTTGCTTAAAGAGTCACTTAAAGAGTGGGTGGCCATGTAAATTGAATTTTTAAACTGTATGCAACCAATTTTCAATAATTAGGGCAAACCACAAAAAGGGCCTTGAGGCCACATGGACCTCTGGATCTCAAGTTGCCTTTCTCTGTGTTATGGAAATGTATCTGTCTTAATAGTTTACATTTATAAATAAAGTACTTATTTCAAAGACAACCAAAAGTCTAAGATATTCTTTTTTTAAAAAAAGAAATCAATCTCTATCACAGGGGACTAGAATGTCTCACAATTTAGGGAAATTGTGACCATTTATAAATATAGGAATGCAAGTGCTGCCCAGACATTTGTCATGGATTATTTTGAATGTCTCTTTTATGGTATTTCCTACAAAGTACAATATTCAGGGGACAAAAACAGGAAAGGAAAGTAAGGAAGTATTTTCAATTTTGACCTCAAACAAAAAGTGTTTAGGAACCTGCTAATTTTTAAAATTTCATGCAGTCCATAAATCTCACTCTTCATCTTTTGCTTTGTTTTGTTGACGTTTCTTGTTTTTACTTGATAACTATGAAATGGTATTATAATAATGGTGGGAATGGTAGTGGTAGTGATGTTTGGGCCTTTCTGGTTTTCTGAGAACACCTGCCAATATCTCCTGGTTAACCTGAAGAGTCATCATATCTGCTGTTCAGATTCACATCATTGATTCCTACTGATGAAGGAAGAGGAAATTACAGGCTAAGATATATGAATGAATATGAATGAATGAATATTTTAATTTGTATACCGCCCTTCTCCTGAAGGACTCAGGGCAGTGAACAGGCAGATAAAAAACAACCCTTAAAAAACTGATTTAAATTAGCCCAAATATTAAAATAACTTAAACCCCCATAAAATTACAAAAATTTAAAAGCCCATCGAATTCAGTTAAAATTTAAGGATAAAAATCAAGCTAGTCCAGCCATACGAAATAAATAGGTTTTAAGTTCGCGGCGAAATGTCCTAAGGTCAGGTAGTAATCGGAGTCCGAGGGGAAGTTCGTTCCACAGGGTCGGAACCCCCACAGAGAAGGCCCTCCCCCTGGGGGCCGCCAGTCGACACTGTTTGGCTGACGGCACCCTGAGGAGTCCCTCTCTGTGGGAATGCACCGGACGATGGGAGATAGAAGCCGGCAGTAGATGGTCCCGTAGATAGCCCGGTCCTAAGCCATGGAGCGCTTTAAAGATGGTAATCAATACCTTGAAGCGCACCCGGAAAACAACAGGTAGCCAGTGCAGTCTGCGCAGGATAGGTGTTACGTGGGAGCTCCGAACCGCTCCCTCAATAACCCGCGCAGCCGCATTCTGAACTAGCTGAAGTCTCCGGGTGCTCTTCAAGGGGAGCCCCATGTGGAGCCCCATATTAGATCAGGGGTCTCCAACCTTGGCAACTTTAAGACTTTTGGACTTCAACTCCCAGAATTCCTCAGCCAGCTTTGCTGGCTGAGGAATTCTGGGAGTTGAAGTCCACAAGTCTTAAAGTTGCCAAGGTTGGAGGCCCCTGTATTAAGTATATTGGAGAAAGAGCTACAGCTGGGCTATCATTTTGGGTGACACTTATAGCATTTCAAACTGGTCTCAGAATTTCACATGACCACAACTCAAAACTTAAGCACGATTCTTCCGCATTAGTTTTGGGCTGAAGAAAATCATCGTGTAAAAATACTGGGAACGCCAGTCATGAACATGCCAGACTTACAAATTATCAGTTTATTTCTGGCAAACTCTAATTCATCATTCATTCATTCTTGCATGCAAATATATGGACTGTTAAAGAGATAGAATGATTGGAGAATAGTTCCTGGAAATAAACGTTCTTTTAGTGAGAAGCATTTCTGAAAAGGGATGATCATGTTGGGAGCAAAAGTTTAAGTTGCATATTTAGGGCAGCTTTCCCGAGCCTGTTGCCCTCCAGATGTGTTTGACTTCAAATCCCATATTCCCATAATCTAGGAATCCAATTGGCATAATCAAAAAGTTACTATCCAACACATCTGGTGGACACCAAGTTGGGAAGGCTATTTCGAGTGATCAGATGTATCAGAAAGAACATGTATCTCAAACAAAGCTCATAAATAAAGGGCGTGAAACCTGATGCAGATATAGGTTTATTTTCCCTACATTTGCACCTACATAAATCTATAGAGAGAAAAATGAATGGAACTACTGACACAATTACAGGGACTAAGATGCTACTAACTTTTAAGTTACATACAGATGAATAAGTCTACAGTATTTTCTTTAAGTTTTTGAATAACTAATCCTCGGCATGTGGGCTCTTTGAATAAACTTTCAATACAGTAAGGCATTATTCTTTTCTTTATTGCTTCCTAGACTTGGGTTACATGTTTCAGAAGTGAAAAAGTCTATTGTTTGCTGGATATTTCCATTGCTAATTCTGCTCTGAACTATGAACTGACTTGTGGCTTTACATAATAGATAGTTTATGGCTCTTCAGAATCCTTGGATTACCTTTCATTGTGATAATTTTGCTGTCTTTTTAAAGCAATTCCAGAGTAGGAAACTGTTTTGCAATGCCTACTGGGGCTAGGTGTTCTGGTTTAAACTGGTTCCCTTATTGAGCCATGTGATTTCTTATAATGGTGAACTCTCAACTAATAAGGCTGACACACCCTTAGGAATTGTTCCATTATGTTCCAACTTACACATTAAAAATCCAGCATGGATCATATTTCCATCTGCAGACATTGTATATGGTTCCAAATATTTGGACTGAGCGTGGGACTTTGAATTCATTGACCACAGACTTTTATTTCATGTGGGTGGCAGTTTAATGTTTCCAGAAGACTAAACAGCACCTCCAAAACAAGCTTGTTGCAAGGGTTTTGCATTTTTCATTCCTCTCAGCAAATCAGTACTCGAGGTAGGCAAGGTGGTAGCCTTCCAGTGTTTTGGACTACAGTTTCCTCATGCTGACTGAGGGTGATAGAAGTTGAAGTCCAATACATCTGGAAGATATTGAGTCACTTGCCTTTGATCTACAGAATCCACGGTAGGTTTTTTTCCCCTTCTTCATTGATAGACCATCTTACCTGACAGGGACTGGGACCTAGAAACCCCCTCCCCGCACTTATTTATCTAAAGAATATTATATGGATACATTGAAAGATTGCAAAAAAAAAGAGGACAAGAGGGAAAAAAAACCACTCCCAGAGTATTTGTAGCTGTGTTTAAAAATCTTCATCTGGGGTTCTTAACAAGCATAAACAAAATCAACACTTCATTATATTACACAAAAGAAATGCCTCCTATGGCAATTCTTGTAAAGGAGTGGAAAATAATTTCAGAAGCCATTTTTCTTCTTCTATGTATTTAAAAACATGTTAACACTCTTAGAATTTCACATGCTGCTATTTTTATTATGGTTCTTATGTGCTAAATTGATTGTAGCTGTTATTGTTGCTATTGGTTTTAGTGTTTGGGTGCGATAATGTATGTTGCTTTTATTGTGTTGTTTATTATATGTTTTATTGATTAGAAAACCTAGAAGCACACTAAATAATAAAAGTCCATCAAACTAGTAAAATATGACCACACAAATAGCTTTGGATTTCAGCCCTTATCGTCTCCTTTTGTGTATTGTAAACTACAAGCCAATCTTGTAAAAAAAAAAAGCGATCTGGGATCTTAAACAGACTAAGAAATCGCATTAAAACCCCTCTGCCTTCAATTTTCCTAACAAATATACGCTCACTTGCAAATAAGATGGATGAAATACTCCTCTTAAACAAATACTATTCTGATTTTCGCAATTCAGCAGTCCTATGCTTCTCTGAAACCTGGTTAAATGAATCAATTGAAGATAGCAGCCTGAACATTCCAGGGTTTCAGATTGAACGATCAGACAGGATTCCAGAAACATCTGGTAAAAAGAAAGGAGGAGGCCTATATATTAACAGCAACTGGTGTCAAGATTTTAAAATAATTTACAAATTCTGTGAAAACAATTTAGAGACTCTAATTATCAACTGCAAACCATACTATTCGTCTCGTGAATTTTCCTAATTTCTTCTAATTGCTGTTTATGTCCCACCACAAGCCTGTGTAAACAAGGCATTACGAACTCTAGCTGACCAAATCATGGAAGCTGAAGCCAAACACCCTGATTCACTGGCCATTGTTTTGGGAGATCTAAACAAGGCAAACTTAAGGAAAGAGCTACCAAAATACTTTCAGCATGTCAATTGTCCCACCAGAGGCAAGAATACTCTAGACCATTGCTACACAACACTAAAAGATGCTTATCGGTCTTTACCACGTGCAGCTGTAGGACACTCTGATCATTGCATGATTCACCTTGTACTTGCTTACAGGCAAAGACTTAAAACCATAAAACCAATAATTAAATCAGTGAAGACCTGGACGGAGGAGGCAAAATTAAAGCTGCAGGCATGTTTTGACTGCACTGATTGGAATATTTTTGAAGATACCTCTGCAGACCTGGATGAACTCACAGATACTGTAACATCATATGTCAGCTTCTGTGAAGACCTATGTGTACCTACAAGGAACTTGCGAATATACAGTAACAACAAACCTTGGTTCACACCTAAACTTAAGCAGCTACGACATTCCAAAGAGGAAGCCTACAGAAAAGGTGATAAAATGCTGTACAATCAGGCCAGAAATGCACTAACAAGGGAGATCAGAGCAGCAAAAAGAAGCTACTCTGAAAAGCTAAAGAATCAGTTTTCAGCAAATGAACCAGCAAACATGTGGAAAACTCTTAAAAATATCACCGGCTATGGCAAACCTCCTTCCCAGGCTGAAGGTAATCAACAACTGGCAGATGACCTGAATGAGTTTTACTGCAGGTTTGAAAGGAAACTACAGCCACCTATCTCCACAACCCCCATCTCAGACACACCAACAACAGCCAAGCCTCCTACAACTGACCCCATTTCATTGGGTTCACAACCCCTAGTGATCACAGAAAAGGAAGTGCAGGACCTATTTCACAGACAAAAGCCAGGAAAAGCTCCAGGCCCAGACAAGATAACTCCTTCTTGCTTAAAAGTCTGTGCTGACCAATTGGCCCCCATCTTCACCCATATTTTCAATAAATCACTAGAGATGTGCTATGTTCCTTCTTGCTTCAAACGCTCTACCATCATCCCAGTACCGAAGAAGCCCACCATCAAGGAACTGAATGACTACAGACCAGTTGCTTTAACATCTGTAGTCATGAAAGCCTTTAAAAGGCTAGTGCTTTCCTACTTGAAAACCATCATGGATCCGCTGTTAAACCCCTTGCAATTTGCATACCGAGCAAATAGATCAACAGATGATGCTGTTAATATGGCTCTGCACTACATCCTACAACATCTTGAGTCTCCAAAGACCTATGCAAGGGTCCTTTTTGTAGACTTTAGTTCAGCATTCAATACCATCATTCCAGATATTCTTCTAACTAAGCTAAACCAGCTACAGGTACCGGAACAGACTTGTAAGTGGATCACAAGCTTCCTAACAATCAGGAAGCAGCAGATGAAGCTAAGCAAGATCACATCAAATACCTGTACAATTAGCACAGGGGGCCGCCAAGGCTGTGTGCTCTTCCCACTTCTCTCTGTATACCAATGACTGCATCTCCAACGACCCATCTGTTAAGCTACTGAAGTTCGCAGATGACACAACAGTGATTGATCTCATTCGAGACAATGATAAATCCACATATAGACGAGAGGTCGAACGACTAGCCTTGTGGTGCAACCAAAACAATCTGGAACTGAACACACTCAAAACCGTAGAAATGGTGGTAGACTTTAGGAGAAACCCTTCCATACTTCCACCTCTCACAATACTAGACAACACAGTATCAACAGTAGAAACCTTCAAATTTCTAGGTTCTATCATATCGCAAGATCTAAAATGGACAGCCAACATCAAAAACATCATTAAAAAAGGACAACAAAGAATGTTCTTTCTGCGCCAACTCAGTAAGCTCAAACTGCCCAAGGAGCTGCTGATTCAGTTCTACAGAGGAATTATTGAGTCTGTCATTTGCACCTCTATAACTGTCTGGTTCGGTTCTGCAACCCAACAAGAAAAACACAGACTTCAGAGGATAATTAGAACTGCAGAAAAAATAATTGCTACCAACCTGCCTTCCATTGAGGACCTGTATACTGCACGAATCAAGAAGAGGGCCGTGAAAATATTTACAGACCCCTTGCATCCTGGATATAAACTGTTTCAACTCCTACCCTCAAAACGACGCTATAGAGCACTGCACACTAGAACAACTAGACACAAGAACAGTTTTTCCCCGAAGGCCATCACTCTGCTAAACAAATAATTCCATCAACACTGTCAAACTATTTACTGAATCTGCACTACTATTAATCTTCTCATAGTTCCCATCACCAATCTCTTTCCACTTATGACTGTATGACTGTAACTTGTTGCTGGCAATCCTTATGATTTATATTGATATACTGACCATTAATTGTGTTGTAAATGTTGTACCTTGATGAACGTATCTTTTCTTTTATGTACACTGAGAACATATGCACCAAGACAAATTCCTTGTGTGTCCAGTCACACTTGGCCAATTCTATTCTATTCTATTCAAAAAAAATAGCGTTCAAATAGTGTTCCAGTATAATCCCAAAATAACTAGAGCACCACTTGAACACCGTTGGCATTGACAAAAATTATCATCCATCAATTGCAAAAGGCACCTTGACTTGGAACAGCTTACATCCTGTGACAACACTTCTAAATACCACCAAACATCCACATCTGCCCATCTCAAATTCTTGGGAAGAACTCAATAGATCAGAGGTGTCAAACTCACATCATCACAGCGGTGGCACGTGACGTATCAGGACTTTTTTCCCCCTTTGCTAAACCGGGCATGTGCATGGCCAGCACGTGACGCATCTGGCCTATGAGCCTGGAGTTTGACAGCCCTACAATAGATGGATAGAAATTCCAAATGCAGTCTAAATATCCAGTTGACTGTGCAACAAACTAAAATAATAATTGAAAGATATGGCATAAACCATCTGTATTGAGCCCATTGAACCAGCAATGGTTCAAGGTCCCATACCCAAAAATCTTGGACAGCATTTAGAAAATATGTGTATTGACAAAAATGTCCATCTGTCAATTTTAAAAGACCATGCTGCTTGGATACGCACATATGCTATATTGATACATTATGGCTCCCTAGGTTCTTGGGATGAACTTGATATGTATGAAAACCAACACTAGTTTAGGAATTGGCAACTGAGATTTTATATTTTTGTGTATATAATAATAGCAACAAGTGTGTGACTCTGTATGTATGTGTGTTGCAATACTTCACTACCTTTTCTGGTGGTACACAATAGTGCCAGTAATAGCAACAGAGATGGAGGGTAAATTTCCAATGGTTTGAAACTATAATCCTCAAATTATTAACGCAGATGTGTGAATTGGTTTGTAACCTACATAAAAAAGATGTGAACACATTACGCATATCACTACTGAATTATAAATACATGTATTGTATTAAATTCTTAAATCCCTCAAAAGAATTTAAAGGAGCAGCAGCCAGATTTATGAATATTTCTTTCATATTTATAATTATGGGTACCCAACCACTTCATGACAAATTGCAAAATAATGTTCTATCACGCCATTAAATTAAATAGTATTATCTATATTCTGAGAAACTCTCCAGTTAATTAGGTAATTCTGTGGATTACCATAGGATATGGCACTCGTTAATAGGAAATAATAAAATTGCCAGGTCTATGCAAAACTGTTTCCTGAACTGCTGAGTTTTCAGGGTAAACCACGTCCATCTAAAGGAAATAGACTATTAAAATAATCTTAGCATTTCTGGTCTAATTAAGAACAGAACTGACTAATGCTTACTTAGCTGGAACAGGAAACATGGTTGGAGCTTGTCTCCTAAGCAAAAATGGGAAAAGTTGCAAAGGGCACCAAGCTGGAGATCCCAACCTTAGCTGTGTGAATGAATTAACAGGATTTCCCAGGCAACTCAGCTGATGCTTATCAAGTCTGAGGAATATACTAAGCAAGTACTAAGTGTTAAGTTCGGGAAGTAACGAGGCTGGAGACCAGGGTAGTGACAACAGCTCTTTAATATAGGGTGAACCCAGCAACCTGGCTGGGGAAAAACAACCCTTTATATACTGTTTAACCGGCGGCTTCAACCAATCAGCAACGTGCTTGTTTCCCGCCCAAAATATTTAAAGATACATAACACTAAGTACTTTCAAAAACTAAAACTGCTATTTTAAAAAGCAAAGGAACATTATCATTAGGGATAATTGAATGTTGAAAATGCTAGTTCTATGTGAAGCTTCAGACGAAGGTATTGCTGGAAGAAGCTTTGAATCAGATCCTCTTTTCAGCTTCTTTAAAAAGCAAGTTATTCCCTTGCTTATACAACTGAAGAGAAACAAGCATCTTGCTTTGCTTCAAAGCCCTCTTTGCTTTGTCCCATCGAAGTCAGAGTCTGGATCTTCTGATAAACCGCAAGGAAACTTCTTCATTACTGGAGAGATCTTCTGGGCTTTGCATCAGGGTATGGGGAAGCCCCTATAGACATTCTGTCAGAATATTCATGAACCAGAATGGAGACATGGTAACAAGGTCAGCCAATGAATAGGCATAGCAACTAAATCAAGCAATGGGGACTGTTTAGAAACAGAAACTTAAGTAAGAAATCTGGGCGTGGCTTAGCCCTGCAGCTTTAAGCTCTGAGTCTGATTCTGTGCTGAGAACTAAACAAGTCTGGGCTTGCCTGCTCTGAACTGAGAACTGAAACTAGTCTGCTGTGCTCTGCTTGTGTTTTGCCTGTAACTTCTACCACTTTGGAAGAAATCTGCTGTTGGTATTGTCAATTTACTTCATGTATTATTATGTATATAAAGAGTTTAATGAATCCTGCTGAATCAGTTTGCCTGTGTGTGTTTCCTGGATTTGATTTTTACAACAAATTCTGACACATTCACATAATTGAAAGGTTATCAGAAAAAAAAGAGCTACTTTCATGCTGCTGAGATGTTCTAACTTCTCTATATCTAATGGATGATTAAAAGAGGCTCTCTGTAGGGAAGAACATATCCTTTCGTCCTCCTTCATTAGGAGTAATGAAATATCTTATTCAAGAAGAACTGTGGGAGAAGCCTGCTGCAAGACTGCTTGAAGTGTTTCCAATCTAAATGATACTGAAAGCATCTGGCTTGGATGATCTTCCTGGGAACTTGCTGAAGTTCTAGGTTGGACAACTACAGGAAAAGTTGAGAGCATCCCAAAAGCTCTTCAGCCTGGAAAACACTGGAGAAGGCTGAGAGAAATCTTCTTTTTCAGAACTTGCCTGAAACTGACCAATCCTTTCAGCAATCTCTCTTCAGAAAGAGAAGAGAATCAAAGAATCAATTCACATTCAGGACCCAAATCACATTCAGGACCATTCTGCACAGGCCTAGAAATTACTAAATTGTTCTAAAACAAGCTATGCTTCTAAACCTTGGAGTAGGAATTATATATATATATTTCTAATCACATTATTTCCATGCTAAGAAAGGTTCACTTGATAATTTCTGCCACATAATAAGGGAAAGAAAAAGAAATCCTGGTAGATAGTCACTGGTTGATGAAGAACCTGCATGGCTATTCAAGTCTTCATTTCCAGATTGTCTGGTATTCATTTAGTTAGACTGAATTAAATGATTATGTATAATATAATATAATAATGTTATAATCAAAATTCTTTGCCCACTGGATTATGCAATCTTTAACATATTCTTTTTTCCAAATTCAATTTCAACTTGCAATTTATAAATCTTAGCAATAACATGTTCATCATTGGCACACAGTGCACGCTTGCTACAACTTGAGATGGAGTCAAGCTGTGAATTGTTCAGCTGCCAGTGGAAAATCCATAAAATAAACAATGATTGGGATTTTTTTGCAGGGAAGGAGGGTAACCCATAATCCCATTTTTAAATTGCTTCTTAAAGTTCCTTTGTACCATGTTTTCTGATTAGAGTCATGGTATACTTCTCCATAGCTGTGCATTGTCTCTCTTGGTACCATTTGTTCAATGTTCAGATCGATGTTTCTATGAAATATAAGATCCAGTCATACATTTTGGAAGTCCTCCAATGTTTTTGTTCTGTTTCTTTGACAGTTGGTTGCGGGGTGGGGTGGAAGAACTGATGTTGGGGATGAATCCTTCATTCAACTGAACAGATACTTCTACCAAAAGGCAGAGGGAACATTCTCCAAAGTTGGCAGCCCTGAAAGAGAATTCTTAAGAAAATTTGTGAATTTGTTTTTAGAAAACACCAGCAGTCACAGTACTGCTTTGTAGGAGGGATGTTGAGTTGCACTGTTTGTTCCATTTTGTTATCTATCTTCTCACAGTAGCTTCCTAAGTAAGCAAAGTTTTTAAAAGTACTTCTCTTATTTGAGAAGACGAAAGAACACCGCAGATGACTGACACTTCATCATTTGGAACAAGGATCCAAAGTACTTTAAAAAATCCATAGATCAATTGAGAGTACTATTTTTCCTTTTTCCTTCATCAAGATAATTAACTTTTTTTTTCTTTTGACATGACAAAGAGAGGGGAAAGAGGTGCAAAGTCTTCAGATATGATCAAGACTCAATGGCTTCTTACCTGCCTACTGTCTTTTTGTTTGCAGAAGTTAAATTGCTTTACAGTACTATACACACACTATATCTTAACCACTTTAACAATATTACTTCATTTAAGCACCGAAGAGAACAGGCTCCCTTACTATATTTGGCAAGTCTCTGAACTCCAGTCAGGGACCTGGATCAGCCTGAATAAAAATGGTGGTTCAGTGGTGATACTTGGAGAGAGTTGCATGAGAAATTAAGAGAGAAAAATCCCATCTTTCCCAACCCCAACCCACCCACCCCGCTATTTCATAACAATGTTCTCCCTTTCTCACCAGGTGTTGTTCAGGCTGCTTTTGAACAAAGGGTTAGCACTCTTCGGGAATAGCTGTGAAACCATGTATGAGAATAACCAAATGTTCGGTGAGAACAGGATACAGTTCTGAAAACTAGAATGCATTTTAACAGATGACTAAGCCCATTAATGTGGCTACCTATCAGAACTCATCTGTCCAGTACCAGTCCAGATTAAAGAAAAAGATTTGTGGATACTTTTTCACCCGCTAATGATGTTGGAGGTTAGAAGAGAAGAAAAGAAAGCAGGGACCATCAGCCAGTCCTGGTCCTTAACGTGCCTTGTACAATGTAAACAAGGACAATACCATTCGCTGGCATTGTTCCATGGCAAGATAGAAATGGCCATGGCCAGCGGAAGCAACAATTGTTATTGAGTGGTGCATTCAATAATAACAACAACAACAACAACAACATTGGAAGGGACCTTGGTGGTCTTCTAGTCCAATCCCCTGCCCAGGCAGGAAACCCTACACCACTTCAGACAAATGGTTATCCAATATCTTGTGTTGGAGCATTCACAACTTCTGCAGGCAAGTTGCTCCACTTATTAATTGTTCTAACTGTCAGGAAATTTCTTCTTAGTTCTAAGTTGCTTCGCTCCTTGATTAGTTTCCACCCATTGCTTCTTGTTCTACCCTCAAGTACTTTGGAGAATAGTTTGACTCCCTCTTCTTTGTGGCAACCACTGAGATATTGGAACACTGCTATCATGTCTCCCCTAGTCCTTCTTTTCGTTAAATTAGACATACTAGAATAAAAGGACCCTGAAATGTATACGGCTGGCACTGAAAATATATAACATTGTTTTGAGTTCAGACCCTCTTGCTCTAAGGCAGGGATGTCAAACTCGCATCATCATGGCAGAGTCATGTGACATATTGTAACTTTTTTCTCCTTTGCTAAACTGGGGGTGGGAGGTGAAGCCAGCACATGACGCATCAAGCCCATGGGCTATGAGTTTGACACCCCTGCTCTAAGGCTTCCTATTACACCATAGTAGTTTTCATTTCATGCTGAGCATGTGTTCCAGAAGGTATCCATGTTGCACCAATACATTTTGCTGAATAATTCTATCAGATGCACAGGACCCAGTATCTGATGCCTGCACAGAGTTTCAATAAATAAGATGTTGCCCAAACAGCTAATTTTGTATTTACAGGTTCAAGAATAGAATAGTGGATTGAAAAGTGGATTGAAAATAAGTCCTGAACAGTGTCTTGTCAGTCAGTTGATAAGCCACAGGATTCAAAAGTGAATCTCGCCTTTAGAGACCAGGCACAAACCTTTTAGTAGATTCCCTATAAAAAGTAACCCAACTCTGGGTTTAGGTCCTTCAGGGCTTATTTTTTTCCCCAATAGAAGAAGGGAGAACAGCATCTCATAGATAATTGTATGGGATTCTTCAGAGAGCATGTGAATAAAATAGTTCCTTTCCACCCAAGAACAGCAGGAGATTGTCTATCAGCACCACTAATGTTGTTTTCTGTCCCAAATTCTGGCTCTGATTCATATTATGCTGGGTTTAGAATATTGGCGTCATCCACAGAAAAGTATGTAAGTGGCCTTTGGCTAACTTCTCTCTACTGCATGCTGTTCTGTACTGTAATCAGCCAGTATCTATGGGCTTCCCTCTGTTTGTTGATGTGATTCTTTGATCAATAAATACTGTGTTAAGATGCTGGTCTCTTAATTCAGGATGGGCTTGATAGAAGTGTTGTTGCAAATGTGAAGGAATCTTCATTTTCCCGTGAGAAAATTGATGGGAATGCGGGGTGATAGGTATATATACATTTGGTTGTGAATGTGTCTGTTTTTTGTATATTTGCATTTATTTTATATGCCAAATCCTGATCACTGTACAGAATTTCTTTCTTTCCCCATAAAATTTTATTAATTTCTCTTTCTATTTATGAACTTAATGCTTTCAGTAGATACATATTGCTAAAATGTACATTTTGTCACTCATTTATTTTTCCCAAACCTTGGGCCCACCCACAATTATTAATTTAAAAAAAGGACTAAAGAACTAAATAAAATTGCTTAGGTTTGCACAAAAGACCTTTTGTGATATCTTGTAAAAGCGTTTGAAAATCTTTGCTTCTTCAATTGGAAGCTGCTCAAAATATTTGCCAGGACTGCATAATTTGTCAGAAAATGCATAATCTGGGACAGTGGTGGGATTCAGCCAGTTCGCATCACTTCGGGAGAACCGGTTGTTAACTTTCTGAGCAGTTTGGCAAACTGGTTGTTGGAAGAAATCATTGGGGCAGAGAACCGATTGTTAAATTACTTGAATCCCACCACTGATCTGGGATCTTTAAACTCTTTTTTACAATTCAAATTAATATTTGCAGAACCCACTCATGTTTAAACTGAGTTGCAGAAAATAATTTTTGTTACCAATAAGTGCTTCTGAAACATATTTGTGTGCCAAGAATTTCAGAATAGTTAGAATGCTGTCAAAAGTAGATAGTGGTATAAATCTTCTCTCATTGTGTTTATAAATATGGATGGCATGCCAGAGCATTCTTTAGAATTACAAATATAACTTGATAAGTCATGTGCAGATAATAAGAACAGGGATAATATATGTTTTAGATAATTTTTGCTACTATCTCATTTGTAATTGTTGGATTTTATTTTTTTTCTGGAGATTTCATCCTCTATTCAGAATGCGGGCTGGGAGGTAATCCAGAGATAAATGTAATTCAGTACCTGTGAATTGATTCTTTCTATCTTGAATGACAGTTGTGAAACCAATGAAGAGCATGAGAAAGGATTGTTCGAAAGCAATTTGGAGTGCAGTTTTAGGATCTACAAATTACATGTGTGTGTGTTTTATATGAATGTGTGAATGGCTGGCTCAGAAATTCTAGGAGTTGAAGTCCATAGATCATAAATTTGCCATAGGTGCCCACCCCTGATTAAGAACATAAGATTAGCATTCTTGGATCAGGCCAAACCTGTCTTAGTCCAGTATTCTGCTTCTCACAGGGGCCAATCTGAAGATTCTAAATTGCTTGAGGCTGAGATATATTCTTCTCACCCTAATGCTGCACTGTGGTTAATATTTGGAATCATGTTGCCCCCTACCCAGAGTTAACACTGAGTTTTCAAGATTAATAGATCTTGATAGACTTGTGCACATCACCACATCTTGTGGTAATGAATGCCACATGTTAATTATGTGCTGTATGCACAAGTGCTTTCTTTTGTCTGTTTTAAATCTCTTTCTAATCAACTTTATCGGATGACCTCTGGTCGTAATATTGTGAGAGAGGAAGAAACATGCTATCCTGATTTTATGCACCTCAGTCTTGTGCCTGCTTCAGTCACCATTTTTCCAAGTTAAGGGTCCCAAATTGCTTGCCTTGTCTCAAAAGGAATGTGCCCTTTAATCTTTTTGTTGCTCTTTGCTGGGTTTTTTTTTCAGCTCTACAGTAAGATTTTACAAATATAGCAACTAGATTTATTCACAGAATTTTGAATACGGGTATATCATAAACTTGTGTAAAAGCATTACAATGTTTGCTGCTTCATTTTTATTCTCATTCCTGGTTATCACTAGTATGCAATTTTCTTTCATTTTGGCTGACATACACTGAGTCAGTACCTTTTTTTAGTTAACCATTGTGATGCCAAGCTCAAAACCCATCACTGTATATATGAAACTGGGGAAGGGATTAAGACAGTGTGAATCACATTATATTTACTTAAATTTAACTGCATTTGGTTGACTCTTCACCCAGTTTAAAGAGATTCTTCAGGAGTTCTTCACAGTCACTTTTGGTTTTGACCACAATCACTTTTGGCTTTTAATGAAATGAAAACTGCCAGATGTACAAGCTGGATTCAGAAGGGGCAAAGGAATTACATTGCTAACATCTGATGGCTAATGGAGAAGACCAAGGAATTTTAAAAGTTTCTATAATCTTTATTGATTATAGTATGACTTTTGACTGTGTAGACCACAACAAATTGTGAATACTCCTTAAAACATGAATGTGCTAGGTGACTTCATCTACATATTGGAGATATTGTTTGAAGGCTAGGAAACAATAGTTAGAATAGCATTTAGAATTAAGAAAGAAATTATCTATTTAAATCAAAATGCATACAAAGCATATCATGAGGAATAGGGGACTGTAAAAATAAGAATTAAATAGGAATTAAAATTGCTGGAAGTAACATAAAAAATCTCAGATACCCTGATGTATGCCCTCAAAATAGCATGCCCTCAAAATAAGGGCAAAAACTTTTAGGTTTATGTAGCCAGCTTTGACTGTTTTAGTTCCACCATCACAATAAATGGATTGCATCGCATAAGTTCACCAATCAGAAGAACATGAGGATCATGTGAAAAAATAAGGAATTCCTCTTCCATTGTCCAATATCCTTTGGAGGAAAGTTGAGCATTGCCATTCTTTCATCTAATGGTGGAGAGGGAAATCTCTAAAATTATGAGACTTCCTGTAAATAAGGAAGAAATCTATTTATGATTTCTCTGTTTTGGAAATTTCTTCTATCGGTAGGTAAGTATAAGCAAATATACACTGGGAAATAGGGAAAGTTCAATTTCACTTCAGAGTTATTCAGATTTGCACTTCAACTTGTAGCTAGTTATTTCTTAAAATATTATAGCAATAAGCCAAAGGAAGAAAGCAGTCCACACCTTTTGAAGTTCCTGAGGTTGAGTGATATTGATCTAGGTGTCAATGAAGACTCTCAGTCATCCAGGCAAAGGTGGTATCATAGCAATTGGGCAAATTTTTGTTAACTTGAGATGGTTCGCTAATGATCCAAGCAGCTTCATCAGTCAGAGCAAGTCAGTTAGGCAGAGAGTCATTGGAATGTACCAGCTTCTCCCATACCAACTCCAGGGGTTTCCTCCCTAAAATACATCAAAAGAACTAGGCATTACCTGCAGAATTGAAGCAATGAATAGGCAAGTTCCACATCTAACATACTGAGACCTCAGAAATCATGGGGCATATTATAGAGCCATTATGACCATTTATCTGCAGCGTAAAGGTAGTCCTCACTTAATGAATGCCCTGTTTAATGACAAGTTGAATTTACAGTGGCATTGAAAAAGTCACTTTATTTCTGGTCTACTAACAAGTGTTGCAAAATCCCCATTGAGATTTAGGTACTTTGCAACTGATGGGATTTTGGCAACTATTGCAGAATTCTGCAGTCACATGTTTGCCATTGGCAACAATAAAATTGCAAGTCAAGGCCATGTGATGTCTCACTTAATGACCTCAAGTGATCCACTTAAGAGCAATAATGAGGTCATAAGTCAATTGTGGTCATGTGATGCCTTGCTTAATAACCATCACTTAGACACAAAGTTGCTGGTTTCAAGTTTGGTCATCAGATGGAAACTACCAGTATTGTTTCTTACCATCCATAAGCCACTACATGAGGGGATAGCTGGAGACAGACATGTGTCAGTCCTCTGCCAGGCAGTTGCCTTAAATCTATGCTTGGAATAAAGCCAGAAATTAGGCCAGGGAGTACACCAGCACTCGGCTGACAACTGTGGTCAAGAAGCAGAATGGGCTGGCCCAGCAATTGCTGAAATTTAATATCACCAAGAGTATGTGTTTATCTTTGCCTTTTTCACGCTTTGGCAGTGAGAAATGCATAAAAATGGCAGCATAAGCTCTAAAACATAGCAATTTTGTGTTTCTTTTTTAAAAATAAAAAACCTTTTACTTCTCTCCAAATAGGAAAAAAGAGTTATGTTCAAGTATCCACTCCCTTTGCATAATCATCCCATCATCTGTAGCCTATGGCATCTCCCCAAATACCCCCAGTTACCCAAAAAAAAAATGACCACCCATGTTTCTGTTCCTCCTTTGGACCAATAGGCACATCTGGAACTCCTCCCAATGCCAAACCTTTCAGACTACATGTCCTCAGAAATGTTGGTGGCTGTAAGAGAGATTAATGCCAGATCTGATATGACTGGATAGTGCTGGATGGAGGGAAAATGGATAACAATCCATTTGCTGCTAGAATTGAAACATACAGATTTAAAGCAAATAGTTATGATACTTAATGCTTATTTGTTGTTGTTATTTTTATATTTTTAAAATCACTTAAAGGATTCAGAGACCACAAAAAATTAAAAAGCAGTAGGCATCTATGAATAACATTTATTAATAATAACTATTAAAAACCTTAATGGTAATTCATACCAATCATCATGAAAAAGGTAAATAAATGAGTTTTAAACCAAAGTAGTAAAATATGTCCTCATTTCTGTAATTTTCAGCAAAAATAAGTACATACTATTGATGATATTAAAGCTTAACACTTCAAGAGTTCTATTTGGGAGTGAGGAGAAACACAGAAGATTTTTCAGAATGCTTTCATAACTCTTTTTAAAAATAAAAACCTTTACTTCTCCAAATAGGAAAAAGAGTTATGTTCAAGTATCCACTCCCTTTGCATAATCATCCCATCATCTGTAGCCTATGGCATCTCCCCAAATACCCCCAGTTACCCAAAAAAAAAATGACCACCCATGTTTCTGTTCCTCCTTTGGACCAATAGGCACATCTGGAACTCCTCCCAATGCCAAACCTTTCAGACTACATGTCCTCAGAAATGTTGGTGGCTGTAAGAGATTAATGCCAGATCTGATATGACTGGATAGTGCTGGATGGAGGAAAATGGATAACAAACCATTTGCTGCTAGAATTGAAACATACAGATTTAAAGCAAATAGTTATGATACTTAATGCTTATTTGTTGTTGTTATTTTTATATTTTTAAAATCACTTAAAGGATTCAGAGACCACAAAAAATTAAAAAGCAGTAGGCATCTATGAATAACATTTATTAATAATAACTATTAAAAACCTTAATGGTAATTCATACCAATCATCATGAAAAAGGTAAATAAATGAGTTTTAAACCAAAGTAGTAAAATATGTCCTCATTTCTGTAATTTTCAGCAAAAATAAGTACATACTATTGATGATATTAAAGCTTAACACTTCAAGAGTTCTATTTGGGAGTGAGGAGAAACACAGAAGATTTTTCAGAATGCTTTCATAACTCTTTTTTTAAAATAAACAGTTGGTTTAAATTTTCAACTAACCTTGATTTCAAAGGGACAACTTCAAAACATATGCAAAAAATAAAAACCTAAATAAAACTCAACGAATTATTTCATTGCTTTGGTATTGGATTTCAAAGGGAGAGGAGAGAACACACAAGAATATTAGAGTGGACTATATTGGATCTTTGGGAATTGCTGTCAAATATTGATGAAAACAGCAAGACTGCAGAAGATCAGATAAAAGGAAGAAATGATTAGATTTGGAAGAACAATGTGAAAACTGTAGCCAACAGAGATTTCAAATGTAAGCAAATTGCAATCTACCAAAGAACAAACTTGGAGAGAGTCCCATATAGCCCAGTATATTTACAGTCAAGCAGCATATGTAAAATTTTTATATCACATTTCCCTTCCTTTTTGAAAGTTATAAAACAATATTTTTAATGACTTTGGCCGCACACAACCATTACTATTTGTCAATAGGCTGATGGGTGGAATGCTTAAAATTTTAAGGCAAATGCCAGTTTCTGTTGGTGTCCTAACTATCTCAATCTTTGTTGAAAGAAACCCGAACAACTGTATATAAACAATACACTTCTGCTCATTTTGTTATAGGAAATGAGAACTAGATAGGTCCGGAAAAATATTAAACTGAATCCAGTAGGAGTAAAGTACCTAAAAAGTGTGGGTAGCAAAACAAGAGAGGAATTTAAAAAATGAATGGATTCTGAATGACTAGATTGCATTAAAAAGCAGATGACCAGTATGAAATATATTAAAATAGTTAGATTACAGAGACAGGACACATAATTCTTTTGCAAAGAAAAAATATTGTGTAAATAAAGGGTAAATGGATGCTGAAAGAAAGTAAGTTGAATGCAAGATATGAAAGAAGGTAACTCTGCCATACAAAGTTGTTGCGGTGGCTTGGTCACAATTTAGTCATAGGAAATGATTAAATTGTGAAATAAATAAATAAAGGAAAGAAGGAAATGGATTGAGAAGAAAGGAAAAACTGAAAATGTTGTGTTTGGATGTAACTGATAAGAAGTTTATGAGACATGAAATGTTTAAGAGCAAAAAGGCAATGTGTGAAACCAAGGTATAGTTGCAGTGGAAGCAACTATGACTTGTACCAATAGGAAAGTGTGGAGGGAGATAGTCAAGGCTTTAGAAATTAGATTTATTTAGATTTCCTTCCTTTTCTCCTGCCTCCAATCTATTTTGCTTCTGCCTTTTTTATGTTTTTGTACTCAGAATTCTCTGCAGATGCAGGCTTATGTTGCTGCACATTTTGTATTTGTAAAGTGCACTAGATGAGCTATGAAAAAGAGGCAATAAAAACAACTTCTGCCCATTTTTTTTTATAACTGCCCAACTCAGTTGATTACTGGCATCATGGATGATCACAGGTCCAAAACTTTTTAATGAAAAATATAGCTTCACTGAAATAAAATGAGTACATTTGTTTAAGTAGTCTCTATGTAAAAAATGTAGTAAGGCCTTCAAGTGGAACTCAGTTCCAATTGTCTACATTCATGTGTGCATACATGTAGGGATTAGGAACTGAGTGTAATTGTTTTCTTGCCAGCTTTATGGAAGTAGTTTTCCATTGACACATTTTGGGATTTTTTTCTCCTTCTCAATCTAGCGTATAGCCCTCTTGTGACCGTAATGATTACCAAACACAATTAGTCTTGAACAAACTTCTTTTATTTGAATAGCTGAGAATTAATTCATTCTCAACTTAGTCCAAAACAAATTCTTCATAAACAGTCCTTGGCTTTATCACCAACTTTTGTTGTCTTTGGCAACCTGCCAAAGGCTTTTCTTGGCAAAACCCCCACAAAGTTCAAGAGACGCTGACAAGAAGCAATGGAATCAGTGTTCCTTTTCTACAAAGAACTCAACGGCTTGTTGTTGCTCTTTTAAAACTTATGGAAGTGGCCAATCATCTTCTGGCCTTACTCCTGAGTTGTACTTTTTGCTTCAGCTGCTCTTGCCTTTTGGCAACTCTTCGCATGTGTGCACTAGGAACAGGCTCCTCCTGTTCCTCTGCCTCTCTGCTGTCTGCCTCTGGAGGCTCCGGAGTCCACAAATCACTCCCAGATGGCCCTGGCCCCATCTCTGCCTCTGACGCAGAGCCCTCATCTGGGTCTTCCCCTGACTCCAAGTCGCCCATTGTCCGCCCCAGCCTCTTCATTGTCCGACTCCACTGCCATGTCCACAGCCTGCTGAAGGACCACAACAAGACCCAAGATTCTCAAGTTGTTTCTATCAAGCTAAAGTCAGATTACACTTAGCTTTCAAAAACAGCCAATCCCTAAGTGCTGCCCATTCTAAGATGGGCATTATGTACCTTCAAAACAGATCTAGGATGTCTATGGATGGAACATGGATGGGGCCGCAATAGCTCAGGCAATAGAGAAGCCTGTTATTAAAAACACAGAGCCTGCAATTACTGCAGGTTCGAGCCCGGCCCAAGGTTGACTCAGCCTTCCACCCTTTATAAGGTAGGTAAAATGAGGACCCAGATTGTTGGGGGGGCAATAAGTTGACTTTGTAAAAAAATATACAAATAGAATGAGACTATTGCCTTATACATTGTAAGCCGCCCTGAGTCTTCGGAGAAGGGCGGGGTATAAATGTAAACAAAAAAAAAAACAAAAAAAAACATTGTTGAGGTGGTTTGGGATAATTTTGACCCTGTGACTCCCGAGGACATGGACAGGTTGCTGGGTAGGCTGAATGCCACCACATGTTTACTGGATCCGTGCCCCTCCTGGTTAGTACTGGCTACACAGGAGGTGACACGAGGCTGGCTCCAGGGGATTGCAAATGCTTCTTTGCAGGAGGGGGTCTTTCCCGCTGCCTTGAAAGAGGCAGTGGTGAGACCCCTCCTCAAGAAGCCTTCCCTGGACCCAGCTGTTTTAGGGAATTACCGGCCAGTCTCCAATCTTCGCTTTACGGCGAAGGTTGTAGAGAGTGTGGTGGCATGTCAGCTACCCCAGTACCTGGATGAAGCTGTCTATCTAGACCCGTTCCAGTCCGGCTTTCGGCCCGGATACAGTACGGAGACAGCTTTGGTCGCAAATTAAAACATTATTATTATTATTATTATTATTATTATTATTATTATTATTATTATTATTATTATTATTATTATTATTATTATTATTATTATTAACACCCAAAACAAGTTATGATTTTGTCAAAATGTGCATTGAAATATCATATGTATTTTAACCTCTATGTCAGGGGTAGTCAACCTTTTTATACCTACCGCCTACTTTTGTATCTCTGTTAGTAGTAAAATTTTCTAACCGCCCACTGGTTCCACAGTAATGCACTGTGTATCGTCATCTGTGCATGCTTCTCGCACATCGTGGATTGGGTTTTTGGGGGGGGCTCTGGCTACCAGCTCTGCTTGTCTGTTACAGCTGGGTGGTGTGGGGGGAGATGTGCAAGCTATTCTGGGACGAGCCTCTTTTGTTTCCAGTCGCACTATAGCGCCATTTAGTTTCACTTAGGTAACGTGAATTAAACTTATGTGCAGGTGATACAAATAGTATATTTTCAGAAATTTAAATTGTCATGGGGAATTTTATGAAAACCTAATGAAAATGTTTTTAAATAATGCTATGAACATTTTTTTAAAAAGTCAATTAAATTTAAAAAAAAGGAAAGTGCTTCAGTATTGGACAAAATCCCTACCGCCCATCATGAAAGCTGGAACGCCCACTAGTGGACAGTAGGGACCAAGTTGGCTACCACTGCTCTATGTATTTTTACACTGTACAAAGAATTTGCATCATGACATGTTTTTTCATGATACAAACTCTACCTCTTTTGTATCAATGTCATGTCACACACATGTATGAAAGGAGTAGAGTTTGTAACATGATACCATGGCATTGGTTCATTGTTTTAACAGAAGCTGTGAATTGTGCAGACATCTCTGTTTCTCACTATATTTACTGCCATTGCTCGTGATTCCTGCCAAAAATATCATTTCATATGTGAATTCTTTGCCACAATGATCATTTCCAAAGCTATTCTGATCTATTGGTATAAGCTTAGAATAACATAATCATCTAGCTGGAAGGCTCATTTGGGCAATTCAATCTGTTTCATACATGAGTCTAAATTAAAGCACCTTTGATAGATAGCTGACTACCTTCTGTCTGAATATATCCAACAAAGAAGAATTCAGCATCCCCCTTGTAACTAGTCCCACTGTCAAATTTCTCTTACCATTAGAAAATTTTAATAATGTTCACTTTCTAACTTCTTGAAAATATAAGCATTATTCCATGTACTAAAATCTGAAAGACTTAAGGAGAGGTTATTCCATATGACATCTTTTTAGATATTTCAAGGGTAATTCTCAGTAATCTTTTCTCAAAAGTAAATAGTCTCTGTCACTTCTTATTGGACTTAACTTTCATTCTTTGATTCTTCTTTGCTGATCTATATTGTCTGAATATTTACACCATTGTCCCCAGTACTAGATACTTTACTTGAGTTTAAGTCTGACCAATTCAGTACAGAATCAATGATGCCATGATTTCGAAAGCTTACATCTTTTGATGCAGCCTAAATTTCAATTGCTTTTGGATGTATATGTCCCACTTCTACATCACAATAATCTAAATCTAAAGGCAAAAAGGACTTCAGAAGGCATGCTAACATGAATGTAGTAGTTGTCTACATGACCTTAAATCAAATATCTATTTTCTGGCAATAGTACAGGAAAACATACAGTTGCTTTAGGAAGTTATGTTCATGCCTTTTCGTGTTCATGACCCCCTTTTTACCAAGTAACCAATTCCCAGGATATCTGCAAGAGGGAATTAAAGGCCCTGGGAATGGACATTAACAACTGGGAAACCTTGACCTCCAATCATTCATCTTAGAGGCTAAAGACGCAGCATGGCCTTCTCCAATTCGAAGAGACATTTGCTTGGCAGGTTGAGGCAAAGAGGCAGTCCTGGAACCAGTGAAATCGGGGAGCTGGGCAGGGGACAGAATGTATCTGCCCTCAGTGTGGAAGGGATTGCCACTCTCGAATTGGCCTTTTTAGCTACACTAGATGCTGTTTCCAGAGCACGATACCATAGTCTTTTGAGACTGAAGGATGCCAATGAACGATATCCCATGCCTTTGCATTTAAGATAGTTGTTACATTTTTTCAGTTGACTTTTTATCCTCTCCCATTGATTTAGAATATTCTTTCTATTTTATACAGCTAACCCACACAGATTTGTAGCTCCTGCAAATATAATACATATTTCTGCTACCTTTTCATTCAAATTATTAATAAAATGTTGAAGAGTATTAGGTCCAGGATCAAAAAGGCTAGCATCCTTTTTGATACCTCAATAAAAACTACTCAGTTTCAAACTACTCAGCTTCCAGGAATCTGGAGTTCCCATAAATCTGCCATGGACAATTTAAAATAGTGGATTTTGGGATATGATCTGTGAACATAAAATCAGACACAAATCTCTTGAGACTCACTATTTTGGATCTCTAAGGTCTCACTATTTTCCTGAATCAACATCTGCCTTCCACCATGCTGCAGAAAAGACCATAATGCAACAGAAGAAAAACAGGGGTGCAAAAACTATGTTTCAAACAAGTTTGATAATCATGGATTATTATTTTATAAAACTGTTAGTAATTGCAAAGTTTGTTTTACTGTTTTATTCTATTTTAGCCCAAACCCTATGATTTACAGAACTAATGTATGTATTGTGATATTTATGAATCAGTAAGATAATCAAAGAGTATCAAATGGTCTTTCAGGGCCTCCTCTTTTTAAATTACAATTTGTATTGTTTCATGTATCCAGCTTTGTTGTTTACAGCAGAGCAGAGTTCTGGATTTCTGCTCCCAAATCCTGCTCTCCTGGCAACATACAACACTATAGATACTCCATGAGGCTGTGAAGATTAGTTGGCGACATCATTTGTTTTTGCCTATGTTGGCCAGATTCCTGGCTAAAACAGACTACATGAAACACCTTGTGCCCATATTTTTAAAAAGTCATGTCTGGCCTTTAATTTGTTCCAAGGGTCCAATTTAAGGGATATGATTTGATCTGTGATGTCAAGGCTGGTCAACGACCGAAATAAAGCACTTTGACTTACTGCTTGTACCTCAAAGATTGCTTGCTCTCTTAGGACCCACTTTGGCTGCAAATATTCATCAGGGGTTCCTGCATTCCTAACTTATGGGGGTAAAGATAAAGCTTCCTTCATAGGCATGGCCCAGTTATGGAACCTTCTTCCCAGAGTCACTGGCAAGATGCCGAATTTAATAGCTTTTAAGCAGCACGTGAAGACAGTTTTACTCTCCTAAGCTTTTAGTGGATAATATTTCAATACCGTTTTATTGTTTGCTTATGACTGCTGATTAGTTTATGGTTACTCTATTTTATTGCTTGGGGGGGCAGGTTATATGCTCAACTGTCTTAAGCCATTGTTGTTAGCTCCTTTAGAATGTTATACTTCAGTGTAAATATATAAAATAAACAGAAATAAATACTCATCACTTTCCTATCCACGAACAGGAGAGCTCTGAGCTAAATTCTAGTGACTTGTTTATTTCTTAAAATCAGGACCCCAGCTTTACCAGAATGCATTTTGAGTGTATAAACTCTGTATTTATATAAATTCTTTTAACAGTTGAGACATTTTGTTTAGGTAATCTTGAGAATATATTTTTGATGAAGATTGTCAGAAGTGTTTTATTGGATAGGAAAAAAGACAAGCTTCTGGGGAGCTCTAAAGTTTCACCAAAAAATTTGTAAATTTTGGGTCAAACTGAATGATGGATCAGGTACCAACATTTTACAGGATGTTAAGACCAAATCTATGGAACAAAGAAGTTGGTAACATGCTGCTTAACCAATCTTTATATTGCTTCCCAGACAAAGGATATTAGAAATGGAGACGTTCAAAACCACAAATTTCCACTCAGATAACTTTCATGAACAATGGAGTACTTAAGAATATGCTTTGGCAAGACTCAGTGTAAGAACTTTGTGGAATCTCTTTTTTTTTTAAAAATTGTTTCAGTTTGTTATGGATCATAAATGAAAATGCCTTTAATTAGTTGCAAAATGTGAAGACTGTTTCGTTTGTGCGTGGAAAGATGAATGGCAATGCTTCTTGTATTTCTTGGAAAAGAGCAAAGTGGTGATCAGCATTCAGACAGCACTGTAGATTTTTAAGACTCCTTGTGTGAGAGAATGGGTGGGGTACGTATGTTTTGAAATCCTGATTTATTTGACAGCTGTACAAATTTCTAGTTCTTCCATTTTTTTTGCAGCAATTTTTCTGAAAAATGTCTACACTCAAAACAAAAACCTAATCTTTTAATTCCTAGAGTACAGAGGGTTGCCCTGGGAACTATTGATAAGTGGTTCTAGATTTGGCCATAGACTGGTTTGGGAATTATCTGTCCCTGGACTTCACTGGATGAAAGATTTAAATGTACTGAGTAGCAATTAATAACAAAAACTGTGAAAAACTTATGCCTAGTTTGCTTCTTTGACTATATTTTTCTGCACATCCATCATTTTACCAAAAAGCCACCACTTGAGATTGTTAAGCATACCCCATTTCACTGCATGGAAAAACTCAAAGGTGCAGGATTTTGCAAGTTTAATTTCTATTGGTCATTGGATACATATTGGCATTTTATAATACTCTATTTATTTATTCAGTGCCATAACTCCTCTAGACAGTAACAATACCTTCAGCAAATTGCACTAATGCCAAAATGACAACAGTCCTTAATGCTACTGTTAGATTCTTGTTTCTCATGGTCTTTCAAAAATAATTATAGTTTTTGCTTGATGATGTCATCGTATTATATTTCATCATCTCTTCCCCATGTTTCCCCCTTCCCCATATACCCTGTGACAGCCACATAATACAGCCAGAATTTCTGTACTGTGAGTTATACAGCGTATGTAGGTCAATATATATTCTCCCCTTATGTTGTGGGTTCAGCCCCCCCCCCCCAGGCCTGGCCCCCTGCCAGAAATTGACTCAGAGAGTGAAGCGGAAGGGCCATTGCAGGGCCAGCCTCTCTGGCTCAGCTCCAAGAGCCAGAGGCAGGCCAGGTGGAGGAGGTGATGAGGCCTCTGTCTCCTGTATCTCCCCCACCCCCGCCCAGGCAACGCTTCCAGACCCAGCTGCGGACAATCAGTCCTGGTTAGATCCCAGGTTTCGTAGACAAGAGAGGTGGGAACAACAAAAGAAGGGGTGGGGCAGGCCTAGAGAGTGCTGAGTCATGGAGCCACACCCCACAGGGTATAAAAGCAGGAGGGGCTGCTCTAGTACTTTGTGACAGACAAAACAGACTGGAGAAAACTTGAGCTGAACTATTTGACTGAGCATTTGGCCTGGATTGCTGTTTGTTCCTGACTTCCTGGTTGCTCCGGTAATGAGCTTCTGTGACGCCAGCATCAGGGAAGATAAAGAAAACCTTGGCAGACGATTGCTGGTTTGCTGCCAGAGCTGATAGCTGCCGTGGACTAAATTGCTGGCTAATTGAGTCAGTTCACGTGTCTCCCGGACTGAGGTGGGGGGCACAGAACACCTTACTAGAAAAATTGCCAGACGACTTTTATGTAGACTCTCTTCTCCAAGACTCAAACCTGGTTACCACACTTGCAGTGGCAAAATTTTGTGTCACTGCAATGTCCACAAGTAAAAATTTGGCTACAGAATTATAGATGTCAACTTGTGCCAATTTTTTGGAGATATCTATAACAATTTTTGGAAAAATACATTTACTCACATACTTATTGGCTTGCCACTCATGTAAATTAGGGAGTGACCCTAACGGTTTGAGATCATGTATTTTCATAACAGGGATGTTAGAATTCACGATTAATGTCAGTATTATTTTTAATTTATTGTATGTCTATTATGGTCATCGACCAGCAATAGACATATAATAAATTAAAAATAATACTGACATTAAGTTTATATTCTATTCTATTCTATTCAGCCAGAATTTCAATTGGAGTTGTGGATTTTCAAGAAAGAAGCAATCGGAAACACCAGCACTCCATCAAGCACCATCAATTACAGATTCTGGTGGTTGTGTAAACCCTGTCAACTGCTTGGTTTAGCTCAGTAAGAAAAGTGTCACCATTCACCTGGAAAGTTGAATGTCAGAAAGCTCTAATGTAATCATTATAGACTCCCAGCATCTTAAATAAGAAAAAAAATGCACCAATAAAATTCATGATTAAATAATGAGGAATCCATTTCTGTATCCTTGCTATTGCTTTATTTGCATAGTTATCACAGGCCTTGGAGTTCAAGGTGCAAATTTTACACGCTGTTATTGATGTTTCTGCAGAATTGAATTGCCTGCAGAGGAATAATTGAAGCTCAGGTTCTCAGGTGAAATCAGATGAAGATTTAGATGTTAAGCAGCAAGAAAATAATACCATATTTCTCTTTGGGCAAAAGATGGCTTTTGGTTTTTACATTTTAGGTGAAATTAGACCACTAGTGTGTTTAACTTTCCATTGGCTGTTTATATATTGTGGTTCTAACCAAAGAAAATTGTGTAAACTAAATCTTTGCAAATTTCATTTTAGTCTAATTTTATAGGGCTCACATGGATAACTTTTACTGCTAGAGGTTTCCTCATGAGTAAAAGCTTATTCAATAATAAAATCTTACTTGCAAGGAGGATATTTTTTCCAATGGCCTACTCTTTGGCAGCTGAAGTTTGACTTGAATGGGACTCTGTTTCTTGGCTGTTCCCACATCCATTCTCTGGGAGGAGAGGTAATTTGAGCCCAGAAATCTAGAATTTTTTTTTCTATCTCCATTTAAACTATGGCTGTATATAGTTGAGGGGAAGGGAAGATATGAAGACTCTTGTCAGCATTCCAGAAAGTTCTTATTCAGTAAAGGTAAAGGTTCTCTTCGCATGTACGTGCTAGTCGTTCCTGACTCTAGAGGGTGCTGCTCATCTCCGTTTCTAAGCCAAAGAATCAGCACTATCTGATGATGATTCCATGGTCATGTGGCTGGCATGACTAAATGCCAAAGGCGCACGGAGCACTGTTACCTTCCCACCAAAGTGGTCCCTATTTTTCTACTTGCATTTTTACATGCTTTTGAATTGCTAGGTTGGTAGAAGCTGGAGCAAGTAATGGGAGTGTACTCCATTATGGGGCGCTAGGGATTTGAACCACCAAACTGCCGACCTTTCTGATTGACAAGCTCAGCATCTTAGCCACTGACCCCCTATATGGCAATTGTGAACCAATTATTAAGAACAATGATTCACCTCCTTCACTGAAGAAAATTCCAGGAAAATTTTACTAGGATTCTAAGCATTGGTGGGATTCATTGACTCTCTTTCCAACAAATTTTCTAAAAAACCTTTCCAGTTTCCCAAAAATATGATAGCTGGAAAAATGAAAAGATAGTGACTGTCACACTTTATATTGACTAAATTCAGAAGGAGATCAGGAATTGGAAAGTTTATCAAATAAAGCAAGAAAGTGATTCATATTGTAGAGTCCTTGATGCTCTTGAGCTTGGCTGTTTTCTGCAGGGGTTTCATTACCCAATGATAGAGAGGAGTAGAGTTTGCTCTCTGTTTATATACAGTAGCTCACCCTATCAGTGTTGGTAGGGGTGTTGATTTTGCCTTGGCAGATCACTGATTGGCTTGTTGTTTAATGCTTGTTTGATTGTTTGTCTGTTATTAATTCTTGCTTCCCTGGGTATTGATTGCTTGAAAGGCGCTATTATGGTCTTTTTTGTTTCCTCTTTAGCTTTTTTTATTGTCACATTTGAATGCTGTGAAAATACTATTTATCTCTATATGGTTTGATTTGCGCCAATGCCAAAATTCCAGATCCTCTAAAATTTTTGGATTTAGCTTGGTCTAGGATGCTCATAGTTTCCCAGATGTTTATATGGTGTGAATTTAAGGAGTTTTCATTGTATCATCTGATTATTAATTAGTGTTCATGGAAACACTTTGCTAGCTTTTTGTCTTTCTTTTCTACATAGTGGCTGTTACAGTCCTTACATTGTATGTATGCTGTAGATCAGGGCTATCCAACCTTGGCAACTTTAAGCCTGGTGGACAGCAAAGCTGGCTGGGGAATTATGGGAGTTGAAGTCCTCCAGATTTAAAGTTACCAAGCTTGGAGACCCCTACTGTAGATGACTCTTGTTTTTTGAGTGCCTCAAATTTCTTTGAGACTGACAGCTTTACTTGTGGAAGGAGAGTTATTGATTGTGCATGTTTTACTTTGAGGAAGGAAATAAGCTTGTGGAATGACCTATATGATAGTAAAAGAAAAGTATCTAAATCCCCACAGTGCTTGTGGTTTTTTTAAGTGTTTGACTGGACATTCAAAAAAGAATGGGTGAGGGGAGTAATTATCCATCTCTAATGTGAATTAGTACACAGCAATGGGCTTCAAATGTGTTTTGAATGCATTTCAATCTGCATGCTAATGTGATACAAAATGCTCCAACAGGGTCTTTTGGTTCCACAATTGTTTTTAAATCCAGGCATTTTTGTGCATCAAAGAACAAGAGGCCTTATACAACACTATTTTAAAGATAATTTGCATATGTATCATTTCACAAGAAAAAAAGATAATGTCCTTCCAAGCACAAACTAAATCTATTGATGCACAAGTAAATCAGAGAAATAATGCTAACAGTTTATATGAACAGATTTATGACAGAGTGGAAGATGCATTTACTACAGTTTCATGAATACACTGCTGTGATCCAGCCTCATTTAAGTTCAAAAATGAATTTAAAGACATTTTTATTTATCTCTTGGGAATGATTTGGAGAAATTACTACATAACGTCTGTTCCATGTTGTCAGAACACGCAAGAATCTAAATTCATATTCATTCTCAGATTAAAGAGGAATTAAAATAAAGTGCACCAGAACAGGTAAGTGTGCATCTTATAGTTTGTCTACTAGATATCCCAGAAGTAAGATAAGTTCCTATTCGGAAAGCCTTAGCATATGCACTAAAGTAATGTCCCTTTGAAAATAATGAGTCATTGTTGTGATCTGTCAGCAGCCTACGGAGCTGACAATGGAGTCGAACAGCGATGAGGCTGAAGTGAGGCCAGAGCCATCGGGAAGTGAGATGCGGACTCCAGAGCCTCCAGAGAGTAGTGAGGCAGAGGAACAGGAAGAGCCCGTTCCTAATGCATACATGAGAAGAGCTTCCAAAAGGCAAGAGCAGCTCAAACAGAGAGGACAACTCGGAAGTAGGGCCAAGAGATGATTGGCGCCTCCCATAAGGCTTAAAACAGACCAGCACCGGCATTTCAGCTTTGCCGGAAAACAACGTTCTAGCTGCGTCTTCTGTTTCGTCTTCCGCTTCATAGACGTCTTTGTTTTTGTGGCTTCTGGACATTTGCCAGGAAGGGCCTTTGGTAGTTTGCCTAATTGGACTGAGGAATTTGTGTTGGGAGGCATTTGTTTTATTTTGAGTTGAACGACGCTGGGAATGAAGTAATTCCCAGCTGTTCGAATAAAGTTTGTTTTTCCACGGACTAAGTTTATTACTACCTACTTGGGCCTGGGTCACAACACTCATGTACAAGATGGAGGGAATCCTAGGGATTCGTAATTCAATGCATTCTCCTAATGTTGTGATGGCGAACCTATGGCATGTGTACCAGAGGTAGCATGTAGAGCCCTCTCTGCTGGTACACATGCCATCGCCCCAAGTCAAATCTCTGTAGTGTTTCTTTCGTGAGCTTCTGTTTCCCTGCAAATGACGAAACAGAAGCTCATGAAAGAAAAAGATCTTACTGCGCTGCCGGTGTTGAGATGTCCCACCTCCTGCCAGCCAGCTGGTTTTAGGGTCTCTGCTGCACATGCGCGCATCTCCAGCAATGCATGTGCATGTCCAGCAATGCACACATGCATGCTCATGCATGCACGCGCATGCATGTCTATGCATGCGCATGTTTGTGCATGCACACATACCTTTCAGTTTGGGCATGCAGTTTGGGCACTCGGTGTATAAAAAGATCACCATCACTGTCCTAATGTTGTTAGTTCTCTTTCTGCTTGCATAAGCATACAACTGAACTGAAAGTTAATCAGAGTCTTTTTCAGCCACTAATGGTACTATTGAATCAAAGCATAGTGAAGCTAGAATGACATATTAACTAAAGTGGCTAGTATGTCAAATCTACCCCTGGAAAAGGAGGAGAGCATCTCACTATCTCATCATACTTAACTAGCTTAACTAGATGAAACCTAGTCAGCATCTGCCTGGAATTTTCATGTGGGTAAGCAACTTTGTTTTATTTGAAAAGGATACATTTTGTTTATAAGCTATTGACTTTCAAATGATATCTCAGCCATGCAAGACAGACAATTTTAGTGCCTTTTGGCAGTCACCCATTAGATACAAACAAAACAATGATACCTAACACATAATGGGATGGGATAGGTTGTTTTTGGTTCTATGACTTGTGTGAACCCAGCAGTATGATTAATTAATGGTTTGGTGTATTGTGGAAACTCAGAATTGCTTTCATTCAATAAAAACCTAACCACTGTAACTAATGTGTGATAAATGCCTATCAGTGGTAGAAATGGGAGATTGAAAACCTGGAGCAAATTAAGGTAGCAGTGCGGGGGGGGGGGGAGAGACTCTCACTCATGAAAGGTACCCAATATTCTGTTTGATAGAAAAATGTTAAAATAGGATATTTTAAAAAATGGTCTTCAGGCTCTGCCATTTGACAGTAGAACATCGTTCTCTAGATGGCATCATAGCAGAATGATTTTTTTCTTCTTTTCTCTATGACCCTGGTATTTACAAAGAAATAGAGGAAGTAGGCACTATTTTCATAGCTTTGAATTTCTACATTTTGCTGTGTTCACACCAAAGTTTATGTTATTTAAGTTTGCTTTTGAGAGAGTAATTTCCTGTTTTATTGCTTATAAGAAATGAAAAAGTATATCATAGAAGTTTAGAAACTAGCTGTTTTGCTCCTTCTGGGATGAACTGAGAGCATGCCATATTATTTCAATCACTTTCAATGGTGTTTCAGGACATATATATTAATGCAGTGGGCCAAAATCTGTTTTCAGTAATATACGAACATTTCTGCTGACTTCAATGTGGAGCTGCTTATACATAGAATGAAGAGAACAACTTGGCAGTGTTCTTTCCACTGAGTATATGCAAACATACAAGAGTGTTATCCATTGTCACACAGCTGGAAGTGAGACTTAGCCTTTCCCACAAGCACTAGAAGTATTACAATTAGGAAATTCATGATGTTACGCCTTTGCTTCAAACTCCCCTGGGCTGAAATTTTATATCCGCAGATTCAGGCCAGAATGTGTTTGTACAATTGAGTTACATGCAAAAGTCTAAAAACACTGATGTACTATAGAAAAAGTATCATTACTATGCCAATGATAGCAGTATGTTGAGTGTCATTAAGAAAAGTTGGATTCAAACTGAAGAGCGGTTAAGATATCAGTTTTTGAATCGAGAAATTGATAACTATGGAACACCATCTGAGAAAGGGTTGGAGGAAAGAAACATTAAGTCCCTTAGTATCTAGCCTGCCTATAACCTAGCACTCCATTTAGTCCCTAAAGTATTCCAAAATATGAAGAGCTGAAATTGGACCCTTTTTTTGTTTGTTTGTTTGTTTTGGGGATTTGGGAAGGATTTGAAGGGTAGATGTCTTGAGGTTTATTAAGATTTAAGAGATAGAATAGATTTTTTTAAAAACTGGACAAGTGTGATTGGACACACAAGGAATTTGTCTTGGTGCATATGCTCTCATTGTACATAAAATATACTTTCATCAAGGTGCAACACTTACAACACTAAATGATAGTCATAGGGTACAAATTTAAGTAATGATACTTAATTAGGGTACAAATTTAAGTAATGATACAACACTTAATGATAGTCATAAGCTACAATTAAGCAATCAATTACAGTATAGATCAGGGGTCTCCAACCTTGTCAACTTTCAGACTTGTGGACTTCAACTCCCAGAGTACTCTGGGAGGTTTTTTTTATTTATTTATTTACATTTATATCCCGCCCTTCTCCGAAGACTCAGGGCGGCTTACAGTGTATAAGGCAATAGTCTCATTCTATTTGTATATTTACAAAGTCAACTTATTGCCCCCCCCCAACAATATGGGTCCTCATTTTACCTACCTTATAAAGGATGGAAGGCTGAGTCAACCTTGGGCCGGGCTTGAACCTGCAGTAATTGCAGGCTGCTGTGTTCTAATAACAGGCTTCTTACCAGCCTGAGCTACCACGGCCTGAGCTACCACGGAGTTGAAGTCCACAAGTCTGAAAGTTGACAAGGTTGGAGACCCCGGTATAAATCGTAAGTATACAAGTCATTGAACTATTTCACACTTGCAATGATCTGAAACCAGGACAAATTTTCCCATTTAAGGAAAAGGATTTAAGGGGTAGCAAGTTTTAAGGCCTTTATTTTACCAATTGACCCTTTCAAAATCTTCTGCTGATGCCACAGCTATACTATAGTAGAGTCTTCAGGCAGGATAAATGTAAATTACCATACGGCAGCCCACAAAATGGTTGCATATCCTTTGTTTAAACTCTAAACATACATTGGGTTTGAAGTGGAAATGACATAATGCTTTGGCATCCTAAAAGCTAAGGCTGAAATCCTACTTGTGCTTATCTGATAATAAGTTTTATTGAGCTTAACAGAGGTTTACTCTTGGGTACTCATGCATGTCTTAGGAAAATCTCATTCTCCCTCTTCACTGACAATAGTATCCCATTAGTGCATTCTAGACTCACAGATGCTCAGGATACAAGCTGATGCTGCTTATCTCGATACGATCTTTCAGCAGCATAAAAAGTTGTATTTAATTTAACTGTTGAATCAGGTAAGGATCCTGAGCAGCTGAGCAGGTTCAGGAACAAGCTAGGAACATTGTTCAACATACAGTATATAAAATTCATAGCTGAGACATCAGAACAAGCAAAATATATTGCTGGAACAGAATAAAAATGCTTATTCAGACATCCAATAAGCAAATATTGATGCAATATCTCTCTCTTCAGTGTTTGTGGTATTCAGGGACATGCTTCCTCTGCATAACTCAACTATGTAACATGGGGATTGTCCTTAGGTGGCTGATGTGGATGATTATGTCAAATGATTTTCTGAGATTGTTGGTAGGAAAGTCCTTCCTCCTTAAACCAATCTTAAAAACATTTTGAACTTCTTTCTCACTTCATTAAAAAAAAACCCTACTATTTCCAATCAGTGCTAAAACCAGCATATAACTGGAATGAAATACAGGACTGACAACTGATACAAAACTATCTTTTACTTGCAAACCATTGTACATTCAGGCTAGGTAAGCCATCAGGTCAACGCTTGGATTGGGAATCAGAGAGCTATCATCTGTCTTTCAAACACCGTATATAAGCTTTTCAATTTTTTGAAGAGGAAACAACAGCAACACAACTTAAGTTAACGTGTCCTGATTGTATAAAAGAAGAATGTCCTCTAGGGTGGTCTTTCAGAAATTAATGACTTGTCAGAGAAATGAGAACAGGCTGAGAGCCAAAGAATATATTAAGATTTGGTGGTGCCGTGTGTTGATGCTTCTATCGAGAATATTCTCAGTATGCCAGCATTACTTTGTTCCCCTGCCAGCATTCACCTAGAGCCCTACAGATGTGTCAGCTTACAATTGTTATCATCTCCAGACAGCATAGATGATATGGAATGTAATCCAATACAATTCTGCGGGGCACCAGCAGTTCACTTCTGACAATCTCTTTTGCACTTTGATTTTGGCTCTGTTTGACTCTGAGATGAATCCAATTGCATCAGGTAATGGTTATCAAACAGGCATTGCCAGCTAGTTTCTGTGCTGTGTTTGATGGTATGTCTTACATTTTTGGTTTTAGGTTCTAAGGAGGTTTATGTGTCTTTATCACATACAATGGGGAATAAAAAATGCCTCGTCTTCAGATAACAGAGCTTATCACAGCACTAATGAATATAAAAATAAGCCAGCTTTTTAAAGGACATGCAACCACTTTTATCAAGGTCTTATTTAAAGATTTGCAAAAAGCTAGGAAACCACCATTATCACCATTATCAATAAGAATATAATCCCTCTTCTCTGGCCAGAAATGATATCTAACAAGTATCTTAATAGAAATCCACTAACAGCTGTTCTTTAAGAGAAACGTGCAGCTGCTGAAGACACTCATAAATAATTGCTTAATTTTACTATACTATTTTTAAAGTCTACACATTTGTTCTTTGCCCATTGTTGTGTTGTAGCTATGCTATTGAATTTAGTATCTAGTTCCAGAATTATTCACATCAATTTCATGTAATAAGCAGCATGTTCCAGATGATTTGGAAGTCATGGATGCTTCAAAAATGAGCTGAAATAGGATGAACAATATAATTCAAAACTGTGTACTTAATACTGAGCTCGACATAGTTTCTTTACCTATCTATGGACATGAAATTGCGATCTTGCACTATAACCTATTTCTGTATTTTAGACACAATCCACTGGATTTAGTTGGCACTCTCTTCCAAATAAGTGAACACAGACTTTGTTCAATATTTACCTGGATATCCTCCTACCTTACGTAGAAGAAATTATCCTAGTGAAATAACTCAAATATTGTAGACCATCAAATGTTTTTCTCAGCACACAATATAATACAAATTGATCAAATCATAGGCTATCATACTGAATCACATTCCACTTACAAACTATGGAAAATGATAATTAGAGTGCAATCTAAATAAATGGTTTGAAAACCTAAGAATGCTTGCCCAAAAACCTGATCTCGGTGGGCTTATTGACTGCGGGGGATTTATTTATTATTATTATTTTGGTCAATAGCAATTTTCAGTCATTACCAAGTGGAAAATACTAACTGATTTGCCCAGGGCTCAGAAAACACAATCTTCCAAATCTGCTTTCCTTTATATACATTTGCATGTAATTTGCGGTTGGCCCTCCAGGGATTCTGTTTAAGTAGAAAGGACATTGCAATGAAAAGTTCTATTGTACCATCTATTTCAGGGGTCTCCAACCTTGGCAACTTTAAGCCTGGAGGACTTCAACTCCCAGAATCCCCCAGCCAGCTGGGGAATTCTGGGAGTTGAAGTCCACCAGGCTTAAAGTTGCCAAGGTTGGAGATCCCTGATCTATTTGCACATAATTGATGAAAGAGAGACTCTTTGCCAGAGAAGAAGAGAGACAGAAACAGAATGGAAGGAGCTAAAGGAAACTGACGGCAAGGAAAAATGATTTTTTTTAAAATTTGCATTTATATCCCGCCCTTCTCCGAAGACTCAGGGCGGCTTACACTACGTCAAGCAATAGTCTTCATCCATTTGTATATTATATACAAAGTCAACTTATTGCCCCCAACAATCTGGGTCCTCATTTTACCTACCTTATAAAGGATGGAAGGCTGAATCAACTTTGGGCCTGGTGGGGCTTGAACCTACAGTAATTGCAAGCAGCTGCTGTTAATAACAGGCTGTCTTAGCAGTCTGAGCCACTCAAGGACCCTTAGATTGCCTTAGATTTAGTAGATGCTGCTCAGAAGAAAGGAAAGTGTCCAGAATTCCTTTTTCTATGAAATTATTAAATATGCCAGAGCTTTATTACTTTATTTATATGTAAGTTAATTATAAAAAAAAAAAAGATTATGCAAGCAAAAGCAAAAATCTTAACACTTACAGGGCAGTGATAGCTAACCTTTTTCGGACAAGTGCCCAAAATGCACAAGTGCCTGAACCCACAAAATGCAATGTGTGCATGGGCCCTGCACGTGCGCCCAGCCCCTGCATATGCACACACAGCCCCCCGCATGTAGCCTGCCCCCTGTGCATGAACAGTAGAGCTGAACTTGTGTGACGGCTCATGTGCCATCAGAGAGGGCACTGCGTGCCACCTCTTGCACGCATGCCATAGGTTTGCCATCACAGTTATAGGGAAACAATGAGCCTCCTTCTGGTAGCTGGTACTACACAACGATTTTTGTAGGGAGGCCCATCACCAAATAAGAACGACATTGGGATTTTGTTTTTCTCCATTGACTTTTGGGGAAAGGAAGGTTTGGGGCAAATTTGGAAAAATTGTCTTTTAGTGCTTGCCGTTCTCATAAGTTTCTGCCTTGAAATGGCATGAAATGGGACCACTGGGATGTTGGGAATCACATTCTGGGAATAATCTGCAAAAAAAGGATCTCAGGAATCACATGTAACTTGTGAAGATAGATTGCCCACCACTTTACAGAGAAATATAATAAGCAGAATGCCATGAGGAATGTGAAGAAAGACAGGAAAATTATGTAGAAATTTTTCTCAGTTCTTTAGGAGAGACAACAGATTTGGTAAGATGTCATTTCCTCATGCATTGTTTGTCCCCTTGCGGTAACTGGGTTCCAAAAGACCCTAGAGTTCTATCTGATTTTCAAGAAATATATCAGTCTGAAGATATGGTTAATCCACCTGTTGTAGGGAAACTTTATTTATTTTAGCATTTATATTTTACTTTTCCTTTGAGGACTCATGTTCACTTACATGAGTTTGCTTGGAGTGAAATAGACATCAAAGCCAGAACTGTGACAGCAGTAGCATCAGACTTGTGAAGTACTCCAAACAGGAAGCATGCTCTGACAAACTAATTCTACTTTATTGTAAAGTTACATTCACAGAAACTTGCAAGTCTGAATGAACATTTCTCGCCTGTCCCCTTTACAGCCCAAGAAACTAGGGAGGATCTTCTGAGGCACTTTTTTTTTTTTTTAACATTTATATCCCGCCCTTCTCCGAAGACTCAGGGCGGCTTACAGTGTATAAGGCAATAGTCTCATTCTATTTGTATATTTACAAAGTCAACTTATTGCCCCCCCAACAATCTGGGTCCTCATTTTACCTACCTTATAAAGGATGGAAGGCTGAGTCAACCTTGGGCCGGGCTTGAACCTGCAGTAATTGCAGGCTATTGTGTTCTAATAACAGGCTCCTTAAGCCTGAGCTATTCCGGCCCTTGCCATGCCCACATTCTTTCTGTGGGCTAAGATGTCTCTTATCTGACAGTTCCCCTGGCTGTAGCTTTTTCCCCTGTCTCCCAAGATCATTCCCTCATACTGTTATAGGTAGATAGTTATGCATCAAAAAAAAAAAGTGGTTGATTAGGATCAAGCTTGTAAAATTGGTTACTGAGATGAGAGGTGTTGTGACCTAGGCCCAAGTAGGTCACTGTTACCAGACACAATCAGTCCTAAACATATTTTATTAGAACAGCTGAGAATTACTTAATTCTCAGCTTAGTCCAAATTAAGTCCAAAACAAAGTCCTTCATAAAAAGTCCTTCGGCCTTATTTATTTATTTATTATTTATTTATTATTTAGATTTTTATACCACCCTTCTCCCGAAGGACTCACAAACCTTTGTCTTCTTTGGCACCCTGACAAAGGCTTTTCTTGGCAAGAACCCCACGAAGTCCAGAAACAGAAGACAAAGAACAATTGTAGCAATGTTGCTTTCCTACAGAGAACACAAGAGCTGTTGCTGCTCTTTTAAGCCTTATGGGAAGGGCCAATCATCTCCTGGCCTTACTCCCGAGTCATCCTTTTTGCTTTAGCTGCTCTTGCCTTCTGGCAGCTCTTCGCATGCGTGCACTAGGAACAGGCTCCTTCTTTCCTCTGCCTCTCAGCTGTCCGCCTCTGGAGGCTCCGGAGTCCACACATCGCTCTCAGATGGCCCTGGCCCCATCTCTGCCTCGTATGCAGAGCCCTCATCCGGGCCTTCCCCTGACTCCAGGACTGACCCATTGTCCTCCGCAGCCTCCTCACTGTCCAACTCCGCTGCCAGCTCCACAGGCTGCTGGCGGACCACAACAAAGGGAAGAAGGATGAGTGGGGAATTTTGCAGTTTGAAATGTGAAACATTCTGGGAAAGTTTTTTTTACTTCTTCCTTTATAATAGAATAATAGGTTCTGTGTCCCATGATTTCTCTGATTCTTTTCTATTCCAGCTTAGGAGGGATGCTTTGAAGCTGGCTGAGATGCAAGCTTTTAGAAATACATCTGCTGGTCCATGTAATCCAGATTGTTGAAAATAAATGGAAATAAATCCTGGTATTCCAGAGGGAGTTTCTTCAGACCTTTACAAAAGTACTAAGGATTGAACCTGGAACCTTTGATGTACAAAGTATTTGCTCAGCCCCTGCACTATAATCTTCCTATATTGTACAACATCATATGATTATTACCTCAAGGTCTTCAGCAATTCTCAGAAACTTTATAGACTTCCCATATTCCTTCCAAAAGCTGCCACCAAGACATGTCTTTAATGATTACTTAAGTAAATTAAATTTTTAAAAGACAATCCAAACTCCAGTGATGAACGTGATGAATCCTCTACTTTAGTCCAAAGCTGGAAGAGAGTTTTGAAGAACTGCCTATCTGAAGTTGAAATTTTCAGCAAACAAGAAACCTGTAAAATATATTATATACTATCATCTGACAATTTGCTGGAATGGCTTCTTACTACTTTAGTAATAAAATCCAACTGCAAAGTGCTGTAGATCCCATTAGATAAAAATAATTTAAGTGGTTATGATAACAAAAAGCACTTATTTTGCTCCAAAGTTTACATATTACTAGCTCTAATAAATACTTTGTTTTTGTTAGGAAAGAGGGAAGCTTAATTTCGCCTTTTACAAGACTTTGAAGAGTTTTTCAAAAGAAACATTAGACACCAATATCAAAATATTCTTCCATAAAAATATAGACATTCAAAACTTCAGTAGAAATTAAATCAGTCTTGTGTTTTGGTGGAGTTAGAAAGATGGCTACATCACATAACTGATGATTCATTAGTACTAGTTAGCTTTTTTCCATGCTAGTTGTGAATGAAAAGATCCTATGTACTGCATTAATCATTCTAAAGTTACAGTTATGCTAAAACTTATACATCTGCCTATTTGTGAGTTAAATTGAGTGTGACTCAAAACAAATTTATACAAGAGGAGGATGCCGTATCTTAAAATAACAACGCAGAAACTCTGGCAAATTCAGCATCATTCAGATGATGAAAAGCCACACAAATGGCATCACTTTTTGCAGCAATCAGAATCACCCAGTTCACCTTTGGCATTAATTTGGAATTTGAGGTGAAATTGGGAGGAAAAACCCTGCATACAAATATGTTTTGTAGGAGACTACAAAGGCAGAAACCAATGCTTGTTAAGAAGGGTATTGATGCTCATCTCAAGTTTGCTAAACAGTACCTAGATGGCTCTCCAACTGCTGGGGTAATGTTCTGTGGACGGATGAGTCAAAAATGGAATTTTTTTGATTATGTGGATATCATTATATTTGGAGAAAACCAAACTCCAAACATTCCACAGTAAGAACGTCATACCAACTATCAAATGTTGAAGTAGCAAGATCATGGTTTGGGTTGTTTTGCTGACTTCAGATCTTGATAACTTGCCTCCATTTAAAAAAGCATGAACTCTGTTTTATACTACAGATTTCTCCAAGAGAACATCAGCCCATAATCACAAAATTAAAATGAATCTATAAAAGAATGGATGAAGAAGAGTAACTTCTGGAATAGGAATTAAGGAAATTGCTTTTGGTCCCATTTATTGCACTCTGCAAAAAATAAATAAACCAGGGGTTTTTCTGCTTGTTAATATACCAGATAATATTTAAATTGGGCAACAGTACAAACTTAATCAACTAATTTTGCTGCTGAGAATGGGAGGAGAGGCACCATCTTGTCCTCTTAAAAATTAAAGTGCCTTAGATCATCCCTATGTGACAGTGTATTGAGTACTTCTCTTTAGGTGAGACTTAGAACAACTTTTCAATAATAAGCCGTGGACTTGAAAAAAAGTTAGATTTCTAGGAAAACAGGGCAGAATAACATTCCCCTGTTAATATTTGTGATAATCAGCTATTTAAAAATGCAACATCTAACAACAATTCAACTGAATTTTGAGGTTACCCAAACTAGCCACCATATCCGGGAGTGAGAATCTAAATAACTCATTTTTTAGGTTTTTGCAGCGCAGATAAAGTGTGTCTAATAAACACATGGATTATTTGTTCCAACTGAGGGTCTGGGGCAAGGAGCAAAATATTAGGTGGGAAAGATATAGAAAAGTATTCCAGCTGGAACACCTGAACGATGGAAAAGGACTTCCTACTATGGTCATTCTCCAGCATTTTCCTCTTACTGCTGCCAATCCCCCATGGAGTACAGACAAGGCAGCCAGTAGTGAATCATTTAGGCCAGCAAAAAGAGCCCACCCTTCTCTGAACTGCATTTAAACCAGACTGTGTAGCTACTTTGAGAACAGAAGGTCAAAGGCTCATCCTAAGCAATAGCTTTTCAGTGTGTTAATTTCAATGTTGTTTTGTCTTTTTTTTTCAGTGTAAACATAGATTAAAGTATTTAAATTATCATTTATTTTCACAGTTATTTTAATTCTTTTGTCTTATTTTGCCAAAGGTGATGTTTCTTTTAAGCTACTTTGGGCACAGCCCACAGTGGAAAAGCAGCATATAAACCAAACTAGTCCTAGTATAAACATATGACTTAAGTGGAGAGGAGTGATACTTCAGTGCTGACGCTGTGCCTAATTCATTTTATAGATAGAATTCAGCATTCAAAAGTTACACCATGGGAGTTATTCCTTTTGCCTGTTTCCATGGAATATTACTGACTTCAGTGCCCTGCTCCAGTAATCCATGCACGGAACTGTGTGTTCCATCAATAGCAGGAAAAGTGTAAATTCTGCAAAAATATGTTACCATTTCCTTTTGCTTGGCTGCCTACTTGAACAGTTTGGCTGGGGTTTTTTGTTGCAGACAGGAATTTAATTTTAATGCCATTTTTCTGTATAGGTTTTCTTTTACTTTTTCCCCCTTGAACAAATGGTTTATTACTGCAGGAATTGTTTATAAGAATAAAGCTATTTGTCCAACTGGGTTTAATTTTTCACCTCTTCTTAATAATAACATAAATATTTAGCACTCTTGACCATTAATTACTGAAACCCTTGAAAATAAGAAATTCTCTATCCCTATGCAGAAATTACATTCTTAAATCTCTGTAAAAGTAGGCAAGGATGGACCGAATGCTCTGACAAACCACAACATCTTGGTCCTGATTTTAGTATACTGGGTATCAAAATGAAGGAGAAACCCATGCACATTTAAAAAATAAATCCTCTTTTTAAGTAATGCTTTATTCTTGGTGAGTTCTTTTCTTCTTCTTTACTTCCTCCTTTATCATTTTGGGTGATGAGAGAGATACCAAGTGTCTGTTGACTACACAGGCATAACCAGGTAGTTTCCTTGGTAACAATACAGAATTGATTGATTTCCACATTAACTCTGTGGGAAGGATTTTAATAATCAATAATAATCATAGGAGATTCTTTATCCTATGTTGAGTTGCCCACTGTCTCAAACAATTAACAAAGACTAGAAACTATATTGTAATCGCATAGGTGCATTTTAACAAAGATCACTGCAAGGATCACTAAAAGCACATCTCCACTAAACAAGCAACCCATAAATAGTAAAGCCAATTACCTGTGCAAGAGTATTTAACCAAAGAACCCATTCATCCACACTTCCCCAAACCCACAAATAGGCTGCCCAGATACCATCAAGACAACCAAGGTAAGTCAATAGATACAAGGAAGTACAATCAAAATTCACCTTTTGACAGAGTTACACACTAGAACCAACATGTACACACACCCATGCCCCTCAGATGTCACATACTAGAAACAAAATCCACGGCCCTCGAGCCCACACCAAGGATCCTATAAAACAACCTTTCTGTACCTCATTGTATCCCCAGAAGTAAACCTTTTCGCTTTGGGGAATAAATAAATCATCTCCTTTCCACACAGCATGCTTAGATTTCATTCTGATTTGTTCTTGCATATCTCCAGCTCAAACTGGGATTCCAAGCTATTCTTCTGACAATTGTTTCTAAGTCATTCTTTCAACTTTGCAGTCTAGCTCGTAATCCTGATATTACCTATGGATTCCCTTTTAGGTGTTATTTGTGCCAATGCTGCTTAGCTTTTTGACAGCAGTTTATCTATGTGTCTGTGGTTTTTAAATTCAACTTTGCCTGCCGCCCCCTCACACATGACTCCTTATAAAAGTTAAAGTAATACAGTCACAACTTAACACTATGTGTCAGGAGAGGGAGAGAACACATGACAGCCATGTCTCAGATTCAGAAGCGGGCTCGTATGATGTCCTGGCCCAGGCTTTGGGGGGAGAAACTCAGGTTTTCGAAGATCTTTTGAAGAAGAAACAGAATTGGGCTTAGTGTAGATCTCAAGGGGAATGCTATTCTGAAGGCAAGTGCTGGGTGACACAAGTTTTGCTACGTAACTAGATTACACATATTTAGTTAGATGAATTAAGACTATTTCATATGAGTCAAGGCTTTGATTATGCAGGATTTAAAATGAGAGGAAGGAGTCATATTTTCCTTATATGGTTGCTTGATATTCCTACTAACTTGATAATCCTGCCAATTATGTAAATTTACAGCATCTTTTTTTGGTGTGCATTTCACTGTTTAAAAAATTATTCTGGGGTCCTGAGTTTAGATTTCAACTCTAAAAGTTATTTATGGAAGGATTTTGTTGCTGCTGCTGCTGCTGTTCTGAAACATTAAATTTGATAGGATTTTTTGACTTTGTCTCTCCAGACTGGGAGAAGAACTTTGACTTTAGAAAGATAAGTATGATTTTGATTCTTTTTTTCATATCACCACTGATATGAGTGGTACTGAGACTAACATTTTCTAAAGCTGGTGTACCCTGACCTGAGAATGCTTCCAAAAAGGCATGGATGCATTTAGGTTATTCTACATAATTAGTTGCCCCAGTTATGCAGAACTCTCAATCTGTGGCATTATATTAGGGAAGAATATTCATTTGGTCTACATCTGGTACACAGTATGCTAAAGAGAGGCAGGGGGAGGGGAAAAACAATTCAAAATTACTTCACAAGATTTCACATAGCTTTATCTCTCTTAACACAGAACAGACAAAGCCCTACATGGATAGATGAAAAATCTATCTTCTGTAGAACATGATTACAAGCTTCATTATTATATTGATTGAGTTTTGCTTTTAATAGTTTTATACTCAATTCAATTTTTCATGAGTATATTGCATAGCTTCAGATAATCTTTATGACCATCACTTTAGTGAAATCTTACTCGTGCTCTGTCAGGCTAGATTTTTTTGTTTTGAAAACTGTTTTACATAAATATTCATTCCTAAGGCTTATCTTCTTTTCCCATATGAAATTTATTCAGTCGCTCTTAATTTTTGTTCTTTTTCTTTGTTTTTTAAAATATTGTTATTTGACTTGTTATTGGGCTTCAGACTTCACTTCTGTATTTTTAAACTTTTCCTTCCATTTGTATATAGATTAATTTTGTACCTGACTACTAGGATCTTGGAATTTCACTCTAAATCCACATTACTCTATCTCTTTTCCTTGAATAGAAAGGTATTGGTTATTCTTCCTCTGGTTTTTTATTTTCAGCACGGTATCTTTTAACTGGCAGTCTTAATGCTCATTTGGAAAACAGAGAGCCTGCTGTGGTTTGGTATGATATATGACATACATACATACAGTGTATATCATAAAGTATTGATGCTATGAGACATTATGACTTATATTCAGAATAGTTTCTGGAGAAGGCAAGAACAACCCTATAGTGTCCCTTTTGTGAAATTTTTGTTTGGCCTTTTCACTATACTATAGTGGCATTCATGATATTAAAAAAACACATAAGTACAATCATATAAGTAAAATCAAGTGAAAAGCCAAAACAGTTTATAATCCTTTCAAACAATAATGAATTATTGATCAAATTCATGCAGAGCAGACATAGAGTGATAAATGAAGAAACATTGTTCCTTCCTTCCTACCTCCCTACCTCCCTCCCTCCCCTCTCACAACTGTTACTTGCTATGGTTTAGTAAAGACAAAGAATAAAATTAGTAAAATACATGTATATGAATGTACAGAAATTAGTCATTTTATCATAAGTGCTATACAAAAACAATTATCACAATTTTTTTCAAATCGAAAGCAAAATGTTTATACTTAAAGCAAATAAATTTACTATAACAAAAAGGGTGGTGATTACCTCTTTATCATATGCATTTCTGTTTAAGTAACATGGCAAAAATTTTGGAAGATTAATTTTATATTACTCCCTCTTACCAAATGATGAGAAGTAGCTTTGCATCACATGGCAGATATCTGCAAGGCAGTAAAATGTAACATGGTCTTTTCCAACACACAAATTAATTCCATTTATATTTTATACCATCTAATCCTAGACATGCCTTAAAACCGGAGCAAAAATAGTCAGAACTAAATTTAATTATTAACTTGATCTAACAAAACTCTTATCCCTTTGTTACACGCCGTAGAACATGTAAGCATTCATATACATTTATTTGGATGTTTAGCAAAATGTGCTGATGACACCATGGTTGGTTGAGAATGAGATATCCTTGCTTGTCTGCCCACTTTTTTCTTGATTTCCAAGCACAGGTACTCACGTAAGTGAGCAAAAAGTCAACATGGCAGCTAAGAATGTGTTATCAAAGCCCCTTCTCTTTTTCCTATATGTGACATGCACAACACAAGAAGAAAGGGACTAATCATACAGAGATGGCTACCATCTTGATATTATTATTATTTTTACATAAACCTCATGGATGCCCCTACATTAATTGCTTGAATCCAAGTAAGTATTCCCTGGTACCATGGAACACACCACTATTAGGGTGCTGGAAAATACAAACAATCTTTAGAAAAAGAAAAATTGAGTCAGTTTTCAAAAAGCTTTAAAGATACAGAAGTTGAAGTCTATTAATGCTGTTAACAATAGAGCAAGAAGACACAAGATTATGCACAGATAGGAAGTCCATAGAAGAAGAAATCCTACAGGAGGAAAAAGTATTGAAAAGTAGAATACCTACATGCCAAAAATCTGTAATAAAAAAGATCAGCATGTTGAAAAAAAATACAAAGAAAAGCCAGAGAATGTCAGTGTGTACCACAAGCAAATCTGTGTGCTGTCCTCCCATGACTGGTGTTAACTAATCTTTAAGAATGACGGGATCCATAATGGGTTTGGAAACAGAATGTTCAAACAAATTCTCACTATAATTAATATGTATCCTTAACCATTCAAGAAAGAGATACCTGCTGAAGTGTTTGGATGCTTTTAGATTTCTTTCAAGCAATTCAAAGTTTTGAATACAACTGGTCTGGTTTCCAAAACAAATCAACATTTTGACAATTCTCCTTTGTTTCTTTGGGTTGTTGTGTTTATTTTCTGACTTTCGTACAAAGACTTCTGCACGCCCAACTTACAACTCATTCAGACCGGTTGCTCCTTTCCACTGCCATCTTCAGGTCATTGGTCAGCAGTTGTGTGTGTCGATACAATGCTGAGAGAAAGGCAGTGGTGAAATCCAATTATTTTTACTACCGGTTCTGTGGGCGTGGCTTGGTGGGCATGGTGTGGCTTGGTGGGTGTGGCTTGGTGGGGGTGGCAGGGGAAAGATACTGCAAAATCTCCATTCCCTCCCCATTCTGGGGCCAGCCAGAGGTGGTATTTTCCGGTTCTCCGAACTGCCGAAATTTCCACTACCGGTTCTCCAGAACCTGTCAGAACCTGCTGAATTTCACCCCTGGAAAAAGGTATTTTGTTGTAGAAGCCAAATAGGAGTGGCAGAGCATGGTTCAAAGCAGGGGTCTCCAACCTTGGTCCCTTTAAGACTTGTGGACTTCAACTCCCAGAATTCCTCAGCCACCAAGATTGGAGACCCCTGGTTCAAAACATTGCTTGAAGCATAGTATCCTAAGCACCTGGTACAACCTACATATACCACATTGACAGATTGCATGTAATAGAAAAGTAATACAATTCATTATTATATTTTGTATACATATTTGGGAGTATGCTTCGTATTTTCACTCCTTCTATCAAAAGTAATAATGGAGTAAATTCAACACAATGTTTTCTTCTCACATGGAAGCTGTTTCTAGCAGCAAAAAAAAAAAGTACAGTAAAAACACAGCAAATCAAGATAATTCATTTCCATGGATTTATATAGCAAGGAAGAAATTGGCTCCTGAGGAACCAGATAATCTGGGCCAACATCAGATAAACATTCAAACTCCTGGGTGGTTTTCTTCATCAAAACCAAACTCTGGAGCTCTAGCATTAGATAATGAAGAATGAAAAATATTTAAAGAAATGCATAAGCAGAAAGGCCAATCTGGATAGCAGGAATTTATACAGCTCTTTGCTTCAGTTGAGTTTTGTTGATACTCTGAATTCTTAGAATACATCTGAAGGACATGCTCCTCCACTCTGAAAGATTGGTTGCTTTGATTTTGTGCATGCCTGGATTTGGTTTTTTTTAAAAAAAAAAAAAAACTTCAAAAATGGCAGGGCACAGAATACCCACTTGTTTCATCTTCCAAATATTTGCCTATTTCACCTCTAATCTTTCTACTTTCCCCCAAGGTAACGTTCTAAGGAATAGAGCAATGGAAATATAGGCAGTCCTTGACTTATGACCACAACTGAGCCCAAAATTAATGTTGCTAAGTGAGATAGTTGTTAAGTGAGTTTTGCCCCATTTTACAGCTTTAAGTGAATCACTGCAATTGTTAAGTTAGTAACGTGGCTGTTAAGTGAATCTGGTTTCCCTATTGATTTTGCTTGTCAGAAGGTCACAAAAGGTGATCACATAATCCCAATGCAACCATGATAAATATGAGTTAGTTGCCAAGCTTCAGAATTTTTGTCACGTGACCATGGGGATGCTGCAACAATTGTAAGTGTGAAAAGGGGTCATGGCACTTTTTTTCAGTGCTATTGTTAATTCAAATAGTCACTAAACAAACTGTTGTAAATTGAGGACTAGCTAAAGGTGACCACAGCTCAGTTCTAAATAATGGTCTTCCAAAGCTATCCTGACAGTGATCTTACAATTGTTTATTATTTATTTTTTCCCCTGTGATGGCTGATAACTAAGCCCAAGAAAGAAAAAAATAAGATTTTATACTATTCCTGTAGTCTCACCCACTTTTTCTGGGAAGGAAAACACCAGCTTCCAGGAACATCTTGAAAATTAAAATGATAGGTACTTGTTCTGCAATATGTTCATCTGCCCAAACAAATATCCACTCACATATATTTCACACTGTAATACCCACATTATACTGGGGTTGCATAGTCGACGAAAGAGGAAGGGCTAGTGAAATATGATATCCATGCTATTCCTAGGCAAGAACATTGTTATATTCCCAACTAGCATTCCTTACCAATGGCAAAGTAAATCCCCCCAGGACTTCAAATCATCTAGGCTATTTTCATAGCTTCCAAGAGTTCTATCCAGCATCACTTTGTGGGAGATGAAAGATGGATTTTTTTCCACACCACGACAGGTGTATTTTTTCACACCATAAGTGTAACATCAAGGGAGCACTCTGCATCATTCAATATCAGTTTCAGTGCCACATGTCTGATTGAAATATAAATAACAGTATAATCCCACAGTTCTTTGGACTTCATCTCAAAGGCCCCAGGCTTGCAAGGTTTTCATGCTCCAGTATAGAAATCGAACTTTGACTTTTCTTGTTTGAGATAATCCAGTCTTAGATCTTCCTTACCATCACTCCACAAGTCTCTGCAGCTGTTCATCCTTATAAAGGTAGCACAGAAACTGGCTTACACAAAAAGAATAGGATTTTATCAGTTTTTGGTTTGGACTGCTGGTTTGGAAACAGGCTTTTCCAGTTTCTTTTCCTTAAAAAAATGTTTCAATGCACATATATCCCTAAATTGTTCAGATTTTTTTTAAGAGAAGAGAAGCAATAAGATTATTTCTACATCAGCTTTCTGGTTAAAGAATAGTTGTACTTTTGAAAACAAGATCCTTTTAGTTTTGGGATGCTGTTCAATTTTTCTTTGACAGAACAGCACATTTATTGCCTTGAGTGCTTTTCATCAATGTTTCTCTTCTGTGAGCTCTTCTATGCTGAAGATTACTCAGAAGATTAGAAAATACTATACCCAGTGTAGAGAAAGGCCATCTGTAACACGGGGCAGTTTCAAGCAAGGAAAAGAAGCGGTTTGAAAGGTTTGTGCTCAACATCTGGTATAAAATGAAAATTGGATCATGTGGACGAAACAGTGTTTTTCTGTGGTTAAAACTTTTTTTATCATTTTATTAAAAGTTTTTAAAAGAAATATTAAAAACAAAGACAAACTAATATAAAGAAAAGTAAAATGTTATACTTTTTATTTTTTTTATAAAGTAAAAAGAAAAAGATTCAAAGACTGAGCTAAAAGAGCAGCCTTGTTTCTTTTTGAATTTCACAAGGCTTTGCTAGATGTCGATTAACAATTATTTGTGCTTTGTGTGAAATATAAATTTACCCATTTTGGGTAAATATAAGTTTACCTATTTTGTTAAGTTCTCTACAAAGTTGATACCTTCCAAAACTCTGAACAAGCCCCATTTAAATTCTCAAAAGACTTTCTCTACATCTAAGAAAATCAATGCTTTTCATTTTGTTCTCTAAATATTCTAACATGTCCAATAGATTATATTGTCCCTTAACTGTTTTCAGATAAAACCTTACATTGAGATTGATGAATAAATTCTTGCAAAATCATTTTCAGCATATCCACCAGAATCATTATTATTAATCATTATTAATAATTATTCAACAATGACATCAGCCCATAGTTTCTTATTAAAGTCATATCTTGTCAAGCTTTAGATATTAATGCTAAATTGACTTCTTTCCAGCTCTCTGGCATATTTTCTTCATCTAAGATAGAAAACATTTTATTTCTTAAAGTTGTAAAAGTGCATCCTCAAAACATTTATAATAAACATCTGATAATCCACCTGGTTCATGCAGCTTTTCTAGTTTAATCTTTTTTACAGCTTCACAAAGTTCCCTTCTTATTATAGGTCCATTCATAATCTGATCCTGTTCCTCTGCAATTCTTGGTAAATTTCTTTAGGTATTTATCTTTTTTCTGCAGAAGCCTGTCAGTGTCTCCCTCTTGTTTTGAAATCATTTAATTTTCTTTTTTTTTCTTTTCATAATTTATATGTAACAATTTGGTTTGTTCACAAACTCAAAGTTTTTCAGCTTTATATAGTTCATTTTTATTTCAGTTTCTCTTTGTGTTAACATAGATAACTGTTATTAAAACTTAATTTGCTGAGAAATATTTATCTTCTCTGTAAATTTTTTTAATTCTTCTTTTCTCTTTATTTCATCAGAAATATTGTGTCATATGTAATAACTTCAAATAAAAGCTTTACTTGCATCTCAAACCATTCTTAAACCAGTACCTATACTTAAAGTATTTTCAAAAAAATGATTGCAATTTATTTTTATAATCCTGCACTTTTTTCTGTAGCAACATTTCATTTAAAAGAACTGGATTTCCTTTCATAAACCAAACTCACAGGATTATGGTCTAAAAAACTCCCCAACATATAGCCAATAGTCAAAGAATTATTTCATGATAGCACTTTTTAAAACTAAAATGTACCTCATAAATATAATCATCTAGAAAAATATATATACTTGAAAACTAGATCCTAGGTTTATCCTTATGTTTCTCCATCAAAGTTTTTAAAAAAATATTATGATCACAATTGGGGCCAGAATTTCCACTGCTAAGCAAGGCAGTTGTTAGGGGATTCATACCCAATTTTATGATCAATTTTGACACAGTTGTTAAGCAAGTCTCTGCAATTCTTAAATGAATCCATTTTTCTGCATTGATTCTAGGAGATGACCTGGCTGAGCCTAAGGGAAGAATCAAGTGTGTCTTCAGTTCCTTCCTTCATACCCATAAGTCCAGTCCAGAATCTAAGTCCAGTCCAGAATTTCATGGACTCTTACTACTAATTTGCTTTGACCGTTAGTCGTTCATAGTTTTGTAGAGAGGGGGTTAGCATGCAATGAACCTGTATTCATTTGAACTGCTTTGGCTCCTGATTTCCTGAGCTGAACATTTACTTTTCTCATTGGAAGCCAAAGGGGAAGGTCACAGATGGCGATCATATGACCCCAGGATGCTGCAACCATCATAAATTCATGCCAGTTACCAAGCACTCAAATTCTGATCATGTGATCCTGGGGATGCTGCAACAGTTCCTGCCTGGGCAGGGGGTTGGACTAGAAGACCTCCAAGGTCTCTTCCAACTCTGATATTATTATTATTATTATTATTATTATTATTATTATTATTATTATTATTATTATTATTATTATTATTATTATTATTATTATTATTTGTATGTATGGAGATTGGTCATAAATCCCTTTCAGTGCTGTTGCTACTTTGAATGGTCACTACATGGTAGGTAAATTGAAGACTATCTATTTTTGGCCTGAATGTTTGTTCCACTCATAGACCAAGATTTCATTCACAATAGAAGACTGGGGTTCTAAAGGGATCCCTTTCGATTCCTCCTTAGGAGTGAACATAGAACATAGACTAACAGGGACCTTGGAGGTCTTCTAGTCCAGCCCCCTGCACAAGCAGGAGATCCTATACCATTTCAGACAAGTGACTGTCCAGTCTCTTTTGAAAGCCTTCCGTAATGGAGCACCCACAACTTCTGGAGGCAAGCTATTCCATTGGTTGATTGTTCTCCTCATTAGGAATTTTCTCCTTAGTTCTAGATTGCTTCTCTCCATGGTTAATTTCCAACCATTGTTTCTTGTCTTGTAATTTTCCTTTCTTAAAGAAGTTCTGTAGAGAACTGTGCATTCTTAAGCCTGTTCAGTAATGCTTAGAACTATCGCTTAGCAAAAGAAATAATATTTGAAATTTACTAATTTCTACCTGAAACATAATTTTGAAGCAAAGGCATACTTTATTTTTAGATAGTGTCTATAAGTCCCTTCTGAAATGCTTACCAAGCATTCAACATAGTATATCAAACAGATTTAAATATCTGGGGGGGGAAAGATACATTGAAATCAGTTAAAAAATCATTAATAATTTCTTCAACAGATGTCAATGTATTTAATCTAATTTGATATGGGCAAGACTTTATTTTAAGTTTTTATCCATCTCCTGGGGACTTTAATAATGTATATTAGATACATCTTTGGCCTTTTTAAGGCTGGAATATTAGAGCAAGTCTTGAAGGTTCACTGTATTCTTTACTTCTCCTCCAAATCCACATGAAAGCCAGACATAATTTGCCCTCAGGAACCCATGTATATGACAACTACATAAATATTGTAAATATAAAAAATTGGTTTACCGACAGGAAAACAGAAGGAGTTAGCAAAAGTGAAAACTTGAGTCTAGGAAGAGGTAATGAGCGGTGTGATTGGAAAGATCAATATTGAGATCCAGGTTTGGTTTACTGTGTTTATGAATGACCTTCAGTGGTTCAAAAGTGCAACTTCAAAAGATACACTTGCTGATGACACATCATTAAGTGATGGTGGGAACTTAACCAATTTTTAAAAAAAACAGGAAAAGCTCAGCCAAAGTTACATAGAGAAAGGAAAGCTTGAGGCAGTGTTGATACACAAGGAAGCTGAATACAAAGAATGATCCATTATCCTATGTCAATAACACAAAGAGTGTTATGTCAGCTTTCTCCTGACTAATGCCCTCCAGATGTGTTGATCACCGTTCCTAGTTGTCTTGATTGTTGGATTTGTTGGGAGCTGAAGTTCAACATATCTCTTGTATCAGGATGAGAAAGGTTGTTGACCCTATCCAGCAGCAGTGGAATGACTTTGATCCAGTGAGAAGAAGGAAGACATACTAAGCAGCCCTTCTGTCCTTTTGATTGAAATAAAATATTTTATAAGAAGGAAGAACAGTTGTAAAGGAAAGCCACTAATGACTTGGAATTGACAAACCAATTCATTTTGCTTACTGTGACATCTGATTTTTCTTTAAAAGCACCAGTATATTAATGACATATTGCATATTTTAATAAGTTAAAAAGACAGGCAAAATTCTAACTATCTGCATCAGCCAAATCAATAGCTACAAATGTTTTCAATATGGAGACATTTATTCTGATATTTTTTTTCTGAATGGAACTGTTGAAGATTAGAAGCTTATTGAAAAAAGAATAACAGCAGCATTGATTCAATTATACTTTCAGTTTATACTGAATGATTATAAGACTAGGTAAACTGTTAATTACATCATTTGGGACAGCTAGTATGAAGGAAGGGTTTTAGATTAAATTATTTAATAAACTACAATAGATAATTAATATATGAATTTGATTAAAAAAAAGACATTGACAAATGCAACATGGTAGAAGCTACCACTTCAGAATTTCAGGGATGCCTGAGCAGCATAAATAGAATTTCTCAGATGTCTTTCTTGAATATTGCTTTCTTTGAAAGGCAATGATAGTCTCTCAAGATAGTTGAGATAATCTAGTAAAATTTTAGCTTTGGTTTGGTTCTATGATTGAGTGTTGGTTTAAACGTAGGTCTATCAATGCATCTGCTAAAGTGTGCGACCTTTCTTTTGGGTGGTGCATATTGGATGAAAAATTAATGGTACTGTATGCTTTCAGGGCCAATGTTAGGTTTCTCCGTGAGGAACCTGTAGAGGAACCTGCCACAGTCTTCTCTACTTCTTTGCATCTTCTTCACTAAAAACTAAGAATAGAAGGAAACAAAAGGAAAGACATGAAACCAAATACTATAAAAGATTCAAAAGGGAGAAAAAGAACCAATTCAGAAAGGAAGAAAGTAGCCAATGACATAGAAGAAAATGGCAAACCAACCTGAAAAATTAAGATTGCAGGATCATTTTCCTTGATAGCCTTTACATACCACTATGTATGTTTCTATTTTTACTCACTTAGCTAAGGCAGAAGATTTGCTGAGGGCAAGCAAAACATGCTCATAAAAAGCTGCCCGCAACACTTATGTATTTGAACGTATACTTATTTAAATTTGGATGACCACATCTGGAGATGAAGGGCTGAAGTTGTTGGCTATCTCCATCATAAACATATAACTACTTCAAACTCTCAGGCTCCCAAGTGCTAATCATTCATCTCCTATAGATTTACTGTAACTGCGTCTCACTATTGTCAGTTCATTTAATTAAAATAGAGCAACTAGCTATGGAAAATTGTGCCTTTTAGGTCCAAAGGGAAAGGAACATAAGAATGAGTAACTGAAAAAATAAAGCAGCAGTTGAATTCATTCGGTGAAATCATGTTGCCCATGGAAGCCATCAAACCTGGATTAGCATTGAAGTCACAGACTTTGTGACTAGGGCTGTGCAAAACTCCAGTTATATCAAGCTTTGATTGCATCTGCCCATCAAAGCAGATCTGGATTCAAAGCAGACGCTGTGACTCAGATCAGGTTGCTGCAAAGAGCTTTACTGATTTAATGGATAGTCTGTTAATTCTGGGGTTAGTACAGGATGTACAGTTTTGTGCTTCATATCCCTATATGGAATGTTAAAGGGGATTGATTGAATGGCATAATGAGCTCTCTGAGAGATAAGGCAATGATTTTTATCACTTCATTTAAATCCTTTGCTTCTCAGAACTCTTTTGGGATGACAAGAGTGGCATTGCCTTGGCCTTCCTTTATTCCTTCAGTTTTCTTTTTTCTTTTATTTTTTCACTATGGCCAGCCACAAACTTTTACTTCAGTTATTCCTGCCAACATAATGGGAACTTTAACTTGGCTCTCAGCACTCTGAGACTGAAGCTGTCCTCAATTCCAACCCAGTATGGTCTCTTGGGCCAAGCCTAACTTTTAAATTCTGTATGACTAGGATAGGTTTCAAAATGAACAGATATTTGGCTAATCATTCTAGATGTTTACTGTTTTGGAGAATTGAAGGGCAATGCCACTTCCCCTGGGCCAACTTGTGACCTGCTTATCTCTGTGGCATTATTCCTCATTGTGTCAGCCAGATTCTCTGCTAGTAACCTAATTAATATGCAGTGTTGCCAGAAAGCCCAAACCAAAAGAAATCAAGCATGACCATTAGGCCCTGTCCAGTCTGGCACTCCATTGAAGCCAATGCCAAAGGAGTCTTTCCAGGAAGACCATTGCCATTGCCAACTCGCTATGGCAATGCTCTTGGCACACCATCAAATGCTGTCATCAAAGTCAGCAAAGCGAAAGGAAAAATAAAAACGTAATTTAGATAGCTTTTTGAAATTGTCTCTTAAATTGGATGAGGACATTTTGCATTGTTCACTGCTGAATAAGTTAGAAACTACTGTACATTCCTTTCCACATCTCTGCCCTTAAAAAGATGCATCGGGTAATATTTAAAAAATCATTGCAGTGAAATCACAGGATATGTTCAGTTCAAACCTGAAAGGAAAATCTCATCTGAAGAGTCTTTTCTCATCCTATTTAGCTAACATAGGAAATATCAGTGACTGTCTTGAAATTTTCCTATTACAGCTTATGAATGAAGGTTTTTTTTTCTCAGATTAAATCTTTCTGCCCTAAATCTTGAAGTACAAACCTGCCTTCTTCAAATCCCAAAATTTCAACTTAGGTTCAATCAGAGCTGAGTTGGGCAGTCACTGCTACCATTAGCACCATTTCTGTTGGTGAAATACAGATTTTCTCCAGAACTATCTAAAAGAGTGAACTGCAGGCATTTCTATACTTCAGTGCGGTGACTGTGGAAAATAATGTTAACCTGTCTCCTATTTTACTTCAAAGTTTTCAGTTCTTGCAACTTAAGAGCTGTAAGGGCTTTAAAGGCTTTTTAAAAACCTTATTCAGTTCATCATCCATTTTATTCCACAATAGAGGAAGGGCACTTTCAGATATGAAGTATGGCAATGCTCTTGGCACACCATCAAATGCTGTCATCAAAGTCAGCAAAGCGAAAGGAAAAATAAAACGTAATTTAGATAGCTTTTTGAAATTGTCTCTTAAATTGGATGAGGACATTTTGCATTGTTCACTGCTGAATAAGTTAGAAACTACTGTACATTCCTTTCCACATCTCTGCCCTTAAAAGATGCATCGGGTAATATTTAAAAATCATTGCAGTGAAATCACAGGATATGTTCAGTTCAAACCTGAAAGGAAAAATAAAAACGTAATTTAGATAGCTTTTTGAAATTGTCTCTTAAATTGGATGAGGACATTTTGCATTGTTCACTGCTGAATAAGTTAGAAACTACTGTACATTCCTTTCCACATCTCTGCCCTTAAAAAGATGCATCGGGTAATATTTAAAAAATCATTGCAGTGAAATCACAGGATATGTTCAGTTCAAACCTGAAAGGAAAATCTCATCTGAAGAGTCTTTTCTCATCCTATTTAGCTAACATAGGAAATATCAGTGACTGTCTTGAAATTTTCCTATTACAGCTTATGAATGAAGGTTTTTTTTTCTCAGATTAAATCTTTCTGCCCTAAATCTTGAAGTACAAACCTGCCTTCTTCAAATCCCAAAATTTCAACTTAGGTTCAATCAGAGCTGAGTTGGGCAGTCACTGCTACCATTAGCACCATTTCTGTTGGTGAAATACAGATTTTCTCCAGAACTATCTAAAAGAGTGAACTGCAGGCATTTCTATACTTCAGTGCGGTGACTGTGGAAAATAATGTTAACCTGTCTCCTATTTTACTTCAAAGTTTTCAGTTCTTGCAACTTAAGAGCTGTAAGGGCTTTAAAGGCTTTTTAAAAACCTTATTCAGTTCATCATCCATTTTATTCCACAATAGAGGAAGGGCACTTTCAGATATGAAGTAGGGAAATGCTATTATATAGCTGATGTTACATTAAAAAAGCATACTTGAAATGAGTAGTGCATTTGTGAATTGTTATTTTTAAAAGTACAATTTTACACAGTCCTCTCTTAGAAAGCGATTTTATTGTTGAACTCCCACCTAGTGGAGGAAATACAGTGATATGGACCGTAGTGGACTTGTTCTCTAAACAGGCCCATTTCACTGCGTGCAGCGGATTGCCATCGCTAGAAAATTAGCAAAGCTCTTCCTCAAACACATCTACAGACTGCATGGAGTTCCTAAAAGGATAATATCCGACAGGGGTGTTCAATTCACAGCCAAGTTCTGGAGAGAGTTCCTACGGTCCATTGGGTCGTCTCAAGGACTTAGTTCTGGTTTCCATCCGAGACTAACGGAGCGGCTGAAAAATTAATTGATGGTGGAACAATACATACGGTGTTATGTAAATTACCAACAAGAAAACTGGTCCGACTTGTTACCATTTGCAGAGGTTGCATATAATAATGCGGTACACACCAGCACGGGTTAGCCATTGCCAAGGTCCTCCAGCTGGGTTCATGTCTAGAACTCAGGGTCTCCCAATTTCCACCTTAACCACTGCACCAAACTGACTCACAGTTGAGGTAGTCCTTGCTCAATGATCACAATTGAGATTGGGAATGCCATTGCTAAGCACCACAACTGCTAAGTAAAACATCAGAGGACCATGAGTTATGATTTTACTTCTGCCTTCTCTGTTAACTCTACTTGTTGCGAAACAGTTGTAAAGTATACAACTGGTGATCATGTGACCGCAGAATATTGCAATGGTCATAAATTTGAGGATTGGTCACAAAACTATTTTAGTTACACTGTCATAACTTTGAAGGTCACTAAACAAGGTAAGGGAGAGCTACTTATAAGTAATACTACTGATTAAATAGTAATGGCAAGACATGAGGTCTCTCATTTGCATACTTCAACTGTAGTTGTCTGAAGAGTGGGAAAAAAAGACAGGTCAGTTTATTTTCATTAAAGAAACTAGGTTTCAAGACTCCAAAATGGATCAGAAATTTCAAAATAGAATGCTAGGGCTGCTTATTCAAAACAATTGAAACAGATGACAGCACTCACCTAACTTTGGCAAATCTTTAGTAATCTAAGGGTCATACCTTGTTAATATGTAGATGGGAATAGGAAATCCAAGGTAGTGCTTTATATGTATGTATAAAACTCTTCAGAAGATTTAGCTAAATATTTTTAAAAAGGCTTTAGCTGTGACAGCTCGAATTACAAAGCCCAAGCTGACAAACACCGCTCCTTCAACCCCTTTTCGCATTGGAGATAAAGTCTTTTGTCTACTAAGTATCTAAGATTAAGAATACCCAGCAGGAAATTCGGTCCAAAATTTTGGGTCCTTTCCCCATTGTAAAATTATTAATCCGTTACCGTCCAACTCAAACTCCCTCGCATGTTGGGAAAATACACCGGTATTCCATACCAGCTTATTAAAACCTGCTAGACAGTCTGGTCTGAGACCTCAACCTGCCGCTCCCCCACCACCCTTGATAATCCAAGGTGAAACCCACTATGAAATCAAGAAAATTCTTGGCTCTAGACTCTACAGAGGGCAATTACAATACTTAGTCCACTGGAAGGATACCCATTATCTGAATCTACTTGGGTCAAAAGTTGGAAAGTGAATGCGGACAATTTGATTAAACAATTTCACGACACTTTCCTGACAAACCTAAGAAACCTCTTGGAGGGGAGGGGGGTAGAAGGAATTGTGGACCATTGGCACTTTTCTTTATCGACTCTTTGTTTTCTTTCCTAGGATATAGTTTCTTTTCCAAGAGGACGCCTGTCAGGCCTGGAAACCATATTAAACTTTAGGTTTCCAGACGCTGCCACATTTTATCTTGAGGGGAGGAGGGGGTTGAGGGTATGGTAACATTCTTCAGCGGTCAAGGTCGGATGGCGTTCACGTCTGCAGGAAGAGTGGCAAGAAGTTACTCGAATGAACTGGAAGGAACGTGGGACCGTGTGATCATCAGAGGGTCAGGGGTGGGACTATTGGGGTTTGTATAACTGGGGAAACGAATCCGGAACTTCAGTTTTGGGAATTGCATTCATCGTGTGCCAGTCTCCTCATGCTAGTAAAGGACTCTGAGAGGAAAAGGGAAAAAATGCTTCTGAGTCTTTATTTTACGCAGAAGAGGTATTTCTGGAACCTTGACACATATAACTACTTCAAACTCTCAGGCTCCCAAGTGCTAATCATTCATCTCCTATAGATTTACTGTAACTGCGTCTCACTATTGTCAGTTCATTTAATTAAAATAGAGCAACTAGCTATGGAAAATTGTGCCTTTTAGGTCCAAAGGGAAAGGAACATAAGAATGAGTAACTGAAAAAATAAAGCAGCAGTTGAATTCATTCGGTGAAATCATGTTGCCCATGGAAGCCATCAAACCTGGATTAGCATTGAAGTCACAGACTTTGTGACTAGGGCTGTGCAAAACTCCAGTTATATCAAGCTTTGATTGCATCTGCCCATCAAAGCAGATCTGGATTCAAAGCAGACGCTGTGACTCAGATCAGGTTGCTGCAAAGAGCTTTACTGATTTAATGGATAGTCTGTTAATTCTGGGGTTAGTACAGGATGTACAGTTTTGTGCTTCATATCCCTATATGGAATGTTAAAGGGGATTGATTGAATGGCATAATGAGCTCTCTGAGAGATAAGGCAATGATTTTTATCACTTCATTTAAATCTTTTGCTTCTCAGAACTCTTTTGGGATGACAAGAGTGGCATTGCCTTGGCCTTCCTTTATTCCTTCAGTTTTCTTTTTTCTTTTTTTTTTTCACTATGGCCAGCCACAAACTTTTACTTCAGTTATTCCTGCCAACATAATGGGAACTTTAACTTGGCTCTCAGCACTCTGAGACTGAAGCTGTCCTCAATTCCAACCCAGTATGGTCTCTTGGGCCAAGCCTAACTTTTAAATTCTGTATGACTAGGATAGGTTTCAAAATGAACAGATATTTGGCTAATCATTCTAGATGTTTACTGTTTTGGAGAATTGAAGGGCAATGCCACTTCCCCTGGGCCAATTTGTGACCTGCTTATCTCTGTGGTATTATTCCTCATTGTGTCAGTCAGATTCTCTGCTAGCAACCTAAATAATATGCAGTGTTGCCAGAAAGCCCAAACCAAAAGAAATCAAGCATGACCATTAGGCCCTGTCCAGTCTGGCACTCCATTGAAGCCAATGCCAAAGGAGTCTTTCCAGGAAGACCATTGCCATTGCCAACTCGCTATGGCAATGCTCTTGGCACACCATCAAATGCTGTCATCAAAGTCAGCAAAGCGAAAGGAAAAATAAAAACGTAATTTAGATAGCTTTTTGAAATTGTTTCTTAAATTGGATGAGGACATTTTGCATTGTTCACTGCTGAATAAGTTAGAAACTACTGTACATTCCTTTCCACATCTCTGCCCTTAAAAAGATGCATCGGGTAATATTTAAAAAATCATTGCAGTGAAATCACAGGATATGTTCAGTTCAAACCTGAAAGGAAAATCTCATCTGAAGAGTCTTTTCTCGTCCTATTTAGCTAACATAGGAAATATCAGTGACTGTCTTGAAATTTTCCTATTACAGCTTATGAATGAAAGTTTTTTTTTTTCTCAGATTAAATCTTTCTGCCCTAAATCTTGAAGTACAAACCTGCCTTCTTCAAATCCCAAAATTTCAACTTAGGTTCAATCAGAGCTGAGTTGGGCAGTCACTGCTACCATTAGCACCATTTCTGTTGGTGAAATACAGATTTTCTCCAGAACTATCTAAAAGAGTGAACTGCAGGCATTTCTATACTTCAGTGCGGTGACTGTGGAAAATAATGTTAACCTGTCTCCTATTTTACTTCAAAGTTTTCAGTTCTTGCAACTTAAGAGCTGTAAGGGCTTTAAAGGCTTTTTAAAAACCTTATTCAGTTCATCATCCATTTTATTCCACAATAGAGGAAGGGCACTTTCAGATATGAAGTAGGGAAATGCTATTATATAGCTGATGTTACATTAAAAAAGCATACTTGAAATGAGTAGTGCATTTGTGAATTGTTATTTTTAAAAGTACAATTTTACACAGTCCTCTCTTAGAAAGCGATTTTATTGCTTGGCAAAATACAGAAAAACACCTCATGTCTCATGAGAGACATCTTTATACAATTCTCTCCTGACAGCTCAGAAATGGCTTAAAACACACAGGGAATTTCCAGTAAATCTATTTTTTTAAGAAAAACATTTCTTTCCCTTTTTACAGGCACATAAAAGCTGTTGAAAGGCTGCTAGTTCTCCAGAGAGGCTATTATCTATAATGTTCTTTTGAGAAGAATCACATTCTAAATAAGATTATGAAATTATGTATTTTTTTTTTTTAAAAGTAGGAAGTTTATTTTGAGTGTATATCAATCATTGGCAAAAAAAATACTGTAATTGTTACAATATTTATCTCTACAGTGAGGCTATTTTTGGTTTTTTGTATGTGCTTTCAAGTCAGTTTTGGACACCTGGGGATAGCCTAGACTAATCAGAATAACAGAATAACACAGTTCGAATGAACCTTGGAGGTCTTCTAGTCCAACCCCCTCATCAGGCAGGAGATCCTATACTATTCCAGACAAATGACTATCCAATCTCTTCTCAAAAATCTCCTAAAATGGAATACCCACAATTTTTAGAGGCAAGTGAGAACTTCTAGAGGCAAATGAGAACCTAATTGTTCTCACTGACAGGAAACTTCGCTATAGTGATAAACTCTTTGATAAACTTCCATCCATTACTTCTTGTCCTGCTCTCAAGTGCTTTGGAGATTAGGTCCACCCACTATTCTCTGTAATAGCCCCTCAAATTTTGGAAGATTGCTATCAAGTCCTTGTCCTTCTCTTCATTAGACTAGATATATCCAGTTTCCACAGACATTCATTGTATGCTTTAGTCTCCAGTCCCCTAATCATCTTTGTTGCTCTTCTCTGCACTCTTTCTAGGACAGGGCTGTCAAACTTACAGCCTGCGGGCTGGATGCATAACGGGCTGGCCATGCCCATGCCTGGTTTAGCGAAGGGGAGGAAGTCCCAATACGTTATGTGACAACGCCTTGATGATGCAAGTTTGACACCCCTGTTTTGGGTGTCTTTTTTGCATCACAGTGACAGAGCTAGCTGCAGTATTCCAAGAGTGGTCTTACCAGTGCAGAATAAAGCACTGGTAAGTATTACTTCATATGATCTTGATGGCATCCCTCTGTTGATGCAGCCTAGGATTGCATTGGCTTTTTTTGTAGCTGCAAAACACTGCTGGCTCAAACTGAAGTGATTGTTCATAAGGGCATAACCTCCACAGTATTCGTGGCAGTATAATTCAGAAGGGTTAGCCATTGCCAAGGTCCTCCAGCTGGGTTCATGTCTAGAACTCAGGGTCTCCCAATTTCCACCTTAACCACTGCACCAAACTGACTCACAGTTGAGGTAGTCCTTGCTCAATGATCACAATTGAGATTGGGAATGCCATTGCTAAGCACCACAACTGCTAAGTAAAACATCAGAGGACCATGAGTTATGATTTTACTTCTGCCTTCTCTGTTAACTCTACTTGTTGCGAAACAGTTGTAAAGTATACAACTGGTGATCATGTGACCGCAGAATATTGCAATGGTCATAAATTTGAGGATTGGTCACAAAACTATTTTAAATACGTCTTTTATACAATTACTAATTTTTAAAGCCTTGTATTTTATTGTTTGTAAGAGTTGCCATAAATCAACTGACTGATGTAAAAGGTGAAAACTGATGTTTCCAAAATATAAGTTAGCAATCTTCTGGCTTCTGGATAGCAGGCCAATAAATCAAGAATGGTTGGATTGAAGAGGTTAAAGGGAGACTGTTAAGTTCGGGAAGTAATGAGGCTGGAGACCAGGGTAGTGACAACAGCTCTTTAATATAGGGTGAACCCAGCAACAGGCTGGGCGAAAACCCTCTCCTTTTATACAGTTCTGTTGGAGGTTTCGACCAATCAGCAACGTGCTGATTTCCCGCTCAAATATTTAAAGGTACAACACTAATACATAACACCTCCCTCCCAGAAAACACTTGCCTCTATTTACATATTTATTTACATGTTTTTTTTCGACGTAGTCACGCAAATAACCTGGGCGTCTCCTAGTTCTTTCTGACCTGCGCGGTTCAGTTCTGGGTGGTGTTTTGAGCTGGTCGGAGGGGCTGTTTTCTCCTCCCAGCACTTCCTCTGGGCCAACGGGCTCCGGATTATTGGCCGACTCTTTTTCTTGGCCATCGGGCCTTGGATTACTTTTTTCAAATTCCCTGCCGCTTCCCTCGGGAACCTGATGGCGTCGCTGGAACTCAGGGACCTCAGCTAAGTCTTGCGCCTCCCGGTCATTGTTGGCTGTGGAATCAAATTGGTATTGATCATGATATGTTTCGTTTGGTTCAGTTTGGTCAGTTATTCGCTTCTTAACTGATCTATGTGGCGCCTCCATACTCTGTTGTCGGGTAGCTCTACCACGTATGATTTTGGGCCAGTTACTTTAATTATTTGTCCTGTGAGCCAACTAGGGCCGCCCCATAGTTTCGAGCCCACACCGGTCGCCTATGCTCATTTCCCTGGTCTTTTCTAGTTTTCCTTGTAACCCTCTGGTGTGTAATGGGGTTCAAACGGTCCAGTGGGCACCGGAGTTTCCGTCCCATTAGCAATTCGGCTGGGCTTTTCCGTGGCCGTGCTTGGGGTTCTGTGCTGGATGGCTAGGAAAGTCTATTTTGTTTGCCAGTCACCTGGCTTGAGCCTGGACAATGCCTCCTTAGCGCCCGGACGGAACGCCTGCAAGGCCATTCGACGCAGGGTGGAAAGGCGCAGAGAGGGCATGTCGGATGCCTTCCTCTGCCAGGTATTCTTCAAACTGGGCTGCCGTGAATTGAGGCTCATTGTCGGACACCAGAGTGTCCGCAACCCGTGAGTTGCGAATAGGTGGCGAGGGTTGCGATTACTGCTTCGGCCGTAGTGGATTTCATGAGTATGATCTCCAACCATTTAGAAAATGCATCCACAACTATTAGGAATGTTTGGCCGTGAAAGGGCCAGCAAAATCAATGTGGATTCTTGACCAGGCCCTTGGGGCTTTTCCCATTCTCTGACTGGGGCCGTTGGGGTAGAGGTCTGGACTCTTGGCAAGCTTGGCATTTCCCTACCCTCTCAGCAATCTCTGCGTCCATGAGTGGCCACCATACATAGCTTCTAGCTAACCCTTCATCCTTACGATCCCTGGGTGACCTCGTGGAGGAGGTCCAATACCTTTCCCTTAACTTTTCAGGAATTATTACGATCACCCCATAACAGGCACCCCTTGAGCCGAGAGCTCATCTCGTTTTTAACAAATTCTTTGAACCTTTCGCCCGCGCAGCGGGCCACCCTCTCTGTACCCAACCGAGTACAGTCCTTAACACAATGTCCCGGTATGATGCCGAGCCACTTCCTTAGATGTGACTGGGCCAGAGTCCAATGAGTCAATAAGTAGGATGGGTGTCCCGGAGTGGGGTCTTGATCGCCCTGGTAGTGGGCATCGGCTTAACGCGTCTGCATGCCCCACTTCTTTTCCTGGTCGATGCTGCAGCTTGTACGAATAAGCGGCTAAGAATATAGTCCATCGGGTCAAGCGTGGCGAAAGTGCCACAGGCGTTGGGCGATCGCCAGCCAGTATCCTAGTAGCGGTCTGTGGTCAGTCACGATTTCAAAATTCCGCCCAAAGACATACTCGTGGAATTTTTGACCCCTGACACAATGGCTAGTGCTTCTTTGTCTAATTGGCTGTAGTTCCTCTCTGGGGAGGACATCGTTCTCGAATAGAACGCTATAGGGGCTTCTGTGCCGTTTGGAAGTCTATGGCTGAGTACAGCCCCCACCCCATAAGGGGAGGCATCGCAAACCAGCACTAGGGGTAATGAGTCGTGATATTGCATGAGCAGGCTATCACTTGAGAGCAGGGTCTTTACTGCTTCAAAAGCCCTATTTTCTGACTTTCCCAAGACCAAACAGTATTTTTCCTAAGAGCCTATGCAGCGGTTCCATAGCAGTTGCTTTGTTCTTTAAAAGACCGTAAAAATTAACCAATCCGAGGAATGCCTGCAGCTCTGCTTTGTTTTTGGGCGCTGGAGCCTTCCTAATTGCCTTAACCTTGCTCTCAGTAGGGTGAATTCCTTTCTTGTCTATCCGGTAGCCCAAGAAATCGACGGATTCGACCCCTATCTGGCATTTGTTTGTCTTGACTTTTAATCCGGCTGTCCGGAAAATGCTCAAGACCTTTCTTAACCGCTCCCCCAATTCCTCCATGTTTTCCCTGAAATTAGGACATCATCAAGTAAGGAACTACCCTGGGAGCCCTGCAGTAGTCGTTCCATCAGGTTTTGGAACAGCCCTGGTGCCACACTGACCCCAAATTGCAATCGGGTGCACTTGAAGGCCCCCTGTGCGTCTGTCGTTTGGGCTTGGCTGTGCGGGCGTCTACTGGCAGTTGTTGGTAGGCTTGGGCCAAGTCTAACTTTGCAAAGACTTGCCCTTGCCCCAAGAGTGCAATAAGTGTTGCACCACGGAACCGGTGGCGCTTTTCTGTAAGGCTTTGTTAAGCGTCGCCTTGTAGTCAGCGCAAATTCTAATTGACCCGTCCGGTTTATGGGGTGACGATTGGCGTCTCCCACTTTGCGTGATCGACTGGCACCAAAATCCCTGATTAATGAGCTTATCCAGCTCCTTATCAATTTTTGGTTTTAGGGCAAAGGACTCTCCTCGCCTTAAGCCTAATGGGGCTACCTGGGGTCTAAGTTGAAGGAAATAGGGGTCCCTTTGTACTTGCCCAGGCAGTCCTTGAAGACATCTTCGAACTCGTTAAAGAGAATGTCTTTCAGGTTACAGTCACTTCGGTAGATGCCAGTCACTCCCATGCCCAGGGCACGAAACCAGTCTAGTCCCAACAGACTGGGCAGAGTTCCTTCGACGATCGTGATGGGCAGGGTCTTTTTATGTGGACCATACTCGACTCGGACGGAGGTGGTCCCTCGAACAGGGATGCGATTTCCCTGGTAGTCGTGCACTCGTAGCCGTTGTGCTTGCAGGTGGCGCTTGACGGACGGCAGCGACCTCGCCAGAGTGTCCCAGGACATGATGGTGATCGCTGATCCCGTGTCTACTTCAAGCCTGCACCATACTCCCTCTATCTTGGGCTTTGTGAAGATCTTCTTTTCCACGTTGGTTGAGGCGCGGCCTATAATGACAGTCGTTTGGTTAGACTTCGCGCCTTTCTTGTTTGAACCAATCGCGGGCCGCCTTTCCGGTTCCGTTCTGATTGGCCGATTTGAATTTTCGGCGGAAGGTTGGGCCGCTCTGCAGACCTGAGCTAAGTGCCCTTTCTTCCCACACCGCCGGCATGTTGCGCCTTTAAACCTGCAGCTGGCGCTGGTGCTGCCCTCCGCAGCTTCCGCTTTGCCACGGTCCTCAATGTCGCGTTTCTCGGTCCGGCAGACCCTTCCTCATCTCGCCTCACCGCCGGATTCGACTGAATCTCCTCCTGGTGTACTGGCGTTGGCTTTGCGCCTTGGATTGAAGAGGCTTTGCAGGGTCTCTGCTGCTTTAGTAGACATTTCGTGTGCTCTGGCTTCGCCCAGAGCGTTGGCTAGTGTCAGGTTGCTCTTGCCAGCAGCCGTCGCCGCAAACGGATGTCTTTGACCCCTCGGACGAGTTGCTCGAGTAGCACCTCGTCAGGTCTCGGTATCCGCAGTCCTTGGACGCCTTCTTAACGCGCCATGTAGTCACCGATGGACTCGCCTCCATCTGTCTACGTTCTCCAATTCAAACCGCTGCACGATTTGACGGCGTCGGCGCGAAATGGTTCTTCAGCAAAGTCTGCAGAGTCTGCCACGATACCGATTGTATCGGCGTTGGCTCTGCCAGGGCTTCCGCAATCTCGATGGCCTCCGGCCCCCAATGGCTTAAGAAGGAAGCCCGTTTGCCGTTATCAGGGATCCCCTGTAGTTCGTTGGTTTAGAAAGCTTTCAAACGGGTCATATACGTTCCCCATTTCTCCTTGACCGGGTTGTACGGTGCGGGTGGCGTGTTTGCCATTTCTGCGTTTCTGCCCTGAGTTTGCTGGGTTCGGAACTATCGCGCTTCAGCTCGGTTCTGGTTCTCCTTAGCCTCGAAATCCCACCTTCGTCGCCAATGTTAAGTTCGGGAAGTAATGAGGCTGGAGACCAGGGTAGTGACAACAGCTCTTTAATATAGGGTGAACCCAGCAACAGGCTGGGCGAAAACCCTCTCCTTTTATACAGTTCTGTTGGAGGTTTCGACCAATCAGCAACGTGCTGATTTCCCGCTCAAATATTTAAAGGTACAACACTAATACATAACAGAGACTAAAGGCAAAAACCAACATTGTATTCCCACCTCCTGCTTCTTCATTGCCTTCCACAGTTGGCTTTTCCAAAGCTTCTAATGTTTTGTTAGATTTGCCTTGCCTTGTAACTAAAATGCAAATAAGAAAAGACATTTCTACATGCAAAATGTCCAGAGTTCATTCTTGGAACATTTTGGCACTAGCAATTTGTAACTTTACTCAGTTATTGATGTGATTTTATAAAGCTTGACAACTTTGGTGATTTATCACCATAGCAATGGTTAGGTGAAGCGCTAAACTGCAGATGTGGAAATGTTCCCTGTCATCTTTAAGTATGGTTGAGAACTATTCAACATGAAAACCTTCAGAGTTCCAAGATTTGCCATAAGGCATTTCACTGTTAGTAATGTTGTAGTAGCAGCAGCAGCAGCAGCAGCAGTAGTAGTAGTAGTAGTAAAAGAATACAATCAGATTGGTTTGGGATTTCCCATTGCTTGGAACGTAATGAAGCAAGATTATTCCTCCTAGGAGAGGAATGTTTTCCAATTGGCTACTGCTTTCTGTGGCAGAGATCTTTTTTATCACTTGCTACTCCGATAGTTACAGTTACTACAGATTTTTTTAGATGGAAATAATTGAACCTGCAAATTTTTGCAAGCAGCTTCTTACTGTACCATTGATTTCTGTTTTCTTCCTGGGAGGGCTGATTTGTTATGTTAGAGGCAAACAAATATCCTTCTAAGAGTTTTCAAATTATGGTGGGGATCTTCTAAAAATGCAGTTTAGAAATCTTTAATTCTTGTCTCTCATTTCATTGGTTGGTTGAAAAGGTTTTCAATTAAAACCATGTGTTAATTTATGAGTTTCGGGGAAAATAATTTGGAGAGCGGGTTTTAGGATTTCCACCCAAGCATTCTCAATGTTGGTTTTACCCAACATAGGTAATTTAGGAAACTTTGCTATTATTTTAACTTTTATTAGCAATATGAGAAAATATAATGTATGCAGGTAGAGAGTAGTACAAGCAAAAATAATTGAGCCATACGTGTACTTCTGGAGAAGAAATGATGGACTGAAGAAGGCTCTGAAAAGTAGAGCTGAAGATTGCAACAGAGCTGAAGAATGAAAAGCAGTTGAGTAGACCAACTCATTAATAATTCTTCTTTCGACAAGGAGAAGAATTGAGATCACCCACAAGTTCTCCAGAAAGCGGTCCCTTTTGAGGAGACCATGAGATAGCAGTCTGACACGATTAGAGTTCTGGAGGATAAGGGAATAGCCATTTTGCTTGAAACGTGGTCAGAGCTTTTGATGAGACATTAAGTTCACATACTTCCTTTTCTAATATTTTTTGACCTGATAATTTTCCTATTTATTTATTTATTTATTATTTATTTATTATTTAGATTTTTATACCGCCCTTCTCCCGAAGGACTCAGGGTGGTGTACAGCCAGATTAAAAAACAGTACAATATACAAATTAAAACAAAAGTTAAAATAACATATTCTATAAATGGCCGAAAATTTCAAACCGTCAAATTTGACCCATAAAATTCATAAAAATACCCCAATTAAAATTATTAAAATTCAAAAAGTTTAAAAAATTAAGCCAGTCCCGCTTGGATAAACAAGTGTGTTTTCAATTCACGGCGAAAGGTCCAAAGGTCAGGTAATTGACGCAAACCAGGGGGAAGTTCGTTCCAGAGGGTAGGTGCTCCAACAGAGAAGGCCCTTCTCCTGGGGGCCGCCAGCCGACATTGCTTGGCGGACGGCACGCTGAGAAGACCCTCTCTGTGTGAGCGTACGGGTCGGTGGGAGGCATAAGGTAACAGCAGGCGGTCCCATAAGTACCCGGGCCCTAAGCCATGGAGCGCTTTAAAAGTGGTAACCAACACCTTGAAGCGCACCCGAAAGACCACAGGTAGCCAGTGCAGACTGCGCAGGAGCGGTGTTACACGGGAGCAACGTGTGGCTCCCTCAATCACCTGCGCAGCTGCATTCTGAACTAACTGAAGCCTCCGAGTGCACTTCAGAGGTAGCCCCATGTAGAGAGCATTGCAATAATCCAGATGAGAAGTGACAAGAGCGTGAGTGACCGTGCATAAGGCATCCCGGTCAAGGAAGGGGCGCAACTGGCGAACCAGGCGGACCTGGTAAAAAGCTCTCCTGGAGACGGCCACCAAATGGTCTTCAAACGACAGCTGTCCATCCAGGAGAACGCCCAAGTTGTGCACCCTTTCTGTTGGGGCCAATGACTCGCCCCCAACAGTCAGCTGCGGTTGCAGCTGACTGTACCGTGATGCCGGCATCCACAGCCACTCCATCTTGGAGGGATTGAGCTTGAGTCTGTTTCTCCCCATCCAGACCCGTACAGCTTCCAGGCACCGGGCAGCACTTCGACCACTTCGTTGGGGTGGCCCGGGGTGGAAAAGTACAGCTGCGTATCGTCAGCGTACAGCTGGTAACTCACCCCAAAGCCACTGATGACCTCGCCCAACGGCTTCATATAGATGTTGAACAGGAGAGGCGAGAGAATCGACCCCTGAGGCACCCCACAAGTAAGGCGCCTCGCGGTCGATCTCTGCCCTCCTGTCAACACCGTCTGTGACTGGTCAGAGAGATAGGAGGAGAACCACCGATAAACGGTGCCTCCCACTCCCAAACTCTCCAACTGGTCAGCAGGATACCATGGTCGATGGTATCAAAAGCTGCTGAGAGATCTAACAGGACCAGGGCAGAGGAACAACCCCTATCCCTGGCCCTCCAGAGGTCATCCACCAACGCGACCAAAGCTGTCTCTGTACTATATCCGGACCGGAAGCCGGACTGGAACGGGTCTAGATAGACAGCTTCATCCAGGTACCGGGGAAGCTGCCATGCCACCACACTCTCTACAACCTTTGCCACAAAGCGAAGGTTGGAGACTGGACGATAATTTCCCAAAATAGCTGGGTCCAGGGAAGGCTTCTTGAGGAGGGGTCTCACCACCGCCTCTTTCAAGGCGGGAAAACCCTTCCAACAATGAAGCATTTATAATTCCCGAGCCAGCCTCGTGTCACCTCCTGAGTGTAAAGGAAGGTATATAAAGTCGGTTTATTTGGTCAAGCTTAAAATAGATATGCTGTTATCTCTGGTGATCTCTACTGGTCTTTTGCTGACATTATAACTGAAACAGAAATGCTTTATGAATTTGTTTATTGGTAATAAATGGAATATGGAAAGAAGAGATTACTTGTTATATTTTAAGAGAAAGTGATAAGTTACTAAACCTGTTTATACTTGTAATGACGATGGGAAGTCATATTTTTCTTTATTCTTATTTTTCCTTCTTTTCTATTTATTTTTCTATAATCCCCTCTTTCATTCTTTTCTGCGCTTTCTACTCTTTCGTTTTATTCTGTTTTTTCTCTTTGTCTTAGTATTTACTGCTTCTAATTATAAATTTAATAAAATTACTATTAAAAATGAGCCATATGTAGTATATATGGAATGGAATCTATTCAATGGAATCTACCTACAAAAGGAACAATTTCATTTCCTGGCCCACATACTATAAACTTTCTGAATGCACTGTATATGCTATAATGCATGTGGCTAATCAGAAAAAATACATGTATCAGAAATTAAATATCACTCACAAGAGGATTATTTCTATCATCCTAGTGGGAATTCTATTACTCCAAAGCCATTCCTTTTAGTAAATATAATGCTAGAGGTTGATATTGTGCTTTTCAGCATGATAACCTTCTAGATAGTTACTTTTCTTTTAAAGTAAAATTTCTTCTTAAAATGCTAGATAGGACAGGGAGCTAGGGAGATAATAAAGATATTTGGCACTATATTGCATCATATTGCATATCCCTGAACATTAAGTCACCACATACTCTCTTTTTTTTTCAATATTTCCACCCCTGACCACCCCAATGAAGCTGTCGAACTGCTGTCTCAGTGTTTGGAGGCCGTACAGGTCTGGATGGGGAGAAAAAGGCTCAAGCTCAACCCCTCCAAGACTGAGTGGCTGTGGATGCCGGCATCCCGGTACAGTCAGCTGCAACCGCAGCTGACTGTTGGGGGCGAGTCATTGGAGAGGGTGCACAATCTGGGTGTTCTCCTGGATGAACGGCTGTCTTTTGAAGAACACTTGGCGACCGTCTCCAGGAGAGCTTTTTACCAGGTTCGCCTGGTCCGCCAGTTGCGCCCCTTTCTAGACCGGGATGCCTTATGCACGGTCACTCACGCCCTCGTCACTTCTCGCCTGGACTACTGCAATGCTCTCTACATGGGGCTCCCCTAGAGGTGCACCCGGAGACTACAGTTGGTTCAGAATGCGGCCGCGTGGGTGATAGAGGGAGCCACTCGTGGCTCCCATATAACACCGATCCTGCGCAGGCTGCACTGGCTACCTGTGGTTTTCCGAGTGCACTTCAAGGTGTTGGTTACCACCTTTAAAGCGCTCCATGGCATAGGACCGGGATATCTTCGGGACCGCCTTCTGTTACCACATGCCTCCCACGGCGATGCGCTCCCATAGAGAGGGTCTTCTCAGGGTGCCGTCAGCCAAACAGTGTAGGCTGGCGACCCCCAGGGGAGAGCCTTCTCTGTGGGCGCACCTACCCTCTGGAGCAGAGCTTCCCCAGGACTTGACAACTTCCTGACCTCCGGACCTTTCGCGAGCTGAAGACATATCTATTCTTTCGAGCAGGACTGGCTTAAATAGGGTTTTTAAATATGGATTTTATTGGGGTTTATTTTTATTTAATCATATTTATATACGCCCTATCTCCGAGGGACTCATAAAATATACATAAATACAAGTTAAAACCCCAATTAAAAACTTATTAAATACGGCCAAATATTAAAACCCCAATAGAATAATAAAACCCCATTAAAACCAAATTTAAATAATTTTTTCCATTATAGAATATGATGAGCTGTAGTCTTACCTCAGTTTTTCTTCATTTTCCCTCTTTAATCAGAATTGTGACTATTTCATCGTTTAATACTCTACTTCAAAAAGATTTGTAGTTTTTCTGATCTTATATACTTTAACACCTATTAAAAAATCTGACCATAAGTGCCCTGGCCAGTCCCAATTAACACTGTAGATTAGAGGTGGGAAGCCATGGGCTCTTTTATGATTTACGGACTTCAACTACCAGAGTTCCTGACCCCTGGTATAGCTCATAAAGGGTACCAGATTGAAGAAAGTTTATTTTTGTTATTTTACAGTATGTTTATCCAAAATTAATTCATTGGGCAGCAAATGGTAAAGGTGAGTATAGGCAGAAAAGACCAATTTGTTGAAGAGCAGAAAAGGGTGGGATGCTTTGCTTTTCATTCTTTTCTGCGCTTTCTACTCTTTCGTTTTATTCTGTTTTTTCTCTTTGTCTTAGTATTTACTGCTTCTAATTATAAATTTAATAAAATTACTATTAAAAATGAGCCATATGTAGTATTTATTTATTTATTTTTTATTTAATCATATTTATATACCGCCCTATCTCCCGAGGGACTCATAAAATATACATAAATACAAGTTAAAACCCCAATTAAAAACTTATTAAATACGGCCAAATATTAAAACCCCAATAGAATAATAAAACCCCATTAAAACCAAATTTAAAATTTAAAATCCTAGTCCAGTCGATGTAAAGGTTTGAAGGTCAGGAAGTTGACGAAGTCCTGGGGAAGTTCCCTGGGTGTCGCCAGCCGGCACTGCCTGGCTGACGGCACCCTGAGGAGTCCCTCCCTGTGAGAGCGTATGGGTCGGTGGGAGGCAATCGGTGGCAGTAGATGGTCCCGTAAGTATCCCGGCCCAATGCCATATATATATGTATATATGGAATGGAATCTATTCAATGGAATCTACCTACAAAAGGAACAATTTCATCTCCTGGCCCACATACTATAAACTTTCTGAATGCGCTGTATATGCTATAATGCATGTGGCTAATCAGAAAAAATACATTTATCAGAAATTAAATATCACTCACAAGAGGATTATTTCTATCATCCTAGTGGGAATTCTATTACTCCAAAGCCATTCCTGTTAAGCTACTGAAGTTCGCAGATGACACAACAGTGATTGGTCTCATTCGAGACAATGACGAATCCGCATATAGACAAGAGGTCGAACGACTAGCCTTGTGGTGCAACCAAAACAATCTGGAACTGAACACACTCAAAACCGTAGAAATGGTGGTAGACTTTAGGAGAAACCCTTCCATACTTCCACCTCTCACAATACTAGACAACACAGTATCAACAGTAGAAACCTTCAAATTTCTAGGTTCTATCATATCGCAAGATCTCAAATGGACAGCTAACATCAAAAACATCATTAAAAAAGGACAACAAAGAATGTTCTTTCTGCGCCAACTCAGTAAGCTCAAACTGCCCAAGGAGCTGCTGATTCAGTTCTACAGAGGAATTATTGAGTCTGTCATTTGCACCTCTATAACTGTCTGGTTCGGTTCTGCAACCCAACAAGAAAAACACAGACTTCAGAGGATAATTAGAACTGCAGAAAAAATAATTGCTACCAACCTGCCTTCCATTGAGGACCTGTATACTGCACGAATCAAGAAGAGGGCCGTGAAAATATTTGCAGATCCCTCGCATCCTGGACATAAACTGTTTCAACTCCTACCCTCAAAACGACGCTATAGAGCACTGCACACCAGAACAACTAGACACAAGAACACTTTTTCCCAAGGCCATCACTCTGCTAAACAAATAATTCCATCAACACTGTCAAACTATTTACTGAATCTGCACTACTATTAATCTTCTCATAGTTCCCATCACCAATCTCTTTCCACTTATGACTGTATGACTATAACTTGTTGCTGGCAATCCTTATGATTTATATTGATATATTGATCATCAATTGTGTTGTAAATGTTGTACCTTGATGAACGTATCTTTTCTTTTATGTACACTGAGAGCATATGCACCAAGACAAATTCCTTGTGTGTCCAATCACACTTGGCCAATAAAAAATTCTATTCTATTCTATTCTATTCTATTCTATTCTAGTAAATATAACGCTAGAGGTTGATATTGTGCTTTTCAGCATGATAACCTTCTAGATAGTTACTTTTCTTTTAAAGTAAAATTTCTTCTTAAAATGCTAGATAGGGCAAGGAGCTAGGGAGATAATAAAGATATTTGGCACTATATTGCATCATATTGCATATCCCTGAACATTAAGTCACCACATACTCTCTTTTTTTTCAATATCTTTCTATGCAGTTACAATGCATTTCAGGACAGGTCAAGCTGGAGATGCTCTTTCTTTTTAGCTGCAAATTCTTGCTTGTATCCATAGCTAGTGGGGAACACATAAACAGAGAAAGGAGAAACAAATGATTCACATATTGCACAAGAACACATTTGCAGTTTAAGAGATAACATATCTTCAACTGTGCTTATAAATGAACTGGACATTCTGCCTTACTCTGAAAAGGACATTTCAGTCCATCCTTTCTTGTTTACACAGAAAGGGAGGTGCCTTGACAGTGTTTTGAGAAATTATTCCCCTGTTTCCCAGATCACCGTTTCACATATCATCTCTTCCATTCAATGATACATCAAAAACTTCTCTGAGTTGCCTTGATAATATAAGATTGAAAGTCCCACCCAAAAACCCTACATTAATTTTGTTTCCAAATTTAAATAATTTTTTCCCATTATAGAATATGATGAGCTGTAGTCTTACCTCAGTTTTCTTCATTTTCCCTCTTTAATCAGAATTGTGACTATTTCATCGTTTAATACTCTACTTCAAAAAGATTTGTAGTTTTTCTGATCTTATATACTTTAACACCTATTAAAAAATCTGACCATAAGTGCCCTGGCCAGTCCCAATTAACACTGTAGATTAGAGGTGGGAAGCCATGGGCTCTTTTATGATTTACGGACTTCAACTACCAGAGTTCCTGACCCCTGATATAGCTCATAAAGGGTACCAGATTGAAGAAAGTTTATTTTTGTTATTTTACAGTATGTTTATCCAAAATTAATTCATTGGGCAGCAAATGGTAAAGATGAGTATAGGCAGAAAAGACCAATTTGTTGAAGAGCAGAAAAGGGTGGGATGCTTTGCTTTTCATTCTTTCTAGTTTTGCATGTCTTCATATATAAATTAGTTTTTAATCTTACAAGATAATCTATAGTTTTAAAATACCAAATACTCGTGTTATTATTAATCCCTTTCCACAAAATCCTGTGCAAGCAAGCCTTAAACAATACATTTTTGCCTATTGCCTATCTTTACACATAAAATTGATTTTGATATTGATTTTTGTAATGTAACAACATTCAGAATAGTGAGCCACGAAAAAAGAGTCCATGAATAGGTTCCCTGATATACAAACTATTAGGACCAGTCTTGGTTTAGGATATTTCCAAAAGCCTCCCTGGTATACAGGTAGTCCTCGACTTACAATAGTTCATTTAGTGACCGTTCAAAGTTACAAGGGCACTGTCTTTCTCTTTATTAGGGAGGTGTAGCCACTTCAGCAGACCAAGACCACTTCTCCAAGAGATTTGCTGTTTAGTTCATATTCCAGAGTTGCGGATAGTTTTAAGTGTAGAATTGGGACTAATTGTCTTCGAAAGGTCTCCCATTTTCACCCCAAAGAAGTCCCCCTCCCAAAAGGGCTCAAAACATCCAGTTTATCTTGTTCTGATGATGCTGAGTGCCACTTGTTAAACCCACCCACCCCTTGAAAATTGAATTGTACACCCTCCAGACTGAACTGATGCACCCTTTTCTTTACAGTAGTGGCAAATTTATTTATTTATTTATTTATTTATTTGATTTTTATACTGCCCTTCTCCCGAAGGACTCAGGGCGGTGTACAGGCAAAATAAAACAGATAGTACAATATACAATTTAAAATGCAATTAAAAAACTTATTTTAAAAATTGGCCTGAAAAGTATACAATGAACTAAAAACCCCATTTAAAATTAGTTAATAAGAAATTAAAATTTAATAAAATTCAATTTAATTTAAGCCAGTGATTATGACAGTGATAATTTTAAGCCTTGGCTATCTAATGCTGATTGGATGGCTGGAAAAAAATGGTTAAAGGTAAAGAGTCAAGGAGCATGAGCACTGGCTTCTATTGGGAGGTTGAGATCCCAAGAGTTGTCTTTGCCCTCATATCAGGTTTCACTGTTTTTTTCAATACGTACACTGATAAATCTATTTTCATTAGTATGTTCTTTATAAAAGAGAAATGTTACCATCTAACAGATCCTTTGCAGAGTGGTTTAAACCTTTCAGAGATGGGCTTTCACAGGATTCCTTGATTATTATTGAGTTCAACAGGATTTATGTCTTTCTGCCTATGCTTAGAAGCATAGCAGCTGTAATAAATAAATACTACTGCAGAGCAATAACTCAAAGCGTACAAAAAAGGCTACACTTTGCTACAAACCCTCAGAAAATGGGATTAATTATTTGAGGATTATGGACTTTGTACTGGAAATTTGACATGGAAGAAGTAATGTGTCAAAAAATGTGGACAAAAAGATAATCTTATCAAGCAGTTTTAAGAGGATGGGGTAGATGAGAGGCAGAAGCTCACATGATTAACTGTCATATACACAGGACATACTATGAGCCGTGCCAAAGCCCAGCTTGAGACATATTAAATGTTTCAAGCTGTGTAAGCAAGCATTGCTTTAAAACGGTAAAATTGATTACAGTGATCACAGGCAAAAACCTTAGCAAAACAGAGGGCAGACAATTTTTGTAAATCATCATGCTGTGATTATTAGCTATTGAAATAAATGGAAATGGTGTTGAATGTTTATTAGCTTTAGAATTATTCCTGCCCTCTCATCACCTCTGAATTGGTGGATAGCAAGGGCTATTTTGGTACCAGTGGAAACTGTAACATACACAAACACACACTTTCGCATGCATATTACACAGAAACCTCATACCTATATTTTGATTGTTTTGTTTTTGGTTTTTTGCAAACCCTTTGATGCTATCCAGTAACACAAAAAAGAATAGTTATCACAAATAGCATAAGGTTTTGCTATTTCTCTGTAGTCACTCTATATCTCATCCATATACTGTATGCTCCAGAGAGTTGTGATAACTCTCAACTTTGTCAGTATTGGATTTGAAGGAATATGTCACTTCTTTGATGTAGGCAACTTTGAGAAACAGATACTGTATTATAAGAACCACTGGAACTCTATTGTTATAGGGCAGTATTTCTCAACCTTGGAAACTTTAAGGTGTAAGAATGTCAACTCCAAGAATTCTCAAGAGAGAAAAATGTATTAATGAATTCCTAATATATTTCTATCATCAGAATAATTATCTCTAGTCTGGGCTTGTGTTTTAATATATTGTGGGGACAATGTTCTCAATTATTATGAAGAGAACTAGAGGCAGGGTGGGTCTGTAGCGCTCTAATTATTTCCTCATTAATCCAAGATGTTTACTCATTTCTAATATAACGATAAACTCCTTTTGTCTTAAAACATTTTTATTCAGACATCAGACTAATCTGAATGTTTTCAACATCTTATTGTAAGATGTCAAAAATGCTAGTAAAATATAATAATGAACAAAGTACTTTATTGGCAAATAAATTGATTTTCAAATGTATTTATAATGAAGAATGGTACGTTCAAAACAAGGTTGGTCTAGTCAACAAAGACACTTATGGAAATAGAAGAATCAATTAACTGGTTTAAATCAAAGTGTTATTTAAATTGAGATTTGATTTTTTAAAAATGGACTTCATCCATAGCATATATTTTTATTTACTTATAAAATTTATAGGCCCTCCATCTTACCTCAAGGTAACTATAATGGGGACACATTCAAGTATCTGAAATAACTGTTCCAATTTTTGACAGAAGGGTTGAAAATAGCCGGGATAGTATATTCTTTAGAAAATGTGAAGCCTGTCATATACCTGTCTGATAGGTTCATAATTTCATTGCAGTTATTTATTTTAAATATTTCTATTTCATCATTTTTAAGGCAGAGATGACACAAAGTGGACATGATCACCAATGATCCTTCAGATTATCCAACAAAAAGCCTATGTTGGGTTGAACATTGCAGAAAATACTCCAGCCTAAACATAAACCGTTTTAAAAACTAAGTTGTTGCTTTTCTAGATGCTTCATTGGGTTATAGAGTAGGCAAATGATTGAACAATGCCCACTGATTTGTTTTTATAGATAATCTGCCAATGATTACTGGGCTTTAGGGGATGACAGTAGGGATTGCATAACTGGTTGCAAGTTGTGTTGTCATGGAAACAGTCCATTCATTGCTAGCTATAGTCCAGTGCAAAACTGGGAAGAAGCCACTGTTGAAACATCTGAGCAAACTTGGTTTTGGCTTTTTGGCAGTAGTGTATAGTATTATGCATTAGCAGGGGTAACAGAAGAAGGCCAGGGCAACAAAATACAATTATACAGGGATAGGAAATTCATAAAGCCCTGAGTCCTTCGGGAGATAGGGCGGTATACAAATATGAACAAAGAAAGAAAGAAAGAAAGAAAGAAAGAGTCTGGCACTCAGAAAGTAGCACCCCAAATCCCTTTTTAAAAACAACAAATATATGAGGCATCAAATGGGTTCCTGCTTCTATTCATGAAGTGTCTTTGATTAGAATGAATCTCCATCCATCAAAGACCTCTTTCAATGTTTTGCACAAGTCTATCATCACAAACTATTTAGATAAGTAAGAGTGTACCAAAGTTAGATATTCAAACTCAACAGCGGTTGTGGTGAAATTATAAATACAGAAGAAAAATGGATTGCATAAAATGCAAAATGGCAGATGTCAGTAAATACAGCTGCTTTCCACCTAAGCTCGCTAATTATGTTGTTGTGCACTGTACGTATGGCTTTTGTTTTGATGTTAATAACATTTCAGAAGCTCTGCGTGTTTTACTCTCCAGCAGCCCTTCAATTGTAGGAAAATATCTGTATAAGATATTTGCTTTTCACTGGGTTGTTGAATGATTGACATTTTAAAATAGTAAATGAATACTTAACAGTCAGTGCACTTACAAGTGAAGACAACTCAACTGGAACCAAATGTACACGAAAGGACCAGATGAATGTTGTGTATCATGTGGCCACTAATTGGCAGAAAGAACTCTTTCAAATCAAGTTCACATGTACTATGAAATAAATAAACCTGCAGCTATCTCTATGAAAGAGGGCACTGTTTATGCATGGCCATAATAAGAACAATTCTTTTTTCCACCGTCAAACCCTGTGATTCATTCTCCAAGTCAATGCAGTGATGGAAAAGAGTGTGTCAGGTTCAATGCACATAACCAGATCAAATTATGTAAATCTTTCAAATGTAGCTCTGGTATTTTAATAGTGCTAGGTTACCTTCATTCAACCTTCACATCTTAGTTGCGCAGGGGGGATGGAGAATGTTTTCTGTATACAGTACGAGTACAGCCCAAGACAGCATTCTATAATTTTATAGTTTTTTCACAGTAAATCTATAGGGTTCTTTTTCTTTCTATACGCTCAAAGTTTTGTTCCCTATATCTTTCATCATAACATTGATTTTGCAGATGGGTGTGAGAGGGAAGTCAAGGTCATGCCATTTGGAGCTGAAATGTGTTGCTTTTCCCAGATTGACTGCCAATTTCAGCATACCCTCCCTCTTCTCCCCCTTGAAGATCTTCCTCCTTCTCCTAGACATTTCCCAGATGTTTCCTTATCTTGAATTTTACCACTTCTACAACTTCATTCAAGGGCAGGTGGCAGTCATGGCTAGGAGTGCCTTTACCTTTTTTTGCACAGCTTTGTGTTGTGCACCAGTTGCACCCTTTCCTAGACTGAGAGGCCTTGAACATAGTCATTCATGCCTTGGTCATCTCCCAGTTGGATTACTGCAATGCGCTCTACATGGGGCTACCCTTGAAGAACATTCAGAAATTACAACTGGCATACAATGCAGAGGCACGGACAGTTCTGGAGGCCACTTGGGTGACCCATGTGACACTGCTATTATTGAGTTGCACTAGCTGCCAGTTTGCTTCTCGATCGGATTCAAGATGTTAGTTATCACCTTTAAAGCCCTTTATGGCATGGGTCCAGGGTATCAGACGAACAACCTTACCCAAATGGAACTAAACCAGCCCACTCATTCCAGTGGAAAAGGGACTATTTTGGATTCTGTCAGCCAAAGAATTTCAGCTGGTAGGATTCAGGAGAAAGCCTTTTCTGCTTTGGCCCCTGCCCTCTGGAATATTCTTCCATCAGAAGTGAGATCCACCCACACACCCTTGGCCTTCCCAGCCTGGAAAAACAAAGTGAAAGGATTTCCCTCATGCTGCCTCTCCTCGAATTTAAGAGAAGTATGGAACACCAAAGAGTCTACAAACCATTTGTAAGATTATTATACAGTAAAAGAGAAAGCATTCATATGCACATGTCTAGTTGACTCATGAGCACACTATACCTCATTCCTGAAACTTTCAGTGATATTTTTCCTTGCAAAATAACTTTCAAAAGCAATTTTTCTGTTATTAAATTGAGTGAAAACTGGTAATAAAACACGCAAGAGAACGCTTCTGCACTGTCTTGAATGAAAGAGAGTCTTATCCACAGAAGGAACCTTAAAATAGAATGACCCCAAATAACATAAATTTAATATCATTGTTGTCATCATCATCATAGAAAAAAATTATCTTCATCCTCACTTTATCCCTGGCAATGGAAAAAACTATAAATTATGGCATATGCTTCTGTTTTGAACAAAGGACAAAGGGAAATACTACTTGCCAGGTTTCCAGTTAACGTTATTCAGTAGATATCAAGGTTCCACCTGATGAACCCAACCAAGCCAGCACTCCAAGATGATCAGATCTCTTTAAGAATTGTTTTATTGAGTGCATCATTTCAGCACACATGAAAGCAAAACCAACTCTAGCTATTTCCCATGGTTTTCATATAATTAAAGAATAGATATTCCCCTCCCTTCTTGTCACATGTCACATTGTCCAATGAGGTGTTCTGGATCTCCTGGATCACTCCTTCAAGTCTCTGGCCAGCACCTGTTGAGATGATCTTGGTTCCCATGGAACAATGAGTTATTATTGTCTGGCCTGACATTTCAAACCTCTCCCTCCCCCCATACTATGTGGCAAGCTGAGAAACAAAAAGATGGCTGTGGCAACATGGGCACATTTCGAAGTTGACCGTAGAGGTAAAAGCTCCTTCAAGTCAAACGTGACTACTCATCATTTCATGGACACATTAATGTAATTATTTGACAGCAATACATAAGTAGTTGAATGCAGTTAACAAAATTAAGCAGTTGCTTCCACATTAAAATAGAAGTTACTTCTGACAGTGCTTTATGTAACTGGATAAGATATTAAGAAAAGGTTGGACATACTTAAGAAACTCTTTAAAAGATGTAGTTGATATTCTGTCACCATTCAGTCTAATCAAGAAAAAGTGAGGCATAGGCCATTGTAATTGGGTCAAGAATGAAATGTGAAGAATGTTATGAGCACCAAATTAAAATGAACAAAATGGAAGGTGTATGTGTCTTACATTACCATAAAAGCTTTCACACATGAAAGGCTCAGAGTTTTGTGCAAACATAGCTAAATATTAAATAAAAGAATTAAATTAAAGGTAGAAACAGTATTAGTGAATTCTCAATTGGAAAAATATTTCAGCCCAACAATGAACACTTTATAAAGAGACCTCTGTCTCGAACAGAAGGCAAAATAGAAAAGCATTCTTCTATAAATATGAGAAAATAAGAAACAGAGGGAAAGGGTAATGGAGAATGTTCATTACCTCTTAATCTTTCTCACGTGATATTTATGCAAGATGACAAAGCCTGCATTCTGCATGAATTAATCTGGAATGAAAGCTATACCTGACATGGGCTTGCATATACATTACATGTGCTGAAATCCCCAAACCACCCATTAAAAGAGAAAATATATTTTTATCACTCTTATATCATAACTTATACATGGTGTAGGTGGATACTTAGCTCCTGCTCTTTTAACTAATGTTTGTCATTTAACAGTTAAAAAGCATAAAAGTTAAGCAATTAGTAATGACATGTGAAGCTTGCAAAACTAAATGACAGCTCTTGCATAATCTTTATTGCAAAACTATCCCTGGACCCTACAGAACGTCCTCTAACATGCTTCAGAAATAAACACAATGAAGGCTGGTGCTTTGTCTGGACATGGGCCCAACTGAACAGAAAACATAGATTGAAGTAGTAAGATTTGGAAAACGTTGGATGAGGTACAAATCTCTACATTAATTTCTATTATGCAAAGAAACCTGAGGGCTTGGCCGGCTTTCCCACCATTTTTCTATTAAACAATGAAACTAATGTTCATCACAATAATTTAAGATTTTTCTTAAATAAAACATAAATGAGGGGTCCAACAATATATGAAGAGAAATTCCTTTTATTCACATGATACGAATCAACAACATACATTTTTCAAATGCAAAATTCAGTAGTATATTCATACTACCTGATTGCCTTGTCTTTAGTACAGATCATCAACACTTTCTAGATTCAATGTCATCTTTTACTTTTATTTGTTTATTTTATTTATTAATTTTTTTATGTCACCCATCTTCCCAATAAGGTGATTCTAGGTGTTACTTACCTCCAGCTGCCACAAATAAAGCCCAGGAGAAAAGTAGGTAGCACAGGGAAAACAACATTCTTAAAATAAAATTTAAAAAAATATTATGTTTCTGATCAATTTCAAATGATGCTATGTATGTTAAGTAGACATATATCCACTATACAGTACCCACTATGTGTATTAGGTATGTCTAGTAAGGCACTCCAAGAGGAAGGAAAGAGATTGGCAATTGCTTTCCTGAAGCAAAAATAATAGGAGGGCACAAAAGCAAGGCAATTGTCCAACAGGCTGGAATCCAAACTGAATTGGTTGCAGGTTACTGCCAAAGGACCTTAATGTGGCCAGGTTTTTCTTAAGCTGGGAGGCTGAGGATGCATTTCAAGAACATAAATGCTCATTCAGAATTGGCCCATTTACAAATTGGCTGCTATGATATGTTTAGTCAATCACTGAATACCTATCCACCAGATGGGGAAGTAGCCCAAAATGTTTTCTGCCAACCTAGAACAAGGATGTCAAACTGGTGGCAGATGCGTCATGCTCAGGCCATGCCCACCCCAGCTCCGCAAAGGGAAAAAAAACATTGCAAAACATCACATGACAGCCACATGTGGTGAGTTTGACACTCGTGTCCTAGAAGAACATTTGGGGATCCCAAACATTCGCACAAATAAATATGATCCTGAAAACTGATGTTATGAGTTACAACATGCTAATCTTTTGCACATTTTTAAATATTTATTTTTAAAAATCTAACTGGGAGAGGAAACCTGTGAGGAATCAAAGATAGTGTCCACACTTTTTAGAGTCCATAAGAATCACGTTGCCTATTCTTGAATAAACTGTATCACAATTATCATTTGTTTTTTTTTAATTCTCTAAAGTTTAATTAAGTTTTAACTTCAATTAAACGTTAAAAAAATAAGTGCAATCGGATAATATTTTTTAATTGATAGTGTAGGACATTAGAGAAATGTATATTTAAAAAGATACATGGAAAAATTTGTTGGAAAATATTAAGGAAAAACATGGGTAAATTATTTGAAGAGACAAAAAAAATTTTGGCTCAAAACAATGAAAGCAGAAGTGGAAAGGTAAACAGAATCCTCTCTCCAATTATCTAAAATGATAGTTATCCAGAATGATAACTTTTCTTCTTTAAAATGTGTCACATAATAACTTCTATCTATGATATCCTTTTCCTTATTTTATTTTCTTATCTCCATGGTCTTTGCATTATTTTTGTTCAGATATGGTGTTTCTTCTGCTGCTAGCAAAAGAAAAATAATGAGATGTTTTTGCACACCAGCATCCATCCAGGAAATGATAAGGAAGCAACTTCAGCAGAGTAGCACCCAGTGACAGGCTGAATATCCTGAAAAGCACAAGGTGAAGCAATTGGTCTCAAGGTTCAGTCATATAAAGTGTCATGTAGACATAAGCTTCCTGACAGACAGAGATACTTACCATGACAGTGGTGCCAATACAGGCTTGAGTGCCCAGCTATGAATTAAGCAAGACATGCAGGCAGCTAACATTACTGTAGTCTTCAATAAGTTTGGCGACCCATTAGAAGTGATGAACTACATCTCCAAGAATTGCAGATTAGTCTACCTAATGGACGATTCTCTCATGATGGTTGGTGACTTCTATTCATTATAGCCAAATGAAACCAGGCTGAATTGTGGGAAAGACAAGCGTGTTCTGTACCTCCATGGGAAACAGAATTAGTGTTGGCTAGGACTAAGACGAATCCACTTTGGTGGAATCAAAGTGATACATACAATGTTTAGGATGGGCATAGGAGATAATGAAATCCATTCATGAGTTTACAGTTCTTTGAAGGCATTGTCATCCAGTGACTTTTTAATGATAGTGGCATTATTTGCCTTACCTTCTAGTTAGAAAACCCTTCTGAACTATTGAAATTACTTCTTAATAAACAAGTTACCAGATAACCTCTACAAAGGTCAACTGACTTTATTTTCCCACAACCAAATTTAAGTGGCATTAAGAAAAGGCTTATCTTTGATTTATGAAAGTTATTCCAGGGTGTTGCTAACCAAAGTTAATAGAAATCATCTATCTGCATTTATTTAAAAAAGGGAAAAAAGCTCCTGAGGAATTTTCGTGAGTCCATTATATCAATAAAAATGTGAGAAACCTTTCAAAGCCAGATTTTCTCATAAGAGAATGAATGTTAAATTGGTTCTTGGAACAAAGGGGATGGAATGTGAGAAGTCTCCAGAGAAGCCATTTAAAATGTATTCTATTATTTTTCTGGGCTATGGATTTTTGTTTATATTCCCATTCCCAAATACTGTGACTCATAGGAAATCACATAAACCAAATCTGAAGTGGCCCTGACCCAGCTATCCTTCAGCAACAACACTGCATGGTAGTTCAGAGTTCTAAATCTGCCAAGGAGACGATCTCTTTTTAAAGGACTGCAGCAAGAGAGGCATAACTGGTCTTCTTTATAATACTACATGAACATCTTCCCCAACCACCAGATATATTGCAGAACAATATTAGACTCCATTCAGATAACCTCTTTCTATCCATTCAGTGCATATATGGACAGAGGGAAGAGAGATAGCCAAACCTTGTTGCACTGACTCATCAATTGATCACGCATACCATCAGCCACATATTTGATAGTAACAGAAAACATCAGAGCATTTGTCTCAGAATTTCTGAATCTGTTGACTGTGATTTTTCTAGGAAATCAGCTGCTGAACTGAGGATGTGGTTTACTATCCAATTTGGGTTATGTAGTCAGGTATACTTGGATTGTAAGTGATTAATACATACAGAAAAAGAAATATTTCAATAAACTAAGGAAATAATTGATGTTGCTAGTGGATGCCCTAGACCAAACCACCTCAAAGTGCATTGTGGGTGCACATGCATCTTCATATATGCAAATGTCAAGAAGACATGGTAGAAATACAATATTGCCTAGGACTCTAGGAATCAAATTTGGCTTGAGTCATCTACTGTCTTACAACATGACCTATTTCACAGGAGTGTAGTGACTGCAAATGAAGCTAACAATAATGTATGGCATAATGTGTTCTCTGACAGACGGTTCTAGAAGCTTTTATCTACAACCTATTTCACTTTTAAATAAAATCATGGAAAGCCTTTTTTCTATGGAAGAGATGTCATGCCTGATGTAACAAGGAATCTGATGCTTCAGCCAACATGTTTCATTTTCCTCTTGTTGACAGTCAGTTTGTTCCAATTATAAACAAGCCGCCCCAAACATCATTTTAACCTGGCAAAAATGCTCAATTTTCAGTGCCTGTTAGTGCTATGTGGACAGATGTTGTCATGCAAAAATAAGTATATTGTAATGGAAATGTGAATAAGACACTTGTTTACCTATGTGACATGCCGTAAATCTGAACCAAAGTAAACTCATCAGAATTATGTCTTTACACCCAGTAGTGATGCTGAACAGCTGGAGAGCTGAACTAATAAGTGATGAAAAATGAGGCAGGGGGCAGGGGTGAGATGGGAAGCTACTATTATGGCAGAATATTAACTGGAGAGAAAAATACATCACTTTATATCTTTATTAGGGAAAACATAGAAGCTATAAATATGAGACCCCAGCAATATAAAATGTAATTGGGGAGGGAAGGATAATTGTTTACTTCACTGTGTTTACTGAATTTATCCACATATGCGGGAGATTAAAATGCCTCCTACAAATTGCAGCAATACTCAAAATGAGCACCAGGCCTTCCTAAAGATCTGAGGAGTTGCCAAGGAAAGTCTGAGAAAGAAGGACGGATTATGTACAGCACCAGGCAATTGTGAAAAGAGCCAAGACATTTTGCTGTCTGGTAGGACAATCTGCATAGATCTTGGACCAGAAGTTGAGTCTTATTTCACTGCTGGCCATGGGACACCATCCTCCACTACTTCTGACAGCAACGACCTATCTTGGCAGGCATAAAACAGGGAGTGTCCAACCTGGACAATTTTATGATCTGTGTACTTTAATTCCCAGAATTCCCCAGTCAACTAGACAGCCAAGCCCTGGCATAAAAGCAGACTCCTCTACAACCCAAATGTGCTGCTTCCACACCACACCCTTGGGTTGGTAGGATGTGAGGTGTATCTGATTGCATTCGTGACAGTAGCTGTGTCAAGAGGAGAGGGAAACAGTTTTAACACTGTTGCAACAAAGGGTGGCTAGGGCTGACTAGGGACCTAGAAGAAAAGTTAAAGCTTGGGCACACCTCTACAGGAGTTGGATGCAAGTGCTGGGAGAAATATGTAAAAGTCTGCATTCTGGGCACAAAAGGAAGAAATACTGCAGACCCACATAATCACCAAGTTCCTATTTCTATGGGAGGGGAAATCTGTATAAGTTCAAGTCCTATTAACATTACCCTAAAATAACTTAACACCCGCTTCTATCCCCATTTCCTATCTTCCCGTTTTTATTTTTTTTCTCCCCAGCTCTCTCAACGCTCGATTGTTGCGTGATTCTACACCAGGTTTACTCAGGATCGGATTCCTGTGAATGCAACGTAACTAACTCTCTCCAAGTAGTAAACCGTGGCTGGTAAATGCAACCTTTATTTTGGATGAGGAATAATGGATGTTTAGAACTGCGCCGATCATCAGACAGTGGCTTCTTGGAAAAACTGAGGGCGGAAAAACACAGGTAAAGATACCTGCGAGCAAGCGGATGTAATTCTCCTCAAAATACAGCGTTATTTTCTTTAACAGACTTTGCGTTTTTTTCTCTTGGCGTTTCCCCTTGAAAATGCCAACTCGTATCATTTTAGCTCGTTCACGGCCACCTATTTCAAAGACTTGAAATCGATTTAACCCGCCATTGTCTGGAGCACTACAGCACCGCGTCCCTCCTCCTCTCCATCCAGACGAGCAACAGATCCTCCGCTCCGCGCACTAGAGCCACTTTCGTTGAACTGGTGGGAGGCGGAGCTTTGCTGCCCGAAGCTCCGTGCGCCTCCCAAGCGCGGCTGCGCCGTAAGCGGTGGCCTGGTTGCTTTTGCTTTTTGTTTTTTTTTTGTCCTCCTTTGGCCGGGGGAACGAAATAGGCGGTATGGCTGTTCAGACGGCGTTGCAGAAGAGCCTGGTAGCGGTGGGCCCGGCGGGGAGACACACGGCTTCTGTGATCTTTCTCCATGGCTCAGGTGGAGGCTCCCGATCCCGACATGGTCTGCTGGGGGCGACAACCTCTGGGATAGCTCGTGGGGCCTTGTCGCCGAAAGAGGTCACGCGTGCATTAAGACCACGATGCGGTTCGCATCGTTTTGGCTTACAGGATTTGCGTGTGGAGTGGGGCAAGCCCTCGTGGTTTGTTCAGTAAACCCCAAATGTGTGAACCCTCCCAGAGAAGTATTCGGGAAGGGAAAAGCTTGCCCCGGGAGGATGTTTATTGCCCAATTTTTCTTCCTTTCTTAAAAGTCTGCCTCGTAATTCCACCATTCCTTGTAATGATGCGTTAATTGTTCAGAATGGCATAATTCTAAATGGATACAATGGCAATTGTTCATTGTTAAAGCCAGCGCAGTTGCAAATCTAACAGCAGGTTATTGCCGATGCATGAGGAATGGTTGCAGGATTTGGGTTTGGCTAGTCTAGAGAAAAGAAGGACTAGGTGGGGGGACATGATAGCAGTATTCCAGTATTTGAGGGGCTGCCACAAACAGGAGGGGGTCAATTTATTTTCCAAAGCAACAGAGGCAGGACAAGAAATAATGGTTGGAAACTAATCAAGGAGAGAAGCAACCTGGAATTGAGGAGAAAGTTCTTAATGGTGAGGACAATTAACCAGTAGAACAACCTGCCTTCAGAAGTTGTGGGTGCTTCATCACTGGATGTTTTTAAGAAGAAACTGGACAGTCACTTGTCTGAAATGGTATAGGATCTCCTGCTTGGGCAGGGGGCTGGACTAGAAGACCTCCAAGGTCCCTTCCAGCTCCGTTCTGATTCTGAGAGCAGTGGAAGCTCTGTTCAAACATGTGCAACATAGTGCAGGGATCTTGCGTGTTCTGGAGTGTTTTTATGTCTGGTCCAGTTCATACAGATATGTACCTTTCGTGTTCCCAGTGCATTTCGACATCAAATAGATTAATGTATAGAAAAAGACCGTTCATATGATGCCCCTGTTTGCATAGGTAGCTGTACAGATCAGTGGTGGGTTTCAACTTTTTTTACTACCAGTTCTGTGGGTGTTGCTCGGTGGGCGTGGCTTGGGCGTGACAGGGGAAGGATACTGTAATAACTCCATTCCCTCCCCACTCCAGGGGAAGGATGCTGTAAAATCCCCATTTCCTCCCGATCAGTTGGGATTCAGGAGCAGAGAATAGATGGGGGCCGGGCCAGTCAGAATTTTTACTATCGGTTCTCCGAGCTACTTAAAATTTCCGCTACTGGTTCTCTAGAACTGGTCATAACTTGCTGAAACCCACCTTTTGTACAGATGCCCTCGTATTTATGGCTTTCCTTTTACAAATTGTTACAATCATGCAGATACAAGTAATCTTTGACTTACAACCATTCATTTAATAATAATAATAATAATATTTTAATTTTTATACCGCCCTTCTCCCGAAGGACTCAGGGCGGTGAACAGCCAGATAAAAACAATACAATACATTACAATAAAATCACTATTTAAAAAAACTTATTCAATATGGCCTAAATTAATTATAAAATACATAATATAATATAAAACCCCATTTAAAATCCAATTAAAAACCCATGTTAAGCCAGTCCTGCTCGGAAGAATAAATACGTCTTCAGCTCGCGGCGAAAGGTCCGGAGGTCAGGAAGTTGTCGAAGTCCTGGGGGAAGCTCATTCCAGAGGGTAGGTGCCCCCACCGAGAAGGTTCTTCCCCCTGGGGGTCGCCAGCCGACACTGTTTGGCTGACGGCACCCTGAGGAGACCCTCTCTGTGGGAGCGTACCGGTTGGTGGGAGGCATGTGGTAACAGAAGGCGGTCCCGAAGCTATCCCGGTCCTATGCCATGGAGCGCTTTAAAGGTGGTAACCAGCACCTAGTGACCTAAGTGACATTGGCACTGAAAAAAATTACTTAGGACTGGTTTTCATGCTTAACAAGTGCAGCATCCCCGTCATCACACAATGAAAATTTGGGTACTTAGCAACTGGGATGTATTTATGACTGTTGCACTGTCTTGAGGTCATGTGCTCACCATTTGTAACCTACCCAGCCAATTTCCAATCAGCAAAGTCACTGGGAGAAGCCAGATTCACTCAACAACTGTAGTGATTTGCTTAATTGTGGCAAAAAGTTGCAAAATGGGGTGAGACTCCCTTAACTGTGTTGCTTAGCAACAAATTCAGTTGGAGTCATAGGTTGAGGACTACCTGTAACAGTGGCTGCTTCAGGGTAAACACCCTGTAATTCACATTAAACATATCTCGACATAGCAGAGTAGCTGAAAATAAGCACTAAGTGTTAAGCACTAGAAATAGCAATGCTTGTTGCTTAGAAAAAATGATTGATTTAAATTATGGTCACCATAATTAAGGAGGCTGTTGGCAGTTTCCCCATAGCTAACGCTCCAGTTGTCTTGTTTATGCTCTGTTCAAGATACCTACCCTCATTGTCATATGATTGACATATGCTATTGGAAAGTGACTATTCACTAATAACAATATGGAACTGTTCCCCTTCATCCACAATAATTTGGAGAACTGTTTAAAAATCTGTATTTGCTATTCAGGTATTGGAATTTTCAGGTTTTCCCTTTTACAGTAAAAAGTAATATCAGTAGTTACCTTTTCCTTTAAGAGAGCCAGAGCTATCATAGTTAAGATAAGCAGTTTGTTGATTGGCATTTGCTTTTTAAAAATGGCGCAGTTTTAGGGTTGTACTGATGTGGGACTGTGTCAGCCAAAGCAGGGGATCCACCTTACAAGAAGTTGTAATTCATGATTATTGGTCAAACCAATTGGTCTAGTTCTGAATATCACGTATTTTATTGAAATATATTATTTTGAAATATAAATGAAATCTTCAATTATCTCTCCCATAGTAGAAGAACAAGATCTATCACTTCAACATGTAAATTGTGGAATTGTTACAGAAAGAAAATTCCGGTTAAATGTTAAGAGAGAAATTCTAAACAATAACAGCAGTTTGGTTTTGGAATCAGCTATCAGAGAAGTGGCATGTGCTCCTTCATTGGATGCATTCAAGCAGAGACAAGAGAGCTGACAAGGACTTTGGATTCTTGCACTAAGTAGGGCAGGGACTTCCTTAGTGGAGATGGGTACAGGCCTTGACTTACAATCAGTTGTTTCAGCGACTGTTCAAACTTATGACAGACCCTTCCAAAGGTATTTATAACTCAGTTTTGAAGGCTATCCACACATTTTGGGGACCTGGCATCTGGCTTGCATTTGCAGGGTCCTGTGGTCGTATGACCACAATTTACAACATTTACTTCCAATTTTTGGCAAAAAGGCCCCATGGTAAACAATGGATTCACTTGACAACGTCAGGAATGTGTAGCAACTGCAGTGATTCACTTAACAGTCCCCCACAAAAGCGGTCATAAGTCTCGTTTTTCAACTCTCATGACTTACAACTATAATGGGCAAGCTCCATTACATTGTAAATCAAGGACTACCTTTTTATATATAGTTGATGTTTGAAAACCAGTTGCTAATTAGGCTTTCTATAAGCAACCAGCTGTACCTTTTCTAAAATGAAGTTTGAAAAGAGAAAATTGCATGTACAAGATGAATTCTGAGGTTCATAAGACAGTTCACATTGCTCCATTGTATAGATGTCTAATTCAGTTCTGTCTGTTATTCAGGTGATACTGGTCAAGGGGTAAGAGACTGGATCAAGCAGGTTTTGAAGCAAGATTTGTCTTTCCAACATATAAAAGTCATTTATCCAACAGCTCCTGCCAGGTATTGTGTTCTTTCTTATCTTTAGTAGTCTAAATCTAGAAAATTACATTGAAAAGATAGAAGCTAATTTTTGTAATTTCCACTCATGTTTCAGAAATCAGTATCTCTCTTCTTTCTTTCTTTCGTTCTTTCTTTCTTTCTTTCTTTCTTTCTTTAAGTTACTTTTAGAAATAAGAACAAGTCCAGTAGGGATGCTAATAAAAGACAGCTGAACTGGGTACACCTCTCAAGTGTCAAATATCCTAAGCTTAGAGAACTGCTTTTCCTTAGTTACTTACCAATTATTTTTTTCTAAACTTGCAAAGTATCATCATTTTCTTCCCTTAGGGATAAAATATCTTCATGCAGCTCATCACAAAGACTTTTCCTGCCCTCTCAGCTGAATGGAAAAGTAAGTCAAGAAATTATAGCCTATAGTTGCAGCTGATCCTAGAAATATAAAAATGCCTAAGTTATGAAACCATGGTTTAAATAAGGCTTATTTTTCCAGCTTCTTATAAAACCCTTATTTTCCAAGAATTTTCCAAGTTAGTACAATTAATCCTAGCTTTCTAGAGTATTTTTATAAACTAAAGAGAAACACAATTGCATTCAGGTACTCTTTCACTTCTATGGTTAACATAGGATCTATTCAGACAAAACATTCTCATGTAAAATTCAGCATTTCAGAAATGTTTTAGTAGATCTTGCATCAAAGACTCCAAAGACCTATGCAAGGATCCTCTTTGTAGACTTTAGTTCAGCATTCAACACCATCATTCCAGACATCCTTCTGAGTAAGCTAAACCAGCTAGCGGTACCTGAACACACTTGTAAGTGGATCATAAGCTTCTTAACAGACAGGAAGCAGCAGGTGAAGCTAAGCAAAATCACATCAGATACTGTACAATTAGCACAGAGGCCCCCCAAGGCTGTGTGCTCCCTCCACTTCTCTTCTCTCTATATACCAATGACTGTATCTCAAACGATCCATCTGTTAAACTACTGAAGTTTGAGACAATGATGAATCCGCATACAGATGGGAGGTTGAACAATTAGCCTCGTCATGCGACCAGAACAATCTGGAACTGAACACACTAAAAACCGTAGAAATAGTAGTAGACTTTAGGAGAAAACCTCCCATACTACCACCTCTTACAATACTAGACAACACAGTATTAACAGTAGAGACCTTCAAATTTCTAGGTTCTACCATATCTCAAGACCTAAAATGGACACCTAACATCAAAAATGTCATCAAAAAACACAACAAGAATGTTCTTTCTGCGCCAACTCAGAAAACTCAAACTGCCCAAGGAGCTGCTGATCCAGTTCTACAGAGGAATTATTGAGTCCATCATCTGCATCTCTATAACTGTCTGGTTTGGTTCTGCAACCCAACAAGACAGACACAGTTCAGAGGATAATCAGAACTGCAGAAAAAACAATTACTACCAACCTGCCTTCCATTGAGGACCTGTATACTGCACAAGTCAAAAAGAGGGCTGTGAAAATATTTACAGACCCCTCGCATCCTGGATATAAAGTGTTTCAACTCCTACCCTCAAAACGAGCACTGACTGCACACAGAGCACTGCACACCAGAACAACTAGACACAAGAACAGTTTTTTCCCGAATGCCATCACTGCTGAACAAATAATTCCCTCAACACTGTCAAACTATTTACTAAGTCTGCACTACTATTAATCTTCTCAACACTCCTATCACTCATCTCCTCCCACTTATGACTGTAACCTAGTTGCTAATATCCTTACAATTTATATTGACTGTTTCCTAATATGATTTGATTGCTTATTTGTTCCCTATGACTATCATTCAGTGTTGTACCTTGTGATTCTTGACGAATGTATCTTTTCTTGTATGTACACTGAGACCTTTTGCACCAAGACAAATTCCTTGTGTGTCTAATCACAATTGGCCAATAAAGAATTCTATTCTATTCTGTTCATCACAAGACTGGGTTAAATTACTTTTGAGAATCCTTCCAACTCTATAATTCTAGATTCTGTTTGAGAAGCAGCAAATAGAGTTCCAGTTCATGAGAAAGATATAGATCCAAAGGCTTTCTGTTGCAGAGAGCAGTGGCACACCCACAATTCTTACTGATACCAAGCACAACTCAGAGAAGAGAGGGATTGCATGTCACTTCTTGTATACTGTGATCTAAATACAAAGATATCGGGACTTCCAGGGAAGAAATGGCGGACTGAAGACAGTTTCACAAAAAGTAGAGTGAGTAGACTGGGTCTTCAGTTATCCTCTCTCCAGACAAAGAGAGGACATGTATTGGATTTACAAAAGAGACTTGTTAAAGCTTGAAGAATTTTGTGAGAAGGGACAAAGTAGAAAATGAAAATAAATCAAGTTCTAGGACATTATCAGAAGGGACTAAAGATCAAGATGGTTAAGTAAAATAATAAAGTTGGTTTATTTGATTAAGATTAAAATTGATATGTTGTTATCTCTGGCAACACTTAGGGGATTTTTGCTCATATCTGGATTAAAATGGTGACTTTTTATGGATCTGTTTATAAAAGAGAGGATATGGGGAAAAGAGATCATTTGTTGCATTTTGAGAAAATGTGACAAGTTACTAAAATTATATTCGTAATGAAGGGCAGAGTCTGCTTTATTTGTTTTCTTTGCTATATTTCCCCCCCCCCCTTATTTTTCTTTTCTGAACTTTCTATTATTCTTTGAATTTTTTTATTTGTATTAGTTTTTATTGTAATTTTAAATAAAATTGTTATAAAAAATAAACTGAGGCATCATTTGAACCAGGTTTGAGAAATTGAACTCCCGCCAATGTTCTGCTGCAGGCTGAGTTAAGATGAAAATCTGAAAGAATTGAATGGACCAAAAACTAGCATGCAGTGTTTTCTGTCAAATAGATCAGGGGTATCCAACCTTGGTCCCTTTAAGACTTGTGGACTTCAACTCCCAGAGTTCCTCAGATTTGCTGGCTGAGGGACTCTGTGAGTTGAAGTCCACAAGTCTTAAAGGGACCAAGGTTGGAGACCCCTGAAGTAGATGACTGATGCAAGAAAATAGTTTTTTAACACTTTGTGAGGGAAAGGCTGAGCATTTCTGACCCAGAAGTAAGTTCTGACCTTGAACTGGTATGTTAAAGGATGCAAATGAAGAGATAAAGGATGCAAATGAGTGGATCATTTCATACAGGAATATACAGAAATGTGGCAAGTAATAGAAGAAGAATCAGTAAAGTTTATAGCCAGTCTTTGCCAGCAAATTTGGAGAACAGCATAGTGGCCAGTATATTGAAAGAGATCAGTCTATATACCAATACTGATGAAATGAAGATTTAATGAAATGTGCAAATTATTTTAACAGTGTCTTTAATTTCACAAGCTAGCAAAATAATGCTTCAGATCATCCAATCCAGATTATATCCCAATATGCAAAGAGAGACGCCAGATGTTCAAATTGGTTTAAAAGAGGCCAAGGAACAAGATACATTATAATTCATTCATGCTAATAATTGAGAAAGTCAAAGAATATAAAAAAGAAATCTATATGTGCTTCATTAATTATAAACAGACTTCAATTGTGTCTGTCATGTCACACTCTGAAATGTGTCATTCAGAAGTCAGACATTGTTTATTTATTTATTTATTTGTCATAACAATATATACAAGCGTTACATAAAAGGTTATAAATATATGAACGTATATATGAGGAGAAATGAGGTACTAAAAACGTGTATATACATAGGGAAAGAAACAGTAGGACAGGAACGGTAGGCACGTTTGTGCTCTTATGCACGCCCCTTTAGAGTCCTCTTAGGAAAGTGGTGAGGTCAACCGTGGACAGTTTTTGAGTGAAACCTTTGGGGTTATGAGAAGAAACCACAGAGTCAGGTAATGCATTCCAAGTATATACAATTCTGTTACAGAAATCGTGTTTTCTGCAATCTAAACTGGAACGGTTGACATTGAGTTTGAATCTGTTTGTAGCTCTTGTGATATTGTTATTGTAACTATAAAGGTCATTGACAGGAAGGACATTACAACGGTTGAATTTATATGCTAAACCCAGATCCAGTCAAGGCGACGAAGTTCCAAGTTTTCTAGACCCAAGATATCAAGTCTGGTGGAATAAGGTATTTTATTAGTTTCAGAGGAATGGAGAATTCTTCTCGTAAAATACCTTTGGACACGCTCAACTGTGTTGATGTCAGATATATGGTAAGGGTTCCAGACAGGAGAGCAGTAATCAAGAATTGGCCTAACAAATGTTTTATATGCTCTGGTCAGTAGCATGGTGTTTTTTGAAAAGAAGCTACGTAAAATTAAGTTGACAACTCTTAGAGCCTTCTTAGCTATGTAGTTGCAGTGGGCTTTGGAACTTAAATCGTTAAATGTAAAACCCAAGGTCTTTGACAGGGTGGGGTCATCTGAGGCAATGTCCATCAAGCATGTACTTTGTGATTGGGTTCTTTCTTCCAATGTGCAAGACTGAGCATTTACTGGTTGAAATTTGTAGTTGCCAAATTTTAGACCAGGCAGATAGATGATCAAGGTCCTTTTGAATTGTGGATGCATTGTCAGTGGTGTTGAAAAGTTTGACATCATCAGCAAAGAGAACACAGTTACTTGAAATATCAATACAAAGATCATTTATATATATTATAAAGAGAGTAGGTCCAAGAACGCTGCCTTGAGGAACACCACTCTTGACAGGAACAGGATTTGAAAGAGCATTACCAATTTTAACTATTTGTTGTCTGTTTGACAAAAAAGCAGATATCCAGTGGTGTAAGGGTCCTGAAATGCCATAGGATTTTAATTTTAGGAGAAGTTTATCATGTACTACTGAGTCAAAAGCTTTGCAGAAGTCTATGTATATTGCATCTATTGATTTACCTAGATCAAGATTAGTAGTCCATAGGTTTTACAGTAGAGAAGTTGTAGATTGCATGATAATTTTTCCTGAAGCCAAATTGTTTATTTGAGAGAAGGTTGTGCATTTCTAAGTGTAAGGTAATGGATTGGTTGATGATGGATTCCATAACCTTGCAGGCGACGCAACATAGGAGATAGGTCTATAATTATCAACTAAGCTGGGGTCGCCTTTTTGAAAACTGGAATGACTGTGGCTAGCGACCAGAGACTGGGAAGGAACTGGTTCTAAAGGCTATATTAAAGATTATACTTAGGGTTCTGCTAGATTACTAGAGAGTTTTTAAAAAGTAAGCACAAAGACCATCAGGTCCAATGGATAGAGATGGCTTCAATTTACTTAGAGCTTTACCAACATTTTCTTCTGTAAAATCAACAATTGTTAAGTTGTCATGCTCATTGATTGTACAAATTTGGAATGTTGGATGAGTGCCATCACTGTTGACAAAAACTGATGCAAAGAATTTATTAAAGAGGTTTGCTCTAGATTCTTCAGCATTGTATTCATTGCCATCAGGATCTTTTAGAGGTGGCATGCGTCTAGAGTTTTTAAGCTTGTTGTTGACAAAATTATAGAAGGCACGACTGAATTTGTGCAGAAGATCCTCTTCTTGCTTGGTGTGGTAATTTGTGCATTCAGTTTTATTTGGTTGCATATAGTTCTGTAGCGTTTTTAAAATTAGCTACATAGCCCTTTTGTTTCTTTTCCAGAGGATCTTTTAGATTGAAGCTTTTTTATTGATATGGGTAGTTTGCTTTTCCTAATCTTGATGGTAGTTAGTGGTACATATAGTTCGATGACTCTGTTGATTTCGAGTAGAAAAACTCTATAGTGGTCTTCAGCAGTTATACAGGTTGAGAACAGATTTTGCCAGTCTAGAAATGAAAGATCATTGTTTATAGAGTCATAATTGGCTTTTTTGAAGTTGTAAATGGGAATGCTATTGATATGATGGTTAAAGTCACAACGTATATTAAGATGGAAGTCAATCATGCAATGATCACTGTTGGAAAAGGGTTCTCTTATTTGTAGTCCATAAATGGTATTGTTATTGTTGCAGAAGATGAGGTCAAGGCAGTTGTTTAGTCTTGTATTATTGGTTACAAGTTGTTCAAGACCTAGGTTAGTAACAGCGTTGTATATTGTTGTGTGGATTGGATCAGTTGTACTTTCGTTAGTTATCCAGTTGATGAGAGGTAAATTTAGGTCACCCAGGAAGATGAGTGGATATGGGCAAGAGGCAGCCCAAGTTAGTAATGAGGTTAAAATATTAGCATGAGTAATATCGTAGTCGGGGGCTCTGTAGCATAGAATGAATCAAGTGCGGTATTAGATGATAGATCACATACAATAGTTTCAGGAAGAGAAAGTTTGTGGGCAACTTGTATGTTTTTAGATTAAGTGACTTTTATAGAAAACAGCCCCCCCACCACCTCTTCGGTTTTCACGATCTGAACGGTGAACTTGATATTCTTTGTTTAAAATGATGGAATCAGGGATGGAAGAGATTAGCCATGTTTCGCAAATAAATATAATGTCAAATGTACCACTGTTTAGCAGGAGGATAAATTCAGGTAATTTGTTAAGAATACTTCTTGCATTCATCAATTTACATTTAAAATCTGTAGAAAGAGGTGTTAAAGAGGTAAGAGGCGTGCATACCTAGTTTTGAATGTCAGTTGGTTGAGGATATGTATAACTGGTGGTTGTATTGGAGGTTGGATGGGTGGATGGAAGTTTTGGGTAGTGAGTGCTTGGATGTTGGGTACTAGACTGTTTGTTGATAAGGTTTGTTGGATGGATGGTTGAAAGGCTGGTTGGAAGGTTGGTTGGATGGATGAACGGATGGCTGGTTGAATAGTTTGTTGGATAGCTGTACGGATGGCTGGTTGAATGGTTTGTTCGATGGCTGATTGGATGACAGTTTCGGTGGATGGTTGGCTGATGGGTACTTGATTGGTTGTTGGATGGCTGGTTGGATGTTATGGGTGATGGGGGTTTGGTGGTGAATTTTGATTGAAGGATTTAATTTTAATGCAATTGGCACGGTAATCAATATATAGGTTTGATTCACCATTATCTTGTCTTCGTTTAAGCTCAGTGCGGAGTTCACGAGAACGTATCCGCTGCAGGAAAGATAGATCAGGGCGTGATCTAAGTTTACTGTAGGCAGGATTAGATTTAGCAATAGAGTTGATGGTATATATGAACTTACGCTTGTTGTTCTCGCTTATGCAGATGACTCTGCAGAATCTTGGTGCTATTGATCCGTCACTGTTTTTATATTCAGGACCATCTCTGGAGACTGAAATAATTTCATTTGGGGAGATGGATGATGAATTATAATTTCCAATTAAGTTTTGAATTTTGGTGATATCGGATTCATTTGTGTTATCTAGACCAAATAATATTGCATTATTTATTTTTTGGCCTCTCTAAGGCATCTCTAATTAGTTGGTCAGTAGTAAATTGTTGTTTAGGTAGGGTTGAAGGATCAGTATTATGTAAAGGTAGATGAGTTGGGAAGAGATTTAGATCAGTCGAGAAATCATTTTTTTGTGTTGTAATTTGTTTTATCAGATTGGTGAAGCTTTGTTCTATAACTGATAGGATTTTTTTTTCTAAGTTTTGTTCAATGGCTAGTATTCTTTTTTCTAGGTTTTGTTCAATAGCAAGTATTCTTTTTTCCAAGTTTAGTTCAATTGTAGCTATTATTCTTGCTTCTAAGTTTTTATCAGAGTTGGATTTTTTGGCTGGCATAGTGATAGATAGATAGATATATTTAATATTATTATTTTAAATAAATTATGTGATAAGTAATGAAGAAGTATCTTTCTTATTATTTCTATTTTAATTATTGAATAATTTTTATAATTATTTTAATTATTGAATAATTTTTATAATTATTCGATTATATTACAATTGTCTTGTAATACATTGTCTTCATGCGAAACCTATGCACAGATTAGGAAGCTGCATTTCAAACAAAATATTGCAAAGCAGAATGACTCCAGGAAGGCAAAGGAATGAGACAAGGCTATATAATATTACCTTGTTTATTCAACCTGTATGTGAAACATCTGTAGGAAGTTGCACTGGAATATTTTTAAAATTGGAGGAAAAATAACAATAGCCTACACTATTCTAAGGACACTACTTCAGCCTGATTGAAATGGTGGGTATTTTCTATCTTTTAGAATCAGCTAATCAAGCAGTAAAGGAACAAGCAGTTAAGAAAAGACTGCAGTCTAAGTGCATGGTAGAGTAGTACGGTAGTAAAAGCCTTGGAAAATATATTGAGAGATATCTATCTGTACTTAGAAAGGTTAGAATCGTACAGTTAATTTGGAAGAAGCAAGATACAAAGAGTATTGACATTTTTGCGTTTTGATGTTGGTCCCGAGAATACTACGGATAGCCAAGAAAACAAATTAATAACTTAACAAATGAGCCCAGAACTCTCATTGAAGGCAGAAATGAGCAACCTCAAATTCTCATACGTCATTCACATTATATAAAGACTGATTCTTTAGATAAAACTATAATGCTGGGAAAAATGGAAGAAAAGACCAGAAAAGCTAGATGGCCTTGCTTACAGTGGGTGCAACATTAGGAGACTGAAGAATTGGGGACAAATTGTCCTGGAGAAAATCTATTTTTCTGATTGCTAAGAGTTGACACTGAGTTGGTATCATAATCAAATTGAATTTTAGCTGCCAGGTTAGCTTGTCTGTATTTGTTTCTTGGTTTTTACAGCAAAGCATTTCCCCAGCATTATAGTAATTTGATTTAAAACTTCAATAGATTTTATAGGCTATTCTTTTCCAACGTTCTTTTATTTGTTGTATGCATTTAAAAATGTCACTTTGCATATGACACTGGCAGCTGGGCAGTAAATCACAGAGTGTTGCTATGCTGTCACTTTCCTGGATATAACAAGTTGAAACAGAGCAGATGAAGTTAAGTTGCAAGTATTTTGTAAATGGATATAGAATAGATTTTGGCAGAAAATCTTTTAAGTCTGTGTTTTCATGGATTGGATTCTGTACCTATTCCTAAAAGATCAAGTTTCAAATGTTTATTCAAATATAACAGACAATCTGTCTGTTTTTATGTAAATTTTAAAAAAATATCTGTTTCATTCTCCAGATAGATAGGCAGAACTATTACACTGCTAAGTCTTCCCTTTGATAATTTGCTTAGTAATTTTTGCATTAGTTTTTCAGGTAATTATGAAAATAATGATATAAGCTTTGCAAAACCCATATGTAATGCAATTAAAATGATTTCAAGGTTTATAGAATAAACGGCCACTTCAGTTGGCATTCTGTTAAGTGCTCCTTGATACCAAGTTCACAACATAAAATGACCAAGTGGTCACAACAGATTTGCTAGTCAAGACAGTTGTTGCATTGGAGTTTGATAATATTTTTTGTGCATGTGCAAAAACGGGATTTCCATCAAAGCAAAACAATCCACCTCAACTGGCAGCATCATGGTGATGCACGGTCCTAGTTGACTCCAGCAGTTGGGAATCCAGATACAGTAGCTCTCTGAAGTGAAGCTGGGCCATTCACTTGTACTTTATTGGTGTCTCTGCATAGGAATGTAAAAGCTTGAGAGGCTTTACTATATTCCTTCCAAGAAAACAACAAATGCTATTTGTTAGAGAAGCATTCAAAGGCAACGGAGGAAGAGCACAAATCTTGGTATTTCCTGGGTTTATCTGCAGTGGATTTGCTGTTCTTACATTCCAGTTATTGGAAGAAAGTTGCCAAAGACACGTTCTTTCTCTTCTATTAAATGTTCTCCATTCAAAGGCTTTAGAAAAGATGATGGGAATGGCAGTTCTAATCAGAGGAAGGACAGCACGAACAAAAGTGTGGCTTCCATCGTAGTCAGTGCTGCCTTTGTTTGCTTTCAAAAACTTCAGGCTTGATATACTGCATAGTCAAATAGAATTACTGAAGTAAATTAGATTCGTTGCCCTGATGCCAAAAGGGTAAACCATCTCACTCTAAAATTGGCCTTACACTCTCAAATCAACACTTAGCATGCCAAATATAACATGATCATTGTGAGAGCAGATATTTTTAACTTTTTGTGATAGGAGACTGATTGGGTCTCTTAGAAGTGACCTTAGACTTTTACTAAATGCTGTTTACCTAAAAATCTAGTGTACTTTCAGCAATAATGCTTGGCTAGCATGGTAGATCTGGCTGAAAAGCTCAACTCTGATTAGAAGAACATTCGTTGTGAATCCTTCGATAGAGCAGTGCTTTTCAAACCTGTCAATGTGTGAACTTTTAACTCCCACAATTCTTCAGCCAGCATTCTGCCTGAGGAATTCCAGAGGTTGAAGTCTCATTTGGCAAGTTTGAAAACACTAGGGATGCTTTTTCTCAAAACTAGAAGTTCATATCTATCCGAAATTATGGCTGCTTTCTATTTCCTTTGATTGGTGTGCCTACTTGCAATATATTTGGGTTGCTTGCTGACCTTATATGAATAGGAACATCATCTGAAGAAAGGGAGCCAGGGCATACTAAAACCAGCTCATCAAAGCTGGATTATGCTACATTAGCAATAGTAGTGCTCCACTGACAGAATGGTTTGGAAGTTGATCAAGGGAACAGATTTTTTTTCTGCCTTTCTGAATTTAAAAACAAATCTAGTTTTAATTTATAAGGGGGGAAAATGCTTCTTGATATCATAAATTGTGAATAGTTTGCCAGTGTAATTTCACCATTCTGATTTAACTATGCTGTCTGCTGCCTAATTTCATTTACTGAACTACAGAAGTTTTCTGCTGGGCCTGTGTAGATGATCACTCTTGATAAAGGTTGAGGTGAGAGTTACAAGTAAAGCCTATGGCTGCTTTACTGGCTAGAAGTGTGACATTGTTGAAGTGAAACACCTCTTCAGAGATCTGCACAGCCTTCATTACTATAGCAATTTGGGGAGAATTATTGGAGGATTTCATACTATTAACTTCAGGTTCAGAACTTCGCTGCTTAATAACTATATTCCGTAACAACGTTTTTCTGTACCAATAAATCATGGTCACTGAATGGCAACAATATATGGGAAGATAAGCATAGCACATTTTGCATAAAAAAGACTCAGATTTATTCTCCAGATCAAAACCCTAACCCTCTGCCAGTCAGATAAAGTAATACTGATTAGGCTAGAAGTCAACTTTCAGTTATTACAATAAATAGTACAGTGAAGTTTCTCATGAGCTCCTATATGCTGCGGTGGGTACCCTGTTTTCCCCAAAATAAGACATCCCCTGATAATAAACCCAATCTGGCTTTTGAGCACATGGCAATAAGGCCAAGCGCTTATTTCAGGGTTCCAAAAAATATAAGACAGGGTCATATTTTTAGGGAAACATGGTATCATCAGACAACTTCGCTTAAAAAAAAAAGCTGGGGGGTGGATTTCTTTAATCTTGTAAGTAAAAATCTTGTGGAGAACAGTGGGGGTATTTGTTTTAGTAACTGACAGTTCTGTTTTCAACCAGAGTTTCTGTTACAGTCAGATTGCCAGTGGTCATGGCTATTAAAACACCGGGGGAGGGGGGGATTTGAGAGTTAGCTTTATTGTTCATTTCCCTTCATTTTTTTCAAATTTGTCAAAGTTGCCATGTTTTGTGCATTAGCTGGTGACTAACTGAAACAACCGATTCATTTTGTGAATATATTAGCCTCTTCTTTTATGCTTAATAGTCATTGCGAAAATACATTTAAGGGCTATATTTTCCAACAGCCAGTTTCTAGAAGATTTATCATTGTGGCCAAATAATAATTTTGCAAAGATTAAATAATTTATAGGTTAAGGATTATGTAGAAAACCTGCTTTATATTTTCATAGGTCACTTAATTATTTACAGTGCCGAAAAACAACTGATTCAGCTTTCTCTTATGATATATAATTTCATCTTTTAATTCCCGCAGTCCTTGATTATTGTGATTAAATGTGTTGCAACTTTGGTTGGGATTTTAAAAATAGCATCTGCTGCCACGTCTCTCAAAATGCTTTTTTTCCTCCCTTTTGAGCAGGCATGGCTAATACTTTAAATACTGTTACAGCTGCTAGCAGAGCAACTTAAACATTTGTTTTCTGTTGAATGCCTAAATCAAGAAAGAATATTTCTTATATTTCTCTTAAATAGAAAGTGATAGTTTAAATTGGCATTATAGCAGGTAACGTGTTCAAGTTAAAATTATGTTGTCCCAACTTTTTGAAATAACTGTACTGTACCTTGTTACGCTTCACTAAATCTAGGTCAAGGAATCTTTGTGCATTTCCTTCTCACAATCCTTCCCACTCTAAATCCAAACTGAATCTAGCAAGACCATGGACTCTACATGCACTTTTCAGTTACCGGCAGATAACTTTTGCAGTTTTTATTGTATATATTGTGAAGAATGTTGATCTCTTTCCATTTAAGAAAATATTTATGGAGCCTTGGAAAATGGCTTTGTAGAATAGTGCAGACATTTTTTTAAGCTTTCAATGCAGAGTGGGTTTTTTTTTCCTGAGTTCCTTGTAGCAATTCTCTCTTCTTTGGCTGTGATACAGAATCATCAGTCAGTCTGACACTATTTTAAATAAATTGGCAGATACTTGACTCACAAAAACCCTGTTGATAGCAATGGAGATGAATTGATAGAATTGTATTGGGAGACTTGCTATGGATAACTCACCCAAATAGCTCAGTCGGATTCCTACTCTTTTTTACCAACTTTAACTATGGTCACATTTTTCTGATAGCTTCACAGTATTTTTATTTATACATATAAAGCAATCCAATGAGAATTCAATAAAGCTAGAATTTCATGAGATACTCAAATAGAGTCCCTAAATGATGTTGTTTTTGTGTAGAATTCATTTTTCTATTCTAAATAAAGTTACAGTTGGTAATTTTATATATTAGGATTATATTCCAAAATTTCTTTTTTAGAATTATAAGTCTCTAGGTATCTGCTTTTTAATGTTCCCTGAAGTTATAGGAGCTGAAGAAGCTATAGTTTCCCCATTTTATGTTGACTTTCTCTAGGTACAAAATTTCCTAATAATTCTGTTACAGTGGCTATTTTTTGTTCTCATTTAAATGTCTTTGATTCATACTAAAAAAGATAAACGGGTCAAAACCAGTTAGTATATGATTGGGAAATCTCTGGAAATTCCAGAGTTGGAGACCTAGTCTGGGAGAAAAAATCCAACCTGTAAAGAGGCAATAGTAAATCACTTCCATATTATTGTAAAGAAAATAACCTAGATATGTCTATGTAATTGTCCTGTGCCAAAACTGACTTGGAGAAGTTACTGTATTTTTTTTTCCATTTTGTTTATACCATTATCCAGTTGAATCTCACTTTATACTCTTTTTTTATTATGGAATAATACTGTTAATTTTGTAAACCCCTTCTGACTTTTTATGAAAGGAGTATAAAAACTCTTCTAGAAATGAACTAATTTTCAAAGTCTATAGAGTCTGCATTTAAAGTTTGCCTGGATCTCTAGGACTTCGGCTTGTGGAGATCTGATTTAAAGATATCTGATGCCTGTTATTCTTCAACCCTTTGCACTGTATGGAGCTATATAGCAATCAGGGTGGAATTAATTTAAATACATTGTTTTTTAAAAATGGAATAGTTTTTATTAAGTCATTGTCAAACATATAAAATAAAAATGAACACTCACCAAAGATTACTGTACTTTCAGAGTATAAGACACACTTTTTCCCCCCGTAAAAGAGAGTGGAAATGTTGGTGTGTCTTATACACCAAATGCAGCCATTTTTGGCCTTCTGAAGCTCTTCCCTGTGTGTCCCGTTTTTGCAGCCTTTGGGAGGCCTGCAGACTGCTCCTGTGAGCTGGGGAGGGCAAAAATGTCACCATTTTTGCAAAAAAAGGGGGGGCATTTTTGGCTTCCCAAACCCCCCATGCATTGCGTTTTTGCTCTCCCCAGCCCACAGGAGCACCCAATTTTTGCGAAAAATAGGATGTGCAGAGGGTTTGGAAGGTCTGCAGAATACTCCAGGGGCCGGGATGCACAAAAACTTTTTTTTTTTTTTTTGCTTACCTCTTAAAAATTTTGGTGTGTGTTATATACCGGCATGTGCGTCTTATAGTCCAAAAATACAGTAAATAAAAAAATTATACAAGGAGTAAACAATTTAAATAATGGATTGAATCATTCATTAACAAGACTCAGCATAATTATTTATATCATAATTTATTCACTAGTCAAAAAGTTTCTAAACTTACTATTTCCAGAAAAAATGCATTCTTGCTATATAAAATAATCCAAATATACATTCTTTAAGACTCAGTTCTTTAGTATACATTTTTGTAAGATACTATACATTACCATGCAAAGTAATTATTTAGAAATTTTTCAGAATCATTTAATCAAAAAAGCAGAATGTTGATCTCAGTATCAAACAAGTAAATATATATTGGTGAAGTTATTAGGCATTAAATGAGCTCAAGTACAATTAACTGTGATAAATATTTGGACAGCATTTTTGGCATTGATACATCCTTTACCACCTTTTAATTGTTCTAACCATCTTGTTTGCCTGGCTAACTTCCTTCAACTAAAAATAGATTGAACATAAATGAATCATAGACATTTTGAATTGTCTGGTTTGGTTCTGCAACCCAGCAAGACTTCAGAGGATAATTAGAACTGCAGAAAAACAATTACTACCAATCTGCCTTCCATTGAGGACCTGTATACTGCACGAGTCAAAAAGAGGGCTGTGAAAATACTTACAGACACCTCGCATCCTGGACATAAACTGTTTCAACTCCTACCCTCAAAACGACACTATAAAGCACTGCACACCAGAACAACTAGACACAAGAACAGTTTTTTCCTGAATGCCATCTCTCTGCTAAACATATAATTCCCTCAACACTGTCAAACTAGTTACTAAGTCTGCATTATTACTAATCGTCTCATCGTTCCTATCACCCATCTCCTCCCACTTACGACTGTATGACTGTAATGTCATTGCTGATATCTTTACAATTTATATTGATTGTTTCCTAATATGATTTGATTGCTTATTTGTTCCCTATGACTATCTTTAAGTGTACCTTATGATTCTTGATGAATGTATCTTTTCTTTTATGTGTTCCGAGAGCATATGCCTCAAGACAAATTCCTTGTGTGTCCAATCACACTTGGCCAATAAAGAATTCTATTCTATTCTATTCTATTCTATTCTATTCTAAGCATTTGAAATTATTTTGGCAGCTTGCTACAGCTTTACTATGGCTATATATTAAGTTTTAGTGCTATGCATTGTTCTTGATGTGTCAATTATTCTTTTAGTAAGGAAGATTCCCTATTTTTTATTGTTTCACTAATACCTTGACAGAATCATTGTTACATATTGTTCTGTTTACAAATCTCAGGGTAACAGTTTTCCTCACTAGAAGTTTATTACCTAATTTCTTTTATTATACATTTTATCTAAGAATTTCCCTGCAGTGTCTGTTCCGATTGATCAAGTGTTGCCTGGTTCAATTTACTTCCTTCTACCAACAAAGAGAGTGTTTTTAGTCACATGCAGAGTTGTATGAACAAATTTTCATTGCCTGCTTCTTTCTCTGACCTGGTTATCAGAGGTGATATTCAGCAGGTTCTAACCAGTTCTGGAGAACCGGTAGTGCAAATTTTGAGTAGTTCAGAGAACCAGTAAATACCATCTGTGACTGGGCCCACCCCCATCTATTCTCTGCCTCCCGAGTCCCAGCTGACTGGGAGGAAATGGGGATTTTGCAGTAACCTTCCCCTGGAGTGGGGAGGGAATGGAGATTTTACAGTATCCTTCCCTGCCCACCAAACCACACCCACCAAGCCATGCCACGCCCACCAAGCCATGCCCACAGAACTGGGAGTAAAAAAATTTGAATCCCACCTTCTGGTTACGCCTGTATCTCTGGTGAATTTCTTTGGGGGAGGGAGTGTAGGAAAATTTGGTTATGAATCAGTGATATACTAGGTCTTTCTGCCATACATTACATGGCTAGAACCTTTTAATCAGATACTTCTGAATACTATTACAATCAATATCAGTGATGTTGAAGGAGGTGCAGGTAAACATCAAAATTTCATTTTGAGGAATGATGCATCAAAAAAAAAATTCAAGCTAATAATGATTGTCTAATGCTTGATTGGCATTATTGAATATATACACTTATAAAAGTGGAACAGTAAAAGAAATATATGTTTCCAATTAAACCATCATAATGTGATCATAATTGTATTTTTGTTCAGTTACAAAGAATACTGAATAGTAACTTCAAAAGTTGGTCCATAAGTTATATCTAAGGCAAATAGTCTTTCAGAATAAGAATATGATCCTATAACAAGATTTCCTAATCTAAATATGACGGTTATTTAAATCTCCTGCCTCCAGTGTCTGAAAAGCTATTCTCAGCATGGGCGACTGGGTTTTCAGGGGAATTTTTTTACTGCAGCATTTACATTTTGCACACAAGTGAAATATAACTTCATTAAAATATTCTCTAGTGTGGTCTCTTTTATGATGTGCTTCGTTTTGAAGGTTTTGATAGCTCTCATTTCTCAAATTTTCAGAACTGCAGGGATGTGTTCTGCTCACATTTTGATTCCCTTTTGATTCCTCTTGCCGAGCAACAGGTAGTTCTCAGATTACATCCACAAATGAGCACAAAGTTTCTGTTTCTAAGTGAGATAGTTGTTAAATGAGTTTTGCCCATTTTACGACCTTTCTTGCCACCACAGTTATGTGAATCACTGCAGTTGATAAGTTAGTAGCACAGTTGTTAAGTGGGTTGGGCTTCCCCATTGACTTTGCTTGTCAGAAAATCACAAAACGGAATCAATCACATGACCCCAGGACATTGCAACTGTCATAAATATGAACCAGTTGCCAAGCATTTGAATTTTGATGATGTGATCGTAAGGATGCTGCAATGGTCGTAAGTGTGAGAAACGGTCATAAGTCCTTCTTTCAGTGCTGTTGTAACTTTGAACCATCATTAAATGAATCTTGTAAATTGAGGATTACCTGTATATCCAGACTCCTTGCCCAGATGTAGTTATGCCAATGAATATGGATGTATGGATTATGAATAAATGTTTAAATCACTGTTAGATTAACAAAATATTTTCTTTCTTTAGAAATTTGAGTACATTTTGAGGTTTGGGGAGGAAGGCTATCTTACAGCACTGAATATAATGCCTGAGAAATACTTTTGCACAACCAGAGGCTCAGATTCAGAAAAATAATTAAGCCTATACATCCATCTTCAGTGGGTAGAATATAAAAGGATAAGAGCTAGCCAAGTGGTTAAATCTCCCATGTTGAAAGTGGGGACACTTAAAACTTTGCTTAGCTTTCTTGGATTATATTCATGGAATTAAAAGAAACTTCAGCTGGGAAGCATTTATTATAACAAAGAAGCTGAGTTGACAAAACATGCATATGTGCAGAGCTATTCTTTAGTATGGCAATTGGCACCCATGCCGACCCTGAGTTCTTCTGTTGCCAGTGAACTGGAAGCCAAGAGCCATCAGAAGCTACCACCAGTGGACTGATCTATTTCAAACTGAATATCGGGAAAAGAAAACTAAGCTTCCCTAATGTAGAAGAGATGGCATCATTCCTACAGACATGCCTACCTAAATTTACAGCTAGCCGTTTTACAAGAAAAAAATCTTAACTTTAAAAAAAAGAAGGGCAGTGTATTTTGAATTGCTGAGACTTCCCTATTACCCATTAACATTATTCTTCACATTCAGAAGGTATCATTCCTTATCTGACATATGTTTATTTTTCTACTAAACTGGATCGACAGTTCCTGGACTGCAGGCTAGATTCCAGAGCTTAATTTTGGAAGAAAGGGAATTACACATCTTTCTGACAGACCTTTTTTTTTAATGGATTAATAGTGTCTTCCTAGACAGCATTTTATTTTTAAAAATCTTCATTTCTTTAAAAAAAACATTGTTTTGTTCAAATTGATGGGTTGTCCTCTGTTAGCCAGTATCTGCAAAGGGCATAAGCTGTGTGAAGAACCTCTGAGTACAGTGTTGACTTTTTGAAGGTTTAGAAAATGTTTCTCAATACATTTAATATTGGTTTCTGATGTTGAAACTGTTAACACTGCTAATCCAAGAAACTCAAGAATTTAAGAGACTTAATATGCCCTAATCTATCAAGTGTTTCTCTAATTATGGATGGGAGTGTTTCTTTAATTATGGATTTCTGTAACAACTATTTTAAAACAACATGCTTTAGAGCATCATTAGCTTTATATTCTTGTTTTCTCTCACAACAACTTTGTAGAATAAATTGCATGATATAAGGAGTAAAGCAAGGCTGATGGAAGGGGAGCTGCATTCTGAGTTTAAAGGTTTGTTGCTTTACTTAGGGATTTGAGTAGTTCTAAATATAGGCTCTTTGTATTCCATATTTTTTAATCTATGCTAAGAGAAGCTCTAAAGCAAAGATACACACAACCAAATTTAGGAGAGTAATTGGCAAACATGAGGTTAGATTCCTGCATATGAACCAGCCTGTTTGCTCTTAATGTTCTGTAGACATACATACCCTTAAAAAATGAGTCAGGTCTTGTTTAAACAAACATAGCTGTTTGATGTAGTTTTGTCTTACCTCCATGATTGAATGGCAGTTTTACACACCACAGTCTCCTAGGTACAAAGGGAATGATTCTAAAACACAAAAAAACTTTTGTATGAAATTTGTCCTCATGCATTTCTCATCCATCTTTCTTTCAGACCATATACACCAATGAGGGGGTCTTTGTCCAATGTGTGGTTTGACAGATACAAGATCTCTAATGATTGCCCAGAACATACTGAAACCATTGATGTGATGTGTCAAATACTTAACAGTTTGATTGATGATGAAGTTAAAAATGGCATCAGGAAAAACAGAATACTGTTGGGTAAGATTTGTAAGGAGAAATATATAACATTTGTAGGAGAACTCATCCTGTGAGCCAAGGCAAGCCTAAAATATGGTGAATGGCTTTGAAAGTTTCAAAAGCCAAAGGGTTTGTAAGTCTTTAGTTATTAATGGCTTTTAGGTATTCACATTAATCATTATTATTAGAAACAAACTTGATTATAACTAGGATTGGTGACTTTAGATTTCTGTTACAGAGGAGACATTGTTGGTTCAATTTATAGAGAAATGATGACATAGAACCCAGTTGTACTGACTAATTATTTTCCAGAGTGGAGTTGTTAATCTCTTGAAAACTATTATATTGCATAAACTGGCAAAAGAGATTGCCTTAGAATGCCAATTTATTAATATACCTTAAGTTTTCTAAGCTCTTAAGAAAACAATGTCTTATCTGCCTAAAGCCTTATAGTGATAGACATGATACAAGATGAAAACTGGAAGAGAGAAAGCCAAAACATGTAGATTTTCTTAGTCCATTTAATACTAATCTTTCCCAGCCTGGTGTACTCAAGACCAGATAGAATACAAATCTCATCATTACCAGGTAGCAAGCACATCATGCTGTGGATAATATATTCTGCAGTCCAACACAGTTGGAAGACACTGAGTTAGAAAATTCCTGCTTAGTCATTAATGAAGTGGAATAGTAACTAAGACCTAAGAACCTGAGATGGTTCTAGAAAAAGAAGCAACTAAATTTTTGGCCATCCTAGACAATGTGCTGAGGCTCTATTGCTAAATGTTGTGCTATGCTTCAGAAAGATACCACAACTGTCTTTTTCCATAATTTTGACAAAATGTTACTGAAATTTTCTTGAAAGTATCAAAATTATGTTGTGCCTCATTTCTAATCAAAGTCAACAATTCGCAAGTTCATTTTTTCCATTTTTATGGAAAGTCCATAAGTTGTTTCTGGTCACAAATGTTTCTAAAGTTGCTATCCCTTTTATCATTTCAAAACTTTCTTGAATCACAATCTGTTTTAAAGTTGTAATCCTTTAGGATAGCTTCTCCCCCTCTTCTTAGTGTAAAAAGAAGATACCACACCAAGAGTCTTTTACTTTCCCTGCCATTTGGAGAATCTCTCTTGGGTTCTAAATTCATATCAACAGTGATTAACCACAAAAAAATTCAGTTCCTGTGATCTCCTCGCACAGAGCAGCTCTTCCAGGGCACAAGGGGGTGATCGCCATATCTCTCCTTCTCTCTGGAGAGATTTTTCTCAGACAGTAAGTAACTGGTTCCTGATTGGCATTTCCATCACAGTGGTGTCCCTGCTCACAAAGCCATTCACAGGGACATCTAACCAACCATCAATCCTCAGCCAGAAGAAATTAATGAGATTAATGAAACTTTTAAAAGATAATTGCTACAGATCCAGTTAAAACATTTGTGGTTCTCTTTGGATCAGCTCCACTAGCTGTCTTGGAAAATCATGTAGTTTTCAATATGTATTAGCTTTATAAACACTAAACCAATAATTCACTTTTATGAACAATTTTAAAAGGTACTAAAATAAATATGGCAAGGATGCAAGAAATGTGAGACAGATTTGGAGTTTACCACAAAATCAATTATCTCAAGTTTTAGGAAATGTGAAATGTATCTTATTATCTTAAAAGTTAATTCATCAAAAGAATTGTAAATTTATAAAATTTATAAAATCCAAAGGTGTTGTTTGAGAAAGTGAGGCATTTGCCAGTCAAATGACAAATTTAACACCAAGCCTCCTGCTTGCTTTTCAGCCATTTGCTGTATTATTTGTATCACCTAATCATTGCTTATTTTTCTATTACCTTGTGGCCAGGGAATCTAACATTTTGTCCTCACTAGTAATTATTTTAAGGGAAGAAAAACTCTTGTTTAAAAATATACAATACATGCAGCAAATTTGTTTGCGAACAAAAGAAAAGAGTTCTAAATATGTAAAGTTTTAATCTATCTATCTCTTTTTTTTTCTTTTTGTCTTTAAAATATATCCACAGGTGGTTTTTCAATGGGTGGAGGCATGGCTTTGCATTTGGCTTACAGATATCACCAAGAGGTGGCCGGAGTATTTGCTCTTTCAAGTTTTCTCAATAAAAATTCAGCTGTTTACCAGGTAGATGCTCACTAGCTTTTAAAAAATCTGCAGTTCCACCTTGTATTCATCAAATTATTCCAGAATTGGTAAAAAATCGACAGTAAAATACATTATGAAGTAGCTGTATTTGTTCCATCTACTGAATTGTTTTTGTTTGTTGGATGTTTTGTTTTATCAGACTGGTAAGATACAAATCAAATAAACAATTGGGGGAGCATATGGGAATTCATCTGTAAGATTTAAACTATGCACAAAAAGTCCACCACGCTTTTCATTTTGTAAAGGTCATGGATTGCCCACACATGAATTGCCCAATGCTATATTTTTCTATGGAATCCAAATTACTTCAATAAAAAAGTTCATTAATATCTTATAAGCGTGTAAAAATCTGCCTTGGTTATATAATTTCCTTGTTTCCTTCTCTTGAAGGAATCCTTGACCAAATACGTTAAGAACAGGAATAGTCAGCCACAAGTAAATGATAGTTGTAATAGTGTGCCATATATGAGAGCAGGGACAGAAGGGTTCTTTCCATTAATGGAGTTACATAATTCTAGTTTTTTCCAGAGTATTTTTTCTTCAGCATAGATTTCGTGAGAAGCTACAGCTCAGAGGCAAAGTTCATGCAGTTGAAGCCTTGCCTTTGTTTTTGGGCATTTCCATTTGAGGCATCCGAAGGAACAGACCCTAGTAAATTGCTTTGCTTGGTTCTTTGAAAACTCATTAACACTACTGTTTCAAGCACTCATGCACAATAGAACAGGGAATTGCTAGTGGGTATATCACGTAAAAATGCAAGTAGAAAAAATAGGGACCACCTTTGGTTGGAAGGTAACAGCGTTCCGTGCGCCTTTGGCGTTGAGTCATGCCGCCCACATGACCACGGAGACGTCTTCGGACAGCGCTGGCTCTTCGGCTTTGAAATGGAGATGAGCACCGCCCCCTAGAGTCGGCAACGACTAGCACGTATATGCGAGGGGAACCTTTACCTTTTACATTTACCTTATGTCTCTCTATCACATATTTGTCCTGTCTCCTTGTTCTTATGTGTTGGAAAGCAAGTTTGAGGTAAGGAGTCTGCTGCAGTTTTGTAGAGTCCTTGCCTGGTTTAGAATTGTGGTCATGCAAGATGAATATTGCATAAAGAACCTGCTTTTTACAGGGGCCTTCCAATGCAGACCTTCATCCTACATGTATAAAATATTAGGTATTTTAGGTTGCGGGGCCAGGTAGAACATTTCTGGTCATACTATTTTCATTGCATAAAACTTGCACACTCCCTTATTGTCCAATAGTCTGTCTTTTAAATGGGGAAGATAATGAATTCAGATATCAGTCTGGACATCCGGGGGGAAATCCAGCGGGTTCTGACAGGTTCTGGAGAACTGGTTAGCGGAAATTTTAAGCCATTTGGAGAACCGGCAGTGGAAATTTTGAGTAGTTCGGAGAACTTTGGGAGAAGTTCTCCTTCTCCCTCTCCTGAGTCCTTCGAGAGAAGGGCGGGATATAAATATGATTAATAAATAAAATAAATAAACTGTCAAATACCACCTCTGGCTGGCCCCAGAGTGGAGTGGGAATGGAGATTTTTGTAATATCCTTCCCTCAGGAGTGCGGAGAGAATGGAGATTTTGCAGTATCCTTCCCCTGCCATGCTCACCAAGCCACGCCCACAGAACCGGTAGTAAAAAAAATTGGATTTCACCACTGTGAACATCTATTCCCTTTTTGTTAAAAATGTTCATGATTTAAGATTTTTAATGTCTCTTTTGCTACTAGGCACTGGAGAAGAATGAAAGCGCACTCCCAGAATTGTTCCAGTGTCATGGAACTGCTGATGAACTGGTTCTGTATTCTTGGGGAGAAGACACCAACAAAACATTAAAAGCTCTGGGAGTAACAACTACATTTCTGAGTCTACCAAACCTTTATCATGAGCTAAGCAAAAATGAGCTGGAAAAACTGCAATCTTGGATTTTGAAAAAATTGCCAGAAGAGCCTTGATTAAAGAACAATAATGGAAAATACCATAACAAAATAGCATTATTTCCTATTACTAGATTTGTATATATGGAAGTGGCAATATCTGCGAAAATACATAAAATAGGTCATTGATAATTTTATACAGTGTATTTCAGTTCTTCATTCTTTATTTCTGTATCTCAAGTGATATCAAATAGTCATTTTCATATTGGAAAAAGTTGTAGTACGTGCCAAGACTTGTCTATATATTTCAGTCACTTGAAGGGGATTAACACTATGATTTTATTTCAATGAAATCAATTTTGTGACTGTTTTCTTTGTCCACATTGCATGATAAATGGCAGCAAGTTAAATATTTTAAAAAGTTAAGTTAAATATTTCCCAGATCCATTTACAGGTAGTCCTCAATTTAGAACCATAAATGAGCCAAAAATTTCAAAACAGTTGTTAATTTGCTCCTTTTTACAACCTTTTTTTGCCACAGTTGCCACAGTAAATCACTGCAGTTAAGTTAGCAACACATTTGTTAAGTGAATCTGGCTTCCTCATCCACTTGCTTGTCAAATGGTCACAAAAGGTGATCACATGACCCCAAGTCATTGGGAATAAATGCATGCCAGTTGCCAAGCACCAAAATTTTGATCATCTGATCATGGAAATGCTGCAACAGTCGTAAATTTGAAAAATGGTTATAAGTCACTTTTTTCAGTGCTGTTATAACGTGAACGGTCACTAAACAAATGGTTTTACGTCAAGCACTACCTTTATCATTTTGGACAATTAATCAAAAATCAGTTGTCATCAATAGGTTTATATTAATTACATTTATTCAGGCCTAAGTGTCTTTGCATGCTTAATTTGAAAGCCCAATGATGAGTATGTTTCTCTTGGAAATGTTAAGATGTGTGAGCTTCAACTCCATCCTGCCAGGGAATTCTGGGAGTTGAAGTCTACACATTGTCAAGGTTGTCATAATTTAGGGCTTGTCAAATTTTTCAACTTTCAGTTTCCAAACATTAGTGGTTCTCAAAAGTTGTGACATGCCTTGGGGATTGTAAAGATATTTTGGTTAGTTTAATATAATTTAGATGTGCTTGGTAAGTAACTACATAAATATCATTAATTAATATTTTGTTTCATTTGTCATATGGTCAGAGAGAAATTCAAAAGCAAACAACAAAAGTCTGTTTTCTAGGCCCTGGCGTTAGCTCTGATGTTTTAGGCAATATAATTGTCATGACTATAAACTAGTACCCTTACCTTCTACACATTTCTCTAAACTATTTTATAGAGGGGAAAACCACCTGGCAAATCTGAAAAAAACCCTTGATCTTCAGAGCTATTTCATAATAGCTTCCAAAGCTGCCACTTGACATTTGCAAAGTACCTAATTCATCAAGCATATGAAAATGACATCAAATTAACCTATAAGCTCTCTCAGGTTTCCCTAATTCTAACCATAAAAGTGTGGAGATGAAAGAGGGTAAAATAGCCCGAAGTCCCTCTGGTGGGTTCAGTCCTGAACTTAATCATTGCACTGCCTGCCACTGACTTGTTTGTGGTAAAAATACCAGAATAGGACTGACCAAAAGAAGGCTACTGCTCCCTGTACACCAGGGGTGTCAAACTCATGGCCCGCAGGCCTACCCTGTTTTAGCGAAGGGAAAAAGTTGCGATAGTCACCTGACAACAATGTGTCATCGCAAGTTTGACGCCCCTGCTGTACACTAACAGTAAAGACCTTCTATTATCAGTCCTTCTATAGCCAGAATCCAAGGGAAATGGGTGGTTAAGAAGTATGAAAAATAAATAAATGAAATATCTCTTCTGCATCCATGAGCAAGAGTGTGGTATCAGTCAATCTGGGAAATACCATAGTTCTCAGAACTACAAAAAATAGTTTTAAAAAATGAAGTAGCTCACTGAGGTTGAACAAGCTTGTTTAGGGGATAAGGAAAGGAAATAAAAAGAACAGAATAAAAAACCAGGAAGTATGGCATGGCTAACAGCATGGCTAGCAGTGGGAACCGCTAGGTTCCCACCGCTTTTTATTGCAAGGAGTCACTTGTACCCTACAACTTAGCCATATGTGGCTTGGAATCTCCTAATTGTTGGATGCATTAAAATATTTCAGAGCGTGATGATGAGATGGGAAACTTAATCACTGCCATGTGTAGACTTCTTTTAGAAACATGCATTATATAATTTAGTGTGACTGACTTTAGTGTGACTTACTTTCAGGAGTTCGTTCAGCATTGATGATACAATGATATCGGAATTATTCTAAAGGTTGAAATACATTCATGCTGACATTAAAAAGAAAAAAAATAGGCAAACCTTTTGTAAATGTATCATGAAATCATCCTTGGCTCCTTCTCAGGCTATTCTTAAAAAAATAAAAGATGATGCTTCTGTAAGCAAAATGTGTAAGCTGCTTACAGGGCTGGCAGTGCTGTTCTTAAAATGGCGAGGTTCTCTTCCCTGCAAAAACAAATGTTGTGAAAGTGCGTTTGATTAATGCCAGACTGCTGACACCTCTAATATTCTTCATATGGTAGAGAAGAATTTGTGATCCTGCTGTCAGGACTGCAGAACTGAATTTGTTAGGCTCATGTAGGTAAATAAGTAAATGTTTCATTTCTTCTTTTGGGGGTTAGGGATTGATTGATTTTTTTAGGTTGCTTTTTCAAATAATGAAGCAATAAGACTCACAGACTCTATTCTAATAGGCTATTAAATGCAGAGATTTAACCCCAAAGGAGGATAGAAAATTCTGCAGGTCCAGAAGTTAAATATTTCATTTTGAGATACTTCCCCTCAGGTGTACTTCTACATACTAGTTTTAAGAATCAGACATGATCTTAGAAGCGTTGACATTTCTTTCAAGGTCTTTCAACCTTGTGTGTCCTCAAAGCTCTTTTCCATTTTGTTATTTTGCTTACAGAATAATTGGCTCATGAATCTGTGTTATGAGCCTTGTGACTATCTTCATCTTAATTTATAAATTCTTCAGTTTCTATTGTACTTCTACTAGGAATAATTTTTTATAAAACTATTATGTTAACAGTTCATTGCCCATTTTTTAAAAGATCAAGTTTAAAAAAAGTATTCACTTTTGCCTATTATGATTATTATGATGCCTATTAGCTGGAGGACATCTAATTCAGGAAAATTTGTTTGGTCTTGTTATCATTCCAATAATGAATGTTTAATAAAGAGAAACCTTGAAAGAACAAGGTTCAAGAACAAACCTTGAAAGAATACTTTTCCCTTCTTGGGTAGTTAAAATGCTTAGGACAAATCAAAAGCCAGCTGGTTAACTTGTTGGATAAGGAGTCAAATATATGTAGGTAGATTGAGCTCAAACAGCATGTTATCTATCCTCAGATACACCACTCAAAGCTGTTTTAGTTTTTGTGTGACAATTGATAGAAATGGTGTGAACAATCATGTATGTGCATTTTTATTTACCATATATAATGTTCTGCCTAAATAGTAGTCTATCAAGTCCGTTAACAACAAGTGAGAATAAATATATAATAGCATATATTAAGTTCCTTTTGAAAGGCTTTACTCGTAAAAGTTGATTATATATTGTGGAGGGGCTTGAAATAATGAAAAATATCTACTCTTTAAATCTTAGAAGTTGCTTGAAAGAAGCTGTTTCAACTTACACTTTGGAACCCTTCCCCATCACTGTGTTATCTGGAAACTAGGCCCAAGCAAGCAGCATTAGATTTGAGTCATAGTGTATCTTCAGAGGGATAATCGTTGAGCTGCAGAAACTGAATTTTTGATTGTTTCAGTGAGATTGCTGATGTGTTATTTTAGAGAATTAAGTACTCCAGCCTGGCTGATGATCAAGATTGAGCTTTTTGTCTCCATCCCATTTTTCCTTATATGTCTAGTCTCCAGGATCTGGTTTGTTTTGTTTTAAGTCGCCATTCTAGAAATTTGCTAATATGGTGAGGAAAAAAACTTCAATTTGAAAAGCAGATTCTGAGTAGAACATTACTCAGACCCCAGAGAATGGAGAAGTAGGCATCAAATACTAATTCAGTTTGTCACCTATTACATTTAATTCAAATTTTCTGAAAAATGAAAAAGATGGGAAGGAACAAATATAAGTTTGATTTGAAAACCGCTTTTTAAAGAAAAAATTAAAAGCTCCTGAAAGTTGTGGTTCATAATGGAAATGCTGGCAAATTCTGAATAGTGCTGAGATTTTAAGGCTTTTTCCAATTACGAATTTAAGATAAATTATATTATTTTCCTTATAGACTCTTCCAGTAGAGGCTGCTATATGTGGTGTTTTAAGGGGATCATTGAAATATTTTTCCTGTTGATCTGATTTGATTAAATCAGATGGTGCTCATGAAACTTTAACAAATTCAGAAAACCACCATATGAAATCATCACCTGATAAGTAGCTGAACTGCACAGATCAAGCTATATGTGATGGTCGCCTCTGTTTTCCAATGGAGAGCTCTTCGTGTTAGCAATTATTAAAGGGAATATGGCATTCTTCCATCTTTCTATCAGTGAATAATTGGTGGAATGTGTGTATGCATACGTGCATGCAAATATATGCCTTGCATGGTTTTGTTTCATTTTTGCTTAGCGTTTTGTTCAGTTCTTTTCTTTAGTTTTTTCTCTCTTTGTTATTTGTTTTGAATTTAAATATACATTAAACCTTTGGGTTCCAAATAAAAGATGACAGTGTTGGGGCACCCTATAAAATTGTGAATGGAAAGAGATATTATTGTTCAGTAAGCCTTTCTAGAAATATCTCCGTTCATTTACAGAAGGTTTTGCACCCTTCAGGTGCCACTGTGGCACTGAAATGCTTTGGAATAGTATTTAAAGAAACTAAATTTCTGAATTATAGCTACTAGAATATAACATTGGGTGTTATAACAAAAGCCTTACATTGTTCATTTGCCCAAAACATGCGTCAAATAACTTGACAGATTTGCTTGAGAATAAAATAGTGTAACTTATTTCAGTCTTTGGCTTTTCAGGTAGTCTGGCCCCTTGTCCCTCTTGAAATCTTGGAAGTTAGGTTAATGGACCAATGGTGTTACACGGTAAAAGACTGTTCTCATATTCCTAAGAAAAACAAATAGTATAAACGTTTTTTATTAATAGTATTTTGTATCATTTCTGAAAGGTCCTCTCTTTTATTCCATTTCATGTTGAATTAATGTTTTTATACCAACATGTCAATCAACTTAATGCATGTTAACCTCCTATATGAAGTAATTTTTCTGTCACATAACGCCATGATCTCATTGCCTGGAAAAAAAGTAAACATTTGACATCCAAGAGGCAAGATGCATAACTTCTCCGATACCTCTCACAAGTGAAAGTAAATAATGGTTGTAGCCACACAAAAAATCTGCCATGCATCTCTGCAGTGATATCATGGGGAACCACCATCGGTTTAAATGATTTCACATGGATCTGTTTCAAAGTAATTAGTTTATTTTCAAAAGCCTTCTTCTGATATTTTTTTATCCAGGCTAACAAAATATATAGTATGGAAATGTCTTTTTGATTTATGAGTGTGTTCTTGTCAATAGTAAAAATGGTGTTGGATTGCTCACTGAAAGTATGCCTCATTAATTCTTTTGAAAAAGGTTGAATTTATCTTTTCAATTTACCCTGTCAATTTTTTCTTAGTTGCTCTACAGCCATTTACTTAATGTCATGGGGAAAAAAATTACAGAAGAGAAGAAAACCTTCATGAAATTTAGGAGATCCAGGACTCTTACAAAATGGCTAAGGAATATGTGTATAATGTCCTTTCTTTTCTGGTATTGTTGTTCATCCAATAATTTTAGTCAATCTAACTCTTCACCACTCCATTAAAGTCAAGGGGAAATAATGATTATCTCCTATATGGTGGGCAAATAAAGAGGTTGCAGAGTTAGAAGAATTACCAACAGCACTTTGCCCCTTACATTAAAAATTCAGATATCAGTAAAGGATTTAAACCAGAGTTCCCCAAAGTGGTCAATAGTTGGATATTCATTATCAAGGGGTCAATGCTGTTGTTATTATTATAGTGGTTGGCACTCTAAGCCAGATACATAGAACGGCATTGCATTTTTATCCATCTATCAAGTCCTTCCCAAAGACCTGGAATAGGCAGATGTTGTTTGATAGTGTTAAAGTATTGACACAAGATGTAAAGCTGTTTCAAGTGCCTTTCGCAATTGACCAATTCTGTGAATGCCAATGGTATTCAAGTGGTGCTCCAATTGGGATTGCACTCAAGGCATCTATTATTACTATTGCTACTATCTGTGGTTTCTGTCACACAATCAGCCAGATCTTCAGACAGGATTTGACATTTTTATCCACTTATCAATTACTTCCCAAGGAATAGGCGGGTGTTGATGTTTTATGATGTTAGAGGTATCATTGCAGAATCTAAGCTGTTCTAAGTAAAGCTGCCTTTTGCAATTGACAAATGATATATATGTCAATGCAGATGGTGTTCAACTGATACAGTATTCCAGTTATTTTGGGCACTGATGGGAAAAGAAATTCCAGAAAAGTAGAAAAATAATATTGGAACATTATTATAAACAAATTCAAATTGTAAATTTCAGTATGACAACCACAGTAGATGAGTATGTTTAGCATGGGAACATAAATGATCACAAAAAACTTCAAAATACGATGTAAACACTAGTGAGATTAAATCTTATTCTTAGGGCCATGGTCAGAAGTCAGTATCTGCCCATGTCTGTACCACTCAACTACCATTCCTGTAACAATATTTCATCTGATTTTCAAGTGAGCAAGCAGTAAAAAGAAAGCCGTGTAGACTGGTTCCAAAGGGATAGGAAAAATGAAAGGGTTCACATTAGGGATAAGGAAATGAGGCTGTTCAAGACAAATTCCTTGTGTGTCCAATCAAACTTGGCCAATAAAATTCTATTCTATTCTATTCTATTCTATTCTATTCTATTCTATATTTGTCAAATAGCAACTCAAACCTAAAGATGTGCTTCTTTCTCCAGCTACTGTAGTTCTATGACATGGCAAAATATGTCCTGAACCATATGGAAGAATGCTTTTAAGATTACAAATGGAAAATAGTAAATGTGTGAAGTGTATTTTCTTCCAGCCTTCTTCAACTACAAACTTCACATCTACAGAATGCCCTAGTTTCAGCATCAACCACAAATACTTTTACAACTCCAAGACTTCTGTGCTGACTCTTGGAAAATTACTATGTGCAATTTCCACTTTAGTTTGCACCAGTGGTGGGTTTCGGACCGGTTCAGGTGAACCATTAGCTCCGACTATCAGCCATGAGCAAATGGGTTCACTCCGATTTTGAAGTGGGCCCTTCTGCCCGCCCTTCTGCGTTATACTCACCTATATTCCCATTTCCGAAGCCCAGCTGATAGGTGCAGCAGAGTAGATTGCCGCACCTCAGCTGTTTTCCTTGCTGGCAGCAATGTAGAAGGTGAGTTTTCTCCAAACTGTGCATACAAAGCACGCACTTAGCGAACCGGTTGTTAAACCAGTAGGATTCCATCCCTGTTTTGCACCCAGCACACTTCCAGTCAATCCCTAGATCAGAATAGAACAAGCATACACAGCATTCCGTTCAGCTGAGATGAATATAGTTTGTTGCTTGCTTTTTAAACTTCAGCCAACATCAGGCAATAGGGAATGAAAGAAGGGGAGAGAGAAAGACACAAGCAACAGGCAAGCATTTACATTATCTATAGATGACTATATCAAAAGGATACAGAACCTTCCAAAGCCATTGGAAATAATGTGGGTAATTAGCATGAATAGTCCCAAAGAGATTATCTTTGTTCATACTAGCTTTAATTCTTATATGTAGATAATGGCAGCAGAAAAGATACAAAAGTAGGAAAATGGATCTTTATACCATGAAAGAAACATTTTGGCAGATTAGAATCATGTACCCAACACCAACTATGCTGTCCTTAGAACATGTCAGATCTGGTCATAGCAATCTGTAATTTAATAATATATCTTATTATGTAATTACACTTGAAAAACATCTGAAACTTCAGGAAGTTGGGAACCACGTCATATCAAAGTACTGACTGCCTTTAGACTCCACAATGTATGATTCTCTTGCTGAGATCTTGCTGATCATGATCAACTCCAAAGCCTTATTTTGAAATTAATCAGAAAGTGGCCTTGAGGACATACAAGATGGTCTTGCATGGTATTCTATTTCTTCTGCCTGCCAAGGAAATGTGGAAGAGATTAAAAATATCAGACCTTTGTGGTAGGCCAGATCAGAAAACAGACACTATCAGGATTACAGGATTTCTGCTTTATTGTTCTAGATTTCAATAACAGAATCCCAAACTTCTGCCAAAATGTCCCTCTGCTCCCTCTTACACCAAACAGAATCAAGGCAGGGCTATTTATTCTCTTTCTCACCACCACCCCTTCCATTCCCAAGACTGAGCTGTTTATTTTCTCTTACCAATTGCATTCCTTTGTCAAGGCTGTCTCCTCTATATAAGGTTTGTTAAGGAAAGTTCACGCTGCAATATTTCTCCATGTTTGTGCTTCAATCATCAGATAAACTTGCCTTCCATCAGCTATGTTACTTGATTCTTGGAAATATAGATAGTCGCCTTCAGAAATAAATATCAGGAGTTTTAAGACCATGTCATTTTCTCTAAGACCACTCTCCTGTGTTCAAATCTAATTGTGCTTGCCTGGGTTAGAGTGGGATGAGAATGTGGATGCAGTAGGGAAGGGTTGCACCAGGATTTTTCTGCTTTTAATGTTATTGCTATTGGTTTTATTCTGTTTTAATATTGCTTTGTACTATTTTATTAATCGTAAGCCACTCAAAGTTTATTTTAAGATGGGTGGCTAGATAAATTTTTTAAATAAATAAAAGTCAGTAGCCGTAATAAAGAACTCAAAAGCTATCAATTGATTGGTTTCTATTAAGTCATGTTGACTCTTAGTGACTGCATTAGATAGATCTTCTCCAAGATGATCTGTCTCCAACCTTTCCCTTCATGTTTTTGAAAGGTGCATCCATTGCTACTGTAATTAAATCCTTCCTTCTGGTCAGCCTCTTCTTTTCTTCCACTTTTCCCAGAATTAGCATCTTCTCATAATATGTACAATATATGATAATATCTAATCACATCATTTATCTCTCAAGTGAAAACTCTTGATTGATTTGTTCCATGATCCATTTGGCTATCCATGATTTTCTGTGGAGTCTTCTCCAATATTAATGTCAAAAAGTATCAAAAATCATTATATGCTTCTTCAAGATCCATATTCTGTTTCCATAGAGTCACAAGGCATTTCACTGCCTGCGTGATTCTGAGCTCTAACTTTGCCAATAGAGTTCTCTTTCCTTCTGTGTTGTCAATTTTTATTAAGATATGAATGACATTTAATAATCTCCCAAGTGTCTGTCTGGTATGTTTAAAAAAGCCCTATACCTTGATTGGTAAAATGTTCCAATTTGCCAGACAATACGGTAAATTAGAATTAATAAAATGTTAAAATGGTACCTTTATTACCATTATCCATCCTTGGGAATGTTCATCCACCCACACAATATACTTTTGCAAAGATCATGCGGATAGGATAGGATAGGATAGGATAGGATAGGATAGGATAGGATAGGATAGGATAGGATAGGAGGATAGGATAGGATAGCATAGGATTGAATTCTTTATTGGCCAAATGTGATTGGACACACAAGGAATTGTCTCCAGTGCATAAGAGCACAGTGTACATATAAACAGCAAGTAATCGATCATAGATCATAAATCCTGGTTTCAATTACTCATAAGTTACAAACAGCAATTGTTAATCATAAGAAACCAATTGGAGAAGATAATAGAAAGATGACAAGATAGGAAAAGAAGAGGAGTGAGACAGCTGTGAGTATTAAGTGTTCAGCAGACTGATGACATGGGGGAAATTATTATTAGTTTGTATTTAGATTGAATTTGCTTGTATTAGTTTAAATAGTTTAGATTGTATTAATTTGTAGGCACTTGTGTGTACTTATACAAGTAGTGGTTGATGTACAGCTACAATTGAGCCTGAAATTTCCTTTGCTATGCAAGATAATAAAGTTTTCCTCCATTTTACAACATTTCCTGACACAAATATGATAACTGTGAGCCAGTTGCCAAAAATCTGAATTTTGATCATGTGACCATGGAGATGCTGCAATGGTCATAAGTCACATTTTTCAGTGCCATTGTAACCAGCGTTGGGATCCTCCCGGTATAATAACCGGTTCAGTGATCGCGCGATTTCCTACATGCGTGTTCGCAGTTTCAAGAAATCTTCACTTCCTGGTTTCTTTGGAGGAGTAATCCAATCAGTAATCCAATCAGTCCAAACCGGTAGAATCCCACCCCTGAAATTTGTAATTCAAACAGCCACTAAAAGAATGGTTGTAAATTTAGGACTATCTCCAATCATCTTTTATTAATATGTCATATTTCATGGACCCAGGGAAATAACCTTTTCTTCTAAAGGAAGAGAGGATATAAAAATGCATATCACAAAGATCTATTCAAGCATGAGTAGATCCACCACAAAAACCTCACAAACTCACGTATGTACTTTTGAGCCCTTTTATGGTTGCAAAAATCTTTGGGGCTCCAAATTTTGTTTAATTTAGCTGCTAAATCAGCTTAATATAATGACTATTGTACAATTTATTCATAAAAGTCATGTATGTTTGCAATTACTGCACTATGTATTTTAAATTGTATTTTAATTAGTTGTTCTGCATTTTTTCTCTTATTTTAGGAAGCTCTATGGCAGGGCATAAAGCCAATGAATTGATTAATCATATAACTACCTCTGTAAAATATTATCATTTATATATTTAATACAGTATATTAAATACAGTGTTGGAGTGGGATGTCTTCAAATCAGTTCTTGGCTCTTGGCGGTCTCTTGGACTAGCCTCTCCAGTTTTCTTGGCAAAATTTCAGAAGTGTTTTGCCATTGCTTGCTTCTTCAGTGACATTTTTATATTGTGGTGATCAGAACTGGACATTGGGATGCAGGCAGCTCTTTTACTGATTGCACGGAAGAGAATTCTTAGGCAGATTGAACGATACTTGAAATGACTTGTGATTAAAATTCCAGGCTGAATTGTGATCCTTAGGTAAGAATTACCTGTAGATTTCTTACCACTGAACAATGTTTTGTTGGATAGGGCCCAATGTTCAAGATTATCAAAATCCTTTTGAACTTTGATACCCTTTTCTGAGATGTTAGCGATATCTGCCTTCCTCCCTCAAAAGCAAATGTGACAGACTGATGGAATGAAATGAAAGCTCTCACTCTCGCTCACCAAAGGCCTGGGTGAAGAAGTGCCAGGTCTTCATCACTGTTCTGATGAAGTGAACAACTGATTGGGGGCTATTTAGATTAGGGGGAAAAGATCTGTAGAGGGCAGACCCTGCTACAGAGATGGTGTTCTTCCAGAGTCTCAATAGATGTCATTGTTTCATTGAAGGAATCTGAATTATGCCAACCCTGCCAAATTGAAGTGGTCAGGCAAATACTAGGATCACACAGATGATCCCTCAAATAAACAGGCCGTATGCCATATATGGCTTAGAAAAGTGTTTCTCAACCTTGGCAACTTGAAGATGTGTAAAGTTTCACTCCCCAAAATCACTCACCTAGAAGAATTCTAGAAGTTGAAGATCACATATCTTCAAACTGCCAAGGTTGAGAAGCACTGGCTTAGAATATGTAGGTTTAATGTAGTATTGAATAGAAAGAAAAGATCCATTGTATTTCTGTATTTCTGATTTCTCGACAATTTTTCCTTACCAATTTTTTGGGGACTTTGTGGCACTGGAATTGCATTCAGGTCCAGTTAGGAAATTGAGTCTCTCTAGGCTTTTGATTTCCAGACCTTTTTTTCCCCCAAACTACCTGGAAGAGAAGAAACATAAATTCTACACGATCTCTCACTGAACAAGGATAATGGCTGTTGAATTATTAGCTAAGCAACAAGCCACTTAAGATTGACCACATAGATTGCAGGCATCTAATTACAAAACATTTCAAAAAATAAAATCTCTTATATTGCTTCAAATTAAGCAAATATGCATATATTTAATTGAAATCTGAGAAGAGATGCTTACATATCACAATACCATGTAAAAATGGATGGATTTACACATCCAGATGATACCAGTTACACATATCTCTATCCCTGATCTCTATCCCTGCCTGATGGTAGATGCAAATCTAATTTGTGGAGGCTGTCAGGATACTGATGGAGAATATTAGACTTTGGCTGAATCCTAAGAAAATGTGTGGCTGGGAATTCAAAGAGTGGTGGACTCTAATGATAGTCCAGATTTAGCACCAGTTCTAGTTGTAGTTCCCTCATAGAGAGCTGGCTTTCAATCCAGGAGTCCTGGGAAACTGTCTGGGGCAAAATAATGATTGTCTACCCCAAATTGATAGCGCATCTGTTTCATGTTACATTGCAATGATTACTGTTTGTGGGTTTGTTGATTTTTAAATCTATGTTATTGGTTGATGTAAACCACACACAGCCTTCAAGAGTTGAATGACATAACAATCAAACTAATAAATTAGCACTAAATCACATTTTGCTCCAAAGTATTGAATTAACTGAACCATAATTTCTCAATCAACATCTTATACTAAATCTTAAACAATGATTAACAAATCACAATTACTGGACTCATGCACCATTCTAAGTGTCTTAGTAAAAGTACTTTTCTCTAAATATATGGAGTCGAGGATTTTTCTTTCCTAGGAATTGAACAGAGGCAGCCCTGACACTAAGCCAAAACTAAGTAAACCATATTATTACTTAGTTTCATGAACCTGGGTTTTATAAATTTATTTTTAAGTTATGTAGACATCCAGTGATCAATACATTTGTAATCTTAATGAGGCATGACCCCAGATGTTCATTAACACACCCATTGATGTCATGTTTTCTAAGAACAAGAAAGCTGTCTTATCCTGAAATAGACTGTTACTCCAGTAGCATGTTAGTAACATGATTTGTTAGATTTTTGCATAGCAAATAGTGTGAATACTGCCAACCATGATCCTGAGTACCACGGCACTTTAGTTTTTAGCTCTATTGTATAGATCAAGGATTTTACAGTAGCTCTTCCATTCGAGTTACAATTCTACCCAATCTCTGGGTATTATAAACTTGTTGGCTACTCGCAGATGAATGTATAAGAATTGTTCAGTTTCTGAACCTGGAGTTTATTGCTAAGATCCTTTTATTCATGACTGGTTTCCTACTGGATTTGTGATGCTTGCTATGATATACAGTATATTCTCTTGGCATGCCTTAATCACTCAATTTTATAGTCTTTATTTGCAAGAACTAAGAAAAAGAAAAGGCAATAGTGAGTTCAGGCTCCCAGTTTGGAAGATCTGGATTCACTTTAAATGGAATAAAGTTCATTTGTCATAACAGACATAATCTTAAAAGAGTCATTCCGTCTTGGATGAGATAAAAGGGAGAATATATCTACTAGGGTAAGTATTTTATATATTAAAAATAGAACATATGTCTTTATGTGTAACTCTGGAGTCGTTGAAAAAAATATAGCTGCTAAAAGTAAATTTTAGTGTTCATTGATATAGTCCCACAGCGATGTTTTGATTATCAAAACCAGCCACATTTCTAAGAGACTTTCACACACTCCGGTATATACCTTTCAATGTAGCTAACTTTTATATATTTAGTAATTCTATCACTCTCTATATGTATCTCTCTCTCTCTCTCTCTCTCTCTATCTCTCGGTGTGTGTGTGTGTGTGTGTGTGTGTGTGTGTAATCCCTTAGCAATAAATGGTACAATATATATGTATTTAAGTTTTACATGTAACTGCCTATCTATTATGTATACATATCTGTACATACAAATTCACAGAATTATAAATTGAAATATACAATGCAAAATAATCTGTAAGAGTTTTGAAGCAGGTGTGAGTCATCTAGCATTTTATTTACTTAATGTTGCTGCAGTATAATTTAACTTTAATGAAAAATTATTTGTGTATCATAGCATTAAAAACTAGAATGAAAAATTATGCCATTTTAGTTTTTTGGGGGGGTGGATTTCCATAACAGAACTGATTTTTGTACAAGTCTCATTCTGATCACCAATTCCAGGTTGAACAATTTAGGGGCAAATAACTAAGTCTTATATCAATTCTTTGTTGGAGTCCACAATGGTTTTCTAAGTAGTTGCAACTTTGGCAATGTTATTCTTTAAAATCAGTTTCAGCTGGAAGTATACTGATGGCAAGTCATGACATCACCAACAGCTTAGGAAATTAGATGTGACCTCCACTAGTACTGTCTAAAGTCAGCAATGTACAAGATTAGTTGCTATAAAATATCACTGGAAAATATTACTGAATATGTATTATCTCTGCCAAAAAGAATTCCTCTGTTCAGAAATCCATCCATCTATTCCCCTTAATTGACAGACATTATGGTGACCTTTATCACCTTAATTCTGAATTTGGAAAAAGTGATGCTAGCAAAAATAATGTAGGGTTTCAGAATCTATTGAAACTGTCTGCATGAAGATCTTAACAATAAATGATATAGTAGACCTACCCTATCTGTCGGATTCTGATATTGGCCCTGGAGAGCAGGGATGTGTGATGTACAGAATTGTGAACTGTAACAGGTAAGGCAAGAACAGTGACCTTCCCAAAAGTAATGTGAAGACAGATTGGCCATATTTGATGGATGCCTGAAAACCTTCTGAAGTTTGGGGGTGTTTAATTGGTCTTTCATGATAGAAGAAATTGCAAGACAAGAAAACTTACTGAATGGACAAATCCTCCAATTTTATTCATTAATTTATATCTGGCTCTCAGACCAAGAATGAGGTTGCAAATGCAATTACATATTAGGCAAATAATATATATATTTATAATGTGTTAATGTGACTGATTCCAGGCAGAAAAGGAGATCAACTTTTAATTAGCAAAACAGGCTTTTTTGCCATTGCAACACACTCATATAATTTCATTATTTCAAGTCTAGAGTTTGTAAGCCTTACACTGTACAGTTGTAAGTAACCTTATGGGTGTTGTAGGACTCATTCTCTTTCCCCCTCCCTTACTGTTCTCTTTCCCATACCAATCTATTCATTACTCAAACATTTTAGAAGGATTGTTCTTTATGTAATTGCTTTTTAAATGCCACAAATAGAGCATAGTCTTCTCTTAAGTCATTCTCTTCTGTTTTTGCATGGATGTATTCTCTCCTGAGTGATAATAATCTTTTCTTTTTCTTTCCCTTTTTCTTCTGAAATGCAGGTCTAAGATGGAAGGAATTTTTATCTGGAAGAGTAATATAAATTAGCTTTGACTGCCAGTTTCCACTGATTATTACTTTCCAGGCGGAATTCCTACAAATTCTTGAGGCATGACCTCGGATGAAAAAATAATCCCCCTTTTAAACTTGTTGAGAAATTCCAGATAACTTCACAAGAGATTTAATTTTAGAGCATTAACACAATCTTGGTTTTGAAAGATAAAATTTCGGGGCTGTTATTTGGTAGGAGCCATTACTGAATAGTGAAGTCATTTGGAGCTTATTTTACTGCGTTATCTTTTCCTGTAGCTCAGCTCCCTTCCTCTTCCCCCACCCCCACCCCTTAATTTTATTATACATTACATAATGCACTCCGGATTCACCCTCATAAAGCAGAATAAGTATTTCAGCAGATAACCTGCCTTCAGACAGCTTGAGTCTGTAATCTCTACTAGAGTTGAGTTATTCCATAAACCAAAAAGGCAATCCATGATGCAATGGGCATCCTCTACAGATTGCTTGAAGCTGATTACCATGTAAATCTTAAGCCTTGACAGATTTATGGAAAAGATGAATAGGGCCAGAAATAGAAGAGCCCTACATTGCACTATATGTAAGCATCCAAATAACTGCTAATGGTGAAAATATATTTGATTTAGGCCTAAGCAAATATATTTTTAAACAAGACAACTGAGAATTTAATTGATGTTATCTTAGTTTCAGTTATTTTGGCACTCATGCATTGTTCTCCTAGAAACTAAAAGACATTGACACTGATATTTGTCTTAAGCAATAAACACAAATAAGCCAAAAGAAAATTCTGAACATGTGTCAAGCGTGAGAATTTGGCCATTTAGGTGCATACTGGAGGTGGCACAGTGGTGGCCAGTGAGTGGGCATGGCAAGGCAGGGTGGAGCCCATTGCCCCCCTCCTTTTATGGGTGGCGGGACACTGCATCACCTCAAGAAGGCATACCTGGTGGAGAGGATTGGCCAGTTGCCCCACAGAGCAACCGCCGTATCCTCCAGTTGCCTGCGCCAGTTGCTAGTGCCCTCTCTGTGCACTGAGTTCGATGGAAAGGAAAGGTTCACCACTTGGTATGCAGAGTGGTTGTGGGATGTGCAACTAATTGTCCCACACAGAAAATCAGCCAGGGTGAGGCAGCGGGGAGGAGCAGCGGGGGAAGAGTTGTGAGCAGGGATGCTCGCAGGTGTGGGCTGGCACAGGGGGGCATTATGAAGTGGGCAGGGTCTGAAGAAGAGATTAAGGTTTCCCAGTTTTCCTATTTGGCTGCAAAGTAGCCCTGTATTGCTTAAAAGACAATAGGATTTTCTTCAAACCCTTTGTAATAGGGTAGGTAATGGCCAATGTAGGAGATGCTGCAAAGAAGAAATGAGCTTTGTGGAAAATCTCACACAAATATGCTTTTGCTATGAAACAAGAATAGCAAGAGCTAGCAGCTTCTTTTTTTTTTAATGAGTTAGATTATTTGGGGAAGGGAAGAAGGATGACTGCTTCTGTTCATCCCCCCCCCCATGGATCCTTTTGGAGGGGGAAGCAGGATTTAAATGCACTTCTAATAAGATTCATGACAAAATCATTTTATTGCTTGACTGTTCTTGGATGGAATGAAAAATATTATGCTATGGTTGAAGCTATTTTTGAAAATGAAAGACAATAGTTGTAATGTCTAACTTCTTCAGAACCAATATTTACATTTGCTTGATGTAACAGTAAGAAGCACCAGACTAGAAACTACAAGAGTTCTAGTTCTGCCTTAGACATGAAGCCAAATGGGAGATTTTAGCCAATCACTCTCAGCCCCAAGAAGAAGATAATGGCAAACCGCTTCTGCAAAATGTTGCCAGGAAAACTTTATGAACTTATCTAGGCCAGTAATCAAGACTGACTTGAGGGAATCAAAAAAAAAAGGAGAAAATATTTTAAGTAGGCATCATTCTATACTTTGACTAATCCTCCTTGGTCTACTATGTACATTGTTTTTGGAGCAAGAAAGAAAATATATTGGCATGACTGATGAATTATCCTGTACAAATATGTTGCTGAAGTCAAGTACTTGGCTATAAAGAAAAACATAATTCATTATTAGAGATCTTGCTTTTTTCACACACAAAATCCCAGATTCAGTTTCTGATCAGGAGGGATGCATATAATGGAGCCTGAGGAAGGAGAGCCAATCGCCTCTGTATAAGCAAAGAATCTGATCTGGTAAAAAAACCCAACTGTTTGCATAGGAGAAGGAGAGGCAGAATATGGGTGAGGGGCAGAGTTAAAAGAGGGATCAGCCTAGAATTCCTACCTAGCCACAAGTTGACTAAGTTCAACCACCCCCTACCCCCTCCCAAATTCTGTTGATCCTCATGTAATTCCAAGTATTCCAACTATTGAGAAGATTCATATGCATAGGCTTTCAATCAATAAATCAGTTTGATTGGATCTTCACATATGGACCTAATCTTTTGTGCCTGGCAGTTTCTGAGAAAATAGATGTGACCATGGCAGAATAAATTTATAGTTCATCACCTAAATTTCCATCTTCAATACTTACAAATATAATATAAATAAAAGTCATACATTGAGCATGGCCCTGCTGCACTTAAATTTACCATTACTGTCAACATATATGCATATATTTTGTTCTTCTCTGTTATTCATATTCAAAATTTACCTTGCAGAACAGATAGGATACCTTCAGGGTAATATGATAGGCAGGAAGGTGAGGATAGTAGAAGAAAACAAAGTATTAAAGGATTTCATTTTCTTCTTTCAAATCATATCTAGAATGAGATAACTAATGGATAAGCTAGAGGTTTTCTGTGAAGAGATAATGCTCCTTGAGATTGAACAAGCAGAGAAAACAGGAATATTAAATGTTTCTCTATTGCAGGCCACCATAGAATGTCTTTGAAAAGTTCATTTTTTGAGGAGATAGGGGAAAAATGCTTCCCAGAATCTTGCATGACAAAAGGGAGGTTAATCAAACAAACCATATTTGTCAAAGACCAACCAGGGTTATTCTTCATTGAGCTTAAAAGTTACAATGATGAACTTTAAAAGCTCCTTCTAATGTTAGGTTTTCTCAATTAAATCCATTAAAAATCCTGCTTTGTAATCATCTCAGAGAAACCCCCTACAATTTCTATTAACAAATCTGATTGTTGGGGAAAAAAATCTTCTGTAGTCTATGTCAGCAATTCCGATTTATGAACTATCTGGATGTTTAGCATTTTAACTATTCTGAGGTTAAGCAACTTTATTTTCATCTAGGCCTGTGATGTAGGAAGATATTCTAAGAGCAAATTCCCAGCTATTAAAAGCATAACACTCATGTTCAAAGACCAGTGAAATATAACGAGTTGATGAAAAAACAATTGGTCTTATTAAACAGAAGAGCTTAATTTCAGTTTTGTTTATCTGGAATAATGCATGCTGACTAACTTCACTTTCAGAAAGAATAGATGTTTAGTTGTTGGAGAGACCTTTCTCTCAGAGCTGTTATTTTATAGATTTCTTCACTGGAACAGATCTAGGTCAACTGAGCTCATTATCAACAATTGGTCTGGACTCTGGAGCAGGTTCCATTGAACAAAGGCAACCTCTTGTTTATAATAAAACATGTGGACTAAATTAGAACGTAAATAAATGAGTGACTCTTCAGAAAACTAGATAACACTTGTTGAGCAATGGGGTCAGGGCAGATTTAATCTAAAAATCTTTCTGCTATGTGTAAATGATTATGTCATAGCATTTGTCTTTAATTACTAAACTCTTTCCAAAGGATTGACTCATAGCACGTTTCCTGGTTAACCACAAAAACTTGTAGTACAAGATTTGTCATATAGATTCCTTCTTTCCCCCTACAGCACTGTTAAGACTTGGCTCCTGTAAATGAAAATCCTAGCTCCCTAGAATTGCAGTCATATTAGTATTAAGGATGGTGAAGGGAATGTGGGGCCATTCTAAAAGAAAGATTGTTTTCTCCCATTATATCAAGGGATATAATGACTTTATGCCTAACAAAAGCAATCATTCACAAACTTATATCCCAGGATGCATCAATGTTCTTTCTAAAGCAAATAAAATAAAAATAATCAATACCTTGCAATATGAGTAGGAATGCATAGTCCATATTGTTAGTGCAGTCATTTGCAAATAGTCTCCTGGGATGACTTCAGATTTTTTTAAAAAAAATTAATTAAATTTTGGAGGGATGGAAATTGTACTTAAGGAGATTTAGAATTAGGTTCAAATCAGAAGTTGGATGATCACTGGGACAATGAAGGATACTTTTATTAAACTACAATGTTGGGAGCTGGACTGGCCTGAATATTAAAAGAGAGAAAAAAAGAGTATACAGTACAAAATAACAGCTATTTTCCTTCTATGAGGAGCCATGGGTTTAGGGAAATGGATTCTATGGAATCAGGATTCCTGAGAAGATTAAAGATTATGGAACTTTTTTTTCTCTAGTTTTAAAATGTTGGAGGGTTTCAAAATATTGCTTCTTCCCTTTATTACTATTGCTTCTTCAATTCAATTGAGTTCCAGAAAGATAGAGTTGCTGTTAGTCAAAATTGCTTCTAGGTTATTTCCATCAGGAAGTCTACACAGGATTATACTACCCTGAAGGAATAGATGGCAATCTGAGGATACATCTGGATTCACAGCTTCACTTGAAAAGTCAGGTGGCAAACACAATCAGGAGAGCTTTGCATAGAAACTTTACTGTTTCTGGATTTCTGAACAGAAATGGATTTCTAGATTTCTGATAATCCTTACAGCAGCCTGAAAAGACACATTGATGATAGTGATGGACACCACTAAAAGGTCTAACCAATCCTGCCACAGGACATCCATAAGAGCAATCAATGCCATTTCTGATCCATGCCCAACTACCAAGAATAAATGGAAATAAATAGAAACTACTTCTTCCTGGATCCTCTGTAGATAATCCCATATTCTCAACAAATCTTCCCCCAGAAAGAATGGTGGACATCTGTATCCCCTTTCTTTAAAAAAATTCAACATTTTTGGTTGCTCCCTCTTCGGTTACTCAAAGTAGCCAGGACAGAGATTCAACCTGCAAATGACTGAGCAAATAATACAAATGATTTTATCCATTTCCTTTAAAGGTTCAAAAAATTCCAGATCACAGTGCAAGCTGTTGTTCCACACATCTCAATGGACTGTGTCATTAATGTGTTCAATTATTTATTTTATTTATTTATTTTGTCAACACAACAATATATATAAGTATAAGCATGAAATAATCACACAAAATGAATACAACCAAAGGGAACATTAGGACAGGAACGGTAGGCACGCTGGTGCTCTTATGCATGCCCCTTACAGACCTCTTAGGAATGGGGTAAGGTCAACAGTAGACAGTCTTAGGTTAAAGTTTTGGGGATTTTGGGATGAGACCACGGAGTCAGGTAGTGCATTCCAGGCATTAACAACTCTGTTACTGAAGTCATATTTTCTACAATCAAGATTGGAGCGGTTCACTTTAAGTTTGAATCTATTGTGTGATCGTGTATTGTTGTGGTTGAAGCTGAATTATGTGCGAATATGAGTCATTTTATTATCAAAATATATTGTAAATAAGTTGCAATAACATCAAGGCAGAACTTCTCATCCACCATTCCCTAAAAGAATCTAAATTACACTGAACTATGCAGCTGGATGACACTGTAGAAACATTACCTAAGCAAAAAAGTTCTGTTGGTGTACTGCCTTTAACAATGTAAGATGGATGGCACATACCCAAGTCTGGTCATATCACCTTTCATTTTCTGCCATCAAAGTTCTACACAACTCATCCATGATTGCTGGCAATCCCATCTGTTCTGGCAATGGATGTCTTCTCTTTAAAAAATCCTAATTTATACTGTTTGAAATTCAGAATTCACAAATGGTACATTTTTTTCAAAAGTAACTTACATAGAATAGAATAGAATAGAATTTTTATTGGCCAAGTGTGATTGGACACACAAGGAATTTGTCTTGGTGCATATGCTCTCAGTGTACATAAAAGAAAAGATACATTCATCAAGGTACAACATTTACAACACAATTGATGGTCAATATATCAATATAAATCATAAGGATTGCCAGCAACAAAGTTACAGTCATACAGTCATAAGTGGAAAGAGATTGGTGATGGGAACTATGAGAAGATTAATAGTAGTGCAGATTTAGTAAATAGTTTGACAGTGTTGAGGGAATTATTTGTTTAGCAGAGTGATGGCCTTCGGGAAAAAATTGTTCTCGTGTCTAGTTGTTCTGTTGTGCAGTGCTCTATAGCTTCGTTTTGAGAGTAGGAGTTGAAACAGTTTATAGCTACTAGGTTGTGGTGTATGCATATTTTATTGGACTTGTCAAGAACAATCCATAGCTACATATATTAATCAGAACAGAACCCTTGGAGGGACCTTGGAGATCTTCTGGTCCAGCCCCCTGCTCAAGCAGAAGATCCTATACCATTTCAGACAAGTGATTGTCCAGTCTCTTCTTAAAAACCTCCAGTGATGAAGCACCTAGAACTTCTGAAGGCAAGCTGTTCCACTGGTTAATTGTCCTCACTGTTAGGAAGTTTCTCTTTAATTTCAAGTTGTTTCTCGCCTTGATTAGTTTCCACCCATTGTTTCTTGTCCTATCCTCTGGTACTTTGGAAAATAACTTGACCCCCTCTTCTTTGGGGCAGCCCTTCAAATACTGGAATACTGCTATAATATCACCCCTAGTTCTTTTCTCTAGACTAGCCAAACCCAATTCCTGCAACTGTTCTTCATATGTTTCTTGTTTCATATGTTTTATACATTTCTTGGCTATTTTTGTTTACATTTTTTATTTGAAAATAAGGATATCATAATTCTGTCAGTAGATTCGGTGATCCATAGGTTATTTGCACAGCTTATTTTATTTTCTAAACAAAAAAAGGTGTGGCTAATACAATCCAAATTACTCATTAAATCTTCCTCTTAGTTTATACAGTTCTGACTTTTCAAATGATGTCATTCCAATTGCCTTTTTGTTACCCAAAGTTTCATTACACTGAAAGGCACACGTCCTTTAGCACTGCACAAATAACATCTTCCCAGATGTATACTTTAGCCTGGATTCATTCCCTTTCACAGATGTGAATAGCCATTAAATGGCTCAGAAATTGTTTCCTGGGACATGGATGACATATGTCCTTTGGCAAGGAAGACACTAAATTGTCTCACAATAGAGCATTCACACTCCAAGGGAGTGATCATTAAAAAAATTAAATGTATCACAGTGTTCAAAGATTGGAATCACAGCATTAAAACTGTAGAGTAATGGCATGAAGTAACCCAAAGCAAATCAAGTGTAAAGACAAATTTTGGCTCCTAAGCCTCCATGGATCTAAAGTTAACAGCTGTGATTTTAGAAAGTGTTTGGAATGAATAGAAATGTGACATAGCATTATAATAACTGAATCCAGGGAAAATATATAGAGAGAGAATTTATTTGTTAGCCAATCAGTCAGCTGCTTATTATCATTGCTGTACACAACATACAATAATTATAATGAACTTATATATGACATTGAAGGAAAATCAGATCAAAATTTGACAGCACTGGTTGAAAACTGGAATTCTTATAAAAAGAAACTGAAGGAACCATTAGAATAGCAGGCTATGCAAACAAAGCCAAAACTGAACATATTTCATTTATAGCAAATACTATGGAAAATCACAGATGAAATTGTAGATCTCCTGATTTAGTGATTTTAGCAAAATTGTTCAAATTAAGTACAATATAGGCAATGCCATAATAGTGTTGCAGAAACTGTACGTTGTTTGTAAAAAAAATTGTTTTACTATTAATAAAAACTACTGGAACCACATATTTCAAAAAGTGCCATGATACTCCACTTTTTGGATCACTGGATTCTGAACAATCTTCCTTTCAACCCCTAGGAAAGAAAAAAAAAAGAATAGACATGGGCTATTATATTTCTTACATCCTACTGTTGTTTGAAACTGCTTTAAGAAGCTATAGTCATCTGAGATGGATCAGCATGTTTTAAAATAACTTTCAATGGCTGAAAGCTGTGAGATGCCCAAATGTTTTGAAATTTCAGTGTTTTTGCCTGGCATTTCAGATATTTTAAAAAAAAAACGGAATTTCCAAAAATTTGATGTTTGTTTAAGACATCCAAGATGATTGCTCTGAAATTTCACATAATTTCACAATCTTGCGAGTTTTAGGGCATTTTTATTCTTATAATCTTTGTTTCTTCCCCCCTCCTTGTGTGTAGGATTGTGTGTAGCTTGCTACACACAAGTTTTAAACCTTTCTTTCAAATAATTTTCAAAGCAGTCATTCCCAGCAGTTATTATTACTTGAGGTTATTATTATTATGGCCTGATTCAGAATACCTAATATAATATAACAACAGAGTTGGAAGGGACCTTGGAGGCCTTCTAGTCCAACCCCCTGCCCAGGCAGGAAACCCTACACCATCTCAGTCAGATGATTATCCAACATTTTCTTAAAAATTTCCAGTGTTGGAGCATTCACAACTTCTGCAGGCAAGTCGTTCCACTTATTAATTGTTCTGTCAGGAAATTTCTCCTTAGTTCTAAGTTGCTTCTTTCCTTGATCAGCTTCCACCCATTGCTTCTTGTCCTACCCTCAGGTGCTTTGGAGAACAGCCCGACTCCCTCTTCTTTGTGGCAACCCCTGAGATATTGGAACACTGCTATCATGTCTCCCCTAGTCCCCTAGTCCTGGGAGCTTGTGTTATTGAATGATCTTGTCCTGCCTCTGGATGTTGTGACATATATCCTTGAGCTAGCACTAGATATATATTGTACATGTAAGAGCAGAAACACAACAAGATATCACTACAAAAAACAGATTAGAAACACAAATTAAAATAGGGAAGAAAATGGTAAGTGAACACCTGTCTATCCTAGACAAGTTCAAATCACCAGGACCGGATGGATTACATCCCAAGGTTCTGAAGGAAATGGCAGACGTGATCTCAGAACCACTGAACTATATCTTTCAAAGATCCTGGAGCACAGGGGAGCTGCCAGAGGACTGGAAAAGAGCTGATGTAGTTCCCATCTTCAAAAAAGGAAAAAAAACAGATCCAGGAAACTACAGACCTATCAGCCTGACCTCAATACCAGGGAAGATTCTGGAAAAGATAATCAAGCAATGAATCACCGAACACCTAGAAGCAAACAAAGTAATAACCAAAAGCCAACATGGGTTTGTCAAAAACAGATCATGCCAGACTAATCTTATCGCATTCTTTGAAAAAATGACAAAATTAGTAGACCAGAGGAATGCTGTCGATATAATTTACTTGGACTTCAGTAAAGCATTTGATAAAGTAGACCATAACCTACTACTAGATAAAGTAGAAAAATGTGGGTTAGACAGCACCACCACCACCAGATGGATTCGTAACTGGCTGACCAACCGCACTCAACGTGTAGTCCTCAACGGAACTACATCCACATGGAGGGAAGTATGCAGTGGAGTACCCCAAGGCTCTGTTTTAGGCCCAGTACTCTTCAACATCTTCATCAATGACTTGGACGAGGGGATAGATGGGGAACTCATCAAATTTGCAGATGACACCAAGCTGGCAGGAATAGCCAACACTCCAGAAGATAGGCTCAAGTTACAGAAAGATCTTGACAGACTTGAACATTGGGCGCTATCTAACAAAATGAAATTCAACAATGAAAAAAGTAAAGTTCTATATTTAGGCCAAAAAAACCAAAATGCACCGGTACCGTATATGTGGTACCTCACTCAATAGTAGTACCTGTGAGAGGGATCTTGGAGTCCTAGTGGATAACCATTTAGATGTGAGCCAGCAGTGTGCAGCAGCTGCTAAAAAAGCCAACACAGTTCTGGGCTGCATAAACAGAGGGATAGAATCAAGATCACGTGAAGTGTTAGTGCCACTTTATAATGCCTTGGTAAGGCCACACTTGGAATATTGCATCCAGTTTTGGTCGTCACGATGTAAAAAAGATGTTGAGACCCTAGAAAGAGTGCAGAGAAGAGCAACAAAGATGATTAGGGGACTGGAGGCTAAAACATATGAAGAACGGTTGCAGGAACTGGGTATGTCTAGTTTAATAAAAAGAAGGACTAGGGGAGACATGATAGCTGTGTTCCAATATCTCAGGGGTTGCCACAAAGAAGTGCTGTTCTCCAAAGCACCTGAGGGTAGAACAAGAAGCAATGGGTGGAAACTGATCAAAGAAAGAAGCAACTTAGAACTAAGGAGAAATTTCCTGACAGTTAGAACAATTAATCAGTGGAACGATTTGCCTTCAGAAGTTGTGAATGCTCCAACACTGGAATTTTTAAGAAAATGTTGGATAACCATCTGACTGAGATGGTGTAGGGTTTCCTGCCTGGGCAGGGGGTTGGACTAGAAGGCCTCCAAGGTCTCTTCCAACTCTGTTGTTATGTTATGTTATGTTATGTTATATTTCCCCATAAGCCTTACCTGTAACCTGTAGGCAGGTTTGCCTCATTTGCAAAATCAGCTCAGATTCTCACCTCACATCATTAATAAGTAAGAAAAGATTCATAGTCCTGAATGTACACTATATAAAGCTTGTTAGGATGAAAGGAATATCTTAGCTAGATGGAAGATGTCAAATGAGGATGCATTCATGATATCTTACAAATGCACTGGATGCTTCAGCAGTGGAAGTAAGCAGTATGTGTTATTCTCCTTATCATTTTTATGCCATATATGAAGGGAATAATGTGAACTCCCTAGTAACACACTAAGAAAGACAGAAAACAGAGAAGCAGGAACTTAAAAAGTAAAACATGTTGAAACAATAACAATATACACACACAACGAATGTTTTGCCAAGGAAAAGAAGCCAATGATATAGAGAATTTTTTGTTTTGACATGCTTATGTTCTTCCTTTCTTCTTGAATAACTTACATATTTAGTCATAAGGACATAGTGTTTTACTGTGTTTTACAAGCTATTGCTTTATATTATGGTTAATAGAGTCCTTCCAGTATTTTGTCAGTTTTTGCGTTAATAAGTTAAATATGCAATTAATTATCTACATCTACATACAATTAGTCCATTAATGTAGAAATAATTTCAAAAGTGATAGACAGCCGCTTGTGGCCAATGGACATATCAGGAATGTTGCAAACGTATTTGGGGTGCTTTTGCAAAATGTTTAGTGTGCTACTCATAGTCACAAGGAATCCAATTAATAAGCCAATTGAGGATGGTTCTCCATCTTCCCCATTGGACTCCATGTTTCTTCTATATCAATTCCACTCACTATTATCTTTTTTTTTTCTGAGCTGTGGCCATACCTCCAAACAAAATATTGTGCTGAAATCATCCACTGTTATTTCCTGAAAAAGTCTTCTAGATCGATGTATGATCCCAACATAATTTTATAAAGAGAGTACTGAAAACTGATATTTTGCTCTATAACATTGTATCTTCTCTATCTATCTCTATTTATGAATCTCTTTCATTTAAAAAAATAAAAGCACCAGAAAGACTGGTGCTATTAATGCCTCCCCCCCCCTTCCTTCCTCCCTTCCTCCCTTCCTTCCTTCCTTCCTTCCTTTTTTTAAATTTTCATTTAATTCAGGGATGATATTCAATATAATACAATTTATGTAGCTTCATGGTCATGAAATGTCTATGATGAAAACCTTTCCTCATCAGTGCTTTTCATCACTCCTGAATTTTATCCCTAAGCTTTCCCTATTTGCAGAAATAAACAGTTAAACTTTCCAGCAAGAGAACTTCCATTTACAGTAATTTCTCAATTTCTTTTTATTATTCCTCAATTTCTGTCCCTGGTGCATTATGGTAGAGATACAGATTCAGGACATTTTGGAAGGGGGCTTCTTTCTTATGGCATCCAGCCTATGAAACATCTTGTGATGAGGAAAATTATGAATAAATCAAGAATACCCTATGGGGCAAGGCAGGTTGTGATTTATTTATTTTTTTATTCCCTCTGTTCTCATATGACTTTCTCCATTTTTAGTGATAGGATCTCTGAATAGCCTGTGTCTACCAAAACCAGAAGTTTTGAAATAAGCACAGTGAAAATATTTTTAGTAAATATTAAAGAATTCTCAGAACTCTGCATTGAACATCTGAATTTATGACTAACCTTGATGATGAATCACCAATCGAGCTTAACCAGTACATCAGATGGAGTGTCTGTAAAGAAATGTAACATCTTTCCTTGTCTCATAATATATCCTGGATTCACATGTGTTCTTTATTTTCTAGGTATCTGAACACCATCTGATATATGACTGCAGCTGCCAATGCTATCCAATTTATCTTTAATGTTATGATGCAAAAACTTCCAAAATCATATGTAAGAATTAACGATTATTTCTCTTTCTCACTTAAAATGATTCAGATTTCACTCCTTAGTTCACTCCTATTAGAGTAGCTAATAATAATAGTTGCCTGGAAATCACAATGGGTATACGTGTAATATTGTTAATTCCCTAGTAGCAGCATGGATAAATTAGATTACTGATCTGTGAATTCTTCTGTTATTACATATATGGCTATTCCAATAGTTATTAAGGCAAAGGAAATTTCACAATCACACTATTTTTAAGAATTTTGCAGGATAACTGTAGAGCATGTCAAAACCGAAATTGAGGAATTAAAAAACAGTGGGCATTCTGCAGATCATTTTTTTAAAAAACTTGGCTCCATTTAGATATGTTATTTTACGATGTCCATCATCATCCAAGTCACACGTCACTGGTCATGCTTACTGGTGAGATGGAACTCTAATATTGGTGGAAGACTGCATTTAGGAAAATCTGTTTGGAAGAATAACTTCTGAATTAAAATTCTAAAAGCATCACCCAATGCATTAAATTGATCCAAATTGAGGGACATGCAATTTTTTTAAAAAAACCATTTGAAGATGAAATGCAGTGCCATGAGTTGAAATCCTGCTGAAGACAATGAATGGATTTCAGAAAAGTTTGCCAACCGAGCAAATAGATTGGCAGATGATGCTGTCAATATGTACTACATGTTGCAACGTTTTGAATCCCTGGGAACTTATGCACAGGACCTTTTTGTAGACTTTAGATTGGCAATCAAAGCATCATTCCAGAAATTCTTCATTCTAAACTGATTCAGTTCACTGTGCCAGTCCATACTTGTGGGTAGATTATTAGCTTTTTGAAGGATAAGAAGCAACAAGAGAAGCTAGAGAAATTACATCTGGTACCCAGACAATTAGCACCGGTGCCTCTCAGAGGTGTGTGCTCCCTTCCATTACTATTCTGTTTATATACCAATGAATGCATCTCTAGGGATCCCACTGTTAAAGTGCTGAAATTTGCAGGTAATACAGTGGTCACTTACTTCATTTGAGGGATATAGGACAACCCTCTGTAGCCAACTCACCATAGCCAATTCACAATGGCCAACTCACAACAGGACAACTTTCCATGCCCAACTTTCCATAGGAGAGCTCACCACAGGATAATTCAATGCTGTATTAATTGTTTTATTCCATTACTTTTATTATTAGTGACCACATTTGCATTGTATTTCTGGATGGATTTTCTTTATTTCATTATTATTGGCCACGGTTCCATCAAAATTCATTTAACTTTTGTATTTGTTGAATTGTCCCACAACATGTTGTATCTATATATATTTATCCATGCAGTAGTATTATTATTATCCTTCTTATTACCTTCTTTACTTTCCCCTCTTATTGGTATTATTATTAACATGATTATTCTGTTGTTTTCCATGTACTTTGAGACCTTCTGAACCAGAGACTAATTCCTGAGTGTCTAATCACACTCAGCCAAATAAAGTATTCTATTCTATTCTATTCTATTCTATTCTATTCTATTCTATTCTATTCTATTCTATTCTATTCTATTCTAATTGTTGCCTGCTAGCTACACAGCTGCCAACAAGTTAAGATCTACTGTTTTCTGCAGGAATAATATATATTCAAGCTCCTTTTCTCCATCTCTGGGTTTTGTTCATAGATGTATCAATGTAGCCCTCCAAACATTACATACGTAATTTTAACATCTCTTGTACCTACCTACCTACCTACCATGACAAGCCGAATTTTAGACCGTTACCATTCAACAACATCTGGTAGTCTTTTGTATTCCTATATTAGTTCTCCCTTAAGATTTTCAAAAGAACAGAGATAAATAGTGTGAAGCAGTGGTGCTCCTTATTTAAAATCAGCATCATTCCACCCTACTTTTCTTTCTTTTCCCTTTTCTCTTCTTCATTCATATTCTATCCATGCTTTCATTCTCTCGCAAACATACTATGCACCAAAAAAATACTAATTGCTCACTTTCCTCCAGGTCTTGAATGTGTTCTGCACAGTTGGATAGGTGGACTTTCAGAAGTATTGAAAGCATTTATCATACTTTGGTGCAGCCCTAGGTATTCTAATGCCTGATCCTAATTTGCTGGAATGGAAAATCAGGGGAATATCTATTCTTGATTCATTACTTTCTTCTCTTTCTCTCTCCACTCCCATGAAGTCAACTGTATAATATAAACAAGTTTCTCTGATCAGGATACCTACAAGATGAATCTGAGACCAACTGAGAGCATGAGATCATCAAATATCCTAAAGAAACACTCGTTTTTAAAGGAGAAATTATGCTGAAACATCAGGGTGCTTGATGTTCACTGTATTAGGTAAAGCACTCTAAGATACATGTGCCTCATTGCCAATAAAAAAATAGAACAAAAGAAGTCAAGAATTACTTTACATATTGCATTTTCTATACTTGATGGTTTTGTGGTTGCCACTAATATTGTTTTGCTTGTGAAGGCTTCTTTTTTCTTTTTACTAAGAATGGTGAGATTTTTTTTAAGTCACTTGATTTGTTTTGGGGGCTCAAGTTGGTAGAAATATTATATTAAGAAAAATCATCCAATGTTGTTACATTAGATCCCTATATTTTATTCTTTATTTTATTTTATTTTGCAATTTGATAGTTATATACTCCAGCAACGTAGCCAGAGGTGGGCTGCTGCTGGTTCAGACCAGTTCAGGTGAACCAGTAATTCCAACCACCAGCTGGGCCTGCCCACCCGCTCAATACTATCCTGTCCTATATAATTCACTCTCTGGCTCACTTGCCCCCCCACGCAGCCCAGCTGATTTCCACACCTTGCCCTCTCTACTCACCGTGGCTGCCCGAGAAGGTGTGGTAGAAGCCACATGCAGGAAATCGCCATGTGTTTGAAGCCACATGCAAGCACGGAAGGTTCACATGTGAGCGAAGTGCGTGTGAGCCCTCACATTTTCAGTTCTGCACTAGGTGAAGCGGTTGTTAAATTATGTGAAGCCACCTCTGAACATAGTTAATTGGGTAGATGCTTTATTTGCTATTCTTGAAGGCTGACGTCTGAGTTAGGAAAAAACTAGCGACAAATCTCACAGCATAACTTTCATTTTATGGGAGAGCAGTAATCTTCAGCAGATTTCAAGAAGCAGTAAACTTTAAATGTGCCATACATCTAGTTCCAGGCAAAACTAGAAAGGGAATGGTAGGAAGGAATCTGCATCTGTAGGAGATTTAGACATATATGTCCTAATTGCAAGACAGGAACATCACTGCTGATTTTTAATTCACATTTGAATAGAATTTTTATTGGCCAAGTGTGATTGGACACACAAGGAATTTGTCTTGGTACATATGCTCTCAGTGTACATAAAAGAATAATATAATAATATAATATAATAATTACTTAGTGACAGCCAGTTTACTGCAGTAAGGAGACCAAATGAGTATTCTTTTTCAACTCTAGGAAGAACCCATTTCTGAAAATGTTGTCAAGAAAATTGCACAGATCTCTACATGTAGACTTGGATTCAAGGTTCACCTGACGGACCATAACTACTGGCAAATATATAGCGATGCTTTTTTATTTCATTTTCTCTGTTACAGAGAAATGCTTCATTGTCCTCTTCTCTTTGGAAGAATCTTTATGCTATAACTGCAGTTTGTTTCAGAATTAGGAATATTATTAAAAGGTAATTTAGGGGACTGTGAGGGCAAGGTGGAATAGACACACAAACTTATCACTATATTTAGCCCCCAGATTTGACCAGAATTATAACTTTTTCCTCCTGTTAAAAGATCATGAACAATTAATGTCTTTTTTATGCTTTATCTCATATGATGGGTATAAGCCAAAACTGCTATAGGCATCTGAGCCTTCTTTTTTTTTTCCCTGTTGAAGCCAAGGTTTTCTCTGCTTAAGCAAACAGAACTCTTTCAGTCGGGAAGCCCAGCAGTTGGTTCAGCCATCCATTTTTTACTTTCAGCTCCTTGTACACAGTGTTGCCTTTCAATCCAGTAACAGAAGAATTCCCAATGGAGTTTTCTCTGAAACATTAACGTTCTCCAAGAAGTTCCCGGAACACCGTATTACTATAACTTGACACCAGCTCAAATTTTTGCAAGGCTGCAATAAACTCTGTTTCTAATAGCATGTTTCATGCTGGGATAGCAAAGTGCTGAGGAAATAACCAAGTGGAAATTCTATATTCAGTACTTACATATGGCACCAGCAAGAATGTCAGCTACAAGCCCTCTTTGTGAATTCAGGCCAGCTACTTATTCTTTTTGACTCAGGGTATGGTTTTCAGAGTGTGATTGCCAGCACTCAGGCTCCTGGCAGGTCTTGTGTTGGTGACTGCTAGAATATCCGGCAGAACTTTAGCCCCCAAGTCTGGTCAAAAGAATAGATTACCACAAAATTAGCCATGTCAGCAGGGAAAATCTGTAAAAAAAGAGAACAGGTCAACTGATGTTCTCTGGATGTCTTGAACATGTGAAGATACTGAATTCTATGAGGAACTCAATATACCCTAGTCTAGTGGTCTCTGATTGTAAGTGCTACATGAATATAATCCTCCCAGAATTCAGTTTCATGAATTCTCAGCCGTGGCTCTATTGTTCAGGGAATCCAAATATCTGAAGGATGCGAAAGTTGGAGCAATTTGCTACAAAGAAATTCCAGGAACTTGCTGTGCGGTGTGAAACCATCATGGAGGAATGTACAACTTTCTTCAAGCTATAGTTTACTCATGAATGACATGGCTGGTCCACAGAATAAGACTAAAACATGGGCACAACCAGGACAAAATTCATTTTACATCATAACAAATTGAATAATCAAATAGTTAACACAATTTACATTTGGAGATATTCTGGGGGATGTAAATAAATTGTATTCTGGAGCTCCCTGATAGACTAATGGGCAGAGGTCATGCGTGATCCTACATTATAGTACTCCAAAAAACAAGCAAACACTATGGCAGATGAGAGAGGTAACTCTCATAGAAAATGGATGGCATTTTTTTTTCACTGTTTATATGTTCACTGTTAAAACAATGTTAAAATGTTCAGCATAGATGATGAGTTCTATTATGAATTATGGGGCTCTGAAACAGCTTTCTCTTCCTAGTACTTTTCGCTTCGACATGCAATTTAGGAGTACAAAGTTTTGACATTAGAATACACTATCAAAACTATGATTTGGTAAGATTTTTCCCTCTCTTCCTTGTGGCTGAATATGAACCTCAGTTTCTCTGGTTCCAATCTGGCATTTGACCCATTGCAGTTTAATGATTTTCTTTGATTCCAACTGTATTGTTATTTTGTTTGTTGTTTTGTTTGCTTATGAAATTTATAAACCTCTTTATTTTGAAGGACTGTTAAGTAGCACACAAATAGCACTAGTGACATAGCCAAAGTAAATAATAAGAAATTCAATAAAACCTAAGAAATGACATTTCAATAAACAGTTAAGACATTTGGGGCCAGCAACTCCACACCCATTAGTTCCTAACAGCTTGCCTGGATAGCCATGATTTTACAACCATTCAGAAAAACATGAAAAAGGAGTCACTCTCACCTTGAAGAACAAGCTGCTGTCAAAATGCTACCCCTCAGAGAATATCTACTTTTAGATAGTCTCATCATATCTCTCAGTAGGGGGAGCCTGTAATAAGGCACTGTCAGTTCATTGAAATTGGGTTGGTGGAATCTGACTACAATTGGCAGGAGTCTGAATCTAGAAGAATCGCACATTGTGAGCCTGCTCTTTATGGGTAAGCACATAAAGAGCCAAAGATAATATAATCATGAAATCAGAAGACTTCTGAATGAATAGCTGCTCAGTCTTGTTTGAGATGAGCATGTTTCTTGTCATCTGGACCACGATACCTTCCAGCAACAGATCAGGACTTCTACTGCATCCCTCATTTACCCCAAGGTGAAATAAACAATGACATATCATTGGCCTATTGCTGATGCCTCATCCTAAACCAGTGGATGATCTCTCCCAGTGGGTTCATATAGATATTAAACAGGATCTTAATTACTATGAAATCCTTAGCTGAAGAATAAAATGATATAATTGTATTTCCTCCAAAACTTACATTTTCTACAAAAATATCCCTTCGCCCATAGTTCACCTAACACAATTAATGAGTTCTACTTCAGCAACATTTATATGTCTACCAGCTTTGCACTACTTCCTCATAGTATAGTTAGGGTTCCATGGTCCCAAGTTGTTTCTGAATACCTCTGAGCATATTAAGGCCCTTTTCTATTTCTTTAATGTAAAGGGAAACTCCAATGACACACAAAATGAAATTTTGAAAAGATGCTACGGCCGGCTGATGTCTTGCCACATTTTCATGTTTGCAAATATTAATTATAAAAATAACTTGCTAACACAATTTTAATTGCCAATGAAATATTATTCAGTGCCTATGGCCATGATGGTGAACCTATGGCACGCATGCTGGAAGTAGCATACAGAACCATCTCTCTGGGTGCACGAGCTGCCACCCGTTGCTCTTCCAGGTTCTGGTGCGCTGGCCAGCTAGTCTTCAGGCATGCAGGAGCACTGGAAACCAGAAGAGCAGCCTTCCAGCACACATGCATGCGCCGGTAAGATGATCTTCCGGTTTCCGGCATATGTTCACTCGGTGCCAAAAAGGTTCACCCGCATTGGTCTATGAGTTTTAAAAGTTTCTATGTGTAAAAAATAACTGTCATAATTGAATAGTGGAATTTGAAAAGCGCATATGTTCTTAAAGGGGAGTCTCCATCAACTTTCTTTTTTTTTTCAGATACACCAGCCCAGACAAGTCCACTTTTAGGGACTCGCACTGCACTTGGTTTTGATGCAAGATAAAATAGATGGCACAGTGCTGACATGGTCTTGGACATGGGTATCTGGGCCATATTGAATGAAGGGGAATTGTCTTGGGCCACATATAAAATATCATGCTATTACATGCCATCATGTAAATATAATGTGGTTACTGTATATAAATAACAAACTTCCTTTATTTTTTTTATAAAACTTGTGGGGCTGCTTTTTTTTACTTGCTATTTAGGCCTGCAGAGTTGGACATGCCTGGTTTAAGACATTTCAAGCACATAACTATTCCTGTGACAAGCATAAAGAATTACTTCTGCAGTGGCAGGAAAAAATTTTTCCACATTATCTTTAAGCAGAGAGGAGATGATGGCAAAAAAGAGAAACTGTTATCATTAATGTTATAAGCCATCATTTGTGCAGAAGCCTTTTTTCATAAGAGCAATTCTGAGTTTAATAGGAATAAAAATGACTACATTTTGGAAGCGTAACCCAGAAGGAACCTCTGAGTCAAGGTACATAATAGGCTGCTAGAAGGAAGACTCTCTTTGATCCTATTCTTTTCCCATGCTGAATCATCTTTAACTTTGAGACAGGTTCTCAAAGTAAAATTACATGGCAGTGGAGTAAGTTGTCTTAAGTAAGCCACTATTTAATCAGCTTACCACTATCCTTCCCCCCAAAAAAGGTAATAAATATAAGTAAAGCAAAAGAAACCCTGGCAGACGGAAAGAGATTTGATGTGGTAAAGAAATGCAAAAAAACAAGCAGAACCCAGATTGCTGATGTGAAATGATTCCAGCCCATGTCAGCCTTTGACTCACTTAACCCTCTTGACCAATGTTATTCTAAACCTTTTCCTCCCCCCACTTTTTTTTTTTTTGGCTGCTGAATTTGCATGACTGTTACAAAACACTTACTAAGGTGGTTATGTAAAATTTGTAAGATAAAACTTCAATCTGGGAGGCCCATCACTGAAGGGTTTTGAACTTCCTGAAGATTCTGGAAGCACATCCAAGGTGTCTAGCATTCCCAGAATATATATGGAGGTTATTTGTCATTTGGAAAATGAGAAAGTATTGGGGAATTGAGGCCAGGCAAGCAGAGAAGAAGTTAGGACATAGGGGCACCGTTGTAGAGAAAGAAACTTGAAGTCAGGAGGGAATAAGATAGATAGATAGATAGATATTTTTATTTTTATTTTTTTATTTATTTGTCACAAGAGTATATATAAGCATAAGCATGAAATAACTATACGACATATAAGCATATATATAAGCATGAAATAATTATATGCGTTGGATACGATCAAGGGGAACATTAGGACAGGAACGGTAGGCACGCTGGTGCTCTTATGCACGCCCCTTACAGACCTCTTAGGAATGGGGTGAGGTCAATAGTAGATAGATAGATAGTCTTTGGTTAAAGCTTTGGGGATTTTGGGAAGAGACCACAGAGTCAGGTAGTGCATTCCAGGCATTAACAATTCTGTTACTGAAGTCATATTTTCTGCAGTCAAGATTGGAGCAGTTCACATTAACCTTAAATCTATTGTGTGCTCGTGTATTGTTGCGATTGAAGCTGAAGTAGTCTTCAACAGGAAGGACATTGTAACAGATGATTCTATGAGTTAAACTCAGATCATGTTGAAGGAGTTCTAAATTTTCTAAACCCAGGATTTCAAGTCTGATGGCATAAGGTATTTTGTTGTAAACAGAGGAGTGGAGAACTGTTCTTGTAAAATATTTCTGGACACGCTCAATTGTATTAATGTCCGAAATGAGGTGTGGGTTTCAGACAGTTGAGCTGTATTCAAGAATTGGTCTAGCAAATGTTTTATATGCTCTGGTTAGTAGTGTAACTAACGCAAAATTAAGTTTACAACTCTTTTTTTTTTTATTCAAAAAGTTGTACAAAAATTTTTTCCCCCTTTCCCCCACCTCCTCTCCCCCCTCCCTTCAAAACCCCCCTCCCCCCAACTTCCCGGAACGAGCACAAGGTATAGTTAAAAATAAAACAAACATATGCTAAAAAATTTTCGTCCCAACTTAATTATATTCCTACAATTCTCATCAGTTCCTAACTTCCCCCGAAAACAATCAAAAATAATACATTATAATCATTCAAAAGCAGTCTGATATCTACTTTGAATATAGTCAATCCATTTTTTCCATTCCTTTAAGTATCTTTCTTGCATATTGTCTTTCAAAAAGGCTGATATTTTCGCCATCTCAGCCAAATTGGCAACTTTCAATATCCATTCTTCTATTGTAGGTACTTTTTTTTTCTTCCAATACTGTCCTATTAGTAATCTTGCTGCTGTTATTAGATTTAAAATCAATTTAGTCTCAATTACTGTACAGTCCGTAATAATTCCCAACAGAAAAAATTGTGGCAGGAACTTTATCTTCTTTTTCAGAACATTTTGTAAAATCCACCAAATTTTTATCCAAAAGGCCTTTATATCCTTACAAGTCCACCAAATATGAAAATATGTAGCATCATCACAATTACATCTCCAACATTTTGCTTGCATATCTGGATACATACACGATAATTTCTTAGGATCTAAATGCCATCTATAAAACATTTTATAAAAATTTTCCCTCAAATTCTGTGCCTGCGTGAATTTAACATTTTTAACCCAAATTTTTTCCCAAGTTTCCAATAATATTGGCTCCTGAAAATTTTGTGCCCACTTTATCATACAGTCCTTTACCAAGTCCCTTTCAGAATCTATTTCAAGTAACACATTATACAATCTCTTTATATGTTCCTGCGACTGATTTCTAATTTGCTTTACCAAATTTCCCTCGTTCTACTCTATACCAATTTTCTGATCTTCCTTCCATCTAGCACGTAGTTGCTCATATTGAAACCAAGTATAATTTTTCCCTTCTTCTTTTAATACGTGCAAAGATTTTAATTGCGAATTACCTCTTTCAGTATACAAAAGATCTTTATATGTAATCATTTCCTGATTCTGATTAAGTTTACAACTCTTAAAGCCTTTTTTGCAATGTAGTGGGCTTTGGCACTTAGATCATTTGATATGAAAAACTTCAAGGTCTTTAACAGGGTGAGGGTCATCTACAAGGTAATGTCCATCGAGCTTGTATTTAGTGTTCTGATTCTTTTTTCCAATGTGTAAGACAGAGCATTTGCTGGTTGAGATTTGGAGTTGCCAAATTTTTGACCATTCCAACACAAAGTCAAGGTCTTTTTGAAGGGTAGTCATATTGTTGGTAGTGTTAAATAGTTTAACATCATCGGCGAAGAGAACACAATCACTTATAATATGGTCACAGAGGTCGTTAATGTATAATATGAAGAGTGTTGGTCCTAGAACGCTGCCTTGGGGGACACCGCTATTGACAGGAGCAGGATTTGATAGGGAACTTCCTATTTTGACCATAAGATAGATAGATAGATAGATAGATAGATAGATAGATAGATAGATAGATAGATAGATAGATAGATAGATAGATAGATAGATAGATAGATAGATAGATCCTATCATCCTTTATCCCATATTATGCTCAAAAAGTAATATTACTATGGTAGGAATTTCATGGGGATTGGACCCCTCAGCTCAGCCTGGGGTCCCATATTAATGCTCGCTACATTTGTTTATTTCTAATTTTCTTCATTTCTGAAATGTTCAGTCTTAATTCATGGTCAACTGATTTCCTGATCCATTTGAAAATTCAAATTTCACAATATAAATACTAATATGCAATTTTCCCACATGCTTTGCTGTGTGCATTTTTGCCTAATAGAACATTGGTCTCAAACTCAATATTTTTGGCCCAATTTTCACAAATAATGTATTAATATTCACTAATATTTGTATTTATTAATTCTAATATACATCTTTGCATACACAATGTTTAACTGAAGAATTGCATCAAAAGTTTGGACAACTTTTGAATTACCCCCTTTTAAATCAAAATTACACTTTTCTCCCAGAGACAGACAGTCATAAAGACATGAAGGTAGTAACAGCTGTTGGACAGAGAAAAATCCTAGTGGGTTCAAAGAAATGCTAATATGTTCCCCCCAGGGCAGTTTGAAAAAAATGTGCTATTTATATTAGTCCAATTTTAATCCACACTGACTTGTTCATATTATTCCCTTTGCTAATTAAATTGTAGTCATAATGAAGCTAAATTATAATATGAACCAATTAATCTGCATATCTCAATTAAAGCAAAAATATCAGCCACATTTCCCTCTTTTCAATCCTAATCTGGCTATTAGGTTAGCTGATACCGCTTATTGACATTTTAATTAAATATTTAATGAATTATACTGTTTGAAACAGACATTTTATCTTCTAGTTTTGCTTTGTTAAACACATTATTATTCACTAATCTACATGGATATCTTTATTCATTTATTTGTTCAGACAATGTTTGCATACAGGTGTTTTGAATTTATTTTTTAAAAATTCTCTTTCAATCCTTGCTTTTTATTCTGGCCATTCATTTTTCAAATCTATTTGTTGCATTTTTCTTTAAGATTCATGCACAAAGTAAAGATAAAGTCTAGCAGTGATATTTTAACTTTGTCTTTGATGTTCTCAGTAAGAACAGTAGTAGCTAGCTTAAGGCTCAGAAACTAATTCCTTTACTAATGGTCAGCAAAGATTTTTTTTTTCTTTATCTACAATTTACCAGGGTAAAATTCACATTCTTCTGTCTATCATTATGGTAATTAGGCTAGAAACTGGGAGACTCTTGAGTTCTAGTCCCACCTTAGCCACAAAAACCAACTGGGTAATTTTGGGCCTGTCACTCTCTCTCAGGCCACCCAGTTTATTGTGGGGACAATAGGAGGATAGAGAAGTATTACATATGTTAGCAATCTTGAATTACTTAAAAAATAATAAAGGTGAAATATAAATTAAAATAAACAAATAAATTACATTATTGTCAATGTTGTTGCTGTTCTTGTGGTTGGTCACAGTCAACCAGATATTTAGACTGAATTTTACATTTTTATCCATCTACTGAGTCCTTCCCAAGTACCAAGGATAAGCAGATGTTGTAATAAACTGTTCCAAGTAAAGCTGCTTTTTCGAATTGACTGATGGTGATTTTGTCAAATGATGCAATTGAACTGATGATATTCAAGTGTCCCCCAGATGTTATAGAATTGCACCCAAGGAACCTATTACTATTGGTAATATTTTTGCTTTCTTTTACCAAAGTTGTTCTACTTCTATTTGTACGTCTTTATATTTTTGTAATTTTCTCCAGTTGTTTCTCTTCTATTCTGTTGTTTCCAGCTATTGCAGTGTCCACTTGGTACTACACCAGTTAGCAATTTGAAATTTGTTGGTGAGCAGGTAATTGGCTTGTGGTTGCCTAATGTTGCCTTTTTTGTTGGCTGTTATTATTATGATGCTTGGTCACATAGTCAGCCAGATATTGAGATTGGATTTGGCATTTTTATCCATTTATCAAGCCCTTCCCAAGAACCGAGTTGGTATTTGATGGTGTTAGATGTATCATTGCCGAATGCAAGCTGTCATTATGTCTTTGTTTTCGGTCCTTTTATATTTGTGATATGTAAACAACTTTTCTTCCAGGAGTTCTGTAACTGTTGGCCCTAGGTGCTCTTCAGTATGGATTTCTCTAAATTACATCTCACCCTTTTGTTTATGGGGGAGGAGCTCTTTGTCTGGCTCCTCTTAGACCAATATGGTTGAATTTCTGGCATAGCTCTCATCAGTGGTGGGATTCAAATAATTTAATAACCAGTTCTCTGCCCTAATGACCAGCTGGATGGCTGTGGCCAGGGTGGGCGGGACAGAACTTGACCTCCTGCAGCACTCTGCCAGTCAAAACGGGGTTAATTACAAAAGGTGGGCTTTGCTTTATGACATCCAGATCCAGAGAGCAAGGGATGTGAACCAGGGATGGGTTCTACTTACCTTTACTACCGGTTCGCATTGTGCCCGTGCATGTGTCCGCATGCACAGATCAGTTTTGATGACAGTCGGGTCAGTGGACGGAGCCTCCTGCTGGTTTTACTATCGTTTCTATAGAACTGGTCCAAACTGGGGGGCAACCCACTGGTGTGAACTGCAGAGAAAATACACTTTTGTTTGATTATGAAGAAATATCCCCAAAGTCAGATGTACAGTAAATGTAGACTGACTTTTAGCTACACACCTCCCCAGAAAACAGTAAATTTTGAAGCTCCAGGTAAAGTGGATTCACCAATCAAAACACTTTTTGTGAAGCAACTGATCAACACTGACAGGGTAAGTCACTAGCAGCAGTGAAATGCACTTACCTTAGCTACCGGTTCAGAAATGTGAACATGTACGCCTCTTCTGCGCATGCACAGAGCATTCTGCACATGCGCAGAGGGTAGAAAATGGGACATAATGACGGCCTGGCAGATAGGTGGAGTCTCCCACCGCCAGTTCTATCAGTTCACGTGAGCTGGATAGATCCAGAAAATCTGGACAAGAAGGAAAACCAAAAAAGAATGACTTCCAACTTTCTTTGGTACAAATATAAGTTAAAAATATATCAAACTCTTACTCTAAGATTAACATTTGTCTACATTATTTCCATAATCCCATATCTAATCATCTAAACTCCAGATTAACTTTTAATTTCAGTTTCTCACAAAAAGTCCAGTAATAGTAATAGTTATTGCTTTAATCATTATTTATTAAGGAAACCACAGCTAATTTATTTAATTGCACAAAAACTCTAAATAAAACAGGAATAGAAAATCCTAAATTTTGGTCTAGACCCATGCTTCTCAATTTTGTCAACTTTAAGGTGCATGGACTTCAATTCCCAGAATTCCCCAGGCAGCATGAATTTCGTCCATCTTAAACTTGCCAAGACTGAAAAACGCTGATCTACAGATAGGGATTTTTCCATTCTTCTTTTACTGGTTCCTACTTACTTATGAGAAATCATAATGCAAAATCCCCATTCCCAACTCATCCCACAGTAATGATCATGCAAAATCCCCATTCCCAACTCACCCTAGAGCAGGGCTTTTGGGCCTGGAAGGCCTCCTGCACCACCCTGGAAGCCAAAACAGGGTGTGTGCCGGGGGGGGGCATGTGATGCTCCCTCGTTCTCCGTTTTTGGGCCTGGAATGCCTCCTGCACCACCCTGGAAGCCAAAACAGGGTGTGGGGGGGGGGCTCCCTCGTTCTCCGTTTTTGGGCCTGGAATGCCTCCTGCACCAACCTGAAAGCCAAAATGGGCTGCAGGGGTAGCCATGTGATACACACACACACCCTGTGCCCTGTTTTGGGCACCAAGTTGGAAGTCAAAATGGGCCGCAGGGGGACTCCTGGGAGTGGGAGAGCAGGGTGGGCGGGGCCAGCCAGAGGTGAGATTAGCTGGTTCTCCGAACTGGGCAAAAAGTTAACAACCAGTTCACCCGAACCGCTGCAAACTGGCTGAAGCCCACCTCTGGCTCTCATCCTCCTCAGAGAATGCAAGCTCCACGACCAGTAGTGCTTCACTGGATGATGATGATGATGATCATGATTATGATGATGATGATTAAGCACAGCAAGCTCAGTACAGTAGCATGATCCATTCTCAGGCTCTGGGTTATTGTTTCATATATCAGATAGGACATTTATTTTGTTTCAAAAAAGAAAGGGGGAAAGAAATATAGTTAGGCAGTAAGTTATAAATTTCCATTTTAGGATGTTGTACTAACAATACATCATATCTGGCTCTGTTCAACATTCCACAAGTGCACATTTGAACAGATGTGAAGTGAGGCCTATATATTTTAAATTTAAACTTACTATATTAGCAGGCTGACCTTTCTTTTTTCTTTCCAGCTATAATCCGGTTCTTATCTTCCTTATAAATATATAAACCCCGTGTCATGCTGAAATGAAAGCATATAGCAAGAACAACTAATCTCTACTCTTGCAAGAGAAAACAAAAAACAGGTTCTAGACACTGCTAAATAGGAAAAGAATTATATTCCTTAGTCAATTATCCATAGCTGTAGATTCTAGTTCCAATACTGCAGTTTCCTTCCTCTGATTTCTAGCCTACTCTTTCCCAAGGGTTCAGGGACATGCTGTAGGGCAGTGATGCTCCACTGGCCTCCATCTCTGCTGCACTGCCATTATAAATCTATCCCAATTGTACCTCCAGCTGTCCAATTGTTTTCATGGAAACCTAGGGTGGAACATTGGCAAGGCCCAGGGATACCTTGGAGAAGAGAAAAGTGGGAACACTTTAGTGAACATTTCCAGAACTGAACAAGGCACTTGAAAGTGATGTAATTTGTGCAGTTCTACCATAACAACAACAACAATAACAACAACGGATCAGAGTATTAAAGGAAGCTTGAAGAGTACAACTGCATAGAACCATTTCCTAAATAACCAGAACAGGAAAAAAAGAACTTCCAGCAAGCTAGAAAAAGACTACTTTCACTGTCTTTATTTATTTTTATTTACATATTCAATTTAACCCTGAGAATGCCTAGAGAGAGGAATGGTCCAAGGTACCTTCTTCTGGCCTGACCATTCATGATACCTCTACTAAATCACCTGATCTGCCTCACTTTGTCTGGTCAAAATTGAACTTAGGTGTGATACTGGAAGAAGTGCCTCTGCTCTGTATCAGTGAAGATGGGAAGATTCCCCTTGTTGTAATTGTAGTCCTGATATACAAACTATTAAACATATTAATCAAAATTGCCCACAATGTGCATTATTTGGTTCCACAGAAGATCTGCAGGAAGCAATGCAAGAGGCGATTGCCTGGCTAGCTGAATTGGACATGCAGTTATGAGGCCACTGTCATACCCCCACAGAAGTTTTACTTATAATTACATGAAATGTGTATATATGTTTACTTCTCTTCTGTTGTGTTCTTATCACACACGAAATAATAATAAATAATAACTGCTCATGTCATCATCCAAAGTGACTCAGGCTTTAGATTACATGATCCAACTGATTATCCAGAGAACCATAGGTGACTCTCTTAAGGGGGAGAGGCCAGTCTATATCTCCTTATATATTTCATGTATATATCCTGTATCTGCAATTCTTATCTATGTGCACATGACACTGCAACTCAGGTAAGGTAAAGGTAAAGGTTCCCCTCGCACATACGTGCTAGTCATTGCCGACTCTAGGGGGTGGTGCTCATCTCCGTTTCAAAGCCAAAGAACCAGCGCTGTCCGAAGACGTCTCCATGGTCATGACTCAACGCCAAAGGCGCACAGAACGCTGTTACCTTCCCACCAAAGGTGGTCCCTATTTTTGCTACTTGCATTTTTACATGCTTTCGAAACTGCTAGGTTGGCAGAAGCTGGGACAAATAACAGGAGCTCACCCCATTACACGGCAGCACTAGGGATTCAAACCGCTGAGCTGCCAACCTTTCGATCAACAAGCTCAACGTCCTAGCTCCTGAGCCACCGTGTCCCTCCACAACTCAAGTAGAAAAGGACAAACTTGTAATGACTATCATTAAGTGGTGTACCTTATGATTCTTGATGAATGTATCTTTTCTTTTATGTACACGGAGAGCGTATGCGTCAAGACAAATTCCTTGTGGGTCCAATCACACTTGGCCAATAAAGAATTCTAGTCTATTGTATTGTATTTTGTTGCTCATGCACATTTTTTTCAGGTTGGTGTCACCATGGTTAGTAAGAGATGCCAATTGCTATCTTCTTGGCCATGGTCTAAATTGCATTTACATCAGCCAAGTGTAGGCAGTGAGCTGACTTGTAAGCAGGTTTAACTTTATTTTTTTTCTATATGTCTTTTATTCTTATTGCAAAAGAAAACAACGGCTATGAATGGTTACAAGAGGAAATGAAATCCATTTTAAATGATGAAAAAGGATTTCCATTGCTGGGAAGAATCCAGTCATTTGGTTTTGCTCAGAAAGCAATGGGCTTTCTGTAAAAAAAAAATGTAAAAGACCAGACTGAGAATCAATGGGCAGAATGTAGCTAAAGGACAGCAATATGCAAGAGTTTATCTTGTGCCACGTTACATGTTTCATATTGCCAGACAGAAATGTTTGTCTCATCCCTATAAACCAAAATATGGGCCTCTCTTTTTCACTGTTTTTTTTTTAAATAAATTTTGCTCTGAACATCTGATCTCATGGGCACACAAAGAATATTTTCCCTCTTTGATCTTTATCTTTGAACTTTTCCTATGACTCATACTTGGAGAGCTGGTGTGCTATAGATTAAACACCATAGCCCATTCCTCTGCATTATTTAAAAATGCTGAGTTGGGATATTTGATGTTCTGCATAATAACTTATGCCCTACATAATCATCCACTTTTAAATCATATTATTTTTCTGAATTCTCTGCCATGATATAATTATAAATGTTTAGCTTTACAATACTTTGAATTTTAAAACAGGGTAAATTCCAGATGAAAATTAGGGGTTGCATTTAGTGCTATCTCAAAAACAAAATAGCCTTCATTTTAAAAAATTCTAATTTCTTCTTTCTATGACTGTCTCCTGACCTACTACCCTGTGACTGGAAACCTTTGGCAACAGCATGAAAAAAGTAGAGAATGCCTGATGGAAGACTCATCCAAATCATTATCTCACACCATTCCTTAGTGGAATGTTGAAAAATCAGCTATTACTTGCAGAATATTTCCCTCAGGACATTTACAGGGAGAGGTTACTTAAAAAGTAAAGAGGTTTGGAAATGTTTTCTTATTCTAGGGTGTCATTTTTTTCATGGAAAGTCTTCTACATTTGCTTGCAAGTAGGAGGCTGAGTCATTGGTACTCTCCTGTTTAATCCCTAATTCATACCTAAATCCATCTGGTCTATTTATCCATTTTTCTCCCTTCTTCCAAACTTTGCCTTTCACAAAGAGACAGGAGTTTGTCAGGTCTGCTGGTTAGAGAGACTTCAGTGACCAGAGCTAATTCCAAGCTATTGATCTTCCACTTCTGTTTCTATGGTATGTCTATGTTTATTTAATTGTTAAAAGAACTTGTATGGCCACTCTGTAGGAGATAGAGGCCAAGCTAACCCTGAGGGAGGGGTCAAATGTGTCATCAGTCACCTACCTTGAATTCCATTGACTTTTATCTACCACTAATTTGCTTTGACTGTTAATAGTTCAGATCTTGAAGACAGCTTAAGTTTGCAATAAACCTTCATATTTCTTTGAACTACCTGAGTTTCTCAATTTCCATGCATGACACACTCAACTTGAACAATGTGTTTCTGGGCAGCTTACCAAGAAATTGGGAAATTTTGGTTCCGCAGCTCTTACTATAGGTAGTCCTCAACTTACAACAATTCATTTAGTGACCATTCAAAGTTACAACAGCACTGAAAAAAGTGACCTATGAACGTTTTTTACATTTACGATTGTTGCAGCATCCCCATGGTCATGTGCTCAAAATTCAGATGCTTGTCAACTGATTCATATTTATGATGGTTGAAGTTTCCCAGAGTCATGTGATCACCTTTTGCAACCTACTGACAAGCAAAATCAATGGGGAAGCCAGATTCACTTAATAACTTAGTTACTAACTTAACAACTGTAGTGATTCATTTAACATCTGTGACAAGAAAGGTCGTAAAACAGGGCAAAACTCACTTAACAAATATCTCACTTAGCAACATAAATTTGAGGCTCAATTGTGGTCATAAGTCATGGACTACCTGTATTAGCACATTTTTCTAACTTTTAATAATAATCTTCCTTTCTATATTTTATATCCATGATCCCATGACCTGCAGTCTAGAATAGTAGAGTATGGATTTTGACTTTCTACATTACATCCTTTCAGATTTTTGAAGAGGCCTATATATCCGTCTCACTCTTTGGTGCAGAGAGCCAGTTTGGTGCAGTGTTAACTACTAGGCTAGGAACCTGGAGACTGTGAATTCTAGCCCCATATAAGCCATAAAAGCCAGTTGGGCAAGTCTCTTACAGCCCAAGTTATCTCACAGTATTGTTGTAAGAGGGGGAAAAGGAGGAGGAACATATATTGAATATGTTCACCACCTTGAGTTATTTATAAAAATAGTAAAGGTTCTGAGCATCTGAGTTCATAGTAAATAAATTTTCATAATAAATAAATACTCAGCTCCATGAATTCCTCTATATAGGACATTTCTAATCCTTCGATCATCCTCACTAGCCTTTTCTGAACTTGTTTCAGTTTCGCTGAATAATACTGAATAAGGTTATGTGAAGAAAAGCACAAAATTTGCTTTCCACTAGCCATCTGGCACGCCATCAGTTCCCCAGAACTCATGTATTTTTATGGATCTCTTCTCTCCCTACTCCTCCATATTTTTTTTATTCCATTTTTCACTGGAAAGGTCTTCAAAGCAGAACTTTTTACCTAGTTATATCAGGGGTGGGCTGCTGGGAGTTTGCAGGGGTTCAGGAGAACCTCTAGTTAACATTCTGTGCAGTTCGGAGAACCCCCACTCCTGGCTGGCCCCACCAACCCTGCCCTACCCCTCCCAGGAGTCCAGGTAAGTAGGGGAATGCGCAGAGGCTCAGGAAAGGTGAAAAACTGGCCTACCGGAAGTTTGGGAAGGGCGGAAATGGGCCTGTTTCCAGCCTCCAGATGGCCTCCAGAGCTTGGGGAGGCCATTTTTGCTTTCTGGGGGCTCGGATAAAGTCTCCAGAGCCTGGGGAAGGCAAAAATGCCTCCTCCGCGTGGTACAGGAGGCCGACTAGGACACGCCCACCATGGACACGCCCATCCAGCAACTGGGCAGAGAAGCCCTTGCTAAAAATTTTGAAGCCGAGTTATATCTATTTCTATTTTAAAAATATCACTACCCTGGAGTTTTATTTGTAAGCGTAGGTAACCACAGAAGTATATGTTTTATTTATCGCCTCATAGTGAGATTTCCATGTAAAAACAAATGCGTAAAGTTGCCTCAAACTATCATCCATTATAATTCCGTATGATGTAAGAGGAATTCATTACTGAGTTGTTCAGCTGCCTAAAAAAAATCACACCCTTTCCAGCGATGTTGAACAGCTATTTGACCTTAACACTTATTCCTATAACTTTATGGTAGTCATTGTGCAAAGTTTTGTTTGGTTTGTCTTGGCTTATTTTATCATGCAATCTAAATGAAACATCCATATATAAACAAACAGGCACATTATGAATGGTTAAAAATTGCATTCTTGTAAGAACATCCTTTATTTTGAAATCCAGCTTGTGGAAACTTTTTGTTTTCCTACCAGCTGTGGTGTTTTGTCTCTAGAGGAGCACAGATGACATATGAACATTCAGCACTATTGTGCTTAGAGACTCCCAAACAACCCCACCAAATCCTGTATGATAAATTTCCCCCTGATTAGTTAAACAGATAATGTAATGGGCAACGGAAGGAGGCTTTGTTGACACAGAGTCTCTTGAGATACCAATTGTGTTTTCATTGAGTCTTTCAGCATCCAGCAGTTGGATCAACACAATGAGAGAAAACTCAGTGCAAGTTATTCATTTCCAGTTCTATTCTGTCTTTTTTTTTTCTTCTACTCTTTCTCTAATCCCTTCCCCTTCTTGCTTGGGTCTTTCTGTACTTTGGTTTTCATTAAATGCCAGATAAAAACCAGTCATGTGGAACCAAGAGTGAGCACAGCCTTTGAAGAAAAGAATATGAAAATATTGTTCGATCCAAACACAATAGACCGTTTAAAGGCTCTAATCCATAAAGTCAGTGCTCTGTATTAAGGATGAAAGAAACAAACAATGGTATGCAATATTATGTATATGTGTATTAAAAAGTTATTTTTACTTCAGTTTTGCCATTGCGGCTTCACACAGCATGCATCTATCCAAAAATTTTATTAAAATTTTATTATAGGTGTTTTTCCACAGTGTTCCTCTATGAATGTGCCCAACTCAGGCTTCATACTTAACATATGGAGTAGACTAGAGGAAGATCAAAATAAGGGTTCCCGGGTGACAGAACAGATTGTAACACTTCAACAAACAAATGTAAGCCCAAGTCATTTTTTTTATTTGCATTTATATCCCGCCTTTCTCTGAAGACTCAGGGCGGCTTACACTATGTTAACCAATAGTCTTCATCCATTTGTATATTATATACAAAGTCAACTTATTGCCCCCAACAATCTGGGTCCTCATTTTACCTACCTTATAAAGGATGGAAGGCTGAGTCAACCTTGGGCCTGGTGGGACTTGAACCTGCAGTAATTGCAAGCAGCTGTGTTAATAACAGACTGTCTTAGCAGTTTGAGCCACCAGAGGCCCTTTGAACGTAATTCTCAGCTGTTACAATAAAATAGATTTTTTTGGGACTAATTGTGTATTGTAATGACTCAGTAAGCCTAGGTCACAACAAGATGATAGAGACAGATGGCATAAGTACCATAAGTTCCACTACCGGTTCTCCAGAACTGGTCAGAACCTGCTAAAACCCACCTCTGTTTCATGCCAGTACTGATGCAATAAAGAGGATGACCATGACAAAGAGAAGAAACAACTACCAAGGCAAGCAGCAGATGAACATTGCTTAAGCCCAGACTAGGGGCTATAAAAACATTTCAGACAGATTCCCACCCCCGCCCCCAATCCCCCAGAATATAAAACAGGGAAGATGAGACACACAATCAGACTTGCAAGATTCTGATACTAATAAAAATAATTTTGGACAATTTTCTGTTTTGTCTGGTAGAGCCTAACACATACTGCTTCAGCTTTCTATTTTAAAACAGTACAAAAACCCATGATCCAAGGATCTAGAACTGAACTGTTTATTTATCTAGCTCTAAGATTTATCAGGATATAATACTAAAAGTAAGTGGTTGGGCCCCTTGAATGCATTCCAATGATTTTATGTAATTGACACAGTTTTTTTTTCAGTGAAATATTTCCGAATATCGAAGAGTCGACTATGGAATTATTCTTAATTCAAAATAATGCTTACAGGAAGAAACCCTAGGACCTCCAATGAAAATTTTCACAGCAGTTGATTTTTATGTCAAGGAAGGTTTATGACAATAGAGAAGAAACAATATGTTGGTCTGTTTCTTCATCATCATTCATCATTCTAGCCGTTGTCTATCCACTCCAGGATGAAGGCCTCTTCCACATGTTTCCAACCAATATGGTCTCAAGCTTTCTTTTGTCAATTGGACCCACAATACTTGCTGATGTCATCACTCCATCTCTCTTTTGTGGATGCTTTTTATCAAGTGGAATCTGCTCTATGACTGCCTTAGTCCACCTGCCATCTGTTCTTGCTATGTAATGAGACCATTTCCATTTCAATTCTTTTACTCTTTTGATGGTATCTTGTAAATCTCTTCTTGCCTCCAGTTTGCCTTTTCTGTGCAATATAAGAAAAACAACAAAACAAAAAACAAATCTCATTTCAAGACAAAATAGGATGGACCAATCTCTGCCCAAAATAATTTCAATGTAGCTACATGAAGCTGTTTTAGAATCAGAGTCAACCGAACTATAATCACTGTCTTGACAACAAAACCTGAAGAGAAATACTTCTTTCAGCTGTAGTTCTTGATTTAACTGTGAAAACCTTCTGGCCTGGACCCTGTATACTTTAAGACAGTGTCTTCATCCATTTGTATATTATATACAAAGTCAACTTATTGCCCCCAACAATCTGGGTCCTCATTTTACCTACCTTATAAAGGATGGAAGGCTGAGTCAACCTTGGGCCTGGTGGGACTTGAACCTGCAGTAATTGCAAGCAGCTGTGTTAATAACAGACTGTCTTAGCAGTTTGAGCCACCAGAGGCACTTTGAACGTAATTCTCAGCTGTTACAGTAAAATAGATTTTTTTTGGGACTAATTGTGTATTGTAATGACTCAGTAAGCCTAGGTCACAACAAGATGACAGAGACAGATGGCATAAGTACCATAAGTTCCGCTACCGGTTCTCCAGAACTGGTCAGAACCTGCTAAAACCCACCTCTGTTTCATGCCAGTACTGATGCAATAAAGAGGGTGACCATGACAAAGAGAAGGAACAACTACCAAGGCAAGCAGCAGATGAACATTGCTTAAGCCCAGACTGGGGGCTATAAAAACATTTCAGACAGATTCCCACCCCCGCCCCCAATCCCCCAGAATATAAAACAGGGAAGATGAGACACACAATCAGACTTGCAAGATTCTGATACTAATAAAAATAATTTTGGGCAATTTTCTGTTTTGTCTGGTAGATTATTATAGCAATTGCAGGTGAACAATAAAGGGCTTATGCTACCATGCTTTAAGCTTTGTTTTTGTTTTGTTTTTCATTTTATGGAAACAGACCTGTTCACTCATAAATAAAAAGAGCTTCTCATCCAGAATTCTATTGTTCCCATGTGCTGAATCTGCTTAAGCATATGTCAGAAGGATGAGTTGCTAGTAAGGTTTGCTTTATTCCAAGGCCAAAGAAATATAAAGTGAATCATTCGTTCAGAAGATCCTTCTCTACAAGTTGGCATGATAAATGAAAGATAAAATGCATGTGTATCACACTTTTTTAGATTCACCAGTGGTTGCTGTACTTCCACAGCTTACACAAGCATGCTGTTCCTGAACAAAAATAAAATATTTCTATTCTGCCAAATGATGCCAAAAGGAGATTCAAGGCAGTCAACTACCACTGCTAACATATAATGTAAAAGCACACTGTAATAAAAAAAAATTAAAATAAAGCGTCATTTCAACTTTGAAAAGTAGAGATGGTGGTAATGAATCTGGCAGATTTCAAAAGCAGTCTAGAGACTGCCATTGAGAAGTCCTTGTCTTACGTCCTCATCTGGAACACTACAGACAGTGAAGAGTAATCTAGCAAGTCATCCAGTAAGCCTTCTCCAATGAGCAATTCCAAAATTATTAAGATCTAAATGTCAAATTCTGCACTTTGATTGGAGCCTGGGAAGAACTCTTAATCAGTTGTGTTGCCATAACTTTGATATTTAAAAAAACAATGTCAGAGTCAAAAAGATCAGCCAATAATTATCCAATGTGGGGTCAAACAATAGATCCAGAGGCTGTATCACTGCCTCTTTCCAGACAGGCAACAGCACACCATCTCCCAAGGTGTGTGACCTAGCTTCCTTTTACCTTCCTAGAGATGTCTATCAAGGAAGGTCAAGGATACCTGAACTTGAAAGTTCATGTGGCATAGCTACTATATACCACAGTAAACCCTGTCTATGAAGGCAATAGTCAATAAATATTATCTGTTCATCATTGGTAACAAGATGTATGTTTGAACCTGAACTTTTGCCAGTATTTGGTTGGATTCTATCTTCATCTTTTGGTAACATCATCCTATGTATCTTCTATGCCACTTTATTTCATTAAATTGAATAAACTTGGTAATCAGAGAAAGGATATTCAGTTGCAATCCCATCAAGTGCTTCAGTTGTCTCCCCTTTCAAGTCAACCAAGACTTTAACAGAATTTCCCAACAAGGACTCAGAATTTCTCCAAATATCTTCAGGAAAACAAGTAGGAAACCCTACAGAAGCCTGAGCAAAGCAATCAAACAGGTCCATCCTAGAGGTTAAAGATACTGGTTAGCTCTGGAGCAATCAGAAAGTAATTTGTCCATTATACCCGAAGATGTCATCACATCCTTTCTGAGACAAATAAGAGACCCAGCCTATGATTTCCCATGTAGGAATCACTTTTAATAACCTTGGGCAAGTACATGGTTGTCATGGTGGTCATGAACACATAAATTACCTCTAATCCTCCCCAAAAACAAACAAGTAGGGGTCCTCCAGCACCACATATCCCCATTCAATTATTTTTTTCAAGGCTAAACCTATTTAGCTCTTCTAAGTTATTTCATAAACCTAGTCACTGATCATACTGCCTTTCAGTGGACCTTTTAAAATTTCTCTGCATCCTTTGTAAAGTAGTGTCCCAAGAACTGGACACAGTCCTAAGAGGGAGGCGATGGGTAGTAGGAATGATGAGAAGATTAATAGTAACGCAGACTTAGTAATTAGTTTGACAGTGCTGAGGGGATTATTTGTTTAGCTGAGTGATGGCGTTGGGGGGGGGACTGTTCTTGTGTCTAGTTGTTCTGGTGTGCTCGATAGCATCATTTTGAGGGTAGGAATTGAAACAGTTTATGTCCAGGATGTGAGGTGTCTGTAAATATTTTCACAGCCCTCTTTTTGACTCATGCAGTATACAGGTCCTCAATGGAAGGCAGGCTGGTAGAAACTTTTGAAGCAACTATTATGCATTTAATTGTCAATGCTATCCAGCCCACACTTAACTAGCTTGCTAATCTGTCATGGGAAATGTTTTCTATTGTTTTCATAATTCACAATGTAGTAATGCCTACAGCTACTAGGAAATTACCAGCTGAAGAAAAATAAGTTTCATTGGTAAAATTTATTATTGACAAATCCTTGCTGATTTCTGATAATTTTCAAAAACCTTGCAAATCAGTCTTTATATAATTCGGTCTTCTTAGGCATTGACATGAAACTGAATGACCTGTAGTTTTCCAGATATTGCTATTTCCTCTTTTTAAAGATTGGGCAACATTTGCTGTCTTCCAGGTATCTTCCACTTTACCAGTTCTTCTGGCCCTGAATATTTAAATTATTTCAAACAGTTGCTTTTTGGTCATGCTTCTATCAAACTTCAACCTTGCCCCTTCATCCTACTTTTCACAATCTTAAAGCATACTAATTTTTGCTGTCAAAAACTGCAGCAAACTAGCAGTGGAATAGCTCTGCTTTTCCTTTGTTATCTCCTAATAGAGTTGTAGTAAGCATAGCAAGAAATGTTTTCTCCTGAAAAGCTACCAACTAAAGTGAATGAACCAACTAAAGTGCAGAAGAAAACTTCTAGTCACAGCTGCAAGTTCATTATCCTGGAAGAAAGTCAGCACCTGGAACTGTCCCAGGTTATGAATTTCTGATTTCATGAAGTACATCCTACCTCAAAAAGAAGGGATAGTCTAAAATTCAAGCCAGAATTTGTATCAGCATTTCTTCCTTTATTATTTCCTCTCGGCACATGCTGGTTAAAGTAAATATGTATGTATAAGGCAGTGCAGCACAAATTGGTGGGAGGAGGGGGTTCCTTCAGCTCAGACCAATACTGTAGCTATAAGGCTCACAGGGACACGGTATTTAGTAAGAGACTTTTATAACAGATACTAACACCAGCAGCCCAAACTGTAAGACTCAAACCAGATACATAACAATCTTATATGCATAATTACCTATGCGCTATAATCATAATAGACCCATCTGGTATCAGTTGCTTCTGATCTTGCCTGATCTAGCCCGTGATTTATGTAGTTCTACTAGAAGTAGATCATAATTGTCAATAGAAGTGTCAATAGAAGTGTGAAGAACCAAGAAAACTGAGGGATCATTACATGAAACCCAGATTAAGGAATAAATAAAAGTCAGACTTCCTGTTTTTTTAAAAAAAAATGTTCGCCCAATCTCTAGAATGGAGAAAAATGCATATTGTTTGGTTGACTTTTGTCTAGGAAGCAAATAATAAGAGGTTTTGTGGAAATGTATACAAAAAGATAGCATCGAAATGAATGCATCTTGAAAATGTATGGGTAATAATTTATGGTTAAATATGATTCACATGGTATTGACCCAAAGATCCTTTTCCAAAAGCAACTGGACTTTCTTGAGGTTTTTTTTCCTTGAAAACATTTTGCTTCTCATCCAAGAACCTTCTTCAATTTGTTTCTTCAGTTTTTCCTTTTTCAAGGAAAAAAACCAAGAAAGTCCAGTTGTCTTCTGAAAAGCACTGTCGGGATTTCAAGTAACACCCCCAACAAAATAACACTCCGAGACTTGAAGTTCCTCAAAGTTCCATTTTATTAGAGATGTCATATTGGCACATCTGGGAAAACCCAAATCTGAAAGTTTCCAGGTTTTCCCCACCCAAAGGAAAGTTTGAATCCCTACCCAATGCCCATAAGTCCATCATATGGTCCAATCAAAGCACCGTCCCAACTGGAGATGCCTCCCAGTTCCAGCCTTCCAGGTGCAGGGCAAGATGTCTTTGACTCTCTGAGAAAGTTATTATGACTACATATCACCCTGGCTCCACACAATTCCCCCCTCCCAGTTTCCCACAGTAGTAAATGTGGCAGGCCTGAAGATCCAACGAAAAAGATGGCTTCCAGGCCTGACAACCACTTTTGGGACAACCATGACCTGAATGTTTGAGAATCTCCACAGACACATAATATAGAGTTTGAAGCATATCACAATATATTGGTAATTTTATGTATGCATATTTTGAAGTCGTGCCAAATGGGAGACAACTTCTATTTAGAGTCTATGGTATATCAGAATTTATATTCTTTCATCATATCATTTGAAAGAGCTTTAGGAGGCTACAATGTTTCTTCTTTTATAATCATCCATTATTTTAAACTCAGTGGTTTAATGGAAGGTACTTCTTGACGCAATTTCAGAGGCCTGGAGGGTTTTGTTCTCAGAGGTACTTTTCCCAAATCATTAAGTGATTCGTATGTGATCAGCGTTGAATTTATTGGAATAAATTTGGAAAACTAGTTTGGAAAACTTGGAAGGTCTTGGATCAATGACAGATCCTTACATTCAGATTTCAGATCACATTATCTGGCTGAATCTATAACATTGGTTTCAAAAGACTGTGTACAGTAGACAGACATGAAGAACTGAGTTGTCAGTTGTTAAAATTGGCTTGGCTCTCTTAAATATAGGGGAGCTCATATTTTCCTGGCATTATTGCAAAAGAAAAGAATGCTTTTAATGTTTTGCATCAGTGACCTTCACCAGGCACTTGAGAAGTGCTAATAAATCAAAAGGAGCCACTTAATTTCAGCATTTTTGGGTGTCCTATGAAATACTAAGCAAATGATAGGACTGAAAGAATGAAAATGTTGTTTCACTAAAATATAGCCTACTGTTCAAAGGGGCAAAGAAGAGGCTTAATATTAAGATATTATGGTGTAACTGTTCTCTCTTGTAACAATATCCTATGAAATAGAAAGCTAAGCCATCATTGTTAGCTTTGGCATGAGGCCAAGAGGACAGCAAATTTTCAAAGATTGATGTTAATTGGTACAAGAAGAAGTAATGTATTAAGAAACATTAAACTACATAGACATCAAATATCAGACCCACTGGCATAAACTCTTATATAAATATTGCACTAAATAATCAGTTTTAATTTTTTTGAGAAGCCTAATACTGTCAGGGTAATAAAAAAAGTAGTAGTTAGTTTTACATATTCTTGTGTTTGGTGCCTTTTTATCTACCACATTTCTCATTCCCCTTTTTAAGAGCAAAGTTGCTATTCATTAAAATACCTACTCTCAACAGTTTCTTTTAATAGCAGCCCCTTCATAAAACATCATTTTGATCTCTTGTACCTCCCTTTCTATGTATGTTGATTGCTTTTTTCACACTGCCAATGAAATGTGGATTATCAAGGATCTAAAAAGTTGCTTCTTCGATTGGAACATAAAAGAGAAAAAAGAATCCAAGCCACTCTGGCACAACTTGCATTATTTTGGTAATCCTTTTGAGGTCAGTTTTGTAAATAGGGAGTAGTTTTAATTAAATAATCCATAATTAATAGTTCAGAAAAGTTTAAAAGATTTTTTTTTAATTATCTGAAACACTACCCTTTTAAAGGAACAGAAAATAAGAATAAGGTACAGATTTTATTTGAAAGAATGGAAGCAAAACAAGCGTGTGGAAACAGCTAAAGCTGAGGGAAAATACTCTTTGGACTCGTTCATCAGAATATGAATGGCTGTTGGCAAAGATAATTGATGGCACTTCCTGTTGTTTTCAAGTTCCAGTGACCACAGAGGTAGATTTTTCTTTGTGCCAATCTATTCTTCACCTGTTCTTTCAGGTCTCCCAGTGGTGCATTCATTTCCAGGTAACAGAGTCTATCCACCTTGCTGCTGGTAGTTCTCTTCTTTTTACCTCCACCTTTCCCAGCATTAGACCATTTTCCAGAGAGCTCAGTCTTTTCATAATGTGTCTAAAATAGGATAATTGGAGCTTCTTCATTTGCGCCTTGGGTTAGAACTTAGGGTTGGTCTGTTCTATAAAACTCTATTTCACACTTTACTTTGTATTTCCAAAGTAGTTTGCCAAACTATATTTGTTCATTATAATCTCACTGCTAAAATCAATTAACCAAATACAAAAATCAAGAACCACAGTGTTATGTTCGGGCAATGAAGAGGCAGGAGACGATACAAGTGACAACAGCTCTTTGGTTTATTGTGATCCCAGCAAAAACCAACAGGCAAAACCCCTCTTTAAATAGTATTTTGGCTGAGGCATCAGCCAATCAGCAACATGCAATTTCCCGCCCAAATTTCCCTCCTGAAATTCAAATACATTACACTCCTCCCCTCCCAGAACACATTGTACCATATTTACATAGTTTTTTTGCATAACATTAGCATGTTATTTTTCCACGTAGTCACGCAGGTAGACAGGGCGTCTCCCAACTCTTTCTGACCTGCGCAATTCATCCCCTGGGAGTGAGTCGAGCTGGTCGGAGGGACTGTTTGTTCCTCCCAGCTCCTCCTCTGAGCCATCCGGCCCTGGATTATTGGCAGAATCGTCCCTGCTGTCCTCTGGAGAAGCTGGTTGGCGTCGCTGGACTTCTTCAGACTCAGCTAAGTTCTCCGATCGCCTCGGGGTTGAGTTAGCTGTTGGTTCAAATATTGGGTAGTCAGGGTCTGGCTGTTTGGTTTCTGGATTGTTTTGTATTCTTTTTCATAAATGATCTATGTGGCGTCTCCACACTCTGCCATCCCCCATGTCCACTATGTATGACTTTGGGCCCATCACTCCTACAATTGTTCCCTTTAGCCACGCTGGGCCCTCACTATAGTTATGTGCCCATACCGGGTCACATGTTGTCATTGTTCTGGTCCTTCCCTTTGTGTTTTGGTACCCATCAGGGGAGTATGTTGGGTTTAACCAATCTAGGGGGCACCGGAGTCTTCTACCCATTAGTAACTCCAATGGGCTGCGGCCGGTGGTCACACAGGGAGTTCTATGTTGGATTGCCAGGAAGGTATCAATTTTGGATTGCCAATCTCCTGGGCTAATTCTAGATAGCGCTTCCTTGGCACTGCGTACAAAGCGTTCTGCAAGTCCGTTCGTTGCCGGGTGGAAGGGCGCCGAGAGGACATGTCGGATGCCCTCTTCTGCCAAGTACCCCTCAAACTGGGTGGCCGTGAATTGTGGGCCATTATCGGACACTAGAGTGTCAGGCAACCCGTGTGTCACAAATAGATGCCTCAATACTGTGATTACAGCTTCCGCTGTTGTGGTTTTCATGAGTAAAATTTCTAACCACTTCGAGTAGGCATCTACCACAATTAAGAAGGTCTGCCCATGGAACGGCCCGGCAAAATCTATATGGATCCTGGACCAAGGACCCTGGGGTTTCTCCCAATCCCTTATGGGGGCTGTTGGGGGTAGTGGCCTTGATTCTTGACATGCTTGGCATTTTCCTACCCTGTCGCTAATGTCTTTATCCATTTGTGGCCACCACACGTAACTTCTCGCTAGGCTCTTCATCCTCACAATCCCCGGGTGGCCCACATGCAATAGTTCCAACACATGCCCTCGTAATTTCTCCGGAATAACCACCCTATCCCCCCATAACAGACAACCCCCTTGTACCGACAGTTCCGAACGCTTTTTTGTAAATTCTTTGAAACGATCCCCCGGTGCAGTGGGCCATCCCCTCTGCACCCAACTGATCACAGTTCTTACGACAATGTCTTTGTAAGATGCCCTAATCACTTCCGTAGATGTGACTGAGCCAGAGTCCAAAGAGTCAATTAACAAGACGGGCATCCCTGGGGTCGGGTCTTCGATAGTCTCTGGCAACGGGCATCTACTTAAAGCATCCGCATGTCCCAAATCTTTGCCCGGTCGGTGAGACAGTTTGTACGAATATGTTGCCAGGAAAATAGTCCAACGGGTCAGCCTGGGTGATAATGCAACCGGTGTTGGACGGTCCCCCGCCAATAGTCCCAATAAAGGTCTGTGATCTGTGACTATTTCAAATTGCCGCCCAAACTGGTACTCGTGGAATTTTTTAACCCCAGAAACTATAGCCAGGGCTTCCCGGTCTAGTTGGCTATAGTTCCTTTCCGCTGCGGACATCGTGCTGGAGAAATCTGCGATAGGGGCTTCTGAACCATTCGGTAACCTGTGGCTGAGGACAGCCCCTAACCCGTAGGGTGATGCATCACAAACTAGTACTAATGGCAGCGTCCCATTGTACTGAATTGGAAGGCTATCGCTAGATAAGAGATTCTTAACGCCTTCAAATGCCTTAGCCTCAAACCTGCCCCAAGTCCAAACAGATTTTTTCGCTAGCAGTTTATGTAGTGGTTCGGCTACCGTTGCCTTATTTTTTAAAAATACCGCATAGAAGTTTACAAGCCCCAAGAATGCTTGTAATTCTGTTTTGTTTTTTGGGGTTGGGGCCTTTCTAATGGCTCACACTTTGCTCTCAGTTGGGTGGATGCCTTCCTTATCTATCCGGTAACCCAAGAATTCTACAGACTCAACTCCTATCTGGCATTTGTTGAGTTTAACCTTAAGTCCCGCAGACCTGAAAATGCCCAAAACCTTCCGTAATTTGACCCCTAATTCTTCCAAGTTTTCTGCCGATACCAGTACATCGTCGAAATATGGAACTACTCCCAGTAGACCCTGTAGGAGTCGTTCCATTAGGTTTTGGAATAACCCGGGGGCTACACTAACTTCAAACTGAAGTCGAGTGCATTTAAAAGCGCCCCAATGTGTGACAATCGTCTGCGCTTTGGCCGTTTCGCCGTCAACTGGTAATTGTTGGTAGGCTTGGGCCAGATCGAGTTTGGCAAAAACCTGTCCCTGTCCTAACGAGTGCAACAAATGTTGCACTACGGGAACGGGGTGAACACTCTTTTGCAATGCTTTTTTAAGCGTTGCCTTATAGTCAGCGCAAATCCAGACTGATCCGTCCGGCTTGACTGGGGTCATTATTGGTGTCTCCCATTTTGCATGGTCGACGGGGACTAGTATTCCCTGGCTTACTAATTTGTCTAGTTCCCTGTCAATCTTGGGTTTTAGGGTGAACAGGACCCTCCTAGCTTTTAATCTAATGGGAGCCACCTGGGGGTTCAAATTGAATGAAATGGGGGTCCCCACGTACTTGCCCAGGCAGTCTTGGAAAACGTCCTCGAATTCTCTCAACAATTCGTCCTTCAGGTTGACTCCGCTTCTGTGAACCCCGGTTACTTCCATTGCCAAGGTTCTGAACCAGTCCAGACCTAGCAAACTGGACAGGTTTCCATCTACGATGGTGATTGGCAGGGTTTTCTTGAATTGTCCATATTTCACTCTGACGGACTTGACCCCTTGAACAGGGATTCGGTTCCCCTGGTAGTCTTGCACTCTCAGCTTTTGGGGTTGCAGCTGGCATTTTGCGACGTCTGGCAGGTCCCTTGCAATTGTGTCCCAAGACATAATCGTGATTGATGAGCCGGTATCCACCTCCGTTTTACACTGCACTCCTTCGATGTGTGTCTCGGTGAATATTTTCTTCTCTAGCCGTGTCGATGCGTGGCCCACTCTCACAGTGGTCTGATTCAACTTCGCGCCCTTTTTGAACTGACCAATCCCTGGCCGCTTCGCGGATCCGGCGCCCTGTTGATTGGCCGGTTTGAATTTTGGGCGGGAAGGTTGAGAGGCTCGGCAGGCCTGAGCTATGTGTCCTTTCTTTTCACACTGCCGACAAATTGCGTCTTTGAACCTGCAATTCTGTCATTGGTGTTGGCCTCCGCAACTCACGCACTCATCCCGGTCACCTCTCTCCGGCCTCCCGGTGTGGAAGACCTCTTCCTCTTCTTCACCGTCCGATTTGGCCTGGATTTCTTCACTGTGGACTGGTGTTGCTTTTGCTGTGGCATTTGGCGTGTTCGGCTTTTGTAAGGTTTCCGCCGCTTTGGTGGACATCTCATGTGCCCTGGCCTCATCCAGGGCTATTGACAGGGTTAGGTTGCTTTTCGACAGCAGCCGCCTCTGTAGTCGGATGTCCCTGACCCCACAAATGAGTTGTTCTAATAAAGAGTCCTCCAAGTCTCTATATTCACAGTGGTTTGTGGCTTTCCTTAATGCAGCCATGTACAAGCTTATCGATTCGCCCTCTCGCTGAACTCTTTGCCTCAACTCAAACCGTTGTACAAACTTCGATGGCACCGGCGTGTAGTGTGCTCGTAGCATCGTCTGTAGCGTTTGCCATGGCACCGACTGTACCGGCGTTGGTTCCGACAGCGATTCGGCGGTATCGAAGACTTCTGGCCCACAGTGGCTCAGGAAGTAGGCTCGCTTCCGATTATCCGATACTCCTAGCAGTTTGTTAGCTTCAAGGAAACACTCGAAACGAGCCATGTACGACCCCCATTTCTCCTTGGCTGGGTCGAATGACGCTGGCGGCGTATAGCTAGACTTCGCTATGTATCCGCCCTTGATACTGGCTGGGTTTGAGGTTACGTTACTCCTTCAGCTCTTTTCCTAGTCTCACTGCCTTCAATATCCCACCTTCGTCGCCAATGTTATGTTCGGGCAATGAAGAGGCAGGAGACGATACAAGTGACAACAACTCTTTGGTTTATTGTGATCCCAGCAAAAACCAACAGGCAAAACCCCTCTTTAAATAGTATTTTGGCTGAGGCATCAGCCAATCAGCAACGTGCAATTTCCCGCCCAAATTTCCCTCCTGAAATTCAAATACATTACACACAGTATAACAGAAGTTTCCTAGTGTTAGATGTTAGTACCAAAAAAGAAATGAATTACCATAAATTGTAGCCTGCTTCCAGAATGAGAGACAACTAATTAAATGGCCTAATTTTAACTCCCATGTTTTGAATCATATGAGTACTGACATGGAAAATAATACCTTTGATCAGTATGTCTGAAGTATTATGTAGATCAGGAAGAAAGAAGAAAGGCATAGATTCTTCACTAGAACTCTGTGAAAGACTAAGCACAGGCCCAGATATTAGATCAATTGAAAAGCTGGACGAAGAATGTAATGGTTGTTGTAGGGAAAAATTAGAGAGCCACCTTGAACTCCAGCAGAAAATGCAGCATACTAATCTAATTAATAAATTCATGAATCTGGGAACCAGAAGGGGTTATTAATAAAAACACTGGATAAGTATTTGTTTGAAGTATTGTAGGGTTTCCTGCCTAAGCAGGGGGTTGGACTAGAAGACCTTCAAGGTTCCTTCCAACTCTGTTATTTTATTCTATTCTATTCTATTCTATTCTATTCTAAAAACATTGTATAAGATATGGGTCCTATAGTCAGTAGACAAAAGCTGAATCTGAAAGACTGCTTTTTTTCTAAAACAACTTTTTCAACCTAGTGTTCAATTACCATGCTGGCTGAGAATTTGGGGAATTATATTCTAACATTCCTGGAGATGTCAGCCTAAAAAGGCTGCTCTATAAAGTATAGTGGCTCATCGCACAGCTATGGAAATACAGCTGAGAGAAGGCTGTGGGAAGCTTTAAGAATAAATTGGTGGTTTGCAAGTGCAAATTTTTCCCTGTTACCTAAATTTAATGTTGGGAAACCAGAAAAGAGCAAATAATGGCCTTGATACTTAAATAAAATTAAATGCTGCATAAATAACTCCTCACCACTATCCCAAGATTTCTGGATCAACTTGTCATTACTGACCTCAACTGCAAAAATGGGCAATTTTATGGGAGAAAGGAGAACTCCAGAAAGGAAGTTGGAGGTTAACATTGATTCCAAAATAATTGAAGTAAGTAATCAGCTCAGAAAGAAATGGAGAGGGGAGGGGAGGGGAGGGGAGGGAAGGAGAGGAGACTCAAGCAAAGAATAATGTTAGAAGGCAGCATGTGGGTCCCTAACAACAATCTATTTATCCTTCAAAATTGACAGGTATCCTCCTTCAAGCAGCCCACGTGGAAAGGAGGAAAACAGGCTATGAGATTAAAGAGAAACTGAGCCAAGGAGTCTTCTATTTTGCTCAGCATTGTGAATGTTGATCCTTTCAGCTGCAGATGCAAGAAGTTGGCTACTGTAAGACAAGTAGGATCTAATGGTCCTTCTCCCTCAACAACCTTTCTCCCTCTGATCAGCATAAGCTGTAGCACAACTTCACAAGCAAAGTAAAGCATTTCACTTTTTTCCTTAGAACAAAGTTCCTGATAATAAAACAATCCTTTTGTTTTCCAAGACCTGCCACCGCAGAGCCACAATTAAATATAGAAATCAACTAGATCTGTTTTTGGAAACCAATATTTAGAGAAAAATAAATATTATTTTAATTCGCAATCAAATTTTTGCATTCATAATCCCATTAAGTGGAGAAGGGAAATGCACTACGTTGGTTACTGGAGCATGACTTGCCTGGGCCCATTGGAATGTATGGTGAGAAACTGATGTATCTCTAAAGGGCATTTTGCCACTTACTTGGAACTTCCTCTATGCAACTGTCTCACAGCTTGATTGCTGGTGAGTAATGCAGCTATCGTTAAGTTGCGCCAATAAAACCCCTATTTCAGACCACATTCTTCTACTTATGCCACATACAGGAAAAGCTGCATAATGAACTATTTTCCAAGTGGTTTTTCAGTACTTAAGATCATTTTGTTAAATCTATTTTTACGTGTCCCGGATTTTTTTTTTCCCAAGCTTCTTGTCTTTTTTTACCATATGTGAGGCTCAGAAAGAAAATCTCAGAGCTGACTTCAAACAGATTTCTTACAGTTAAAAAATTTAAAAACTTTATAGGTATGACATTCCATTTAACTGACTCTTCCAAACCTAGAAGGAAATGGCGCATATAAAAGTGGAAATATAGAGATCTTTCTATTCAACATTGTAAGACTCCTTATATCTTGTACCAGTAGGTGTAAGAGAGAAATTTTTGACTTCTGAAGATGAGATATAAATCAGTTCAAGCTTTCAAAATCTCTTCATGTTTATTTTGGTATGGATAAAATGGCAAACACTAAGTAACTCAGAGTGATATAAATACAGTGCATTCAATTTAATATTTTCCTTAAATATTTCAGAATCTTGGCTCAGATGACCTGGGATTCTGTCAACCACATATTTCTTCTATCTGCCTAGTATTTCAAAAGGAAGGAGGATATGACCTAGAACTGTTTGTTCTGCTTTAATTCACCCTATTCATCAAGAACTGGAGATGAATTAATATGCAATAAAAAGAAAGGGGCATGTGAATTCTATGAAGCATCTAGCATCATACCATATTTTAAAACGATGCTAAAAGAGACCACTTATTCATTGCAAATCTTTGAAAATAGCCACTTGCAACACACTTATTGTGTCTAAACCAAACATAATACCAAAGGGGAAAAGTTTCAAACTGGGCTCTTCAGTGGCCTTAGCCATCCAATCTCTTGTTTTCTAGCATATAATTATCACAATAATGACACAACTGTTGATAAAATAAGTGGGGTTGAGTACCTTATATGCTTGATAACATCCTTCACTATCAGTAGTTGTAATGAGAATTGATCTAACAACATCTAAATTTGCACATATAGGTTCATTTTAATTTAAAGTTTTAGTTTCTGAATAAACTTAATGAACACCTGTAGGCATCAAGATCTCTCTGAAAGAACCCCAGAGAGTTGAGCAAGATTCATAGAAGTGATGCCTTTGGACTGAATATTCAATAGTGGCATTGCATTCTAAATAATGGGAATAACAAAAAATAATAATTAGTCCCATGCCTATGCCTAATGTATGAGATAGCACTGCACTCATTGGCAAACACTTCTTTTAAAAAACAAGGAACCCAGAAGTCTCTGGAGGGTGATAATTGATGTCATTGATGGCTGTAGCCATTTTATCCACGGCTAGCAGATCTAAAGCAATCTAGTTGGACCTGCAGGGTCAATGAAAAATAAGCAATTTAAAAACTAAGTTTTCTCCCATTAAAATCCAGTACTTATTTTTAAAGTCTAAAAATAAATCAGTAAAAAAAGAAGTTCCTGTAATTTTAAGTTTAACATATGAGCCTGAGTAATCAAGGAAAGTATTTTTACTATCCAGTCAATATTTTTCCTGGAAGCTTCAATAAATAGACTTTCTTTAGATCTCTAGTATGTGTGCTGAGTAGTCTTAGGTACCTCACACCACAGAAAACTTTATCCTGAAGAAATATAGTAAACAGGAATTTTGTGGTTACATAGTTCCTGAAAATAAAAAGGCAATAAAGGCATGCTAAAATCTTGTTCTGATTTTTTTTTTAAAAAAACCAGGCAGTTCTTCCTCCTAGTGCAAAGCTCTTATGAGATATTTGGTTTTTATTTCTTTTTTTCATTTTGGGGAAGAAGAAAAAAATCATTTTTTGTTATTTTGCAAGTTCTATATTTCCCCCATCAATTAAATAATATGGTCTTTGTTAAAGTGCTAGAAAATGCAAGGCATAGTTATTTTAACTTGCTAAACCTGTATAGATTCTCTCGGTATTCTGAATCAGCAACTCATATAGGCTGAGTCACCTAAGAATGAAAGGAACTCAGGACAGATTAACTAAGAAGCACACAGGCGCCTTTCCTCATTAACCCTTAACCACAATGCCCCGTTTTTCCTGGTGTATCCTCACAATATTGCATTTATCTCATTCCACTTGTGAACAAGACAAGCTTATAGTGGATTTTTAAAAAAAAAAAATTAATTCTATCAACACTAAAGTAGTAAGTGGTTTTCTTCCATACAAGGACATATAAGGTGTATAAAATCTCTTATTTATTTTTTTACTAATTACTGATATTGACAGGGAAGAGAGGCAAAGTATAAGGATCAGGAATGGAAGCATAAACAAAATATCACTATAGTTTTCGGCTGACAGACAATGTGTACTGATCTGTCTCCCTCCCTCCTTCCTCTCCACTTCCATATAATGAGGCTTATCATCGCCCAGTGTTCTAATTCCATATTTGAGATGAAACAGGTCTTGAGTGGCTTGTTCTGACTCTCTTCTCTGTCCTGTGAATCTGTAGTGTTGTCAGACAACTAACATTTGGTCCAAATGAGTCCTTTATGCCCAGGAGATAAGCAGTGGTGACTCAGCCAAGTGACATATAGTTGCTTTTGACATAAGTGACATATAGTTGCTTGTGCAGTCAGGGCCATCTTGACCATGGCCATGGTCAAGAAAGCTATCTTGATTTTCTGGATGTTCTCTCCACAGACACCTCTGAACCATGATTACCTCATTCAATAAATACTGTATAGAGATCTTACCTTCATAGGAGGTAATGGATAGGATAGAATATCTTCATTTCTAGGAAGGTATACATAGTGATCCCTTCTGACAAGTAAAATTTGTCAAAGGTATCATTTTGTAAGCACAGATTTTTTAAAAATCAATCTTTTGGTAGAACACAAAGAATTTCATTTTGTTTGTACCAAAACCTTTTTAGAATGCTTATTCTGATATGACCCCTCACCATAGAACTCAACACTGTGGCAGGCTGAAGATGTCCCACCTCCTATTTTATGACTTTAAACAACAGAGGGTACGATGCCATTCCTATACTCAGGAAAAGAATCTCAATAAGAATATCTGTTATTGGTAAAAAAAATATTTCTACCCAGAGTATTCGCTCTACACATTTCCAACCTTGGCTATCTGCAAAGTTGTACAGACTGTCTTCCTAAAATATAATGAGCCAAAAAACAAAAAAAAGCAGTTCTGCTTATTCTGGATATATAATACGTCGTGACTCAAATGTCAGCAAGATTAGTTCTTTGGGGTATAGTTAAATAGTATTTTTCCATACTGTTAGAGTCCAAACAAACTCTGAAACAGAGTACTAAAGTATTCCATTGGTATTACTAATAATGGGCCAACTCCAAAGGTTTTAGAATGAATTTGAGTTTAATTTGGATAAATATCTCAAGATTAAAGCCCTTACTCAAAGCTTATTAAAATAAGTTAGAACTCATCAATCAGCACATATCTCACAACCCAAAATCTGTCTTGTAGGGCATCCAATATCCAATTATTATTTTGTTACTGTCTCGGTATTTTGGCCTTTCTATGTTCATGTCTCACCCTTTTGGCACTTCTGCTCCTGTCTAGGTATTTTGACTTCCCTTGACTTCTAACCCAGCTGGAAACGCAAAATGTCCAAACAACATCCAGTGTTTCCTGAAAAACACCTAAAAATATTTACTTGAATGGCTCCTTCAGAGCTTAACATCAAAATACCAAGTTGGCAATTTTAACGCAAGGAAATATAATTGTCCCCATTTTTTTGGGACCTTGATTTCAGCCATTTGGAGCTTGATTTCAGCCATTTCAAGCCACTTTCCTCAGACAAGTTGGAAAGCATAGGAGAACTGTGATCATGGAGAACATCAGGACAGGTTTAGTTGTAAATTTGATTATATATAAAGGGGGGAAAACAGCAAAAAAAATAGGTCAGCCATTCCTCTGTCATTTTGTTTATTTGTTTCTTGGGTCTAATTATTAGATTGGCCTTTCCTTGCCAGAAATTGTGTTTCTTTTCTTTAGTTGGCTAAAATGCAGCCATAATTTCACATTCAGCCTATCCGATGAGTTTCTAAGGAAATCTAAACCATGTCTCTCTCATTCATTGTGGGGAGGTATAACTTGTGTGCTATCTCAGAGTGAGATGGGAATGAACCCTTTCCAACAGAACTTCAGATGATACTCAAAGAAAATGTTCCTTATCACAGGGATCTCCAACCTTGGTCCCTTTAAGACTTTTGGACTTCAACTCCCAAAGTCCTTCAGCCAGCCTTATCACAATTTCAAATTGTTCCCTTTAGTAACATTTGCATAACAAGCTATTTGCTTCCCTCGCTGTTCAGATATGAATCCCAGGAAGAAAGCACACACCTCTTAACTTAAAACGTCTCTGCCAGGCTGACATATTGCTTCTTCAATCCCTCTTTGCAGGAGGTTCTCTGATTGCCACCACTTGTCACTTCCCTATTTCAGGACATAGGCAGAAATGTTTTCTTTTGCTGAATTGATGAATCAGTTAACTATGATTCTTCCATAATGTTTGTCTGGGTTTCTAGCTTTTATGACACATCAGCTTCGGCAGGACTACTGCCCTTCTGGCTGTTGCTCATCTCAAGCTTACTCAGCTTTGAATCACCAATATTCAAAAGAAGTCATGATTCAAATGAAAAACCTGAGCAAGCAAACTGGTTTGGCTTTCAAATGCATGGAAACTTCATTTTGAAGCCAAAGGTGATTGTTCTGCTCTGGACATAATTTTACTTGGATCATGGCATATACATAATCTGGTTTGATTTTAGTTCACTTTCATTTAGACACATCACTATAAAGGAGGATTAAGTTTCTCATTCTTGCTGCTGTGCACTAAAGTGGATGATTAATCACAATCATTAATAACAGAAAGTATTTGTCTGGACACCAGTCTTAACACCAAAGTAATAGCAAATTAATTGCCCAAGTTAATTACTGGCAAAGCATCTACAGTTTTTCATATGCTTTTTCTGGGAACATCACTGGGAGCACATTTAAACATAAGTTCCTTTTGATTCAAGCTTGATTCCTGGTAATTTATATGAGTATATTCATGCAATTTCTTTGGCATGGTACTTTTATAACAAAATCATAATTCACAGTCTTGGGCCCCTTTCTCCCACCTTCGTGATGCAACAGGCTGGAAGCCAAAATATCTAAGGTGGGAACAACAGTTTTCACTTGCATCTTGTTTGGATTGCAAATGAGTCTGTTTGTTGTGAAGTCCGTAGAAAGAGTCCTATATGAGCTTATCCAGAGAAGCCAACACATGGTTTTGTGACATGGGATGACTTTCCAGCTGTAAAGACTGTATGGAGAGCAGGCAGTGATCAGCGAAGTTCCAGGGTGCCCTGTTTTCTCCTCAGCTGATGAGCAGGGCCTGAAGATGCAGTTAGCTCAGCCAAGGAAAAAGCTGAAGAACAGCAGCTTGTTTTTGTTGTTGTTGTTGTTTTGTTTTTGTTTTTGCTGTCCATGTTGTGATTAATTGCTCAGGGACAAAGCAAAAGATGGCTGGGCTTGCATTTCTCCTCTGCTCCCCCAAATGCAGCTTGACTACTTTTTCCTTTTATGAAAGCAGGAATTAAAGCCATTCAATTAAAGCGGAATTAAAGTAGGAATCAAGTGGTTCAATTTTCCCCCTCTTGTCCATCACATTCTTGCCCTCATTTCCAACCAGTGAACTACCTATTTCCATTACCACTTTTCTCTTATTCTGAATTTAACCAAATAATCATACTTTTTGTTATTTCTGACATTTTTACATAGCAAACCTTAGTTCATGCTGAGCCTTTGCCTTTCTGACACCATCCTTGCAGGTTCAAATTGTTTGCTGATATTCTGCTTTTGTTATAGGACCCTCTTTCCATTTTTTAAAACTTAGTTCTCTTTTTTGCTTGTTTGTTTACCAGCAAGTTGTTGGAGCAACTATGCTGGACTCATTTTTCCTCTTTGGTAGTGTTTAAGTTTGGACTTTAATTAACTTGTTTTTCCAGAATTTCTCAGCTCTCCTGAACTGTTTTTTCCTTCAGGATTTCCATCCATGGAATCCTTTCTACATTTACTTTTAGTTTGCTGAAGTCAGTTCTCTTGAAATCTGAAACACTGTTGTGACTACCTTCAGTTGGTAAACTCTAGGAGAATATGGTCCCTCTCTCCCAAGGTCTCTGTCACTTCCACTTTTTGGACTGCTTCTTCTGTAAGTAAGAGTTAAGTCCAATATAGCCGATCCCCTAGTAATTTTCTCCACCAATGAAGTTATTTGCATTTATATAAAACAAACTTGTTTGGATCTCCTATCAGCAACAGAGGTTTTTATTGTTGGGCACTTGAAATCCCAATTATCATATTGTGTATTGCTTGGATAACTTGGCCATCTGGTTTGCAGATGGCCAAGTTAGTCTTTTAATTTTTTTTATGTATAGTGGTTGGCCTATAGTACACATCCACAATGATGTAATTGCAGTTTCTTTTTCTCTTAATAAACATTGACCATTTTCTGGACCAGTTTTGAGGATTAGGAGAGCTGTTCTTTTACAGTGGTTCTCCTCCTTTGTCCATAGGTGGTTCAAAGTTTGTGGCGACAGAAGGATTTAATTCTAACTTGCATTTGGATCTAACTTGCATCTGAAGGCTCAGCTCTCTTGCCACTCCATTTTAATGACTTCATGAAACTGTTGGGTGACATCATTCAATGGCACAGGATGTGGTATCATCAGCATACAGATGATACCCAATTTTGCATCTTTTCCATGGCCAGTTGAGGGACGCCATTCAGGTGATAGCCTGAATGAGAAGAAATCAGCTCCAATTCAACCCTGGATAGATGACCCCTGGTGAGATATCTTCTTTTACACTTAATGGTGTAGTGCTTCCTTAGACAGAGTTGATATGCAGTTTGGGTGTCCTCCTGGATTTACAGATCCAGTTCAAGGGACAGATGACATGCAGTTTGGGTGTCCTCCTGGATTTACAGATCCAGTTCAAGGGACAGATGACAGCCATAGCTAGAAGACTTTTGCACAAATTAATCTTATATGCTAAATGCACCAATTTCTGAACCAGGAGGCTTTGCCAACAATCATTCGTATCCTGGTCACTACCTAGTGGAATAACTGCAACAGATTTTTGTAGCTGTTCCTGTTCCTGTTCCTGTGAAATATCCTTCGTCCTAAGATCTCCAACCCTTATAAACTTCTGGGAAACTTTGAAGAGCTGGTTCTTTCACCAAATGTTTGGGTAAATTGGAGCCCAGTAATGGTGATGGTAAGAGCTGGGGAGTGTTGTTTTCATTTAGTTTTAATATTTTACTACTGTTTTTGTGGCATTTCCCCCTCCCCAAATTATTATATATAAAATGGGTGGCCATATAAATCTTTTAAAGAAATAAACTAGGCCTTAAATTCCGTTTTGGAAGGATGAGCTTTTGCCCAAAGTTATTTAGATTTTTCCCCCACAAAGTTTAGGTCTCAAGGGAAAATGAAGTTCAAATTACAGATGACACCCCACTCTCCCCACCCCATCAAACACTGGAGAAAAGTTACTCACAAAATATTTTGACTTTATGATATTTTTAAATCAGATCTCTTTGCCTAAAATGTTAACTTGCCAGTGTCATATCTGCAGTGGAGACATCTTTGTTTGAGAATGAAATAGATGTTGATTGATATGTTCCAGTGGACCAGCTTGTTTTAAGTAGCACCAAACTGGAAAATAAGACACATATCCCTTGAAAATTGCAATCCAGAGGCAAATTTCAATCTAATAAGGAGAATGTAAGCCTAATACAACATAGCCTCAAACATGCACATTGAGAAAGGGTCAAAATCATATAGCTAATAGTTGTAGAACTGATTGCCAGAAGCTTAAGCTTAATCAAACTACTCCAAAACAAGCAGTGAATAGTTCATGAATAGCTCTTTTTTCATCAGATAGTCTCTGATGTCTACCAGTTTTTGGTGGAGCTCTGAAGGCAGAAATTTTCAAATCAATGAACCTTTTTGAATCTAATTAGAAGGTAGATAGAGATCATATTAGGGAATTATAATAAAAGAAATTGATTTGCTTCTTGTTGCAGCCTAGGATTTAAGAGGGAATTTCACTGGCTTTGTAGCTATGTAAAATAAATATACATTAGATGATGATAGGGAAAACAGAATCACTGCCAAAACTAAAAGGAGCTTGGCAGAAGAGCAAAGGCCCACAACACAGTCTATCATTATTTACCATACAAACTTTTTCATAGAGCACACAAGGGGGAGAAAACAAAAAAGAGGAGAGGAGAGATGGGCACAGTAGATTCCTGCTAAAAGATGAAAAAGCTTCATTCCAGGGCAAATGTTCTTTAGACAAGAATATAGGCTCTTAAGTGACCTTTTCAACCTCATGGAAAGCTGGCACCTGCTCCTTCCAACACTGTATCCCATAATGACTTTTTGATGCTGATAACTGCAAAGAAAAGTATAAAGTACATATTTTTTTTATGGATAAGCATATGGTACAAAAGGTTTTTCATTGAAAAAATGTGGGTTTCTGCAGATGTAGAGTTTGCTACATTTGATCTTTTGGTGGGTGGGAGTGGAATTAAAAAGCTTTAATCCTGGAGACCAAAATATATCATAGCAGATAGCCAAGTGTACACTGTACTTCCCTTGTATAATAATACACAGAGTTATGGTTATATCTCATTATGCGGAAAAGAATGAAGCTTTTGGCATCTCGTTGAAATCTAGTGCAAAATTTAGCAATCCATAAACTAGCTTCCAGTGTCTCTGGATCCAGACTCACTCATATTCATTTATGTACCGTCCTTGATATGAAAAAAAAAATCAAGCACAAGAAGCACTTCCTTTTGATGTTTAACATCAGAGTAGGTTTGCACCATTTATGGCTACTATATTACTAATCCTGCTTTTACTTTTGGGATTAGTGAAACTGATATCATTCATGGCCATATGGAGTACGTGGGGAACTGTTTCTTCCTTTAACTACCTTTGTTGAAGGAATCTTTCACATTCCTATACTGTGTGTGACATTCTATGGAGTATCCTTCCACATAATAGTAACTGTGAGAGGGATCTTGGAGTCCTTGTGGACAACCATTTAGATATGAGCCAACAGTGTGCAGCAGCTGCCAAAAAAGCCAACACAGTTCTGGGCTGCATAAACAGAGGGATAGAATCAAGATCACGTGAAGTGTTAATACCACTTTATAATGCCTTGGTAAGGCCATACTTGGAATATTGCATTCAATTTTGGTCGCCACAACATAAAAAAGATGTTGAGACTCTAGAAAGAGTGCAGAGAAGAGCAACAAAGATGATTAGGGGACTGGAGGCTAAAACATATGAAGAACGGTTGCAGGAACTGGGTATGTCTAGTTTAATAAAAAGAAGGACTAGGGGAGACATGATAGCTGTGTTCCAATATCTCAGGGGTTGCCACAAAGAAGAGGGAGTCGGGCTGTTCTCCAAAGCACCTGAGGGTAGAACAAGAAGCAATGGGTGGAAACTGATCAAAGAAAGAAGCAACTTAGAACTAAGGAGAAATTTCCTGACAGTTAGAACAATTAATAAGTGGAACGACTTGCCTTTAGAAGTTGTGAATGCTCCAACACTGGAAATTTTTAAGAAAATGTTGGATAACCATCTGACTGAGATGGTGTAGGGTTTCCTGCCTGGGCAGGGGGTTGGACTAGAAGGCCTCCAAGGTCTCTTCCAACTCTGTTATTATTATTATTACATACTGCAGCAGTAAGTCTAGACTCTATAGCAACTAGTGTCTCCCAAGCCTGTTGTTGTTGTTTATCATATTTAGAAACCGCCTAAATATTTATCTGACCACAACAGGAGCTTAAATCATAGGAAAAAACAGAGTAAAATTAAGATCATAGGATAAAGTACATGTAGCATGATTAAATCACACAAACGAGCAACAGCAACATATCACACAAAAAAGGCCAACTAAGACATAAAATGTCACTTTAAGAGCATGAGTATGAGACTGAGATTTTATAGCATGCAAGAATAATTTACTGTGCAGAAAAGTCAGATGCGTAGAGATGAATTTTTAAAAAATTAGGAAAATGAAAATAAATTGTGAGAAAAAATGAATTAAAAAGTTCAAGTGCAAAATATGATAGTACTGCTATAGAATAATGGTTCCATGCCCAAAGAATGGAGGAGACTAAAAGGTAAAGGTTAGCAATGATCATTGGATATGCCCTGCACAAGTATTAGCATAGTTACAGTGCTTATAAACATGTATACTATGATGTGACCATGTCGTAGTGGTTTAATGTATAATTTTGTCTAACGTGATTAAAGTTTACAATATTTGGACATATAAGGATACACTGGTCTTTTCAAACATTGACCAGTCACTTCTTGATTGTAGAATGTCATATCCTGACATGTGTACTGACATTATTTAGTTTTCCTTGTAAGTAGGTGACCTATCTATTTAGAGACAGTGAAGTAGTTCCTTTATTTGTCCCCGCAATATTGCGTTTTTAAAAATAAGAGTCATAGAGATTACATAAAACACACTCCAGGATCATTCTAACACACCCAGGCCACTGGATTAAAAGAGAAATATTAATTTTTTGCTTATAAAAATCAATGCGGCAAAGCAACTTCTTTCCATTATTTTTGCACATATACTTGCAAAGAAAAGTATTATTAATAGACAAAAAAGAATGTACCTGCTGGATAATAATCCAGATAATCTGGCTACCAAACACTGACTCCATCAGTAGCTATTTGGATTATATTGGCATAAAACAAAAGAACATTCACATTCCAGAATAAAGACAACTTCTCAGGCTCACACCTTCTTTTGGCATGGATCAGGCACTGTGCATTCACTTGTGGAATAAAGCTTGCTTGCTTTTATAGCATTGTTTTTCTCTTTATGGTTAGGTTTACTTTTGTAAGCACAACTGCACCACTTAGCGTTTAAGAAGTTCTAGAACTCAGTGTCCACATTGGTGAATCTTTCCTTCCTGGACTTAATGACAAAGACAAAAAAGAAAATCAGTGTTCTAAATAAAGGAAGAGAGACACATTTTTTTTTAAAAAAAAATAGCAACTTGTTGAGGACATCTTCATGGGTAATCAATGTATATAGAGATATCTGGGGTCTAATCAGTCTTGTGCAAATAGATCAGGATCTTATTTGCATATGAGATGGAGTGGTCTCACATATAAAGTATTTTTTCAGTACTAGCAGAATATGCACTTGGATGGGCAGTAGTTTAGGCCAGAAACCTGGCTTCTGAACATATGGATTCAAGCCCGGTCTTAGCCATGATATTTCATTGGCTGATTTTTGGGCTACTCTCACTATTCACAATCCAACTTTCCTCAGGATTGTTGTTCTAGAAGTAGAATTAAGGAGGATCAAATAGCCCTGCAAGCTGCCTGGAGAAAAGGACAGAGATTATTCTAATTAATTAAAGCTGGTGGGGGGGAGACAGCTTTTAAACTCTCCATTAGTGGGTGGAAGTTTATCCAAAGGGCTTTTCAAAATGACCTACTGTCTGTTGTTTATGAAAATGTTTTGCTCAAATTGCTGGAAATAATATATATTGCTTCAGGGTTTTAGTTTCATGTTTCTCGCCTATCTCTACACCTACATATACTGTAATTTTTAGTAAAACTAACTGTAACTCTTGACATAATGGGTCTGCAAGGCGGGAGGGTTTAACTTGCTTTTAGAGCCAAAAAGGGATTGATCTGATCTACACAGTACTTGGATTGTTCAGAGAAAATTGATTCATGGGTTTTTACAAAGGCCTAACTATTTCTGTTCTCCTGGGTAATTGTTCGCTTGAGAAATGTTAAAAGCCTCATTACTAAACTTGAGAACGTTCTTTCATTTTAGTGAACCAATATTAAATCCAGTAGCCTCTCCTGCTGCAATGGTTAGATAGTTGTATTCTGATTAATACACACCAGATTTCTTGACTGCTTCTGCAGTGGTGGCCTACCTCTCTCTGTCTTTCTCTCTCTCTCTCTCTCTTTCTAAGCAGGCAGAGGGGTGGGAAGAAGAATCTTTTCTACGGAGAGAATATACTTTATGGCATTCCTCATAAGCCTAGTACCATCCATTCAAAAGAAGTAGGTGTCAGAATTTTGAACATAAACTGCACATTTAACAGAGATACTAAATTTTAAGGGGCGAAATAAAGGAATCTTGAACAGGATCTCTCCCTTTAGCAGCAGGCCAAAATGATAGGAAAGGCTGGGATTCTCAGCACATGTGGCTTTTAATTTTGTTTTATTAATTCTGTTACTCATTTTATTACATTTATAAGCTATCCATCTCCATTACAGCTTTGGATAGATACCATAGGCAGGAAGGCAGGAAATTGTTATTGAAGGGTAAGCCAAATGAATCCCTCTGAACCATGTTCCCTAATGTCATCTAGTCTGGAGAAGTTTTGGAAGACTCAATAAATTCTTGGGTCAGCTTCAGTTCCCCATCCCTGCTCTAAGGTTGTGTTTCGTATTGCTTAAATGGGCATAGTTCGTTGGTTGGCATGGCATGGCATGGCATGGCATTGCTGCATTCTTCTAGAAAATGCTCACAACAGATTTGTGAATCCGTTTGTCAATCAGTATGATTTCAAAGGAAGATTACAACCAAACCTTAGCTCTCTTCATAGTTTACAAGACAAAAACCTTGCCTTAATTAGTTCAACCACATGATCCCAGGAGCAGAGGATCTACAGTGGGATCTGCCTTAGCCAGATTAAAATGGCATTTTATTTTTGTTCTGGCATTTTGTTCTGGTGTGCAGTGCTGTAGAGCACTGCACACCAGAACAACTAGACACAAGAACAGTTTTTTCCCGAAGGCCATCACTCTGCTAAACAAATAATTCCATCAACACTGTCAAACTATTTACTGAATCTGCACTACTATTAATCGTCTCATAGTTCCCATCACCAATCTCTTTCCACTTATGACTGTATGACTACAACTTGTTGCTGGCAATCCTTATGATTTATATTGATATAGTGACCATCAGTTGTGTTGTACCTTGATGAACGTATCTTTTCTTTTATGTACACTGAGAGCATATGCACCAAGACAAATTCCTTGTGTGTCCAATCACACTTGGCCAATAAAATTCTATTCTATTCTATTCTATTCTATTCTCCTCAACTAAGGGTACATTATAAATTAAAATCTCTAGCAGAAGTTACCAAGCTATATCTTAGATATGCCTGCAAAACATACAATAAATGCTAGTATTGTGCTTCACCAAAATAAAACAAATTAAATGTACATACATGTTTTCTACCTTAATGAAGTGGTGAGGCATCAATTTTTGGATTTTTCCAAGCACTGAAGAATGGATGAGTACTGCCACCTTTTGGCTACAGATTGCAATTAGGGGATTGGCATGGTTTTGTGTTTGCTTTGTAATTCAAATCAGAAATAATAGTGTGAGTTGTCTTGCAATGGTTTTACAAGACAAGCTTGTTGCAGAAGCCCAGTTTCTTTCTTCATGTTTACAAAGTCAAACAAATAAAATAATAATAAATGCAATGTTTAGATTACTGGAAGATTAGACCATTTGCAAATGAATTGTACCTTGCTTGCTCCATGAAACTTGTGTCTCAAGGCAGAATTAATACCAGTATATCCAAGAAAAGAATAAGAGAGAAACATTCCCCCCTCCTCCCTTTGTAAAACAGTGGTGTAGCCGTTTGACTGTAATGATGGAAAGTAGAGCCTAACTGATGGTGAATTTGAGGAAAATAAATTGCCTTAAGTCAGTGCTTCCCAAACTGGGTAAATTACCCAAAATTGGGTAAAAGTTGTTTGGATAATGACAATTACCATTACCCAGTCACATCAGGGACCTTTAAATAAGGGCTTTCTGATAAGTGTTTTGGTAATGAAAAAAAAACTTGCAGAGCCGTTGCCTTAAGTAATTTTGAAGGTTAGTGATGAAAACATTTCAAGGAAGGTTCTAACAGAATCTTATACACATCTGTGAAATCTCTTTTGAGAATACTATAATCTCTGAGTTTTCGCCTCGAGAAGATGGGATCAGATTTGACTACCAAAGAGAATATAGGCTGCCCATGGTTGAATTGTGTAGACCTTGGTGCTCTCTGAGCTTGATTGTTTGAACATTGTTACATTACCAGACTAGATAACATCTTCAATGCTAGATCACAAAGGACTCCAGAATTGACTACATTGTCAAATAGCATGTTAGAAGTTATTTAGCTTATTTTATTTGAATCCATTTTCTGCTTGGAACATTGACCTTATTTTGGATTTAAAATGAAGATCTATATAAAGAAAGAATGGTAAACTCCTTGAACTTGCCCACCAATATCCCTAGACAGCAGATTGAGATATCATATGTTCATAGGGCACAGTATTAGATATAACTGATAATGTTATTGAAAATCATGAATGTTATGCTGATAACTGAACAAGCAACTGTCGAGCACAGCTCCGGCTCGACACATGATGCTGCCGGGATCCAGATCATGAGAGCAGCCCCTAATCAAAGATCCAACGGGATGACATATCAAAGACTTGTTTGAGGGCTGCAGGGATCTGCGTTTGAGAAATAAGTCAGCACACTGGCGGCCGGGATAGAGGGAGATGAGGGCTGAGCGTTAGAAAGAGCTGCTTTAGTTCTGGGATTTAGCAGATGATATGGCAGCTGAGGCTGTCAGACAAGGAGGGAAAGAGCGGACGGCCATTCAATCAACGGAGCAATTCAGCCACGGGGCGGGGCCTGAGCAGCGCGGGATGTTTAAAAGGGGCTGAGAGGCTGAAGCTCTCAGCGCTGATTTTATACAAAGAAACCTCGACTTTTCCTGAGACCCGATTTGTAGCAGACCAAATAAAAGAAGCATTATCTGGAAGAAACCCAAGTTGGCTTGTTTATTTTCATGGTGTCTGACATAACTGTGGCTGAGCAAGCCGAGAGCAACAAGTGGATATGCTATTTCTATTAAGATGAATTTCCTCAGGGTGCAATAATTGCTATTGAAAATAAATATCAGACAATGATTCAATATCAAAGCCAATTCCATTGTCACCTTCATTTCTCAGAAAAAGCTCTGTGAAAAAGCTGTGATGTCTCTTTTATTTTGTCTTCTTTAACATATATTAAACAAGCCATGGTATATAAGTGGCCTAAGACCAGTGATGAAATCCAATTTTTTTTTACTATGGGTTCTGTGGGCATTGCTTGGTGGGTGTGGTGTGGCTTGGTGGGCGTGGCAGGGGAAGAATACTGCAATACTGCCAGACTGCACTGCCAGACTGCACTGGCTTCCTGTTGCCTTTCGGGTGCATTTCAAGGTTTTGGTTACCACCTTTAAAGCGCTCCATGGCTTGGAACCTGGGTACTTATGGGACCGCCTGCTGTTACCTCATGCCTCTCACCGACCCGTACGCTCGCACAGAGAGGGTCTTCTCAGGGTGCCGTCCGCCAGACAATGTCGGCTGGCAGCCCCCAGGGGAAGATCCTTCTCTGTGGGGGCCCCTACTCTTTGGAATGAACTTCCCCCTGGTTTACGTCAAATACCTGACCTTCGGACTTTTCGCCGTGAACTGAAAACATATCTGTTTGTTCGTGCGGGGCTTTCTTAAACTGTCTAGTTTTAAATTTTAAATTTCTTTTAGTTTTAATTTGGGGTCTTTTAGATTTTAACTATTTTAATTTCGGCCACACTGTATAATAAGTTTTTTAATTTACTTTTAACTGTACATTGTTTCTTTTTTACTTTGGCTGTACACCACCCTGAGTCCTTCGGGAGAAGGGCGGTTTATAAATCTAATAAAATAAATAAAATAATAAAATAAAAATTTCCATTCCCACTCTGGGGCCAGCCAAAGGTGGCATTTGCCGGTTCTCCAAACTAGTCAAATTTTCCACTACCGGTTCTCCGAACTACTCAAAATTTCCACTTCCGGTTCTCCAGAACCTGTCAGAACCTGCTGGATTTCACCCCTGCCTAAGACCCACTTCAAAATATTATCACTTCATGGACCAGTTGGCATACGTTCTACATTCCTTGCCACATTCTGAAAGATTCATGATTCTAGTTCCATCTATCACTGTGTCATTTGCTTTGACTGTGGCCCATAAAACTAGAGATAGTATAATTTAAAATATTTCTCCATGATGGTTAGTGATGAAAACATTTCAAGGAAGGTTCTAACAGAATCTTATACACATCTGTGAAATCTCTTTTGAGAATACTATAATCTGTGAGTTTTCACCTCGAGAAGATGGGATCAGATTTGACTACCAAAGAGAATATAGGTTGCCCATGGTTGAATTGTGTAGACCTTGGTGCTCTCTGAGCTTGATTGTTTGAACATTGTTACATTACCAGACTAGATAACATCTTCAATGCTAGATCACAAAGGACTCCAGAATTGACTACATTGTCAAATAGCATGTTAGAAGTTATTTAGCTTATTTTATTTTTATTTTTATTTTTATTTTTATTTTTATTTTTATTTTTATTTGAATCCATTTTCTGCTTGGAACATTGACCTTATTTTGGATTTAAAATGAAGATCTATATAAAGAAAGAATGGTAAACTCCTTGAACTTGCCCACCAATATCCCTAGACAGCAGATTGAGATATCATATGTTCATAGGGCACAGTATTAGATATAACTGATAATGTTATTGAAAATAAATATCAGACAATGATTCAGTATCAAAGCCAATTCCATTGTCACCTTCATTTCTCAGAAAAAGCTCTGTGAAAAAGCTGTGATGTCTCTTTTATTTTGTCTTCTTTAACATATATTAAACAAGCCATGGTATATAAGTGGCCTAAGACCAGTGATGAAATCCAATTTTTTTTTACTATGGGTTCTGTGGGCATTGCTTGGTGGGTGTGGTGTGGCTTGGTGGGCGTGGCAGGGGAAGAATACTGCAATACTGCCAGACTGCACTGCCAGACTGCACTGCCAGACTGCACTGCCAGACTGCACTGCCAGACTGCACTGCCAGACTGCACTGCCAGACTGCACTGCCAGACTGCACTGCCAGACTGCACTGCCAGACTGCACTGGCTTCCTGTTGCCTTTTGGGTGCATTTCAAGGTTTTGGTTACCACCTTTAAAGCGCTCCATGGCTTGGAACCTGGGTACTTATGGGACCGCCTGCTGTTACCTCATGCCTCCCACCGACCCGTACGCTCGCACAGAGAGGGTCTTCTCAGGGTGCCGTACGCCAGACAATGTCGGCTGGCGGCCCCCAGGGGAAGATCCTTCTCTGTGGGGGCCCCTACTCTTTGGAATGAACTTCCCCCTGGTTTACGTCAAATACCTGACCTTCGGACTTTTCGCCGCGAACTGAAAACATATCTGTTTGTTCGTGCGGGGCTTTCTTAAACTGTCTAGTTTTAAATTTTAAATTTCTTTTAGTTTTAATTTGGGGTCTTTTAGATTTTAACTATTTTAATTTCGGCCACACTGTATAATAAGTTTTTTAATTTACTTTTAACTGTACATTGTTTCTTTTTTACTTTGGCTGTACACCACCCTGAGTCCTTCGGGAGAAGGGCGGTTTATAAATCTAATAAAATAAATAAAATAAATAAATAAAATAATAATAAAATAAATAAAATAATAAAATAAATAAAATAATAAAATAAAAATTTCCATTCCCACTCTGGGGCCAGCCAAAGGTGGCATTTGCCGGTTCTCCAAACTAGTCAAATTTTCCACTACCGGTTCTCCGAACTACTCAAAATTTCCACTTCCGGTTCTCCAGAACCTGTCAGAACCTGCTGGATTTCACCCCTGCCTAAGACCCACTTCAAAATATTATCACTTCATGGACCAGTTGGCATACGTTCTACATTCCTTGCCACATTCTGAAAGATTCATGATTCTAGTTCCATCTATCACTGTGTCATTTGCTTTGACTGTGGCCCATAAAACTAGAGATAGTATAATTTAAAATATTTCTCCATGATGGTTACAGCTGGCATAAGGAACAGTGCTGCTTCATCAGGTAAATGCTTTTTCCACTCCAGATAGCTGTAAACATATCTCTACATATACAAAAAGAGTTCTTGAAGCAAGACTCTTGAACAAATGATGTTTAAAAGGGGCTGAGAGGCTGAAGCTCTCAGCGCTGATTTTATACAAAGAAACCTCGACTTTTCCTGAGACCCGATTTGTAGCAGACCAAATAAAAGAAGCATTATCTGGAAGAAACCCAAGTTGGCTTGTTTATTTTCATGGTGTCTGACACAACTGTGGCTGAGCAAGCCGAGAGCAACAAGTGGATATGCTATTTCTATTAAGATGAATTTCCTCAGGGTGCAATAATTGCTATTGAAAATAAATTGCCTTAAGTCAGTGCTTCCCAGGCTGGGTAAATTACCCAAAATTGGGTAAAAGTTGTTTGGATAATGATAATTACCATTACCCAGTCACATCAGGGACCTTTAAATAAGGGCTTTCTTAAACTGTCTAGTTTTAAATTTTAAATTTCTTTTAGTTTTAATTTGGGGTCTTTTAGATTTTAACTATTTTAATTTCAGCCACACTGTATAATAAGTTTTTAATTTACTTTTAACTGTACATTGTTTCTTTTTATTTGGAGATCTTTGCATTCCAATTATTTGCTCTTGCTGCTTAGTCCAAACATTTATTTTTATTTTAAAGATCATAGCAAGCAAAGTAAACATTCCTAGAACCTAACCCTCAACTCCTTTAAGCATTCCCAAAAGAAATTGGGCCAGTGATATTCACTGTTGACAAGAGACACAAGAACATTTACAAAGTTACATTCTCCTTCTCTCTTTCCTAATATTAACCTTCCATCAAGATAATTAAGTGCATTACTATGACTATGTTCATAGTACAGATGGGAAAAGGTCCAGATAACTCATTACTTTTACCAAGTCCTACAATTTTAAAGGCTTTTTATAGTGAATAACTTGAGGAAAATCTTTAGCTCTAAAATAATGTATAAAAACTCCTAGGTTTTTTTAAACTATCATGAAGCATTCATTGGATTAAAAGTAAAGATATGGATCTAAATGCCCATATTTTAATAGCTTTAGGCACCCCTTGATATAGTAAATGATGAAATATAACTGCCTAAAACTGTGCAGTTGTATTTACACTTGTATTCAGGTTGGCCTATTGCCAATGAATTACTGTGTTCTGAGAAAGCAGAAACCAGACTTCTCAATTTAAAACATAATAATTTAAAACTCAGTTTGTAACTATTAAGGTTGAGGACAGGGTTGTAAGTCACTTATTTAATAGCTGAATAAGTATCCTAGTGTCAAAAGAAATTGGGCCAGTGATATTCACTGTTGACAAGAGACACAAGAACATTTACAAAGTTACATTCTCCTTCTCTCTTTCCTAATATTAACCTTCCATCAAGATAATTAAGTGCATTACTATGACTATGTTCATAGTACAGATGGGAAAAGGTCCAGATAACTCATTACTTTTACCAAGTCCTACAATTTTAAAGGCTTTTTATAGTGAATAACTTGAGGAAAATCTTTAGCTCTAAAATAATGTATAAAAACTCCTAGGTTTTTAAAACTATCATGAAGCATTCATTGGATTAAAAGTAAAGATATGGATCTAAATGCCCATATTTTAATAGCTTTAGGCACCCCTTGATATAGTAAATGATGAAATATAACTGCCTAAAACTGTGCAGTTGTATTTACACTTGTATTCAGGTTGGCCTATTGCCAATGAATTACTGTGTTCTGAGAAAGCAGAAACCAGACTTCTCAATTTAAAACATAATAATTTAAAACTCAGTTTGTAACTATTAAGGTTGAGGACAGGGTTGTAAGTCACTTATTTAATAGCTGAATAAGTATCCTAGTGTCAAAAGAAATTGGGCCAGTGATATTCACTGTTGACAAGAGACACAAGAACATTTACAAAGTTACATTCTCCTTCTCTCTTTCCTAATATTAACCTTCCATCAAGATAATTAAGTGCATTACTATGACTATGTTCATAGTACAGATGGGAAAAGGTCCAGATAACTCATTACTTTTACCAAGTCCTACAATTTTAAAGGCTTTTTATAGTGAATAACTTGAGGAAAATCTTTAGCTCTAAAATAATGTATAAAAACTCCTAGGTTTTTTTAAACTATCATGAAGCATTCATTGGATTAAAAGTAAAGATATGGATCTAAATGCCCATATTTTAATAGCTTTAGGCACCCCTTGATATAGTAAATGATGAAATATAACTGCCTAAAACTGTGCAGTTGTATTTACACTTGTATTCAGGTTGGCCTATTGCCAATGAATTACTGTGTTCTGAGAAAGCAGAAACCAGACTTCTCAATTTAAAACATAATAATTTAAAACTCAGTTTGTAACTATTAAGGTTGAGGACAGGGTTGTAAGTCACTTATTTAATAGCTGAATAAGTATCCTAGTGTCAAAAGAAATTGGGCCAGTGATATTCACTGTTGACAAGAGACACAAGAACATTTACAAAGTTACATTCTCCTTCTCTCTTTCCTAATATTAACCTTCCATCAAGATAATTAAGTGCATTACTATGACTATGTTCATAGTACAGATGGGAAAAGGTCCAGATAACTCATTACTTTTACCAAGTCCTACAATTTTAAAGGCTTTTTATAGTGAACAACTTGAGGAAAATCTTTAGCTCTAAAATAATGTATAAAAACTCCTAGGTTTTTTTAAACTATCATGAAGCATTCATTGGATTAAAAGTAAAGATATGGATCTAAATGCCCATATTTTAATAGCTTTAGGCACCCCTTGATATAGTAAATGATGAAATATAACTGCCTAAAACTGTGCAGTTGTATTTACACTTGTATTCAGGTTGGCCTATTGCCAATGAATTACTGTGTTCTGAGAAAGCAGAAACCAGACTTCTCAATTTAAAACATAATAATTTAAAACTCAGTTTGTAACTATTAAGGTTGAGGACAGGGTTGTAAGTCACTTATTTAATAGCTGAATAAGTATCCTAGTGTCAAAAGAAATTGTGGGAACCTTAAAGGTTTGGAGGGTGAACAATACCTCTTTAAGTATTTCAGTATGAACTCACGAAGCACTTTAAATTAATACCAATGTTTAAATGAGTTTTGCATCTATTGCAATTTGGATTGTCGGAATAATTTAACATTCAATAGCAAAATTTCAGTTAACAGATATTTCTCAATAAAGGTTGAAAAATATTCAGGAAGAAATTATTTTTTAAAAAAAAATAAATGAGACAATGGTTTCTTTGAAAAACAGAAACACTGTGCACTCAGTGGAGAATGAACTCTTAAATCTCTGAGAACTGAAATTTCAAATTGAATTTTAGCAGTACTGGCTATAAATCTGCAACCCTTGTTACTTATCACTTGGCATTTGTTTGATGGTGTTACGGATATCATTGCAGGATGTGATGCCTAAAGTTAGGCTCAATCTAGATAATCCTTTGTGGTTGACTGAGGCATGATCTTGTGTTCTGTTAAGTGTTTTACCTTGTATGCCCTGAGGAAGTGAAGTGGATCCTTGCATCTATTAATCTAGCCGCCTATCTTTTCAATTCATGCTAGTTAAGGCTGCCCAGGAGGTGATATACAGAGTTGGGCTCAATCACTGGTTAATACATCCTTGAGTGAGGGGAGTTTTCTGCCTGTCTTAAAGGAAGGAATGGTAAACCTTCTCTTCAAGAAGCCATCAATGGGATTAGAAAACTTACAACTCCGTCGACTTTGACATGACCTGTGTTTAACACACAAAATCATCTATTGCAATTTGGATTGTCGGAATAATTTAACATTCAATAGCAAAATTTCAGTTAACAGATATTTCTCAATAAAGGTTGAAAAATATTCAGGAAGAAATTATTTTTTAAAAAATAAATGAGACAATGGTTTCTTTGAAAAACAGAAACACTGTGCACTCAGTGGAGAATGAACTCTTAAATCTCTGAGAACTGAAATTTCAAATTGAATTTTAGCAGTACTGGCTATAAATCTGCAACCCTTGTTACTTATCACTTGGCATTTGTTTGATGGTGTTACGGATATCATTGCAGGATGTGATGCCTAAAGTTAGGCTCAATCTAGATAATCCTTTGTGGTTGACTGAGGCATGATCTTGTGTTCTGTTAAGTGTTTTACCTTGTATGCCCTGAGGAAGTGAAGTGGATCCTTGCATCTATTAATCTAGCCGCCTATCTTTTCAATTCATGCTAGTTAAGGCTGCCCAGGAGGTGATATACAGAGTTGGGCTCAATCACTGGTTAATACATCCTTGAGTGAGGGGAGTTTTCTGCCTGTCTTAAAGGAAGGAATTGTAAACCTTCTCTTCAAGAAGCCATCAATGGGATTAGAAAACTTACAACTCCGTCGACTTTGACATGACCTGTGTTTAACACACAAAATCATCTATTGCAATATCCTTCCTGTAAATGACTACTTCAGCTTCAATCGCAATATTACAAGAGCAAAAAATAGATTCAAGCTTAATGTCAACCGCTTCAAACTTGATTGCAGAAAATATGACTTCTGCAAGAGGTTCTGCAGACCTCTGTTCTGCAACAGAGTTGTTAATGCTTGGAACTCATTACCTGACTCCATAGTCTCCATAGTCTCTACTCAAAATCCCAAAATCTTCAACCAAAAACTGACTACTATTGACTTCACCCCATTCCTAAGAGGACTATAAGGGGCGTTTTCTGGAACCTTGACAGGGCGTGCATAAGAGCACAAAAGTGCCTACCATTCCTGTCCTATTGTTTTCTTTCATTATATGTGCTTGTATATAATGTTGTGACAAAAATAAAAATAAAAAATAAATAAATAAAAACTTTGCTTTATGTCTCTTTCTTCTGGGACCTGCTATCATTCATAGCAGGGGTCTCCAACCTTGGCAACTTTCAGACTTGTGGACTTCAACTCCCAGAATTCCTCAGCCAGGAATTTGAGGAATTCTGGGAGTTGAAGTCCACAAGTCCGAAGGTTGCCAAGGTTGGAGACCCCTGATCCATAGGACTTATTGAATCTAATAGATCAATAGCCTATATTTTTGTTTTCCCGCACAACAATCATGGTATTCTTTGGGATTGTCTGCAGAGATTGAAGTATAAACTCCCCCTCCTTTGTACATACATCATGGAGCTGCAAAGCCTGTTTTGACAAAAGTATTACAATCTGCAGATGACTCTGATTGCCAGTGTTTGTATGTGAATGTCTAATCAGAATGGGTGCCTATGTACAGTATACACACATACATGCTTAGGTCTATGTACTTGCTCTCTTCTCATGCTACATCTATGTGTGTTTAGGTACATATGTGCCCTGGAAAGCAGAGAGTGGCTTGGCATATGCGTTACTCTGAATCATGTGGCCAGAGAAAGGTAGAAAGAGGTCCTAAAATCGGTTTTCAATATTCTGAGCTGCTGCCATATTACTTCTCTCATATAAATGCATTGGAAAATTGTAATGATTTTTTTTCTATAAACCTGAGCTATTTTCAAACTTGACATTTCTTGTGACAACTTTTCCCCCAATACCAAGTTTGATCATGTTCTGTTTTGTTTTCAGAGCATTATCATGCTGATGGAGAAAGCCTTAAACTGCTCTATACAATTTATTCCTAACATTTTGTTCACTTTTTTAAAAAAATGGCTATAAATTGACTAAAAAAACAGATATGCTTGGCTTCAAAAGCTTTTGTGCCTTTTATCTGACATACTAGAAAATGATGTTCTGCATACTTTAAAAATATCTTTAAACCTTGATAGAACAATCCTATATTAAGCATTCACTAAATCATCTCTTGAGCTGTATGTTTAAGGATTTGCTTACAATGTTTTAAGTGACAAGTACCAAAACCAAACCACTTGAAAACTGCACTTCTTTAGGTTGAAATATATGGCATTAATTCCATTGAGATACATTTTTTTCAGTGTAGGCAACAAAAAAGTATATTAGCCAGAGATACATAAATCCAATTAATGTTCACACTAAGTTCTACTTGTATTTGAAATATGATATATTACTTAGCCTTAGGACAAGAGCAAAAGTTATTTGAGCCAAAACCTAAATTAACATTTTGCATAGATAAATTTTTGGAAGTGCTTGGAAATCAAAGTTCTGCAGTAGCTCTGTACTCAGTTATCATTAAAGTTGTAGAAAACATTTTCCTGAAATTCATCTGGAATAATTGATATTTGTCAAGGTTATTAATAAAACTACATATGTAGGGTGCTACACATCATCACATCTCTTCAACTGTACAATTACACACAAACTGCCAAAAGATGATGATTTTGGATTTTTTTCTTTAAAAAAAGCATTTTGATAAAGAGCTGATCAATATATCAGTGGTAAGCATTTTAAGCTTATTAGATTAGGCCTCACTAGCCATTACCTTTATTCATTCAGGTAAACCTTCCTTCAATGCCAATCTCTTTTATAATGTTAGCGTGTCTGGTTGTTGCACTACATGACTTACCCTCTGATCATGGCATCTTGTGAAACCTAGTTCCCAGATTCCTGAAACTTTTCAGACCAGAACTGATATTTTATATACATTTATTATAAAATATACGAGTTAGAAGGGACCTTACAGTTAGTAAAGGAAGCCCCTTACGCAGTCCTTTCAGCAAGCATAATACAGTTGTAAAAAAGCAAGAACAAGAACAATACAACAAAACAACCAGCAAAACAATGTTCATACACATATACACAAACATACATGTGTGCACATTAATCTCACCAATGGTTTGCAGCCACCCCTGTTTTTCAATTTCATCCAAGAGAAAGATCAGAAGATTCCTTAGAATAGAATAGAATAGAATTTTATTGGCCAAGTGTGATTGGACACACAAGGAATTTGTCTTGGTGCATATGCTCTCAGTGTACATAAAAGAAAAGATACGTTCATCAAGGTACAACATTTACAACACAATTACATCTTTACATTACATCCTTACATTACATCCTTACATTACATCTCTCAGTAGAAGTGCTAATATCATAATTAAAGATGAGACTTCTTTGAAAATTTGCAGGAAAAATTCCTATGGAAAAAATTCAGAGAAATCACCCACCCAATTTCTTTATCTACAAATTAGGTATATTTATCAAACATATCTATATACTTGTTTCATTTCCTCAAAACTGCCACCTCTGTATGTGTAAAAGAGGTGGGGGAGGAAGGGAGGGAGAAGAAGGGAGAGATGATAGGCAGATGGGCAGCAGATAGACTGCTCTTTTGCAATATTGCCAACTGGATCCAATAAAATATCTTCTTGAAACTTTCTTACTAAGAAGTATAAAGGCGTCATATGACATTGTTCTACTATAAAAAAGAAAAAGGGGGGAAAGCAAGCTACAAACTACAATTCTTCCATACTTTAGCTCTTAGAAGCACAAGACCAAGTGTTAGCAATGCTATTGGCTGATGGTTCTTTTTTTAGGATGCCACAAACACTTGCTGTTAAGAGTTCCTGGAGATGATTCCATCTTCCAGAGATGCTGCAACTCCACTCAGTACTATCATGCCACAGGGCCTTTCTCATCTGACTAGCTTTTAATAGCTTCCGAGAATAATTTCTATACTAATTACCATATTTTTGGAGCAGAAGACACACTTCCCCCCCCAAAAAAAAGAGGCTAAAAATTTGAGCGTGTCTTATACTCCAAATGTAGCTTTTTTGAAGTTTTTTTCAAATGAGGCACTAGTGAGTGATCTTCCACACTTTGGCTGCTTCCTCTGACTCTCAGCTGTGCTTTAAAAGCTTTGTTTCAGTCCTAATGAGGCACTAGCAAGTGAAGCGATCTCCATGCTTTGCCTGCTTTTCTCATTGCTGCTCCCTCTCAGCTGTGTTTTAGAAACTGTTTTTCAGCCCTAACGAGGCGCTAGCGAGTGACACAATCTTCCGTGCTTGCATTGCTCCTCTCTCCAAAGATCAGCTGTTCTATCTATGTTCCCTTGCCCCAAGGAATTTTCTTCTAACCACTTTTTCTGCTTATGCTAATCTGGATGTTCCTCTAAATCTGATGACATCTCCCTACTGTGCAGAAATTGCATGATTTTGACCCTGCCCAGTACAACAGTTATGGAGCTGAACTGGCTAGTATTATAGACTAAAGTTGAGCAAAATTTTGAACTAGAATATTGGTTTTCAGTCATTGACTATGAACACATATGCAACACACATATAGAAACTGGGTGCGTATAGGACAAAAAAGACCAAAACCTTCTTTACTCCAGCAGTAAAACATTGGAACATTCTTTACACCAGCAGGGAGAAATCCTCTTCCCATGCCAAATACTTGTGCATTGGGCTGGGAATGGAAACTTTGGAATGGAGCTGAAGTTTCTACCTCTTCCACTGAGTCTGATGGAGACTGCTGCTTGGGAGGCCAGAATTCATGAACTCTTGTCTCATTTCACCCCCCTATTTAATAGAACCTTTTCAAGCAATCTGTAGAGCACAGAAAAATAGTGTGCATAATTATATTTATCTGCCTCTTTTGCAAACAAGATTACTTCTGGAGCTTTTCTGCCATAATAATGAAGTTATTAATTTTACAATTAATATTACTCTGTGAATGTAGCATTTTTGGAACACCAAAACCCTAACATTTGAAAATAGAGAGAAAGTAACAGTGTAGTTATCAGGACACCTAAGAATAACTGGAGATGCAACAGCTCTGGCACACCACAAGATTTAATTAAAGAACCTGGAAATAAGCTTGGAGTTGTTGTATGAATCTTTAATGGATTGATCTGAGTTTGTAGTCAAATATTGTGTCCACTATAGCTTATTTACAATTATCAGTAATAAAGGCCAGACTTCTTCTCCCACAATGGTGCATTGTTCCTTTAGAGCTCTTGATACATGGGTGCTGGTGTAGATCTAATAGCTGGGATCTACTGAATGTGAAGCCTCTATTCTAAATTAATTGATCTATTATATCATTGTATATAGTAAGTGAATGAAGGAGGGGAAAGCGGTTATGAGCCCTACAGATGCAATTTCTGCATCTTTTAGTCAGTTTTTAAGCATAATATAAATGGATATTATAATTTAGTAGAACTAGTAGTAGTAAGTCTCACTTTGTAGATGTTCATGCAATGGTGAAATCCGGCCGGATCTATCCGGCTCACGCAAACCAGTAGTGCCAGCAGCGGGAGGCTCAGCTCATCCGTCAGGATGTCATTATGTCCCATTTTTTACCCTCTGCGCATGCACAGAAGAGGCACATGTGCGCATAGTGCATGCATGCTCCCGTGCCCTCTTGTTCCCGAACTAGTAGCGAAGGTAAGTGAATTTCACCGCTGTGTTCATCTTCTATTGTATGTCTCCAATCCCCCTTTGCACCAGAATATGGCCTCTAATGACATATATGAGATGTTGTCATTTAAAATTCTGGCTTTTTTAATATAAGATATCTTTGGTTAATTGGTAACTTTGGTTAATTTTGGATCATCCTGGAGAAAAGTATAAAATGTCTTATGAGCCTCTGCTCAATTGTTGATCCTATCTGGGATCAAAAGAAGCAACATGGAGATGAAATTCCTTTTACTTGCTTTCTCCCTGTCTCTCAAAAACATTTATAATAAGAAACTAGTACTCTTTTAAAAATGTGTGCTGTAATTGAAATAAATGAACATAGTGCAACCCATGTCTTTATTTTCACACTTAAGTATAAAGCAGACAATTAATAAAAGCTGCTTTAATATATCCCATTATAGAATGAATGCAAAATTTATCAGGTATAGCTCCCCTTGCAGGCACTATAGCTGTCACTTTTTTTTTATTTATTTACATTTATATCCTGCCCTTCTCCAAAGACTCAGGGCGGCTTACAGTGTGTAAGGCAATAGTCTCATTCTATTTGTATATTTACAAAGTCAACTTATTGCCCCCACAACAATCTGGGTCCTCATTTTACCTACCTTATAAAGGATGGAAGGCTGAGTCAACCTTGGGCCTGGTGGGATTCGAGCCTGCAGTAATTGCAGGTTGCTGTGATTTAATAACAGGCTATCTTACAGCCTGAGCCACCACGGCCATGGTATTAACTGACCTGTAAAGTATTTTAATCATTACTATTTGTAGGCAAGAAAATAATAATTTTCTATGACATTTCAAGTATTTTTAGAGAGAGAAAAATCACACATAATGTTCCAGAGATTAGATAAGTGGCTATCATAACTTTCCAAATTATGTGTTTCAATCGTATGAGACAGCGTTCCTGGCTTAGATGGCAACATAGTTAACATGTGTCCTTAAGAAGATAATAGATGTGGATTCTGTTAAGTTCGGGAAGTAATGAGGCTGGAGACCAGGGTAGTGACAACAGCTCTTTAATATAGGGTGAACCCAGCAACAGGCTGGGGGAAAAACCTCTCCTTTTATACAGTTCTGCTGGAGGTCTCGACCAATCAGCAACGTGCTGATTTCCCGCTCAAATATTTAAAGGTACAACACTAATACATAACACTCCTCCCCTCCCAGAAAACACTTGCCTCTATTTACATAAATATTTACATGTTATTTTTCGACGTAGTCACGCAAATAACCTGGGCGTCTCCTAGTCCTTTCTGACCTGCGCGGTTCAGTTCTGGGTGGTGTTTTGAGCTGGTCGGAGGGGCGGTTTTCCTCCCAGCACTTTCTCTGGGCCAACGGGCTCGGATTATTGGCCGACTCTTTTCTTGGCCATCGGGCCTTGATTACTTTTTCAATTTCCTGCCGCTTTCCTCGGGAACCTGATGGCGCCGCTGGAACTCTGGGATCTCAGCTAAGTCTTGCGCCCCCGGTCATTGTTGGCTGTGGAATCAAATTGGTATTGATCATGATATGTTTCGTTTGGTTCAATTTGGTCAGTTATTCGCTTCCTTAACTGATCTATGTGGCGCCCACACCCTGTTGTCGGGTAGCTCTACCACGTATGATTTTGGGCCAGTTACTTTAATTATTTGTCCTGTGAGCCAACTAGGGCCGTCCCCATAGTTTCGGCCCACACCGGTCGCCTATGCTCATTTCCTGGTCTTTTCTAGTTTTCCTTGTAACCCTCTGGTGTGTAATGGGATTCAAACGGTCCAGTGGGCACCGGAGTTTCCGTCCCATTAGCAATTCGGCTGGGCTTTTCCGTGGCCGTGCTTGGGGTTCTGTGCTGGATGGCTAGGAAAAGTCTATTTTGTTTGCCAGTCACCTGGCTTGAGCCTGACACGCCTCCTTAGCGCCCGGACGGAACGCCTGCAAGGCCATTCGACGCAGGGTGGAAAGGCGCAGAGAGGGCATGTCGGATGCCTTCCTCTGCCAGGTATTCTTCAAACTGGGCTGCCGTGAATTGAGGCTCATTGTCGGACACCAGAGTGTCCGCAACCCGTGAGTTGCGAATAGGTGGCGAGGGTTGCGATTACTGCTCGCCATAGTGGATTTCATGAGTATGACCTCCACCCATTTAGAAAATGCATCCACAACTATTAGGAATGTTTGGCCGTGAAAGGGCCAGCAAAATCAATGTGGATTCTTGACCAGGGCCCTTGGGGCTTTTCCCATTCTCTGACTGGGGCCGTTGGGGGTAGAGGTCTGGATTCTTGGCAAGCCTGACATTTCCTACCCTCTCAGCAATCTCTGCCCATGAGTGGCCACCATACATAGCTTCTGGCTAACCCTTCATCCTTACGATCCCTGGGTGACCTCGTGGAGGAGGTCCAATACCTTTCCCTTAACTTTTCAGGAATTATTACACGATCACCCCATAACAGGCACCCCTTGAGCCGAGAGCTCATCTCGCTTTTAACAAATTCTTGAACCTTTCGCCCGGCGCAGCGGGCCACCCTCTGTACCCAACCGAGTACAGTCCTTAACACAATGTCCCGCATGATGCCCGAGCCACTTCCTTAGATGTGACTGGGCCAGAGTCCAATGAGTCAATAAGTAGGATGGGTGTCCCCGGAGTGGGGTCTTCGGTCGCCCAGGTAGTGGGCATCGGCTTAACGCGCCTGCATGCCCCACTTCTTTTCCTGGTCGATGTTGCAGCTTGTATGAATAAGCGGCTAAGAATATAGTCCATCGGGTCAATCGGCGAAAGTGCCACAGGCGTTGGGCGGTCGCCAGCCAGTATTCCTAGTAGTGGTCTGTGGTCAGTCACGATTTCAAATTCCGCCCAAATACATACTCGTGGAATTTTTGACCCCTGACACAATGGCTAGTGCTTCTTTGTCTAACTGGCTGTAGTTCCTCTCTGGGGAGGACATCGTTCTAGAGTAGAACGCTATAGGGGCTTCTGTGCCGCTTTGGAAGTCTATGGCTGAGTACAGCCCCACCCCATAAGGGAGGCATCGCAAACCAACACTAGGGGTAATGAGTCGTGATATTGGATGAGCAGGCTATCACTTGAGAGCAGGTTCTTTACTGCTTCAAAAGCCCTATTTTCTGACTTTCCCAAGACCAAACAGTATTTTTCCTAAGAGCCTATGCAGCGGTTCCAACGGTTGCTTTGTTCTTTAAAAAGACCGTAAAAATTAACCAATCCCAGGAATGCCTGCAGCTCTGCTTTGTTTTTGGGCGCTGGAGCCTTCTAATTGCCTTAACCTTGCTCTCAGTAGGGTGAATTCCTTTCTTGTCTATCCGTAGCCCAAGAAATCGAGATTCGACCCTATCTGGCATTTGTTTGTCTTGACTTTTAACCCGCTGTCCGGAAAATGCTCAAGACCTTTCTTAACCGCTCCCCAATTCCTCCATGTTTTCCCTGAAATTAGGACATCATCAAGTAGGAACTACCCTGGGAGCCCCTGCAGTAGTCGTTCCATCAGGTTTTGGAACAGCCCTGGTGCCACACTGACCCCAAATTGCAATCGGGTGCACTTGAAGGCCCCTGTGCGTCACAATCGTTTGGGCTTCGGCTGTGCGGGCGTCTACTGGCAGTTGTTGGTAGGCTTGGGCCAAGTCTAACTTTGCAAAGACTTGCCCTTGCCCCAAAGAGTGCAATAAGTGTTGCACTACCGGAACCGGGTAAGCGCTTTTCTGTAAGGCTTTGTTAAGCGTCGCCTTGTAGTCAGCGCAAATTCTAATTGACCCGTCCGGTTTTATGGGGGTGACGATTGGCGTCTCCCACCTTGCGTGATCGACTGGCACCAAGATCCCTTGATTAATGAGCTTATCCAGCTCCTTATCAATTTTTGGTTTTAGGGCAAAAGGGACTCTCCTCGCCTTAAGCCTAATGGGGGCTACCTGGGGGTCTAAGTTGAAGGAAATAGGGGTCCCTTTGTACTTGCCCAGGCAGTCCTTGAAGACATCTTCGAACTCGTTAAAGAGAATGTCTTTCAGGTTACAGTCACTTCGGTAGATGCCAGTCACTCCCATGCCCAGGGCACGAAACCAGTCTAGTCCCAACAGACTGGGCAGAGTTCCTTCGACGATCGTGATGGGCAGGGTCTTTTTATGTGGACCATACTCGACTCGGACGGAGGTGGTCCCTCGAACAGGGATGCGATTTCCCTGGTAGTCGTGCACTCAGAGGCAGCTTGCAGGTGGCGCCGCGACGGACGGCAGCGACTTCGCCAGAGTGTCCCAGGACATGATGGTGATCGCTGATCCCGTGTCTACTTCAAGCCTGCACCGTACTCTCTATCTTGGGCTTTGTGAAGATCTTCTTCCACTTTGGTTGAGGCGCGCCTATGATGACAGTCGTTTGGTTAGACTTCGCCTTTCTTGTTTGAACCAATCGCGGGCCGCCTTTCCGGTTCCGCCTGATTGGCCGATTTGAATTTTCGGCGGAAGGTTGGGCCGCCTGCAGACCTGAGCTAAGTGCCCTTTCTTCCCACACCGCATGTTGCGCCTTTAAACCTGCAGCGTTGGCGCTGGTGCTGCCTCCGCAGCTTCCGCACTCGCCCCGTTCTACTAATTGACTCTTGGGACTCTGGCCCAGTCACATCGCAGGAAGTGGCTCGGCCTCCTACCGGGACATTGTTTTAAGAACTGTAATCGGTTGGGTTCAAGGGATGGCCCGCTGTGCCGGGCGAACGTTTAGAGAGTTTGTAAAGAAAAGAGGGAATTGTCTGTGCAAGGGGTGCCTGCTCTGGGGGATAGGGTGGTAGTTCCAGAGAAGCTGAGAAAAAGTCCTGGAACTACTGCATGAGGGTCACCCAGGAATTGTAAGGATGAAGGGCTAGCCAGGAGCTATGTTTGGTGGCCCCTAATGGACAGGGAAATCGGTGACAGGGTTGGCCGATGCCAGGTATGTCAGGAATCCAGACCACTACCACCCACGGCCCCAGTGTTGGAGTGGGAGAAACCCCAAGGCCCTTGGTCCCGCATACACATTGATTTTGCCGGCCCTTCCACGGCCAAACATTTCTAATTGTGGTGGATGCATTCTCCAAATGGCTGGAGATCATCCTAATGAAATCCACAACCGCGGAGCTGTCATTGCAGCACTAAAACACCTTTTCGCCACGCACGGGCTACCGGACACCCTCGTGTCCGATAACGCCCACAGTTCACCGCAGCATTATTTGAAGGGTACCTGGCTGAAGAGGGCATCCGACATGCCTCTCAGCGCCGCTCCACCCTGCGTCGAACGGCCTTGCTGAACGCTTTGTTCGAGTGCGAAAGAAGCGCTATCACGAAGCGGCCCGGCGATTGGCAGGCACAGATCGACGATTCCTAACCGCCCAACACAGGACCCCTGTGTGGCCACCGCCGCAGCCCAGCCGAGCTATTAATGGACGGAAGCTACGGTGCCCGCTAGACCGGCTACACCAACTACGTGCAGGACGGGTTCAAAACAAAACCAGATAGAATCCGGGAATTAAACATAGGAGACTCAGTGTGGGCACATAATTACAGCGACGGCCCAAGCTGGAAGAGGGGATAGTCATAGACAAACGGGCCCCAAATCTTATCTAGTGGAAATAGACGATGGCAGAGTTTGAGGCGCCACATAGATCAATTAAGAAACAGATTGAGCGATAAGGCAGAATTAGGCGAGACCAGCCCTGACTATGATTTAATTAACCCCACAGCTGACTGGAGCAGAGAACAAACAGAAAGCGTAGAACCAAACAGAGACTTATCTGAGTCAGGCGAGGTCCAGCGACACCATCAGGTCCCTCTAGAGGACAGCAGGTCCGAGCCGGCAAATAATCCAGGGCCGGATGGCCGGGAGGAGGAGCTCAGAGGAACGAAAAGCCCCTCCGGCAAGCTCGACTCAACTCCAGAAAGTGAACTGCGCAGGTCCGGGAGAGTCAGGAGACGCCCCACGTACCTGCGGGACTACGTAGAGAAGTAATATGCAAATATTGGCAAAGTGCCTTCTGGGAGGGGAGGAGTGTAATGTATTACTGTAAGTTTTGGCGGGAGTTTTAGGCGGGAAGTATCTCGCTTCTGATTGGATACAGCCTCTGGCTGAAGTGTATATAAGGAGAGGTTTTTCTCCAGAGTTTTTGCTGGGTCACACTATATTAAAGAGCTGTTGTCACTAACCTGGTCTCCTGCCTCGTCAATACCCAAACTTAACAGCGTTGATATTTCTTTGTAATATCTCTCCAAAAGAACTTCTTGAATGGGACACTGCCACCTATGGAGAGAATTGGGAATTGCAAATAGCGCTTGTGGATTGTATTATACATTTCCTGTTTTCCACCACCATCATCCCTGCATTTAATACCACGCTTTTCAACAAGAAACAAACCCAAGTGCTCAAGGACCAAGTAAAAGTAAAAGTACATATAATTTGTTAGTAGCTACACAGATGTGTATTGTGTATTGAATTGTGATTTGGCTTTTTCTAGTTTGTTTGGGGTTTTTTTTGGCTTCCGAGTCTAACCTTTAGTTGCAATATTCCCTGGAGGAATCCCAACTGAGTAATAACTAGGTCTGCCTGTTTATCACATCTGTTTGTAGTGACATTTATGAAGTGTGTAAAGTAATCTTGTTGGTATTCATCACCCCACTATATTCAGCGCAAGATTCCTTAGTATAGATTTAGCATTATAGTTTCATAATGATGAGGTGCAAACAAACATTGCTTCTTGGGCATCTTCCGAAGCTGGAGTACCTTTTCCACTGGCCTCAGGTGGTTTCCTTTCCATACCTGTCCGTCCCTCACTCCCAGCTTATACAAGTGAATTCTTAGATATTGGCAGGTCAATACTGGCAGGTAGTTAATACTGGTATTTTTTTGCATTGATCCCAAATACAAAAATTCTTTGCAATATGCTAGCTAAGCAATAATTATCCATAATTATAGGTAGTGCTCGAGTTACAGCAGTTCAGTTAGTGACCATTCAAAGTTACAACGGCACTGAAAGAAGTGATTTATGACCGTTTTTCACAGTTACAACTTTGTAGCATTCCCAAAGTCATGTGATCAAAATTCAGATGCTTGGCAACTGGCTCATATTTATGATCCCAAGGTCATAAATGGTCCCAAGGTCATCCCTGTGTGTCCCAAGGTCATGTGATCACCTTTTTGCAATCTTCTGACAAGCCAACTCAATGGGGAAACCAGATTCACTTAACAACCAGGTTACTGATTTATCATTTACAGAAATTCACTTAACAACTGTGGCAAGAAAGGTTGCAAAATGAGCCAAAACTTACTTAACAAATGTCTCACTTAACAATCAAAATTTTGTGCTCCATTGTGGTTGTAAGTCAAAGACTACCTGTAATTATAATTATATATACCCTTCATGCACTGTTTTAGTTGATTATATTATTTTTACATGATTGTTCTGCTCTTGAATAAAAGATGTTTAGCTATTTTTAAAGATTATATTTTATTGGAGTTTTCTGTTTGTATGTATGTGTCATTATTTTAATATGCAAGCTAAGAAGGAGAATGGACTTAAATATATTTAAAATTGTGAAGAAAAGAAGCAAACAAAAATATCACCCATATTTCTTCTTCTTTTTCTTTAATTATTTAGCTTGTCCCTCCTTATCGGCAACTTTTTTATGTGCCTATTATTACTTTTCATCTCTTAGTTCTTAATGGCATTCTTCTGTCTGCATTAAAGCTGTTATTTTATTGAAGCAGTCTGGTCTTAGACTTCCATGTTTAACATCACTCAGAGGATAAAATTACCAGTTTGGTAGGCACTTTTAGAATAGAATAGAATAGAATAGAATAGAATAGAATAGAATAGAATAGAATAGAATAGAATAGAATAGAATTTTATTGGCCAAGTGTGATTGGACACACAAGGAATTTTTAAATTAAGTGTACTTTTGAGGAGTCACTAAATGCCTAGGATTGTTTTTTGTTTGTTTGTTTTATTTTTCTTGCTTGCTACTCTCTGGTCCAGTTGGAAAATTCTTCCACCTTCTTTGTCCCAACTTCAGTTGATTTTTTTTCTTTCATTTCTTCAGAGCAGATCTGAAACTGAGTTGATGTACGAATATCATGCCTTATATGTTGCTCCCAAGTGGTCACTAAAGGAAACACAAATGACAGTTAATAGCATTTCTTTTTATTGTAAGTATTGGGGTGTTATTGCATCTAATAATTCATGCAAAATTTTTGTTGCAACATGCCAAGATAATTAGATAGATCTAATTTGTGATCTGGCTCTTCAGCTGATGTTCAACCAATGATAACTATCTTGTATTTTCAGACCAAACATTCCTTTCAGATTTTTAAATTTGGTATTCTGTGCAACATCCAATCTGTCCAATGGAACTGTCCTCACAATAGCAAGATCATTTTACAGTATCGACTCCCTCAATTCTTATTTTGGAAAATTTTCCTTAATGGAAGTATTTCCCCCCTCCCCCCATGTTATCCATGATTTACAGGTCTACTTACACTTTTCTTCACCAGTATTTCATACCAGACACCCCTGAGATATGGAGGCTTTGAATGCTGTTCACATATTTTGTTTTTGTTTTTTTATCATTCTGATAATTTTCTTGTTTTAAATGTAGCATCATTTTTATATTAGTACTGTATTCACGGTCAAGTGAAAAACAGCTTCCCGAAATCCTGGAACACATCATTTTAAAAAATAAAACAAAAGTTATACCTCTGTAAGTAAAGATGTGCCAAATATAGTAACCTTAGGGGCTTTGGGGATTTAGTAACCTTAGGGGCAAACCAGCAAGATTTTCTTTCTTTAGCCAACATGTATTTGTTACACCCTACATTTAAAATGTTGTCCCTTGTGAACCTGGAATATATTTTCCATATGTTCATGTGTTAGGAGTTTCATAAAAATGCTGAGCACATAATTTTTCAAAATAATTCTGACAAAGTATGAAACAAGCTTTAAAATATTATGACATGGCCAATTTTCATGGCATTTAAAATCAATAACATGGCATAATATATTTTATATGCATGGAAATGTACTTCATAAATATTCGGTAATGTCAGAGTACTCTGTTTTATATGTTCCCAAATCCTTTTTAAGCAGAGGATGTGTGAAGAACATTTTCTGAAACAGAACTCAGACTTGTAAGAAATAAAAGGATAGGAAAAGTTCCACATGGGTTTACCATTAATGTTCTGGCTTTTTAGGGCAACAACCCTTTCCAGTTCACTAATTAATTTACTTTAAGGCACCAAAACTTAGAAATTACAAGCTGGCAATAATTCTGTTCAGTTAGTCACAACCATACTTAATGTACAAAGCATCCAGGCGAAAATCAAGGTTAAATTTCCTAGTACAATTTAAAAGTCTCCCAAACCAGCAAGGCCTAGAAATGCTTGGAAGTGAGACCAGCCTGCCCAAATACAGGATACAAATACACCCCATGGAGGCTGAAGAGGTACGTCCATGTCAAATTACCCTACAGATGAGAACACAAATCAACAAATATCAAATGCTGTTTCATGTTATAAACAACTGAAGCAGGTGAGTGATGGTAGTTGCACCCCATTTCTATGTGTGACTGTTGGGGGTGAAAAGGGGAAAGGTCTTCAATCATACAACATGGCCACTATTATGACTCTTTTCACCCCGTCCCCCCATGGATATCTCGATTCCCGCAAGTTCAGACAGGAAACAACATGACAAATGCTGATATGATTGTGCGAGGTGAGTAGAAAGATAACTTGCTCTCTTTCTTTTCTTGGTAGCTGACTAATGAATTTTATTGAAACTAAAATAAGGTTATGATAGAACTGTGTTTTTTTACATAGGCCATGTATTACTTAATTATTTTATTTTATTTTTTATTTTATTTTATTATTTTTTATTTATATCCCGCCTTTATTATTATTATTTTTATAAATAACTCAAGGCAGTAAAAATATATAACACACCACAGTATACAACTCCTCCTATTTTCTCACAACAACAGCCCCATGAGGTAGATCTTGCCAAGAGAAATTATTCTTAAGACATTAGTTTGCTCCCTTTGTGTGGTTTCTATATTTTATTTTATTTCTCATTTTTAATATGTTTATATATCAGTGGTTTTATTTCTTGTATGCTGCCCAAGACACTTTTAACGAAATGGCCTTCTATATAGATGAAATAAATAAATAAATGTCACATTCATTGAGATCTACAGTGGAGCCACTTTTGTGATTGTGGCAATGAACCAAGCAGATGATCAAAGGTGTGCTTCACTTTGGCCAAGCTTTAACTGAAGAGTCTTTCCAAATGCCTCTTCCAAGCAGCCAGACCAAGCAAGCAGCTCTTGTTTCTGATCAACAAAGAAATTATGCATCTTCTCTTTGTTCAGCAGAAAGGCAAAGGATAGCTGTCAAGTTGAGGCAAATCAGCCCTGCCTTGACAGTCCCTAGTGAAATACTGAGAACATTCAAAACAGAAAACACCCACTCCTGACATCTGTACCACATTTCTGTGAGCAGAGGAGTGGAGGACTCTTCTTGTGAAATATCTCTGGACTCGTCCAATTAATGTCTGTATTAATGTCTGATATGCAGTGTGGGTTCCAGACAGATGAGCTGTATTCAAGAATTGGTCTGGCAAAAGTTTTGTATGCCCTAGTTTGCAGTTCACTATTATTGGAGAAGAAGCTACGCAAGATTAGGTTAACAACTCTTAATGCTTTTTTAGCAATGCTGTTACAGTGAGCTCTGCCACTTAGATCATTTGAGATGAGTACTCCAAGGTCTTGAGACTGCATGGAAAGTAAGTAAGAATGAGTTATATTTTGATTACCTTTTGACAATTATTTAAGTGAAACACAATGCATAAGTGTCATATCAAGAGAAGAGTGGAGCTACAACCACTCCAAAACCTCCTCAATTTATTTATTTTATTTATTTATTTTATTAGATTTTTATACCGCCCTTCTCCCGAAGGACTCAGGGCGGTGTACAGCCAGAATAAAATACAGAATATATACAATTAAAAGAATTTAAAATAAAACTATTACAAACGGCTGATAATTAAAAAGATTTAAAAATTTAAAATATTAATAAAACCCCAATTTAAAATCAACTATTTATGCCAGTCCTGCTTGAATGAATAAATATGTTTTTAGCTCACGATGAAAGGTCCGAAGATCAGGCACTTGACGTAAGCCAGGGGGGAGTTCGTTCCAGAGCGTCGGTGCTCCCACAGAGAAGGCCCTACTCCTGGGGGCCGCCAGCCGACATTGTTTGGCGGACGGCACCCTGAGAAGGCCCTCTCTGTGAGAGCGTACGGGTCGATGGGAGGCATAAGGTAACAGCAGGCGGTTTCGTAAGTACCCGGGTCCTAAGCCATGGAGCGCTTTAAAGGTGGTAACCAGGATCTTGAAGCGCACCTGAAAGACTACAGGAAGCCAGTGCAGACTACGGAGCAGTGGTGTTACCTGGGAGCCACGAGCGGCTCCCATTACCATTCGCGCAGCTGCATTCTGGACTAACTGCAGCCTCCGGGTGCACCTCAAGGGCAGCCCCATGTAGAGAGCATTGCAATAATCCAGCTGAGATGTAACCAGAACGTGAGTGACTGTGCATAAGGCATCCCGGCCAAGGAAGGGATGCAACTGGCAGACCAAGCGAACTTGGTAAAAGGCCTCCTGGAGACAGCCGCCAGATGTTCATCAGAGGACAGCCGACCATCCAGGAGGACGCCCAAGTTGCGAACCACCTCCTTTGGGGCCACTAACTCGCCCCCAACAGTCAGCTGCGGGTGCAGCTGACTGTACCGGGGTGCTGGCATTCACAGCCACTCCGTCTTGGAGGGATTAAGCTTGAGTCTGTTTCTCCCCATCCAGACCCGTACGGCTTCCAGACACCGGGACAGCACTTCGACCGCTTCGTTGGGGTGGTCCGGGGTAGAAAAGTACAGCTGAGTATCATCAGCATACAGATGATAACTCACAATTAGAATTATGTATATACTACTCAAACTTTCATGTCTGCTTGATTACTTGCTTTCTTCAGTTGAATGAAATGTACATCATAGGGCGATAATCTTGGAATCAACATACCTCATGTGGGCTAATTTACAGAATGTGTCCAAAATCTGGAACCTCTGAGTCTTGTGGGATTGAAATTTGGCAAAGTTGTGACTGCTTCAATGCTGCCACAATCAGCCACAGTTTGATGACCTCAGTTCCAATACTCCTTGCCAAGCTTCCTACAGGAAAAGTTAGCGTAAAATCCAGCAGGAAGTCAAAACTTGCTCCCACTCCCACTATTTTTTTTTTTTGCCTGCCCATGTCATTCTATTTCTCTGTTCAGGTAACAAAATATCTCTGAAATGATGAACCAGCAGGACACAGATTGTCTAGTTATTGTCATCATGATTCATTGTACTGTGGGCCAGATGTTTAGAATGGATCTAGCATATTTATCCACCTACTGGATAAAGGTCCAGTACAGGTCCCAAGGACCTGGGATAGGCCAGTGTGGATGTATGATGGTGTTATATTGTTGCAGGATGTAAGCTGTTCCAAGCAAAGCTGCCCTTTGCAATTGGTCAATGGCAATTTCGTCATCGCTGATGGTGTTCAAATGGTGCTCTGGTTGTCTTGGAATTGCACCCAAGGCACCTACTGTTATTAGTACTACTTTTGCATTATTGTTGTTGCTATTGCTACTGCTACTGTAATGTAATACTTTTTTGAAACCCTCTCTGTTTTTTATTATTTTCAAAGTTGAATTACAGAATCAGCTTTCCCTCCATTAAGTAATGTTTAACAAACATTCACAAGCTTCCAAGGTTGTTAAGTGTTCTTCATTTCACTGTGGAGTCACTTTCAGAGGATTTTGTGCCTAAAAGTCAAACAGGGCAGTGCCCCGCTAAGTTACTCAACTTTTTAAATACTAAGAAGCCAACAGAAAATAAGACAGGCCTCACAGTTGGAGTTCTTCTTCCTTTCTGAATGACATTTCTGTTGAAGTAATCTTGATACCTGATCCTTTCTGCATTCTGATTTTTCAGCTCAAACCTTTTTTATAGCCACAAAATTCCTGCTGATATCCATACTAGGTCAACAAATGCATGTATCTTTAAGCCCAGCTTTTATTGTGAAAGAATGTTAGTGAACCTTGAACTACAATGTGACATCTGACTGTGACACGTAACATTCAGAGATATAAGTTTTAAAAAAAAGAGCAAGGGAATTAGCGTGCCCTTTGGGAAATGTGTTCCATAGCAATCAATTAGAAGCAGTGCAGATGTACGTTCAGAGCAATGAAGTCGGTTGATATGAAAAATGTTGCAATTGCATTGGCATATATTGTGCAGAACACTAGCCAATCCTTGACTGCCCTGCAAATTAAAACCATTTCCCTTCAAGATGTGTGCTGAGTGGGGTGAGGGGTGGAATTCTGGATAAAAAGCCTGAGAATTCATTAGGTAGGCACTGGTCACATTTCACAGAGCAGCTGGCCAAAGGGAAAGGCAAAATAGTTCCTGCATGGAAAAGTAATAAACGCAGAGAACTATGGTCCCTATGAGTTCCAGCTGGGAGATACTTCCTTCATTCTTATTCTGCTTTAAGTCAATAATAGAACTAAACTTTTTAGTTCCAGTCATTGGGATTTGAATTAATCATTTATTTTTATGTAGACGCTGATTGTAAGTAGTCCCATTTCTCTTATAACCAATACTCTTTCAATCCCTTGTATTCATGTAGAATTAGTAATATCATAATTTTCAAAAGATTTAGAATATGATAGAGGCTAAGATTTTGCATAAAACAATACACTCGTAATTCTTTTCCTCATATTCATTTATCCCTACCCAAACCTTCCTAGGTTTGATCTAAAATCAACCTCTGTACAAAATAGACCCAGAGCATATTGGCTTGTTTTCCATACAGTTGTTCAGTCCAAACTCCATCTGCTACAATATCAAAAATTTTAAAATGGGAAGAACCAAATTCTGGATCCATTATATTCTGCCTCTGGGATGAATAAAAGTATTGTTGTTCCTCTGCAATAGGTGTAGCTAATATTGAGTCTTCAAGATTAACAGCCTTTATAGACCTGTCCTCACCATGTCTTGTGTTAATAAATTCCTCAGGGAAATTATGTGCTGTGTGAATAATTGCTTCCTTCTGTCTGTTTCTAATCTCCTTCGAATCAGCTTCATTGGATGAGCCCTGAACCTTAGAGAGAGAAAGAAATATTCTCCTTGCTCATGTTTTCCATGAATATTTTAATGTCACCCACAAACTTGACCGGGTTTCTGCTTATGAACAAGTTAAATGGCACAACTCCCACTGCAGATTCTTGATGGCATGAGCCTCTATGGGGAGGGGGGTGTTGGAGTGGGAAATGAAGCATATGCTGTAATATTATCGCATCAAGAGCAGAACATTAATTGTGACATCACAGTTTACTTATCAACATTTTGTAAAACTTCAGGTTGTAGAAGATCCTGTTTCAAATGTTCCATTTACTATTTCCCTTCATTGAAAAAAAATCCCTTTTATTCTTACATATATGTGACATAATGTCAGTCATAAAAGAGGATGGGCTTAATTGTGCAGTCATGATAACTGTGTTGCATTTTTGATTCTCCTGAAAGTTGGTTTTCATCTTGCTAATTGAGACTAAGATCGAAAACAGTTCTTGCTTGCAGATAAAGTGATATATTTTCTATAAGATTCTATGTTTTATTTAAAGGTATTCTTTATTAAAACATATTTATTTAATTGTGCAGGACTGAGCTAGGTTTTAAATTCATGGGTTTTAATTGGGTTTTATTTGTATATTTTAATTAACGGGCTTTCAAATAAGTTTCTTAATTGTTTTTATTCTGTATTTATATTTATATGTTTTTAAATGCCTGTGAACCGCCCTGAGTCCTTCGGGAGATAGGGCGGTATATAAATACGATTAATAAATAAATAAATAAATAAATAAATATTTAAAGGCCATCCAGTCCAAAATCTGAAAAGGAATAAAGACCTTAGAATTACTCCTAGCTGGCAGTCTAAGAAAGAAATCGATCACAAGATCCTTAAATAGATTTGCCTCTTAAGGTATATTTCTAAATCACAAAGATTGTTGTCAAATAAGGCAAACAAAAGTAATATCTTCTTTTGCTATCGTTTTCATTATGGTTTACAGGCCATTCTATCTGCTGCAATGATATAATGTTAGGAAAATAAAAGATAGGAGGTAAAATGAATATATATTGTTAAAATATGGAAAGAGAATCCAAAGTTGGTGAGTGAGGATTTCCCTTTGTAGAATCCATGCTGATTTTCCTTTATGAGGTTCATTTCTCTATCAGCCTATTTAGAATAGAATAGAAAGAATTTTTTATTGGCCAAGTATGATTGGACACACAAGGAATTTGTCTTGGTGCATATGCTCTCAGTGAACATAAAAGAAAAGATACCTTCATCAAGGTACAACACTTACAACACTTAATGATAGTTATAGATTACAAATAAGCAATCAGGAAACAATATCAGTATAAATCGTAAGGATACAAGCAACAAAGTTACAGTCATAAGCAGAAGGAGGTGGGTGATGGGAACGATGAGAAGATTATTAGTAGTGCAGATTTAGTCAATAGTGTGACAGTGTTGAGCGAATTATTTGTTTAGCACAGTGATGCCGTTCGGGAAAAAACTGTTCTTGTGTTTTGTTGTTCTGGTGTGCAGTGCTCTATAGCGTTGTTTTGAGGGTCGGAGTTGAAACAGTTTATGTCAAGGTTGTGAGGGGTCTGTAAATATTTTCACAGCCCTCTTCTTGATTTGTGCAGTATACAGGTCCTCAATGGAAGGCAGGTTGGTAGCAATTGTTTTTTCTGCAGTTCTAATTATCCTCTGAAGTCTGTGTCTGTCTTGTTGGGTTGCAGAACCAAACCAGACAGTTATAGAGGTGCAGATGACAGACTCAATAATTCCTCTGTAGAACTGGATCAGCAGCTCCTTGGGCAGTTTGAGCTTTCTGAGTTGGCGCAGAAAGAACATTCTTTGTTGTCCTTTTTTGATGACGTTTTTGATGTTAACTGTCCATTTTAGATCTTGCGATATGGTAGAACCTAGAAATTTGAAGGTTTCTACTGTTGATACTGTGTTGTCTAGTATTGTGAGAGGTGGAAGTATGAAAGGGTTTCTCCTAAAGTCTACCACCATTTCTACGGTTTTGAGTGTGTTCAGTTCCAGATTGTTCTGGTTGCACCACAAGACTAGTCATTCAACCTCCCGTCAGTATGCGGATTCATCATTGTCTCGAATGAGACTGATTACTGTTGTGTCATCTGTGAACTTCAGTAGTTTGACAGATGGATCATTGGAGATGCAGTCATTGGTATACAGAGAGAAGTGGAGAGAACACACAGCCTTGGGGTGGGGGGGCTGTGCTAATTATACAGGTATCTGATGTGATTCTGCTTAGCTTCACCTGCTGCTTCCTGTTTGTTAGGAAGCTTGTGATCCACTTACAAACCAGCTATTCAGGTACCTGTAGCTGGTTTAGCTTAGTTAGAAGAGTGTCTGGAATGATGGTGTTGAATGCTAAACTAAAGTCTACAAAGAGGACCCTTGCATAGATCTTTGAAGATTCAAGATGTTGTAGGATGTAGTGCAGAGCCATATTAACAGCATCATCTGTTGATCTATTGCTCGGTATGCAAATTGCAAGGGGTCTAACAGCGTATCCGTGATGGTTTTCAAGTGGGACAGCACTAGCCTTTCAAAGGTTTTCATGACTACAGATGTTAGAGCAACTGGTTTGTAGTCATTCAGTTCCTTGATGGTGGGCTTCTTCGGCACTGGGATGATAGTAGAGCATTTGAAGCAAGAAGGAACATAGCATATCTCTAATGATTTATTGAAGATATGGTGAAGATGGGGGCCAATTGGTCAGCACAGACTTTTAAGCAAGAATGAGTTATCTTGTCTGGGCCTAGAGCTTTTCCTGGCTTTTGTCTGTGAAATAGGTCTTGCACTTCCTTTTCTGTGATCACTAGGAGTTGTGAACCCAATGGGATGGGGTCAGTTGTAGGAGGCTTAGCTTATTTTTATTTTTATATTTATATTTATTTATATATTTATGTATTTAGCTTATTTTTTATTATTGTCTGTACTAATTTTTCTCCAACAGTTTTAAGTTACAATTTATATAGATTGGCTTTGTTAGACAGTTGAATGTCTTGGTCATAATGATTACACTCATAATAATTGAACATTTTTTATTGTGTTTAAACTTGTTTTATTTTATATTTAACTGCCTCAGTGGGAAGTTATGATATAATCTGAAATAATGCATAAATTTGATTTTTGTTTGTTTGTTGGATTTCTATACTGCCCATCTCATCTAATCGACTTTGGGTGGTTTACAAATAAATACCAACAGAAGATCACACTCTTTACTACTCAGGACATGAAAAACAAAGAAAAAATTATTTATTTATCAGATGAAAGAGAATGTTCTTTCTGCGCCAACTCATGAAGCTCAAATTGTCCAAGGAACTGATGATACAGTTCTATAGAAGAACTACTGAGTCTGCCATCTGCACCTCTGTAACTGTCTGGTTTGGTTTTGCAACCCAACAAGACAGACACAGACTTCAGAGGATAATTAGAACTGCAGAAAAAACAATTACTACCAATCTGCCTTCCATTGAGGACTTGTATACTGCACGAGTCAAAAAGAGGGCTGTGAAAATATGGTATTTACAGACTCCCCACATCCTGGACATAAATTGTTTCAACTACCCTCAAAATGACGCTATAGAGCACTGCACACCAAGACAACTTGATACAAGAAGAGTTTTTTCACTGAACGGCATCACTCTGCTAAACAAATAATTCCCTCAACACTGTCAAACTATTCACATTAGGCTGCACTGCTATAGCTATTGGTCTTCTCATTGTTTCTGTTGCCCATCTCCTCCCACTTGTGACTGCATGACTGTAACTTTGTTGCTTATATCCTTGTGATTTATTTTGATATTGATTATTTCCTAGTATGATTTGATTGCTTACTGTATGACTGTCACTAGGTGTTGTGCCCTGTGATTCTTGATGAGCGTATCTTGTCTTTTTATGTATAATGAGAGCATATGCACCAAAGACAAATTCCTTGTGTGTCCAATCACACTTGGCCAATAAAGAATTTGAATTCTAATATAGCAACAACCGTGGTTATAATGCAAAATGCACCATTGTGAGACTTGAAAGAACAAGTTATAGATAGATTGTTATGGAGAAAATATCTATGTGATCACTAGGAGTCGAAAACTAGATGGCACATAATCAATCAATCAATCAATGTACATTCAAGGATGTCTGGTTGAAAGTTGGTTTTCATCTTGCTAATTGAGACTAAGATCGAAAACAGTTCTTGCTTGCAGATAAAGTGATATATTTTCTATAAGATTCTATGTTTTATTTAAAGGTATTCTTTATTTAAAGGCCATCCAGTCCAAAATTTGAAAAGGAATAAAGACCTTAGAATTACTCCTAGCTGGCAGTCTAAGAAAGAAATCGATCACAAGATCCTTAAATAGATTTGCCTCTTAAGGTATATTTCTAAATCACAAAGATTGTTGTCAAATAAGGCAAACAAAAGTAATATCTTCTTTTGCTATCGTTTTCATTATGGTTTACAGGCCATTCTATCTGCTGCAATGATATAATGTTAGGAAAATAAAAGATAGGAGGTAAAATGAATATATATTGTTAAAATATGGAAAGAGAATCCAAAGTTGGTGAGTGAAAATGATGAACCGGAGAACTGATAAGATTAGGACTTTCTGAGCAACTAAAACTATTAACTTTGGAAAAAAAGATGTGACCATTAATCTACTATCTCAAAACCAAATATAGTTGTTTCAGTTATTAGTTTCTAAAACAAACCAAGTCAAGGACAATCATCATTTATCAACAAATTTTATGGCAGAGCTTCCTGTGCTTGGATTCATTTTCTCACATTAGACTTAAATGACAATATTAAGAGATAAAACCCATTAAGTAATATCTGAAGTCTCAATATGCAGACCACATGCTTTTTACTCAGTGACTAATAGCCACAGAGCTGCCTTGCATTCAGAGATAAAGTCAGTGAGAGAGAAATAAACTTGCTGTTGTCTTTTGTCAGAAGAACTGCAAATAGTTCAACCCTTCCTAAACTAGAGAGTGCCTTAACTAACATTTGTTGAGTGAAGAATAGCATGACTTTAGACTTTTGTGGGAAGAGATTGTGAATCATTTCTGAATTTCTTGGAAATGTTTTCATGATTCAAAATAACTCACCCAGCTATTTGGACAGTTGCCAAACTTCTGAAGAATACAGCTATACATTACCCAGAACTGGTGGCATTTCATTGGCGGCAGGACGTGGTTGCTACCTATCTGATTTACTAAATGAAACCTGGAATGTTTCCTATCAGGAACGTGATGGATGGCTAGTAATGAAAATACAAACTAGGGGATCTGTAATGTTTTCATAACCACCTACTACCTTCTGGCATATTTCTAAAAGCAAGTAATAGGAAAAAGCACTCTCTCTCACCTTTACCCTTATTCATGGGAACAGTCATTATTATGCATCACTGTGACAAATTGATTCTTGCAAGCAACACGGGCAAAGAGTGCTGACCTAAAAACAATACAGACTACGGCTGAATTTGAGTCTATCACTGAAATCTGAAATTAATGGAAGTCTAGTGCCTTCTAGATATCATATTCAGGAAGAATCCAAAAATGTCAGTTTTCTATTCTGTGAACACCCCTGCTATGTGAGCTACATTGGTTGTCATTTGGCATCTGGGTGCAATTCAAGGTGCTGGTTATCATCTGTAAACTTATACATGGCATACAACCTAGATATTTGAGGGGCTGCCAATTGGCCATTTAATATGTTCCAACAGAATTGGTTTGCTTTGAATGCCATCTGTGAGACCCAGGAAATGGGTTTTCTCTGTTGCAGCCCATCAAAGATTTGTATGGTTCCCATCTTGCCCAACTTGAAGCTTTCTTTAGAAAGTTATTTTTACCTCAGTCCTTGTGATGTGATGAGATGTTATGTTGTACCTCAGACAACGGATATTGTCCTTTTTAACTTATGAAACCATGCAGAGTCATTCTGGAGTTGGGCAGCCTAGAAATCTAGTAAAGAAACAAATATTGTAAGAGGATAATCACTGATTTTGTGTAAACTGCACATTCTGTTGGTATGAATTTCAGGTCTCCAGACCTATAAAATAACAGGACCCTCAGGCAAATTCCTAATGTCAGAGTCTCCAAGGCAAGTGTAAATTAGTCTGATATTTCCCATAGATTGGAATAAATATCTAGGAACTAAAGTTGTACTCTATTTCTATAGGGGTAACAATTACAAATAATTGATAGTGATTAAGTGATTTGAGGCTGAAACAGAACTTATATTTTTCTTCTGTATCATATTCAAGATCTTTTCTCCCATGTCTCTCCTTTAACAGAGTTCTTGTCTTTACCCTGTCACACTCAAACATTAATGCTCATTGCACATTTACATTCCTGGAATTGGTGCTCTGTGAATCCATTGCCATTAAGGGAACCTGACACTCAAACTCTGTTTCAGGTAATGTTAATCTCTGGTTTGGAATACAAGTATTTTAGCATCCAATGCCCAAATGTATTATGAAAGATGACATATCTCTGACATTATGCTTTAATTCAAAATATAAATTACTAATCTCATATAGATAACAAAAAGTTCTGGGAAATTAGATACCCTGGGAATCACATATCCCTGGCTTCCTGTATTGAAGAACCTGTCATGGTTACATTCAACAAAATGGAAGGCAACATATCATTTCCAAAACACTTCCGTCTTAACTATATAAACTGGGAATAGAAGTAGACTTCCGGTTGATGTCACGGCGCTATCAGACGTGAAAAGCGGGACTCCATGAACTCGTGCTGAATCCCTTTGTTGGAGGGCTCCATAAGGGACTAAAGTCACCCTGTAGGGGTGACAAAGAGTGGAGGCATTCTCTGCAGGTCACAGAGAATGGCAGCTTTCCTGCTTGATCCAGGGCTAATTCCCTCTCATCTGATAATGAAGAGGAGAGGTAGCCGAAGAAACAAAGACTGTGCTGGAGCGGTGTGTAAACAGTGACTGGAACCGGATGAGGTGAATTTTTTTTCTACTTGAAACCTACCCTAAAGAAAATAAACTCTGGAAAAGGGACTCTTTGAAGAGTTTGTTTAAGCAGTGAACAATTTCAGAGAGAAAAATCATAGACCCGAATGAAAAGAAAAGGATATTAAGAAGAGAATGCAAAACCTTTAAAAACACAAAAAGATTGGATCTTTAATTTTTATTGGCAATAAGGCATTTTAAAATGCTGGAATTACTTGTCAGAATTTTGATTATTTGTTTGAATAAATACAAATGAAACTTGTTAGAACCTATGCAATGTTGAAGTTAAGCTGAAGGTGCCATCTACTGGTGAAGGGAATACATTACATCCTTACAATCTTGAGAAAAATACTGATAAAACAGAGGAGAAAGTGGAAATAACACCTGGAGGACTGCTGTGCTATCCATTGCTTTATACTTATTTATTCCATGACTACTGGAGTGGGAAGACATCTAAGTAAAGTGACTTTTAAATATCAGGAGTTATGATAGAACTTATAGTGGGGACTTAAGGAGAAATTTGGAAATTTTCCAAAAAGAGCTAAGTGGGACATAAAGAACCATATTACTGTATTTCCAGAGGAGCAATACCAGGACTGAGTGAATAGTTTCCAGATCAACTTTCTGAGGGCAAAAATAATTGAGACTATGGGCAGTAATAGAACATTAACTGATTACTAAGCAATATTTGGACTTGTCAAAAAAGAAGGCAAGATGTTTCAACAGGGGGAAATAAATGGATTGCAAAAAGAATTGGTGGCAATGTTTCAAAGCAGTCAGGATACTATGACAGGGAGATAATGGACTTAATGAATAACATAAATGGGAAGTTAGAAAGTGCTCCACAAGGGATAATTTGAATAATTATCAAAAAGCCCAGGAAATAGAGGAGACAATGGATAGACCAATGAAAAGAAAAAGATTTTAAGAAGAGTGCATAAAACCTTTAAAAACATTGAAAGGTTGGATTTCTAATTTTTACTGGCAATAAGGCATTTTAAAAGGCTGGAATTACCTGTCAGAATTCTGATTATCTGTTTGAATAAATACAAATGGAACCTGTTAGAATATGTGCAATGTTGAAGTTAAGCTGAAGGAGCCATCTACTGGTGAATGAAATAGACAGTATACTCCTACAACCCTGGGGAAAATACTGATAAGACAGAGGAGAAAGTGGAAATAACACCTGGAGGATTGCTGTGCTATCTATTGTTTTATACTTATTTATTCCATGACTACTGGAGCGGGAAGACATCTAAGTAAAGTGACTTTTAAATATCAGGAGTTATGATAGAACTTATAGTGGGGACTTAAGGAGAAATTTGGAAATTTTCCAAAAAGAGCTAAGTGGGACATAAAGAACCATATTACTGTATTTCCAGAGGAGCAATACCAGGACTGAGTGAATAGTTTCCAGATCAACTTTCTGAGGGCAAAAATAATTGAGACTATGGGCAGTAATAGAACATTAACTGATTACTAAGCAATATTTGGACTTGTCAAAAAAGAAGGCAAGATGTTTCAACAGGGGGAAATAAATGGATTGCAAAAAGAATTGGTGGCAATGTTTCAAAGCAGTCAGGATACTATGACAGGGAGATAATGGACTTAATGAATAACATAAATGGGAAGTTAGAAAGTGCTCCACAAGGGATAATTTGAATAATTATCAAAAAGCCCAGGAAATAGAAGAGACAATGGAGAGACCAGGGGAAAAGACAGAACTAAATAAACAAACAAAACAAGAAGATAAGAGGGAGAAGGTAATAAAAACTTATGAAGCAATTCGGGGAAAATACATGCTAAAAGATCAAAAAATGTTACTAGATAAACAGAAAGATATCTTTGAAACAAAAATGGAGAGTTGGGCAGATCCTCTGGATGTTTGGCAACAAAAGATAGTAGAGATAGAAGAAATACTTAAATTAAACAGAAAAGATAGAGATAGAGAAGAAGGGAGGAATTTGGGAGGCAAGTCAAAAAAATGAATAAGAATTGAAATATTAAAATGGACAAGAGATGACGGATAGACGAAATGTTGTGTAACACAAGATTGGCTTTATTAGGAGCTAGAATAGAGGCAGACATAAGAAATAGGGGGAATATTATTATGCATATTTTATATAATATATTAAAAGTAGTAGCTAGATATAAAGATTAGAGGCTGAAAGATGGTGATAATATGTATGTTTTAATACTATTATTGTTATTAGAATGGGGGGCTAAAATGTTGAACGATTAAATAATGAAGGCTTATATTTTAATACAAATATGTATAAGAATATTATTATAATTACATAAGTATGATTTAAATAACAAATAATATTAATACTATCATTACTACTTGCATTCAAATGAATGATACCCAGAGGTCCCACTGTTCATGTATTGATATTGATGTATATTTTTTTTAAAAAATTAAATTTTAATTTTTTTTAAAAAAAATATTTTTTTAACATATACATCAATATCAGTACCAAAAAAAAGAAGGAAGGCTCCTGGATATGTTTGTAGTGGAATACCATGAAAATGAAAGAAATCTAAGTAAAATATGAGTACATATGAAGCATTTCATGAATTTTTCAGATCCTATCCAAAATTTAGTTTATTTTTATACGTAAGGAATGTTTTCTCTATGCACTGAATGGAGTTTTAAAATTACAATAGCTTAAGGTCCCTATTGCATCCAAAAAAGCTACAAGTTTAGTCATTACAACAAAGTTTAATGCCATGGATTGTAAGTTTAAATGCATTTTTACTGCGATAGTAATAAATCATAATCAGAAGTGAATTTAAAAACCACACTCAACCTTGACCATCATCTTTAATGATCACTGCCAATTTTATTTAAATGTACACACTCATTTAAAAATCAAAATTGTTTTTAATCAGTATTACTTCTGCTTCGCATTCAAAGAACATTCCATCCCAAATATATTTTAAACACTACACAGGAAGTATGTTTCTGGGTCACTATTCCAATGCTGCCAAAATATTTCCCCTGAGATGGTGGAAACAGCACCAGAAATACCATGCAGCTGTGTTTGTATTAAAAGAAGCAAAGACATCCATGTTCAGTATAGCAACATTTGGGTAGACAGGATGCAACTAGCAGACCTGGGATTTAGCATTCTTAGAGTGCAACATGTTCACCTGGAAATCATCTCCTGTGACCTCTCTAAGTATAAATGCAATATAATGTGCTTTCCAATTTGTTTTAAAGAGCAGAGCTGCCAATCTCAATACCCATTAACTAAGTCCCAAGACCAGGAAATAAAACTTCATTTGTGATTTATGGTATGTAAGATATTGCAATAAATTAAAAATAATGTAATACATAAAACTTGAAATGTATGATATAGGGCAGTGATGACGCATCTTTTTGGCAACAAGTACCCAAACCAGAACGTGTGCCAGAGCACCGGAAACCCAAAGACCAGCTTGCCAGTGCACGCATGCGTGTGCCAGAAACCAGAAGAGCAGCTGGCAATGGCATGCGTGCTCCCAGAGAGGCCTCTGTGTGCCACCTCTGGAATTCGCGCCATAGGTTCACCATCACAGATGTAGGGCATAGATGATATCATAGCAAAGTAAAGATAATGTAATATATTAATAAATTTTAAAGTAACAATTATTATTCGTCCATGGTACCTAAAATCAGTTGCTTGAAATAAAACCTCATTCAGCTTAATAATAGCATAAAGACAAAGACAGAAAGTTGACACATCCTTCTCCTGAAGATGTCAGATGCATTTTTCAAGCGACATAAAACCCTAATAGTTTACATGTAGTAGTTGTTTTTTTAATTGGTCTAGTAGTTTTGCAATTAATATGACATTGCATTATAGTTTTTATGTAGCAATAAGCTTTCTATAACCATAATTCCATTGGATCTTTCAATTCTACTTTTTGACTAGTCAAAATAAGATAATAACTAGAGCAAATAAAAAAGCTGATTTAAACATATGCAAGATTTGTTTTTTAAAAAATGAGATAATGATCTAGACCCAGTAGCCTAAGTTGAAGTAGAAATATTATGCAAAGACTATCATAGTGCCCTTACCCCCATAAATATACAAGGCCAACCCATCTTCAGAAGAGCAGAAACATGCAGATCTCAGATCTTTCCCAGATACTTGATTTGCAATTTGGGTCAGAAAAGTGTGGCCAATATATAAAAGAGAAATGGGCTAAGGTTTAAGCCTTATCTTGGTATTGATTATTCTGTTTTGCAATAGTCATAGCTCAGTGACAGACCACAAGCAAAAGTTATGCATGCAAGACTCCCTGGTAAAACCTCCAGGTGGCCTTAACGACTTGCTAAAAGAATGCAAATGACCAGCTTTCTGCAAGGAGTATAAATCCTTCCATTGCCCAGCATCCAGTCAGAGCTGAAAAAGCTTCTTAGATGAGAAGCAAAACTTAAAAGAAAAATCAGAAAGTCCAGCTGCCTCTTGAAAAAGCATCTTTGGGATTTCATAGACACAAGGCCCCTTGGTGTTTTCTGTTTGCACCCTAAACCCTGGGTCAATTGCTTATATCCAATGAAGAAGTGAGAAAGAAGTCTAAAAGCATGAAGAAACACCACCAATCACATAGGTCAGTCTTCCCCAAACTGGGTGGGGAAGATTTGAATTTTAGTTCCTCATATCCCAAAAGCTGATGTTTACAAACATAGAAGCAAAAGGCCATTTAAGTCCCTAAACTCAACCCTCTGAGTAGTGCAGGAATCCAGATAGATGAGCTTGGTAACTTCTCTGTGAATGATCCAAACTTACCATACCTCTGGGTAACTGGTTCTACATCCAAATGCTCTTACTGTTGGGAATTTTTCTTAAACATTTAATCAGAATCTGCCTTTCTAGAACCTACATCGATTATGTGATGCCACTCCTCTGACAAGAGGGGTCTTGATTTTCTTTAGGACATCCTTTCAAGTATTTAAAGAGATTGGCCCCAGTCATCTTTTCCAAAGCTAAACTTAACTAGCTTCTTCAATCCTCTTAGTTTGTACTTCCCCGATCTCCTTTTTTGCTTCTTTCTGAACCTGTTCCGAATGCTTATTAAAATGGGGTGGCCAAACTAGGCACTGCACTTGAGATAGGATTTGACCAGGGGTGGGTTTCAGCAGGTTTTGACCAGTTCTGGAGAACAGGTAGAGGAAATTTGGAGTAGTTCGGAGAACCGCTAGTAAAAATTCTGACTGGCCCCACCCCCATCTATTCTCTGCCTCCCAAGTCCCAGCTGATCGGGAGGAAATGGGGATTTTGCAATATCCTTCCTCTGGAGTGGGGTGGGAATGGAGATTTTATAGTATCCTTCCCCTGCCACACCCACCAAGCCACACCCACAGAACCGGTAGTAAAAAATTTTGAAACCCACCATTGGATTTAACTAAAGTAAAATAAAGTGGAATAATTAATCACTGTGTCTTGGAAATTAAATTTCTTCATGCAGCCTAAAATGGCCTTTGCCTTCTTTGAAATCACATCACATATTTTGACTAAAAGAACCAGCGACCTGCTTCAGCACAAGGCAATTTCCTAACATTCTAAAGATGCTCAAGGAGGAGCATCCTCCAAACTACACTCTTTTTTTCTTATCTGGGGAAAAGTAGCTGACTTATCTGGGGACCGTAGCGGACTCTTTGAAAACATTCAAGAACTGGTTCCTGGGCGAAGGCCTTCTCAATCCTACTGGCTCCGATTAAGCCCTGGAGGAGAGCCTGGTTTTGTTAATGCTCTCCTGGCCTTTACTCATGTCTTCCATCTGAACTGTTTAAGGTTTTCAGCTGCATGCATTTAGCTTTCTGGCTGCTTTGTTTTTTGGCTACCAGGCTTTTCTCAATCCACGCATTTAAAACAAAATCTTTTCTTAAGCGTTTCCAGCCACATTTTTCTCACATTGTGTGGCCGCTTCCCTTCACTGAGTTGCCAGCCTACTACAGCCCACTATTTATCTTACACCTCCCCCTACTGCTAGAGGCACCTAACAATCATCTTCTAACTGCCAACAAAATATGGGAACAAACGTTCAGCTTGCAAAAACATGCAGTTGTGGACCATTCTGTAAGGATTAACTTCTCTACATATGGATTCATCTGTTTTCTCCTTGGGCAGCAAAACTCTTTAAGTGCTGCAAAGGAATTTCTCCCATTCATTCAACTGGATAGAACCCATCCCTCTCAGTCCCTTTTGACCCCAAATATATACTTTTTTTAGGAAATTGCATTATGCAATTTAGCCAGACATGAATCAGCATTCTTGGAGAATCTAGATTCTTTCTCCACCAGTTCAGGAGGTGCACATAGTTAACATGAGACTGTAGAAGAGTTGTACACATTGCTCTGAAAAGATATGAAGAGGAACTATTTAAACCAATGTTTCTCAACCTTGATAACTTTAAAGTATGGACTACAGCGTCCAGAATTCCCCAGCCAGTCATAAGTGTAATATTAAATTGTTCACTTGGCTGCAGCATTGTCCCATAGTAGGGATTTCATAGAGTATTTCCAATAGGAAAATCAAATTTTGTTTGGCTAATTTGCAGTTCAGATTTGCTTCAATTCATTGTTAGCATATTTTTGTCCTAATGACCATGTACATAATGTTCTGTTAGTAGAAAAGCAATGAAGTCTGGAGACTTCACATTGTGTTATGGGCATTAGGAACAAGACTGGAGACCTGAATCCACAACTAAATACTTCCTCAGCATCTCCTGCTCCTCTGAATGTAATACAAGTAAAACAACTGCTCTGGATTTAATTTGGCCTATGAGGTGATAAAAGTATTTCAGGCTACAAGAGCCCGCAAAATTGTAGCTTCCCTAGAATTTGGAAACCAAGATGCTGCTAAACATATTTTACAAAAGTGTTCTGGGGGCAGAACAAGACATTTGGTTGTTTGAGGTGAAGAACAAGATTATATTTCTCTGCCATTTCTACTTCAAAAATCAAATTTACCATTGACAGCTGAATAAGATAGAAGATTCTCTGTTGCACCCAACCGTAATAGTTTCTGATGTTGAAGGAATATTCGCTCTGTCCACCTGGTGCTTCTCAATATTGAATAGTTGCTGCACTTCTTTGTAGGGCTTGCTCTGCAATACCACAGGGGCAAGATTCCTAAGATGTTCCAAGAGATTGTATATCCCTTCATAGTAATATTGCTGCTGTGTCAGAATATCACAGTGGTTCTTTCATCACCATCGCTGTTGCCGGACAATTCACACTGGAAAGGATAGGAATAACTTTCTCTAAAGAAAGAATGTGATTTTTAAAAATGTAGTCAATGTAGTGACCGTTTGTTTAAAAAAAAAATCATCTAATTTTACTGCTCCCATATCTAGGATTACATCTGATGATCATAAAGCTATTATTTATTATCATAGTGACTATGCTCAGTAGCTCACTTTTCAGGCTCCATTTCATAAATCCAAACATTCAATAAGTTCCTGGTGGAAATATCAGCACTAATTGACGCAGAACAGAATTATTTGGAATGGTAAAAACACTGTACATTGCTAAAAGGCATGTGCATAATATATATTCCATCTTACATTGAGCAAATAAGTTTTAAAAGGTTAAGGTTCTCCTTGCATATATGTGCTAGTCATTCCTGACTCTAGGGGGAGGTACTCATCTCTGTTTCAAAGCCAAAGAGCCAGCGCTGTCCAAAGACATCTCTGTGGTCATGTGGCTGGCATGACTAAATGCCAAAGGCGCACGGAACGCTGTTACCTTCCACCAAAGTTGTTCCTATTTTTCTACTTGCATTTTTTACGTGCTTTCGAATTGCTAGGTTGGCAGAAGCTGGGACAAATAACGGGAGCTCACCCCATTAAGTGGCACTAGGGATTCGAATCGCTGAACTGCCGACCTTTCGATCGACAAGCTCAGTCTTAGCCAGTGAGCTACCACGTTATTTTTCATTTCTAAATCCCACCATTCTAGAGTAGAAAGAAGATTCTGTGATGACTACAATATTTAGTATAGACACTGATTCAATAAATAAAACAGTCTACCCTGATTTGCCATAATTCAGAGATTTCCTGGATAGAGGGCTATCTAGATTACTATGCCCATTCATATCTACAGTTTCCAATAAAATCGTTTTAATGTCCATGCTCCTGGCTGAGAAAGCAAATAAAGAGGTTTGAACTAAAACAATCGAGTGATATATTACATCAATATCCTCCCCCACACAATCAAAGAACTGTGAGTGGAGGATGCTTATAATGCATCACTCTGGTTAGAAGATACACCCATTGGTCCAAAAACTATGCTTCCTCTTTTATTCTTTTCCCTGCCCCTAACTTTAGAGATTTCCTCCTACAGAGGAAAGATAGAGAAACAATGTTTATTTTTGCACACATTTTCTCCATACTTTAGCATCTCTACAAATTTGCAATTCAATGCAAAGCTTCAAAAGAGTTCAGATACAAATTCATTATTATTATTTTTTTGAAGGAACACTAATTTGGGCTGGAATTGAGAAATCAAATTGTGTTCAAAATCAAAGCACACACCCTATTGACAAAATAGATCAGAAAACAATAGCATCCATTTTTTTACTTTAAAATTGGCACAGATTAATCAATACAGTATCAGGATGATGTTATCTGTGGTCCCACCACCCACAAACTTTCAATTTGTAATCTACAATGAAATATTTTTTCTTGACGAATGTTTTTTTTCTTTTATGTACTCCGAGAGCATATGCACCAAGACAAATTCCTTATGTGTCCAATCACACTTGACCAATAAAGAATTCTATTCTATTCTATTCTATTCTATTCTATTTATCATACATACTTTGTTTATACACCTATATCCACCAGCCCAACTTGGAATGGCAGAAGGGAGAATGAGGATATCTTCAGTCCTCTACTGTTACAGTGAAACAGAAGGGTGTGAACCTAGTATTCTAATCAGAAGTAGATTTCACATATTCTTACTACCGGTTCGCCGTGTGTGCGTGCCTTCCGCACATGTGCCCGTCCGTCTGCACATGCACTTCGTTCGTGAGCATTCTGCACATGCATCCTGCCTTGAAAACGTGGCTAAATAGGATAGCATTACACCAGGGCAGGTGGGCAGGTGGGTGGGTCGCTGCTACCAGTTCGCCCAAACCAGTCCGAACCGGCTAAATACCATCTCTAGGATACCACCTCTATGACTAATGATCTTTGAGTCCAGTAATAGGATCAAGTTGCTCCTGTTCTTTCTGGCAGGTTTCCAGTTTTAAGCATCTTCTGTAGCATTTTGCTTTTCAAGGTTGTCCCAACTTGATTGTTTTCTTAAGAACTGAAATCATTAGTCATGTTGCACGTTGGAAAAAGGAGACCCAAACTTTCTTGCTCACATCAAAGGCAGGTATGCCGTCCAGTAATAGTCTTGCCATGTATCCGTAAGGAGCAAAACACCCCAATTTCTTCCTAGCAGGATATCTAAAATATACAGCAAAGGAAGAAAGGAATGGAGAAGAGATAACCATCTATCTTTTTATTCTCTATTGACTCCCTAGCCTTCTTATCAATAGAATGCCCAACATGAAAGAACCCTGGCAGTTTGAGTAACGTTATGGGAACAATCCAGTCCTTAATGCCATCCATCCAGGGAAAATAAGTACAACTTTCCTACTGAAATCAAATGGTTTTTGAAATGCTTAATGACAATTGGATTGCACCCTATATTTTTACAGTCTGCAAATGTTATTTTAAACTTTTACAGAACAGTGTTATAAGCCACCACCCTCCACTTTGGCTAAGAGGCTCTAGTCTGATAGAGTCTGAAGAAACAGCTCGGCACACTTTAATGGTATGATTTAAATAAATATTAGTAGAAGGGAAAGAGTGTGGTCTGCCTTTTATTGCCAATTACAGATTTACAATGTTAGCAAGCCTAGGGAATATGCTAGTTAACAACACATTCCTCAGTTCTATTCAAAGTTTTACTATTGTCCAAGAGGGCCTCTGTTATTCAGCAGAATCATAAGATATGAACATTTAGAAGGACATGGGATGTTTGTGATAGTGGTGAATATCTGTAGCTCGAGTGTAGGATGAAAGTGGAGGTTCATTCTCCGAGTTTGGGGGTTGGTGTAAGGACTTCCTATCCCCTCAAGAAAGCAGAACTCTTGAAACAGGCAGCATTTCAAAAGGAACTTCTATTGGGAGTTAGTGATAGCAAGAAGAATGGGCAGGATCTGAAGTTCCTGCTCAAAATTGTTAGATTAAACATTGTAGAATCCCTCCCTCTGTCTGAGGTGAGCCAATACACAGGTGTGAAGTTGTTGTGGGAACCTCAAACTGAGAAGGTGATAAGAAGTTGTTCTCACCACACCAGAATAGCAGCATCCCGATAGGATCTATGGGGATCTGACAGTTGGTTTCTGAACATTTCGTTACCAGGCAAGAGTACATCTTCAGTGAAATTTAGGGGATGTCAGTGTTCTGTGGGCTTCGTGTGGTGAGTAGGTCTTGTGATAGTGAGGTCACATCAGGTGGGGGTCACATCAGGTTAGGGTCTTGTCATGGGTCAGATTTGGGTGTGTCAAGTGAGGTTCTTGTGGTGGGTCTTGTGATGGGGAGGTATTTCAGGTCAGGGTCATTAAGAGGTGAAGTGCTGGTTGAGGGGTTTGCATGGGTTGGTTGAGGGTTGGTGCTGTCTCTGGTTGGCTGAGTGGTTGATTTGAATTCTGAGGGGTTCGTAAGGTGGTTGTAGGTCAATGTGTATGTTGGAATGTCTTAGCTGCTAGTAGGTGAGGACAGAACACATAAAGGTTCTACTTAACTGTGCGAAGTCGGTTTAGTACACAGACAGGAATCCTTACTAGAGTTGCAGATAGAGGTTGTCTCATATATGTTTTATTTTATGGCAAAGGAACCTTAAGCCAACTTTCTGAGCTACATCATTAGATTCATTGCTGCTGCGTTTCCCTTCTTTACATGTGATTTTCAAGAAATACAGTACACTGGAAGAGGAAGCAGCATCTATGGGACCAAAGCAAAACATTGGCTGTAGGGTCAACTAGCAGGTCAGCTGTGGCTGCAAATGTTAGTTGAATATACATAAAGCAAACCCCAGCCATTCCACTCACCACATTCCCGGAATACAGGCTGTTTTGGCAGAAAGGTCTTATGGATGTTTTGATTTATGGGAAAGAAGGCTTGCCTCAAAGAGCTTTACTTCTCTTACTAAACCAAAGCTTGATATTTTCAGCCATCAAAACTTTTCATTTTATGAAGATGTTGTGGTCCGTCAGCAGCCTACGGAGCTGGCAACAGAGTCGGACAGGGATGAGGCTGAGGTGGGGCCAGGGCCATTGGGAAGTGAGGTGCGGACTCCAGAGCCTCCAGAGACTGATAGTAATGAGGCAGAGGAACAGGAGGCGCCTGTTCCTAATGCACACATGAGAAGAGCTGCCAGAAGGCAAGAGCAGCTCAAGCAGAGAGGACAACTCGGGAGTACGGCCAAGAGATGATTGGCCCCTCCCATAAGGCTTAAAACAGACCAGCAACAGCATTTGAGCTTTGCCGGAAAACAACGTTGTAGCTGCGTCTTCTGCTTTGTCTTCTGCTTCGTATACGTCTTTGTTTTTGTGGCTTTTGGATGTTTTCCAGGAAGGGCCTTTGGCAGTTTGCCTAATTGGACTAAGGTTTGTGAGATAACTGAGGAATTTGTGTTGGGAGGCATTTGTTTTACTTTGAGTTGAACGACTGTTCGAATAAAATTTGTTTTTCCATGGACTAAGTTTATTACTACCTACTTGGACCTGGGTCACAACAGAAGAGTCTAAAGAGGCTCATTTCCACCAAAATGATTTGAGCCCCTTAGACAGAACCTGAAACATTACGTCTGGTTGGGGGGGGGGATGGTTCATACAGCAAGATTTATAAAAATAGATTTTCCAAATCAATCTGGGTGGTGAAACCAGAACAGACACTAGAATGCAATTGAAGAAGGGCAAGGGGTGAACCCAGCTGAACATAAGAATAAGAGACCCCATTAGGAATTCCATAATGGTAAGAGGAATAGTAAAACATAATTATTTTTCTGCTGTTATTGTGTCCAAAGATAGCTATCCAGCACACCTGTTTAAGGTGATTTATTATTTGCTTTACGTAAAAATATATAAATATGTTTACAATATTAATATCTTTGACAAACAAATATATTCATCCCTTCCCTTCTGGCTGGTTTTAAGCAGCCTAGTTTAAAAGAAAAAAAGTTGATTTGATGAAGGCACCAGGCACAGGAGACTGTGAGGTCTAGTTCCGCCTTAGACACAAAGAAGCTGAGTAACTGTTGCATTAGTCACTCTCTCTCAGCCCTAGGAAGGAGGCAATGGCAAACAACTTCTGGACACCTTGCCAAGAAAACAGCAGGGACTTGTCCAAGCAGTCACCAGAAGTCAAACACTTACTTGAAGGCACAAAACTAAAAGAGTTTAGCAGAAAATATCTTTATTTTTTTCTTCTTCCTTTTATTTAAATCATGGAAGTTTGACTCATTGCTCACTGATAGTCAGGAGCTAATGAAAGATTTCACTTTTAGTTTCCATCCACCCTGACTCAATAGGGCATTGTTCTCTTTCCAAAACATTTTGTACTGAAATACAAAATTGGTGAAATCGACAGAAATATCAAATGAACAACACCTTTTAATCCTTTTATTCTTTTTTAGGACAGAGTTCAAATGCTGATTTTAGCCATGACAGCCAGGGCTGAAATGTACCACTATTTACTAATACCATATTTGTTGTCTAGATCTGTAAAATCTTTTTTTTTTTAAAAAGCAAACTTTCCACTGTTAAAAATGATGTTTCCCATAACCAAGCTTCCTGTGACATGAGTACCCTGGAGGCTTCTATGGTTTTGAAATCCTGACCCAAATAAACTATGCACACTTCCTAAAGTTCCTGCCATCCTCTAAACTGGAGGAACATTTTGTCCAATTATTCTGAAGACAGGATATATACTGTATAAAAATTACGGGCCAATAGTGTGTATCAAAGAAAGGAAACAAGCAAGTATGAATAAACAACATCATGTTTAACTAAAGCATCAGAGCTGGATGATCTACCCCACAACTGTGTGTATCCGTGTATATATTTCTGCTTCTTTGGAAATGATTAAACTCTGGCCAGAGACACAAGTAATGGTGGCATTGGTGATATAAATCTCTCTCTCCTTCAAGGAAAATGTGGCATCTTTTCAATCAATCCATATACAAAAACTTTCTTGCCTTTATTTCGGAATCAGAAATAGACATTTTCCATTTCTTGTTCCTCTTACTTCCAACTCAGGATACATTCTAAAGCAGGGGTCTCCAACCTTGGTCCCTTTAAGGCGTGTGGACTTCAATTACCAGAATTCCTTTGGGAGTTGAAGTCCACACGTCTTAAAGGGACCAAGGTTGGAGACCCCTGTTCTAAAGCCTTAAAAAGGTTAGTAATTGGGATTAGTTAAAATGCATCAGTAACTGAAGTAGTATTTTGCATAGTTGGAGCAATATTTCCCTAAGTCTACACCAAAAACATATATTCAAATAATGAATGACTTCTAAGAGAATTTTCAATGGCCACTGCAATATTTTCAGTATTCGCAGGATTTATATTGAGGTTATATACCTAGAAAGAAAGCCCAAACTATTCTTTAAGAGTCTTCAAAGTCCCTGGGAAAATTTGTCACTATTGTCTGGATTTCAGTTTATACTCATTGAATTGTCCTCTTTTAAAGCTTAGAAAGTTTATAATAACTGCTTTCAAATAGCAACCATATACTTTCTTTCTTTTCTTTTCTTTTCTTTTTTTGCAGTGCAATGGATAACGTTTTTTATCATGTGTGTATTTTGTACTTATTTCATCACCAGGAAATATTATATCTGCCAGTCTACAACTCTCAACTCTCTGCTGGATATGAAGAACCAATGTTTCTGCTTGAATTTCTGGGGATATTAGAACCAGAAGATTCCGAAAATAAAACAGAGCTTTGAAAAAGCAGTTTTCAGAACTAAAATACTGTTCTAGGTAAGAAAATGAATCAGCTCTGATCTTGAAAATAAGCACTGTTTTGCCTAAAATGATTATGTGAAACTTGAAAGAGATGATTCACTTAAAAGAAATGTGGTTGAAACTCTTAAGTGCTTTAAGTTCTTTATTGTTCCTCATCTACAGATTGCATTTTGCCCAATTAAAACATCTGAAAGTCCAAAGTCAAGGCAAATACCATCAAGGCAATTAACACCTGGCCAATTCCAGTCATTAGATACACAACTGGAATAGTGGAGCGGACTCAAGTAGAACTAATTGAGGCATCACTTTACATTCTTGGCTTTTTTTTTTTTACCAACTCCTTTTCCTGCTGATGCCCATGTTGAACCAAATAAGTTTTGAAGGATGTCCTCAGGATGTCCTCATTGTTTAACTATTGGTATGTTGTTTGCCCAGTAATATTTCTACAGTTCGGATCAGGGGTGAAATGCTCCCGGTTTGGACTGGATCACCTGATCCGGGAGCAATGGCAGCAGGTGGTCCGGAGAACCGGTAGCAAAAATCCCTCCCCACCCCACCCCAGCTGAACCGCCTGATCATCAGAGTTTTTTTTGTTTTTTTTTTACTTTTAAAAGCATTTTTTCTTCTGCCAAAAAAAGTTTTTAAAAGTAAAAAAAACCCTCTGATGATTGTGCGGCTCAGCTGGGTGCTAGGCAAAAAACGGCGGGGAGGAGGAAGAGTTCTTTTTCTTCCCAGCAGGCTCCCTAAAGCCTGCTGGGAGGAAAAATGGACTTCCCCCGCTCCTCATTTTTGGGTGTGGCTAGAAGGCTTCAGGTAGGCTGGAAGGAAAAACCGGGTTTTTGAGAGAGAGAGAGAGAGAGAGAGAGAGAGAGAGAGAGAAGGGAGGGAGGGAGGGAGGGAGGGAAGGAGGGAGGGAGGCAGGGAAGGAGGGAGGCAGGGAAGGAAGGAAGGAAGGAAGGAAGGAAGGAAGGAAGGAAGGAAGGAAGGAAGGAAGGAAGGAAGGAAGGAAGGAGGAGAGGAAGGAAAGAGTACAAACCTGGCACTAGACTCAGCTTCACAGAATAATCCAGGGCTGGAAGGGACCTGGAGGTCATCTAGTCCAGGGGTCTCCAATCTTGGTCACTATAAGACTTGTGGACTTTAATTCCCAGAATTCTGGGAGTTGAAGTCCACAAGTCTTAAAATGGCAAAGGTTGGAGACCTCTGATCTAGTCCAACCCTACTCCAGCAGGACATTGTTAGTAAGTTTCTGTCTTTTGATCCCCCAGTCACATAGCCACACCCACCCAGTAACATGACCCCTCCACCAAGCCATGCCCACCAGGCCCTGCCCACCAGGCCACGCCCACAGAACCGGTGGCAAAAAAAATAGATTTCATCCCTGGTTCGGATTCCTATTGACATTCTTGTGTTAATTTCTATCAAAACGTGCCTTTGGAAATCATGGATCTCTTGACCTTGGATGTAAACCAAGCATGGCACCAACTCAACTCCTTCCAGTATTTAAATACAATTTGTGTTGTAACTGAAGGTGTTTGAATGAGCTCGGTTTTCTTTCTGCTTTTTGAAAATTAGTGGCGTTTCACAATGAAAGCTTTGTCATCCATTCATTCCAACATATCCCCTGGATATTCTTCCAGGCTTTTCTTCCAGACTGGGTGCCTTCCTGAAAAGGCTCTGGTTCACAAATGAAGAACAGAAACTGTTAATTTGATGGAAATGGATACAGAATCTTACTAGATGAAGAAAATCATGGTTCCGCACATTTATTACAATGTGCGGAAATAATTGCTTTGTTCCTATTTTTGCAATCAGATTGAATAATACTTCACCTCTCCTTTAACGACCATTGATCGTGACAGTGCACATACTAATACAGTGATGGCAAACCTTTTTGATACCAAGTGCTTAAATTGGAGTACATGACACAGACCCAGAAACTCAAAGACCAGCTGGCCAGAGTACGCATGCACCGGCCACCTGGTCTTCTGGTTTCTAGCACATGCATATGCGCTGGCCAGCTGGTCTTCAGGTTTCCAAGATTTCATGCATGCATGAAGACTAGCTGCATGCCGGAAACCAGAAGAGCAGCTGGTGACGGCACACGTGCCCATAGAGAGGGCTCCGTCTGCCACCTCTGGCACACCTCTGCCGTAAGTTTGCCATCACGGTTCTAATAGAATAGAATAGAATAGAATTTTTTTATTGGCCAAGTGTGATTGGACACACAAGGAATTTGTCTTGGTGCATATGCTCTCAGTGTACATAAAAGAAAAGATACGTTCATCAATGTACAACATTTACAACACAAATGATGGTCAATATATCAATATAAATCATAAGGATTGCCAGCAACAAGTTATAGTCATACAGTCATAAATGGAAAGAGATTGGTGATGGGAATGATGAGAAGATTAATAGTAGTGCAGATTTAGTAAATAGTTCGACAGTGTTGAGGGAATTATTTGTTTAGCAGAGTGATGGCCTTCGGGGAAAAAACTGTTCTGGTGTCTAGTTGTTCTGGTGTGCAGTGCTCTATAGCGTCATTTTGAGGGTAACAGTTTATGTCCTGGATGTGAGGGATCTGTAAATATTTTCATGGCCCTCTTCTTGATTTGTGCAGTATACAGGTCTTCAATGGAAGGCAGGTTGATAGCAATTATTTTTTAGGTATATTTTAAATATATATTTAGGTATATTTTAGGTATATATTTAGGTATATTTTAGGTATATAGGTCAATATGGAGAATATTAAAAGTATATTGGTCCATAGTGCATAACTTAATTGTCATATATTGTTGTAATGCTGAAATATGATAGGATATTACAATAGTATCCTACTATTAGAGAAGACTATGATTTCTTTTGGTTTTTTTCTTTTTCCTCATCTGACTATAATCCTGGTGGTCCCTTTCCAAGTGTTGGCAAGATCTCATTGTGCCAAACCTTTTTTGAAATTACCTAACTTCCAACTATGGTGATCATCAGCTGATAATATTTTAAAAAACAAGCAAACTATTTAAAGCAGAAGACTCCATAGCTGGGAAAGAAGGTCAAACATATGTCAGATATCTTTCAGCCAAAATGCTGGGATTCAAGCTCATAATATGATGCTTGTCCCTCCTATTTTATTAAAAAGTGGAATTTACAAGAAAGTGTGGATCAAGTCAAAGGCCATTTACTCATTCTACTACTGATGAAAATGTATTGTTAATTATTCCATCTCTTCTTTCTCATTAGGATTTGTGTGTGTGTGAAAATAATATAAAATGGAAAAGTCATGGATGAACCTGGTATGAAAGGCAACATTGCATACCTCCAGAATAAAATTCTTTACAGACAACAAAAGAATGATCAAGAAAAGCTGCATCTAGTATCAACCTTAGATCCATTGTGTCATTCTTTGCTCTGCTTCAGGAAGCAAAAATCTTGATAGTCTAGTTTGACACTCTTATTCTTCTCACCTGAGATGTACTTGTTTTTATTCAGAAGCCCTAGTTTTTATCAATGCAGTGGGGATTTAGCCTAATTTGTTGTTTTTTTTTAAATAATGCAAGTCTGCTAAATTTTCCATGGCAGATTAAACATTGTAGAATCCCTCCCTCTGTCTGAGGTGAGCCAATACACAGGTGTGAAGTTGTTGTGGGAACCTCAAACTGAGAAGGTGATAAGAAGTTGTTCTCACCACACCAGAATAGCAGCATCCCGATAGGATCTATGGGGACCTGACAGTTGGTTTCTGAACATTTCGTTACCAGGCAAGAGTACATCTTCAGCGAAATTTAGGGGATGTCAGTCTTCTGTGGGCTTCGTGTGGTGAGTAGGTCTTGTGATAGTGAGGTCACATCAGGTGGGGGTCACATCAGGTCAGGGTCTTGTCATGTGTCAGATTTGGGTGTGTCAAGTGAGGTTCTTGTGGTGGGTCTTGTGATGGGGAGGTTATATCAGGTCAAGGTCATTAAGAGGTGAAGTGCTGGTTGAGGGGTTTGCATGGGTTGGTTGAGGGTTGGTGCTGTCTCTGGTTGGCTGAGTGGTTGATTTGAATTCTGAGGGGTTTGTAAGGTGGTTGTAGGTCAATGTGTATGTTGAAATGTCTTAGCTGCTACTAGGTGAGGACAGAACACATAAAGGTTCTACTTAATTGTGCGACGTTGGTTTAGTACACAGATAGGAATCCTTACTAGAATTGCAGATAGAGGTTGTCTCATATATGTTTTATTTTATGGCAAAGGAACCTTAAGCCAACTTTCTGAGCTACATCATTAGATTCATTGCTGCTGCGTTTTCCTTCTTGACATGTGATTTTCAAGAAATACAGTACACTGGAAGAGGAAGCAGCATCTGTGGGACCAAAGCAAAACATTGGCTGTAGGGTCAACTAGCAGGTCAGCTGTGGCTGCAAATGTTAGTTGAATATACATAAAGCAAACCCCAGCCATTCCACTCACCACATTCCCAGAATACAGGCTGTTTTTGGCAGAAAGGTCTTATGGATGTTTTGATTTATGGGAAAGAAGGCTTGCCTCAAAGAGCTTTACTTCTCTTACTTAACCAAAGTTTGATATTTTCAGCCATCAAAACTTTTCATTTTATGAAGATGTTGTAGTCCGTCAGCAGCCTACGGAGCTGGCAACAGAGTTGGACAGGGATGAGGCTGAGGTGAGGCCAGGGCCATTGGGAAGTGAGGTGCGGACTCCAGAGCCTCCAGAGACTGATAGTAGTGAGGCAGAGGAACAGGAGGCGCCTGTTCCTAATGCACACATGAGAAGAGCTGCCAGAAAGCAAGAGCAGCTCAAGCAGAGAGGACAACTCGGTAGTACGGCCAAGAGATGATTGGCCCCTCCCATAAGGCTTAAAACAGACCAGCAACAGCATTTGAGCTTTGCCGGAAAACAACGTTGTAGCTGCATCTTCTGCTTCGTCTTCTGCTTCGTATACGTCTTTGTTTTTGTGGCTTTTGGATGTTTGCCAGGAGGGGCCTTTGGCAGTTTGCCTAATTGGACTAAGGTTTGTGAGATAACTGAGGAATTTGTGTTGGGAGGCATTTTTTTACTTTGAATTGAACGACTGTTCGAATAAAATTTGTTTTTCCATGGACTAAGTTTATTACTACCTACTTGGGCCTGGGTCACAACAGAAGAGTCTAAAGACTCATTTCCATCAAAATGATTTGAGCCCCTTAGACAGAACCTGAAACATTACGTCTGGTTGGGGGGGGGGGGATGGTTCATACAGCAAGATTTATAAAAATAGATTTTCCAAATCAATCTGGGTGGTGAAACCAGAACAGACACTAGAATGCTATTGAAGAAGGGCAAGGGGTGAACCCAGCTGAACGTAAGAGTAAGAGACCCCATTAGGAATTCCATAATGGTAAGAGGAATAGTAAAACATAATTATTTTTCTGCTGTTATTGTGTCCAAAGGTAGCTATCCAGCACACCTGTTTAAGGTGATTTATTATTTGCTTTACGTAAAAATATATAAATATATTTACAATATTAATATCTTTGACAAACAAATATATTCATCCCTTCCCGTCTGGCTGGTTTTAAGCAGCCTAGTTTAAAAGAAAAAAAGTTGATTTGATGAAGGCACCAGGCACAGGAGACTGTGAGGTCTAGTTCCGCTTTAGACACAAAGAAGCTGAGTAACTGTTGCATTAGTCACTCTCTCTCAGCCCTAGGAAGGAGGCAATGGCAAACAACTTCTGGACACCTTGCCAAGAAAACAGCAGGGAATTGTCCAAGCAGTCACCAGAAGTCAAACACTTACTTGAAGGCACAAAACTAAAAGAGTTTAGCAGAAAATATCTTTATTTTTTTCTTCTTCCTTTTATTTAAATCATGGAAGTTTGACTCATTGCTCACTGATAGTCAGGAGCTAATGAAAGATTTCACTTTTAGTTTCCATCCACCCTGACTCAATAGGGCATTGTTCTCTTTCCAAAACATTTTGTACTGAAATACAAAATTGGTGAAATCGACAGAAATATCAAATGAACAACACCTTTTAATCCTTTTATTCTTTTTTAGGACAGAGTTCAAATGCTGATTTTAGCCATGACAGCCAGGGCTGAAATGTACCACTATTTACTAATACCATATTTGTTGTCTAGATCTGTAAAATCTTTTTTTTTTTAAAAAGCAAACTTTCCACTGTTAAAAATGATGTTTCCCATAACCAAGCTTCCTGTGACATGAGTACCCTGGAGGCTTCTATGGTTTTGAAATCCTGACCCAAATAAACTATGCACACTTCCTAAAGTTCCTGCCATCCTCTAAACTGGAGGAACATTTTGTCCAATTATTCTGAAGACAGGATATATACTGTATAAAAATTACGGGCCAATAGTGTGTATCAAAGAAAGGAAACAAGCAAGTATGAATAAACAACATCATGTTTAACTAAAGCATCAGAGCTGGATGATCTACCCCACAACTGTGTGTATCCGTGTATATATTTCTGCTTCTTTGGAAATGATTAAACTCTGGCCAGAGACACAAGTAATGGTGGCATTGGTGATATAAATCTCTCTCTCCTTCAAGGAAAATGTGGCATCTTTTCAATCAATCCATATACAAAAACTTTCTTGCCTTTATTTCGGAATCAGAAATAGACATTTTCCATTTCTTGTTCCTCTTACTTCCAACTCAGGATACATTCTAAAGCAGGGGTCTCCAACCTTGGTCCCTTTAAGACGTGTGGACTTCAATTACCAGAATTCCTTTGGGAGTTGAAGTCCACACGTCTTAAAGGGACCAAGGTTGGAGACCCCTGTTCTAAAGCCTTAAAAAGGTTAGTAATTGGGATTAGTTAAAATGCATAGATTTTTAATAGTTTTAATATTTGATATAAATTTTATAAATTTTATGGGGTTTTTATGATTTTAAATGTTTTAATTCGGCCATATGTTTAATAAGTTTTTTAATTTATTGTTTTATTTGTATACTATTGTTGTTTTATCTTGGCTGTAAACCACCCTGAGTCCTTCAGGAGAAGGGCGGTATAAAAATCCAATAAATAAATAAATAAATAAATAAATAAATAAATAAATAAATAAATAAATAAATAAATAAATAAATAAATAAATAAATAAATAAATAAATAAATAAATAAATAAGGAAGGTTAAATCCTGCTAGTCTCTTTTTTAATTTGTCCTTAAAATTGCCTAATTGAACCATCATAATCAACATGCAGAACCTCCACGAGAGAGCTATCATGGTGTTTTTGGCAGACTAGCCACTATGGAAGAGTTCCTTGGAGTTCAGTATGGTCTGAATCTTGAATGGCATGAGGCAAAACTAATTCAAAGGTGATGTCTGTTCAAAGGTGATTACATGCTTTGATGCTGATTTTTAAATTTGTTAGTTAATGTTCCCTGAAGACAGATTTTTTCCATTACAAAGAAGAGATTCTAGGTTAAGATTCTTCTAGATGTATTTTGCCAGCATTTTTTTTTTTTGGTTCAATGTGGGATTGAAATTATTATAACCTCTTAAAAAAAATAAGAGGCATGTGCTTGTGGTGAGGATGGGAGGGAGAAGCATTTTTATGAATGTTAAAGTGAATTGTTTGATCCTGGAAAAGAAATGATCAATAAAGAAAGTATTATTTAATTTATTCAGTAAAATCTACACTGTGAAACAACAGCTGGCTTAATGACATTGCATACCATTTTATCTTGCAGAAAAACTGAAGAATACAAATATAGTTGGATGTACAGGATGGGCATAATCAAACTCCATATAGCTTTGTTCAAATAACTTGTTGATGGATAGAAGTCAATGAATCCTTAAACGTTTTCAATGTATCACTGTAGCACAGTGTTGGCAAACCTATTCGGCACCGAGTGCCAAAATGGGAGTGCACGTGCTGGAAACCATAAGAGCAAACTGGTGCATATGTGTGCACCAGGAAGAGGATCTTCCAGTTTCCAGCACATGCATGCGCACCTGCCAGCTGGTCTTTGCATGTGCATTCACACCAGAAACCAGAAGAGCAGCTTCCCGGTGCACATGCGCATGCCAGGAAGATGATCTTCCGGTTTCCGGCGTGTGCATGCGCAGTGGCCATCTGATTTTCCGGTTTCTGGCACGCATACGCACACCAAGACCAGCTGGCCGGTGCACATGCATGCGATGGAAACTGGAAGACTATATTCCCAGTGCACACATGCATGCCGGGTTGCTGCTCTTCCGGTCTCTGGCACTCCTGCGCACATAAAGACCAGCTGGTTGGCGCACTGGAACCCAGAAGAGCAACGGGCAATGGCTCGCGTGCCTGGAGAGATGGCTCTGTGTGCCACTTCTGGCACCCGTGCCATAGGTTCGCCATCACAGCTGTAGCAGCTCAGTGTGTGACTTGCTCTATGGATGGATGCTTCATTTAAACTTCCTTCCCATTTAAACAAAGAACAGCTTAGCTCTCTTAAGCCATTCAGAACCTTTCAGCTCCAAATCTTCAATTGAATAATATCCTTGTTAGGATCAGCTAATATAAAAGCATGAGCATTTTTTTTTAGTCCTCCAGAAATTCTTCATTATACAAGATGTCATTTTTTAAAAGCAGGGAAATACGGGAGGCAGCAAGGAACAAAGTGAGATCATGATGTTTGTCACTTGACTCAGGCTGGCATCTGTAAATTGAACATGTTAAAATGCAACTGGTGTTGAGTTTCACCTAGTGTATAGAATACAGAAAACTGAGACATCCCCTGATTTAATTATCTACAGAAAAATACTCAGCTCTGAACTTTCAGATTTTCACCATCTTCTTAGATTCTGTACTCACAGGAGAATGGCTGATTCTTTTGTCTTTATGCATTTATATGTACTATTTTAGAATCTGAATCTGCGTTGACATTATCAAAGGACTAATTATGCACTAAAGAGAATTCTTGAGCCACAGCCAGGGCAGGGGCCACTAGTGTTTCTCACTGCATTTCATTAATTGTCAAATAGTTTGTGTGTTATTGTAATTATAAAATTCCAGATGTTGATCAGTGAGCTCTTATTTTTTTATCTGATGTATGAGCTTAGAAAAATACATGTTTGAATGAAGGAGATCCTAAAAAGATGGAGGCAGTGTTACAGCCTCTTTAACTGAAACCAATATTTTCCTGGGACTGCACAACTACCTTGTCCAGTGCCCAGGAAATACACTGCTTATTTTAAAAAGTGCTGATATATAAAGGCTGTGAATTCCCATCAGAAGCACTTTTCTCATTTAGGATTCAACTAACTGCTGATCTCAATTCTGTAGTTCTAAAGTTTTAATGATTTAAAAATCTTGTCTTCCAATTGAATAAGAAAAGGACAGAACATAACAACTGCATCACCATGACTAAGATATTGTACTACAAGGAAAAGGGCTGCTGAGATCACTATAATATAAGGAGGAAATTTTCATTATTTGGGAGTGGTACAAATTATATTTTAAAATAGATGGATATGTATTTTATCCACAAAATAAATTTAGAAGAAATTATACAATTTGATATTGTGTATCAAGACCATAGGCTAAAGAGGCCAGTGCAAAGTTGGCCAATAAGTTGTAGACTGCTCACCTTCCTTTAGACTCTGTTCAACTGAGATGTTCTTCCTTATGTGGAAAGGAAAGTGCTAATAATGCAAGCTGAAACCTGAATTAGAAGATCAATGCGTCGTACTGTGCTGGGAGAGATTCATCTGGGAGAGTAAAGGCAAGAGGACACATACAGATTTTGGCCTGCAGACATTTCTGAACTCGTAAGAAGGCAACTGGACTCCCTATCATTTTCTGTAATGGTTGAAGAATCCCTGCTGTGAATGAAGGCTTTTCCATATTGCTGTCCTCAGCTGCTTATCTCCCGTGCATAAACGGATTGAAAATGAAGCTGGTTTAAGAAATCGTTTTTCTAAATAGCATCCCTTCTCCACTTTGGCCACAGTGATGACCAGATGTTCTATCCTGATCAGCGTTAACACAGTCCCAATTGATGGGTTCTCCTACTTCCCCTGTAAATATTTTGGGGGTTAGTGACTGTTTTATTATTTTTCCTGTCACTTAGTCTAGAAGGGAAAACAATAGTCCGGTGTATGGAGTTAAAACAAAAATGATAAATACAATAGCTACGGTTTCACTTTCCTCTGCTGAGCCTATAAAAAGAAAAGAAAGAACTAATGTTTTACCTGTGAAGCTGGGAAAGAAAGACCCAACCTCTTATGGCAGGCAGCCCAGAATAAAATGGTCGTTGAAGGTGGAGAGCAGGGATTAGCCAAGGAGGTCTTGGAGGCAAGCCAGCCACAGCACGCACACCGATCAATTGAAACAAAGACATTTGTATAAGATGGAATGAAGTGTAGCAGACAGAATGACTGCCCACCTCACACCAACAGAAGGAGATAAATTATTGATTCAGATCAAGAATACCTGGATGGAGGCTACCTTCCCAATAGCCTTGGAACAGACTGAGGATGATTCCATCCATTCATGCCCTCCCAAAATGGTGAGTGTACTGTCCTAACCTTAAGGCAAGCAAGAAGTATGGAACAGTCCTAAGCTGTCTTCAATTCTTCTTACAGGTGGTCCTGGCTTAGTAGATGTTTTATTTAGCAACCATTTGCAGTTACAATAGTGATAAAAAAAGATAACTCATTGACTAATTTGTCTGTAAATCAAAGGAAAGCTGAAGTAAGATGATAAATAGAGTCACCGTTTCATTTATTGCCCTCTTCGTTCATAACTGAGTTGTTGCCTCTAACTGTGCTCGCTAAACTGGGGCTACGTATCCTACTCCATTATTGAACTTTGGGGCAAGGAATGCAACATTTTTGCTGGATAATAGAGAGCTATACAGGTTGTCCTTGGGTTAACATAACATAATAACATAGTTGGAAGGGACCTTGGAGGTCTTCTAGTCCAACCCCCTGCCCAGGCAGGAAACTCTACACCATTTCAGACAAATGGCTATCCAACATTTTCTTTAAAATTTCCAGTGTAGGAGCATTCACAACTTCTGCAGGCAAGTTGTTCCACTTATTGATTGTTCTAACTGTCAGGAAATTTCTCCTTAGTTCTAAATTGCTTCTCTCCTTGATTAGTTTCCACCCATTGCTTCTTGTCCTGCCTTCAGGTGCTTTGGAGAATAGCTTGATTCCCTTTTCTTTGTGGCAGCCCCTGAGATATTGGAACACTGCTATCATGTTTATTTATTTATTTATTTATTTATTTATTTATTAGATTTTTATACCGCCCTTCTCCCGAAGGACTCAGGGCGGTGTACAGCCAAAAAGATAAAAACTCAATATATATACAATTAAAAACAAAATTTTAAAACAGAGCATATTACAAAAGGCCGACATTAAAAATTTAAAAATTTAAAAACCCTAAAACAATAAAACCCCAATTAAAATTTAATAAAACTATTAAGCCAGTCCCGCTTGAATAAATAAGTATGTTTTTAGCTCACGGAGAAAGGTCCGAAGATCAGGCACTTGGCATAGGCCAGGGGAAAGTTCGTTCCAGAGCGTAGGAGCTCCAACAGAGAAGGCCCTGCCCCTGGGGGCCACCAGCCGACATTGTTTGGCGGACGGCACCCTGAGAAGACCCTCTCTGTGTGAGCGTACGGGTCGGTGGGAGGCATAAGGTAACAGCAGGCGGTCCCGTAAGTACCCGGGTCCTAAGCCATGGAGCGCTTTAAAGGTGGTAACCAAAATCTTGAAGTGCATCTGATTCCGATGGCCCCACTTCACAAGGAGGGATTCACAACCAGCTATCTGAGGTACAGTGGACTCCCTCAGCTCCAGACTCTCTAGTCTCCCCTAGTCCTTCTTTTCATTAAACTAAACATACAATACAATGGAGCCCAACATTTCTGTTGCTAAGTGAGCCAGTTGTTAAGTGATTTTTGCCCTATTTTATTATCTTTCTTGCCACCGTTAAGTGAAGTACTACAGTTGTTAAGTTAATAACAGGTTGTTAAATGAATCTGGCTTCCCCCATTAACTATGGTTGCAAAGGGAATCACATGATCCTGGAACACTTCAATCATCATAAATATGAACCAGTTGACAAGCGCTCAATTTTTGATCACATGACTATGGACATGGTGTAATGGTCATACATATGAAAATCACTTTTTTCACTGATGTTCTAACTTTGAACAGCCACTAAATGAACTGTTGTAAGGCGGGAACTACTTGTATAAATCAAATAAGCATTTTTTGTTGTTCAGTAGCAGGGTTACACCATATAATTAGATGAGCCATAGTGCTAGAAGTGTAAAATGTAACAGCTTAAAAGTATGACAGGGCTGTTCCCTATTCAAACATTTCTTGCTCTCCAGCATTTGGCAGCCTGAGTAGCCACCTCACTGCATAATGCCTGTTGAGATAAGAAAAAAATGCAAAAGGAACAAATATGAACATGATTTGTGATTCAGAGCCTCTAGCTTTCTTAAAAGGATCAGTTGTCCCAAACCTAGCTCTTTCCCATTGCTTTGAAACATATGCAACTTAGAAGAAATGCCAAGTTACAGGAGACAGTGATTATCCTCCTTCATCCATCTCAGCTGTCATCTAACTTCATAGCAACGGGATTCTTCCTCTTTTGAAGAAAGAAAGAACCTCATCAATATGATCCAGAATATTTTTGCTTTTATTTTTCCACCTTAAGTAAGGAATGTTATAATAAACATGAGTCTTGGCATTAGATGAATCAATTGCAAAGATGCAGGGTTTATTCAATTAGAGGTGCTCTACTTGCTTGGATGAATTTCAAGGAGTGAGAATGCTGGGCTTTGTGGAGGGGGTGGGTAGTTCTAAGAAGATCAAGTCCTGCAGAGAATCACCATCTGTGACAATTGGGTGGTGAAACCGCCAGTTGAAAGATGGCAACACCAGGTACTTCCTGGCAGGTTATATTTCAGCAAGAGAAAGGGAGTGAAGTGAGAGATTGAGAAAGTGCAGATGGAAGGACAGTGCCAGGCAAAGCTCAAAATCCTTAGAGATACCTCCCCTTTCTTCTGCTTTGGGGTATCTTTTCCATCAAGAATACAAAATTAGAAATTATTGTAGGGCCAGGGTGAGCTGATGTTGTGTTTGACAAATAAATAAATAAATAAAATATTGGTCAGAATGTAAAAATAAATGTTCCTGCTCCTGTAAAGGACCGTTTGTTCCTTTGTTCCTATATTAATCAAGTATCTGTGCTATACTAGATCTTCCTATGTTCCACCCAGCTGAGAATTTACTAAACCCTCAAAGGAGTTTATGCTGGCAGCAAAACAAAAGGATATATAAGGAAAAGATCCCTTACAGAAACAAAAGGCTTGTAGTGTCATATTGTTTTGAAGCCATCGCCAGAGACGTACAGTACAAATCCAGTAGAGTTATTAGAGAGCCCTTTCCTAACCTGATATTCTCCAGACAAGTCAAAGAACTGTACATATTCCAATGGCCGCACTAGCTTTGACTGCTGCCAGTTGCCTGCTGATTTTTCAGTGCACAACTTGAACAGCACAAAGGATGGATCAGTTAAGCCATCATACTATGACAGAGGCAACTAGCAAGCAAGATTCAAATTCTAATTTTCAAGATAAAGGTGTTTGAGTTACCTTGATCAGTCATTCAGCCTAACATATCTGACAGAATTTACATGAAAGCAAAATAATGGAATACAGGTAGACCTCTACTGACAACAGTCCATTTAGTGACTGTTCAGAGTTAAAATAGCACTGAAAGAAGTGACTTCTGACCGTTTTTCACAGATACAACCAGTGGTGAGTTGCCTCTGGTTCAGACTGGTTCTATACAACCGGTAGTAAAACTGGCTGGAGGCTCCGCCCACTGACCTGAACATAATCAAAAGTGATCTGCGCATGCGCAGAAGAGCACGCAAGCATAGCGAGCGCGCGCACACGGGCACAATGCGAACCAATAGTAAAGGTAAGTAGAACCCACCCCTGGATACAATCTTTGCAGCATTACCATGAATGTGTAATCAAACTTCAAATGCTTGGCAACTGGTTCATATTATGACTGTTGCCGTGTCCCAAGATCATGTGATCATCTTTTGCGACCTTCTGACAAGCAAAATCAATGGGGAACCCAGATTCACTTAACAACTGGGTTATTAACTTATCAATGGCAGTGATTCATTTAACAACTGAGGCAAGAAATGTTGTAAAATGAGGCAAAACACCTAACATATGTCTCAATTAACAACAGGCTCAATTGTGGTAATAAATCGAGGACTACCTGTAACAGAATAACAGAATTGGAAGGGACTTTGGAAGTCTTCTAACCAACCCCCTGCTCAAGCAGAAGACCCTATACCAGTTCAGATAAATAGCTGTCCAATCTCTTTTTAAAAGCCTCCAATAATGAAGAACCCACAATGTCTGAAGACAAGCCGTTCTGCTGGTTTATTATTCTCACTGTCAGGAAATTCCTCCCTAGTTTTAGATTACTTCTCTCCTTGGCTAGTTTCCAACCATTGCTTCTGGTCTTGCCTTCTGATGCTTTGGAAGGTAGGTTGACCCCCTCTTCTTTCTGACAGCCCCTCAAATATTAGAACACTGCTATCATGTCACGCCTAGTCCTTGTTTTCACTATACTAGCCATAAGGTAAAGGTAAAGGTTCCCCCGTACACGCATGCTAATCGTTTCTGGCTCTAGGGGGCGGTGCTCATCTCTGTTTCTAAGCCAAAGAGCCAGTGCTGTCCAAAGACGTCTCTGTGGTCATGTGGTCGACAAGACTAAACACCGAAGGCACACAGAGCTCTGTTACCTTCCCATCAAAATGGTCCCTATTTTTCTACTTGCATTTTTTACATGTTTTGAAACTGCTAGGTTGGCAGAAGCTGGGACAAGTAACGGCAGCTCATTCCATTACGCAGCGCTAGGGATTTGAACTGCTGAACTACTGACCTTCTGATTGACAAACTCAGCATCTTAGCCACTGATCCACCATGTCCCTTTGAGCCATACCCACTCCTGAAACCATTCTTCATATGTTTTAGCCTAATCATCTTTGTTGCTCCTCTGCATGCTTTCCAGAGTCTGGGAAATGGGAAAGAGGTAATACAGAGTGCATTAAGCAGTTTACAGAGTCAGCCTATTTCCCCCAACCATCTGGGTCCTCATTTTATCCACCTCAGAAAGATGAAAGGCTGTGTTGTGGTCTGCCAGCAGCCTGCAGAACTGGCAGTGGAGTCGGACAGCGATGAGGCTGAAGAAGAACATGGGCCAGTCCTGGAGGCTAGGGAAGGCCTGGATGAGGACTCTGTGTCGGAGGCAGAGATGGGGCCAGGGCCATCGGGGAATGATGTGCGGACTCCAAAGCCTCCAGAGGCTGACAATAGAGAGGCAGAGGAACAGGAGGAGCCTGTTCCTAGTGCACACATGAGAAGAGCTGCCAGAAGGCAAGAGCCACTAAAGCAAAGAGGATGACTCGGGAGTAGGGACAAGAGATGATTGGCCCCTCCCATAAGACTTAAAAGACCAGCAATGGCTCTTGGGCTCTTTGTCAGAAAAAACATTGATAGACTTCTTTCTTGTCTTGCTGCATTTATTTCTTGTCGGCGTCTTCTGCTTCTGAACTTTTGCCAAGAAATGCCTTTGTCTAATTAGACCAAGGTTGGTGATAAGACTGAAGAATTGTGTTACGAAGAATTTGTTTTGAATTAGTTTGGACTACGCTGAGAAGGAGTTTAATTCTCACCTGTTCTAATAAAGTCTGCTTGTTTTCGAACTGATTGTGTTTAATAATACCTACTTGGGCCTGAGTCACAACAGGCTGAGTCAACCTTGAACCTGGTGAGATTCAAACAGAGAGTGGGGGGATAGGGAGAGAGAGGCAGGCAGGCAGGCAAGCAGGCAGGCATACGTTATTCTGCTTGCCAGTTTCTCTTCACTAGATGTGCTAGGGAGGAGGTCATCTAAGAAGAATGGTGGACTTAATAGCCTAAATGGCCTCTTCCAACTCTATGATTCAAATCTTCTATCTCTTCGTGCATCCATGAGAATTTTAGTGAAGTTTTCTTTTCCTCTGAAAATGTACTCAAAGGCAATCTATTTCCCATTTTACTAAATGAGAATGTTTAAAATGAGAATATTTTTTTCTTCATATCACTATTAAAAGTTATTCAACTTGTCAAAACAACCAAAAGGTTTAGAATTTTAATAAGAAATTTAAATAGGGGTCTCTTTCAAATGCATCCTTTTCTATCTAGCAAAGCTGATAGATCTAAACAGCAAAACAATAACGATGTATTTATCTACTAATCCAGGCTGGAAACCTGATGTAGCCTGGATCCATCATGGTTTAGAAAAGCTGGCTGAAGAATTCTGGGAGTTGAAGTCTACAAGTCTTAAAGGGACCAAGGTTGGAGACCCCTGGTTTAGAAAATGTCAATTTCCATCACCCTTTAAGAATCTGTCAGAGCCGCGTGCACAAATTGTGTACAAAGTTTACAGGACAGTTAAAAAGTGGCAGTATCTTCTTTAAATATTCTAAATGTTGTAAAATGTGTTTCACTGTGATCAGAACCTTTGAATTCCCTTTTAAAAGATGGGATGACTGAGCTATTTTAGTATTCTCTTTGGGATTTAACCTCAAATATTAACCAAGACAACCATTTAGAGCTACATGTAAACCGTGGGTGGGCATAGTTCCTGCTAACTCGACCTCTCTTTTTTTCACAACAGTGAAAGGAAATTGTGATCTGAAGCTGACATTTCCTTCAAGCATTGTTCCTCTGAGGCCACAATTCACTGATAACACCATTTTGAAGTATCTGGATTAAATCCAGGAAACATTGGACATACTGTACAGAGAGGATCTGGTTCAGATTAACCATTTTATAGTTTGCCACACATGCTAACTTTAGTCTTTTCTTGTTTTCAAAGCTCTTTGTCCCCTGGCCAAGAGATCCTCAGCTTTTCCCTTTTGGCTCAATGGATAATATTTCTTACTCAAATATTACATTCCTTTGCCCTCCATAAACTCTGGGTGTCCCATAACTAGTATATTCAGTGGTGGGATCCTCCCGGTTTAACAACCGGTTCGGTGAGTGTGCAATTTGCAGGGACAGTTCGACAGCCATAACTGTTCTGCTCTGATGGTGCCAGCGTTATGCTTGGGAGAAAATCTGGAGTGAGCACCAGACTAGCCAAAGAGTTTCCAAACATCATCATATGGCACTGCTTGAACCATCGCCTACAACTTGTTTTAGATAAAGGAAATAAAGCAAGTTAATCATTTTCAAATTTTCATTGATAAGATATGCTCCATTTTCCAGCAATCGAATAAAAGCTGGATAGAACTCGATGAAATAGCAGAAGAACTTGAGATTAACATCATAAGGATTGGTCGGGTTTTTGGGCCAAGATGGGCTGCCTGTAGTTTAAGGGCAACCATAGCTGTGTGGCACGCCTATCCTGTGCTACATCAATATTTTCATGTGAATGCTAAATACTCGGGTATGGCTGCCCGTCTGGAAAATAACATTTCTTAAATGATTTGGCGTTGATGATAGACATTTTGGGAGAAATTTCAATTCTGTCAACTGCACTGCAAGCGCGCAATACGGACATAATAAAAGCTGATAAACTGGTGAGAAGAGCAATTAAGGCATTTGAACTGCTAACAAAGGTAAAGGGCCCATACAAAAGGAAAGTTGAAGAACTAATTACCTCAGAAAGCTTCAAGAATATAAAGTTCATAGAAAATGATTGATTTGTTGGTCTTCAACGAGAAAGACTTTTACAAAGTATCATCAAAAATTTGCATAAACGACTGATGGACTGTGAGCATTTAAAAACTGGGAACCAACTGCAAGACACCACAAATAAGCTACAGTTTCTACAGTTTTTGGTGCCAGATTACTGGGATGTTGAGGAAATAGTCGTTCCATGGGCAGCAGGTGAAGAACAACTGCGCACATTTAATGACATTTTCAACTACCAAATTGACATCAATGACTACAGAGATTTTGTGGAGAATGTCTTGAAAGATTCAAAGAGGTATGCAATTCCTGACAGTATCAAAAAAGCAAAAGATATTGTCAGAACAATTGCAGTGAGTTCTGCAGAAGCGGAAAGGGGTTTTTCTAAAATGAACCTGATATGTTCAGAGAGCAGAAGTTGCCTTGCTGTTCCCAATCTAACGAACCTCATGACCATCAGCATTACTGGACTACCTCTTTCAAAATGGGACCCTATTCCCGCAGTAAAAAAATGGTTCAGAGAACACCATCGCTCAGCCAATGATCCGCGCATCAAGTGCAAGAAAAGTGGAAGTGAGGAGAGTGCCAATGAAATAGCTATGTGGACACATCTCATAGCTAAAGACGACTAACAGTTCTATGTAAGTATTTAAGTATCTCTTTTATTTTTATACTGTTTTGTGTACCACTGTTATTCTTATTTACGAATTAAATGGCTAAATTTGTCTATCATGGTATATCTCCTTGCAGGTCGTTATCTGTGGTGCAAGAAGCGTTGTTGAAGACAGCACTTAAATTGCTCTTCTGTAAGTATTTGTGTGCCTCTTACTGTTTTGTGTACCTGTTTTATTATTTAAGTATTGACTGCATGAAATAATTGGTATATCTTTTTTTTTGTAGCTCCAAAAAGGGCAAAGAAGTGATGTCGACTTGGCCACGCCCACCAGCCATCTTGTCACCAAGCCACGCCCACCTGGTCACCAAGCCACGCCCACCAATTAGGCCACACCCACAGAACCGGTAGGGAAAATTTTTAGATTTCACCCCTGTCGCTGAATGAGTGGTTGGTATGTGAGGACTACATTGTCTACATACAGACTACATTTTCAGAGAAAGTTCAGCATTATAGAATAATTGAATAATTATTGAATTATTCAATGATTCCTTTTCCTCAACTCCCCCACCCACTTAATAGATTTTTTTCTAGGAGGGAAAAACAAGCATGACATTGTCATTATGCCAAGGGCCATAACTAGCATCAGAGGTTAAGATGCATCTAATTCATAATATTATTCACATGATGATACTATTGTGCTGATATTATCAGTTTGGTATCCCTGCAGTCTGTTGGTACCCCCTTTTGTCTGCAGTCATATATTCCATGACTACCATCAGTATCTGAAAAAATACAATAAAATGAAACTAATAGTGATGTATTTAATGCCATGTGCATTTTATGACTCAAGACAGTGTGGAGTAGACTAAAAATATATTTTTTTTAAAAAAAATTAAAGAAGTAGATTTGGATGATTCAGTAAAATGGATTCCTTGGTGAACTGATAGTAACATTAAATGGAGTCCCTTAAATAGTGGCCTTTTGTAAAAAGGTATGCCTGGAAAGAAATGCGAATTAGGAGAAATTCTCTTTTAAAAGCATTACTCAGGAAAAACTAATTTTAAAGGCCACCTACAATAGGGAAACCATGGCTCAGTTGGTTGGTTTGCTCCTTGTCTGCTATTAGATTCACAAGAATTGAAAGATTTTATTGGCTCTCTGGTACATTGAATATTGTATTGTTCTAATTGTTTTTAATAATTGTAGGTGGATGTTGCTTTTGGTTTTCAATTTTCTGTGAACCACCCAGAGTTGCATTTGCAAGATGGACAGGCATACAAATTATTTAAATAAACACACAAATGGTGCTGCCGCAAAAACGATGAGATTTGATTATCTAATATTGAAGATGGGCCTCTCTAGCCATCTAAATATAAGGGTGTTTCCTTGTGATCCTTTTATATATGGGAAGATAAAGTAAGATAAATGTGATTCATAAATATTACACTGTACTTTGCATGGGAAATATTCAGTTTGAGCATCACTTTCTTTTATACTGGCTATAACCATACAATTAGGAGCATCTGTTTCCCAGTGCAGCTGAGGAGTTAGCCAAGGTTACGTTTTCTCTGAAGATCAGCATGACATATTAAGTGAAACATCAACTACTATTAAATGTTCTAAGCAAAGTTGAAATAAGAGTGATCCAGATAGGAAAAACTTCAATGTTCAAAGGAAATGTATTTGGGAACATTTTTAGCAGAGTCAGCTACATACTTTGAACCATATTTCTAGCTTCTGGTTTTGATTTGCAAGATGTCACACACTGTACTATATCAAGCTTACTTTCATTATCTATCGATCTATCTATCATTTATCTATCGATATCTATCATCTATCTATCTATCATCTATCTATCATCTATCTATTTATCTATCATCATCATCTACCTATCTATTTATCTGTGCCTAAAAACTCAGAGACCCAGGTTTTAGTCTCACTTAGACATGAAAGCTGGCTCGGTAAGTTTGACCCAATCACTTTCTCTCAGCCTAACTGGGAAATTTTAAAAAATTGTTTATCAATTCACACTGGACCAATATAATAGATTACAGTCTATAATTATTAATGAAGAAAACTTTAGCCTGTAGAGGAGTCATTTGAGCTGATAAATACATACATATATACACAGACACACAGAGAGAGAACTATATAGCAAAGGCCACTTTTTAGTATGCTACTTAGAACACAGCTATAGCTAATTAACAGAAATGAAGCAAACACCAAATATATACACACATCCTCAAACTCCCAGAGAGAACAAAACACAAAAAAACAGATTGCTGGTTAAACAAAGCCAACAAATATCTTCACAGAACATGGGTTCCTAAAATGGAGGACTCTATTATATCTATAGTCTTCCAGAATACCTTATGCCACCAGACTTGAAATTCTGGGTTTAGACAACTTAGAACTACGCTGTCTTCTGTCTAAAATTATCTGCTACAATGTCCTACCCATCAATGACTTTTTAAACTTCAACCACAACAACACACCAGCACACAATAGATACAAACTTAAGGTAAACTACTCCAAACTCAATTGCAGAAAATACAACTTCAGCAACAGAGTTCTCAAAGCCTTGGAATGCACTACCTGACTCTGTGGTTTCTTTCCCAAACCCCCACAACTTTAACATTAGACTGCCTACTGTTGACTTCACCCCATTCCTAAGAGGTCAGTAAGGGACGTGCATAGGTGCACCAACGTGCCTACTGTCCTTGTCCTAATGCCCCCTTTTATTTGTAACAATCCCATGTATTCATAATCACGTTTATACATGATTGCAGGGACATGCTGAGGAGTTTGGACAGTATCTGTTTGATAAAATCGCTCAGATTCGGGAAGGTTTGGACACAGATTGGGTAGATCCGGGCAGGGTGGAGAGGCAGATCTTGAGATTACTATCTGGGATGAGTTTGATTCGGTGGCTCCTGAGGACATGGACAGGATACTGGGAGGACTGAATGTGACCACATGTTTACTGGACCCGTGTCCCTCCATGGGGGTTTTTCACCTTCCCAGGCTCTGGAGGCTCTGGAGGCCTTGCTTCCCCTGGGCTCCAGAGGCCCTACGGAGGCCAGAAACAGGCCCATTTCTAGACCTCCAGAACCTCCGGTAGGCCCATTTTTTGCTCTCCCAGACCCTCCACGCGGCCCCTGCACTTACCTGGAATGATGAACGGGCCACATGGAGACTCCTGGGAGGGGAGGGGTGAAGCAGGGTGGGCATGGCCAGCCAGGAGTGGCATTTGGGAGTTCGCCGAACCCCAGTAATCCTTGGCTAGAGGATCACCCTAACCCTGCCGAACCCCCAGGAGCCCACCTCTGTATAAACCTAATAAAAACTGCTATAGAGCTTCCTTATTAAAGCTATATTTTTAATGTGTTGGATTAAAAAGCCCCAGAACAGGAGAACCTGAGAATAATAAGAGTGTTTACTAGCAAATCTTGAGAGCAGTAAGTTGGACAAAGCTGTTTTATAATAAAATGTAAGACCATTATTTCCAATATGCATAAGAACAGCAGCAGCCAAATACCATTCATTCATGGCCATAATTTAATACAAATTGCAAATATATTTTATCTTCACTATTGCTCACAATAACTGTGACTGTTGGGACTTGTTGTTCACTAAAGTCATCAGTGATCCACATCTATTTACTTCTCCACTTTCTGTACTTCTCATTTTCTCAGCCTGTAATAAAATCTGTTTTCAACATATCTCAACGTTCCTTTGTTTCCCCACCTTCTATCAAGAGTACTGCAAAGTTTCCTTTTACTTTATTCTCTTTTTTTTTTTTTTGTACCTTTACTTTGCAGAGTAAGGATTTTTCTGTGAAGTTAAAGTAACAGTTCTTCTGGGCTACAGTATTTCCATTAACCTGTAGAGAAATGCACAAGTGAAAGAACAACCTTTTCCCTATCGTCTTGAATATTGTAGCATCAGAACTATGATGGTACTATATCATAAGTCGGGGGGAGAAAATATCTGCTTTAGCATCAAAGAGGCATAACTTGCCTCTGTGGCTCAGACTGGTAAGACAGTCTGTTATTAACACAGCTGCTTGCAATTACTGCAGGTTCGAGTCCCACCAGGCCCAAGATTGACTCAGCCTTCCATCCTTTATAAGATAGGTAAAATGAGGACCCAGATTGTTGGGGGCAATAAGTTGACTTTGTATATAAATATACAAATAGGATGAAGACTATTGCTAACATAGTGTAAGCCACCCTGAGTCTTAGGAGAAGGGCGGGATATAAATGCAAAAAAAAAAAAAATACATTGTTTGTGTTACACAAACATCTGGAAGAGTAAAAGGAAAGCACAGGTACTAGTGAGTAGGCAGAATTGGCAGGGATGGGAAGAACGAGAAGCAAAGGAACAGTGAATCAAATCCTGCAATGGCCATAGTCCAAATTGAGCACACCCACGTTGCAATCCAGACTGACATTTCTGACTTTGTTTGCTTACTTGCTTGCTTGTTTGCTTGTTCATTTGTTTGGCTCCTTGATCAAATAATGTGATTCTGGGCAGCATACAGCATAAAAAACAAACAATAAATGTTTAAAAACCCACCATATAAGAAGAGTATAAGAAACAGGCAGGACAGCATAGGATGTTGTATACAACTGACCTTAAATTTAGGGCCACCTTCCTTTCAGATAAATATGAGCATGAGCAAACAAATCAAATGCAGAGCCCTCTAGTTACCTCATTCCCAGGAAGCAAAACCTTCATGAATTTAACTCCCATCTGCAAGGAAATCTCCTGGCTCAGAAGATTGGAATGCATTTGACCATGAGACTAATCATTATTGCTCCCTTTTCCAGGTGATGTCTTCCCAGGGAACTTGGAGCAGGGGTTCGGTTTAAATTCACATGTCAGCCAAGCCAATATTTTAACCTATATTCCACAGTTGGGGTGACACAATAGCTCTCTCACAGCACCTAGTTTATCACTCCCCGTGGCACCATACCAATCCTCTTGTCTTTCTCCCTGCTCCGCATCTGGAATTCCTAGCAGGAACCCCACCATCATGATGCCTGTGCATTGGAGACAGCTTCCTTATTAATGGTTTTGGCAAGAACCTGAAGACTGTTTATCAAGAAGAGGAGGCTGAAAGATGATACTCTCATTCATACTTGAAGGAAGAAACCAGATCAGTTCCTCTCCCACACAGACTTGCCCCCACATATTTTTGAGGGTAGCTGTGTTGTGTTTATGATGATCGATTTCAGACATTTTTTTAGCTGCTGACACCTTAGGTTCACGGCATGGCAGCTGATAGATTCTCCCGCTTTTGTGGAAGAAGAATGGCTGACCTTTTTTTCCTCCCCAAACTCCTATCACGGGTTAGCCTATTATCCTCTTTCTTGGCCCCATGCCATGGGAAAAAGGCTGTAAAGACATTCTGAAGCCTGATGGCACATATTTGATGGCTGGCAGGAAGAGAAGAGGGAAAGCACTGAAAATCATTGGGTACTACAGGATTCCCAAGGCTGGACCAGCCTAGAGGAGGTGTTTTATCTAGAGGTCTTTTCCCCCACAGTCTCTGCCCAGCTTTCTTTAAAACCAGTTTTAGATTACTCTCAAGACATATAATCCATAGGACCACTTTAAAAAATAGTAGTCAAGAAATATATCATGCTTGTAACATAAGTACTCCTTTACACCAATCATTGCTACAATTCAGTTGAAAGGACAGATTTCAGCCCCGCTGGTGGGCTTTCCTGATACCTCTTAGTATGCAGCATTTTGTCAGAGGATCAGATAGCACAACTGTGAAAACGGTAGTAAAACAGCACCAGATTAACACAGGAGTAATTTACCAAGCACTGTTTCTATTCTACCTTGGCAGGAAGCATACAGGAATTGTGTTTAGGACATACTTGGTGGATTGGATTCTCTCAAATCCAGTAATTCAAGGACCAAGTAAACATGACAGTTTTCACTTTTTAAGGGCAAGTACTCATTTGTTGTGCATTTTGGGGATCTATGATGGTACCAAACAGCAGTTTAGACTGCTTCCATTATTCTAAATAAGTCTTTCCTGTTTCTCCAGACAACATTTGAATGAAATCAAACATATTAGGAGGACAACGGACAGGAGGACCCAGATTTAAATTAACTGGGATCACCAGTTGTTGTTGGACTGTAATTATCATCATCTCCAGGCAGCAAGGACAATGAACAACAATGGTGGAATTTTAGCCTAAGATTTCAGATTGGAAGTCCTTTCCCCATGCAACACATAATAAATTTATAGAATATGCATCCAAATGGTTCTATGTCTATTTACTTAAGTGATTTGAAAATAGGATCCAACCAAAGGCAAGTTAACTCAGTCAATGAAGATTTAACTTCTTCCTGTAAGTAAAATCTATGTCTATTAAAAACAGCATACGTCTGTGAACCAATGGCTGCTATATATGAGGGAATCCTCATGCTTTGCATGTAGACTTCCTGGAGACAGATAGCTGGCCATGGTAGAGTCTTGATTTAATCCAGCAGGGTTCTTATTGTTCTAAGATATATTCAGAATTTCTGTGTAAATGTTTTTAAAAGCACAATGCAATTAGAGATGTAAAAAATGAATCACAGCTGCTTCCTACGCTTGAGGCAAATGAGTTCAAGTTGATTTGATAGTGCTGTCATTGGCCAGGGTTGATTGCACTTGTTGACTTCTTGCAGCCCACTTCATCTCTGGTCAAGTTGCTGTTTGAAGTATTACATTAATCTGCAAAACTGTTTAGCCAGATTTGCTGCTGCTGCTGCTGCTGCTGCTGCTGCTGCTGCTGCTGCTGCTGCTGCTGCTGCTGCTGCTACTATTTTTGTGCTTTTCTTCCTCCCAGAAGTACCCAGGATGTATTACCAACAAACAAGAACAATCTTAAATAAAACTATACTTAAAATGAACAATACTTAAAAACTATAAATAAAAAAACTGTTTCAAAACCCTACCCAAACTGTTGTTTTTAACCTGTAAAGCAAGGGTGAAATCCAGCAGGTTCTGACAGGTTCTTGAGAACTGGTAGTGGAAATTTTGAGTAGTTTGGAGAACCGACAGTACCACCTCTGGCTGACCCTAGTGTGGGGTGGGAATGGAGATTTTGCAATATCCTTCCCCCAGGAGTTGGGAGGGAATGGAGATTTTGCAGTATCCTTCCCCTGCCACGCCCACCAAGTCACACCACGCTCCCCAAGCCACGGGCACAGAACCGGTGGTAAAAAAAATTGGATTTCACCACTGCTGTAAAGTCATAAATATCTCTAAGGGGAAGGTCTCCAGAACAGCATTTCCCGTATCTTCCAACCATTAAAGAGGGGCAACATGGTGCAGTAGTTGATTTTTGGACTGGGACTAGTAAGACTAGTCTAGCCCACTGTTAGCCAGGAAAATTTATTTTTTTTATTTTATTTTGTTTGTTTGTTTGTCAAACGTGTACAAGGTAGCAAGTATAAGTATGAACATAAACATGAACAAAGGAAGTAAATACAGATAAATGGGGACAGTAAGACAGGGACAGTAGGCACTCTGGTGCGCTTATGCACGCTCCCTTTACGGACCTCTTAGGAGTGGGGTGAGGTCCACGGTAGGCAGTTTAAGGTTGAAGCTGTGAGGGTTTGAGGATGTAACAACAGACTCAGAGTGAATAAAAATTATTTAGTCAATAATTTTGGGGAGGTTTTTCTGTTTCAGCCCTATACTAAAGGGTTGTTGCTGGAAATATTAGAAGAGGACATGATCTGTATGTTGTCTTGAGCTCCTGGGGTATAAATCTAAAAATTAAATACATTCCCAAGTTTGCTTCTTTGGAGGGTCTTGCTGAATGAAACAAGTCAAAGAACAACATCATACTGGCACAACTCAATTACTTAACCTTCCAGATATTGTATTATTAAACTTAGCACAATTCCACACCAAATAACACGCTGGTTTTGCCTACAGCTCATTGTCATTTAACAAATGGTAACTGAACAGTGGTGAAATCCAAATTTTTTTATTACCGGTTCTGTGGGCATGACATGGTGGGCGTGGTGTGACTTGATGGGCGTGGCAGGGGAAGGATATTGCAAAATCTCCATTCTCTCCCTACTCTGGGGCTAGCCAGAGGTGGTAAATCCCAGTTCTCCAAACTACTCAAAATTTCTGTTACCAGTTCTCCAGAACCTGTCAGAACCTGCTGAATTTCACCCCTGTAACAGAGGTTTCATCCTGCAGAAGTTACAGTATTATCCTGGATTAATTTCTTTTTCCTGCATTACTTTGTGGTCCAGACATCATATGTACTATTAACTTTTTTTTTTTAAAGAGTCAAAACACTTCACACTTGGCTATCAGCAGCAAAAGATGCACAACAACGGGTTTAAATGAATGCCTCTGGGGACAAACATTCATCAGTTCAGCAGATGACCCAGCATGCCACAGCTGCAGATACTTTCTCAATCTTCCGTAAAATATCAATCTTGTTTGTAGATCATCATCAGTTTATAAAATATGAGGAAGAGAAATCTGGGGCAACAATTTGTCTGCAAATAAATATGTATATCAGAGACATTTAAAGTTCTTCCTCTACTATAGGGCTTTGAAATAACTGAAAGACATTAGGCGTTCACCTTTGGCATACTTATAATATCTGTAGGAGGCCACTGAAGTCTAGCGTCGTTTTGTTTAGCATTTGTGCCACCTAGTGCATGCAAACCAAATAATAAGACCAGGCAAATCCCATACAATTTTCCCCTGCATTTGATTTGTTAAAATTCACATATAATCTTATTAAAATACCTTTAATGAAAAGTTTTTTGTTTTTATTCAAGAGGCAAAGAAGCTAGTTTGAAATAAAAGGTAAATTCCAGGAATTAGATTAGATAAAGAAAAGTTACCATAAGAAAGGCTGAGCGCCAAAGAATTGAGGCCTTTGAACTCTGGTGCTGGAGAAGACTCTTGCGAGTCCCTTGGACTGCAAGGCGAACAAACAAGTCAGTTCTAGAGGAGATCAACCCTGACTGCTCTTTAGAAGGCCAGATCCTGAAGATGAAACTGAAATACTTTGGCCACCTAATGAGAAAGAAGGACTCACTGGAGAAGAGCCTAATGCTGGGAAAGATTGAGGGCAAAAGAAGAAGGGGACGACAGAGAACGAGGTGGCTGGATGGAGTCACTGAAGCAGTAGGCATGAGTTTAAATGGACTCCAGAGGATGGTAGAGGACAGGAAGGCCTGGAGGAATGTTATCCATGGGGTCACGATGGATCGGACATGACTTCGCAACTAACAACAAAAAGAAAAGTCTGGAGGTCTACTCTTTAACATTCATAACACATCATGGAATACATCCTATCAAGCTTTAAATTTTTTCACAAAAGAAGACCTCTTGCACACACTACAAGAATTATTACATGTCTGCATTCTTAATTTATCTCTGTGAAACTCAGAATTCATTGGAAATTCCAGTCGTGTATTTAAAGAAGTCAAACTGAAATATTGACATACTATAAAGTGCTTATTGTTGAAGAAACACAAAGGTTCTGTAGCAATAATAATTAATAATTTTATGTTTATGTTTATGTTTATGTTACACTCAACTTCAACCACCTCCAACAGCAGCTGCAGGTAGGGTATATGCACATCTGTGAAATCAGAATCCTGCCTTAAGTACACATGGCATCAACACCTGTATAAAATGAGTGGGCTTTGATTGCATAGTCCCAGCTCCCATATTATCATTTTTGACCTTTTCTTGTGGGCCTCCATCTACAAAAATGTCTAAATAATCATAAATGTATGTCTATTTGATGACTTTTAAGATTGATGATATGCATCAAGTCAGTCATTAGTGCAATGGCGTGCCTCTAGAAGTTGTGGGTGCTTCATCATTGGAGGTTTTTAAGAAGAGATTGGACAGTCATTTGTCTGGAATGGTATAGACTAGAGTCTCCTGCTTGAGCAGGGGGTTGGACTAGAAGACCTCCAAGGTCCTTTCCTTCCAACTCTGTTATTCTGCAGTTCAGTGTCTCTCATCCATCCATCCAAATGAGAATAATGGAAGTTCTAGAGTGATCCATCTGAATCATCCTGGACTGGGGAAAGATGGAAATGTGCCACTTCAAGACAATGTTCTTAGTGCTCTCCTTTCTTATATACCATCTACAGGCTGAGGCTCTAATCCCATGGGCACTAGCTAGGAATAAACCAAGTATTTGTATATATGCATTCTCAGTTGGCATGCATACAATTGCATTATTGGTGCAATTGATGTAAAATCTTCCTTATTTGATGTTTGTCTCTTAGTGAAAATGTTATGTTTCTGATGTTATAGCTGTGTCTTTAAAAAGCATATCCATGTGATACATAAACGTTCTAAATAACTGGATCAGCCGATCATTTGCTGCCTCATGCAGGAATTTTAAGGAAACAAAAAATTGATGAAGGTGGTGGCTTCAACTGTGGCTCACAGGTAAATTAGGAGAAACCAGGGAACTGGTGTTTTGACACTTCTTCAGAAGTTAGGTTTTGGCCTGCAAAGGGACCTCAAATGAAAATACCTATGAAATCCTGCCATCTAGTGGATAATAGTTATTTGACATGAAACTGCTTAAACTATAATTTATTCAGAATGACTGAATAAAGTTTATTAGCCAAAGAACCTCTATATCTCAGGATAGAAATGGTTTTAATTTTTAATCTCTAGAATTTATATTTCTAAGTACATTTACAAAAATGTACTTCCTTCATCTTACTAGCTTTCAAAAGTCTTTATTGCATGTGAACCACATTCTGCACCACTTCAGACCTATTTAACATACACAAAAATATATCCATCACTTGACATAAACATAGAACACTTCACCTTCCTCCATATTTTTTGCCTATCTCTATCCCTAAAGAAGAGTTCTTGAAACTGCAACACGTCTCCCCTGGCACATTTCCCCCTTCCTAACCAACTTACCTGGTTAGAAATTTACATCACCATTATACTCTCTTTTTCCCCCCTAAGAGCACGTTTTAGTCCTTATCTTTGAAAGAGACTAGTCAAAATACTATCAATACTGTCTTCTAACATGACTAGGGATACCACAATCAATTATAGCAATAGCACTTAGACTTATATCACAGTGCTTTACAACCCTCTCTAAGCTGTTTACAGAGTCAGCATATTGCCCCCAACAATCTGAGTCCTCATTTTACCAACCTCGGAAGGATGGAAGGCTGAGTCATTTTGGATATTATCCAAAATATCAAGACTTATTTTAAAAAATCAGAAAGGAAAATTTACTTTGAGTAACCATGAATCAAAGAAGGTATTCTACTCAGCTTAGGTTTCACTCCAGAGGGACAAAGGAATCAAGAAATCATAGAACATAGAATAATGGAGTTGGAAGGGATTTTGGAAGTCTTCTAGTCCAACCTCCTGCTCAAGCAGGAGATCCTATACCAGGGGTCTCCAACCTTGGTCTCTTTAAGACTTGTGGACTTCAGCTCTCAAAGCAAAGCTGGCTGAGGGACTCTGGGAGTTGAAGTCCACAAGTCTTAAAGGGACCAAGGTTGGAGACCCCTGTCCTATACCATTTCAGATAAATGATTGTCCATTCTCTTTTTAAAAGTCTCCAATGATGGAGCATCCACAACTTCTGAAGGCAAGCTGTTCCATTGGTTGATTGCTCTCACCATTAGGAAATTTCTCCTTAGTTGTACGTTGCTTCTCTCCTAGCTTAGTTTCCATCTCAGCTTCCCTTTTCGTGCTTTGGAAAATAGTTTGGCCTCCTTGTCCTTGTAGGAGCCCCTCAAATATTGGAACACTGCTATCATGTCTCCTGTTAAGTTTGGGTATTGACGAGGCAGGAGACCAGGTTAGTGACAACAGCTCTTTAATATAGTGTGACCCAGCAAAACTCTGGAGAAAAACCTCTCCTTATATACACTTCAGCCTGAGGCTGCATCCAATCAGAAACGAGATATTTCCCGCCTAAAAGTCCCGCCAAAACTTACAGTAATACATTACACTCCTTCCCTCCCAGAAGGCACTTTGCCAATATTTGCATATTACTTCTCTACGTAGTCCTGCAGGTACGTGGGGCGTCTCCTGACTCTCCCGGACCTGCGCAGTTCACTTTCTGGAGTTGAGTCGAGCTTGCGGAGGGACTTTTCGTTCCTCTGAGCTCCTCCTCCCGCCATCCGGCCCTGGATTATTCGCCGGCTCGGACCTGCTGTCCTCTAGAGGGACCGGAGGGTGTCGCTGGACCTCGCCTGACTCAGATAAGTCTCTGTTTGGTTCTTTGCTTACGCTTTCTGTTTGTTCTTGGCGCCAGTCAGCTGTGGGGTTAATTAAATCATAGTCAGGGCTGTTCTCGCCTAATTCTGCCTTATCGCTCAATCTGTTTCTTAATTGATCTATGTGGCGCCTCCAGATTCTGCCATCGTCTAGTTCCACTAGATAAGATTTGGGGCCCGTTTGTCTATGACTATCCCCTCTTCCAGTTAGGGCCGTCGCTGTAATTATGTGCCCACACCGAGTCTCCTATGTTTAACTCTCGGATTCTATCTGGTTTTGTTTTGAACCCGTCCTGTACGTAGTTCGGGTGTAGCCGGTCTAGCGGGCACCGTAGCTTCCGCCCCATTAATAGCTCGGCTGGGGTGCGGCGGTGGCCACACAGGGGGTCCTGTGTTGGACGGTTAGGAATGCGTCGATTTGTGCCTGCCAATCGCCGGGCCGCTTCGTGATAGCGCTTCTTCGCACTCGGACAAAACGTTCAGCAAGGCCGTTCGACGCAGGGTGGAACGGCGCTGAGAGGGCATGTCGGATGCCCTCTTCAGCCAGGTACCCTTCAAATAATGCTGCGGTGAACTGTGGGCCGTTATCGGACACGAGGGTGTCCGGTAGCCCGTGCGTGGCGAAAAGGTGTTTTAGTGCTAAGATGACAGCTTCCGCGGTTGTGGATTTCATTAGGATGATCTCCAGCCATTTGGAGAATGCATCCACCACAATTAGAAATGTTTGGCCGTGGAAGGGGCCGGCAAAATCAATGTGTATGCGGGACCAAGGGCCTTGGGGTTTCTCCCACTCCAAAACTGGGGCCGTAGGTGGTAGTGGTCTGGATTCCTGACATACTTGGCATCGGCCAACCCTGTCACTGATTTCCCTGTCCATTAGGGGCCACCAGACATAGCTCCTAGCCAAACCCTTCATCCTCACAATTCCTGGGTGACCCTCATGCAGGAGTTCCAGAACTTTTTTTCTCAGCTTCTCTGGAACTACCACCCTATCCCCCCAGAGCAGGCACCCCCCTTGCACAGACAATTCCCCTTTTTTCTTTACAAATTCCTTGAAACGGTCGCCCGCAGCGGCCATCCCTTGAACCCAACTGATTACAGTCCTTAAAACAACGTCCCGGTAGGAGGCCCGAGCCACTTCCTGCGATGTGACTGGCCCCGAGTCCAAAGAGTCAATTAGTAGAACGGGTGTGCCCGGGGTGGGGTCCTCGATTTCCCCTGGCAATGGGCATCTGCTCAATGCGTCCGCATGCCCCAGCTCCTTTCCAGGCCGATGCTGCAGCTTGTAGGAGTATGCGGTCAAAAAAATAGTCCATCTGGTCAGTCTAGGTGAGAGTGCTACTGGCGTTGGGCGGTCGCCAGCCAGTAACCCCAATAGCGGTCTGTGATCAGTGACAATTTCGAAATCTCGCCCAAAAACGTATTCGTGAAATTTTTTCACCCCTGACACTATTAGAGCCTCCCTATCTAGCTGGCTGTAATTCCTCTCAGCCGGGACATCGTTCGTGAATAGAACGCTATAGGGGCTTCAGTGCCGTTTGGGAGTCTGTGGCTAAGTACCGCTCCTACTCCATAGGGGACGATCACAAACCAATACTAACGGCAGTCTGTTGTTGTATTGTATTAACAGGCTATCGCTTGATAGCAAACTTTTACTGCCTCAAATGCCCTATTCTCTGACTTCCCCACGACCAAGCAGTGTTTTTCCAAGCAATTTATGCAGCGGTTCAGCAACGGTTGCCTTGTCTTTTAAAAACACGGCGTAAAGTTTACCAGACCCAGGAAAGCCTGGAGTTCTGTCTTGTTTTTGGGTGCTGGGGCTCTCTTTATCGCCTTGACTTTGCTCTCAGTGGGTGAATCCTTTTTGTCTATTCTATAGCCCAAAATTCAACAGATTCGACCCCTATCTGACACTTGCTTGCTTTGACTTTTAATCCTGCCGACCTAAAATGGCCAAAACTTTCCTTAATCGCTTCCCCAGTTCTCTTAAATCTTCCCTGATACCAACACATCATCGAAATAGGGTACGACTCGGTAACCCTTGTAGGAGCCGCTCCATCAAATTTTGAATAGCCCGGGCCACACTCACCCGAACTGTAACCGGGTGCACTTAAAGGCACCCGGTGCGTTACAATGGTCTGGGCCTCAGCTGTGCTAGCATCTACGGGTAGCTGTTGGTACGCTTGTGCCAAGTCTAATTTGGCGAAAACTTGTCCGTGCCCTAGTGAGTGCAATAAGTGTTGCACTACTGGAACTGGGTAGGCGCTCTTTGCAATGCTTTGTTCAAGGTAGCCTTGTAATCAGCGCAAATTCTTATGGACCCGTCTGGTTTTATAGGGTGACGATTGGCGTCTCCCATTTGGCATGGTCAACTGGCACTAGTATCCCTGGCTGACTAATTTATCTAACTCTTTGTCGATTTTAGGTTTGAGTGCAAAGGAACCCTCCTTGCCTTTAACCTAATGGGAGCTATTTGGGGTCTAAATTGAAGGAGATAGGGGTCCCTTGTACTTGCCTAAACGGTCCTCGAATCGTCTGCGAATTCCTCCAGTAGGGCGTTTGCAGGTTGCATCCGCTCCGGTGGACGCCAGTCACCCCCATTCCCAACGCCCGGAACCAGTCTAGCCCCAGCAAGCTTGGCAAGGTTCCCTCGACTAACGTGATGGGCAGGGTCTTTTCGTGTGTCCCGTTCTTGACCTCGACGGTCGTTGTCCTCGAACAGGGATGCGGTTGCCCTGGTAATCCTGCACCCGGAGCCGTTGTTTCTGTAGCTTGCGCTTTGCGATGTGCGGCAAGGCTTTCACAAAAGTGTCCCAGGACATGATTGTGATAGCTGATCCTGTGTCTACTTCCAGTCGGCACGGTACGCCTTCAATTGTCGGGTTTGTGAAGATCTTTTCTTCGATGCGGGTAGCTGCGTGGTCTATGGTAACAGTCATTCGGTTTGACTTCGCTCTTTCTTTCCTGGCCAATCGCGGTCGCCTCGCCGATCTCGCTCTGATTGGCTGGTTTGAATTTTCGGCGGGACTGTGGGGTTTGCATCTCTGACTCAGAGCCGCTCTGATTGGCCGATTTGAATTTTCGGCGGGAAGGTTGGGGTGCTCGGCAGACTTGAGCCAGGTGCCCCTTCCTTTCACACCGCCGGCAAATGGCGGCCCTGAACTTACATCTTTGGCGCTGATGTCGCCCGCAACTTCCGCATTCCTCCGGGTCTTCCCTTGTCGATTTTCCGTGTAGTGGACTTCTTCCTCCTCTTCGCTGGTTGACTCACGATAGGTTTCTTCGTGGTGGACTGTGCTCGCTTTGCGCCCGCCATCGGCGTGAGTCGCTTTGTAAGGTGTCTGCTGCATGGTTGGACATCTCATGGGCTCTGGCTTCGTCCAGGCGTTTGCCAATGTCAGGTTGCTCTTGGCTAGCAACCGTCTCCTCAAACGGATGTCTCTGACCCCCGTATAAGTTGTTCCAGCAGCTCTTCGTCCAGATCGCGGTACTGCAATGCTTGGAGGCTTGTCTCAGGGCTGCCATGTAGTCGCTGATAGACTCGCCTTCTTGTTGCCTCGCTCCCCAAACTCGTACCGTCGAACGTATTTGGACGGGCTGGTGCGTAGTGATTCTTCAGGAGGGTCTGAAGGGTCTGCCACGATACGGAGTGTAGCGGTGTTGGCTCCGCTAGGGCTTCTGCGACGGCGATGACTGCTGACCCACAGTGGCTTATGAAGTAAGCCCGTTTGCGGTTGTCGGAGACTCCCTGTAGCTCGTTTGCCTCCAGGAAACTTTCGAAACGGGTCATATATATTCCCCATGTCTCCTGGGCAGGGTCAAACGGAGTGGGTGGCGTGTAGCCGGTCATCGCTGCATTCGCCGTCACCTTGCTGGGTTTGATTCTCGTAGTGAGTTCAGCTCTGTTCTGGTGCTCTGCCTCAATATCCCACCTTCGTCGCCAATGTTAAGTTTGGGTATTGACGAGGCAGGAGACCAGGTTAGTGACAACAGCTCTTTAATATAGTGTGACCCAGCAAAACTCTGGAGAAAAACCTCTCCTTATATACACTTCAGCCTGAGGCTGCATCCAATCAGAAACGAGATATTTCCCGCCTAAAAGTCCCGCCAAAACTTACAGTAATACATTACATCTCCCCTAGTCTAAGCTGACCAGACGTCCCGCTTTTGGCGGGACAGTCCCGCTTTTGGCAAATTTGTCCCGCGTCCTGCTGTGTTTTTAAAAAGCCCCGCTTTTTCCTGCGGAGGCAACAACTTTCAAGACACGTGGACTTCAACTCCCAGGATTCCCAGCCACGGCTTCCCGTGCTGCACTGCGATTGGCTCCCTCTGGCCGCCTTTCAAAAAGAGAGCTTTGCCATTGGTTGCGCAGATGGGGCACGCTGGCAATTGGGCGTTGCTAGGGAGACGGAGGCGTGTTCCTGCTCCGCCCAGGCCCCGTTCGACTCTCCTGGCAGACGAAGTTCTCTCAAGCCAAGCCCGTCCCGATGGCGGGGAGCAACCAAGCCCTCATAGCAAGGTGGGTGCGTGGGAAGGCCCGGTGGTGTCGCTTGGTTCCCGCAGGAGGAGGAAGGTCTTCGCGCCTGGACTGGGCTGCGAAGCGTGTGTCAATCGCCTCGGCCTGCTGTCCACCCAGCAGGACTGTCCTATGGCCGCCTCCCACCCATGCAGCACCAGCCTACCCTAACCCATCTGGACAAAGAGTGATGGAGAGAAAGAGGGGGGCAGAAAATGATGAAGGAGAGAAAGAGAGATGAAGGATAGAAGGGGGAGAAAGATGAAGGAGAGAAAGAGAGGGAGGGAGAAAGAGAGATTAAGGAGAGAAAGATGGAGAGAAAAATGAAGGAGAGAAAGAGAGATGAAGGATAGAAGGAGAAAGATGAAGACGAGAAAGGGGGGAGAAAGAGAAGGAAGGAGAAAGAGAGATTAAGGAGAGAAAGATTGAGAGAAAGAGAGGGAGGGAGAAAGAGATTAAGGAGAGAAAGAGAGAAAGGTGGAGAAAGAGATGGAGAGAAAGAGGGAGGGAGAATGGATTTGTTCTGGTAATTGGTTTAACAAGCATGGCACTGAAAAAGTGACTTATGACTGTTTTTTCACACTTAAGAACATTGCAGCAAACAGTCATTAGGGCAAAGAAGCTATGTCACATGACCACCTGGACATGCCCACCCAGTCACATGAAGCACCGCAGTTGTGACATGAGTGACATGGTTATTAAAAATGCTGCAATAGGGAGAAATGTGAGGATGGTCATAAGTGTGAGGACTGATTAAAATGTGAGAACCTGTCAGAAATTACTTTTCAGTCCTCTGCAGTCCCTATGTGCATAGGGACTACCCAGACGGCTGAAAAAAGTGATTTCTGACAGGTTCTCGCACTTTTGACTAGTCCACACACTTATGACCAGTCATCATTTATCCCTGTTGCAGCATTTTGTGCGTAGGGACTACTCGGAGGACTGAAAAAGTTATTTTTGACCTGTCCTCACACTTTTGACTGGTCCTCACACCTACAACTGTCCTCACATTTTACATTTTGCACCCTATCTTGTAACCGTGATGAAGAGAAGCAGTTGTGAAATAAGTGACATGATTGTTAAAAATGCTGCAATGGGCATAAATGTGAGGATGGTCATAAGTGTGAGGACCGGTCAGAAATTACTTTTTTTAGCCCTCTGAGTAGTTTCTATGCCCATAGCCAGGGCCACCCGGTCACATGAGCAGCTAGCCATGCCCACCCAGTCACATGACCACCAAGCCACACCCCAAAATAAGCCACACCCACAGAACTAAAAAAAAATTAGAACACCCCCCCCCCCACTTTATCAATGGTAAAATCTGGTCACTATACCCTAGTCCTTCAATGACTAATCAAGGAATTAGGAGTCAGTGACTCTTGACCAACAGCCAGAAAGAAATGGTGACAGGCTTTCACCAGGGAGGAAACTGCCCCAAGCATCAGCTGGGGAAGATTGAGGTTAAAGAATACAGAGGAGAAGAGGACTGAAACTGCTATGTGGCCTAGCTTTTTCTTTGGGCATTTGGCAAGAGGAAGGGGAAAGACGATTTGTTTAAACCAGTACTGTGCCTTTGAAATTTACCACATTCTTATGCAGGCCACCCAGTTAGATGTATATGAGAGAAAAAAATGAACAAGTGTCACTCCAAGATACCAAAAGATTCATGTCATTCATTCAAAAAAATGGTATGGTCTAAAGTTTGTACACCCACACAATACTGTTTGGAGGGTTATAGTTACTTTAATACAAACAATAAGCTAGTCTTATATGTTTACAATTAGAGGTTTATTTTAAAAATGAATATTCAAAAGAAAGGAGCAAGAAAATCATGCTGGCTGCTAGGAACATGAAGGAGCCTGTTTGGGATCTGTCTCTCCCTCTCCCTCCCCTCCTCCACAGTTAAAAGTTTCAAGAGCAATAGTAAGAACTATAACAAATTACATTAAAACAGAAAATGTGAACAAGGAAAAAACAGAAAAAGCTAAAAATTCAATTAGAAAGTAAAGTAGACTAAAAGAACAAGATATTGAGAAAGATAAAGACATAGAGAACTGGCTTTTAATATCCTTCACTGCAGTCATATTGTAATGTATCTTTAAGAGTTGTGGAGGGAAAACTGAGCGGGAAAAAGCACGTTGCTGATTGGATTAAGCCTCTGGCTAAACTGTATATAAAGAGAGGGTTTTCCCAGCCCGAGTCGCTGGGTTCACCATATAGTAAAGAGCTGTTGTCACTATCCTGGTCTCCTGCCTCGTTATTGCCCGAATCTAACACTGGCGACGAAGGTGGGATCTCGAGGCTAAGAGCGCCAGGGAAAAAGCTGAAGTCACCAGGAAGACGCGAACCCAGCAAACAAGGGGCGGAAAGCAGCGATGTCGAGCTACACACCGCCAGCGCCATTCGACCCAGCGAAGGAAAAATGGGGGTCATACATGGCTCGTTTCGAGTGTTTCCTCGAGGCGAACGAACTTCAAGGAGTCTCCGACAACAGGAAGCGAGCGTATTTCCTGAGCCACTGCGGTCCAGAGGTTTTCGACACCGCAGAATCGTTGGCGGAGCCAACGCCGTACAATCGGTGCCGTGGCAGACTCTACAGACCATATTGAAAGCCCATTATGCACCAACGCCGTCCAAGTATGTGCAGCGGTTTGAATTCAGGAGCGAGGCAGCAAGAGGCGAGTCCATCAGCGCATACATGGCAGCCCTGAGGAAAGCCTCAAAACATTGCGAGTTCCGAGACTTGGACGAGGCATTGCTGGAGCAACTCATTCGTGGGGTCAGGGACATCCGTTTGCGACGGCGGCTGCTGTCCAAAAGCAACTTGACGCTGGCAAACGCCTTGGATGAAGCCAGGGCTAATGAGATGTCTACCCAAGCGGCGGAAACCCTACAAAAGCAGGTCGCACCAACGGCTGGTGCGAAATCAACCCCGGTCCACAATGAAGAGGTCCAGGCCGAGTCGGACGGTGAGGAGGAGGAAGGAGTCTTCCACACCGGGAGGCCGGAGAAAGAAGACCGGGGTGACTGCGCGAGTTGTGGAGGGCAACACCAACGACAACAATGCAAATTCAAGGATGCGACTTGTCGGCGGTGCGAAAGGAAGGGGCACCTAGCACAGGTCTGTCGAGCACCCCAACCTTCCCGCCAAAAATTCAAACCGACCAATCAGAGCGCGGGAACGGCGAAGCGGCCCGTGATTGGTCAATTCAAAAAAGGCGCGAAGTTGAATCAGACTGTCGTGAGAGTGGGTCACGCAGCAACACGCCTAGAGAAGAAAATCTTTACGAAAACGAAGATTGAGGGGGTGCCGTGCCGATTGGAGGTGGACACCGGCTCAGCGATCACGATCATGTCCTGGAACACTCTCGTGAAAGCCTTACCCGCCATCGCAAAGCGCAAGCTGAAAACACAGAAATTAAAGGTACAAGACTACCAAGGGAATCGCATCCCTGTTTGAGGGGTAACGTCCGTCCACGTCGAGTATGGACGATATAAGAAAACTCTGTCCATCACCATAGTCGATGGGACCCTGCCAAGCTTGTTGGGACTGGACTGGTTCCGAGCATTGGGCATGGGAGTGATTGGAATCTTCAGAAACGAAGTCAACCTCAAAGACGCACTCATGAAAGAATTGGGGACGTTTTCAGAGACTGCCTGGGCAAGTACAGGGACCCCTATTTCTTTTAACTTAGACCCACAAGTTGCCCCTATTCGTTTAAAGGCTAGGAGGGTCCCGTTCACCCTAAAGCCCAGGATTGACCGGGAACTGGACAAGCTAGTAAACCAGGGAATTCTAGTGCCAGTTGACCATGCTAAGTGGGAGACCCCTATAGTCACCCCAGTCAAACCGGACGGGTCGGTCCGGATTTGCGCTGACTATAAGGCAACGCTTAACAAAGCGTTGCAAAGAGTGCTTACCCGTCCGGTGGTACAGCACTTACTGCACTCAATGGGGCAAGGGCAGGTTTTGCCAAGCTAGACTTGGCCCAAGCCTATCAACAGCTGCCTGTAGATAACAGCACAGCCAAGCGCAGACAATTGTGACTCACAGAGGGGCTTTTAAGTGTACCCGGTTACAGTTTGGGGTTAGTGTGGCTCCAGGGTTATTCAGAACCTAATGGAGCGTCTATTGCAGGGACTACCAGGGTGGTACCATACTTTGACGATGTACTGGTATCCGCTGAGAATCTAGAGGAATTAGGGGTAAGGCTGCGAAAAGTTTTGGGCATTTTCCGGTCTGCGGTCTCAAAGTTAAACTGAACAAATGCCAGATCGGGGTTGAATCTGTGGAATTCCTGGGCTACCGGATAGACAGGAAGGATTCACCCACTGAAAGCAAGGTACGGGCCATCAGGAAGGCCCGGTTCCAAAGAACAAAACGGAGTTGCAGGCATTCTTAGGTCTGGTCAATTTCTCTGCGGTATTCTTAAGAAACAAGGCAACAGTAGCCGAGCCGCTGCATAAACTACTAGCAAAGACGGCTGCATGGTCTTGGGGAAAGGCGGAAGCTAGGGCATTCGAAGGGGTAAAGAATCTCCTATCGAGTGATAGCCTCCTTATCCAATACAATGGCACGCTGCCATTAGTGTTAAGCTGCGATGCATCTCCCTATGGGGTGGGGGCTGTGCTCAGCCACAGGTTGCCAAATGGCACAGAAGCCCCTATTGCATACTACTCCCGAACCATGTCATCAGCTGAAAGGAATTATAGCCAGCTTGATAAGGAAGCCTTGGCTATAGTCTCCGGAGTAAAGAAATTCCATGAATATGTATTTGGTCGTGATTTCGAAATCATCACGGACCATAGACCTTTGCTAGGCCTGTTGGCAGGCGACCGCCCAACGCCCGTGGCACTTTCGCCCAGACTGACCAGATGGACTATCTTCCTAGCGGCGTATTCTTACAAACTACTACACCGACCAGGGAAGGAATTAGGGCATGCAGATGCCCTGAGCAGATGCCCGTTACCAGAGACTATCGAAGACCCCACTCCGGGGACACCAGTTCTACTAATTGACTCTTTGGACTCTGGCCCAGTCACATCCAAAGAGGTGGCTTGGGCTTCGTACAAGGACATTACAATAAGGACTGTAATTGGTTGGGTACAAAGAGGTTGGCCCGCTGCGCTGGGCGAGCGTTTTAAAGAATTTGTAAAAAAACGTGGGGAACTTTCGGCTCAAGGGGGGTGCCTGCTATGGGGGGATCGAGTGGTGATCCCGGAGAAATTGAGGGAAAAGGTATTGGAGCTCCTTCACGAGGGCCACCCAGGGATCGTGAGAATGAAGGGTCTAGCGAGAAGCTACGTGTGGTGGCCCTTAATGGACTCGGAAATTGCTGAAAGGGTAGGGAAATGCCAGGCCTGCCAGGAATCCAGACCGCTACCCCCAACGGCCCCGATTCGGGAATGGGAGAGACCCCAGGGCCCTTGGTCTAGGATCCATATCGATTTTGCCGGCCCCTCCGAGGGCCAAACCTTTCTGGTAGTAGTCGATGCCTACTCCAAATGGCTGGAAATCATTCACATGAGATCCATGACAGCCGAGGCCGTGATTGCAGTCCTACGGCACCTATTTGTAACCCACGGGTTGCCCGACATTTTAGTCTCCGATAACGGCCCGCAATTCATGGCAACCCAGTTTGAGGGGTACTTGGCAGAGGAGGGCATCCGACAATATCCTCTCGGCGCCTTTCCACCCTGCGACGACGGCCTTGCAGAGCGTTTCGTTCGGGCGCAAAGGAAGCATTGTCCAGAATCAGGCCAGGCGATTGGCAAACAAAATCGATACATTCCTAGCAGTCCAACACAGAACCCCTGTGTAACAACTGGCCGCAGCCCGGCAGAGCTATTAATGGGTCGGAAGCTTAGGTGCCCACTAGACCGTTTAAACCCAAACTACACACCAGACGGTTACAAGGGGAACTGGAAAACAAGAGGGATGGCAGTAGGCGACCTAGTGTGGGCACACAACTACAGCGAGGCCCGACCTGGTTAGCAGGAAAAATCCTAGAGATAACAGGACCAAAATCATATCTAGTAGAGATAGAGGATGGCCGGGTATGGGCGCCACATAGACCAAATAAGGAAAGCATAACCGTAAATCAGAATCAGACGAAACAGGCCCTGACTATCAATGTTTGAATCCACAGCTGACTCAACCCCGGGGCAAACGCGGGACTTATCTGAGTTCCAGGAGGTCCAGCGACGCCAACCGGTTCCTCCTGAAAACAGCAGGGACGACTCTGCAAATAATCCAGGGCCGGATGGCCTAGAGGAGGAGCTGAGAGGAACAAACAGTCCCTCCGGTCAGCTCGACTCACTCCCAGAAAATGAATTGCGCAGGTCCGAAAGAGTCAGGAGACGCCCAGTCTACTTGCGTGATTACGTTGAAAAATAAGATGTAAATTCTATGTAAATATTGGTAAAGTGTTCTCTGGGAGGGAAGGAGCGTAATGTATCTTTAAGAGTTGTGGAGGGAAAACTGAGCGGGGGAAAAGCACGTTGCTGATTGGATGAAGCCTCTGGCTAAACTGTATATAAAGAGAGGGTTTTCCCAGCCCGAGTCGCTGGGTTCACCATATAGTAAAGAGCTGTTGTCACTATCCTGGTCTCCTGCCTCGTTATTGCCCGAATCTAACACATATTATAAGCAAGTTATATTTTAACCTCTCTAAAGCTATAACACAACTCTTTTCTTTCTATAACCTATGCTGTCAGACAAACAGAATTACATTTTCATCATTGACCAATAAAATACAATCAATAAAATTAAAGCAAAGCTATCCTCTAATAACAAGAACTATTAGCAATCATTTGTGAGCAAAGCTTACACATACAATAGGCAAATTTTGCTACTTTTAGAGAAACAAATTTATCTTGATTATTTATCAGATAGTGCAGATAAAACCTGTCAAGAGTGCCCTGTAATCCTATCTAATGATCAAAATCATAAATCACAAGTTAATTTTTTGTCAATTTCACCAACAATTCCTCTATAGTGGGTAGTGATGAATCTTTCCATTTTGAACATTATAATAATCTCACCATAGTAATCATATATTAAAATAAGTTCCCATGACACTTTTCTAACAGTGTATCCATCAGTCCTAAAAGGAAAAGTTCTGGCATCAGTTGAATATTAACTTTTAAAATCCGCTGTATCAATGTATATATTTGAATGTCCTTCATCGTTGTTCACATTTCTAACATACATTTGAAGTGACTTTATACATTTTAGATAATTTATCTGGCATCATGTACCAATACTACATCATTTTATTAAGAAAATCTTTTAAATCATAATATAAATGTCAACCCCTTTAACCATATATTTTCCCATCAGTCCTTCTATATATTGTAATCAATAAGCCTATTTCACATCTTTGACCTGTTCTTCCTCTATTTCAAATTTCAACAAAAGTTTAGATGTTTTAGCAATTACATGTTTATCATCAGTACATGTACTTCAAATTCTGTCTAATTTTGCTCCATGCCTTATCTTTTTGCTCATTTTAAATCTTTCTGGTAACTGTAAATGGAAAAACCATTTGCAACTATAACTTTCTGCTATTAATTGCGCTCTTAATTTAATATTAAATTCCTCTGGATGGTTTTCCAATAATTCTCAGTGCATCAAACATTTGCTTTGACTGCTGTTTCTCTTCTATAGAATGCTTTTTGAGCTGAAATTCAGAGGTGTTTTTGAGAACAACCTGATTTTATATCTGTTCCATATCCTCAATATGGCATATCTCATAAGATGGTTTTTAAAATTCATATTAATTTTAATTTTATTGTACCATAAATACCCATTCCAGGCAAATTTCAGGTTGTGATCTTCTAACTCTAAAAGTCTTTTGTTTCTCAGCAACATCCATTCTTTTATCCATCATTTTCTTTGCAACAAGAGGTGAAATGCCATTTCAAATCCAGTAAACCCAATCCTTCTCTTTCTTTTACATGTTGTAACACTTTATATTTAATACTTTATATTCCCTCTTTCCCTGACCTACAAATTTAAATATATCTTTCTGCCATTATTTGAATGGACCTGTTGTCAAAACAGGTATAATCTGAAAAAAAATATCATTTTAGCAAAAACATCCATTTTAATATGATGTTATTAAATTTCAAAAACACGAATAAAAAGTAAACAATCAAGAAAAAGAAAGTACCCAAAAAACCCAAAAAAAAGCACAGTAAGAAAAAAGGGGAAAAGGAAAGAAAAAGGAAAAAGAATGACTTCTGCCTTTCTTTGGTATAGATATACAATAGATAAAAAATGCATCATATTGTAGGAAGTTAACATCCACCCCTCTCCTAGAAGAATGAAATATTTTAGAAAATATTAAAAAGGGCAGAAGATTATATTTCCCTGGATAAGAAATGGAGAAACATGTTTTAAAGACAAAGCAGCTTCCTGCCTCCCCCCACCTTTGTCAATGGGTCAGAGACAGCAACTCATTCTCCCCACCTTTGTCAATGGGACCATCATCTGCAACACAATAGGACCCACCTAGCAACAGAAACTCACCACATGACACTGGGAAGATTACATCAGCCAGCAAGGCTAGCTAAGACCCCCACCCCCTGGGAGTCTGACAGCCAATCAGGACACTCTTCCTGTGCCCCAGAAAGTTCAAGGGTCAGAAAAAGCATAAAGCCAGGAAGCGCACAGGATCTCATCCCTTTTCTGTTCAGGAACTCAAGCCATGTGAACCTGACCACCATTAAACCATCTTTCCAAGCAGTCTCCATGTTTCCAGTGTCTTTATCCCCACTTGGAACTGAACCAGATGGATATTTCTTCCAACAATATAAAACATTTTTATAATAGAGATTATCCCCAACATCAACAAATTTAATTTCTACTATTTTAACATGTCCTTCTTAATTGCATTCCATGTCTTAACAGAATTATTTTGAAATAACATACAATTTATATTTGTCACATAGCAATACCCAAGTATTTTACTTTTTTCTCAACCTTAAAATCAGTTTTCTCCATCAGTTCTATTTGATCTTCTAATTTCATAAAAATCTAATAAAATAAAATAAATAAATAAATAAATATTTTTATTAACAAAGCAAATTTCAAATTATCCATTATTTTTTTTTAAAAAAAACCTTTAGTACTTTACCTTTTGTATTTTTAATATTTTTCTCAGTTCTATTTTGGGGCAGGGGAGTGGAATCACTTTATTCCACTCTCTATAATTTGTCAATGAGTCCCTGCTTGGAAAGTCTCAAGGAAGCTGACTTCTCAACCTCAGGGCAGCTTCAGATATATTCTGTAATCTTTCTGCCTTGCCACATTTCAGCTAAATCCTGGGCTTAGAAAATTTAGAACTGTGCCGCCTTTGACATGAACTGAGTTTAACTCATAGAATCATCTATTACAGTGGTTCCCAACCAGTGTGCCGCGGCACTAAGGGGTGCCGTGAGATCTTTTGAGGGTGCCGGGAACTTTTGAGCTACGGAGATTTTAAATATCTATTTCCTTATAAGGGTGCCGGGAACTTTTGAAAGGCTTTCCAAGGGTGCCTCAAACAAGAAAAGGTTGTGCCTCAAACAAGAAAAGGTTGGGAACCACTGATCTATTACAATGTCCTTCCTGTCGAAGACTACTTCAGCTTCAATTGCAACAATACACGAGCACACAATAGATTTAAGATTAATGTTAACCGCTCCAATCTCAATTGTAGAAAATATGACTTCAGTAACAGAGTTGTTAATGCTAGGAATACACCACCTGACTCTGTGGTATCTTCCCAAAATCCCCAAAGCTTTAACCAAAAACTGTCTACCATTGACCTCACCCCATTCCTAAGAGGTCTGTAAGGGGCATGCATAAGAGCACAAGCGAGCCTACCATTCCTGTCCTAATGTTCCCTTTCGTTATATCCAATTAATATAGTTATTACATGCTCATACTTATATATATATGCTTATATATTGTATAGTTATTACATGCTTATGCTTATATATACTGAGTGACAAAGTAAAATAAATAAAAAAAATTAAAAAATAAAATAAAAAATAAATCCCCAAAGAAGATACCATGAGGGTATTCAGCCTGGGTTGGTAAGCGGGTGAGGGTGTCAAAGTGATTGCAGAAATAGAGAAAAGAATGGCTACAGCAACAATAACAAGCTTTTCAAATTTTACAGAACATGAAATAAATGCAAGTCTATATTTGCATTCTTGTCACCAAATCCCTTCAGTGGTAATACAGATGCAGAGTTAACCTCATGAGAAATTTTGGGTTGCCACGTATCTCTTATTTTGCCATATGGGATGTGTTTATTAGAACTGCACAGATACAAGGGTTACAGAGGCTTTCTTTTGCTGGCTGGCTAGCAATAAAAACATATTGCATAAACCCGCCATGTACATCAGAGTTGGGAATAGCCATAATATTTTATTTCATGTAAAAGATAAAACCCTGTAAACACATGAAGGAGTTGAATAAGATAACTATTTTATAAAACACATTTGGTTCTTGTTATAAAATGATTATCATGAATATTTGCAGGACTCTGTGGTTAGAGCATGGGGCAGTTCTTACAAACTTGCCTTTTTGGTAATACACTTTAGATAGACGCCTATTGACTCATGCCTTTGAAGCTTCCTTGCAGAAATAAAAAGAAGATGTTTTAACAGCTGGCAATGGTTTGTAATGAAATGCAGATGTGAGAACATGTGGCTTAAAGGTGTGCTTCTAGGAGGAAACTGCCTGGGACAGAAGTATGTTTGGTAAAGTACCTCATGATAGTCTGTAACATAGGTGAACTTTCTTTCTTCTTCTATATAGAGAGGAGGCTCACTTGTCTGACTTTTTAATAGATGAATATTATAGGAGCTTTACAAAAACTAGGCCCAACCACCAGTGGTGGGTTTCAACTGGTGTTATCACCGGTTCGCTTCATGCACACGCTTCACACACTCTGCGCAAGCACAGTGTATGACGAAACAGCTGAGATGTGGCAATCTGCTCTGCCGCACCCTTCAGCCAGGCTAAAAACGACCAAATATAAGGTGGGAGGGCCAAACTAACTGTCAGAGAGAACCAGTTCTCTGTCAGCTCACCATTGACACTACCAGCTCGCCGGAACTGGCCCGAACCGATAGAAAACCACCACTGCCAACCACGCACCTTTTTCACAAGTAATTAGAATTTACACTGAGTTTCTTTCTTTATCAAAGCATCGGTGCACATGGACTGAATTGGTTTAGGTCAGAGGTGGTATTCAGCAGTTTCGGACCAGTTAGGGAGAACCGGTAGCAGAAATTTTAAGTAGTTCAGAGAACTGGTAAATATACCAGTTTGGTAAACTGATAAATCTCTGACTGGCCTTGCCCCCATCTATTCTCTGCCTCCTGAGTCCCAGCTGATCAGGAGGAAAAGGGGATTTTGCAGTATCCTTTCCCTGGAGTGGTGAGGGAATGGAGATTTTAAAGTATCCTTCCCCTGCAATGCCCACCGAGCCATGCCATGCCCACCAAGCCACGCCGGTAATAAAAAAAATTGAATCCCACCACTGGTTTAGGTCAATTCATGCCCTCATGTTCTGGATTGTGAAGTGGGAGCAAATCTAAACTCCTTCCCTGGTCCCTCTGTATGCTGTCTCCTCCAGTCTGATATTCCATCAATGTTCGGAAACCATAACTTTCAGAAAGCCCCATTAGAGCACAGGCCAATGCAACTAAGAATATCAGTTTGGGGATGGTGGAGCTACTAGAACTTTCTGCCTGGCTAGGAAATTTATTTATTTAATTAATTTATATGGCCACCCTACTCACACCTGATGACCCTGGGCAGCTTACAATATTAAAAAATACACAATCTAAAACCCTCAACCCTCCTACACCAGGAAAAGAATTTGAAAAATTAGTTCAATCTTACTTCAATTGTTCACTCTGTGAGAGTTTATAGTGTTTAGTGTTATAGTGTATAGTTTATAGGGTTTATAGTGCGAGGGTAACTAGGAGAGTGTGGAGATGAGAAGCACATGAGAATGCAAAGTAATAACGCATTTAGGTGAATTAATGTCAATATTCCAGGAATGTTACTTTATTTTTTTTATGGAAACAGAATTTTGACAGCGGGTCCAACTACTCCTTTTTAAAGACAATAAGGTCAAGGCAAGGTTATTCTTGAATGTCCTTCTCCTGCTTTTTACTTGGCAACTGTTTCACCTCTCCTACCTGTATCTGAAGTCCAGAAAGCTAAATTCCTAATACACCAGTGCTTTTCAAACTTGACAACTTTAAGGTATAAGGACTTCAACTACCAGAATTTCCCAACTGACAGTTCTTATATGTTGAAGCTCCCACATCTTAAAAGTTGCCAATATGAGAAAAAGTACTCTGCCCTAAATAGTCTGATAGAAGTCTCAGTTGATTGATTTTCTGTGTGGGAATGACCTCGTTTATGCACTTGTTCACTTCACCAGAGCATACAGATAGATACTTGTTTACTTATTTAATTCTTTCATTTATGTCACCACATTTCTATCCTACCTTTCCTCTGTAAGCTCCTGATAGCTTCCCATTTTTTGATCCTCCTCTTTTATTAGTTGGGCTCAGAGCATGAGTAACACAAAGCACTTCAGAAGGTTTCAGAGCTGAGGGCAAACCTTGTTGTCCACAAGTACCACTAAATCTTACATTTCTTGTTCAAAATGAGATAAGCTGAACTGGTTGCTTTCAGAGTCCTTTTTCTTCTTTCTACTAATTATAGCTGTGAACTTGATGTAGGAGATGCCCTGATGTAGAGATGACCAGGCTGAGCCCAAGGAAAGGGTTAAATGCATCATCTTCACACTCACAAGAGAGCTAAGTCCAACCTTCCTTGAATTCCGTTGACTCTACCATCAATTTGCCTTGACCATTAGTAGTTCAGATTCTTGTTTAGAGGTAGCATGGAATAAACTTATACTCATTTTGGACCTAACTCTGGCCCCCAATTTCTTGTGCCTGGCATCCAAGTTCTGTCTTGTATTATAGTTAAATTTGAAATTTGATCTAATCACTGATTGGACAGCAGAATCATGTAAGCTGAATTTAAAATAACTTTTTGAATTTATTGGTTAGCCTAGTAAATTAAGTCTGTATATCTGAAAACTCATGGTGTTTATTTACTCTGATCCGATTATTGAAATACTGTAATTCTGTTGCAAAGATTTTCTAACCAGCTAAAGCTCAAGTAATTGGTTCTCACAAAATAGTTAATTTATGAAGAAAATTCTAAATCATTCTTCTCCTTTCAATAAATTCTTATCTGGCTCACATACAGTAAGATGGAATGACATGTAAATGAAGTTTCATCCAACAACACCAACTAGAAATTCAGCGGCCTTTGGAACAGATTGCTATTAACTATTGATTTTCTGTTCCAAGAAAATGCATATACAGTAACTGAGGGCTAGTTTGTAGAATCAATAGCTGAGTTATGCAAATGTGATAAATGCATAAATAAAATGCTTCTTTTAGAGTTTTCTGCTTATTATATGCAAAGAGCAGTTCCAAAGTCTTGCTGGTCATCTCATCAGAGATGCAAATAGGAGCTTACACTGCAGGTATATGAATTGGTTTCTAAGGAGGACTGATAACAGAGCAACTTAGTTCATTCATCCTGCTCGCTTCTGATAACTACATATAAATGGGCTAGCAATTTGCGTCAATGGTCATGGAAAGTGCTGCATGGACTGACAAAGAAATGAGCTTTGTTACTTAGAAAATCAGCCTAATGTCAAGGTTCCAGAAAAACCTCTTCTGCATTAAAAAAAACTCAGAAGCCATTGTTTTCCAGAGTTCTTTACTAGCATGAGGAAACTGGCACACGATGAGTGAAATTCCAAAACTGAATTTCCGGATTCTTTTCCCCAGTTATACAAACCCCAAGAGTCCCACCCCCCTGACCCCTTTGATGGTCACATGGTCCCACGTTCTCCCAGTTCATTCGAATATCTTCTTGCCACTCTTCCTGCAGATGTGAACACCATCCGACCTTGACCGCTTGAAGAATGTTACCATACCCCTCAGCCCCCCTTCCTCCCCTCAGGGGAAAAATGTGGCAGCGTCTGGAACCCTAAAGTCTAATATGGTTTCCAGGCCTGACACCTTTGCCTTATAGTAGCTTAAAAGTAGAAACATTATCCAGATTTCTTGCTGACATTGTGCAGTCCTTAGAGAGAAAGATATCTTAGGAGATACCTTGTAAATCAAGACCCAGAAGCTTCCATCCTGCCAAACCAGACCACACAACATTTATAGCTTTGACTAAGGCTGTCCCCTGCCCCCAAATATCTGCTCTTCCTCAATAACTAGGTTACTTCAGTTGCTTCATGTTGTTTTATTTTATTTATTTATTTATTTGTCACAACAGTATATATAAGCATAAGCATGAAATAACTATAGATACATAAGCATAAATATAATCATAAGTATGTAATAACTATATGAAATTGGATACAATTAAAGGGAACATTAGGACAGGAACGGTAGGCACGTTGGTGCTCTTATGTACACCCCTTACAGACCTCTTAGGAATAGGGTGAGGTCAATAGTAGATAGTTTTTGGTTAAAGCTTTGGGGATTTTGGGAAGAATGTTGTTGTCTCTCATGAATTCAACATTCCTTATTTTATCCAGCATAGAACAAAATAACTCACTGGATGAAAATGGACTGAATCACCAGCATAATGCAGGTAAAGATGGACATGAATTCTTCAGCAGCTGTTTAGCTCTATCACAAAAACGATATAGAGAGAAGGCAATGACAGGATCCTGTTTTGGACCTGAAAGTGCACTTTTAGTTAAATAATATAATATTTATACTACTAAAACTTTCGTGTCCATAAATTTAACTGAGCGAACCAGGACCTCATAGGGTAAAACTTTATCAAAAAAAGTACCTCAAATTGATTAACTTACAGACTGTCAGGATCCATTATTCCCGAGGGAATGACATTTCAGATAGTTGTGGCTACTTCAGTGCTGCCGGGCTGCTGCTGGCACATGATCCTCATTTTCAACATTGTGTGACATTTTTCTGGCCACTCACACACTCCTTCATTCCTTTCCCCATCTATGGACCTCTGCACATCTTCCCCAACCTATGTGGCATCTCTCATGTATCCCCACACATCTTTCCCAAACTGCAGCACCTGCCATGTGCTCTCCATGATTCACACAGCACCCTGAATACCCTTCCTGCACAACCCAACTCATGCAGCAACCCTTGCATACCCTTCTTGGCCTGCATGGCACCTGTCATGCACCTCATGTGTCATCCCTGACCTGTGATCTCCCCAATGCACCTTTCCCAATGCACACTGTCCCATGTGCTGTCTCTGACCTGCATAACACTTTTCCATACCCTGGCAACTACCATGCACCATATTTGACCCATGTCACCTCTAATCCCACACTCCCTACCCTTCTTGACCAGCCCTATTCACCCTTGCTGACCCACACTGTCCACCCATGTGCCTTCCTTGATCACCTCAGCATCTCTTGTGCACACCCATGCACCCTTCCCAACCCATACAGTACCTTCATGCACCCCTGAATATCCTTCATGATCCATCCCTTACTGCCTTCTCCATCAGGCAGTAGCTACTTACTAGCCTACTGGCCTTAGACTTGCAACTTCCTGCTGGCTTCCCTGCTGACATTCTCTTTGCAAGCTTCCCAAAAGCAATACATGGGAAAATCAGCAGGAATAGGAAAATGGGGAAACCAGTAGGAATTCTAGGAAGGAAAAGGAAGAAGAAGATCCTAAAATAATGAGCCCATAGGGCATGGATTGTCTAATTCATATTAATAAGCATACTCCTTCACAAATACTGTTCTTCTCAACTACAACTCATTTTTTCCTAAAATTATTCATTCATTCATTCAGTTTATATAACTGCCCAGCTCACAATCATGTTAGGTAGTTAGTGAGTTAATTAGTTCATGATGCTTCATTAGCAGACCCAAGAAGAGCCAGGCAGAATTTGGCAAAAAACAACAACAACTAAGCAACTATAACTAACTAACTAAATAACTGTATAAATAACTGAGCAAGCAAAGATTTTACAAATTTTTTGATATAACAAAGTAACATGAAAATTCTTTTAAAAGAAAAAGCCTGTTCTAAAAAAAAAAAAGGAACATGAACTAGTATTTCAATTACATCCCCTCCACAAAAGAAAATATTTTCTAACAATGTTTTATATTTTTTATATCTGCCTTCTATGATTACTGAGGGAAGAAAATTAAAGAGCATAGATCTACATGCTGCAATATTTTTCTATAAAAATATGTTCAAATATCTTGCCATCCTGCTGCCTATTACTGTATATGAAGGGCCATCTGTACTTTTTCTCAATATCAATTTCCCTCAGTCTTAGTACTGAATTAACAACCAAATCCCATCCTCAGAAACATCTGTGAGGTGAGACTTGGATGAATCATTTTCTTCTTTAAACCCTCCACCCTTCAGTTTTCTTAAGAATGCTTAAGCATGCACGTTTCCTGATCAGGCAAAAAGTAAAAGAACAAAGATCTAGGGTAACTACCTTTTGGTTGAGATTAACAAACTTTTAATTGCCTGTCTGAGTTTTTTCTGTATCTCAGTTGTGACGCACAACTTAATATCAAAGGTAAATGCTTCAATTGTAGTAAACTCTGTTACCTTTGAGCTGATTGTAATTAAGATCTCTTTTTTTTCCAAAACAGCATCAAGGACATCAGACAATATTGCTCCACCTTACCTATGACACTAATATACTCAGCATACTGAAATTGCTATGGTATAGCACTAGAATTTTTCAAAAACTAAGAGACATTTTGAGTAGTTTGGTCTTTAAATATATTTATATCTCACTTTTATAGTGAGCTGCTTACCAGGACGGTTACTTACATAGTTAGATAAAATAGCAATGATATTATCGAAAATAGAATATGTGAATTGGATGTTATTTTCTTTCCTATAGCATTTTCAACACACACACACACACACACACTTCTACTGCCACTGTTCCTCAGTCAAACCACAACTGTTGAAGATAACCAGTTCTGTAAACTAACATTCAGAAAGATCCCAGTTGGGAAAACCTGCCATCAAATAAATATATTTGTACTTTGTTCCTGGAAGAATGTAAAGAAAATAAACTATAACAGAAAATAAAATAACGGACTTTGGGAGTTAATTTCTGAAAGCACTTAAACTGCCCCAGTAGGGATTTGTGAAAGAGCAAACACCAAATACAAAGCGAGGGGGGGATGAAGCCACGCTTGGTTTCATATTATTATTTAGCATATGATGAGAACATGACAAAAGAGAATATATACACACAATCTGTGTAATTATAAGTAAAGCTTCTATGGGGGTATGACAGTGGCCTCATAACAGGATGTCTAATTCAGCTATCCAGGTAATCACCTCTTGAACTGCTTTATGCAAATCTTCTAGGGAACAGGTGTCAAACTTGCAGTGTCACGTTGCCATCATGTGACATTTTACGATGTTTTTCCCTTCGCAGAGCTGGGATGGGTATGGCCTGCACATGACGCATCTAACCCACGGGCCGCCAGTTTGACATCCTTGTTCTAGGGAAACAGAGAAGGCATATCGTGGGCAATCTTGCACAATATGTTTAATAGTTTGATTTCATAAAAAACCTTAGATTGAAAAAAAAATGAACTGAAGCAAAGACGTTTCCTTCAATTGTTCACTTGTTACCTCAAAGTGTTAACAGTGAGAATAATGTGGGAGGACTTATATGTGAAACAGTTTAACTGTTTCACCTGTCCTTTTACAGGCATGCCCATTCCTTTGCTCCAGGAAGAGACACTTTCTGAGTGAAAAGCATCTCCATCAAAGCTAAAGCTCCCAGACACCAAAAAGTTTTTTTGTTTCAGGAGATGCGGGTTAACAGAATAAGGGTTGGAATTGACCTTGGAGGTCTTCTATCCCAACTCCCTGCTCAAGCATACAAATGATTGTCCAGTCTCTTCTTAAAAAGCTCCAGTGATGGCGCACCCACCCATTAATTGTTCTCATTGTTAGGAATATTCTCCTTAATTCTATATTGGATTTCTCCTTAATAAGTTCCTATCTGTTACTACTTGTCCTGCGTTCAGGTGCTTTGGAGAATAGATTAACCTCCTCTTCTCTTAAATATTGGAAGACTGTTATCATGTCACCCCTAATCGTTCTCTTCATTAGACCTAGTTCCCGCAGTCTTGGTTCTGACTTGGTTCTCAACTGAGAGCTGAACACAAGAAGTCAAAAACAAGGAGAGAAGAGATGGAGTGAAGCAGCATCCTGGTCTATCCTGGAAAACAATGTCTGCTACAAAATCCCAGCTATTTAAAATGATATTTTTTTAAAAAAACTCTGAACAAATTATTTATTTATTTTCTCATAAGGAAAAATCCACAGAGTTATTCAAAGCTTTAGAAAATCTCAGTTCTCAGGGTCTTTGGAACCTATTTCCTCAAATGAGAAGGTGCTGAAAGAAGTTTATGAGGGAACAGAGGTCATTTTGTTCCATCTTCCTACTCCGTGAGATCCTTCCCTGCTTTATCAAATGACATTTACCTCAGCGGTAAATGTGATTGGCTTTGTTTATGATATGTTTGCTTGCTTTGTACTCATGTATGCTTTGGGATTGAATGTTCCTCCAGTTCATGCTAAAGTGTCTGAAACAGAAGTAACAGATGACTGCAGAAATGGAGAAAATAATATTTGCGAACAAAGCAAAGACTCTATTCCGACTCTATAGTAGGACCTACCTAGTGGCAATGAGTGTTGCGAAGCGTTCCTACGTTTCCTCCCTCATTGCGTCGGCAGATAACCGCCTGGCCGCCCTGTTTCGGGTGACCCGCTCGCTCCTTCAACAGGAGAGGCGGGAGGACCCCCTACAAGGGCGTGCCGAGGAGTTTAACGGTTATCTATATGACAAAATCGTTCAGCTTCGGGACGGATTGGATCAAAATTGGGTAGATCCAGGCGAGGGTTCCGAGGCCCGTCTTGTTGAGGTGGTTTGGGATGATTTTGATCCTGTGACTCCCGAGGACATGGACAGGTTGCTGGGTAGGCTGAACGCCACCACATGTTTACTGGATCCGTGCCCCTCCTGGTTAGTACTGGCTACTCAGGAGGTGACACGAGGCTGGCTCCAGGGGATTACAAATGCTTCTTTGTGGGAGGGGGTCTTTCCCGCGGCCTTGAAAGAGGCTGTGGTGAGACCCCTCCTCAAGAAGCCTTCCCTGGACCCAGCTGTTTTAGGGAACTACCGGCCAGTCTCCAATCTTCGCCACGGCGAAGGTTGTAGAGAGTGTGGTGGCATGTCAGCTACCCCAGTACCTGGATGAAGCTGTCTATCTAGACCCGTTCCAGTCCGGCTTCCGGCCCGGATACAGTACGGAGACAGCTTTGGTCGCACTGGTGGATGATCTCTGGAGGGCCAGGGATAGGGGTTACTCCTCTGCCCTGGTCCTATTAGACCTCTCAGCGGCTTTTGATACCATCGACCATGGTATCCTGCTGCGCCGGTTGGAGGGGTTGGGAGTGGGAGGCACCGTTTATCGGTGGTTCTCCTCCTACCTCTCTGATCGGACGCAGACGGTGTTGACAGGGGGGCAGAGATCGACTCCAAGGTGCCTCATGTGTGGGGTGCTGCAGGGGTCGATTCTCTCACCCCTCCTGTTCAACATCTATATGAAGCCGCTGGGTGAGATCATCAGTGGCTTTGGGGTGAGATACCAACTGTACGCTGATGACACCCAGCTGTACTTTTCCACCCCGGGCCACCCCAGTGAAGCTGTCGAAGTGCTGTCCCGGTGTCTGGAAGCCGTACGGGTCTGGATGGGGAGGAACAGGCTCAAACTTAATCCGGAGTGGCTGTGGATGCCGGCACCTCGGTACAGTCAGCTGCAGATGCGGCTGTCTGTCGGGGGTGAATCATTGGCCCCGATGGAGAAGGTACGCAACTTGGGCGTGCTCCTGGATGGTCGGTTGTCCTTTGAAGACCATTTGGCGACCGTCTCCAGGAGAGCATTCTATCAGGTTCGCCTGATCCGCCAGTTGCATCCCTTCCTGGACCGGGATGCCTTATGCACAGTCACTCATGCTCTCGTTACCTCTCGCCTGGACTACTGCAATGCTCTCTACATGGGGCTCCCCTTGAAGAGCACCCGGAGACTTCAGCTAGTTCAGAACGCGGCTGCGCGGGTTATTGAGGGAGCGTCTCGGAGCTCCCACATAACACCTATCCTGCGCAGACTGCACTGGCTACCTGTTGTTTTCCGGGTGCGCTTCAAGGTATTGGTTACCACCTTTAAAGCGCTCCATGGCTTAGGACCGGGCTATCTACGGGACCGCCTACTGCCGGCTTCTATCTCCCATCGTCCGGTACGTTCCCACAGAGAGGGACTCCTCAGGGTGCCGTCAGCCAAACAGTGTCGACTGGCGGCCCCCAGGGGGAGGGCCTTCTCTGTGGGAGCTCCGACCCTGTGGAACGAACTTCCCCTCGGACTTCGACAATTACCTGACCTTAGGACCTTTCGCCGCGAACTTAAAACTTATTTATTTCGTATGGCTGGACTAGCCTGATTTTGATTTTTATTGGATGGGTTTTTAAAACTGTGTTATTTTAAGGGGGAGTACGTTTTTTAACATTTTGGGCATTTAAATTAGTTTTTTAAGGAATGTTTTTAATTATTGTGTGTATTTATATTTTATCTGCCTGTTCACCGCCCTGAGTCCTTCGGGAGAAGGGCGGTATACAAATTAAAATATTATTATTATTATTATTATTATTATTATATAATCAAAAAGCACCACACTTATACTTTGAAATCCAATATGGTATGCCTTATTTATTTGCATTTCTATTGGATGATTCAATGTGCCTTTTATCTATCGTTGTTAACACAAAGCATATCCAGGCAATGTCTTCATCTGTTTCTCTCATGGAAAATTATGGATATCAAGGCAACACTGCAGGTTTGCCAATGAGGTGGGAGATGGACAGAAAGTCTGGATGATAGCCACAACTATGCAGCTGAAGCCTCATCTTTTAACTCATCTTGACATATGAAAAAATGTGAAAAAAATATCAGGGCTTTGAATAGACTTTAGAATCCTTATGGTTGCCCAATACATGATTGAGACTGCCATCTTGAATTGTTTTTAACTCACCCTGCAGACATCTACAGTTGCTTCCATTTGAAACACAGCTGTATTTTCTTCCCTCCTTTCATTTCTGTCCTCAGAAAGCCTATTAAGGATAAAAAGACTGAATGGCTTTGGAGTCTCTGTTAATTGACTAGGGGAGACATGATAGCAGTGTTGCAATATCTCAGGGGTTGCCACAAAGAAGAGGGAGTCAAGCTATCCTCCAAAGCACCTGAGGAGAGGACAAAAAGCAATGGGTGGAAATTAATCAAGGAGAGAAGCAACTTAGAACTAAGGAGAAATTTCTTGACAGTTAGAACAATTAACCAATGGAACAACTTGCCTCCAGAAGTTGTGAATGCTCCAAACCTAGAAATTTTTAAGAAGATGTTGGATAACCATTTGTCTGAAGTGGCGTAGGGTTTCCTGCCTAAGCAGGGGGTTGGACTATTCAAAATTGACAGCCCTTTCTGATTAGAAACATCATTTACATACTCCAGATAGAAGGATATCATACAAAGATCTGATTGTTGTGAAGGAGAAAATAAAGAAGAAATGATTATTTTATTAGCAACCTGATAGAAGAGAAAATGATAGTGTGTTCATCTGAAGTGCTTCTGCTCAGGAGCTGGTTCTCAATTTAGTGCATCCATGTTGCTCAGTCCCAGTACAAATCATTTCCACTGACACAAATCAAGATTTCCAATTTCAAACCATCCTCTATCCTGCCTACTGAAATTTTACTAAAACTTCAAATCTATTCCCGAATTAAGATCGTCAGGAACAGAATGAGATAGAACATGGAGGGCTGTAGTAGAAAGGAAAATTGGTATTTCAGTAGGCACGTATGATAGCATTTTCTATTTGTGATTTATTCATCCATGCCTTATATTCTATATTTCTGTCCTCAATACAGTTAGAAAAATAGTTCTCTATGTTTCTACATGATAAGCAAGGAATCTATTACCGTCCCCAATAATTGTTACTTAAATTGATGAAATCCATTCATATATAATGTAAACCATTTTTTGTAACTATCTAATATATTTTAATTTCTAAAATGTACAGGTTGTTCTAATAATCTGAATATTTGACAGTGAACAAATCGTCTGGACTAGGAAAAATTCTTTTAATTCACTTTAATGCAACAAAAAGATACAATGGGTCAGGGGTGAAATCCAGCAGGTTCTGATAGGTTCTGGAGAACTGGTAGCAGAAATTTTGAGCAGTTCAGGGAACCGGTAGTGGAAATTTTGAGTAGTTCAGAGAACCAGCAAATACCACCTCTGGCTGGCCCCAGAATGGGGTGGCAATGGAGATTTCACAATATTCTTCCCCCAGGAGTGGGGGAGGGAATGCAGATTTTGCAGTATCCTTCCCCTGGAGTGGGGTGGGAATGGAGATTTTGCAGTATCTTTCTCCTGCCATGTCCACCAAGCCACACGATGCCCACCAAGCCACGTCCACAGAACCAGTAGTAAAAAAAAATAGATTTCACCACTGCAATGGGAGGCAGGTTTCCAGCAAGTCCACTTCAGAAGAAATGGTCTGTTTTTGTTCCTTATCTATCATAAAAAAAACATAATGTAACTCTGGAAATCCCACCTCTCCTCTTATCATTTAAATGCTCTGGTTGTCTGAAATCACATCTGTGGTTGCTATATTTGGCTAAGTCATCATCTCAACTATTTATCAAAATATGGATACAAAAAGCTGTCTTCCATGTCAGCTGATTTAAAAGAAAGAAAGGCAAGGTAAAAGATTAATTAGTTTATTACAAACATCCCAATACCTAAGCATGAATCAAAATGAAATTGGAAAAATATTCTGGATAGAAACTAGAACTTTTAGAACTCTTGCCTGTTCTATACTAAATCAAAATTTCTCCTACTGGTTTTCTGATAATCTGTATGCTACTAAAAGTGGAGAAGAAAGGAAAAGAGAGGAGAGGAGAGGAGAGGAGAGGAGAGGAGAGGAGAGGAGAGAAGAGAAGAGAAGAGAAGAGAAGAGAAGAGAAGAGAAGAGATGAGATGAGATGAGATGAGATGAGATGAGATGAAATGGAAGGAATCTTGGAGATCTTCTAGTTCAATATAAGCAGGAGACCTTATATCATTTCAGACAAATGGTTGTCCAATCTCTTCTTAAGAGCCTCAGTAATGGAGCATCCACAATGTCTGAAGGTAAGCTGTTCCACTGATTAATTGTTCTCACTTCTTTTACTGTTTCTCAAAACACTTGGCACATTCACATATACAGAAATCTTTCTGTAATAACTTGTTTAAGGAAGAAATATGAAGATTTCCCAAATTTGTATATATTTGTGACCTTTGTAATGGTCTAATAATTGCCCTAAAGTGAGAGACTGAAAGTACTTGTGACTTATTCAAAGTCACGTACTAAGTATTACTGAGAAGAAAAAAGATGATGTCTTGGCAGTTGGCAAGACCAACTGATCTAGCCAAAGCTCTAAAGTTAAGCAAGTTGGACTGGTTAGTTCTTATTAGTTTAAGGATTTTAAACATATATGAACTGCCAATAATTTCAGAATGGCTACCACAAAATTACATGGATGTATTCATGATGTTACCAGCATTTAAACTGAACTTTGAGATTTTAAGAATGTGATTGTCAAAGCCAAAGAGCAGGCAACAAAAAGTCAACAAGCATTTCTATCATAGCTATAATATCTGAAATGACATATTGAAAACTGCATGTACAGAGAGTTTTCATTTTTAGAATTACAATGCTACCATGCGAAAGTTACATTTTCTTTGATGGGAGCCATAAGTGTTCTGTCATGATCAGTTAACAATCAATAAATTTTGTTTTTCAGTTCTACTTTATCTTATGCCTTTAATAGTAGACACAGGATTTAAACCTGCATTATTTGTAAAGAAGAGAAAAAAGTAGGAGTTCATTCCTATTCTATTTCTGTATTTTAGAATAGTCAGTGGATTCCTTTGCAACAAGTTATTGTATAGAGACAAGGAACTAACTGAATGAAAGGGACAAAGAAAAAGTGGCTTTAGACAGTGAATTTTTAAATGACTCAACTAATAGGACACAATTCAGTGGGTTCACCTTGATAGGTTAGTAGGATGGAATATTATTTTGATTAATTGCCTAGACATCAACATTGGCAAGTCTGGACAGAGTTAGCAGTCCAACTCTGGTAAAGTCCAAATTATTTTTAAAAATTGTATTAGTCAATTTCAATGAAAAACTCCACCAAAACAGATATATTTCCTACTGTGTTTCAGAATAACAAAAAACAAACAAGTCTGTAGATCTTCATTTGGGCTTAAATCATCTAGAAAATCTAATTCCCCCACTCAAACCATCAGACGTGCTAGCCCCACCTATTTCAATGAAACAACTGCACCACTGTTTTGTCCACTGTCTACCCTCTGTTTATGAACGTGTTAATTCAGCCCCTGAAAAAGTGCTTGTCTTTGTCCTAAATTATGCAATTCTCATCTTCTTACCAAAAAATTAAAAATAGTCAGTGGATTCCTTTGCAACAAGTTATTGTATAGAGACAAGGAACTAACTGAATGAAAGGGACAAAGAAAAAGTGGCTTTAGACAGTGAATTTTTAAATGACTCAACTAATAGGACACAATTCAGTGGGTTCACCTTGATAAGTTAGTAGGATGGAATATTATTTTGATTAATTGCCTAGACATCAACATTGGCAAGTCTGGACAGAGTTAGCAGTCCAACTCTGGTAAAGTCCAAATTATTTTTAAAAATTGTATTAGTCAATTTCAATGAAAAACTCCACCAAAACAGATATATTTCCTACTGTGTTTCAGAATAACAAAAAACAAACAAGTCTGTAGATCTTCATTTGGGCTTAAATCATCTAGAAAATCTAATTCCCCCACTCAAACCATCAGACGTGCTAGCCCCACCTATTTCAATGAAACAACTGCACCACTGTTTTGTCCACTGTCTACCCTCTGTTTATTAGCGTGTTAATTCAGCCCCTGAAAAAGTGCTTGTCTTTGTCCTAAATTATGCAATTCTCATCTTCTTACCAAAAATTTAAAAAATAGAGTTTATTTCTTCCTTTGGGGTGCATGCAATTTGAATTAAGTAAAATATTAATGCACTTTTTTCCTTTAAAATCCAAAGACTGATGAATGAATCATTGTTCACCTCTATGTCCTGCCTTCACAAATTCTGGCAAACATAGTCATAATTGTATACCATGGGATAATGAGTTCAAAGCTGTATAATCTAGAAAACGTTTACTACATGAAATGGTATTACAGGCACTAAAGTTGAGACATTATTTGTTATCACTACTGCTACAGTCTCTAAATGTTTTGAAGCCTAGCCAAGTAACTAACAAACCGAACCTGAATAATCTGAATGTTTTGGTCTATTAATTAGATGGGAAATACAATTCACCTTTATTAATATGATATAGTTATAGATTCAAGAGCAGCTCAAATTCCTCAAATAATATGGGATACAAACTGAAGAGAGTTGTTTCAACTTACATCAAAAATAGTCTGATTTCCAACCAAGGATAGGCAGCCGGTCAGATTATCAAAAGAGATGGAGCTGGTTTAATTTTGAAGAGAAGAATGTTCCATAAGGCAAATGCCACCATAGAAAATCTAGGTCTCCTGGGACCCATCAAATGTAGGTGCCTAAACAATGATATCTGCAGCATGACTTCTTTTTCAGATGGGGCAGGTTGAAGTAACCATGGAGATGGTTAGGAAGCCCACTCCAGTGTCATGAAGGGCTTAACACTAGACCTTTGAATTGTACCTGGGAGCAAATTGGTAGGCAATACAGCTCACAGAGCAGAGGTGTAACATGTGCTGTTCTAAGAGCATATATAACTGCCCAAGTTACTGCATTCTTTACTAGCCAAAGCTTCCAAATACTCTTTAAAGGGAGCCCCATGTAGAGTACATTGACATAATCCAATCTGGAAGGGACCAGGACGTGGCTGTGACCAGGGCCTGCCAATCCAGGAACAAGTGCCACTGGGCACAAGGTAAAGCTGTGCAAAGGCACTCCTAGCCACAACTGCCATATGTTCGATGAACAGGAGTCGTGACTCCAGGAGGACCTCCAGATTGTGCACTGGTCTGTCTGGGATAGCGCAACCCTAATCATCATCCATCACCAAAGATAATATAGTCCTGGAACCAGTAGGGCCCCAAATTGAAAGCCACTTACTTTTGTCACATAATTATTTGTTTAATAGATAGCAAAACTAGTTGTGCACATAAAACATTTTATTCATATAAAACTTTTATAACATTAGTGTTATATATTGCATTTTTATGTCATTTTCAACAAATAAAGTGCACAAGCACAAGAACAATTAGTTGGTACTTGAAAACCCATATAAATTATTGTCAGAATTAAAGTTTCAAACTTCCAAACAAATTTCAGTTTCAAAGGGTTTTTGTGCTGTCCTGATGGAAGGTAAAAGTGACTTCAGAGGAAGTCATAACATAAACTTTCATTTAGTGAAGTTGATGCATTCCAAAGATGATACTTCATCATAAATATACAATTCATGAATGTTATATTCAAAAGCCATAATCTGGTAATGAAACATACTAAACATTCATAAAAGTAATTACATTTGCAGGAGTCTTTGTAATATTCTAGTTAAGATTTTTATAGATTTTTGATCTTCCAATTTCTCACAAGAATCAAATCCTGTATCTCTCCTGATATCATAGATGTATCAAGGCCATCAGGAACTCCACCAAAAAGCAGAGAGAAAAATCTTAAATTACACAACATGCATGATTTAGTTGGTGGAAGAATAGAGCCATATCCAAATTTCAGTAGTCTTAATTGCTGAACAATATAAGGCATTGCCAATAAATAAATCAATAAACCTTGTGACAAGTCTTGCCTAAATAAAATGGCAGCTGTAAATCTAATCAGCACAATATAGCCATGGAAATGCCAGATGTGTAGATCAATAATTTTACAGAAAAACACATGTTAAGTTCTAAGAGCTACTTATACTGAGAAAGCAGCACACATGAAATGGGCACAAAACACATGATGCACCAGAGCCAAATTTACTCACAGAGTAAAGTGGTTGAGAAAAGTCAGATCAAAGCTATAGTAAAAGTCAAAAGATGGATTTTTCTCTGGAAAGTGCAAATTTTGGTGGATGCCCCCAACTTGTACAGGTTAAATAATAGAAATTTGTAGTAAAAATTTGTATTTTATTATCAGGAGTTTGTAAATGCAATGACCTTTTTCACTGATACAGAATTTGAAATTGGTTATCATTGTGCCCCCTTTTTATTTGTATATTTCTATACAAGTCCTGTTGTTTATCCTCATCTTCCATGTTCTGATTAAGAATTACATTTCAAAAAGTTCAAATAAGTATTGTATACTTCTTTAAAATACAGAATACAGAAGTATTTATGAAAACAACTTATTACATACACTTTTGGAATAAAAAACAACAATGACTACCACCCCAACAAAGCATTATTGCCCATTTGGAGATATTTCATGCAACAGTTTTTTAAAAGTATTGTAGGTTTTAGAAGAAGAAAATGTCTATTTATATTAAGGCAATATAAATAGGCATACATACATACACACACAAAATTAAAAACATGTTACTACTGAACACATACTAACAGCAATAGCACTTAGATTTATATACTGCTTGCCAGTGCTTTACAGCCCACTCTAGGTGGTTTACAGAGTCAGCATATTGCCCACAACAATCTGGGTCCTCATAATCCCAGTTTATGCTACAAAAGTGCAAATACAGCAAACATTAACTGAAACGAGAGAAAAATAGAGTACACGGGCAATAATTACAATCATTTGCTTTCTATTAAATTTTGCATGGAACAGTATTAATTTCAAACATTCAAGCATTAAGTTCATTGGTGATACCCAATGTTCATTTGCCAGTAGTTTCATTAAAACTTGCTCAGAACTTTTTTGGGGTCTAAATTCCTAATTCTCAACTTGCAAAAGCCCAGTGTGAAATTAATACAGTTCAACAAAACTTGAAATAAAATAAATACAGCTTTGATATCATACACAGAATCTGTTTAGTAGGGTTACATTTTGCTGTCCATAATAAGGCAGAAGACCAGTGTACTGATTGGGTAGGGGTGAATTATATTCGGTGTAGGCAGCTATATGGATTAGTCTTTTCTTCCATCCCCATCTCTTTCATCAGGGCTAAACCATCTGATAGCCAGACACTATGATCTGAATTTTAGCTGCGTACCGAAATTTCTAAAATAATTATGTAAGATATTCCTAGCAATTTTCCTTTTTAGCAATTTTATATTTAGATTGTATTTATTTAGCAAATTTATATAACCACCCATCTCACAAAAAGTGGCTCTGGACAGCATACAAGCAAAATAATTCAAATCGTATCACAATACGAAAAAAAGAAATGAAAAAAAATGAAAAAAAATGAAAACATGAAAGAAACTCAAGATAGCAGAAGGACAACCATCATTCAGCCTCACTCAAACCATTTACACGGCTACAAGGACAGTACTTAAAGGAGGTATTCAAAGGGTTTAGGGTTATTTATATTTATTTGGATTGAAGTTTAAAACAGACAAGCAAGTCAAAGATCTAAAATTCTTTTAAAAGTGGCTTGAAGGAAGTTCCATAATTTCAAAAAAAGATACATTCAATAGCACCATATTACAAAAGAACAGAGAGAGAAACAGTATCGGAAATGCTCAGTGTACCCATAGGATTACTCTATTAAAACAAAGAGGTATGTTCTAACCTGCCTAAGGCAAATGAAAATCCTTACTTCTCGCAGTTTTACTTCTTTGCTAATTTAATACAACTAACATAAGTGCACATTGAAAAACGCACATTGTATCTCTCATGGTATATAATCCAATAAATTATTTCAAATGTTTTCTAAAAAATATTCCAGCGTTTTATAATTACTGGAATATGAGGAAAATGTAAAGACAATAAGGGGAGAAAGTAAAATATTTTGAATATCTCCATTCATATTTCAGTAAGAATATAGTTCTTCATTTGTGAAGCACAAAAGGGTGATTAGGTTTGTTTTTTTTGTTGATTTAACTCTTTTATTCCCTACACCCATGGGACCTATTTCCTCACTTTCCTCCTTTTCATTTATCCCAAGTAAACAGAAAAACGAAGTTCAGTGAAAAATAAAGATATGCCATAAGCTAGGATAATCATAAAGGAGTAAGGCTTGCAGTCTGCATCCTAATTAATACATTAAACCAGACGGAAATCTCAACCTTTTTGAGATTTCTATTTGCATCTGAAAGATGCCTCCACTAACAATTAAGACAAGGTTTGAAGAGTGATCTGAACAGAAGACACCTCTACTCATTGAATAAATACTTTATCCATTTCTTTTTGCAGAGCAGGGTAGCAAATAGGGTTGGCATTGCTTATTTGCCCAACATTACGAAAATGCTGCCCATTTCAACTAGACCTTAGAAGAAACCAATGGCATCTGTTTTAGTTGTAGTACTTGGTATTCAACTTGGTATTCAACTTGGTATTCAACTTTCAACTACTGCCTCCCAGAAACATGGCAAACTCTTGCCAACAACTACTTCTTTTTCAACCAAAGGAAGCTTTGTATAAGGAAGCTCCCCAACTTTTTTTTGAGACAATATTTAGAATATATTTACCCCAAAGTCTAAAATTGAGTGCTATTTATTTGTGGCATTGTTTCACTTTTTTCTTTGTAACTGTCCTTGGAGCAACTGTTCCTTTTGACCATGTCTTCAGCCCATGTGGGTTCAACAGGAATTTCTATGGCATCTTTTTTTTGGAAGACTTTCTTTAGTGATGGAGAAAAGCTGCCTATTGTTTCACTGTAACCATTCATCTGCGAAAGAAGAGCATCCTTTTGGTTGCAGCACAACTGAGGATCACAGGATCTGGAGATACATGGTGTACTGCACAGGACCTTAGGACAATCGTGGTCTAGGTACTCTGGCTGGATGGTCACTGAATGGATCCCTTCTTCATGGAACACCTCCCTGATTTTGTAGGAAGCAACGGGGTAGTCAGAAGTAGAGTGACACTTGACGTGGAGTGTGGCAATGTTCTTCCCCTTGATAAATTCCCAGACATGCAACTCATGAATGCTGCTAACGCCTGGCACCTCCAATAATTTGTTTGCTAGGAAGAAGAAGAAGAAATACAAACAAGGTGAAAATCATATTTTTATCCAGGTTCTATAGTATTCCATTTAATATTTAACTGCATCTACAAACACAAAGAATGCCCCTTTGAATGGACAGAATAAGAACCTGATCATAACTTTTCCAGGCTGTGCAATAATGTAGGGCTGATATAACAGAAAGCAGCCCCAGCTGAAACAATGAGTCCATGTCTCACTATTGCAACAGCTTCCAAGTAAGAAATAAGGAGACAGAGGCTGTTGGAATTCCTCCTGCCAACATTAATAATTACATTGGAAAAAACAGAAGAAAGTCACTGCCTAATATCCTGCAGGTGGTTTGAGAATTCTGGGAGCTGAATGGGAACTGGAAGGCACCAGGATGAACTAAGTCAATGATCATATCACCCAGAAAAACTGGGGAAAAACAGTAACGATTTGTAGTATGTTTGTAGTATGTTTGAATTTTTTATTTCAGTGCTGCTTTGGAATATATCCTTTAAAAAACTGAAGAATGCACTGTTGCACATATTGATATATTTCATATATATTGATATATTCCATACAAAATGTGGATTGATTCAGCAAGCAAATCTCATTCCAAATTTCCAGGTTCAGAGGAGTGAATTCAAAAACAAAATCAACCGTATCAACATACTTACATACATACATGTATATATATGCAATCTCATATATATATATATGAGATTGTAATCCACAATGCAAAACATTTATTTATATTAGTAGTTATGGACTACAAATGTCTACAAGCGTGTATAGGAATTTCTGCAAACAACAGCTTCATTCTGTACTCAAAATACTGTATGTGCCTTTATTAATCCTCTAAGACTTGACTCATGTTGCTAGGAAATACCACCATGTGACCCTTGAGTATGTAATGCTGCAATGAATGTATAATCCAGAAACAGCACCAGCTTTTATGGGTCATAACAGTCCTTAAAGCAACTTACCCAATATTTGCATATTCACATTTTTGGGGACCATTTGTAACAAAATGGTTGCCGTCTCCTTGATAAGTGGAAAGGCTGAAGACAGTATGATAAACACCATAACAATGGTCAGGCTTGGATCAATGTAACACTGCCAGTTACAAGGTGTGTTCTCATCCAGAGGAAGTATATAGAATATGGAAGCAGCAACCACAACAATAACGGAGCCAAGAGCATCTCCCATCACATGCAAAAGAACGCCTGAAACAAAGCATAAGGAAAACATTAGGTAACCAGGAAAAAAAAACCCGAATAACTATATTGGAATACATTAAGATTCCAAAATTTTGTATAAACTTGCATAGAGAGCAATAATAAATAAGAACACCTCATCTCTAATTATGGCTGCCTTATTCTGAAAAAATCTTTCAACTCTAATATAGTACCTCTGATGTTCAAGGCTTCAGACTTTTTTTCTGTTTTCTGTTTCTTATTCTCTTCAGGTTTTTTCTGGGTATCCGCAGAATCACCTGCATTCAAAGAAGAAACACTGTGTTGTTTATAAGTTCTATACACAGAAAGATACAAATCTTTTCAAAACCAAGCATTAGGGCAAAACTGAATGGAATCGTTTAACATTCATAAAGATCACCTTATACAACCTGACATCTAATTACCAATAATTCTGAAATCCCTTCTCTACTATTGTAGTTTAGAAAAAATGATTTATAGTATCAAAAGACTGTGAAAAGAAACACTAACTGACACAAAGATTGCTTCAGTTTAATTACTTTAATGTTACAAATATAATTATTTCTCTGGCTTTATGCAGTAATAAATTATTATACAAGTACTCTGCCAGTACATTATTATACACGTCATGTCATGTAATGTAACGTAATGTAATAAGAATAGGAATGAGAGTTATAAATAAGAACAGGCAAATAGAATAATCAGAAAAGAATGAATAAGAATTACAGAAAGAAGCACATGCAACACAACACTTTACAAAAGAAAATGGGAAATAAGAAAGGAAGGATAAAAATTATTGACCCAAAAAATCCTTAAAAGGCAAAGAGAAATTGGTGAAACTAAAGAGAAGGCGGAAAGGGGTGGGAGTGGAAACTAGAGAGAGAGGAAAAAGCAGGTGAAAGAAAAGGAAGGAAGGAAGGAATGCGGGAAGATGCTGCGAACGATGAGCAGGGAGGCAACCGGGTGGCACCTGCTTTCGGGCGGGGCTCAGAGGCGCTGCCGCTCATTTCCACCATCCCTTCTAAGGCGATCGAGCTGCCAGCGACGGTTCGGCTTGAGCTCTTGTCCTCGGGGCTAAGATAGGGCGGGGGCGGCGACCCTCGACCGCAGCAGCAGGTCCAGTCCTGGAAGACGAGGAGCCCCACGACATTGATGGCCAGGCCGATCGTGCCTACCACGAGGATGAGCGTGGCGTTGCTGAGGGATTCCGGCCTCGCCAGGCGCTGCAGCGCTTCCAGCAGGATGGTGAAATAGAGGGCGGCCAGGAAGACGGCGTTGCAGAGGGCGCCCACCACCTCGGCCCGTCCGGAGCCGTAAGAGGCGCCCGGACGGCGTCGGCGTTGGTGAGACAGGCGTCCTGTGACGATGCCCACGCAGAGAGCCAGCACGTCGGAGAGCATGGCGAAGGAGTCGGAGACCAGCGCGATCGAGTTGCCCACGTAGCCCGACACCAGCTCGGTCACGAAAAAGCTCGCTGTCATTCCTAGCATGAAGAGCAGCCGGCACGTCTTGCCCGTGTAGCGCCCCATGAGGAAAGCTGGAACCGCCGCTCTTCACTACCGTCTTTAAGTTTCTTCCAGGACCCGTCCCGGGCTGGGCTGTGGGTTGCCTCCCTCCTTCCTCTCCTGAGAGCGGAGGGTACTGATGACAAGCGTCCAGGCGATGGTGACTCTGCGTTTTGCTTTATAACGGCGCGGGGAACGCCCTTATTGACAGGTACCGGACTAATTTGCAGGTGTGGTCTGGACCAGTGGTGAAATTCAATTTTTTTTACCGGTTCTGTGAGCTTGGCTTGGTGGGCGTGGCAGGGGAAGGATACTGCAAAATCTCCATTCCCACGCCACTCTGGGGCCAGCCAGTGGTGGCATTTGCCAGTTCTCCCATCTACTCAAAATTTCCACTACCAGTTCTCCAAACTGCTCAAAATTTCCACTACCGATTCTCCAGAACCTGTCAGAACCTGCTAAATTTCACCCCCGGTCTGGACATAATTAGTAAATACTAGCCATTTTTGACATTGTCAATCTTTTGTACCAGTCAATCAAAGCAGTTTATTTGATATACCTTGACCATCTCTAATTCAGGGTTTTTTTCCCCTCTCTCCTGCCAATCTATTAATTGGTACAGAACACAATGTTGGGGATATTTCTGGAGGCCCCTTGAATGACTCATGTAAAATAGCAGCTGGGCAAGCTGCACTGGTTGCATTTGCTTTTGGATCTAATTCAAGGTGCTGGTTATTATCTTTAAGGCCTTTTATGAAAGGGTCCAGGGTATCTGAGGAGCCATCTTGCCCCAGTGGGACTGGCCCATCCAGCAGAAAAGATTTACTTTGGTCTGTAACTGGCGGGGTCCACCACGTTTTCTGCTGTGGCCACTGCTCTTTGGAATATTCTGCTGGAGATGAGGTCCACCCCTACCCGCCAGGCCTTTTTGAAGAGCCTTAAAACTTGGTTCTGCCAACTGGTCTGGGGCTCCATTAGGAGTATTCTCTGCTACCGGTGGCTGATGGGGTAGAGAAAATATCTTCATGCTCCTGTCACCTGTCCTCTTGGATTTTAGTCTCTAATTAATCTTTCTTAATTTTAATTGTTTCATATCATCTTTTTATCATTCTGTAAGGTGTCCAGAATCACTTCAATAGTGGGATGGGCGGCATATAAATTTAATAAATAAATATATAAACTTTCATTTGGATGCCTGCACTGGAGTTCCAGCTGATAGCCTAAACAACCTTGTTCAACTCTATGATTTTGTGAAATTAGAGGGCACCCTTACACTTTCTATTTAGTGTGTAGAAAAGACTGCAATCAAGCAGAAACTTCAGTTGAAAAAACGGGGTGGAATTTTTTTTTCCTGAATCTTTCAGTCAGCTCCCTCACTACTACTACTTTTACAGTTCTTCGGGTTCCTACAAATGGACTAAAATCTCAGTAGGAATCAAGTATTTTTTTTTATGTTACACCAAGGTGTAACAGAATGAAACATGAAAAAGATGCAATTTCACAAGTAGAGATGGAATATTTTATTTACTTTATTTCTATTTCCATTTCTGAAATGCCCATCTCCCTCAAAGAGATAGAACTGGATGGAAGCATTAAAGGTAAAGGTTCCCTTTGCACATATGTGCTAGTTGTTCCCAACTCTAGGGGGCGGTGCTCATCTCCATTTCAAAGCCAAAGAGCCAGCACTGTCCAAAGACATCTCCGTGGTCATGTGGCCAGCATGACTAAACATCAAAGGCACAGGGAACGCTGTTACTTTCCCACTAAAGGTGGTCCCTATTTTTCTACTTGCATTTTTTATGTGCTTTCGAACTGCAAAGTTGGCAGAAGCTGGGACAAGTAACGGGAGCTCACCCCATTACACCCCATTACACCCCATTACGCTGCACTAGGGATTTGAACCACTGAACTGCCAACCTTTCGACCGACAAGTTCAGCATCTTAGCCACTGAGCCACTGAGCCCCTTATGGAACATTATCTCTGGTTTTATCCATGTTCCAGCAGACAATGGAAGCATTCAGAAGAAAACCTATGATATACATATGTAAGTTGTTACAGGAATCAAATAGGCTGCACTATGTAAAACACTGCTGAGCCTTCATCTAATATCAGATTGGTCTGATTTCAAAAGATTTCTGAAAAAGTCTGTAGAGTAATCTGTCTCTTTCCTAGCAGCTATCTGCAAGAATAGAAGAAGCAAGAAAATTCCATCCAGAAGGCAGAGATATTTTACTTTTTCCTAATTGACTGGATTCAAATATCGCACTAAACTGTGGTTTGTTTAACTTCATGAATACATGAAGGTTAGATTCATACAATAAAAAGCCATGGCCTAGTAAACCATATTATAATTTAATATAATGTATGACCCAAATCAGAAAAAAAGAAGAGCTTTATCATTAAACCCTCTACAGAAAAAAATGTTCTTTCCTGATAAGAGACTATAAAAGTAACTATCAGCATTTGAATGGTACCTCAAATCCTGCTTTCCAGGAAAGGGAACTGTATAGTTGAAAACATTTTGTCACTTGAAAACTTTTGCCTGTACACCCAAAATATGTGAACCTTGGTCCCAAAGAATAACTATGTAAGGTTACCTGTTCTTTCACTCACAATAAGTCATTGAGTATAGTTAACTTTCAGGTCTTGTATAATTGACATCTATACAATCACCAAATTCTTTTCTGCTAGAAAGGGATATCATATGCCCTTGGACCTCACTAGATTGCAGAATTATCACTAATGTCACAGGGTGCAGACAAGTCAGGGAGTACAAAAAGTCAGTAAGTGCAAAGAGTTTGTTGCATACTAAAATCTGCTTCCTCAGCTCCTGCTCTGCAAGGAGTAGAGGCCTATATATTATCTAAGTAATGCTACTTAGATACTTCACTTAATAATACTTCACTTAAAGACCCCCAAACCAGGTAACTGTTCCAATTTTGAAGCGAGCTTTTTCCATAATAATGATTGAAGAAATAAATTTTATCTTCTAAATATGTACATCAGGGATGTCCAAACTTTTAGCAGTCAGGGAATCTTTTGATTTAATTTTTTTTAGTGAGCAAGGACCAGAATGGGTAAGAAGGGTGGTGCAGTTACGTCATATGTTTGAGAATGGCATGCACTGTGACTTGGTTAAAGTGTTAGACCTGGACTTTGGAAACCTAGGTTCAGATCCACCCTCAATCTTGGAAGCCTATAGGGTGACTTTGAGCCAATCATTCTTTGCCCAACCTATTGGGGGAAATTAGAAGGAATTGCCTCGACTTCAATAGGAAATGTGGGATATATTTCTAACAAAGCGTGACATATGTGGAGAGCTAATTCTGTTTTCAGGGAAGCTTCTGATACTGCTTTGTATAAGATTTTTCAATGAGGAACCTTTAATAAGCATCTGTTCTACAGATATTAAAGTTCTATGAGTTGAATCCATCACCGTCTACTTAGGAACACTGAACAGAATAAATCTAGAGAACTTATTTAGTTAATGACAAATTAGCAGTCAGAAATTATTCCTCTCTCAATGTACAACGTCCAACTGTTTAGTTCTATTTAGTTTTGTTTTGCTTAACAGCTTTGTAACCTGCCTTGTCTGTAGTAGAATGACTCACAAGAATAGTTAAAAACAAAAATGTGTATCTTTGGGGCAATATATAGGCTTGAAGTAGACATATCTACTGGTATAGCTTTTTTCCAGGTGTAGAACGCTAGTTGTATAACTATGTTTTTTGATATAGCTTTATATATATATAGCTCTTTCCAAGCATAGAACCTTATCTGAAGTGTGTTAAGGACTTGGGAGAAAAGTATTGTTTTATACCAAATACATATTATATAAAAAAACATGAGTGAAATTTGATGTAACAGCTCCTGCTAACTGCAGGAGATGCTGATTTTAAAAAAAGGAATTGGATTTCAACATTTCTGAAGGAAATTTCTCCCAAACCTGTAATATCCTCCTGCAAGTTGTAAGGTAAGTAATTTAGTCGCTAGGAACGGTAATTAATAATAATAACAATAATAACAACAACAACAACAACAGAGTTGGAAGGGACCTTGGAGGTCTTGTAGTCCAACCCCCTGCCCAGGCAGGAAACCCTACACCACTTCAGGCAAATGGTTATCTAATCTCCTCTTAAAAACTTCCAGTGTTGGAGCATTCACAACTTCTGCAGGCAAGTTGTTCCACTGATTAATTGTTCTAACCATCACCAAATTCTTTTCTGCTAGAAAGGGATATCATATGCCCTTGGACCTCACTAGATTGCAGAATTATCACTAATGTCACAGGGTGCAGACAAGTCAGGGAGTACAAAAAGTCAGTAAGTGCAAAGAGTTTGTTGCATACTAAAATCTGCTTCCTCAGCTCCTGCTCTGCAAGGAGTAGAGGCCTATATATTATCTAAGTAATGCTACTTAGATACTTCACTTAATAATACTTCACTTAAAGACCCCCAAACCAGGTAACTGTTCCAATTTTGAAGCGAGCTTTTTCCATAATAATGATTGAAGAAATAAATTTTATCTTCTAAATATGTACATCAGGGATGTCCAAACTTTTAGCAGTCAGGGAATCTTTTGATTTAATTTTTTTTAGTGAGCAAGGACCAGAATGGGTAAGAAGGGTGGTGCAGTTACGTCATATGTTTGAGAATGGCATGCACTGTGACTTGGTTAAAGTGTTAGACCTGGACTTTGGAAACCTAGGTTCAGATCCACCCTCAATCTTGGAAGCCTATAGGGTGACTTTGAGCCAATCATTCTTTGCCCAACCTATTGGGGGAAATTAGAAGGAATGCCTCGACTTCAATAGGAAATGTGGGATATATTTCTAACAAAGCGTGACATATGTGGAGAGCTAATTCTGTTTTCAGGGAAGCTTCTGATACTGCTTTGTATAAGATTTTTCAATGAGGAACCTTTAATAAGCATCTGTTCTACAGATATTAAAGTTCTATCAGTTGAATCCATCACCGTCTACTTAGGAACACTGAACAGAATAAATCTAGAGAACTTATTTAGTTAATGACAAATTAGCAGTCAGAAATTATTCCTCTCTCAATGTACAACGTCCAACTGTTTAGTTCTATTTAGTTTTGTTTTGCTTAACAGCTTTGTAACCTGCCTTGTCTGTAGTAGAATGACTCACAAGAATAGTTAAAAACAAAAATGTGTATCTTTGGGGCAATATATAGGCTTGAAGTAGACATATCTACTGGTATAGCTTTTTTCCAGGTGTAGAACGCTAGTTGTATAACTATGTTTTTTGATATAGCTTTATATATATAGCTCTTTCCAAGCATAGAACCTTATCTGAAGTGTGTTAAGGACTTGGGAGAAAAGTATTGTTTTATACCAAATACATATTATATAAAAAAACATGAGTGAAATTTGATGTAACAGCTCCTGCTAACTGCAGGAGATGCTGATTTTAAAAAAAGGAATTGGATTTCAACATTTCTGAAGGAAATTTCTCCCAAACCTGTAATATCCTCCTGCAAGTTGTAAGGTAAGTAATTTAGTCGCTAGGAACGGTAATTAATAATAATAACAATAATAACAACAACAACAACAACAGAGTTGGAAGGGACCTTGGAGGTCTTGTAGTCCAACCCCCTGCCCAGGCAGGAAACCCTACACCACTTCAGGCAAATGGTTATCTAATCTCCTCTTAAAAACTTCCAATGTTGGAGCATTCACAACTTCTGCAGGCAAGTTGTTCCACTGATTAATTGTTCTAACCATCAGGAAATTTCTCCTTAGTTCTAGGTTGCTTCTCTCTTTGACCAGTTTCCACCCATTGCTTCTTGTTCTACCCTCAGGTGCTTTGGAGAATAGTTTGACTCCCTCTTCTTTGTGGCAGCCCCTGAGATATTGGAACACTGCTATCATGTCTCCCCTAGTCCTTCTTTTCCTTTCCCATCCTCTAAGGATAGTATTTAATGAATCATAGTCATGCTCACATACACACTTTCCTAGAGCAATAGGAAACATTTTTAATTTGTTTTCTATAAATGAATTAAAATATTTTGAAGACTTACATATAGTCGGAATAGGGATCATCACTGGTCTATCATTAGCAAAGTAGTCTAAAAAAGAAGGAATAAAGAATGTTTTAATATTCTGTGAATGACTCTGGCGGATCTCATTGCACTGCTGGACACAGCAGTGTTATGGTTTCAGAATGCAATTGATAAGTGGTAGAATAGATGCCATGCTTTTTCTTTTGAGTACTGGATTCCTAAAGTAACTATGGAACGTCATCTTTCCTAATTGCTTTAACATTTTAGTACAGATTCTTAGATATTGGCACTGGATCTCACACAAGGTACAGGAGATATTACAACATAATTTACACCTTTTTTGGATATCTTCTCACTGTATGTGTTGCACAATAGGATCTAAAGCCAGCTTAGATAGATTCATCCCAGTTCTTTATCAATTTGAACTATCTCATTAATGAAGTTCATGATCCATACAATTGTCTTATATCAGAGTTTATTCCTGTATATAATTTGTTAGCTGCCATCCATACCTTACGCTTACAAAGGAAAATAATCGAATAATTATTAATCGCTTCAGAATTTTCTTCTTTTTTTTCCCAGTTGTGTATGATTCTCAGAAGTGGGTTGCCATTGCCTCCTTCCTAGGGCTGAGACAAAGTGAATTCATCTAACTTTGTGCCTAAAGGTGGGACTAGAACTCATAGTCTCTAGCCTGATGCTTTATCCACTACACCAAACTGGTTCTCATAAAATTTGAAAGAAGCTCACAATCATGAACCTTAATAGGTGCTTAATCTATTGACTCAAGTGTTCATCCAGCCCAACCTTGCATGTGACTGACCTACTGAATCTTGCCCAAAAGAGGACTTCCAAATTAAAATTTTTAATATGACCAAAATGACTATCTCATTAATGAAGTTCATGATCCATACAATTGTCTTATATCAGAGTTTATTCCTGTATATAATTTGTTAGCTGCCATCCATACCTTACGCTTACAAAGGAAAATAATCGAATAATTATTAATCGCTTCAGAATTTTCTTCTTTTTTTTCCCAGTTGTGTATGATTCTCAGAAGTGGGTTGCCATTGCCTCCTTCCTAGGGCTGAGACAAAGTGAATTCATCTAACTTTATGCCTAAAGGTGGGACTAGAACTCATAGTCTCTAGCCTGATGCTTTATCCACTACACCAAACTGGTTCTCATAAAATTTGAAAGAAGCTCACAATCATGAACCTTAATAGGTGCTTAATCTATTGACTCAAGTGTTCATCCAGCCCAACTTTGCATGTGACTGACCTACTGAATCTTGCCCAAAAGAGGACTTCCAAATTAAAATTTTTAATATGACCAAAAACATGTAGAATGAAAAACTTAAACAGTTTAGTAAAATTACTAAACTTAATGAAATCAAACATAATTTGTCCAGGCCAGATGATATCCATTGGCCGTGCATTCCTAGAGCATGCTCAAAAGGCAAATGCAGCCTTCAACTCAAGAGTTGCCTATCTTTAATATATAGTTCGAGATTTTAAGTGGAAGTAGATACAATTATAACAAATATATTCTATTTAAAACTATACAAAACCATACTATACTATAAAACTAAATACAGACTTACTGCATTTACTGCATATCTCTTGACCGAAACTCATTTTGAGTTTCAAAAATCAATTATCAATCTTTGATGAATGAAGGCAAATATCAATCTTTGTTTCTAAATATTGGTTATGGAAAGGACATGCCATTATTATGTTGCTTACCTGTTTCCACATCATGGTCTACAGAACCACGACAGTAACAACAATCCATAAAGATGACATAACTGAGCACGTTGAAGAGCAGACCTACGATTCCGACAATGAGAACATACAGAGCTTGTTCTGTCTTTACTGGGTTGAGAAACCTCTTCACAGCTTCAATCAGGATGCTGAACATCAAGGCAGTGGCAAAGACAGAATTGCCAAAGGCTCCTACAACATCAGCCCGCAGAAAGCCATATGTGTTGCTCTTATGCCATCGTATGCGACTGAAACGGACACCAAGCAAGCCAATAATCATTGATATCAGGTGGGACAGGACTGCAAAGCCATCAGAGGCTAGCGCAAGAGAATTGCCCACATATGATACTGCCATTTCTACCACAAAAAGTAGAAAGGTGACAAAGGACATAAAAAGAAGTCGACTGCTTCTTCCCGTGTAGCGTCCCATGGCTTCAATGCTCTGTGGGTTCTCTGCGTCTAGGGCAAGCACCTTAATAGCACTAGCAAAGATTTCAGCAATTGTCTTCTTTTTATCATCTCCTGCTCGACATGTTTAGATATTAATTTTTATAAGACGCAATAAAACAATAAATCCTGTTTCAAGGGCAATTTAGCAAGAGGTTATCTTGCAAAGACCATTACAGGAATACGTAAAACATAATGCTATCTGCCTGCTCTATAGTCACACACTGGTTGTTTATTCTTCATGATAGCCAAGGTACAAAACTGGAGATTTTTGTTTATTTCACTGGATCTAGTCTTTTAAATAAGACTAGATAGAATAAACAAGAATAGGTCTTTGGTTTCATTGACATATATTCTTGTATTGTTGTTTTTCCTCTTTTATTTTCTTCAAATAGATGGATAGAAGATAACAAGGAGGGGAGATGTTTTATTGCAGATTCCTCCTCCATTTATTAAGAGATTCTATGCCAAACAACTACAAGGCATAAATGAAAGTGTTTTCTCTCTCCCCAGCTAAAGTACGTATTACTTGCTTGGTCAAAGATCCAGTGGTGGGATTCAGCCAGGTCACCACTTCGGGAGAACCGGTTGTTAACTTTCTGGGCAGTTTGGCAAACTGGTTGTTGGAAGAAATCATTAGGGCAGAGAACCAGTTGTTAAATTACTTGAATCCCACCACTGCAAAAATCTCATAACCTAAGTCCATATTTCTCAAGCTTCTCAAAATCTGTATCAGCATTTTTTCTGAATTAAATTTGGACGTGCATTCTTGTTTCTATACACCATTTAAAGGTTGAGAATATCAGTTAATCTTGCATAAAAGGCAACAAAGTCTCATTTATATGGGTAAAATCCAGGTTCATTTTTTTTGTAGCCTGGTCTACTTTATAGGAATGTTGTGGAAATAAAATAATAAAATCATGTTGGTCATGGGAAAAGATTATAAACAGAGTCAATTCACCGGTTTGTATGTAAAATATCCCAATTGAAGTTTTGCTTCAAAAACAAAAAAAACATTCTAATGCAGATCCCTTCAGATATTTTGGAATAGAATTCCTAGATCTCTCACAGTTACTGCTATTGAGCCAGGTACCACTTATTTTATACCTATGCATTTGGTTTTTCTTACCTAAGTGTAAAAGTTTTCTCACCACTGAATTTCATTTTGTTAAATAGGGCCCAGGGTTCAAATGTCATGGTTCCAAGTTATGGTCCTAATCAATTCAGGATTCTGAGGCTGTAGCTTTTCTCAAAGATCCATTTTATTGAGTAGATCATATCGGCACGTTCAAATGTGAAACCAACTCTAAATAAAACCCGTGCTTTGGTATAATTAAACAAATAGATATCACCCACCCACCTTGTGTTACAGGTCACGTTAACCAATCTGATAGGTGGCAGGCTGTACAGCTGCTCCCTCCAGCTGTTACTAGCTCTTGTTGAAATGACCTTGGTTCAAACAGCCCTTATCGCTGTTTTGTCTGGCACAGTGGAGGGAAATATCCCACATCTCATAGGTCCCCCTCCCCTCCCCTATGTATGGCAATTAAGAAATAAAGAAAATGAAATATGGCTTCAGCCAAAGTCATTTTTTTTTTTTTTTTTTTTTGTTCAAAAAGTTTTTATTAGTCAAAAAAAAGGTTTATACAAATACATATCAGGTATGGTAAATTTTCATTTTTCTTATCTAAAATAAGAATTTTACTCAAATTTTTTAACACATACAACAGCCATATGGCAAGCAGGTAACACGAAGTAGCTAAGTTTACAAATTTTAAATACGTAATAAAGAAGGGTCAAGAATAAACAGAATATCGTACTAAAGAGAATAAGGAAAACCAACACAATCCCAAATATCTTTATCACTTCCTAGTTTTGGATCTCAGAACTCTGGGTTCAGCCTGACCCAACTCCAGGGCCGCAACAGCGGCAGCCGCTTCCGCCCCATGATCTATAACCTCCCCTTCTTCAATTCCTGGGTCATCTGATTCCAGGAGGGCTTTGTGTTCCTCCACATAGGCCGTAGCCTCCGCAATTGTACTGATTTTTTCGTAATGCCCTCCCGGAAAATCATCAATCCTCTGGCATCAGCCATCTGAAGCCCACTCCTTCTGGTACAATTTGCTTGACAAAAATAATATTTCTTTCTTTTTCACGACCTGTCTGGGAATCTGCCTCAGAATGGCTATCTCCTGCCCCTGTAAATCAGTGCCCCACTCCTATGTTTTCTAAGAATTTCATCTCGCCTCTTCTCACAAATTTGACATGAACCTCTCTGGGAACTGCATGCGGCATATTGTGAATTAACTCTATAAACTCGATCCACATCCCAATTCATGAAATCAACACCTCTCCCAAGAAATTCTCCCAACAATTTAGTCACAACATCTCTCAAGTCTTCTTGGTCCACTTCTTCCAAATTTTGAAACCTAAGGAAATAAGACATTTTATCCATCTGTAGTCCAAGCACAGCATTGCCTGTCGCCTCTCTCTTTTCTGCACTGCCCGATCTCACCCTCCAAACCTTCCACTTTCTGCTTGTTTTCTGCTGAGACTTGTTGAGTATCCTTTAAATCCTTTTGGATAGTCACAATTTCTGCTCTTATTTCATCCAATTTCTTGTCCATATTAGATAACTTTTCCAAAATTCTCCATCTCTCCAGCAGTTGGTCTCTGACCTTTGCCATTAAGGAAAAAAAAAAAAATACAAAATCCTCAGGCAGGCACAGTATCCTTGTAATTACCTCCGGAGCCACCAGGGGGCACTCACAGGAGCAACGAGCACAGAGTACAGTTAGTCAACCAGGAAGTCAAGGGAAGTGATGTCATCAAAATTCTCATAGTGAAGGCGGAAGCTGGACGCCACCACTGTTCCCCAGAAGGAGGGGGCCTCAAACCTTCCCTCCTAAATTTCTCCATCACCTCTTCTCCAGAGCTCCACAAAACCGTAATCTTCTTATTTTAAGTTCTCCTCTCTCCAGAATAACTCGTGCTCCTTCCAACCGCAGGGGAGAAAACCCCCGCACCGGAGCACTCCACCACGCCACCGATATTCCCTTCCTTCTCCTCCTCAATTCTTCTCCGCTCCTGTTCACCACCAGGCTGCTGCAGTTATAAATCCAATGCCCCGGTGTCACCGGGCACAGCGGCCCAGGCGACGACCAAAATAATGGCCGCGGCCTGTGGCCTCCAAACCCCGCCAAGCCTAGGACGCGCCAGCATCGGTCCCCACAGTCCTGTATGTCGGCTGGGAGACCCCTGGCGAGCCGTCCGTGCGGCAGGTGTCCTTTTCGGAACACCTGGCCCCTGAGGGCCTCGGCGGCGGCCGGATTCGGGCGCTGGAGGCAGGAGAAGCCTTCCAGACGTCCGTTGCCGCTGGACACCGGAAGTCGTCTCTCAGCCAAAGTCATTTTGACAGTTGACATCAAGTCTGTCCAGATCCTTCTGAATCTTGAGCTTATCTCCTTGAGTGCTGGCTATTCCTGGCAGCTTGGTGTTGACTGCAAATTTGATCAGTTATCCTTCTATCCCCTCATCTAAATCATTTATGAAGATATTGAAACTATATGAAGATATTGAGGCTGGAAAGTTATGAAGCCCAATTTATCTATGAGGCACTAGCTCTCATTAGAAGACACTTATCAGTCATATTTGGAAAAATGTAGTATTTGACTTAAAACCATTCATTTAGCAACTGTTTGAAGTTACAACACTCAAAAAAGTTACGTAGAACTGTTCCTCACACATACGACTGTCACAACATCCCCATGATCATGTGATCAACCTTTGGGCACCTGGCAACCAGTGTGAATTATGATGGCTGCAGGATCTTGCAGTCATGTGATGTCATTTGCAGCTTTCCCAGCTGACTTCCAACAGGGCAGGTGGAGGCCAGATTTGCTCAACAAACATGGCAAAAAGGTAATAAAAGTGGACATGACTCACTTAACAACTGCCTTGCTTAATAACGGAAATTCTGGTCTCAATTGTGGTCATAACTTGAGGATTACCTGCTTTCCTAAAATAACCAGAAGCTTCTCACAGGAAACAAAGATGTAAATGCATTTTAAAATACATTTAATGGAGACTACTCTGAGTTTCTATAAGCAAAAATCATTCTGAATGGATCTCTTGATTAGACCATGATAAAACTAGCACTGATTCAGGCATCTGAGTCAAAACTTCTTTAATGAGCTAAACACTACTAATTGACCCAGAAACAAGTAAAAGCTGCTTGTTTAGATGCAAACGATAATGCTGAAGAGCTGTTGTAAAATTGTCTGTATGGAAGTTTTTTTCCTGAACTCAAGTTTATTAACAGTTTATTAACATTGACATGTTTATTAACAGTTTACTAACAGTTTATTAACATGTATTAACATTTTATAAATATGATAGATAAAAGGAAATACTTCTTCACAAACATGTTAACTTATATATTTAGTGCCACAAAATCTGACAATATTTCAATAAGGTGACTTTGTAATAGCAATAGAGACATATTTTCAAGAAAAGCTTATTCTTTGCAAGCAACTCCAAGATATAAAGTTGGAGAACCAGAGCAAAAAAAGACCCAGTACCTGCATGTCTTGCTGTGCAGTTCCCAAAGGCATCTTGATTGTGCAACCAAACATTGATCTCAATAGGTTTTTGACCTATTCCTTGATGCATTAACCAGCATCCTTAGAATGGGAATTTCTGAGGTAACAGTTAATGAATTATAAAGCAGGAAACCTTCTGATTGATTTTGTCTCTTTCTTTCATGAACTCAGCAGGTGATATTGACGCACCCCTCCCATCTGTTTTGTAGGTGAAATATTATTTCAGACCAAATATTCCATAATCTAATAATATAAATGATGCCCATTGAGTAAAAGAGTTGCCAGGGAGATAGTGCTTACAATGTGTACACAACATTGTAGCTGGGTCCAGTTTCAACATTATCTGTGCTTAGTCAGCTTATAGGTTTTCTCTCAGACAAGGCTTCAACTATCTGCATTAACCAACTGAACTTGGCTGGTAACATTGCTTTAAAGAAAATGCTTTATTTAGAGATGTGCTGTAAAAGTGGGACACTTTGCTGCTTTGCATACAAAACAGTCTCACTTAATTCCCCATATATCCAGATTCATGAAAACCTTGTTGCACTAACATAGTGCTCCACATTTTTCACCCCGGCACCTTAGCTTCAAAGAAACCTTATCTGAAATGTAAGGAACTACTAGTGATGCAACTAATAAAATTAGGGATAGAAAATATTTGTTTTCTTGCAGGCGTTTCATTACCCAAACTAGGTAACATCAGCAGTGCACTGATGCTGTTACCTAGTTTGGGTAATGAAACATCTGCAAGAAAACAAGCAAGCTTAGTGAGTGCCCGGACCCCTCCTGTCAACCCTGAGCTACAAATATTCTCCTTTATTAGTACAGAAAATACTAACAGAAAATTATAAGGTGCCACTATTTATATATCATAATTATTAGATCTCTACTTTTCTGGTTTTCTAGAATGTACAGTATCCATTCACAGTGCAAATTTAACATAATAAAAGTGTTCTCAGAAAAGATAGAAATATAAATATTTTTAAACGATTTAAATGTTGAGCCTTTTCTTTAAGCGAAGCTTATAACTCAGAACAAGTCTACATATTCAATGGCAGAATGCCATTCTGAGTCTGGTTTCATTATCTGTAGAGTTTGGCAGGCTTTTTGTTTATTTTGGCAATCAAAACGCCAATATGCTTGAGATAAATTGGTCATTTAAGGTAATGGACACAGTCAGCTATTTAGTACTTTTATGCAAACAAGCCTAAAGTTGTAAAGGCCAGAGTCTTTATGATGATTATTAAGAACTAGGTCTTTCTAATTCTTTTTTTGTAAAAGATGAAGTAAGTGTGTGAGTAGGCTGAAAATTAGAGGCAGTTTTCTTTTAATGCACATTAATTATTAAGCTGCATTTTCACAATACAATACATTTTAAATATTGTATAAATAGGCTGTTCTTTTATTCCTGGATGAAGATTTCTTGGCCCAGATCCTCATGATAGCAAAAAAACTCTACTAAATGTTTAGAATTTGACACAAGTAACTATTTAAATGAATAATTTCCATTATATGACTCAATCACTCCTTTTGAAGCTAATTGTGTAGAACATTGGAAAAGATTCATCTCCAGGAGAAGACTTGGAGAAGACCTGCGGAAAAAAATCAGCACTGTATTAGTTATAGCACCAATCTCTGGAACAGGAATGGGACCTTCAGGTTCCCACTCTTAGCTGCACCTCCTTCGCTTCCAGCCTCCTGCTTCAGCCCATTTAAAGCCAACTTTCCTCCTCTGCTGGCCCTCCCCTGGCCATTCTCCCTAATCAATGAGTCTCTGGCCCTCCAGCCCACGCCCTTTGGCCTGGACCATTCACCAACGCACCATTCGTCCCGCTGGTACAGCTGCGTTGTCGCACGCGCGACGGCACAAGCTTCACAACTTTCTGCTGTGAGAGATTGTGCTGGTGTGATGAACCTTGCAGCAGTGCCACCACTCACACGCGTAACACCACAAACTTTACAGCGTCCTGATGTGAGAGGCTGCGCTGGTATGACGAGCCTCCCGAAGACCCATTTCTGGCAGAGTTTGAGGGAGAGAAACAAGCCAGGGTCTGCCAAAGTTCACAAAAGGCAGGAAGATGAAATGCAAGCTCGACCCGTACCCACACCTCACATATTAACCCTGCTTTCTCAGAATACTACACAAACGACCCTCCCCTCCTGCTGAGGCTTTAGGAATCCTTCGCAAGTGAAGTCACCCACCATTTTGACATGAACCATCCCGCTTCCGACTGAGGGCAAAGAAGCAAAGGCAAAGGCTTCCGACTGAGGGCAAAGCAGGAAGAAGTGACTGCGAGCAGCTGCAGAAGAAGTCAGGCAGTGGCATGACAGGTGTCGAGGCGTGGGAGGCCTGGCTGCAGCATTCCTAAGGTAAGTCGTATGGGGCACGTAGGGCAGCTCCGCTCTAGCTTGATTTTAAGCCTGTGCCTCACTCCATCTCGTACAACCAGACAGTGGGCGGGGCTTAGCAGGGGCTTATTTGGGATAGGATTTATTCATATTTTCGGGGACATATGGTATAGCTAGCTTCATGCTTTAAAGCACTCTCCTGAGCAGTTCATGATGTCAGCATATTGTCTCTCAGCAATCTGAGACCTCATTTTACTGACCTTGGATGGATGGAAGGTGAGTCAACCTTGAGCCAGATGGGATCAAACTCCAGGCTGTGGGTAGAGTCAGCATGCAACACTGCATTCTAACCACTATGCCACCACGACTCCTACTTCAAGCTATACTACACACTGTCGCTACCATATTTTTAAAAAAGGGCAGTTAAGGATCTACTGCTAATTTTATTTCTTGTTTTTGTTTTAGGATAGTTTGGGACTTTTTAGAGTTTAGTATGTTCTGCAAACACAGATTGATTTTTTTCTGATTCAGTTGATTCTGCAAACCCAGAAAATAGTTTAATCCAGTCGTCAGATTTTGTACAAATGCAACCAATACTGTGGACCTATCTCACAGCAAAAATGAATGTTCTATTTCCTCTCCTGTCAGATAGCATGCGCAGTTACAGTTTACAGTATCCTTCACTGCTAGCCATTATTAATGCTCTTAATTCAGCAGGTCCAGAAAGACCATGGTGGATAGATTGCTATTGCCATTGCTTTACTATTGCCATATTGCTTTACATTGCTCAGACTTGCAAAAGTCTGAATTCAGTAGATGGAATGACAACAAACAGAGTAAATAGCTTTCTCTTGCATCTCTGAAAAACTTCATGCTTGGGTCTCCATGGAGCCTATCAGTCTGGACATAACTACAGTGGTGCCTTCCTTGTCACATTTGATTTAGTTTTTTCTTTTTCTTTAGGGTCTTGTAATTAAAAAGAAATTGGAAAGCTAGCAAAGTTAAGTGTGTCTCTTTTTTTCCCAAGAAAATTTCTGATACTCCTAAATACTCCTGAGGCCTTATTTTTTTTTTAAAAAAATAATAATTTTTAATTTAAAGAAAATAAAAAAACGTATGTACCTCCCTAATTCCCAATTGTAATTATGGATATATAACATAGGATTAACATAAAAAGATTTTTAAAAGCGTAACCTATGGTAGTTCACAATCACTCAATTCTTAACAGATGATTTATCCAACATCCTGCCCATGTCCAATGGAAAAGCCAGATCCTCAAGCGAGTAATCGGTTAGACCCACTGAATCTAGGAGTACGGTGTTCCAGAGGACAGATGCCATGATATAGAAGACATGTCTCCTGGATCTCACCAGAAGACTGTAATATAGAAGGGCATGTCAGAACTTATGGGACAGGCAGAGATAACTGAACATAGACAGACTTGCAAGTACTTAGCCCTAATGGATCTTACACTGAGCAGGAAATGCTATTATATCTTCTCTAAACACTTTTCCACACCTATGACTCTATGATTACCCACTAGACAGCTAAGTTTTCTTCATTAATACAAAAAATAGAGCAAGTAATAGATGACAATACTTATTTATTATAGAGATACTGTTTACAGAAAGGTTTATGCAATACTGCAAGTTGCACTGAAGGATATGACTCTCTATGGCTTTGTTAGTTGCTATTTTAAAAAATAACAACAAAAAACCTGGATAGTATCAGGAAACATCTCAGTCTTTAATTTAAAAAGTTGAGTTGAAATATAAGGAAACTATCATTTCCAACGGTAATTTAATAACTGCGTCCAAAGAGAGTGTAAAACTTTGCAGGGTTCTTGTCACAGACACATCTTGCTCCATTCTGCAGCTCACAAAGTGGTTTAAAGGGGATGCAGAGACTTTTTGCTCCCATGGATGGAGCGCCAGGTTCAAGATCTTGATCTCTGAAACAAAAAGCAGGATTTTTGGTACAATTCACAACTTATTTAATTTGGAACATCTTATGCTCATCAGTTAGAAGTTGTCCAGTATTACCTAGTTAGAGCTTACCTTACTAAAGTTAAAACATCTTTAAGCAAATAAATTAATTACATTCTATTAGCCTTGAAGGATGTGAGACTGACTCTGAAAGCCATCTGCTGGGAGACTTCTGGGCTTCTTTGTGCAGTTTGCTGGTCACTATGAGAAAAGAGAGCTGGACTAGATGGATCAGGGGTCCAGTCCAGCAGGGCATTGCTTTTGTTCACCAATACACACATTATGTCACCATTGTTTCATACAGATATATTTTTCATAAGTTAATTCTGTACATTAGTCACACGTGCAAGTTTTTACAACATTTTCTTTCTGGTTTTCAAACGGTAACACATAAAATAAATTGTAACTGACAAATATACATTCTAAAATCTCTTTCTCTTTTACTCATCTACATAACACATCTCTTTCTCTCTCTTACCTGGCAGTTGTTTTTTTGATCCAATCCTCACATTCTATTTCTCCGCAGAAAGGAATCTGCACTATCTGAAATAAGAAAACATGCATATATTTTAGAGGTCATGAAGCAAGAGTTACTTTTTAAATAAGAATTTTATTAAATTGTTGTAATATCCATTGCTTTAGTGGCTCTTTATTTAGATTTGCAAAACCAAAGAGCTAAAGTAACTCCAGCTATCTTAAAAGAAATCACACTGACTCTACTTGCTTATAAATTGTCTTTGTATATTCAGAACATAGACAACTGCTAAGATTTATTCAATGTTTTCTTTAAGTCTTGTAAGACTTTAACATGCACATTTAATGAAAGAATAAAGGCACCTCATTAGTGAAATCACCTAAAACAACAAATTAAAAGCACAGAATTTTGGGGGGAAATCTAATCTTTATAATAAAAACTTGTATGTACCTCCTAATTCCCAATTGTAATTATGGATATATAACATAGGATTAACATAAAAAGATTTTTAAAAGCGTAACCTATGGTAGTTCACAATCACTCAATTCTTAACAGATGATTTATCCAACATCCTGCCCATGTCCAATGGAAAAGCCAGATCCTCAAGCGAGTAATCGGTTAGACCACTGAATCTAGGAGTACGGTGTTCCAGAGGACAGATGCCATGATATAGAAGACATGTCTCCTGGATCTCACCAGAAGACTGTAATATAGAAGGGCATGTCAGAACTTATGGGACAGGCAGAGATAACTGAACATAGACAGACTTGCAAGTACTTAGCCCTAATGGATCTTACACTGAGCAGGAAATGCTATTATATCTTCTCTAAACACTTTTCCACACCTATGACTCTATGATTACCCACTAGACAGCTAAGTTTTCTTCATTAATACAAAAAATAGAGCAAGTAATAGATGACAATACTTATTTATTATAGAGATACTGTTTACAGAAAGGTTTATGCAATACTGCAAGTTGCACTGAAGGATATGACTCTCTATGGCTTTGTTAGTTGCTATTTTAAAAAATAACAACAAAAAACCTGGATAGTATCAGGAAACATCTCAGTCTTTAATTTAAAAAGTTGAGTTGAAATATAAGGAAACTATCATTTCCAACGGTAATTTAATAACTGCGTCCAAAGAGAGTGTAAAACTTTGCAGGGTTCTTGTCACAGACACATCTTGCTCCATTCTGCAGCTCACAAAGTGGTTTAAAGGGGATGCAGAGACTTTTTGCTCCCATGGATGGAGCGCCAGGTTCAAGATCTTGATCTCTGAAACAAAAAGCAGGATTTTTGGTACAATTCACAACTTATTTAATTTGGAACATCTTATGCTCATCAGTTAGAAGTTGTCCAGTATTACCTAGTTAGAGCTTACCTTACAAAAGTTAAAACATCTTTAAGCAAATAAATTACCGTATATACTCGAATATAAGCCGATCCGAGTATAAGCCGAGGTCCCCAATTTTACCCCAAAAACTGGGGTAAACTGGGGACTCGAGTATAAGCCGAGGGTGGGAAATGAGGCACCAAACCTCCTCCCTCAGCTGAGAAGGCTGCCCGCCCTCTCACTGCACCGCAGGGCTTCAGTCCGTAAAATGTGAAAAAGAAAAAAAACTCAGTATAAGCCGTATATACTGAGTATAAGCCGAGGCTTAAAAAAAAAAAACTCGAGTATAAGCGATAGACCGAGTATAGGGAGGCGTTTTCAGCACAAAAAATGTGCTGAAAAACTCGGCTTATACTCGAGTATATACGGTAATTACATTCTATTAGCCTTGAAGGATGTGAGACTGACTCTGAAAGCCATCTGCTGGGAGACTTCTGGGCTTCTTTGTGCAGTTTGCTGGTCACTATGAGAAAAGAGAGCTGGACTAGATGGATCAGGGGTCCAGTCCAGCAGGGCATTGCTTTTGTTCACCAATACACACGTTATGTCACCATTGTTTCATAGAGATATATTTTTCATAAGTTAATTCTGTACATTAGTCACACGTACAAGTTTTTACAAAATTTTATTTCTGGTTTTCAAACGGTAACACATAAAATAAATTGTAACTGACAAATATACATTCTAAAATCTCTTTCTCTTTTACTCATCTACATAACACATCTCTTTCTCTCTCTTACCTGGCAGTTGTTTTTTTGATCCAATCCTCACATTCTATTTCTCCGCAGAAAGGAATCTGCACTATCTGAAATAAGAAAACATGCATATATTTTAGCGGTCATGAAGCAAGAGTTACTTTTTAAATAAGAATTTTATTAAATTGTTGTAATATCCATTGCTTTAGTGGCTCTTTATTTAGATTTGCAAAACCAAAGAGCTAAAGTAACTCCAGCTATCTTAAAAGAAATCACACTGACTCTACTTGCTTATAAATTGTCTTTGTATATTCAGAACATAGACAACTGCTAAGATTTATTCAATGTTTTCTTTAAGTCTTGTAAGACTTTAACATGCACATTTAATGAAAGAATAAAGGCACCTCATTAGTGAAATCACCTAAAACAACAAATTAAAGCACAGAATTTTGGGGGGAAATCTAATCTTTATAATAAAAAAACTAAACATTGTAAAGAGACAAATGTAGAGATCATCCTTATTTTAGCAAAACAATGGAAGATAAAAGGCAAAATTCCTGTTTTACTTTGATTCTGTTTTCAAAAATTTGATACTATTATAATAAAATTTCAAAATTTCCAGTGCATTTTCCAGATTCGATAGGGCATCATAAAGTTTTATCTTTTCTATTTAATAATGGGAAAAAAAACTTCTTTGCAAATACTTACAATGATTTCACATTGTGGTCAGTATATTAGCTCAAAATCTATGTTGCTAAGCGAGACATTTGCTAAAAGAATTTTGCCCCATTTTACAACCTTTCTTGCCATAGCTGTTAAGCGAATCATTGAAGTTGTTAAGATAGTAATACGGTGGTTAAGTGAATCTGGCTCTTCTATTGATTTTACTTGTCAGAAGACTGCAAAAGGTGATCACATGACCCCCACGAGACTGCAACTGTCATAAATATGAATCAGTTGCCAAGCATCTTAATTTTGGTCATGTGACCATGGGGATACTGCAACAGTCGTAAGGTGGAAAACAGTCATAAGTCACTTTTTTCAATGTTGTTGTAACTTCAAACTAAATGCACTGTTGTAAATCGAGGACTATCTATAATCTCTAATAATTCATTTGTATTTTGTGACCAAGACTCATTCCCATTTATATAAATCTTAAACTGATACAAATAGAAATTTATTCAAACTCAAAGTTCATAAAAGTTCTATCCACATCCACTAGTGGAACAGAATAGAGCTAGTGCAGTGGCCCCCAACCTTTGGGGCACCAGGGATCAATTCCATGGAAAGAGGTTTTTCCAAGGACTGGAGGGGGCATGTTTTCACATGCTGCTTGCATCCTATAGATGGGGCTTTGCTTGTTTGCATGGCCCAATTTCTTGAATGCCACGGACTGGTGCTGCCCTGAACTAGTGGATCAAACTATCCATTCTTCCCTGCACTTCTTCAGCACTTCTTCCTTCCAAATCTATATTATATCTAATGAATTCTAACTGAGATTGCCTTATAAATTGAAAGACTGCATACTTACATACCTACCTGCCTGTCTATCTCCATCAAGTATATTCTTTATTCTAAAGAAAGTTATATTTTACAGGTTATGCCAAATAGGCAAGGGGTGCCTTAGAATAAACCTACTGTAAACCAAGAAGTAAACTTTGCTTTCTATAAACCAACAGGAATATTTTATTGCAGCAAAAAGTATTTTATTGCTCTATCATATCAGTTCCAATAACCCCTTGTCTTTTGACATCTTTGCATGCACTTGATGATCCTTATTTAAATCAGATAGAATTGGTTTCTTGACGCAAATACTGTGTCCTATGAACTGAATACATTAATTATATCATTTTAAATTATTTTACAATTATTCCCATTACAGGGTCTGATCAGACATTCAACTTGCTGGGTTGTTTTTTGTTTTGTTTTTTTGCTGATAAAGCAAGACAGCAAGTGGTGGGGTGACAGCATTTACCCTTACAAATGTTTTGAAAAGTGAGAGGATGAAAGTAGTTGCTATTCCTAAATTATCTTTCTGATAAGTACTTGCCATAGTTCACCTCCATTGCCACTCTGATAGAAGAGAAAAATCTCCATATCATTGAACTAGCGGTCTGGTGAGGAAAATGCCCAACAAGAACTCACTTGAAACAAAACACCCAGAGTGGCTAACTGCAGCTGCTGTGTTAATTAAAGCTAATAGATAAACATGTTTTAAAATGAATAACTAAACACACAATTTGTTGGCTGCATTGCTTTCATATACATTGTTCATTCATCCACGTTTATAATTGAAAGCATAGTCTGCAATTCTTGAGCTAGTTTATGTGGATCAAATGTTCCTTATTAGGGATACATAATGCTTGTTGCCCTGGTCCTGAAACATTCTGGAAACCCCAGAATGCTTAGGTTTTCTCCAGACCTGCCAAACTTCCTTCTGACATAGTGATGTTCCAAGGGATGTTTTGTGATTCCCAGAAGTAAATCCTCCCAATTTGAAGTAATTTTGAGATGTACTAGACATCGCATTACAAGTTCTATTTCAGGACCAAGCCATTGTTAAAACAGTTTCGCATCACTCCAGTTCTCACTTTTTAAATAAGCAAGCTGCATTCCACAACAGCATAGTCTGGGGAAAGCTTCGTGGTTTAAGGGAAATGGAGAATTTCAGAATTCTCCAGAATATTCTGTTCTAGAATCAAGAAAGCTTCCAGAATCCTAGCAGTTACATTTTTAAAAAAAATTTCATGAATGCATGTTTTACTTCATTTATGGTTTACTGGGTTTTAAGAATGCATAGGAAGGGACTCAGCCCCAGTGCAATGGCAAATTATTTACCTTTCCAGAATCAAGCTGTTTCTGAAACTCTTCCATGGAATTAGCCACCACCATATGACTCTTAAGATCTTCAGCAGCTCTAAGATAAAGAAAATGTTCATTCCAGTTACAGCTAGTCTGTGATTTCTGACTAGTCACTTAATGAGTGTTCTGACATCAAGTTATGACATGAAGTTATGATGGCCTCAAAACAGGTGCTTGAATTTATGATCAGTTGCAGCATCCTACAGTCACCTAACTGCAATTTGTTTAATTTTTTTGCCGCTGGAAAAACAGAACTATTTAATGACCACATAATCCACAACAACCATGTGATTTTGAACTTAGTACCGTATGGTTTGCTTAATGACTGATGTAAAAATGGTCAAACAAAGATCCAGTCACGGGTGCTTTGACATGAATTGTAACTTATAACTGCAATTCCACTCCCAATTGTGGTTATAAGTTGAGGATGATCTGTAAATGAACCTTTTTAATGTTACCTGATTCAATACACTTACATAAGTTACTGAATCAAGTTGTTTAAAACATTAAAAAGGTCAAACAATCTTTTATAGTTTCCTCATATTCAAATTTTCTTGAATATGCATTTAACTTTTTCCACATATTAAATTCACTTGAAAGTCCCATATAAAAGTGTAACCAAATCTCACTCAGAAGTACTTAATACAACCAGCTCTGGACTTGGGACTTGCAGAAGAGTGTTTGTCTGTGACCCAGGGTGTATCCTCACCATGATGGCATTTATCTAACAATAGGATCTCCAGCTGTATGGAAAATCAAACAACATTCTACTTCTTCTCCAGAATAAGTAAATTTCAGAGGTGGCCTCACTGTTTTCTGCAAGTTAATCTTCTGCTTGGAATTCAGATACCCTTGTTTAGTTCTTATCTTTATTACTGTAAGCTTAGTTTACATGTATTTGAAATCATGTAATAGGACTGCAGATGGTATTTATCTTCTCCATTCTATCACACTCCCTTTTCCCCATCCGCAAGTCTAACCTGTTATAAAGATTAAGATGGATTTCTTCCAGAACATGGCTGAGCTGGTTCACTGCTTCATTTTCAGAAAAGGTCAATTTTTCTCCTGTGTCCCTTCTAACAGCTACAAACTGATGATTCTTCATATCACGTGGTCCCACTTCAAGCCTGATTGGAACACCCTATAAGTCAAACAGTCACAAAGAGAGTGTATTTTTCTTCTTCACATTTTCCGGATATTATTAAGCAAAAAATAATGGCAAAACACTCTTTTGGGTTATGCTGATAATTCCCAAGCTTAGGACTATTAAAATGTAATATTTTACACAAATTATTCTTCAATTCAACAGCCAATATTAAGGAACCTCTTCCACTAAGGATAGATTGGGAAGCTTGGTTTATAGCATAAAAAGTACTTTTTCCAAAACTCAGCACTGAGGTGATATTCTTGACAGATGGAAATGTTTATTCCATAGACACTCAGGAATAGATGATTCCTCTATGGATAGCAGGTGGCAGCATGTACTCATAAATAAAGTACAACTTATCAGTATGTACTTTTACATTTATTTTACATTTTTATTTGTATTTTCTATATATACTTCCAATGCCAAATTATACAGGTGAAAAAGCCTGCAATAAAGAATTAATTAGAACAGAATTAAAACATTTACCTTAAGCTCCCAGTGGTTGAATTTCCAGCCAGGTGAATAGTTGTCTCTCAAGTCAGTTCGCACACGGATATTAGCAATGCGCAATCTCTTACAATATTCATTGCATTTTGTCAGTAAAGCCTCTTTCTCTTCTTCCAAAAGGGAATTAGTGATACCACAAGGAATAATCACCACCTGAATAAGGACCCAGTAGTTATAAAGCTAGACAGAAGAAAGCCTCACTAAATGAAAGTGTTGTGCAGCTGCGTGTATAAGGAGCAGTTCCTAAAGAAGCTGCATGACCCTGGAAAATATATGCATCTGCTTCAGGAAAGATGTCCCAGATATATAATTTTTATGTTTTCCAAAGGGTTGCATAGTTCCATTAATTAATGTACTACTTGCAAGGATATACAGTTATATCCTTATTATAATATACAGCTATAAAATGTGAATGATGGATTTTATTTTATAATTTTTAAAGAAGACAATCCAAAAACTATGAAAAATTACTCAAATTATCTGATTCAAAGGAAAGGGATACAAAAATTAAAATATGTTGGCAATGTTTTCACTATGTCATGCTATTTGGGTCATGCATTCTTCCTTCATTAATGATATCTTTCTTTCATAATTTCTACCTTTCTTGAACAGAAAGCATTGTAAATATATAATTTATCATTCCTAATTTTCATATTTGGAGTCTAGTACATTTCTGAACAACTCTTTCTAATACTAGAAGCTTTTAAACATTTTTTCTCATGCTAATAATTGATTCCAACTTTACTTTGTGTCTGCACACTTTTATTAAAGCATATAAAAACAAGTAAACAAACAACAGTAAAGTATTGCAATCACACCAATTTGCTGAGAAAGGCAGGATTATTTTTATATAAAATTAGAATCTCTACCTCAGCCCCTTTTTTCCCCTCTACTTGTCTATTCAAAACACAAATAATTGCATCTACCTGCACTTTTCCCTCCTGCCACAGCAATACAGAGACGATGGCACCACACATGGTACATGGCCTTCTTTGCCCCCTTGTGGTACCAGATAGAACGTTGCCCTGTAGCCCTCTTTGAACACAATTTTCCCTAGCTAAATTTAATTGCCAATCGTTTAAGGATTGACCCCAAATGTAAGTGGGACTAAATTACAGATGTTTAGGATTCTCTAAAATTTACAGGACAAGTAACTACAGCTGAAGTAATTAGGACTTCAGAACTAGTCAACTGTAGCTTAAACCTAGTTTGTGTACATCCCCCTTTCTACAAAATGGCAAGGAAAAAAAGAAAAAGACATCAAAGATATGTATCAAAGAGGTGTTTTTTTTAACTCACCTGAAAACATGCTACTCTAGGTGGCAGCACCAAACCCATGTTATCTCCAGGAAAGATGTCCCAGATATATAATTTTATGTTTTCCAAAGGGTTGCATAGTTCCATTAATTAATGTACTACTTGCAAGGATATACAGTTATATCCTTATTATAATATACAGCTATAAAATGTGAATGATGGATTTTATTTTATAATTTTTAAAGAAGACAATCCAAAAACTATTTACTCAAATTATCTGATTCAAAGTTAAAATATGTTGGCAATGTTTTCACTATGTCATGCTATTTGGGTCATGCATTCTTCCTTCATTAATGATATCTTTCTTTCATAATTTCTACCTTTCTTGAACAGAAAGCAATGTAAATATATAATTTATCATTCCTAATTTTCATATTTGGAGTCTAGTACATTTCTGAACAACTCTTTCTAATACTAGAAGCTTTTAAACATTTTTTCTCATGCTAATAATTGATTCCAACTTTACTTTGTGTCTGCACACTTTTATTAAAGCATATAAAAACAAGTAAACAAACAACAGTAAAGTATTGCAATCACACCAATTTGCTGAGAAAGGCAGGATTATTTTTATATAAAATTAGAATCTCTACCTCAGCCCCTTTTTTCCCCTCTACTTGTCTATTCAAAACACAAATAATTGCATCTACCTGCACTTTTCCCTCCTGCCACAGCAATACAGAGACAATGGCACCACACATGGTACATGGCCTTCTTTGCCCCCTTGTGGTACCAGATAGAACGTTGCCCTGTAGCCCTCTTTGAACACAATTTTCCGTAGCTAAATTTAAAAATGTAAGTGGGACTCAATTACAGATGTTTAGGATTCTCTAAAATTTACAGGACGAGTAACTACAGCTGAAGTAATTAGGACTTCAGAACTAGTCAACTGTAGCTTAAACCTAGTTTGTGTACATCCCCCTTTCTACAAAATGGCAAGGAAAAAAAGAAAAAGACATCAAAGATATTTATTTTATTTTTTATTTTATTAAATTTCTATACCGCCCTTCTCCCGAAGGACTCAGGGCGGTGTACAGCCAAAATAAAACACGGAATATATACAATTAAAAGAATTTAAAAAGAACTATTACTATGTGCGATTATTAAAACATTTAAAATTTAAAATATTATTAAAACCCCAATTTAAAAAACACTATTTATGCCAGTCCTGCTTGAATGAATAAATATGTTTTAAGCTCACGACGAAGGTCCGAAGATCAGGCACTTGGCGTAAGCCAGGGGAGTTCGTTCCAGAGTGTTGGTGCTCCCACAGAAGGCCCTACTCCTGGGGCCGCCAGCCGACATTGTTTGGCGGACGGCACCCTGAGAAGCCCTCTCTGTGAGCGTCTGGTCGATGGGAGGCATAAGGTACAGCAGGCGGTCTCGTAAGTACCGGGTCCTAAGCCATGGGCGCTTTAAAGGTGGTAACCAGTCTTGAGCGCACCGAAGACCACAGGAAGCCAGTGCAGACTACGGAGCAGTGGTGTTACATGGGAGCCCACAGCGGCTCCCGTTACCTCGCGCAGCTGCATTCTGGACTAACTGCAGCCTCGGGTGCACCTCAAGGGCAGCCCCATGTAGAAACATTGCAATAATCCAGCGAGGCGTAACCAGGCGTGGTGACCGTGCATAAGGCATCCCGGTCAAGGAAGGGACGCAACTGGCGAACCAAGCGAACTTGGTAAAAGGCCCTCCTGGTGACGGCCGCCAGATGTTCATCAAAGGACAGCCGACCATCAGGAGGCGCCAAGTTGCGAACCACCTCCTTTGGGGCCAATAACTGCGCCCCCAACAGTCAGCTGCGGTGCAGCTGACTGTACAGTGCCGGCATCACAGCCACTCCGTCTTGGAGGATTGAGCTTGAGTCTGTTTCTCCCCATCCAGACCCGTCTGGCTTCCAGGCACCGGGACAGCACTTCGATTTGATGGTCCTGGAAAAGTAGCAAGCTGAGTGTCATCAGCGTGCAGGTGATAACTCAGAGCCACTGATGACCTCACCCAGCTTCATGTAGATGTTGAACAGGGAGGCGAGAGATGAGCCCTGTACCCCACAAGTGAGGCACTGCGGCAGACCCTCTGCCCCCCTGTCAACACCGTCTGACCGGTCAGAGATTTGGAGGAGAACCACCGATCATTGGTGCCTCCACTCCCAATCCTCAACGCAGCAGAGATACCATGGTCGATGGTATCAAAAAGCACGCTGAAAGATCTAATAGGACCAGGGCAGGGGCTTCTGGCCCAGAGAATCATCCATAGCGAACAGCTGTCTCCGTTCTTATCGGGCGGAAGCCGGACTGGAGCAGGTCTAGATGAACCTTCATCTTTACAGGTGAAGCTGCCATACAGCAACTCAGAACCTCTGGCTAGCAGCGGGTTGGAATGGGCATAATTACCAAAATAGCTGGGTCCAGGGATCGTGGCTTCTTCAGGAGGTCTCCATTTAGCAACCGCCTCCCTTTCAAGCGGCAAGAGGCCCCTTAATCAAGGCATTTGACAAAATCCTGCCAGCCTCGTGTCAGTCACTGATGCAGATATAGGCCAGGAAGGACATGGGTCCAATAAACATGAGGCATGTAACCCCCCATCTCTCTCAGCTCCCCGGAGAACCAGGGAGCCAATTGAGATCTGCGCCGGGTCAGAGGCCGCAAAGGCGCGACACGGTCCAAAGCCCCAGCCGCGGCCCGTTCCCAAGCCGCAACTAGTTCTTCAGTCGTGCCGTGGGTAAGATCCTCAGGAAACGGCCCAAGCTCCGTCAGGAACCTCTCCGGGTCCATCAGGCGCCTGGGATGGAACCAACGCATCGGCTCCGTCTCCCTGCGGTGGTGAGCAGCGGTTCGAAAGTCTAGGTCTAGATATGTATCAAAGAGGTGTTTTTTTTAACTCACCTGAAAACATGCTACTCTAGGTGGCAGCACCAAACCCATGTTATCTCCATGAATCATGGTCATAACACCAATGGTACGGGTTGTAATACCCCAAGAATTTTGATAAGCAAATTGTTTTTCTCCCGGTATTCTGGGATCTTCAAAGACAATCTCAAACATCTTTGAAAAATTCTGTCCCAAGTGATGAGATGTTGCTCCCTAAAATACAAGAAAATAAAAAAGCATTCAGTAAACTTCTATGCATGAAACTATGGTAAACAATGAATTTGGTACTGTACCTGGATAGCTCGCCCACTTGCAGATATAAATGCCTCAATTGTTGTGGTGTAGTCGCCACCTGCAAACTTTTCTTTTTCTGTCTTTCTTCCTTTCACAACAGGAATTGCAAGAAGTTCTTCATATATGCGAGCGTATAGATCAAGAATCTGCAATACCTAGCAAGCAAAAAAGTTAGAAGCCATTTAATTTTCTAAGTATATATACTGAAAGGATTTTAAAATTTGATAGTGTCCTATAAGAATTCTCAATCAGATACAAGCCTAGTTGTTCTGATTAAGATTCTGCCATTAATTGCAGGTTTAAATTGTAGTAATAACTACAGAGTTGCAATGAATAATGCAGATTTTTGAAAATAAATGTTCAGTTATTCTTCAACTCCATAGCTCAGTGCCTAAACTAAATGTGATTTTTGTTTAACTTTGCATTTTTACTCCTCCTACAAGATTTATATCTGTAATAAAAATTTTTTTTAATATATTGATTTTATAAGCACCAAGAAGAGCAAGTAGCAAATTATAGCAATCAAATATATAATTATAAACCTCACAGCATACAACAGGAAAATACAGCTAGATTCACTACTGCATTGCATGTACTCCCAAAAGCATAAAAACAATTCATTAATTTATCAAATCTTTGTTCTCTCCCAGGAAGCATGGTTACCAGCACATGGGCCAAAAATAAAAAATGTGATATCATAATGCAAATGCTGCAGCTTGCAGAATTGCATCAAACTTTAAGTACCGTATGTAATGATGGGATTTTTGTTTTTGCAAATGCACTTGTCAGAGAAACTTCCTGGAGGAGATAGCTGGGTTTTTTTAGGATGATGATGATGATGATGATGATGATTAGTCTGTTGCAGCTGTAATATTTAGGCAAATATTTCTGATTTATCCTTTGAAAGCCTTGAAAGGTTAAATACCTATGGAGATTGTTGTCCCAAAGGTGTTTTTTCAACAGGCAACTGGGCTTTCTGGTTTTTATTTGAAGAAGTTTCGCATCTCATCCAAGAAGATTCATCAAAGCTGAAGAATGGATGAGAAGCAAAACATCTTCAAAGAAAAACAAGAAAGTCCAGTTGCCTCTTGAAAAAGCACCTTTGGGACCTTGAAAGGTTAAGCAATGCTTTTAAAAAATTATATTGCATGTGGTACCTCTTCAGCTGCTTCTTCGTAAGTAGAGAATGCCGTGTGTCCTTCTTGCCACAGGAATTCACGAGTACGCAAAAGTGGTTGTGGATGCTTGAACTCCCAGCGCTTCAAGCAATTGAATAAAAATAAAAACAAGTCTTTGTTCAAATCATAATCTTCATCAATAGATTCACTTTTAAAGACACCTTTTAGGCATGACTCAGAACTATTGTCTCTGATGATAAGTTACGATTTAAGAAATTTAGGGATCTAAAGTTTCACTCACATACTGTGAAAAAACCTATTTAAAAGAGAATGATCTGTATCACTGGAACAATATATTACATTCATTTATCATTACTTTCAGCCATGTATTGGTTCCCTCCTGTCAGACTAATAGGCTATACAAATAGTCCTCAATTTACAACGATTCATTTAGTGACCGTTCAACTCAAAGTTTAGTAACTCAATACAACAGCACTGAGAAGTGACTTATGACTATTTTTCACATTTATGACCATCATTAAAAAAGGACAGCAAAGAATGTTCTTTCTGCGCCAACTCAGTAAGCTCAAACTGCCCAAGGAGCTGCTGATTCAGTTCTTCAGAGGAATTATTGAGTCTGTCATTTGCACCTCTATAACTGTCTGGTTCGGTTCTGCAACTCAACAAGAAAAACACAGACTTCAGAGGATAATTAGAACTGCAGAAAAAATAATTGCTACCAACCTGCCTTCCATTGAGGACCTGTATACTGCACGAATCAAGAAGAGGGCTGTGAAAATATTTACAGACTCCTCGCATCCTGGACATAAACTGTTTCAACTCCTACCCTCAAAACGATGCTATAGAAATATATATATATATTTCTTCTTTACGCATGCGCGGGAATGGCGGCGTCCTAGCAGTCATGCAGGCGGTGGGGCGGCGTTTTTCCCCGGCCGCGATGCCTGGATGCGGTTTTTGAGCCAACTGTGCTCACCGCTTTGCAGAACATCTCCCCGGCAGCCGAAGGAGATCTTTTAGGGTCGTTCTAGACCCTCGGCTGCCGGGAACGAGGCTGGTGATATGGGCGAGCGGTGTCGAGCGGCGGACGGCTGCCGGCGGCCATTTTGGTGGGCGTGCAGTGCAGCGCCCGCTGGAAAGGCCCGCTGGAAAGGCCGGTTTGCATTTTTGCGGCCCGGCGGCCCCTCAGGACATTGGCGGCCACCCAGGACATTGACGGGCGACGTTTTCGAGCAGTGGACGGCTGCCAGCGGTCATTTTGGTGGGCGCTGAGTGCGGCGCCCGCTGGAAAGACCGGATTGCGTTTTTTGCGGCCCGGCGGCCTGGTAGCCGCTTAGGACATGGGCGGCAGCTCCGGACACAGGCGGGCGACGCTGGCCAGCGACAGTTATCGCATAGCGGCATTGACATCAGCCACTTAGATACCCCTGGCGGCACTGATACCATCGGCGGCAATTGGCAGATGGTGGATGGCACCGGCCATTTTGGAGGGGCGCAGAGCGGCGCTCGTTAAAAATGGACGGATTGGATCGTGGTTTACTGCGGCCGGCCGCACTTGTCATCAGCGGCTGGAAGTTTGCCGCTCTGTCTTCTAGCGGCACTGTTCAGCGGTATGGTCACCTACGTCTCCTTCCATCTGTCGGCGGTTATGGCCGCATTTGTCATCAGTAGCTGGTGGCTAGACTATCTCCCATATCTGTACCAGCGGTACTGATACTAGCGGTGTTGGACACGGATAGCTCATGCAGGTGGAATTTTTGACTTCTAGCTGACTTTTATGTATACCATCATTTAACATCTGCGGCTGAAACTTTTTTTTCCTGCTTCCAATATTTATGGCATCAATTTTGGACAGCCCGGACCGGATCATGGGCGACATCGGTGGACAAAAACTTTTGCTGCACCCATTAGGGGCGGCATTAAATGGCAGAATCCATCAGCCGAATTCCATCTTGACTATTGCCCCCACCGGCCTATGGCCTTGGTACTGCGAATGTCCTGACTTGTCCGTAGGCCGCGATACCATCAAACGGCTAGGGAATCACCTTTTCCCACTGTTATTTATTTATTTTCTTGCATGAAATATTCGTCGGCTGACCTTCTCCGACTGCGAGGTTCCCCCGCCTCGCAGGAATGGCCCTCTGTGTTATCGAGGGCCTGCCTTAACGAGGGGTCTTGGGACCCGGAGAGGTGGCATGCGAGGAAGAAGAATCTTTGGGGTTTTGTAGATAGGTTTTTTAATAAGGGTTTTTTAAAGGGGGGGAGGGAAGCGACGGGTGGGGGGGGAAACCCGTCGGGGAGGGTAAGTCCAGTCCCGGGAGTTGTCCATGGCGTTTTATCCGGTCCGAAGGAGGGGAGTGAGGGATTCGTTCCAGGCGTAGATGTTGGTTCCATCTGTACGATAAGTGGGAGGGGCAGATATGGCGGAAGAAAGGGACCGTATCACTTTTCGGGAGCACGGACTCGCTGTTTAAAAGCGATAACGTGCTCCGGTCCCTCAGTTCTTACCCGTTCCCCGGAAGGTCAGGATCCTCAGGGCCCGGGCCTGCGGCTGATGTTGTGCAATGCCCGGTCCGTGGTTAACAAGGCCCCCCTGATTTGTGATCATATTCGGGGGGAGTCCGCGGACTTCATGGGCATTACGGAGACCTGGTTGGGCGCAGAAGGGGGTGTGCCCCTGGTTGAACTGTGCCCACCAGGTTTCCGAGCATTCCATCAGCCGAGGGCCCAGGGTAGGGGTGGCGGGGTGGCGGTTGTGATGAGAGAGAGTCTTGAGCCGAGAGAGTCCACTGTGCCTCAGATAGCCGGTTGTGAATCCTTCTTGTGAAGTGGGGCCATAAGAATCAGATGGGTCTGTTGATCGCACCTGGCTCCTTGCTACGTGACTACAGCCCATTGAGATCCCCAGACTTTTGGTCATGGGGACTTCAATCTGCCATCGGCCGGCTTGTCATCGACGGTGGTTCAGGAGTTCCAGGCTTCCATGACGGCCTTGGACCTGATCCAAGGGGGGTCCACACTGGACTTGATTTATATCTGTAATAAAAATTTTTTTTAATATATTGATTTTATAAGCACCAAGAAGAGCAAGTAGCAAATTATAGCAATCAAATATATAATTATAAACCTCACAGCATACAACAGGAAAATACAGCTAGATTCACTACTGCATTGCATGTACTCCCAAAAGCATAAAAACAATTCATTAATTTATCAAATCTTTGTTCTCTCCCAGGAAGCATGGTTACCAGCACATGGGCCAAAAATAAAAAATGTGATATCATAATGCAAATGCTGCAGCTTGCAGAATTGCATCAAACTTTAAGTACCGTATGTAATGATGGCATTTTTGTGAACTGTGCTGTTTTTGCAAATGCACTTGTCAGAGAAACTTCCTGGAGGAGATAGCTGGGTTTTTTTAGGATGATGATGATGATGATGATGATGATGATTAGTCTGTTGCAGCTGTAATATTTAGGCAAATATTTCTGATTTATCCTTTGAAAGCCTTGAAAGGTTAAATACCTATGGAGATTGTTGTAGCAGCCAGGTGTGCAGGCAACTGGCTTTTTTATTTGAAGAAGTTTCGCATCTCATCCAAGAAGATTCATCAAAGCTGAAGAATGGATGAGAAGCAAAACATCTTCAAAGAAAAACAAGAAAGTCCAGTTGCCTCTTGAAAAAGCACCTTTGGGACCTTGAAAGGTTAAGCAATGCTTTTAAAAAATTATATTGCATGTGGTACCTCTTCAGCTGCTTCTTCGTAAGTAGAGAATGCCGTGTGTCCTTCTTGCCACAGGAATTCACGAGTACGCAAAAGTGGTTGTGGATGCTTGAACTCCCAGCGCTTCAAGCAATTGAATAAAAATAAAAACAAGTCTTTGTTCAAATCATAATCTTCATCAATAGATTCACTTTTAAAGACACCTTTTAGGCATGACTCAGAACTATTGTCTCTGATGATAAGTTATGATTTAAGAAATTTAGGGATCTAAAGTTTCACTCACATACTGTGAAAAAACCTATTTAAAAGGGAATGATCTGTATCACTGGAACAATATATTACATTCATTTATCATTACTTTCAGCCATGTATTGGTTCCCTCCTGTCAGACTAATAGGCTATACAAATAGTCCTCAATTTACAACGATTCATTTAGTGACCGTTCAACTCAAAGTTTAGAAACTCAATACAACAGCACTGAGAAGTGACTTATGACTATTTTTCACATTTATGACCATCATTAAAAAAGGACAGCAAAGAATGTTCTTTCTGCGCCAACTCAGTAAGCTCAAACTGCCCAAGGAGCTGCTGATTCAGTTCTACAGAGGAATTATTGAGTCTGTCATTTGCACCTCTATAACTGTCTGGTTCGGTTCTGCAACTCAACAAGAAAAACACAGACTTCAGAGGATAATTAGAACTGCAGAAAAAATAATTGCTACCAACCTGCCTTCCATTGAGGACCTGTATACTGCACGAATCAAGAAGAGGGCCGTGAAAATATTTACAGACTCCTCGCATCCTGGACATAAACTGTTTCAACTCCTACCCTCAAAACGATGCTATAGAAATATATATATATATTTCTTCTTTACGCATGCGCGGGAATGGCGGCGTCCTAGCAGTCATGCAGGCGGTGGGGCGGCGTTTTTTCCCGGCCGCGATGCCTGGATGCGGTTTTTGAGCCATCTGTGCTCACCGCTTTGCAGAACATCTCCCCGGCAGCCGAAGGAGATCTTTTAGGGTCGTTCTAGACCCTCGGCTGCCGGGAACGAGGCTGGTGATATGGGCGAGCGGTGTCGAGCGGCGGACGGCTGCCGGCGGCCATTTTGGTGGGCGTGGAGTGCGGCGCCCGCTGGAAAGGCCCGCTGGAAAGGCCGGTTTCCATTTTTGCGGCCCAGCGGCCTGGCAGCCGCTCAGGACATTGGCGGCCACCCAGGACATTGGCGGGCGACGTTTTCGAGCGGTGGACGGCTGCCAGCGGTCATTTTGGTGGGCGCTGAGTGCGGCGCCCGCTGGAAAGACCGGATTGCGTTTTTTGCGGCCCGGCGGCCTGGTAGCCGCTTAGGACATGGGCGGCAGCTCCGGACACAGGCGGGCGACGCTGGCCAGCGACGGTTATTGCATAGCGGCATTGACATCAGCCGCTTAGATACCCCTGGCGGCACTGATACCATCGGCGGCAATTGGCAGATGGTGGATGGCACCGGCCATTTTGGAGGGGCGCGGAGCGGCGCTCGTTAAAAATGGACGGATTGGATCGTGGTTTACTGCGGCCGGCCGCACTTGTCATCAGCGGCTGGAAGTTTGCCGCTCTGTCTTCTAGCGGCACTGTTCAACGGTATGGTCACCTACGTCTCCTTCCATCTGTCGGCGGTTATGGCCGCATTTGTCATCAGTAGCTGGTGGCTAGACTATCTCCCATATCTGTACCAGCGGTACTGATACTAGCGGTGTTGGACACGGATAGCTCATGCAGGTGGAATTTTTGACTTTTAGCTGACTTTTATGTATACCATCATTTAACATCTGCGGCTGAAACTTTTTTTCCTGCTTCCAATATTTATGGCATCAATTTTGGACGGCCCGGACCGGATCATGGGCGACATCGGTGGGCAAAAATTTTTGCTGCACCCATTAGGGGCGGCATTAAATGGCAGAATCCATCAGCCGAATTCCATCTTGACTATTGCCCCCACCGGCCTATGGCCTTGGTACTGCGAATGTCCTGACTTGTCCGTAGGCCGCGATACCATCAAACGGCTAGGGAATCACCTTTTCCCACTGTTATTTATTTATTTTCTTGCATGAAATATTCGTCGGCTGACCTTCTCCGACTGCGAGGTTCCCCCGCCTCGCAGGAATGGCCCTCTGTGTTATCGAGGGCCTGCCTTAACGAGGGGTCTTGGGACCCGGAGAGGTGGCATGCGAGGAAGAAGAATCTTTGGGGTTTTGTAGATAGGTTTTTTAATAAGGGTTTTTTAAAGGGGGGGAGGGAAGCGACGGGGGGGGAACCCGTCGGGGAGGGTAAGTCCAGTCCCGGGAGTTGTCCATGGCGTTTTATCCGGTCCGAAGGAGGGAGGACATTGGCGGCCACCCAGGACATTGGCGGCCACCCAGGACATTGGCGGCCACCCAGGACATTGGCGGCCACCCAGGACATTGGCGGCCACCCAGGACATTGGCGGCCACCCAGGACATTGGCGGCCACCCAGGACATTGGCGGCCACCCAGGACATTGGCGGCCACCCAGGACATTGGCGGCCACCCAGGACATTGGCGGCCACCCAGGACATTGGCGGCCACCCAGGACATTGGCGGCCACCCAGGACATTGGCGGCCACCCAGGACATTGGCGGCCACCCAGGACATTGGCGGCCACCCAGGACATTGGCGGCCACCCAGGACATTGGCGGCCACCCAGGACATTGGCGGCCACCCAGGACATTGGCGGCCACCCAGGACATTGGCGGCCACCCAGGACATTGGCGGCCACCCAGGACATTGGCGGCCACCCAGGACATTGGCGGCCACCCAGGACATTGGCGGCCACCCAGGACATTGGCGGCCACCCAGGACATTGGCGGCCACCCAGGACATTGGCGGCCACCCAGGACATTGGCGGCCACCCAGGACATTGGCGGCCACCCAGGACATTGGCGGCCACCCAGGACATTGGCGGCCACCCAGGACATTGGCGGCCACCCAGGACATTGGCGGCCACCCAGGACATTGGCGGCCACCCAGGACATTGGCGGCCACCCAGGACATTGGCGGCCACCCAGGACATTGGCGGCCACCCAGGACATTGGCGGCCACCCAGGACATTGGCGGCCACCCAGGACATTGGCGGCCACCCAGGACATTGGCGGCCACCCAGGACATTGGCGGCCACCCAGGACATTGGCGGCCACCCAGGACATTGGCGGCCACCCAGGACATTGGCGGCCACCCAGGACATTGGCGGCCACCCAGGACATTGGCGGCCACCCAGGACATTGGCGGCCACCCAGGACATTGGCGGCCACCCAGGACATTGGCGGCCACCCAGGACATTGGCGGCCACCCAGGACATTGGCGGCCACCCAGGACATTGGCGGCCACCCAGGACATTGGCGGCCACCCAGGACATTGGCGGCCACCCAGGACATTGGCGGCCACCCAGGACATTGGCGGCCACCCAGGACATTGGCGGCCACCCAGGACATTGGCGGCCACCCAGGACATTGGCGGCCACCCAGGACATTGGCGGCCACCCAGGACATTGGCGGCCACCCAGGACATTGGCGGCCACCCAGGACATTGGCGGCCACCCAGGACATTGGCGGCCACCCAGGACATTGGCGGCCACCCAGGACATTGGCGGCCACCCAGGACATTGGCGGCCACCCAGGACATTGGCGGCCACCCAGGACATTGGCGGCCACCCAGGACATTGGCGGCCACCCAGGACATTGGCGGCCACCCAGGACATTGGCGGCCACCCAGGACATTGGCGGCCACCCAGGACATTGGCGGCCACCCAGGACATTGGCGGCCACCCAGGACATTGGCGGCCACCCAGGACATTGGCGGCCACCCAGGACATTGGCGGCCACCCAGGACATTGGCGGCCACCCAGGACATTGGCGGCCACCCAGGACATTGGCGGCCACCCAGGACATTGGCGGCCACCCAGGACATTGGCGGCCACCCAGGACATTGGCGGCCACCCAGGACATTGGCGGCCACCCAGGACATTGGCGGCCACCCAGGACATTGGCGGCCACCCAGGACATTGGCGGCCACCCAGGACATTGGCGGCCACCCAGGACATTGGCGGCCACCCAGGACATTGGCGGCCACCCAGGACATTGGCGGCCACCCAGGACATTGGCGGCCACCCAGGACATTGGCGGCCACCCAGGACATTGGCGGCCACCCAGGACATTGGCGGCCACCCAGGACATTGGCGGCCACCCAGGACATTGGCGGCCACCCAGGACATTGGCGGCCACCCAGGACATTGGCGGCCACCCAGGACATTGGCGGCCACCCAGGACATTGGCGGCCACCCAGGACATTGGCGGCCACCCAGGACATTGGCGGCCACCCAGGACATTGGCGGCCACCCAGGACATTGGCGGCCACCCAGGACATTGGCGGCCACCCAGGACATTGGCGGCCACCCAGGACATTGGCGGCCACCCAGGACATTGGCGGCCACCCAGGACATTGGCGGCCACCCAGGACATTGGCGGCCACCCAGGACATTGGCGGCCACCCAGGACATTGGCGGCCACCCAGGACATTGGCGGCCACCCAGGACATTGGCGGCCACCCAGGACATTGGCGGCCACCCAGGACATTGGCGGCCACCCAGGACATTGGCGGCCACCCAGGACATTGGCGGCCACCCAGGACATTGGCGGCCACCCAGGACATTGGCGGCCACCCAGGACATTGGCGGCCACCCAGGACATTGGCGGCCACCCAGGACATTGGCGGCCACCCAGGACATTGGCGGCCACCCAGGACATTGGCGGCCACCCAGGACATTGGCGGGCCGCGGCTGGGGCTTTGGACCGTGTCGTGCCTTTGCAGCCAGGCGAGATGTTGGTTCCATCTGTACGATAAGTGGGAGGCAGATATGGCGGAAGCAAGGGACCGTATCACTTTTCGGGAGCACGGACTCGCTGTTTAAAAGCGAAAACATGCTCCGGTCCCTCAGTTCTTACCCGTTCCCCGGAAGGTCAGGATCCTCAGGGCCCGGGCCTGCGGCTGATGTTGTGCAATGCCCGGTCCGTGGTTAACAAGGCCCCCCTGATTTGTGATCATATTCGGGGGGAGTCCGCGGACCTCATGGGCATTACGGAGACCTGGCTGGGCGCAGAAGGGGGTGTGCCCCTGGTTGAACTGTGCCCACCAGGTTTCCGAGCATTCCATCAGCCGAGGGCCCAGGGTAGGGGTGGCGGGGTGGCGGTTGTGATGAGAGAGAGTCTTGAGCCGAGAGAGTCCACTGTGCCTCAGATAGCCGGTTGTGAATCCCTTCTTGTGAAGTGGGGCCATAAGAATCAGATGGGTCTGTTGATCGTGTACCTGGCTCCTTGCTACGTGACTACAGCCCTGCCTGAGCTGCTTGAGGTGCTTGCCGGGGTGGCGATTGAGATCCCCAGACTTTTGGTCATGGGGGACTTCAATCTGCCATCGGCCGGCTTGTCATCGACGGTGGTTCAGGAGTTCCAGGCTTCCATGACGGCCTTGGACCTGATCCAAGTAACTGATGGACCTACACACACGGGGGGGTCCACACTGGACTTGATTTATATCTCTGGACAGTGGTTTAATGATCTGGTATTAGGGGATTTAGTGACGACACCGGTGTCATGGACAGATCATTTTTCGGGAGCACGGACTCGCTGTTTAAAAGCGATAACGTGCTCCGTCCTCAGTTCTTACCTTCCCGGAAGGTCAGGATCCTCAGGGCCCGGGCCTGCGGCTGATGTTGTCCAATGCCCGGTCCGTGGTTAACAAGGCCCCCCTGATTTGTGATCATATTCGGGGGGAGTCCGCGGACTTCATGGGCATTACAGAGACCTGGTTGGGCGCAGAAGGGGGTGTGCCCCTGGTTGAACTGTGCCCGCCAGGTTTCCGAGCATTCCATCAGCCGAGGGCCCAGGGTAGGGGTGGCGGGGTGGCGGTTGTGATGAGAGAGAGTCTTGAGCCGAGAGAGTCCACTGTGCCTCAGATAGCCGGTTGTGAATCCCTTCTTGTGAAGTGGGGCCATAAGAATCAGATGGGTCTGTTGATCGCGTACCTGGCTCCTTGCTACGTGACTACAGCCCTGCCTGAGCTTCTTGAGGTGCTTGCCGGGGTGGCGATTGAGATCCCCAGACTTTTGGTTATGGGGGACTTCAATCTGCCATCGGCCGGCTTGTCATCGACGGTGGTTCAGGAGTTCCAGGCTTCCATGACGGCCTTGGACCTGATCCAAGTAACTGATGGGCCTACACACACGGGGGGGTCCACACTGGACTTGATTTATATCTCTGGACAGTGGTTTAATGATCTGGTATTAGGGGATTTAGTGACGACACCGGTGTCATGGACAGATCATTTTATTTTATTTTATTTTATTTATTATTTAAACTTATATACCGCCCTATCTCCCAAAGGACTCAGGGCGGTTTACAGGCATATAAAAAACATCAATATACAAATTAAAATAATCATTAAAAGACTTATTCTAATGCCAATAATTAATAATACCAATTGTTAAAAATAGAAATATAAATATTAAAATCAATTTAAAACCCCTCTAAATTTAAAAATCTAAGCCAGTCCTGCACAGATGAATAAATGAGTCTTGAGCTCGCGACGGAAGGTTCGAAGATCTGGAAGTTGACGGAGTCCTGGGGGGAGTTCGTTCCAGAGGGTGGGAGCCCCCACAGAGAAGGCCCTTCCCCTGGGCGCCGCCAGACGACACTGCCTAGCTGACGGCACCCTGAGGAGTCCCTCCCTGTGAGAGCGCACGGGTCGGTGAGAGGTATCTGGTCGCAGTAGGCGGTCCCGTAGATAACCCGGCCCTATGCCATGGAGCGCTTTAAAGGTGGTCACCAAAACCTTGAAGCGCACCCGGAAGGCCACAGGTAGCCAGTGCAGCCTGCGCAGGATGGTGTTATGCGGGAGCCACGAGGGCTCCATCTATCACCCGCAGCCGCATTCTGACTAACTGTAGCCTCCGGATGCCCTTCAAGGAAGCCCCATGTAGAGAGCGCAGTAATCCAGGCGAGACGTCACGAGAGCGTGAGTGACCGTGCATAGGGCCTCCCGTCCAGAAAGGCGCAACTGGCGCACCAGGCGAACCTGGTAGAACGCCTCCTGGAGACGGCCGTCAAATGATCTTCTAGAGACAGCCGCTCATCCAGGAGGACGCCTAAGTTGCGCACCCTCCATCGGGGCCAATGACTCGCCACCGATGGTCAGCCGGATTTAGCTGACTGTACCGGGATGCCGCATCCACAGCCACTCTGTCTTGGAGGGATTGAGCTTGAGCCTGTTTCTCCCCATCCAGACCAGACGGCCTCCAGACACCGGGACAGCACTGATAGCCGTTGGGGTGGTCCGTGTGAAAAGTACAGCTGGGTGTCATCCGCATACAGCTGGTACCTCACACCGAACCCACTGATGATCTCACCCAGCGGCTTCATGTAGATGTTGAACAGAAGGCGAGAGATCGATCCCCGCGGCACCCCACAAGTGAGGCGCCCGGGCCGACCTCTGCCCCTGTCAACACCGACTGCGACGGTCGGAGAGATAGGAGGAGAACCACCGTAAACGGTGCCTCCCACTCCCAACCCCCCCACCCGGCGCAGCAGGATACCATGGTCGCTGGTATCGAAAGCCGCTGCGAGGCCTAATAGGACCAGGGCAGAGGAACAACCCCTATCCCTGGCCCTCCACAGATCATCCACCACCGCCACCAACGCCGTCTCCGTGCTGTAACCGGCCCGGAAACCGGACTGGAACGGGTCTAGATAGACAGTTTCATCCAGGTGCAAGGGAAACTGATATGCCACCATACTCTCTACAACCTTCGCCGCGAAGCGAAGGTTGGAGACCGGACGATAATTACCTAAAACAGCCGGGTCCAGGGAAGGCTTCTTGAGGAGGGGCCTCACCACCGCCTCTTTCAAGGCGGCGGGAAAGACACCTCCACCAAGGAAGCGCCAGAACGCCTGAGCCAGCCTCGTGTCACCTCCTGCGTGGCCAGCACCAACCAGGAGGGGCACGGGTCCAGTAAACACGTGGTGGCATTCAGCCTCCCTAACAACCTGTCCATGTCCTCGGGAGCGACAGGGTCAAACTCATCCCATAAAATGTCACCAAGACCACCCTCAGCCGTCTCACCAGATCACCGCAATCTTGGTCCAAACCATCCCGGTTGAACGATTTTATCGTATAGATAACCGTTAAACTCCTCAGCACGCCCCTGCATCGGGTCATCCCGCCCCCTGGTGTAGGAGGGAGCGGGTCACCCAAACAGGGCGGCTGGGCGGTTATCTGCCGATGCAATGAGGGAGGAGGCGAGCTACGCCGCTTCCTCAATGCCACTAGGTAAGCCCTAGTATAGGACTTCACTAGTGTCCGATCAGCTTCTGAACGGCTGGACCTCCAGGAACTCTCTAGGCGCCTTCTCCGGCGCTCATCCTCTCAGCTCCTCGGAGAACCAAGGAGCCGGTTGGGACCTGCGCCGGGTCAGAGGTCGCAAAGGCACGACACGGTCTAAGGCCCCGCCGCCCGCTCCCAGGCCGCAACAAGTTCCTCAGCCGAGCCGTGAGCCAGACCTCAGGAAATGGCCCAAGCTCCGTCCGGAACCCCTCCGGGTCCATCAGGCGCCTGGGACGGAACCAACGATCGGCTCCGTCTCCCCGCGGTGGTGAATGGCGGTCAGAAAGTCCAGACGAAGGAGAGAGTGATCTGACCATGACAAAGGTTCAGTGACTATTTCCTTTAAGTCCAGATCTCGACCACTGACCAGAGACAAAAATCAGGTCCAGAGTGCCACCCCCAATGTGAGTAGGGCCATCAACTACTTGGGTCAGGTCCAAGGCCGTCATGGAAGCCATGAACTCCCGAGCTGCCGTCGATGACGAGCCGGACGATGGCAAGTTAAAGTCCCCCATGACTAAAAGTCTGGGGGTCTCAACTGCCACCCCGGCCAGCACCTCCAGGAGCTCGGGCAGGGCAGCTGTCACGCAGCAAGGAGCCAGGTACGTGATCAGCAAACCCATCTGGCACCTATGACCCCATCTCACAAAGAGGGATTCGCACCCGCAATCTGAGGTACAGTGGCCTCCTCGGCTCTAGACTCTCTCTAATCACAACCGCCACCCCGCCACCCCTACCCTGAGCCCTCGGCTGATGGAATGCACGGAAACCCGGCGGGCACATCTCCACAAGGGGCACACCCCCTTCCGTGCCCAGCCAGGTTTCCGTAACGCCTATAAGGTCCGCAGCGCCCCCCTGGATAAAGTCATATATTAGGGGCCTTATTAACCACGGACCGTGCGTTGCATAACATCAGCCGCAGGCCCAGGCTCTGGGGTCTTGACCATCCGGGAACGGGAAAAGGAGGATCGGGCGCGATCACAGTAAACATCGGGCGCGCCCCCAGAACGATATGATCCCCTTCCGCCATATCTGCCCCTCCCACTTACCGTGAAAATCGGGCCACCCTCACCAACAGGAACGCAATCTCCCCCCCTAACCTCCGAACCTATTAAAGAACCGTCACGAGCACGCGCAAGGACTGGCTCCCCTCCCGACGGGCTACCCCCAACGCCCGCCCTAACCCTCCCACCCCTTAAAAAAGCCCTATCTAAAAACCCCCAAAGGCTCTTTTTTTTCGCATGCCACCTCTGTGGGTCCCAGGACCCGTCATTGAGGCCGGCCCTTGATAATGCGGCGGGCCATTCCTGCGAGGCGGGGGCACCTCGCAGGCGCAAGAGTTCTAAGGCAGAATATCGCATAAATAGGTTAAAAGCATAAACAGGAGAGAGAAGACGACGTGAGGTAGCAAGGTAAAGTCTGGGGTGGCAGGATGTAATGCCAAGTCCAAGTGGATACCCATCTTCCAAAATGTCTTCAGATGGTGGCTGGCTTAAAGCTGGTACAAGCTGGTATAAGTCGCAGATGCAATCTGATAGTAAAAAGTTATTGTGACTCTGCGGAAAGCTCAGTCCTAAAATCCATCCTAATAGAGGTGGTATTCATCTCCCCCGTTCGTGGCGTCACCGAGATTTCAAAGTAGATGTTTCCTCAAAAGATGTTGCAGAGTAGGGCCCCAATACACCATTCGGTCTCCAGTCACCTTCCCGGACAGTCCCAAAAATGGCCATAACCCCTAACTCCAGCCGGCCATATAAAGTGCAAGATGACAAATGCAGCTGACCCATGTTGCAGATGGTAATGCAACTCCTAGTCCGAGAAGAGGCAGGCCCCGCTAGGCCTGACCAGGCCAAGCTAGGCCAGGACACCTCCGGTGGGGGCCACAAGAGGGATCTTTCACAGCCCTTCACCCTAGGCCCCTCCACCAAGTCCAGAGGGGGTCAGGGGAAGTCAAGAAGAGCTGGAGAGCCCAGAAACCATCCGAAGACGCCAGATGCCAAGAAAGCAACGAAACGGGGGGAAAAACCCAGCTGCGGCTTCCAACAGCCAAATCCAAGCCGCAGCCTCGTCCGTAGCCCAGTGGCTGCCATCCGCAGCCCGCCCATCCCTCGGCCTCGTTCCCGGCAGTCGGGGGTCCAGAGAGGCTCCCAGACCTCTCCCCCGGCTGCCCGAAAGATGACATACCGGATTGGGGCGAACCGCCGCAGGCCACCTAGGTACCGGCGTCCTTCCTCCATGCCCAGCTGTTTCCTTCTTCGGCTCCCGCCCGGCCGAGTAGTAAAATGGCCGCCGTTCGCAGCTCGCTCTTCCCCGGCTTCGGTCTCGGCAGCCGGGGGTCCCAGGGGGGCCCAAGACCCCCCTCCCGGCTGCTCAGATGATAAAAGACCCAGCCGGGGCGTCAGGCCGCCTGAGCGTCGCCATCCCCCACTTCACCGGATCGTCGTCCTCCCGATCTCCCGGTTAGGCAGCCATCTTGCGCATGCGCAGAGCCTACGATTTTCTCCTCCGCCTAGACTTTCAGACCGCCGCTCACCACCGCAGGGAGATGGAACCAATGCGTTGGTTCCGTCCCAGGCGCCTGATGGACCCCGAGAGGTTCCTGACGGAGCTTGGGCCGTTTCCTGATGATCTTGCCCACGGCACGACTGAAGAACTAGTTGCGGCCTGGGAACGGGCCGCGGCTGGGGCTTTGGACCGTGTCGTGCCTTTGCGGCCTCTGACCCGGCATAGATCTCAATTGGCTCCTTGGTTCTCTGAGGAGCTGAGAGAGATGAAACGCCGGAGAAGACGCCTAGAGAGTACCTGGAGGTCCAGCCGTTCCGAGGCTGATCGGACACTAGTTAGGTCTTTTCAAGGCCTACCTAGTGGCAATGAGGGGCGGCGTTCCTGTTTCCACCCTCATTGCGCCGGCAGATAACCGCCCGGCTGCCCTGTTTCGGGTGACCCGTTCCCTTTTACACCAGGGGGGACGGGATGACCCCTTGCAGGACGTGCTGAGGAGTTTAGTGGTTATCTATACGATAAAATCGCTCAGCTTCGGGATAGTTTGGACCAAGATTGTGATGATCCGGATGGGATGACTGAGACACGTCTTGTTGATGTTGTTTGGGATGAGTTTGATTCTGTGGCTCCCGAGGACGTGGACAGGCTGCTGGGGAGGTTACATGCCACTACATGTTTACTGGACCCGTGTCCCTCCTGGCTGGTGCTGGCCACTCAGGAGGTGACACGAGGCTGGCTCCGGGGAATTATAAATGCTTCTTTGTTGGAAGGGGTTTTCCCCGCTGCCTTGAAAGAGGCGGTGGTGAGACCCCTCCTCAAGAAGCCTTCCCTGGACCCAGCTATTTTGGGTAACTATCGTCAGTCTCCAACCTTCGCTTTGTGGCGAAGGTTGTAGAGAGTGTGGTGGCATGGCAGCTTCCCAGTACCTGGATGAAGCCGTCTATCTGGACCTGCTCCAGTCCGCTTCCGGTCCGGTACAGCACGGAGACAGCTTTGGTCGCTGGTGGATGACCTCTGGAGGGCCAGGGATAGGGGTTGTTCCTCTGCCCTGGTCCTGTTGGATCTTTCATCGGCTTTTGATACCATCGACCATGGTATCCTGCTGCGCCGGCTGGAGATTGGGAGTGGGAGGCACCGCTTATCGGTGGTTCTCCTCCTATCTCTCTGACCGACGCAGACGGTGTTGACAGGGGGCAGAGATCGACCGCGGCGCCTACTTGTGGGTGCCTCAGGGTCGATTCTCTCGCCTCCTGTTCAACATCTACATGAAGCCAGCGAGGTCATCAGTGGCTTCGGGTGAGTTATCAGCTGTACGCTGATGACACTCAGCTGTACTTTTCCACCCCGGCCACCCCAACGAAGCTGTTGAACTGCTGTCTCGTTGCCTGGAGGCCGACGGGTCTGGATGGGGAGAAACAGACTCAGACTCAATCCATCCAAGACGGAGTGGCTGTGGATGCCGGCACCCGGTACAGTCAGCTGCAACCGCAGCTGTCTGTTGGGGCGAGTCACTGGCCCCAACAGAGAGGGTACGCAACTTGGGTGTTCTCCTGGATGGACGGCTGTCATTTGAAGATCATTTGGCGGCCGCTCCAGGAGAGCTTTTACCAGGTTCGCCTGGTCCGCCAGTTGCGCCTTTCTGGACCGGGATGCCTTATGCACGGTCACTCATGCTCGCCACTTCCGCCTGGATTATTGCAATGCTCTCTACATGGGGCTACCCCTGAAGTGCACTCGGAGACTCCAGTTAGTCCAAATGCAGCTGCGCTGGTGATCGAGGAGCTCTCGTTGCTCCCGGTAACACCGCCTCCTGCGCAGTTTGCACTGGCTACCTGTGGTCTTTCGGTGCGCTTCAAGGTTTTGGTTACCACTTTAAAGCGCCCATGGCTTAGGGCCCGGTACTTACGGGACCGCCTGCTGTTACCTTATGCCTCCCATCGACCCGCACGCCTCACAGAGAGGTCTCCTCAGGTGCCGTCCGCCAAGCAATGCCGGCTGGCGGCCCCAGGGGAGGGCCTTCTGTTGGAGCACCTACGCTCTGGAACGACCTTCCCCCCAGTTTGGGCCAAATATCTGACCTTCGGGCCTTTCGCCGGGAATTAAAAACTCATTTATTTATTCAAGCGGGATTGGACTGATTTCTTAAATTCTAAATTTTAAAGTTTTAATTCTTTGTAATTTTATATGGGGTATTTTAGGTTAGGTCAATTTGACGGTTTTAATTCGGCCATTGTGGAATAGGTATTTTAAATTGATATTTTAACTTTGTATACTTGCTGTTTTTATCTTTGGCTGTACACCGCCCTGAGTCCTTCGGGAGAAGGGCGGTATAAAAATTTAAATAAAATAAATAAATAGAGCACTGCACACCAGAACAACTAGACACAAGAACAGTTTTTTCCCGAAGGCCATCACTCTGCTAAACAAATAATTCCATCAACACTGTCAAACTATTTACTGAATCTGCACTACTATTAATCTTCTCAGAGTTCCCATCACCAATCTCTTTCCATTTATGACTGTATGACTATAACTTGTTGCTGGCAATCCTTATGATTTATATTGATATATTGACCATCAATTGTGTTATAAATGTTGTACCTTGATGAACGTATCTTTTCTTTTATATACACTGAGAGCATATGCACCAAGACAAATTCCTTGTGTGTCCAATCACACTTGGCCAATAAAAAAAAAAAAAAAATTCTATTACAGCATCCCTGTGGACATGTGATCAAAATCTGTGTGCTTTGTAACTGGCATGTATTGATGACAGATGTCCCGGGCTCATGTGATCACCATTTGCAATTTTCCCAGCCAGCTTCTGACATGAAAAGTCAATGGGGGAAGCCCAATTTGTTTAATGACTGCATGATTTACTTAACAATTGAAGTGATTTGCTTAACAGCTGGGGCAAAAAAAGATCACAAAAGAGGGCAAAATTAACTTAACAACTGCCTGGCTTAGCAACAGAAAGTTTGGGCTTAACTATGGTCGTAAGTCGATGATGACCTGTATAGGGATGCCTTTCAAGAAAAATTTGAAACTATAGTGCAGGGGTGTCATACTGGCGAGCTGTGGGCTGGATGTGTCCCATGCAGGCCACGCCCACCCCAGTTCCTTGAAGGGAAAAAGCATTGTGATACGTCACATGACAGCAATGTGACGGGGTGAGTTTGACACCCGTGCTATAGTGGATTTGGGGATTCCCACCAGGAATATATGAAGCCTGCCATGGGTTCCTGTAGATGTTTGAGTTAAATCTAAAGGGCTCAAACTGATAGGCAAATTTCTACACTCTTGTTGCCCACTTGAGGAACAGCTCCTGCCCTCTGTTGCAAGACAAAAGCTTTAAGGGTTTAATGTTGGCGTCATGAAGGAGTGCCTGTTTAGAAATTATTGAGATATGAGTCCAGCTTTATGAAACTCTTTTATCCAAGATGTTTCCTCTATGGGTGCTTAAACACTGACTTCTATATTTAAGTTTTTTCTTCATTAAAATTGCATTAACACCAATGGCCAGGTATTTAATGACAGAAGTTACAATTTTTGCAGCTTATGCAGTATATATCTGCTGTTCAACTAGACACAAGAACAGTTTTTTCCCAAATGCCATCACTCTGCTAAACAAATAATTCCCTCAACACTGTCAAACTATTGTCTAAATCTGCACTACTATTAATCTTCTCATCATTCCCATCACCCATCTCCTTCAACTTATGACTGTAACTTTGTTGCTTGTATCCTTATGATTTATACTGATATTGTTTCCTGATTGCTTATTTGTAGCCTATGACTATCATTAAGTGTTGTATCATTAAGTGTTAAATTTATACTCTATGACTATCATTAAGTGTTATAAATGTTGTACCTTGATGAAGGTATCTTTTTCTTTTATGTACACTGAGAGCATATGCACCAAGACAAATTCCTTGTGTGTCCAATCACATTTGGCCAATAAAAAATTCTATTCTATTCTATTCGTGAATAATATAATCCATTATATTTTTGGAACATTATTTCCTCTGCCTCCTATCTTTTCTAATTCTCTTCTCTTATATACCTGCAACTTTCCCCCAGTTAACCATTTCTAAGGGTTTGAGGAACAAGATACTCAATTTGACTGACTATAAACACAGCCATGTCAGCGAAAGGGCCCAGTTATGGCCAAATAAGCTATCTATAGAAGACGCTGTGTCCCTTAAGACAAAAGGGTGTAACCAAACAGACCAGCTTTGGACACATCTGCCATATATAGCTAACATTGGCATATAAGGAGGTAGAATGGGTCTGGATCAATTAGGCCAGTTTTATGCGGGACTGCTCAAGGAAGCCATGTTTACCAGCCTAGATCCAGCAAGGCTAGGCTGGTTGGGTTCCAATAAAGTTCTGGAAGGACTCATTCAGGCTCTTTGGGCTAGGGGTAGATGAGCTGGTAATGGTAGCAAGTGCATGTCTTGGGGAAGGTCAAGCTAGATAGTTTGACTGTACTGCTCCAGTGCAGCTGTAGAAGCAAGATTTTCCCACACCGTAATGAGAGGAGCAACAATTACTGCTTAACTAGCAAATAATAAAACATACTCTGTAAAAATCTCTACTTACTACAACATTGCACCACTGATTAAGCTTGATTGGAAGATCTCTGTGGGACTGAATCCATTTTGCGTATGCAGGATACATTACTGCAAGTCAAAAACATGGAAGATAATATTTTTGAAAGAGTACAAAGTAATATGTTATTTATTTTGAAATTAATTTGATTTTCAAGATATCAGTAACAGACTAAGGCTCTGCTCTCTCAGTGCCTGTCATCGAATAAGATCTAGTAGAGGTGCCCTTCTAAGCATCTGTCGTGTGTCATTCCAAAAAAGGACTTTGCTAATACAACTACCAAAGTTGCAGAATTTCTTTCCTATTTCAAGACAGTTGGAGTTGTAAGGCTTATAAGTTTAGAGGTCAGTTTAACACATCTCTATTTACTCAGGCATTGATTTGATTAAACCGCGGGTGTCAAATTTGCGACATCACGTTGTATCGCGACTTTTTTCCCCTTTGTTAAACCAGGGGTGGGCATGGCCAGTGCGTGACGCATCTGGCCTGTAGGTCATGAATTTGACACCCCTGGGTTAAACTAATGTTGCTGTTTCCCTGATCTGGTTTAGTACTTATGGTTTCAACACCTTTAACACCTTTAACACAATAAGTTGGATATTGTCACCCACTTTGTAGAATTTTTAAAACTTCCTTTAAAAGTAGTAAATGGGCAATGCAATTTTATAATCCCAAAATAATTATATTTCTAATAAATTTATTGATTTAAGTGGATTTTGTCTCAAATTTACCTCAGTTAAAAACCAATCCATATTTTCCATCCCCTCTTTCCTTGAAGTGGTATGCTCCTTAGCAAAACTCTGATAGCTCTTGGTTTGAATCAAAGACAAATCCATTCTTGTTTCAAAATCCACTGTCATTAGCTTGCAGTAGCACCACATTAAGGGAAAATCTAGTGTTTTCTTCTGCATTTTACACCATTCATTGTTACCTGTTTCACTAGTAGGACGTACAGCAATTGGTTCTGCCAGCTCTGTTTTGCCAGACTTGGTAACCCAGGCAACCTAAAAACCACAGAATGTTTTGTTTTTTACAAACCTTTTGTTTATACACACACACACACCAAGTATTTTTAACATTATGGGAAGTACAATTTAATTAATACTGATATAAAAAAAACTACCTTCCTAGACTATTTCTTTTATATTGATTAACTGAGAACTTAAGATATATAAGCATTCAAAGATACACAATTCAATGCCCAGTCCAAGAACCAGCTCCTTTAAATACACATGGCTACTTTTTGCTGGTCACAAAGTTTTATTTGGGGCTAGTCTTTTTAAATCTTTGCAATATTTTCAGAGCAAAGGTGAAATTTACCTCCGGAGCAAAATCTGCAATGTGTGTCTTCTCTTTTTCCAATGCAGCTTGAGAAACAAACATGGGGAAGTAGCAGTTTTCCACTCCAAGTTTCTTTATTTCACTATCAAAAAAGTCCTTGATAGATTCCCATACTGAAAAAGCCCATGGACGGAGGATGTAGCAGCCACTGACGTCATAGTATTCAATCAACTCTGATTTAGTAATTACCTTTATTTAAAATAAATATGCTTTAGACGTGGATAATGTTGCTGAGTACGCAGAAGAATAAACATTCAATAAAACAATGGAATGAAATAAGAAATATTAAAGTGAAAAAAGAAAGAAGTACCCAGAGATAGAGGGGCTTCTTCTAAAACAATTTTAATACAGACTGTAGATGTTTTCTGTAAAATGTCAAGCCACATGGCTTCGTAGTGGAGTATAAATAATGTACATATGGTACATATATTTATTTAGGTTGGGAAGACAACTGAATCAGAATTAGAATTAAATATAGCCCACTGATTTCAAGGAATTTGTGTGTTAGGTTGAAATCACTTTCATCAGAAATGTACTATTTAAATTCCCTATAAAAGTAACTATATTAAAAAAAAAACCCAATCCTATCCCTGGTAACATCAGCTCACCTGATTAGGTGTGGCAGATATGTTGCAAGTACCAGCTACAGATTTTCATTTGGTGGGTCACAGGAGACATGCCTTTTCTGCCATGGAATTCGCCACCACCTTATGGAACATTCTTCTCTCCCAAATTAGAATAGCTCCATCCCTTTTGATATTTCAGAAGTCATTCAGCACCTGATTATGTAATCAGGCCCATAACACCCAGGGAATTAGAGATGTGCTCAGATGGCTCCATTGCTAGGTGGTCATTCTTATCCCCCCCCGCTTTTTTTAGGGTTGGTCTATTTGTTTTTATATGTTCCATTTTAATAGGGATTTTATATTTTTATATTGCCTCTTTTTACATTTATTATTTCATTGTTGTATACATTATTGTATTGTATACATTGTATCATTGTATGGCACACAGGGTCCTCTTTTGTGCAATGAGTAGCTATGAATAAACAACTAAAATAATTTTTCATTCATTTCCATTTCAATACTGTAACCCTTTTCATATTAGGTTTTCTTTCACATTTTTTTTCATTTTGAATAATAATTCACAGAAATTAACCATTTACCAGTACTTCAGTAATGAACTCTGGATCTGACTTTATAGATTTAATCATTAAAAATATATTGAAAAATATATTGAGATTTTGAGTTAACATTGATATTTTAAGAATATAATTTACATAATGCCAATTACTAAGTTGTTACAAGTCATTTTGAGGAAAAATGTGTCCATTTGAGATATACTTGCCTGAGAATACCATTCAGCTAGATTTTCTTCCTTCTTAGCTTCTAGACCCAATCTGTAGCAAAGAGAATAAATTAATACATTTGGTTAATAATTGCTAAATTAATAAAGCAACAGTTTATTTGACTTAGTATTTTATCTCAAAAAATTAAATTGCATATTCAGTACATGAAATTTAATAGAAAATAAATACTTATGCCTGAGCTTCAGTACTAACAGAGGGGATTAAATCATATTACCGTATATACTCGAATATAAGCCGATCCGAGTATAAGCCGAGGTCCCCAATTTTACCCCAAAAACTGGGGTAAACTGGGGACTCGAGTATAAGCCGAGGGTGGGAAATGAGGCACCTACCGGTTGGGGAAACCCTCCCTCCCTCAGCTGAGAAGGCTGGCGGCTCCCCCGCCCCGCCCTCTCACTGCACCGGCAGGGCTTCCCCGCGCCGTCCGGTAAAATGTGAAAAAAAGAAAAAAAAAACAACTCGAGTATAAGCCGTATATACTCGAGTATAAGCCGAGGGGCTTAAAAAAAAAAAAACTCGAGTATAAGCCGTATAGACCCGAGTATAAGCCGAGGGGACGTTTTTCAGCACAAAAAACGTGCTGAAAAACTCGGCTTATACTCGAGTATATACGGTATATGTCCATATTTAGATACAACTGTTTATTTTAAAAAGACAAAATATTTTGATATCTCTGCTTTTGCCAACGTATTTTTCATATACATAGAGATATATAATTTGCTTTCAAAATCTAAATATTCTGAAAATTCTGGATTTGCCATCATAATTTCCAGAAAATGGCTCATTTCTATTGCTACTTTTTCTTTGCCAGCTTCCCATAATTTCCTTAACTGTTCCTTAAAATCTCTTTCAGTTGTAAAGTTCTTTCATGAAGCATTATCACTTCAAGCGTCATAATTATGTCTTTATACCTTTCTCTTCTTTAATGTTTGTTATCAAAGATGAGATTATATTACATTTTACACAGGATCAAGGAAATAGCTGGTACTGAATAAATTTTAAACAGAAACAACAGAGTTAAAATTGTTCAATTACTGTATTTTTTGGACTGTAAGGCGCACCGGAGTATAAAACACACTTTTTTTGGGGAGAAAAATAAGAAAAAAGCTGATTGGGGGTAGATCGGCCTCCTGGAATACCCCCAATCAGCTTTTCCCAGAGGTTAACTTTAGCAACAGGTTCATTGATTGTAAGCTTTGCGCTTTCCTTTTTTTCAGTCTCTGAAACCTCCATTCTATTTATTTATTTATTTAATTTTGTCATAATAATATACACAAGCATCACACAAAAAGATTATATAATATGTAAACATATATATGATGAGAAACAAAGAAGTATAAGCATATATATATATATATATATATATATAGGTCTTTGGTTGTTCGGGTTTTCTCCCGTGTAAAATTGGAAGTGTCTTGGCGACGTTTCGACGAAGTCTCATTCGTCATTTTCAGGCTTCAGCTTCGTGCTTCTGGGAGCAATGTGTGATCGCAGCTGTTTCTTCCTTTTAACTGCTAGTGGGGGTTTGAACTGATTGGGTGGGAGCTTGGCTGTGCTCTGATTGGATGGGGGTTTTTCTGTGCTCTGATTGGCTGGGGGTGTGTCCTGTGTTGGTGGGGGCTTGGTTGTGCTCAGTCTAGTCTGTGCTGCAGGGGGATTTGAGCTGGTGAGCTGCATAGCTGTTGTTTGGCTTTTGCTCCCAGAAGCACGAAGCTGAAGCCTGAAGATGACGAATGAGACTTCGTCGAAACGTCGCCAAGACACTTCCAATTTTACACGGGAGAAAACCCGAACAACCAAAGACCTATATACAAACACCCGTGAAAACCTCAGAAAACATATATATATATATATATATATATATATATATATATATATATATATAGGCACGTTTGTGCTCTTATGCACGCCCCCATTTGAGAGGCTGGGCGGGGGTACATTCGGTGTATAACACGCACCCAAATTTTCACCCTCTTTTGGGGGGGGAAAGGTGTGTCTTATACTCTGAGAAATACAATACAATAGAAGGACAGAAAAAAAGGCCTTGCTATAGTATGTTGCTATGAAAAACACTACTTCATGGATATCATCTCTGTATGCATGATAAAATCTTGATTTTTACAGGCTAACAGAGCTGTTGGAGCAAAATTATATCAAATTCTGTAAGCAATATATATGTATATAAATGACATAAATTGCCTTGACAGCTTTAGAGGCAACATATTAGCAAGAGCAATAGCACTTAGACCAGTGGTAGTCAACCTGGTCCCTACCGGCCACTACTGGGCGCTCCAGCTTTCATGGTGGGCGGTAGGGGTTTTGTCAAATTGTCAAATTAGAAATTTTCTAAAGTAAAGTTACTCCCCTACTTTATAAATCACCATGACTGTGGAACAGGTGGGCGGTCAGAAAATTTTACTACTAACAGAAATACAAAAGTGGGCGGTAAGTATAAAAAGGTTGACTACCCCGACTTAGACTTATATACACTACACAGTGCTTTTACAGCCCTCCCTAAGCGGTTCCCAGAGTCAGCATATTGCCCCCAACAATCTGGGTGCTTATTTTACCAACCTCGGAAGGCAACCTTGTTGTGTCAACCTTGAGCCTGGTGAGATTCAAACTGCCAAATTGCAGGCAGACAGCAGTCAGCAGAAGTAGCCTGCAGTACTGCATTCTAACCACTGCGACTCTTAAGCTTTACAGCTTTATTATTGTTATTATTTGTTGTTGTTATTTATTGGTGAAGCCTGAATTAAAATTGTGTCATTTTATATCTGAAGTCTGCTGAATCAGAAAAAAAAAATCAACTCAACTGAAAAGTTTAAAATTGAAGTCCACAGTACACAGATTAAAATTACAAAATAGCTGTAAAATCAAGCTATTCTATTCAGTATAATTATTTCAAAATTAGCTCTTATCTTTATCACAATGTTTGTATTATATCTTATCTTATATCTGAACACTTTTACCTTGTTTGTTTCTTAGGCCCTTGACCATCCCCTGGTCCATCAGAAGACAGATTGTAATTACTTCCTTGGTCTTTCTGCATTCCTTTCTTCGGTCCCTCATTCTGTTTTTGTTGCTTATTTTGCTTTTCAGATTTGTTCTCCTTCTCCTTCTTCTTCTTGTCTTTATCTTCTGCACCAGTTGTAGAAATTGGTTTGTAGTCCACTCCTGTTAAGAGTTTGTACTGAGCTTTCAGCTGAAGTAGTTTTTGTACTGCAGTGTCAATTTTATCCTTTGGGAAGGCAACATTCCCATAGAATTATAGGCAATAAAAGAGAAACCAAGAAGGCAATTAGTTGTGTCAAATATGTAATATATTATTATAATTTATAGAGAAAGAATAGAACAAAATTGTGAATAAAGGAGATGCAGTGAACTTAAAGAGACATGGATTTTTCTGGGTTCTTAGAAAAGCATCGTTAGTTATTGCATCTTAACAAGAGAAAGCTGAACCACTGAGTGAACAGAAGGAATGAAAATCTTTGCCCATTCTTAAATTCCTACTCAAGCAAAAATATAAAAGATCTCAATTAAAAAAATGTTTTCTGCTTATAGAGTTGCAAATAAAATTTTGGTACTCTGTAGACAGACAGTAAGCATTATTCATTGTTAGAATTGCACCCAACCAGCTATGGAGTAAGATGGATGCAGCTCTCTTGTTAAGATGTGTTTTTTTTGTGAATATGGGTTGTTATCCAGACAGACTCTGATCGCTTTATTTTGCATTTTATGCACTTCATGCATTTTATATGTTGCTATTTCTGTTTAAATTTTGAGGTGCCTAGAATTCATTTGGAGTTGGGCTATGCCCAAATCTAATGAAATAAAGAAGCAAACCAAAAATATCCAAATGTTTAAGCAGTCCAAAGTCGCTCCACAGGGAGATTGGAGCAATAGGCTGAAACTGAACCCTGGCAAGACTTAGTGGCTCTGGGTTTGGGGTCCACGAAGAATTGCCACCTTTGATCTTGGATGGGGTGGCACTACCCCAAACAGACCCAGTGCATAATCTGGGGGTTCTCCTGGACGCCTGCTAAAAAAACAAGTGGCAGTCGTGGCCACGAGGAGTTCTTCACAATTGCAGGTTGTGCACCAGTTACACCCTTTCCTGGACCAACAATCCATACTCATGGTCACTCATGCCCTAGTCACCTCCCATCTTGGCTATTGAAACACACTCTATATGGGGCTGCCCTTGAAAAGCACCCAGAAGCTCCAGTTGGTTCAAAATGCTGTGGCCCGCATGATTTTGTGCAGGCTTCAGTGTGCACATGTGTCACCTTTCCTATGGGAGCCGCATTAGTTGCCAATTCGCTTCTGGGTGCACTTCAAAGTGCTGGTTGTCACCTTTAAAGCCATTCATGGCTTGGAGCCAGGTTATCTGAGGGACTGTCTCTTGCCAGTCACATCCATCCAACCCACTATTATTTATTTATTTATTTAATTAAACTTTTATACCGCCCTTCTCCCGAAGGACTCAGGGCGGTGTACAGCCTACATTAAAACAATTAATATACACACTAAAATAACAATTAAAAAACTTATTCAATAAAGGCCAAAATTAAACCGTCCAATTGACCATATAAAATACCCAAGAAAATATTAAAATTTAAAAATTTAAAATTTAAAAATTTTAAAAAATCAGGCCAGGCCAGCAGAGAGGCAAGGAATGTTGTGCGTCTTGTCCCCTAAAGAGATATATCTGGCAGGACCCAGAAGAAGGGACTTCTCCATAGTGGCTTACTCCCTCTGGAACATTATCCCTCCAGAAATCAGACTGGCCCGTACTCTGACACACTTTCGTAAGGCCCTAAAGACGTGGTTTTGCCAGTGGGCCTGGGCAATCCAAGTGGGATAGAGTCCATTAAATGGTTGATTTGAGTATGTGTTGTGAAAAGAGAGCTGAGGAGATTATTTTATTATTATTTACTTTTATTTTTTCTACACTGTGTTTTTATTATGTGTAAGCCGCCTAGAGTAGCTGTGAGCTACTCTATATAAATTATCTATTTAATAAATGAAAAAATAATAAAAAAATATTTAGAAGGTTTCTAGGCTTAATTCAAGAAAGTGAAAGATAAAAGAATCTTTTGTAGAAGACTGGAAGAATTTTTATTTCTTGACATTTTAAACAGCTGCTGCCAATCAGTGATTATGCAGATAGCCCTTGACTTATGACTACAATGGAGCCTAAAATTTATATTCCTAAGCAAGTCAGTCATTAAGTGAGTTTTGCCCCATTTTATGACCTTCCTTGCCACAGTTGTCAAGTGAATGACGCGGTTGTTAAGTGATCATAAACAAATCTGGCTTCTCCCATTGAATTTGTTTGTCAGAAGCCGGCTGGGAGGATTACAAATGGTGATCTCAAGCTTCCCTGCTTGTGGCCGCTAGTCAATGTAGTTACTTTAATATTGTTTAATATTTTATGTTTTGTATACAATGTATTCAAATACCTTATACCTTTATACAGCATGGAAGTACACAAATGTCTTAAATATTAAATATTTTTTTAAAAAATAAGATACATTTTTCCACTCTTCCTATATTGCCTGCCACAATTTAAAAAAGGATACTGTAAATTCCTTGGAAAAACAATATATATTTTTCTTTTTATTTTATATTTGAGGGCAAAAAATATGTGTACATTTGCTGAACTAAATCCTGATAAAATACATTAGACAAGATCTAAATTCATCTTGAAAAAAAGGTTAAGATTCTTTAAAAATATGTGGCATGTTTCCTGAATGATACAATTAGTTTACCACACAGTAAAAATGAACTAGTAAAATAATGGAAAATAATTATTTTAGTTTTGTTCTGCATGCAAGGACAAGTTGTTTTGGTGACAAGTGATGGTTGTCACTTCACAGAAAATTGGTAGATTTCTTTTTTCAAAAGTTGCCAACATTACTGATTTTGCCAAAGCAATTTGCAAATGTTGTTGAAGTAATTTCAGAATGGTTAGAACTTGCAACACTTAATGAGAAATCAATTTATTTTCAAAAAATAGGATGGCAGCAAAGAATAAAAATGAGTGCAATACTTATTCCAGGCTCTCTTCAAATATATGAAACTGTTAATTAGTAGAATTACCTTTTCTGCCTTCTCCGATTTTAACTTTCGAACCTCTTCACCTTGGAGAGCAACCTGGTTAAAGAGAACTTGTGCTTCTGGAGAGCCAGGACTACTGGTTTCTGTGCTTTTTGGGTGCTTTAAGTCAGATGTCTGAGATGAAGCCGACTGTCCTGGTTTATAGTCCTGCCCAGTCTTTTCTTTATATTCTGCTTTTAAGGAAAGGAGCAGTTTGACAGCTTCATCCACTTTATCCTGTGTGAGTATTATCAAGAAAGAGCAAATAAGTACAACCACCTCAAAAACTATCTGCATACTTTCTTTTCTTTACAATTCTGTTCTTTATTATCAAATAAACAATGTTCTTGGGCATCTTAGTAATATACTGTACTACTTTATGCAAAAGATTTGCTGCACACAAATGAAATGTATTTGCTGAAATACATTTGTTTTATGCAAATTAAAATTTTGTAAATTATGCACACACAAAAAAGGACCCAAGACAGATGGAGCAGGGATGAGATCTTCTTACCCTGTCAACCACCTCCAGCGATGAGCACCCCCTCAGGGCCCCAAGTCCAATGGTGAAATCAAGTTTTAACACTTTTCTGGAAGTTCAAAAGGGTGGGAGCAGTTCTCAGCTCTGGTGGTAGAGTCACTGGGTCAAAGCCACAGTGGAAAAGGCTCTTCTCCTTGAACCCACCCACCCAAATTCCTTAGCATACACCTTCTGTAACAGGCCTCTCCCACTGGCATGAGTGAGGGAGGCTAGTCTTATTTTGGTGAGACAGTTCCTCAGATACCCTGGACCTATGCCATATAAGGCTTTAAAGGTAATAACTAATACCTTGAATTGAACCCAGAAGCAAAATGGTAACCAATGCAGCTCAATGCAGTTGTGTTATATGGGCCACCTTAGTGGTCCTCAGAACTGTGTGGGCCACTGCATTCTGCACCAACTGTAGCCCCATGTAAAGTGCATTGCAGTAATCCAATCAAGAGATGACATGGGCATGAATGACTGTGCAGAACTTCATGTTCCAGATAAGAGCTCTAATATCACGCAATATGAAATTGCATTAGGCCTCTAACCACGACTGACACCTGCTCTTTGAGTTGCAAGTTGAAAATAGCCAGGTTGTATCTGGGTTAGTTCAACCCACCCATTTTTCTGTAGTTGTTCTTGTTGCTATCAGTTTTGCATGTCACTTTTCAAAACACAGATTTTTCTCATTACAGTCTAGTATACTGTTATGTATGGTATCCATACATAAGAAAAAAATAGAAATTACTGGCTGTCAGATTGTTTTAAACATCTAATACAAAGGTAAACTAGAAAGCTAATGCATTAAGATTAAATGCCTACAATAACTTCTTAAAGTGGAAGAAGTAAAGAAAATAGCTTTACCCTTTCACAATGATTTTGAAATATTTTTTGAAACAAAGAGTGTCAAACATATGTAGGTTTAAGTTAAATGCTTATGAAATATAAAGAGAGACAGAGATAGAAAGAAAGAGGGAGGGAAGGAGGGAGGGAGGGAGGGAGGGAGGGAGGGAGGGAGATGGAATATTTATCATTATTCTACCTTGGAAACCTTTTCTGCTTTGAGTCTCCGCACTACCTCGCCTTGTTCAGCTACTTTACTATATAGAGCTTTTTCATCTATTTGGCTAGAAGATGTCAAACCATTCATAGTTAAAGAAGTAGAATCAGAAGCATAAGACAAGGAGGAAGGAGGAAGAGGAGTGGCTGGTGGATATCCAGGCTTATAATCTTGACCTGTCTTTTGTTTATATTCTGCCTTTAGAGAAAGAAGCACTTTTACTGCAGCATCTATATGATCCTGAAGCAAGGAGACAATATATCACATCAGTAAATGCAGAAATATTTTCATTTTATAAATTAGGTACATATAAATGCTTCTTAAATTAAAACTTTCTAGAACCAGTTTTTCTCTGCAATTGGCATAATATGGTTCACGTTGATCTAAAATATTCTATTTAAACTTTAAATAGAAAAGCAGTTAACAACCTTTGCTCATATCCATTCTCCAGAACAAGTGATTTTTAAGATTTCTTTTTAGAATGGAAGGCTGGCAGATTTGGAAATAATTCAACAGGACATTTTTTTTTCTAAATAAGATTCTATAAATAGTATTGATGTTGAGAAGGCATCAGGACATATGCTTTTTATAAACTAAAGTGAAGTAAGTGCACTAAAGTGAAGTATAGTATAGTAGAGCCTTTATTATCATTGTACATCATATATACAACGAAATTGGTTTAGCCTCTCTGGTGCAATCCATAACAGAAAATACAAAACAATATAAATAGTATAGAGAATAATCCCTATACAAATAATTGGGGGAAAAAGACTAGTCATATGTTTCCGCATGCGCGTGGAATGATTGTGATTGTGTTTAAGAGCCTGACAGCCCATGGGTAGAAGTTGTTTTAGAACTGTTTGTTCGGCTGGCTATGCTTCAATGTCTTCTGCCTGAGCATTTTTGTTCTCCCTTAAAGTTCAAACTATTTTGTATTTTCTCAATGTGGACAAAATAATCATTTGTTTTGTATGACATAACATGCAACTTCATAACACTGCAGTAACACTGCATCTGTTACCTAAGATGGCGCCGATGAAGGCTGCCTCGGTGAAATGCTCTCTAATTGTTTCTTTATTTCTAATTGTTCTCTGTGACTCACTACGGATTTCCTACTCACGAGACCATCTGCTAAAAATTAAGGAACATTTCTTTAAGGAGCAGCTTTCTTTAATCTCACCCCCGCCTGTCTTTACAAACACGGAGGAGATTCTAACACAGGAGGAGGCAATTCCCACAGAGCCATGGATTACTAAAAAAACCAAACGACGGAAACGAAGGAAACGAGGTAAACGATCTGGGATCTTAATCAAGCTAAGAACTCGCACTAAAACTCCTCTGCCTTCAATTTTCCTAACAAATATACGCTCACTTGCAAATAAGATGGATGAAATACTCCTCTTAAACAAATACTATTCTGATTTTCGCAATTCAGCAGTCCTATGCTTCTCTGAAACCTGGTTAAATGAATCAATTGAAAATAGCAGCCTGAACATTCCAGGATTTCAAATTGAACGATCAGACAGGATTCCAGAAACATCTGGTAAAAGAAAGGAGGAGGCTTATGCCTATATATTAATTCAACCTGGTGTCAAGATTTTAACATAATTTACAAATTCTGTGACAACAATTTAGAGACTCTAATTATCAACTGCAAACCTTACTATTCGCCTCGTGAATTTTCCTCATTTCTTCTAATTGCTGTTTATGTCCCACCACAAGCCTGTGTAAACGAGGCATTACGAACTCTAGCTGACCAAATCATGGAGGCTGAAGCCAAACACCCTGATTCACTGGCCATTGTTTTGGGAGATCTAAACAAGGCAAACTTAAGGAAAGAACTACCAAAATACTTTCAGCATGTCAATTGTCCCACCAGAGGCAAGAATACTCTAGACCACTGCTACACAACACTAAAAGATGCCTATCGGTCTTTACCACGTGCAGCTGTAGGACACTCTGATCATTGCATGATTCACCTTGTACCTGCTTACAGGCAAAGACTTAAAGCCATAAAACCAATAATTAAATCAGTGAAAACCTGGACGGAGGAATCAGAATTAAAGCTACAGGCATGTTTTGACTGCACTGATTGGAATATTTTAAAGATACCTCTGCAGACCTGGATGAACTCACAGATACTGTAACATCATATGTCAGCTTCTGTGAAGACCTATGTGTACCTACAAGGAACTTATGAATACACAGTAATAACAAACCTTGGTTTACACCTAAACTTAAGCAGCTACGACATTCCAAAGAGGAAGCCTACAGAAAAGGTGATAAAATGCTGTACAATCAGGCCAGAAATGCACTAACAAGGGAGATAAGAGCAGCAAAAAGAAGCTACTCTGAAAAGCTAAAGAATCAATTTTCAGCAAATGAACCAGCAAACATGTGGAAAACTCTTAAAATATCACCGCTATGGCAAACCTCCTTCCCAGGCTGAAGGTAATCAACAACTGGCAGATGACCTGAATGAGTTTTACTGCAGGTTTGAAAGGAAACTACAGCCACCTATCTCCACAACCCCATTGCAGACACACCAACAACAGCCAAGCCTCCTACAACTGACCCCATTTCATTGGGTTCACAACCCCTAGTGATCACAGAAAAGGAAGTGCAGGACCTATTTCACAGACAAAAGCCAGGAAAAGCTCCAGGCCCAGACAAGATAACTCCTTCTTGCTTAAAAGTCTGTGCTGACCAATTGGCCCCCATCTTCACCCATATTTTCAATAAATCACTAGAGATGTGCTATGTTCCTTCTTGGTTCAAACGCCTACCATCATCCCAGTGCCAAGAAGCCCACCATCAAGGAACTGAATGACTACAGACCAGTTGCTCTAACATCTGTAGTCATGAAAACCTTTGAAAGGCTAGTGCTTTCCTACCTGAAAACCATCACGAATCCGCTCTTAGACCCCTTGCAATTTGCATACCGAGCAAATAGATCAACAGATGATGCTGTTAATATGGCTCTGCACTACATCCTACAACATCTTGAGTCTCCAAAGACCTATGCAAGGGTCCTTTTTGTAGACTTTAGTTCAGCATACAATACCATCATTCCAGACATTCTTCTAACTAAGCTAAACCAGCTACAGGTACCGGAACAGACTTGTAAGTGGATCACAAGCTTCCTAACAAACAGGAAGCAGCAGGTGAAGCTAAGCAAGATCACATCAAATACCTGTACAATTAGCACAGGGCCCCAAGGCTGTGTGCTCTCCCACTTCTCTTCTCTCTGTATACCAATGACTGCATCTCCAATGATCCATTTGTTAAGCTACTGAAGTTCAGATGACACAACAGTGATTGGTCTCATTCGAGACAATGACGAATCCGCATATAGACGAGAGGTCGAACGACTAGCCTTGTGGTGCAACCAAAACAATCTGGAACTGAACACACTCAAAACCGTAGAAATGGTGGTAGACTTTAGGAAAACCCTTCCATACTTCCACCTCTCACAATACTTGACAACACAGTATCAACAGTAGAAACCTTCAAATTTCTGGGTTCTATCATATCGCAAGATCTCAAATGGACAGCTAACATCAAAACATCATTAAAAAGGACAACAAAGAATGTTCTTTCTGCGCCAACTCAGTAAGCTCAAACTGCCCAAGGAGCTGCTGATCCAATTCTACAGAGGAATTATTGAGTCTGTCATTTGCACCTCTATAACTGTCTGGTTCGGTTCTGCAACCCAACAAGAAAACACAGACTTCAGAGGATAATTAGAACTGCAGAAAAATAATTGCTACCAACTTGCCTTCCATTGAGGACCTGTATACTGCACGAATCAAGAAGAGGGCCGTGAAAATATTTGCAGATCCCTCGCATCCTGGACATAAACTGTTTCAACTCCTACCTCAAACGACGCTATAGAGCACTGCACACCAGAACAACTAGACACAAGAACAGTTTTTTCCCGAAGGCCATCACTCTGCTAAACAAATAATTCCATCAACACTGTCAGACTATTTACTGAATCTGCACTACTATTAATCGTTTCATAGTTCCCATCACCAATCTCTTTCCACTTATGACTGTATGACTATAACTTGTTGCTGGCAATCCTTATGATTTATATTGATATATTGATCATCAATTGTGTTGTAAATGTTGTACCTTGATGAACGTATCTTTTCTTTTATGTACACTGAGAGCATATGCACCAAGACAAATTCCTTGTGTGTCCAATCACACTTGGCCAATAAAATTCTATTCTATTCTATCCTATTCTAAAAGAAGCTATACTAAAAGTAAAGCAATCATTTTACTTGCTATCATTTAATAATATATTTTTTCAAAGATCTAAAAACCATTTGCATTAGCCTATTTTACTTCTACTGCTATTATATTTTAGCTGAATTGTATCTATGAAGTTCTTCATTTAGCTATTTTACATCATGAGTTTTCCTACAGGCATCTACAGGGACAGAGAAATTGAATAGAAAAGACACTCGTTGGTGGATTGACTTCCAAAACCAAGTTAAATATTTGCTCTTCTGTTAAAAGAAGATAATAGCTGATCTTGAGAGAATCCAGAGAACATTTTCTCCCAGAAAAACATACGAAGAGTTATGTTATGAACATTTCAAAGGTACAGAATCAGACAACAATAATTTAAAATAGCCTAACCTTTACTACAATAATTTAAAATAGCCTATGTCTTTACTAACCTTGGAAGCTTTTTCTGCTTTAAGTTTTCGGACCACTTCTCCTTGCTCAGCTACATTATCATAAAGAATTTTGCTGTCTACATTGGTAATGGCAGCAACCTCACATTTGGATGACTGGATGGGAACTGCTGCAACTGGAGGACTTCCTGGCTTGTAGTCTTGACCAATCTTCTCCTTGTATTCTGCTTTCAGAGCCAAGAGTTGTTTCACAGCAGCATCGATGTCCTCCTTTGCTGCTTTCTTCTGCTTCAAATCGCGGACTATATCACCCTGAGCAGACACCCTCTTGTAAAGAGCTAAGGGATCCTGGGCTGAAGCCGAAACCGAAGTAGCAGAAACATCAGCCCCAAGTGAAGAATGACCTTTCACTGCAGTACCAACCTTTGAAAAGAAAACCAAATTATGCATTTACAAAAGTGAGGAAAATAGTTACGGTACAATATGCACCATTTGAGGGGGGGGACCAGTATTTCCTGGTATCCAAATCCCATTCATAAATATGAACAGAATGTGAAAATTGTTGCCTCAATTCCTGATCCTAACAAGGCACTACTTGAAAGAGGGAGCAAAAATAAAAATAATTTCAGCAGCATCTATGAGTAGAAGAATGAGCAACTTTCTTGGAATAAATACTGCATGTAGTCTTACATGGCAAGCCAAAAGCTAAATTGAAACAAAGAGTAGAAGCAGAAAAAGATTGATGCATTTATCTCTTCATTCATTTAATCTATTTACATGGCTGCCCATCTCACAAACACAACTAATAAAATAAAGATGGATATAAGCAGGAAGAAAAGGCAAAAATACCTGCAAGAATTATATTTTCATTGATTTAACTAACATTAAATTGATTATTTGATAGGCAGATGACATTGAGTATAATCCTGTCCCAACATAGTACAGTTGGGACATAATGCATAGTATAGTACTAAATTTTTCACTAATTTTAGCAACAATTGACTGAATTATTTGATTTCTAATGTCTTTACACCAGGCATGAAGAAAAAAAAACCACAAGATAATAAGTATCCAAAATACAGACAATACCAGCTTAAAATAACTTATTCACCAATGTCAAAAGATACAGAAAGTAAAAGTATTGAGAATATAATTAGATTATTGTAATCACTTTTTGATGATTAATAGAAGTAATGTCTTCATACCTGGCCATTTTCATAAAAATTGCTGAAATTTGATCACACAATAAATACATAAAACATATTCAACAGAACAGAAACAATTAGAGAAGAACTGATAGAGCAGAACAACCTAAACATCAGTATGAACTGTATGAATTTAAACCATCTCAAATGTGGAACAATTGTTTCTTAATTATACCACATTAATGACTCATGATCAATTTGTGATTGATTATAATCCTGAGATCTTGTTCAACATTCTGCTCCCAGATCATATATTCTGCTTCCTATACAGGTGCATTTGTTATTCCAACCATGACAAATGCATCTGTCCCTGTTGAATATCAAAGAGTTTATGATCATTTGTTATAAGCAACACTAATGTCTATCTATATTATTTTAGATGAACAATATATATCAACTGGATCTGCTTACCTCTTTCTTTGCTGTTTCTGACTTGGTCTTCTCCTTTGAGCCGGATGTTGGCATTTCTTTTGTATGCCCATCAGGAATATAAATCAAAATGCATGGGGCTTCTTTACAGCTATATGGACTAAAAACAAAGATTTTTGAATAGTAATAATACTAATTGAATAAATGAATCAATACAAAAAAATACCATTTAAACTTTAAATGTTTATAGAAATAAAAGTGCTTGTGAAATTATATTTGTAAAGAAGGTGCAGAACAAGAAAGACAACAGAAAATTGTCATATAGGGTTGTGTGGATCTTGAGTTAAGCTTCAACAATGAATATCAAAATACATTCTTATTATATTTCACCCATCCCCACAACAATAAATCCAGGATAAAAATGTCTTTATTTGGTGAAAAACAGAGAGACAGACAGAAGTACTAGAGGGTAGACATTTTCTTAGATTTCCATATAGTGTACTTCTAAATTATTTTTTGACAGCAATAACAAACCCATATTAAAGCCTCATGAATAGTCAATATGGCAGTTCAAAATAGTTTTAAAGTAATTATTACTTACATAGAAAAGTTTAAATTTGTAATTTTCATAGTCCATAAATGGGAGAAAATGTCACTGAAAGTAGTTTAGTTTGCTTGGCTTTCAAATTTTGTTGTTGTTAAACTGTATTATCCCACTTTCCTTTGTTAAATACAATGTAATGCTCTTCTATATATTTAGGTAAATATAATGCAGAAATATAGACTGTTTATAGAAAGCAGCAGATACATTAGTTCTACTTCAACAAATTTGTCCTGAAAAAAAATGGTCATTCCAAATGTCCAAATCTAACCAAGTTAAAATCAATCTGGTTTCTAAATACTCACCTAATAGGCTCATATGGTTGATCACAAATATAAAAGCCTCTTCTCTGAAGCTGAATGATGTCTCCTTTTTTCAAATCTTTTAGGCAAGGATCACCTAACATCAGTTCTTCTTGCTGGAAAAAAGTGAAAAATAAGTTCACTACCTAAAAACAAAATTCTATATTATGAATTACTGTTCTTGTGCTGAATTACTATAGTTAACAAGAAAGTTAACATTTAAGCTGAATATTGAAAATCCTTAATTCTCCATGAAGCGACTCGTGAAGATCCAAATGAAAGACTAAGAAAAAACAATCATACAATCAAGTACATAATTATGGCTAGCCTGATCGTTCCTAATATGTGGCTCTTGCCAATAATTAGTGATGGCAGGAGCTACAAGGCTTAGAAGATACCATTTTATGGAAGATGGGCTAGAATCAGTGGTAGGCTGCTACCAGTTTGGTCCGATTTTTGCCAACTGGTAGTAATAGCGGCTGGGGGGGGGGAGGTCCGTCCACCTGCCCAGACATCGTCACGGATGATCTGCGCATGCACAGAAGCTTCTGTGCATGTGCGCGCTCCCATTGCGAACCAGTAGCGAAGGTAAGTGGAACTCACCCCTGGCTAGAATGTTGAATTTTAATTAGGAATGTAAAGGATAAAATCTCAATTCAGCCACAGAATTTATTGGGTCAATTTGAATCTAAGTCAGACTTAAGGATGAGTGAGATTTAAAGAGGGAGAAGGATTCATGTATTCCACACTGTTTTTTGAAATACATATAGGACAAACTATCATTTTGTGGCACAAATGCAACAGTTGATAATAATATGAAAGTTACTTTGCTATTTCTGTTAATGTACTGTTTGAAGTCTTCCTCCTTGCCTAAGACAGGCTTGGTGATCAAGTGTTCGTAGTTCACACAAATTGTTGGAGTGAGAGAAGCAGAAGAGGTTTTTGTTAGCCAGGTGATTTTAGTAGTTTTTTTGTAATCCTTATTCTCCAAATTTAATTTAGCATCCATAGATGTGATTTTCCCAGTGAGGTTCCTACAAAGAAACAGAGAATATTTTGATTATATACGTGTTTTAAAATTAAATGATGAAACCTTGCCCAAGAAATTGGTGCAAATTAACTTAAGTTTCCAAGAATTAGTGAATCGTAAGAACTGGCAGTCAAATTTAATAGCCCAAATCTATTATTTAAATTTAAGAGGATTCCTGTATGAAGAGAAAAAGCTTGTGGTCAGGCAAATCATTATGTTTCCTGTTATTTCAACCCGCTTCTCTCCCTCAATATAGTTCTCTGCATCACCTACCATATGGTTTCCAAGAATTTCATGTGCAGTGAAAAGGGCAAAAGGTTTGAAATGGATTATATACTGTCATGATTCTATCCACTACACATTTTAAATATTTAAGAAGGGGAAATTCCAGTCTCAAAACATAAAATTGCAATGTAAAACGTACTTGTGTATTTTGGTGATGATTATGTTGCCCCAGTTAATAAATGTAACCATTTCTCCTTCTGTCAACGTCTTTGCATCTGCTCCATCAATCAGTACTTTGGGGCTATACCATATAGGCTTCAAGCCAACTTCAGCATTCTGTATATTAACAGAAAAGGATAAAGAGCTGGTTTGTGTTGGAAAAATTACAACACAATAATCTATTCTGGGGGGTGGGAAGGCAAACATTGTATCTCTGTCATTGTGGTAAATTGTTTTTCTTAAACCAAGAGAGAACAACTTTTTGGATGATCTAAATCTAGGCATTTTATGGTCCACGGGCCACATCTGGCCCACAGGTGGTTTCCAATCCAACCTGTGGTATCAGTGGCATCAGGGGGCAGGACACTGGAAGCAGGGCAGTGGCACCAGAGGATGGGGCATCAATGTTGAAGGACAGGATGACGATGCAGCATCGGGGGCAGAGGCAGAATGAAGCGGCAGCTGTTCAAAACAGTCCCAATTTTTCATGTGGCCCTTTGGGAAAATTAATTGCCCACCCCTGATCTAACAGGCATCTTGAGCTACACTAGAGAGCTATAGCCCAAAAAGTAGGGGGAACTGGACAAAGATGTGGATGGATTCAAAACCAAAACCATCATTACATCTAGTTTAATTTAATGCAGTCAAATGTTTAATTTCAGTGTTTTTGAATGTAAACGTTTAATTTATGTCTAAATAATTTACATAATTATTTAAATATACAGTAATTTAAATACTTTATAGGACTTTTTTTTTCTTTTCATGGACTTTTCTCCAGAATTGAAAACTCCATTCCAAACTCCTTCTCATTCTTTCGTAGTCTCAGCAGGTGATAGCAGTGCTCAAATCTCAGAGCTAAACAAGGTTATGCCTGGTTAGTACTTAGATGGGGAGATATCCTGGGTGCAGATTAGGAAAGAAGTTGAAAAAGAAAACAGGAAGAAGGCAGTGGCCAACCATTTCTTTAAAAAAAAACTCCTAAGAAAACTGCATGGATGCAGCAACCAGGATTTGAACTCAGGTTCAAGATATTAACATTTTTAAAACTCGTTTGTTAATTCATCTGCTGGCCTTCCTAATGCTGACAGCCTCTTACAATATTCAAACTTGGTGATCTGGTTTTGCTTTCTTTTCATTGTGCAGAAAGTCCTGTCAGTTCCAATGATTAAGTATTTTTATTACAACATTCTTTAAGCAAACCTTTGGATGTTTAGCCACTTCTTTCATCTCTTCTTGAGCCTCAGGAATATTTACGGTGACTATTTCATCCTTTAGCAATGCAGTGAACCGAGGTGCCACTGGGTCTATAACCTATATCCCAAGAATAACAATTAAAAAATATATAATTATTCAATTATTCATTTGTATTTGAAGCAAAAATCTTTAAAACAAGGAGTTATATGAATGAAAAAGTACACATATACACACAAGCCATCTAGGAATATTAACTGGTATTCTTTATGTTACTGCACTGTTGACTGCAATTAAAGCTTCTTGAATTTAAATTATAAAACAAAGCCAAAACAAAATATGCTTATATAATTTTCCTGTCCTTTGAGAGAAAAACGTTTTAAAATCACTTTTTGGGAGAGTTTGTAAGCATATGCATTCCTAACTGGAAGCAACTATAATTAAGCATACGGAGAGGAAACTGTAATTAGGCTAAATATGTGTGCTAACTAAACTTTTTCTTTGCATCCGAGTCATTTTATCACTCAGCAGTTTTAAAAGCAGCATATCTACAAGTATGCATTACATTATCATTAATATATAAACTTTTCTGAGACTGAAAAATAGGCAGAATCAGAATATCTGTGGGATGCACAAAAAATTGTATTAAAATAACAAATGGCACACTACAATTTAAAATACTTTTATTTGATACTTTATATATATATACAAAAATTTCTCCTTACCAAATCACTGGCTTTAAAGCCATATATTTTCAATATATGTATTTGAAAAAGCATGCATTCTAGCATGATTATTTAAATACAACAGCTTTAGAGCACTATAATAAGGCAACATTATGATAGAACCCTTCATTTAAAAATGGCCTTTATTTCTGCTTCATTGAGAAAATATTTTTCTAATTTGCTCAATATTCAAGCATAGCATCTTCCACCAATATTATTTCTGTTGTCAACATGCTACCATACCATTTATTTTAAGCATTACCATCTTTTTTCAATGATTTACTATTTTATACAACTGGAGGTTTTAAGGAAGCATGAGAAAACTTTGGTCCTCCAGCAGTTTTCAGAATGTCAATTGCAATCCCCAGAATTACAATAGTTTAAACAATTGTTAAAACCACTAGTTATAAGGACATATATTCTTTGAGGGGAAAATTTAAATAAAACAAGAGCACTCATGACTAATGAAGACTATATTCTGTGTTCTTGGAAATACATTCTTAGAAATGTCTATGTAGATTCTCAAATCATCCAAACCATGGTTTTCCCAAAGGTGCTTTTTTCAAGAGGCAACTGGATTTCTTGTTTTTCCTTGAAGATGTTTTGCTTCTCACCCAAGAAGCTTCTTCAGCTCTGACTGGATGGTGGGGAATGGAAGGATTTATACTCCTTGCAGCCAGCTGGTCATTTGCATTCTGTTAGAGTCGTTGAGGCCACTTGGAGTTTTATCTCCACTTCACAAACTCATGGCACAACACACCCATCAGAACAAGATTCAGCAGCCCATCTGCATTTAAAAAACAAAGGCCACTTTTTTGAAGACAGCAAAGTCCACATTTTGAATGGAGGGCCGCTGGTTTGAAAGAGAGATCAAGAAGCCATGTATGTCAGTAGTGGGTTGCTACTGGTTCTCCCCAGTTCGGGAGAGCCGGTAGTGGAAATGTTGATGTGGGAGAAAACCGACTGTCAGTTGGGCTCTCCCGCCTTCCCCTGCACTATACCTACCTTTATTCTTTCGTTTTTAGCCCAGCTGAGAGGCACGGCAGACCGAATTACCATGCCTCAGCTGTTCAGCAATTCAATACACTTGCGCAAAGTGAGCATGTAAGCACCGATCACGCACAAAGCGTGCATGCGAAGCACACTGGTGGTAACACTGGTTAGAACCCACCACTGATCTATGTCAAAATTGAACAGCCCTCTCTCAACAGAGCAGGAGCGATACAACATCATCTATCTCCTGTCTACAACACAGTCATTTTAGCAGTTCCAAGGCGGCTCCACACCGATTTGCATTATTCAGATGACTCTAAGGATACAGATAAACCTCTAAATGGCTTCAATGAATCTCTAAAAGAATGCAAATGACCAGTTGTCTGCAAGGAATGTAAATCCTTCCATTCCCCATCATCCAGTCAGAGCTGAAGAAGCTTCTTGGATGTCTTCAAAAAAACAAAAACAAAAACAAAAAAAAACAAGAAAATCCAGTTGCCTCTTGAAAAAAGCACCTTTGGGACATTCTTAGAAATGTATAAGAGAAGTATCACTTGTGCCTTTCCTGCCTATCATAAATACAAGCAAATTGTTAACATAATAATCCTTACATGACAGGTTTCAGTGTCAGTTCTCTGGCTCTGGATAAGATTTACACACTAGCAATCATTATGTGATTAAAAAGTTAGGCAATGATACAAATATTTTATCCACAATTTTTGGAAAAACTCAAAATCTTCAATTAGTCCATGTCTGATCAGCAGATTTTCCTGCATTACAAAAGAGGGATTCTGCTCTGCTCTACTAATTAAATTTTGCCAATGCTTCTATTGATAATTTTCCTTTCTTGGGAGCCAATAGTATTTTATAGGAAATTTAATACTTTAGCTTCACTCTTGGTCAATGAGAAGTCATTGGTCAATGTACAGTTCTAACAAGTGTGCAGTCCAACAGCTAAAAATTATGTTTTGTAAATGTATTACACAACTAATGCAGCAACAGAAAGAACCAATTGATAATCCCTCAGATAAATGAAGAGAACAAAGTAAAAGAATTATAGGAGACTACAAGACACATGCCAGGCAAGCAAATACTGAAATCTGAGGAAAAATGAAACCTATTTGAAAGCAAAGATCCAGATGCATGTTAAAAAATAGGCGCAGCCATAGAATCGTAGAGAGACACCAACTGTTCACCTTATTATAGTGTCCAAGCAGTTGCTGCCAAAAAGTAACTAATCATGTGAAGATGCAGTATTCCTTCTTTAATCTTTCAACTGAAGAACAATGACAGAACTTTACTGATAATCTTACAAAGGAAATATTATAGCCTTCTGTGTACTGCAGAAAGGCAACTTGGAAAGATTTTAAATTTTCTATTGAGAAATCATGTTTTTCTCTTTAGTATAGGAATAATGCATTTTTATGGAAATATATATAGCCTTTGTTATGTGAGCAAATGTGATTGTATATGAGAAATCGCATATGCTTATACTATGTATGCTTACTGTAAGCTATATGCTAAGGCAGAAAAAGCATTAAGTAATACCTTCTTACAGATAGCTCGCAGCTTGATGGCAGAAAAATGAAATGCAGAATTTCGTATCAGATTTACAAAATTAGCAAAATACCATTACCTTACCATACAGTCAAAAAACAATTCAATAGTTTTGGCAAAAGTAAGTAAGATTAATGTAAGCCTTGTTAGCGAGAAGGACATTCCATTTTCCTGAAAAAGAGGCTGATGAAGCAACAAACTACATTCACTAGTCTTGAAAGTGCACTCAGAGAATTCTGGATTCACTATCCACATTAGAGCAGGTTTCTACCTGAAAGGTCATCAAATTAAAATAAAGACAAATGTACCTTTTTATTAAATGACCAAATTTTATCCCATTCCATGTTCACAACTGATCTTGAAGATCCCTGTAAAATATAAAGGCAAAAAAATACATCATCTGAATAAGTAATAATTACAGACATTTGATACACAATGATCAATGGTGTAAAGCCAATCCTGGTTCTATTGCTAATTGGCCAACTAGCTTATGTATATTTAATTTAATTACATATATTTAATCAGTCAATGCAAGCAAAATCAGAAATCCTATATCCATCAAGCAGTAAGAAGGAAATAACTTATAAATCAAATCAATTAAGAAATGAGCTCTGATTGATGCATGCGGCACCACCCCCCAATCTCCGTTTTGCCGTCAGAGGCACTGTCAGAGCTTGTTTCTTGGCTGCAGAAGCCTTTCCTGAAAGGCCTCTGATGGCAAAATGGAGGCCAGGATCATCGTGTGTGAGTGGTGGCCAGCGGCCACAGAAGTGGGCTCTTGTTAGGTGGGGAGGTTGGTGCCGCCACAACAAGGTGAGACAGTGGAAGACATCCCCCAAAATAAGACCTAATGCCTCTTTTGGAGGCAAAAAATAATGATGAGACTGGGTCTTATTTTCGGAAAAACATGGTACATAATTTGAAAATAAAGACTCTTACCTGTGCAGCTATAAACTGTTTCAGTCCTTCTACTGTCATACCTCTTCTAAGGACACCACGAACAGTTGGAAATCTTGGATCATCCCTTGAAGAAAGGGATCAATACTTAAATACTGAAGAAATGGGATGGCTTTAAAAAATACTTTTATGAATTCAAAACACCAGCTAATTCTCCCATCCATTTTAAACAACCTTATCTTAGATTTCATGAGTTCCAATTTCTAATGTTGGCTAATTCTTAGCATTGATTCTTAGCAAATTGTTTAATTTGTGGCCTTTTCCCTAGAAATAATAAAAATATCAAATAAACATAGAAAACTGATGGCAGTGTGGTCCATCAAGTCTGCCCTTTGAATTTATTTATTTTTTTAATTAATTTATTATTTTAAATTATTATTTTTAAATTGTTGTTGGATGATGGACATGTGTTTATCCCAAGCATGTTTAAGCTCAGTTACTAATGACTGACCCACTATCTCCTCTGGAAATTGGTTCCAAGCTTCCACTACTCTTTTTAGTGAAACAATAGTGATATAGTAATAATTTGTAACATTATTCTTGAACTTTTCTCCTGTCAGCTTGAGGTTATGTCCCCATGTTCTTGATTTTTGCTTAATATTGAAAATACTGCTTCTAGAACCGTATTCACACCCTTAATCTATTTAAAGGTTCCAATCATGTCACCCCTTTCCCTTCTGTCCTCCAGGCTGTACATATTCAGTTCTTTATAATCTCTCCTCATATATTTTGTCCCTCAGACTTTGCACCATTTTTGTTGTCCATTTGCTCAATCTTATCAATATCAATATCTTTTTTTAAATAGAACCGTATTCTAAATGGTGTGTGTGTGTATGTGTGTATTGTGTATAATCATATGTGTGTGTGTGTGTGTGTGTGTGAAATTAGGACCGCCTTTTTCTTGCGGATTATGCATCGCAGAATTTTGTTTGACTCCAGTTACCTCAGCACACTGCTTGCTCATTTTGCAGTTATCTTTGAGCACGCCTAAATCTTTTGCTTCTGTTGTTCTAACATTGTATCCTGAATACTGTGCCCCCAATACCATACCCTGCCAGATGCCTTTTATTTGGCAAGTTACCACACGTTACCGCAATTTACCTCCAGGAGCATTAGGAAAGAAGCTGAGAACCACATTAGTGGGTGCAGAATTTGTATGGACTTTATATACACTCAGATACTATGCCTAGACACTGAAAATCTTATTTTCCTCTCAGACAAATTATTTTACATCCTTTCCTATTGACCCAATTAATATGATATAATCTTTTGAGTGCTTAATGAACCACAAAGGAAAGGGGAGGAATAAAAGCAGAGGGCTTCTCATGAAGGCTTCATGAAGCCCATGAACTACTAATAACATTAAAAAAACATAAAAGCCAATATTTTGGAATACTTATAAAAGCAAAATGTCTAAAAATAATTTATTTCTTCTGTTAACAACAAACACATAAATGTGATAATGGGTAAGGATCATATTTAATTTAAAAGGTTTATGTAATTGGAGATTTTATTTATTAATAGCATATACATTAGTATGAATATAAGATAAAATAATCTGGTATACATTTTAGAGGCATCCAGACAGACACCAGCAACTTCACTTACCAGCCATCTACCAGACCTTCATTGACAAACCAAGTGAGCTTTCTTTTAGAAAGCACAGTATTGTTGAGGTTTAAACGGCTGTACTCCCAGATGTAGGGTTTCCTTATTCCCAAGGCTTCAATGATCCAGTAGAATTGCTCATCTCTATCATGGTATTCTGTTGTTCTTAATGCATGAGTAACACCTTCTACACTGTCCACTATGGGGCAGGCAAAGTCGTACGTAGGGTAAATACTGAAAGTTAAGCAGAAACAGAATTAACCTTCATGCATACTTGAAAGATGTCACATCTTACCATTAATAAATTTCAAAAGCAATCATTGCAGCAACAGTATTAATCAGTCTGCTGGTGCAAGTTAAAAACAAGAAAAAGAATGTTTAAAGCAATTGCAAACTTTACACTGTATTTGAATAGACTGACAATAAGTATTGGTTATTCCTAAAATATTAAGGAGATTCTAAAGAATCTGTTATGAAATCTGGGTAATATGTTATTTCCCAGAGCTAGATATATTTCAGAAAGGGAGGAAAATAGATAAATATTTGATTTATATAAAAACAAGAACTCATACTTAAATATTAGTTAATACAGCAAATTTGGTTTGATGCGAATATTCTAGAAAGTAAATAAATATCAATAAATAACATTTCTCCAATTAATAAGAGTATGTAGAAGCAGGATAGCAGTTTTAGGGAAGAATATGGAAGAAAAAAGTGCTTACTCTTTCTCATGGTCACTACAAAGGCTACCAAATCAAGATTTATCCTCCTGAATTACAAATGTTCATGGGCATAAGGCTTTACAATATTAGTTCTTGCTTTTTTAGTTCAGTTTTTCTCCATTCTCTTTTTTAAGAGATAATTCATCCTAATAAACTTTCTCAACTAAATAAGACTGAAAAACTATTTTTCTTACATTGCTCAACTGTGTACTTGTAAATATCTCAAAAAAAGAAGACCTAAAGTAAGTATTTGTAGAATTTCTTGCCTCCTATCTGCCCATCTTCAAGTCCAGCGGATGAAGAGATTCAGTCCTGTCACTAGCCTTTCTCATGGAAATAAACAATTTAGAATAACTATAAACTATAAACAATTTAAGAACTTAAAATTGCTAGTTGTTTTAAGAATGAATGTCTTTCCAAACTTAATAACATCAATAATATACATATTCAGTATTAGGTTATAACAGACTATAAAATAAAAAAAAAACTGAAATGTTAAAATTGTTCACAAGAAACCAGAAGCTAGGTTGTATTAAGTAAAAAAGAAAGAAAAGTAGAAAGTCTAAGAAAATGAAAGGAAATTCTTCCTCAACACATACTTGTATGTATTTCCAGTACGTGGGTGTGGCTGATTTTTACAACGATAAAGAGTTGGATCTCTCATGCATCCATTATTACTGTTCATATCAATTTTTGCTCGTAGACAGCAGGTCTGCCCATATTCTGTTCCTTTTTTCATTTCCTCCCACATTTGAAAATTCTTCTCAACAGCTATCAGATTACAAATATTTAATTAGGATTAAATTTGCCCTAATAATACAATATTTACATATGAAAAATAATTTACATTTACCTACAAAGTGATTTGCATTTACATACAAAGTATGTGTGTTTGAACCTCAACATTATTTTCAGTTAGTTTGACATTATCCAATTATAAATAAAACATTATTCATTGGGTTGATTCATGCATCACAATCAGTCAAATTCAAGCAAATAATATATTGGCTTACAGGAGAAACCTAAGCGCAACCAACATCTCAATGAGGTTATTTTTAATCATTATTTCAAACACAGAAGAGTTATGTAACTTATACTAATGACATAATTACCAAATATTAGATGTTTCATTGATTCAATTAAAAAAGGATACAACTCTGATAAAATGTCTTACAATTATTCCTGTGTTTAGATTCTATTCTCTGTTCTCTCTCCGTTTTCATCTGTTCTGCTGGTGTGTCATCTACATAAGCCTTTCCTTCATGAATGAGTTTCTCAGCATATTTCATTATTTTTTCAAAATGATCAGAGGTATATGTAAATTGATCAGGCTTAATGTGAAGCATTGCAACATCTTCCAAGATCACCTGCATATATGATTTTTAAAACATTAGATTGGTATTTAAAAATTGTTTACTATTATCGTTGTATTAGAAAAGGCAGCCTCTCCTAAATTGCTATATTTTATCATTTCAAAGAGCTGTAAATGTGTAATTAAAGAAACAGAATTTTAGAAAATTCACTGAGAAAGCCAATGCTGCCCACTTAAAGAACTATTAGAAGTTTCACAAGTTCCCTATGTCAATTCAACATTTTAGTAAATTCATATAAACTATTTGTGAGTTGCATTCTTCTTCAGCATCACCCAAAATTACTGTAAAGCATTTGGGGAATCACTGCTGCAAAATCTGAGAACAAGAAAGGAACTATATGAGCAGAACTCTGTACAATAATGCCTGTATGTGCTATTTGAGCTAGAGAATCAGGAAGCAATAAGAACATAACACATAGTAGATATTTTTAACATAACCAGGCTTTATTAACACACAAACAATGCAGGGGCAGACTCAGCAAAGAGCAAAACTCCTATTAATGGGAGCATTTCAATATTTTTTAAAGATTCGATTCACTTAAAATTAGGCTTGTAGTAATTTTATTTTATAGCAATTTATATGTTCTATAACATACTTCCATAGATCTCATTATTTGTTATTCTAATGATATAAGCAATTTGCAATTAGTTATATGTCATCACAAAGGCATCAGATTGGCTAAAAGTAAAATCCTTCTTATTCAATTTTCTAACCCACATTAAAGCAATATAAAAGACAACAATAGTAAATTGTTTGGAAGATAATTAATCCAATTCACATGGACCTGTTTTAAGATATATAACTCTGAAACCTTGTTAAAATGAAACCTAACCAAGATTCAAAGCACACCAATTACTTAAAAATATCTCAAAAATAGTGTGATATTTCCTCCCTTTATGCCTCCACAGCCCAACAAAGTATCATCCAGAATTTATTCATTTAATTGGGCACTAGTAATCTTTCAAATATTACTATATTAGCAGCATGGGAAGATGCCAGCAATAATGAATTGGAAGGCAAGTGTTACATAGATTTCAAAACAGTAAAAATAAGGACGTATTTTAAAAAAAAATAAGCTGAAAATTCATTGGGAAAATAAATTTTTATTACATTAAAATAGATGAGAAATCAACAGTCCAAATTTATTTTAATTACTGTACTGTCATGTACTTTTCAGCAAGCCTATAAAGTAATTGCATTTAAAATTATTTATACCCTTTGATCTGTACTAAATTATTTTACTTATTTCAATTCTAAAATAAACCGTATATGAATGTCTGAAATACCTTTTCAAAATCTTCTTTTTCTTTCTCTGGATTTGTATCATCAAATCTCATGATCAATTTACCCTTGAAGGTGACCTGGTAATGCTGATTCAACAAAGCAGCTTTTGCATGACCAATATGCAAGTAGCTAGAAATAAAATCATAGAAGAAAACAACATAACTTAGTGATTTCAATGTGAAAGGAAAAAGTAAATATAAAACAGAAAAGAACTGAAGCAACATACAAAGTCCTACTACAATAGACTCCACACAGTCAATATATTTTATTTAGAATAAAAAACTTCACAATGTTTAAATTTCAGTAGCCTCATGAATCAATAGCCAATGGTTTTCTTACATTAATTACTTTGTCCCTTACTACAGTCAACCTTTACAGTACATGATGGCTGAAATTTTCTGAAACAACTTTAGAATTCATTCAGATAGGGACTAAGGACACATAAAGGAGCTAGGAAGTTACTAATAAAATAAGAAATTCCCTATATCAACATTTTGGTAAATTCACATAAACTGTTTGTGAGTTGGATTCTTTGTCCTTAGAACTTCATTACTATCAATATTCACACATCCTTCTGGTTTTCAACATCCATTTTTAATTTGCAATTGTTCACTCCATTTTCCATGTCAAACACAATTATTTTGGTCTTTCCTAAACATTCAGATTCATACTTATTGTTGCATCATGCAATATATAATGCTCACAATAATTCAGGTTCTCAGCAAACTATGCCATCTGCATATAAAATTACATGCACATACATACTTATATATCTGCCTGTAAATAAACAACTAAACAAGCATCACAGCTTATTCCTTGCTTATATTGATCCAATCACTAAGCATTCAATTTAATTTATGCCTGCAGAATGGAGGACAGCAAGGTTGGCAGAGGTGGTAGACCACAAAGTAATCAAAATGGCAGAGAATAAAGGGGGGAGATAGGCACTGGAGGAGCTGAATAGGAGGTGAACTTTACTGAAGCTTTGGGTTGGGAGGGTTAACTAAGACAGACTAGTTTGAATTAGAATATATCCTCACCTAACGACCAGTGGATTTGCTTAACAATGGCAATGGGAAGTACCAAGATTGCCATCATTAAGCGATGCTGTCATGTGATATGACGATTTATGAACACATTGCTTAGCATTCATTCCAGTCCCAATTACCATCATAATGCAAAGGCTACCTGTATGCTTCTGTTATTTTCAATAAATATTGTATGAGCTCTCTCTTTACCATCTCCAATCTATGAGTATAATACAGAATGGACTAGTGAATCTAACATGCAAACTATATTGCATGTTCTTTTCTAATTCACATAGTGTCTGTCATGTACACTGGAATTTTAAAATGCAGTTTTATAGAGAACATTTGCATTGTACAGAAATGATTTTTAAAAAATATTAATAGAAAAGGATGGCAAAACTTCATTTAATTGCATGTTCTTCCATTTTGTCAAAGGGACGTAGAATTGAGTTGTTATACAACAATTCACCTTACCCACTTGCTTCAGGAGGAAATCTAACAATGACTTTCCCCATCTCTGAACCTGGGAGATCAATAAATTTTCCAATATCTTGTTTCTTTTCTGTTGTCTTAAAATTAAAATACAAAAGAAATTATTCAGTTGCAAATTTTGAACCCAGGAATTAATGAAAATAAATAATAGATCTACTAATAAATAATTATATGAAAGCACTACTGCATATTCTGTTCAAAGGTATCTTATGTAATAATATTCTGTTTCTGCACAAGGTAGATCCACACATTAAAATGGAACAAGTATTTGGGGGAATACCATCAAGCAAGTATCAATTATTATTTTATTAATACAAGCCTGTGATTCAATTTTTAATTCAAACCAAGTATGTGTATGTCCTTCAATTTGATATTGGATTGTTAAGTGATTCAAAAGCAACAGTTTTAGTTGCTTTTAGTTTTAATTCAACATAAAAGGTTTTTAAAAGCTTTTTCATTCCTAATAAGCATGTTCATGCTGAGTATGAATATGTATTTACCTGCATGCCTCTATATGCAAATCATATTTGTTTCATTAGGATATAAATATAAAAATGGCTAATTCAGGTATTATCTATCTATATTTTGATATGCTCTGAAACAGAGGTAGCTGAACACTTACCACTTTTATTTTTCGAACAGTGTCTCCTGCAGTCCATTTGGAATCTACAGATTGAAAACTATTTTGTGCTTCAAGAAACTTGTACCAGCGTTTTACATGAACAGGGCCGTTATTTTGAGGTAACTGCTCCTGCCATATATTGTTGCCTATTGGAAAATATGAGATTTATTACAAACTAGGAAACACCATGTGGCAAGATAATATAACACAATTTATACCCAAGATGAAATCATTAATAACTGCAACTTAATTATAAATAATAATTGGAGAAATAACTATTGTAAAGAAAGCATTTTAATATCTTATTTGACTCTGTGGAGGAGGGAAATAGAATCACTCAGGCTTAAATTCTCCAAGATATTTAACTACATTTTGAGAAAAAAACAGACAGTATACTTGTTCTTGGAATCATGAGAAACAATAGGAGAAAACTATTAAAAGACAATGTATTTGAACTTTAAGTTCAATGTGTTATATCAAGTCGTTTTCCTCTGTGAATTAAAAGGGGATTGCATTTACAAAATGAGAGCTGAATTTGCTCCTATATAATGAATAGGAGAATCTTCCATGCATAGATCAAAGACAATAAATTAGGTTCAATTATCATATTTTATTCTGATAAAATGTTGTTTTCATGTCATCTTGTTCTACTTGGGCTGTCCTTTGAGACAGCCTCGAAATTGGATGTTAAAAGGTGACTGATATTTTAGCAGTCCCACACTTTGTGTCCCTGAAAGTTGTAGAGGCTCCACTCTCTTGTCTCATTTTGGGAGGCAATAAAAAGGTGACTCGTTACCAGGGCATCTAGAGCATTGAGCTCTTTACTTGGCCTATCTCAGAAATGCTTAATTATGTTTTAAAGACAGTTCATGACTATCAATGTCCTCATTATTTACATTTAACTTTTCAAATATATTTTACATAAGTAAATCTGACTTTGGGGAAATTTTAGTAAATAAATACGTTGAAATATGTGTGCCTTACACACATCACACACACATGCACTGATATTCAACCCTCAACCTCTATGTACTCCTAAATGTAATAAATAATGAAAACCAGATAAAGAGAAGTTTCTATGGATTTTAATTTCAAAAGATATGGTCACTTGTGCAAATGAACTTCTATATACTTATGTTCCAGTATATAAATGATCTTTTATCAAGATATTACCATGCTGTTATAGTAACAGCAGCAAGGATCTTTTATGCTTTTATATGCAAAAATGAAAAAATACTTTAATTCCTACAATGGTTGAATGATTGGAAAAACTGATGGAACTTAATCAAAGAAAAAAACATATCCAGCATTGTTTCTGCTTGGAAACCGCTTATGGATATTGTTCTTGAAATCGAAAAAATATTAAACGTTGACTTTGATGATAAAGTTGTTGTTACAGAAATGGCTAGTACATATTAAATATATAAAAGTAAAAAGTTGAGATTGTAATGTTACTATCTTATTCGACTGTGCCAAAAAGAGTCAGGAGTTGCTGCTTTTCTTTCTTTTTTCCCATTTGCTTCTTTCTCTTCCCACCCTCTTTTCCTACTATTTTCATTTTCTTTTTTATTTTACAGCTTGATAAGCTTAATCATTTTAATTTTTAAAAAAAGATATGATTATGCTACTATGTTCACTATGTTCCCTTACCTTTTAATGCTGCCCAAACACTGAAATCTGCAAGGCTCAAACAGTTGCCTACTAAATAGGTTCTGAGAGAGAGGGAGTTATTGAGCTCTTGGATGGCTAAAGCAAACTCAGTGGGAGTGGACAGTTTTGTGGTGCTGAACTCCATCCAATGGTCAATCTTTGAAAAAGAAGAAAAAATATGCTTGATAAATTACATAAAAGATTGAATTATAGCCAATAAAACCTATACATTTCATTAGAAAAAAATCAGTAGTAGAAATAACTAAAGAGAGTTATTCAGATAATGAAATTCTCTTTAGTTATTAAAGAGAAGCACTGATAATGTTACCTAGCTTGAGTAAGAAAACCTCTGCAAGAAAACAACCAAGCTCAGAGAACATCAAGCACCCCTCATACATTCAAATGCTGCAAGTTTGGAGCTATCATTTCATTGCAGAAGCCCCCCTGAGCAGTTTAGGAAGGAATAAAAGATCAGCTGTAAACAACAAATGGGAACAAAAAGGGAAATAGCAGCTCCATGAATGTAGTGCAAGGTAAATCATTTCCACAGGGAAGGGGGAGAACCCTGATTGTAAATGTGCTGATACTTACAATTTTGTAACTTCTGGGAATTTCATCAAATAAACAAAAGCAGTATTGTGCAGCTGTGATACAAGCTCCAACTGCTTGTACCTGCATGCAACATCACAACCTATACCCAAAAGGGATGGAGCTTGTCTCACATCAATGCAATGCTGCTTTTCATCAGTTACCCTTCTTGTCCTCTATTACTACCCCCCTTTGTGTATGGTTTTTTTTCTGACAGAGATTTCAAAAAGTATGGAAATGCTGAAATTGAGTATAGACACCAAGGAGACCTTTACATAGAAAATGGTTTATCTTTAAAGAAAAACTGCATTGGCAACTCTACTTAATGGTTTGTTCTGCTCTGGGAAAAGGCCCATAAAGGGAGGAAAGTATATACAGTACAGACAGACTTCAACTTATGACAGTTGAGCCCAGAATTTATGTTGCTAAGTGAAAAATTTGTTAAGTGAGTTTTGCTCCAGTTTACGGCTTTTCTTGTCACATTTGTTAAGTGAATCACTGCAGTTGTTAAATTAGTAACATGATTGTTAAGTGAATCTGGATTCCCTATTGACTTTGCTTGTCAGAAGGTCGCAAAAGTGATCACATGACTCTGGGACAGTGCAACCGTCATAAATACGAACCAGTTGTCAAGAATCTGAATGTAAATCACATGACCATGGGGACATTGCAACGCTCATAAGTGTGAAAAATGGTCATAAATCCCTTTTTTCAGTGCTATTGTAACTTTGAACTGTCACTAAATGAACTTTTGTAAGTTGAGGACTACCTATACTAGATTTCAAAAATAAGGCTTTTATAAGATGAGGGTATATACCTCAGGTATATTGCTAGAAGATTTTTTTTAAAAGCCATCCTGTATCTCCAAGAAATTAGAAGATCATTTCTTACCTCAGTATGTTCCAGCAAATTGGATCCATACAATCCAGCAGATGTGGCAATTCTAGCCAGATAACGAACTATAGAATTCACATCAGTGAATGTAACTTGGCTGTTTAAAAATAATTGAACATATATATGTTTATCCATATTTGAAGTAGAATCGTACTGGAATTCATTATAATATGCAACTCAGCATGATGTTTCCAGATTAATTCATAGCCACTCCATCCCATAAATTAAATATTGAAAACACAGTAGAAGTTAATAAAAATTTAACTCTTTTAAATTTTTGATAAAATAAAAAGCTATTTTAAAAAGCTACTGAAAATTGAAGACACCTTCACTTTATTTTCCATGCATAAATGCAACACTTCATAATAAAAGAATTCTCATCATTAAGCAAGTATAAACAGTGGTTGATTGAACAAAAACAGGTCATGTGGTGGATCCTTCGTTGAAGTGTAGCACTGTCATTTTTTTCATTTGCCTGATGATAATAGATTTATTGTGAAATGCTGCATTTCTGTATTTTATTTTAAATTGTGTGGCACATTTAAAAACCATTTTTATGTGACTAAAATGGTCAAAAAAAGGAGAATAAAATAAGTAATTATATCTTCCTTTGAGGGACAGGGAATACATCACAAAATGTAGAAATGGTTTATATCCCTAAGATTCTGTGCAAACTACGTGCCTGGATTTTACACAGCACTTCTCCCTGCCTTTCATCTTCCTGGGATGATAAGGAATTTTAAAAGTTTTATAGAACTACAAGACTAAATGAAAATCACGAAAGTTTCTCACGAGAACATTTTCTGCCAACTTAAAGGAGATTTCAACAGCATAAAACAAATCTGGGGACAATTTTTATTTTTAACATTTTAATTTTAGCAAGTTCATCTGAACTTAATATGATATTTCATGTGAGTGTGAGTGTGTGTGTGTGTGTGTGTGTATTCATTCAAAAAAGGCATTAAATTTTCATTGTTTCATTACTTACAAGTCAGTTTTCAATGGCTCCAATTTTTTTAAAAAAAAACATCAATGCCATTATTTCACAACGGAAAGGATGACCATTTCAATGCAGCATAATCTATACCTTTGCAGAACTGAGAAAAGTTGAGTTATGTAGCGGAACTAACTATTCTCTTGAAAAGGTAATCAGTTTCTGACAGCAATTAAATCAGACATCACTCACCTAGTCAGAAGTTAAAATAAGGCATAAAGCAAAAGCAGTTAAGTTCATATCAAATGACTTCTTCCTTTACCACTATTACAGCAGAAGATGATCAGTTTTGGGGAACACACAATAATCAGATCTCATCACCCTCCAAAAATGGAAAGGTGAGACAGTAAAGGAATGACATTCTAGATGTACAGTCCAACATATAATCACCCATATCAGTCACATATCCATTTTAGAATTTTATTTTCCCTGTTCCTTAAAATCCATCTCAGACTATTAGATCTCATGACAACTATTACACCACTATTCAATGATAGGAAAAATTTACAAAAGCATTATTTGAATCTAATATCAGTTCCATAGTAGGGTTCCAAGAAAAAAAAATAAAAGTTCAGATATAATATATCTTGTTCAGAACAAAGTTTATTTGAGGATTAGGGTTATATTTCATCCTTCAGGGTAATGAACACAGTCTTTCTTCAGTTTCTTAACAGCATCAATATCATAGTAATTAAGCAACAACAGCAAAGACACAAAAACTTACTCAGATATCCGTAGAACGGTTTCTTTGCCTTCTTCAACTGAAATTTTAACATGATCCTTTACATGTTCTACAGTCAGCAATGCTCCTAAAATGATTATAAGAGGGCTTATTTCACAGATATACGTTTTTTAAAAATTCCCATAGCAGTTCCTCTTTTACCTGAAGTTTACCGGTCAGGAAAACATTAACACTGTATCAGTTGTCAACAATCTTTTCAGTATTAAAGAGGCGGCCTAAAATGTAAAGCAAGAGAAGCCTGCCACCCTAAAAAAACGCTGCCAGAGCAGTGCACAATCACTTCCATGCCCTCCATTTAGTTGGGCAACTTGACTTGATAGGCTGCAATATTCCTGTGAGGTCATGTTGGGTATGTTTTTGTTTTAATTACTGAGATAATCATTTTCCAGTTTGTTCACGTCATACATTGTTCAGAGTCAATGAGAATGGACCAGTTTACATGTCAAATAAATATATAAATTAAACTTCATGGGCCTATGGGGTTAAGTCCCATTGATATGAATATGTACACTCTACATGTAAAGTAGAGAGCTAATAGCTGTGAAAACATGGGAATGGACTGAGATAGGCAAAAGAATGCAAGGAAATTTAAGATTCCTCTTTTTAGAAAAAGCAGAGTAAGTTCCAATAGATTTATGGGAAGAAGAGAATTCCAAAAGGAGGTCTACTGAGCAGCAGTGATGGCTGGAACTTTTTTTTTTAATTACAAGTTTTTATTTATTTTTTAGTTTCCCCACACACATACATAATTTATGAACAGAGTATTGGCCATATCATATCTTATACAAGTCAATATATTCAAATATATTTTACTTAGTTACAGATTTTGGCAAAATATTCTTTTTTCATAGTTTTTATTCATTTCCTAATATTTCCTTGCTCATTTTATTAAGTCACATCTTCTTTCACCCTCAAGTTCTAATTTCTCCATTTTTATTCATATTTATTCCCTTTCATTCTTTTGTTAACTATTTCAATTTTTATTCTAATATATCCAAATATATTCGGGGTTGCCTTTCTTCCATTTCATCTTTCCCTTTTTACAGCAATCCCTTCTCCTCCTCTCGCTTCTTTCTCTCTCTCCTTTCTTCCTACCTTTCTTCTCTCCTCTCCTACTTCTTCTCTACTTCCCCTTCCTTTCTCCCCCTCCACCCTACTTCCTCTAATCTTCTCTCCTACTCTTATTTACTCTTATTTCCCCTACCTTATCTAATCAGTGATGGCTGGAACTTGAAGCTGAAGCCTAGTAATACCAAGTTCTCAAAACTTACTGAAGCTTCCAGGTACACATATGCCAAAGTTACAGACTACAATTTCAAGATTGTAAACAATTCTGAAAAATTATTATAATCCTTGGATTACAATTAGAAACTACCCTACTGTAATATTGTATTATATGAAAGTAATAAAGATGTGTTAAATTTCCAAATCAAACCTTTCTCAAAAATCTACTCCTGACTTCAATGTACAAATTCCCACAAAGGTACCATAGCAGCAACATCAGATCCTAGTTGACTTTGAAAAAAGCTAGATATGGGTGGGCTTGGTTAGCACTTCAATGGGAGACCACTGGGAAATCCTATAAGCCAGACTGGGAAAAATTCTGATAAGACAGCAACTCACTTCCAGCTTATTGATGAGAACAAACATCATATTATCAGAGGTTGAGCTGAACTCAAGAGAGCCAGTAGCATTTTATCTTTCTAAACCATTTTTTAATGTTGTAGCAAAATATATAACTATGTCGTGCGAAACTGAAAGTTCAACATTTTATATAATTAAGAAGCATCACTGCAGACAAGATTATTTATTACATATCTACTCTACAGTCTGTTTGAGATGCAGAATGACAAGCTAAAATTACAAACCTAGAAATTCCATGACTAAGCATAAATGCTCATGAGCTACACCCTACTATGCCTATGGCAGCTCAGATTTTAAAAAGAAATACATTTAAGGAGCTTTTATTAAGAGGTTATGCCACAAAAACATGCAAAAGAAATGTTTAAACATGCAGTAGTCACCATTATATCAGATTATTATATTTTAATTTTTTTCTCAAATGTCATTTTTCATCTGTAGACTATGTTCTGCTTTATAACATTAACCAATTATGTCACTGCCACATCTTATTATATTCAGCAGGGCTTATACCCAAGTAACTACACTATTCTAGATAACAGTTAAGAGAATATCCAAAATGATAACAAAACTAGGACGATCACATGACCTTGGAATGGAAAATATAATCTATAATGAGACATATTCAAGGCATAACTTGATATTTTGGGTTTCACTTTAAAATCCAGAATATTTAAGCAGCAGTATATAAACAAACTTGACTAATGACCAAGAAGAAAGTGACCAAGCAATGTTGTGGTTGGAAAAAAAAAATGCAGCAGGCAATCCGCATATTAACACAAGTTTAAATATCCATGTGATAACTGATCTGGGGTTTTTAGTTTAGTTTACTTTATTGTCATTGCACCTGGTACAACGACATTAAATGCCATCTTCAGTTACACTACTACATTCACTACTACTACGGTTCAGAAGCCACACCTCGTTGGCAAGTGAAGCCACAATTTGACTTTTTCTGCATAAGAGCTGGGCAGGGGGGATGAAAATAACCCAGAGACGTAAATTAGTGGATGAGAAACGCCTACGGCCTACATTTACTCCTCCACAGTGTCTCCCACAATCTGTGCCACGTGTCAGTGCCTTTATCTCTAATGCCCTTCCATTGAACGTCTGGACCTCCTGGCCCGCGTCTCTATCAATGTCAAAAGCCTCAAAAGCCCTTTGTGAATTCATCATCACAGCCAACGACCTTTTGTTAGCCCCACACAAACACACACACACACCCCACCCAGATGACAGGAGCCTCCCTCCGGCCGCTCCGACCTCATCTAGAAACGTTTACCCAGGAACCGGCTTTAGCGAAAGAGAAAGAGGCGGATGAATGAAGAGTCGGCCAATGGCTTCCCGCGGACGGTGTCTGATGCAACATGGCAGCAACACCTGAGCCAGGCAAGGCAGCCAGGAGGGGGAAATTGGGAGGGGGGTGGTGGAGGTGGAGGCGCTCACAACCGGTGTGTATTTCGAGCAACAGGAGCGGGAAGTCCTTACCGAGAGGCAGATCGCCGGGGTTGACGGTCAGGCTCAGCGCCATTCCAGCAGCGGTACTAGGAGGAAGAACCGAGAAGGAATGCGACGCGGCTGCGAGGGCCGAGACCGCCCTCCCCTTCGCCAATCAGCCTCTAATCCCGCCCCGGTCCCGCTTCCCGTCTTGTCACAGGGCTGGGCCGGCCTCGTCCACGCCTTCGCCTCCCTCCTGTCCGCGGACGCGCCTTGGAGTTTTTCCACAAGCTCTCAGGAGCCGCAACGCCCGTTCCCAGCTTGGGGTTGCAGAACGCGCGCGAGGCTATTTCCAAGCGCATTTCGTGTAGCCCTTAATTAGACCCCACAGAATGAAGGCCATGAAAGGAGGAATAAAGAAATTATTGAAAAATTAGGGTTAAGTTGGTTTGAAAAAATACAGATAGAAAAATGGACAAAATGGACAAAAAAATTAAGGGAAAACTATTCGATAAATAGATGTGAAACTGAATTTGAATATTTAGTATCTCGGATTATGAAAGATGAAATTGGGCTAAAGGGACTCGTTAGTAGGGTTTATAAGATTATAAACTCTGATGAAAAATTACAAAGAGTGATGAGGACAAATTGGGAAAAAGATCTTAATATTGAAATACCAGAGTCAGATTGGAATGTGAATTGGAATAGTAGAATTATGAGAACTTTATCTATAAGGATTAAAGAGCATAATTATAAAGTTGTTTGGAAATGGTATTTGACTCCAGTAAGATTGTCACAAATGGATAAAAAAATTAGTAAAAAATGTTGGAGATGTGAGATGGAATTGGGGACTTATGAACATATGTGGTATAAATGCGACAAGGTTAAAAGTTTTGGCAACAATTGGAGAAAATGATATTTGAAATGATGGGGAAAGTAATAATATTGCGAGTGGAAACTATATTATTGTTGGTAATTAAGGAAATAGAATTAACAAAATATGAAAAAGAATTGATTAGAATTATGATTATAATAGGTAGAATTATAATAGCTAGATATTGGAAATTAGATGTGATTTTTAGAATAGAAGAGTGGAATTCTGAAATGTGGAAATTAGCCTTAAATGATAAAATGACATGTGATATTAAAATTAGAAGTGGTGTGTATAAAGAAGATATTTTCTGGAAGACTTGGAAACCATTCGTGGACTATGCGCTTGGAAAATTGGACGCTTCGGTACCTGTACCTCGAGAACGGGGATTTTGGCAATCATGAGGACATATCCGAAGACCCAAATCTTCCTTTTTTTTATGTATAGCACAAGGGTGTAATAATGTATTTTCTTTTTTGTTTGTTGGAAAAAAGTAATAATAAAAAAAAAAATTAGACCCCACAGAATGAAGGCCAGGTTTTGCTCCTGTTGCGAGCTTGACAAAAGATTGGGAAGCCGAGCCCCTTTTTAGTCTTCAGAAACATCCCTCACGAAAAGGGACCGACTCTGCCACACCTTTGTCCCGCATCAGCTGTTTCTGAGAGCTGCACCTGTTTTCAGATGCAATGCAGAGGAAGGACCATTAATTCAAATGGGTTTTTCAGATTCAGAGCTATCAGTCAAACATACTGGAATAAACCAGGAAAAGAACCCTCTTAAACCGAGATCAAAGCAATCAAAATCTATAAATAAAACCTTCACAAAAGTATCAACAAAAATTATAATTTTATTTCGAGAATGTATTTTTCAGTGTATAAAAGCTAAAATATGTATATTTCAATTTCTTCATATAAACTTCTCGTGAAAATGGAGGGAGAATTAGGTACAGAACTGACATACATCCCCTCACATCCATGCAAATATAAACAAAAGAGCTAGCTAGTTAAACAAAACGATCCCTTCATGTAATGCATGCATGCATGCGGCTTGCATAACAAAAGTCATTTGAAGTAACATTCTTTTTTTTTCAAATCAAAAAATAGATTGAATAATTGGATAGTTGATAATTGAACATATATGTGATACTAATAAGCATTAAGGGACAACTGGACAACTTTATTGAAGTCACTAATATTCTAACTAAAAACTAAAATCTCAAATTTACCAGAATGTATATTAAGTCCAGCAGGCAACAAATCTCTAACTAAAGATCATGGAACTGGTCCAAAGTGTGACCCTATCAAAAATCACAATTTATTTCAGCTAAGAAGTTTTTTCCAGCCAAATGGAATGCACAATTTTCTGCTTTTTTTTATGGCACAAGGGCTTCTTTGACTGCCTCAGGAACTCGACTGGCATAATAGTCATGATTTTTTAAAGTAGCAAGGACTCCTCCTGAATTCATGTGTTTGACCTCTTTATTATAATGAAAAAAGTTCCCATGAATATCAGTAAGTTTGCCTGTGAAGAAAGAAAAGAAAAGCATGACTCTAGTTTTGAATGGATTTAGACACGGTATCTGTATTTCTACAAAAGGACAAACAATTAAAAGTAGTTCATAAAAACTGAATATTCCTTTTCCAAATTATACTTGGCTAAATTTAAGTTTTCCTTATGTTTTAGCATAATAGGTATGCTAATATACAATATAACTAATATATAAACTAATGAACACAATATAATTAATGTGCTTTGATACACAAAACTGGCATCATATAAAATATCACTATCACATAACTATATAATCACCATCACTATAATTATATCACACAATTAAGAAGAGTTAAAATCCAAAAGAGCAATCATTGTTAAGCTATTGTCCAGTTACAGAAAGGAAAGTAACAGAGATGACCATCAGCTAGGAAATTATTAGGCCAATAAATACATCTGTATGCTTCATTGAAAAGAATATGAATATTTTAAAAATACTAGGTTTTAAGTTAGCTTCATTGGCCTCTTAGTTATAGCTCTTTACAAAAAGAAATATTTATACATCTCCTTGTTTCTATTTCTCCAATGTATTTACTAACTTACCTCCAACTGCATGCAAAATAGCCTCTGGTGCACATGTATCCCACTTCTTGCATCCAGGACTGGCAAATACATAAGCAGAAGCTTTGCCTTCGACAAGTTGAATGATCTGATACAAATAAAACAACCTCAGGCATTTAATATTCACATATACAATGTTTTTAAAGATAAGGTATGAGTTCACATACAGATCAATGTTTTAGTTCTTGATTACTTTCTATGGCCTTTTTCCTTTGCTCATATATACATAACAAGCATATGCATGTATATATGTATAGTTTCTCTATACATATAATTATACACATTTTTGGATGATATATTATGATTCAAGTGGTAAATTTTACAATTAACATTTTAATTAGGTTATGGGTTATGGAAAAAACATTCTTGAAGAGGAGAGGACATGCAATATCAAGGGTTTTTAATTCAATTATATAAAACGGGTCTCCCACCTTGGCCACTTTAAGACTTATGGACTTCAACTCCCAGGAAATCTGGGAGTTGAAGTCCACAAGTCTTAAAGTGGCCAAGGTTGGAGACCCCGGTATAGAATGTCTCCCGGTATAGAAGGATGTGTGTTTTTGTTTTATTTTTTATGTATAATGTACACTGAAGATAGCATTTAATTTCATTGTACAAGATGCACTGACAATAAAGTAAACTATAACTATTATCTCTAAAGAAAGTATTGATCCATTTCTAAGCCACTTTTTTAAGAATCTCTACCACCTTGAGAGATGAATGAATGAATTAATTAATTAAAGCAATTAATAAAATTATTTCCACAATTCCTATGCCCCATCCACACAATGTGGTAGAAATCAAATTGCAAGATGTGCATCATCTATTGGAAAACTTTGTCTGGGGCACTATTATAAAAATGAAAGTCTCATCTTGTACTTTTAAAAAAATAAAATTAACCCTATTATCATGGCATTAAAATTTAGGGGTGTCCATACCTTATTACCAGCACCTCCAACTCTCACCACACGATCAGGCTTCATTGCACTAATGCAGTCATTTACCATCTTGCTGCTGTGTGATCTTGTGGTGGTAATGATGTGCTGCCCGGCTGGTACCTCTTTCAGCTGAAATCCAAAGGCGCCCAAACCAAGGATTCCCCATATTGTTCTGCCTAGAACTGCATCTGCACCTGCCTGAAAAAAAACTGAACATTCTAGTTTCATTTTGAAAAATAAACAAAAGGAATAAATATATATAATGGTTGAACATACTGTATTTATGTAAAAGAATAATGACCCTAAATTTAGCAAATTCCATCCTCCACGAAGGTTAGATAAAACTAATCTGCTTCATTACATTATCAGTAAATTTAATATGAACCATTTAAATGTTATTTGCAAAGATACATTTCCTTCTTTCAAAGAAAAACAACAATTTTGCTGCTGAAAGAACTGTTATGCAAGTAGGTAGAGATTTGCAACTTTAGTCTGCCTTTATCTAACTGAAGAGCTTCATCTATACTTTTTGTTACAAGATCAAATCTGAGTTGGTCACCAGGACCAGATGTTTATTCTTCCAAGCTTTTGCATTCATGTGGACCCCATCCTCAGGGAATTTCTCACTCTCCAGATTGTTTAAGAAGTTTCCTAAGGATGGGCTAAAGTACTGACTGAGATTTGATCCTGCAACATTATCCTGGGACACGTATATTTGCCTCCATTCGCAAGAGATACTTTTTGTTATTCAGTGTGTTTTCAGCTTTACTGCTTCAGTTACCAGTGTGTTTGTTCTGCATTATTTTCATTTTGTCATACCTATAGCCACCACTATAGGCAATGTACATAAGGTACATTCTTAAATACATAGTAAGTAAATTAGTAAGAAGAGAAGGCATACCCACAGATGTTTAAAATCTAGAGAAATCAGGACAGGAAGATACTACATCAACATTAGCTTATTTCTGCAAAATTTTCAGAAAATTCATTGAATTCAGACCTCACCTTAGCAAAATCCAACACATATTATAATTCTGTATAGGAAAATGAGTTACTAATTTTTGCAGCTATACAAGTCATTTTCCTGATTCCTTTGTTGAAGCCACTGAGAATATGAAAGCATTATTGTGCTGAATGCCAAAAATATAGTATATGTCACGCACAGGAAATTAGGAGTCCAGGCAGTTCAAATGAATATAGGTTTATTGTAAGCCAATGTTCTCTACAAGAATCTGAACTACTAATGGTCAAAGCAAATTGGCAGCAGACAAGAGTCAACGGAATTCAACTTTGGGTGGACTTAGATCTCTTGGAGGCATGAAGAGATTTGAGACTGACCCATCCCTCGCGCTCAGACTGGTCATCTCCTATGGTACATGCAGTCTTAAATTTGGATTTCTGCTAGTCCCAAATCTGCCATGGGTGTACATACTTTTAACTAGGGCACTTTAGATAAAAAAGGGCCACTCCGCCTTCTAAATAACAAGTCAGTTAACCCCATTATTCTAGTTAATTAGAAGTGATATGCAGTAAAATAGAAGAACATTAAGAAGTTAAAATATTTCCTACCTCATAGTTGTAATATGGTTGATTGATGACCCCTGCAATAGCTTTTCCTTGGTAAGCAATACCAATAAGAACTGTTACATGATCAAGAAGTCCTGAAAGAGATAAACATCTGTCAATGGAAATGAAAATCCAGATTCTTCTAATTTTTTACATTTGACTTACATGATACTTTATAACTTCAGTGACTGTTTATACTTGATCATGTTTATACACTGAGTTGCTTAAGTATGTTTGTTAAATAAGCCAGAACTGGTTGGGTTTTCATTATGCTAAACATCAGTCAATATACAAAGCTAAAACCAAAACAAACTCTCATTAAAGTTTTGCATGTTATAGTACAGTATAGTACAGAAAACTGCTGCATTTTATTATTCAAGGTCATTTTTCTTCCATTTCATTAATAAAGCAGAACCCACGCCTGCCTTGCTTTAACAAGTTATCTTCCAGTTCACTACTCTCCGGGATCAAATCCATGGAACATTTCATGATTTCTAACCAAAAAAAATTGCCAAAGACATCAATTCTGTAGAACACCGACCATAATACAATGTAATGCAATCCCAGTTGTATCTATTGTTAGATTAAGAAGTAATTTGCAAGTATCTTTGTGATGCTTTTTCAGTTTTCTGGATCCCCATATAGCTAAAAAAAAAAAAAAGACCAAACCCCAGAGGCAATGAAAATAGCAAATAGAAATGAGGGAGGAGGGACTTTGATTTGTGCCTGTTTCAATAATAGAAGTAGTGAAGAATTAAATAATTATGTTAGTTGTGTGCAAGATTGCATTTAATTCATAGTATGTTTGTGTAGGACAGATGTGAAATTTATCATCATTCAGACATTGCTGAATCACTATTTTAGCATCCCTTACCATTGGCTAGGCTGACTGGAATTCTTAGGAGCTCCATAGTTCAAAACACCTGGAGTATTTTTTTATGCACCTTAACCCGAGATTGTTTAACAATTCCAACCAGGAGTGTTGGGAAGGAGTGCTTCACCATTATTGAATGAAGCAGTCATGTGGGAATCTCATTTAACAACTGCTTTGCTCAATGACTGATATTCTGCAATGATAAGTTAAGGCCTACCTATACACCAAGCTGTCTCTCAAAGGGCTTTTAAGTTCATTGTTACATGAGAAATTAACAGTTGCGCCCCTTTCTAGACCGGGATGCCTTGTGCACAGTCACTCACGCCCTTGTGACGTCTCGTCTGGACTACTGCAATGCTCTCTACATGGGGCTCCCCTTGAGGGGCATCCGGAGGCTACAGTTAGTCCAGAATGCAGCTGCGCAGGTGATAGAGGGAGCCCCTCGTGGCTCCCGAGTGACACCTATCCTGCGCAGGCTGCACTGGCTACCTGTGGCCTTCCGGGTGCGCTTCAAGGTGTTGGTGAACGTCTTTAAAGCGCTCCATGGCATAGGGCCGGGTTATTTACGGGACCGCCTGCTGCTACCGAATACCTCTCACCGACCGTGCGCCTCACAGAGAGGGACCTCAGGGTGCCTCGCGACAGTGTTGCCTGGCGCCCAGGAAGGGCCTTCTCTGTGGGGCTCCCGCCTCTGGAACGAACTCCCCAGGACTCCGTCAACTTCCGGACCTCAACCTTTTTGTGAGCTTAAAACTCACTTATTCATCTGCGCTGGACTGGGTTAGTTTTTTAAGTCTATGGGTTTTTAATGGGTTTTTATTTTTAAATTTTAATTGTGGCCAATTTAATAAGTTTTTTAACTGTATTTTAATTGTATTTATAGTGTATTGTGTATTTTTTACTTGGCTGTGAACCGCCCTGAGTCCTTCGGGAGAAGGGCGGTATACAAATTTAAATAATAAATAAATAAATAAATAAAAGTCCAATTGATCAGGTTAAGGATTTTAAGTACCTAGATATCCACTTCCAATTATCTATCTCTGGAATAACCAGTTGGGTGAACTTTCTATTAGAAGTCAAAAACTTTCTAATGCAATCTTAAAATACGCTAGCCATCATGGCAAGAATTATGCAGCAATAAAGCCATATAAACCAAAGGTCCTGAGCTTGTTTCATGGTAATGTACCCCATATTAAAGAGGAGAGAGAACCACATAGATATCCTTGATTCCTTACAAAAATATAATAATTAAAACAGATAAAATGTGGTGGTTACTGTTTTAGGTGGTAGCTTCTAATCCAAAAATACATCCACATACATTTATAGTGTAAAAGCCCTGCTAAGGAAAAGCTGAGCCTCAGTCAATAATATGGAATGCATCATCCAATTAGCTATTTCTCATTACACACTTTGTATTGTACTTCCCAACTTCTAAAGGGTGACCGCGACTTCTATATGGTCACACATAAATGATAGATATTAATCTAGTAGCCAGACAATTGTGGGTGGTTTTGTCCTTAAGTCTATAAATGCTAAATACCCCTCACCAAAGAAAACAAAGAACAAACCTTCAGTATATTCTTTTGTTCCATCCAGAGGATCGACCCATACAACAAGCTTTGAAGGAAACAAAAGAAAAGCAGAAAGTTTCAAAAGGGGAAAGTGTGAAGAGTAAATCATTGCTAGGCTGCAGTGGCTGCCCAGCTGTATTGGACTCATAAATAGTCAATCACTTCTCAAATCTCAATTCATTCCACCCCGTAGTGATTACTGAGTCTCATCCTGCAGTTGTTACTGTCTGGAAAATAAATCAGGGATTATAAAAAGAAACCCTTTTAAATACCTCTTCTTCTTTTATAGCAGTGTACTGCGATGGACAAATTTGCTTCAGTATCTCCTCACATTGGCTTTTCTCAAGTAAGTCTTCACTGACTTCTTCACAGGGAAGATCCTGGTTTTTTTTAAAAAAAAAAGTCTATGCACAGTTAAAGTCAAAAATGTTTATTCATTTATTAGCCAACTAAAGGCAACTAAATAATTTTAATGGAAGAGAAGTTTTTGAAAGCTAGACTTTTTAGTGCTGCAATATGCCAAAAAATATCAGCAAGTCTATGCAGATGGGCCTGTAACATTGGCTGCAGAATTGGTTAGAATTGATTGTAATTTGGTTGCAATGATTGCTTAACAGTGTTAATCTGAAGAGTAATTTGCAAAAATAGTCTTACTGCTACAGCTGAAAATGCAATATAAGTAACATTCTTTATTAAATGCACACAGACAAATGTGTGTAATGAAAAATAATGCTAAATGCTAACGAATTTCAGTAATGTTTAAAGCATGGAGTCTAAACATCAAACTAAGAGAGATTAATCTTGTTAGGTAGGAGGACCCTCCAATTCAGATGCCACTAAATAAAAGCTTTAACTGTTTAAATCTATGAGCCATTTGAGATCAAGGACTCTGCTGAAGACTTATTAAGAAATCAGTTTACAGCTGTCCTCAATGACTTCTTATTCACGGTCTGTTTGAATTTGGGATGGCACTGAATGAAAAGTATTTACAACTACAGTAGTTCTTGACTTTATGGCCATTGCAGCATCTCTGCAGTCCTGTAGTTGTGATCAAGGCACCTGGCTCACAATTACAGCATCACAGCATCCCACAATCATATGATGACTGTGTGACCTTTATCGGGTTTCTGCAAGCTAAGTCAACCAGAAAACTGGTAGGAGATTGCAAATGGCAGCCCATGACATACTCACTTAACAACAGCATAGGATTTACTGAACAATAGAAACCAGGAAGTGGCAGGACTGCCGTCGCTAAGCGATGCAATCTCATGATTTTACAACCGTATCACTTAGCAATGAAAATTCCACTCCCAACTGCTATCATTAATTTATTTATTTATTTATTTATTATTTAGATTTTTATACCGCCCTTCTCCCAAAGGACTCAGGGCGGTGTACAGCCAAATTAAAACAATTCAATATACAAAATTAAAACAACAGTTAAAATACATATTCTATAAGTGGCCAAGAATTAAAACCGTCGAATTGACCCATACTAAAATACCTCCATTAAAATTATTAAAAATTCAAAAAGTTTAAAGTTTAAAAATCAAGCCAGTCCCGCTTGGATAAACAAATACGTTTTCAGTTCACGGCGAAAGGTCCGAAGGTCAGGTAATTGGCGCAAACCAGGGGGAAGTTCGTTCCAGAGGGTAGGTGCTCCAACAGAGAAGGCCCTTCCCCTGGGGGCCGCCAGCTGACATTGCTTGGCGGACGGCACCCTGAGAAGACCCTCTCTGTGTGAGCGTACGGGTCGGTGGGAGGCATAAGGTAACAGCAGGCGGTCCTGTAAGTACCCGGGCCCTAAGCCATGGAGCGCTTTAAAGGTGGTAACCAACACCTTGAAGCGCACCCGAAAGACCACAGGTAGCCAGTGCAGACTGCGCAGGAGCGGTGTTACCCGGGAGCAACGTGTGGCTCCCTCAATCATCTGCGCAGCTGCATTCTGAACTAACTGGAGCCTCTGAGTGCACTTCAGGGGTAGCCCCATGTAGAGAGCATTGCAATAATCTAGACGAGAAGTGACGAGAGCATGAGTGACCGTGCATAAGGCATCCCGGTCAAGAAAGGGGCGCAACTGGCAAACCAGGCGGACCTGGTAAAAGGCTCTCCTGGAGATGGCCACCAACTGATCTTCAAACGACAGCCATCCATCCAGGAGAACGCCCAAGTTGCGCACCCTTTCTGTTGGGGCCAATGACTCGCCCCCAACAGTCAGCTGCGGTTGCAGCTGACTGTACTGGGGTGCCGGCATCCACAGCCACTCCGTCTTGGATGGATTGAGTCTGAGTCTGTTTCTCTCCATCCAGACCCGTACGGCTTCCAGGCACCGGGACAGCACTTCGACAGCTTCGTTGGGGTGGCCCGGGGTGGAAAAGTACAGCTGAGTATCATCAGCGTACAGCTGGTAACTCACCCCAAAGCCACTGATGACCTCGCCCAACGGCTTCATATAGATGTTGAACAGGAGAGGCGAGAGAATCGACCCCTGAGGCACCCCACAAGTAAGGCGCCTCGCGGTCGATCTCTGCCCTCCTGTCAACACCGTCTGCGACCGGTCAGAGAGATAGGAGGAGAACCACTGATAAATGGTGCCTCCCACTCCCAAACTCTCCAACCGGTGCAGCAGGATACCATGGTCGATGGTATCAAAAGCCGCAGAGAGATCTAACAGGACTAGGGCAGAGGAACAACCCCTATCCCTGGCCCTCCAGAGGTCATCCACCAACGCGACCAAAGCTGTCTCCGTGCTATATCCGGACCGGAAGCCGGACTGGAACGGGTCTAGATAGACAGCTTCATCCAGGTACCGGGGGAGCTGCCATGCCACCACACTCTCTCCAACCTTTGCCACAAAGCGAAGGTTGGAGACTGGACGACAATTACCCAAAATAGCTGGGTCCAGGGAAGGCTTCTTGAGGAGGGGTCTCACCACCGCCTCTTTCAAGGCGGCGGGAAAGACCCCTTCCAACAAAGAAGCATTTATAATTCCCCGGAGCCAGCCTCGTGTCACCTCCTGAGTGGCCAGCACCATCCAGGAGGGACACGGGTCCAGTAAACATGTAGTGGCATGTAACCTCCCCAGTAACCTGTCCACGTCCTCGAGAGCCACAGAATCAAACTCATCCCAAACAACATCAACAAGACACGTCTCAGTCATCTCATCCGGATCATCGCAATTTTGGTCCATACTATCCCGAAGCTGAGCGATTTTATCGTATAGATAACCACTAAACTCCTCGGCACGTCCCTGCAAGGGGTCATCCCACCTCCCCTGATGTAGGAGAGAGCGGGTCACCCGAAACAGGGCGGCTGGGCAGTTATCTGCCGATGCAATGAGGGTGGAAATGTAGGAACGCTTCGCCACCCTCAGTGTCACTAGGTAGGTTTTCGAAAAAGACCTAACTAGTGTCCGATCAGCCTCGGAACGGCTGGACCTCCAGGTACTCTCTAGGCGTCTCCTCCAGCGTTTCACCTCTCTCAGCTCCTCAGAAAACCAAGGAGCCAATTGAAATCTGCGCCGGGTCAGAGGCCGCAAAGGCACAACACGGTCCAAAGCCCCAGCCGCGGCCTGTTCCCAGGCCGCAACTAGTTCTTCGGTCGTGCCGTGGGCAAGATCCTCAGGAAACGGCCGAAGCTCCGTCAGGAACCTCTCGGGGTCCATCAGGCACCTGGGACGGAACCAACGCATTGGTTCCGTCTCCCTGCGGCGGTGAGCGGCGGTCTGAAAGTCTAGGCGGAGGAGAAAATGATCTGACCATGACACAGGAACCGTCACTAAATCTTCTAATACCAGATCATTAAACCACTGTCCAAAGATATAAATCAAGTCCAGTGTGGACCCCCCCTTGTGTGTAGGGCCATCAGTTACTTGAATCAGGTCCAAGGCCATCATGGAAGCCTGGAACTCCTGGACCACCATTGATGACAAGCCGGCCGATGGCAGGTTGAAATCCCCCATGACCAAAAGTCTGGGAATGTCAACCGCCACCCCGGCAAGCACCTCCAGTAGCTCAGGCAGGGCTGTAGTCACGCAGCAAGGAGCCAGGTACGCGATCAACAGACCCATCTGATTCTTATGGCCCCACTTCACAAGGAGGGATTCACAACCAGCTATCTGAGGCACAGTGGACTCTCTCGGCTCCAGACCTTCCCTCATCACAACCGCCACCCCTCCACCCCTACCCTGGGCCCTCGGTTGATGGAATGCTCGGAATCCCGGAGGGCACAGTTCAACCAGGGGTACACCCCCTTCTGTGCCCAACCAGATTTCCGTAATGCCCATAAAGTCTGCGGACTCCCCCTGAATAAGATCATAGATCAGGGGGGCCTTATTGACCACAGACCGGGCATTACACAACATCAACCGGAGGCCCAAGCTCTGAGGATCCTGGCCTTCCGGGGAACGGGTAAGGACTAAGGGGCCGGAGCACGTGATTGCTTTTAAACAGCGAGCACGTGCTCCCAGAAAATGATACGGCCCCTTGCTTCCACCATATCTGCCCCTCCCACTTACCGTACAGATGGAACCGCCCTCATCGCCTGGAACGTGCCCCTCCCCCCCCCACCCTCGGACCAGATGAAAAAATGCCGTGAACAAACCCCGGGACTGGACATACCCTCCCTGACGGGTTTTTCCCCTCACCCGTCTCTTCCCTCCCCCCTTTAAAAGACCCTTTTTAAAAAACCTATTTACAAATCCCCAAAGGATACAAATTGAGGATTATAAGTATATTTTTATAGTGGTTTTAATTTTTGCATACCACCCAGAGTCATTGCTGTGAGATGGGCAGTTATAGAAATGTTTGAATAAACAAACAAATGAATTCCAAGGTAGTTGCAAGGTTTTTTTATTTCTAAGTAAACAATATTACATGTAGCTGCTGTTTTCATATCTGTTCTAGTCTTGTAGTCCTCATAATAATAGTTAAGAGTTGTATTTGAATTCAAGTTACATACAAATGCATAAAAAATAGTCATGATCATATGGAAGAAAAATGGTGGAGACTAGGGTGCAGATTATCAACCGTTTTTTTCTCACTAGTTAGGTTAATGACTGGTAGTGGTTAGGGTTTTTTTTAAAAAAGGATACAGGTAGCATATCGAATCAAACAAGTACAAAAGAACATGCTAACTCCTCACCTCTTCACCTATGATTGTCACCTTAGGAAACGTCAGACCCAAGGACGAACAAATGCACATCTGTACCAATCGATCAGCTTTAGTCTGCAGGTCATTAGCTCCACACTATTAAAAAAGAAATCTGGTCAATTTACAATCAAAATAACAACTTGGCTTAATCAAATTGTGTTATCATTAGGAAGATGTAAAATTACTGGAAATTTTGCAACATGTATTTTGAATTTTGAAAAAATCCAATGCATGTATCATCTTACTGTCACGTACTGAGTAAATATTTTAAGATATTCTTCTTCAGAAAAATATTTGCCTTGAGCAATGCTACTACACATATCTAGTTCTCTAATATGTACTGATCTTATTTGCAAATGCCATTTTAAAAAACTGAACAATTATATGGTTTTGTGTAAAATCATATTTATTGAAGGTATTTGAACATACTGTATGGATCAGGTCATTAGCTCCTTAAAGTTATATACTATATACAATATAGTATATTATACATTTTATATATATTCAATATATATGAAGTATAATTACACAATATACTGTATAATATTAGAATGTTGGAATGGGACTTGAGAGACAAACGATCAAGTCCTCATTTTTATTCTGAATGGGCAACATTAAGTCAGCCAGTATCTTCAAAGGCATTGTGAGGATAAAGGTAAGGCCTTGAGTAAAAGGAATAAAATATAATAAATATGGACCAATTATTTTTGCTTTTTCAGTTCTGTATGAGAAAACTGTGGTCCTCTAGATATTTCTGTACAACTTTCAGCCTCTCTCAGTAGTAGCCAGGCTGGCTAAGGCTGCTGGAATTATACTTCAGTAAATGGAGATCCATACATTTCCTGGCCTTAATACAGGTTGTTAGATATCTTAAATATTTTAACATCCTTGGAAAGCAATAAAGTTTAGTCATTTTTTCTCCACTGTCATCAAGACTATTCAAAGTAAGAAACTGATGCAGACAACATCACAGACACTAAAGATTATTTCAAGAGCTATATAACTATATAGCATGCCAGCAAATGAGATGTCTCTAATGACTAATATTTATCATAGAATTATAAAATATTTGATGAGCCTTTTTAATGGCTATTCCAGATGATGTTGTCTGGGCATGCAAGGAATAAGTAGTATTGACACTTTGAACAATCACTATTTCAAAGAGGGAATCCAGAATGATGATTTGCTTGCAGGTGAATTGCCTCACCAAATTATTTGTGTGTACATCTAAAATAAATAAATGCTAAACACACTTATTACTACTAAACATAACAAGTTTTACTTTTGAGCACAGATGCACAAAAATTGTTCTGCACATTATACCAGCATCAATTAATTCTTCTTTATTTGGATATATAAGTTCCAACTGGAAACACATAGGATTCTACTGATCATTTACCTTCTCCACTATGTCTAGTTCTCCTCCTGACATAACTTTTCTGACAATGGTTCCCGCTTTATTAGCCACAGAATATGCTGAGGCCACAAGACGCATCAATACACTTGGATTAGAAGCCATGATTACTACAGAGAAAAAACAAAAGAAAACAAAGGCAATCTTGTAAGTAGCACAATTTTCTTATGAAAAAAATACCTTTGGGGCCTGACTTACACTGGAAAAGATTAAAGTCCCTTTAGAGCTCTTTTGAAGAGTGGGAGGTACTGGTTCATGTATTGCGCTACGCTAATCTTTTTTGTAGTTTCACTTATTCTAGTTGAAAGAATGCCAAGCCCAACAATAAGTAAACAATGGCCTATAAGTTTCAGTAGTAACGTATGTCCTTGTCTATTCCTCAAACATTGAGAAAAATAAGATTTCATTAGTAAGGCAAATTGGCAACTTAGGTAGTTGTGGACATGTAAAGGAGTTAATAAACATTGACAATTATCACATAAGTAATCCTCTTTCCTCACTGTGAATTATGCAACATTAAAAAAAAATCCTAACTTCGTCATGGTAACAGAGAAAGGAATCTGAGAGCGAGCAACCTTTAAACTACATTCAATTTGTTAAATTATTACATTGAGAAACAAGCTGAAATACTTCACTTCGTCTGCTTGCTTTTTATTCCCAGCAATCTTGGTTATTGGTTTAACGTTTTACAACTACATTTTCTGGTTTAAAGCAGAATTTATTTTCCAATTCACCCCTTCCTTGTAAATTTTATGTAGCCACTTTGCATAATCTGAACTATATCTAGTTTGCTCCTTCTTCCCCTACAAAGTGTATATTTCTTTAGAATAGAATAGAATAGAATTTTATTGGCCAAGTGTGATTGGACACACAAGGAATTTGTCTTGGTGCATATGCTCTCAGTGTACATAAAAGAAAAGATACTTTAGCTTTTAAACAAAAATTAAGAAACTACCCATTTACAGAAAGGGAAATTTAACATTCTGAACAGTGGAATTTGAAACCCATATTCTTATTAGCCCAGGCACTGGTCCTGCCCATTTTAAAGAAATTTGGATTGCATTGCCTTCAATATTCCTTTATCATAACAACTATATGGTTAGCACTGAAGACCCATGTTTGAAACAACGACACCTGCGCTGAACAATGACATAAAATGGATGGCAGCCTCACACACATGGACATATTTTAACTGCTGCTTATAAAAACTATTAGGCTGATTCCCCCCCCCCCCGCGTCATATTATGGGAAACGCCAACTTTATTTTTAGAAATTATACTGTTGAATCTTACCAGTGCATTCAGTGATCACAGTGGACCAAAATATAATTTATGAAGTACCACAGTCCTCCTTTATTTGGTGAAAATCTTGGTTTTCCAAAGCAAAATCTCCTGATTTAACACAGGAACTTTTTAAAATTGTAAAAGTTTAACCAAAATATAACATATTTAAAACATCTACTTAAGTAAAAACTTTCTGGACAGGTATATTTATATATAGGATTGCACCAGGAACTACTTGTCCACACTGCTCATATTTGCTGATTGTTTTCTAAATTCTAATCCATTATAGTAACTATCATACATGTAAGAAAAGCACCTGCGCCACATTTAGTCTCTCAAATGAACACAATACCATCTTAACCATGTCACTAGAATAACTCCAGCCTGCTTGTCCTCCCTTCGCAACTGTAGATGTCTTTTCCTAATTCGAGGACGTTGCCAAGAGGGGATTGAAAGGAAAGCGTTATTTCACCACCCACCTCCTTTGACTATCATAAGATCTCTATCGATGAATATCTAAAAGCAAAGAATCCGAAAAGGTCAAGAGAGAAATGGAAATAGCAGCATACCTCCTTTTCCAGCAGCCCCACTCTTACAAAACACTCGCCAAGATTGCTCGCGCCAAGATTGCTCAATCGATGCCGATTTCCTATTCTTTCTCCGCCCCACCTACCGGGTCCTTACTGGGTCCTTATTGCCATTATCTCGGCCCTCTTACGTGGCCAATAACGTTTACATGTATGTCCCCAGGGGCTCTTGTTCCTACATCAGGCCCAGTGAAGACTCGTTTACGCAATTAGCCCACTTTTCTGGGCTGCGAAGCTCAATTGATGCCGGGGTTCGGGGCACCTACAGCCCAAACCCACGCTTGCGAGGCTACCCAGATAACGAAGTGGGGAGGACCGAACTCCAGGGGGCGCTGACAATCCCATCGGAGTCGGAAAAGAAGCGGGGAGGACGTTTTGTCTCGTTGGTCGCCGTAACGTTTCCGGAAGTGCCCGCGGACCAAGTGCGCGCGATGTGGGTGCTGCGGACCCCACCGTTGCTGAGGTTTCCCAAGCATGTTGGCTGTTGGGCTCGCGGGACGGTGTCCGCAGGACCCAGCACGGGCCAAAAGGCGAAGCCGGACTCCAAATACCGTGACACGATCTTACTGCCCCAAAGCGATTTCCCCAGCCAGTTGCCTGGCCGGCTGCAGCCCGAAACTGAATTGGAGATACAGCAGGTAGATGAAGAAAATGAATTTTAGGGGGAAAGGTGCTGAAAAGTCGCCGGCGCCGCCGAGATAGACCTGGGATTAAAATGCACGCGTTGAACCGAGAGGTGCACCTTTCGTAACTTGTACGCTTGTATGCTTCCTCTGTGGGGAAACCTTTGTAACCCCCAGAACAAGGGATGCTCTGAAAAAAACGCTCTGAATTTGCCTTTCTCTCCCTGCTGTCGCCTAGCTAGCTCGTCCCATTGCTGTTAGTTATGTTTCAAAACACCCATCTCAGAATTAAGTCGGGCCCTGCAGGGAAGGAAAAGGGTTCCCTAACTAGCTTCGTGGTTCTGCAGCTTCCTAGACTTTTCTCAGACTATGCTCCATATATGTCACCTGTTGGTAAATAATTGGAAAAGGTGGTAAGGTTAAGTTTAGCTTGGTGGAGCTGGCTGCTAAACTAGAGATCTGCTGGTCCTCCCTTAGGCATGAAAGCTACCTGGGTGACTTTGGGCTATTCACTGTCTCTGGTCTCAATCCCATCCCACCTCAAAGGGTTGCAGTGGTGGGAAAAAGAGGAAGCAGCAATATCATGTGCACTTCGTGGGCTCTACAAAATAAAGTCTGATAATACATATAATCTGTGCCACAGTCTATTCGCTATCTAACCAGGATAGAAATTTAAGAAATTGAAGCCCAATGTTAGGGTTGCCATATCTGGGCTGCAAAAATTTTTTATTTTTTTTTATTTTTTTACATTTATATCTCGCCCTTCTCCGAAGACTCAGGGCGGCTTTCAGACCATCACTAGAAAACAGTGAAAGATATATTGCTGAGTTTTAATTTCTTACTGTCATTTTGCAGCCCTGATGTGGTAGCCCAACTCAGTGAGGAGATTCCATTCTAATTTAAATATATTCAGAACAGTTTGGTCACTTACCCCTCCAAGCAATGTAATTGTACAGCTATGCTATAGACTTATGTGAGTTTAATGATAATTCATTTTCTCTGGGTATTTCTAAAGAGAAAATTTGCTGAAAGGAAAGTTTTTTTTAAAAAAAAACAATGACTGATTGACAGTTACACAAGAATTTGGGTACTGTGAAACTGATGCAAATTTGTGTGTCATCAATATTGCTTGTAATTTATATGTACATGTTATCATTATGCAGATATCAGTTCTGCATAATACAGGTTGTATTGGTCAGTATTTAATTTACGGAGTGATTCCTGAAAAAGTCTTGTTTGATTAGAATGGCTAATAAATAGTTTCCTCAGCTCATAGGGAGACTTTTTAGGATAGAAGAACAATTGAGTTTTGCTTGCTTACTTTTGTTGTCTCATTATTAATATACTTGAATCAATCTAATGTCTGTTAGCCTGCAATTTAAATATCTGAGAGACCGTCTCTTGCAGGTCACATCTACCCGACCCAACAGAGCGGGGAGGGAGGGAATGTTGGGTCCCATTCCCAAGGGAGATACACCTAGTGGGACACAGAAGAGGTGGCTCCCTCTTTCTGGAACATCATTTCCCTAGAGATTAGAATGGCCCCCACTCTAATACTCTCATGGAAGGTGCTGAAGATCTGGTTCTGCCAGTGGGCCTGGGGAACCCAGAGTGGGATGGAGCCTATTAAATGGCTCATGTGATCTGCTGTTGCGGGGTGGGGGGATGATTTTGTTACATTGTACTATATTAATTTATTTGTCTTTTTGTTACTTTTTATTGTTTTAAATGTGGTCTTATATTCTGTAAGCCGCCTTGAGTTTCCATGGGTGAATAGGTGGCAATATAAATTCAATAAATAAATAAATAAATTTGAGAATTGATCACCACAGGTATGTTTGGAGGACTCTAATATTGTAGAACACTCTAACTCAGAGGCTTCCGGATACCTTGACAGAGCATACTAAAGATGATGGGAATTCTTTGGGAAGACAAAATTAAATTTAATATATTGTCATCTTCAAAAATAATTTATTATCTAAGATATTAATTCTAGTGTATTATTCTTCAGAAATGTGGCTTTTCAGAATTGTATTCTTGGCAAAGACAAAGGAAAACAAAGCAAGAATTTTGTCTTCATGACGGACCACCTTATGCCAATGGAGACCCACATGTTGGTCATGCTTTGAATAAAGTGAGTATTGTTTTCCTAAATTAATTGATTTATGTATTTGTTTAAATGGTGTGTAAAGCCATCTAACTCATAGTAGTGACTCCGGATTAAAACTGAAATTAAAACCATCATAACCATATAATCCTAAGAGCTCCATTTAAAGCCGTAACCACCAAAATAAAATGTCTTGCCACCAATGGAGCTTATCTAACTTCCTGGCCCAGATACCTGGGAGAATAGTCCAATCTTCAAGGTTAAAAGGGTCAGCACCATCCATAGCCACAGAGAAAACATGACCCAAGGTCTAACAAAATGGCTTTATTTGAGTAGGGGGAGGGCATAAACAATGGAAGATAGGTGGTCTCACAAACAGCCTGGTTCTGTGCCATGAAGGACTTTACTGGTAAGGTAATTACCATCACTTAAATTGGGTTTGGAAGCCTACTGCAGCTCATGCAGCCGTGGTATATGAGAGTATTGAGAGTTGCCAAATACTGGCCTGCTTCATTACAAAACATTCTAGATTGTGTCCAGTAAATACAAAAATATTATTGGTGGATTAACTTCAACTTTAAATCATAGAATGTAAAGTCAGTGTTCTTCAAAACTTGAATCCATTGGTTTGTTTGGAAACTTGAAAACTGGGTTTGTAAACCATTGGAGACTGGGGTTTCCAATTCTTGATTCTAAGCTTCTTGCATATTTTTGTAGTTATTTTGAATTGTTCCTTGTTATTTGAAAAAGTCCATGACCTCTCTTTTAGGTCATTATAGTAACCGTAACTAATTTTAAGACTAATGGAGTTGATAGATGCTGCAGAGGAATTATATCTGTATTCAGAACTTGAGTCATAGATATTACAGAGAACATAAATGCAAGTATCCTGGTGAAAGCAGTAGTATTTAGCCGTAAGACATGTATTAATGTGGATTTTTTTCCCACGTTGAAATGTAATTTGAAGAAAACCAGAGTTTGGCATGAATCTGTAGCTTTGCTAAAAGTTGGAGCCTATCCAAAGACTTAATATTGTTTGCTTTGATGAAATTTATTGGTATATGTTATTTGTGCAACAAGTATCTGTAATTTTACTTAAGCATTGTTAATACTTCTATTAGAAGGTACCTTTTGGAATAGAAATTAATACAAAACAATTTGTTAGGTTATAGCTTGATGGATCTAACCACAGTATAAATATTGTAGAATTCAAGATAATTATAAAGCAAGATGGAAGTATGAATTTGAATAAATATTTCTCTCCCTTTCTTTTCAGATTTTGAAAGACATCACAAATCGGTTCCATGTCATGAATGGCTATAAAGTGCACTATGTCCCTGGATGGGATTGCCATGGGTTACCCATTGAGTTGAAAGCATTATCAGAATGTGAAGAAACAAAACATCTTACACCAATGGAAATCAGAAAGAAAGGTATTTTTCCTTTGATAAATACTATTATTGAGGTCTGTGAATGTTATTCCATGACAGACATGTTTTGGAGAACAGCAACATCATTCTATTTTCAAATATTTGAGAGGTGCCTTCTAAGATGAGATACATAATTAAAAACATCAATAGGCAACGAGTGACCTTCAAATGTTGTTGAAGTACTACCCTCAAGATGCATTACTATTGACCATACTGGATGAAGCTACTAAAAGTTGGTTTTTAGTGACAACTGAGAAGCCATAGGCTGCCTACTTGCTTTTTTTAAAAATTGCAATTTTTTACATGTATATTACTGTCCATAAGGCAAGCAAACATGGACAAATTGGGAGTTTAGGGATAGTGGAAGGAAGAATTGCAAATGTAGCAATAGTGTACTGATTTAGGTTGCCTAGAGTTCAGTCTAATAGGACTCTGGGTACACTTCTGTTCCTCAACCTTTTTTAAACTAATATTTGGTAGGTTGGTTTTAATCCTAGATGTTTGTTTATTTAAAAGAATTATATGACTGCCCAGCTTAAACAGATCTGCCCATCTTAAACAATAGCAATAAAACCAGTAACTATAAAATTTAACCGTCAAACAAAGAAAAACCTTGCTCATCTTCTTAGATTGCCCTGCAGCAAGCTTTAATTATCCCTATATCATTCTTTCTATTCATTGTAGAACGTCAAGTGCCTTGGTAAGAAGACAGGTCTTGATGGCCTTCTATAAAGTTAAAAAGTAGAGGCCTGCTAAATCTCTAGGGAGAGGGTAGGAGCTGCCACAGAAAAGGCATGCTTCTGAGATCACACTAAATGATAGAATTTCAGGGAAGGGATCTGGAGTATGGCTCCCCTATCCAATCTAATGGGATGGGCAGATATTCTTAGGGAGAAGTGGTCCTGCAAATAACCTGCTCCCATTTATGTAGGGCTTTAAAGATGATAACCACCACCTTGAATAACCTCCAAGTAGTCTTCAACAGCAGCCCCATGTAAAATGCAGTAGAATAATCCAAACAGGAAATGACTAAGGCATGAGTGACTGAGAACAAGGCCTCCCGGAAAGGATGCAAAGACCACCTAGCCGCAGCTACCGCCTATTCATCAAGCAGGAACCATGAGTCTAGAAGGACCCCCAAATTGTGCACCAGCTCACTCCCTAGGAGTGAAACCCTCTCCAGTGCAAAGATGACAAAGGTGCATAGAATTTACACAGGTGAGATTTGGTCCAGCACTTCTGTCATTTTCTCATTCCAAGCAGGAATGAAAAAAAAAAAGGTTCCCTCAGAAATGGCATTTGGTCCTTTAGGTGCCTGAGACATGCCTATCGAATAGATCCTACTCACTGCAGTTAGGGACAGGTGCTGATAACCCTAGGACCAAGAAAGCAGGACATGTTGTTAATGCATTCCCAAATCCCTGAACACCAGATCCCCATTTGAGTTGAACTATGAATAACTGAAATGGGTCCATTGTGGCCATGAACATGTGCTACCTTGGACCCCAGACCCAGAGGTAGTAAGTTGAAATCCCCCAGAACCATAAGCCTGGGGACCTCCGTCATCAGTTCAGACATCAAGTCCAGGAGCACAGACAAGGATGCAGCAACACTGCAAGGAAGAAGGCACATAGCAGCATTCCCCACTGTTCCCTCTGGCTCAGCTTCGGAAAGACGGCCTCACATCCAAAGATGTCCAGGGCAGGGCCCGTGAAGGTCACCAGGGACTCATAAATAACAACTGCCACATCCTCACCTCTGCCCCAGAGTCTCAGCTGAGGTCACACTCAAAACCCTGTAAGGGACAGGGAACACCCCACTCTGTGCCCAACCAAGCCTCAGTGATATAATCCAGATTAGCTCTCCCATACATAATCAGATGTCATGGATGAGGTGAGTTTCACTGCAGATTGATCTGGCATTAAGCAGCTGCTTGAGAGACCAGAATCAGCTCCTAAGACCGAGCACAGGGACAAAACACAGTACAGGTATTGGATGTTTTCTTGAATAAAATGAGCTATGTAGGATAAACTAAATGTTCTTCTAGTTCTTCTAGGATACAATAAAGGATTATATATTATAATTACGCTAAGTAGAAAAATAGTGATATAAAATATATTTGTAGATCCAGTTTGGTATAACATTAAGGCAGCTAGCTAGAAACTAGGAGCCTGAGGCATGAAGCCATCTGCGTGACCTTGAGCCAGTCACTCTCTCTCAACCCTAGGAAACAGGCAATGGCAAACCACTTCCTAAAAACCTTACCAAGAAAACTGCAGGAATTTGTCAGGAAGTCAAATTCAACTGATATCTTTATGTCTGTCTATCTAAAATAACTAAAGAAAAATAATTGGCTTCTGATTATTCTTTAGTTTTATACTTGTTTTCAACTTCACCTAACATTGGGCAAATTCATATTAAAAATGACTTCCTTCTTCAGCCAAAGCATTTGCAGAAAAGGTAATTGAGAAACAGAAATCGGCATTTATGCGCTGGGGCATAATGGCAGATTGGGAGAACTGCTACTACACATTTGATCCAAAGTACGAAGCAAAACAGTTGAGTGTTTTCCACCAAATGTATGAAAAGGTAGGTTAATATATGGTCAAGGGATATTTACATTACATACAAGGCCAAATTGTTTCGATTTCTTAATTTTGTTTATTTCCTAGGGTTTGATTTATCAAGACTATAAGCCAGTATTTTGGTCTCCTTCAACAAAGTAAGATATTAACATACTTTTTACCCTTATCTTTGGGGATGGAAGAGCTTTGCACTAAATAACAATTTATGTTGATTCTTCATGCAGTACAGCTTTGGCTGAAGCAGAACTTGAATACAACCAGCAACATACTAGTCAAGCTGTTTATATCAGATTTCCCTTGCTGAAACCCCCTCCCAAAGTATCCTCTGCAGTAGGTATGTTTTATTTATGTTCTGAATTCATTTTGTTTAAATGTGCTTCTAATTTACTTACAACCACTTGTGCTAAATATGATTCCACCACTAGATGGATTACCTGCAGTGAGTTTGATAGTCTGGACCACCCAGCCCTGGACTATTGCAGCCAATCAAGCTGTCTGTTATATGCCAACTCTGGAGTACGTATTTATTTATTTTATCACTAGAGCATAGTGTTCTTTGTTGAAGATCACATGGGATTAAGGTATTTTACATGTGGGTGTTTTAAAGGAAATATTATATTTAAGATCACCAAGATATCTTTTTTCCCCCCATTTCTTGCCCTTTCCTTTATTTTTACAGGTAATATAAATCTTCCAGTTTTCTTTTCTTTTATAGCCCTTTATTTATTCTTATATGCCCAGCTGCAGAAATTACGATTTTATGCTGCATGTGTAAACCATGCCTAGTCTCCAACAATTTTTCCTCTATGGTCAACAGAAGAAAGATACGGTATACGGAATAACTAAGCATTTGTCGCATGTTTGAAATGGATTAAAAGATGTCAAATATAATGTACAAAAATAATTAAATGTAAGTTTTGAACTTAGATTAGGGATTTCTTCTTTGTGATCACAATTGTCATGAGGAACTCAGTGAAAATGCATTGATATAACATTCCCATTTCCATGAGAAATGTTTTTGTGTCATCACCAATATTAGTAATGAGATGGAAGCTATTTCAATATTAAGTTTAGGGTATCATTCCAATGCTTTCATGCTTTTAATATAACATTATGTAGTGCTAATGTAACTACTGAAAATCTGAAAGATTTAAATGCATTTGTAGGTATTCTATCGTGAAGTGTTCCAGTACTGGGGAGCACTTCATAGTTGCTGCAGATAGAGTTCAGTCTATAGCTGCTGTTTTGGATACACAGTTTGATGTGATTTCAACATTTAAAGGTAAAAATGCATTGCAATAAAACCATTAATTTTGAATGAATGATACAATAATAGAGAAAAATGAAAATGGATTTGTTCCTGGCAGGGGAGTTCTAAAGTGCAGATTTGTGGCATTCAAAAACTGTACAGGCACATTTAGAATTATTTTTTTCATACGGTTTTGAGAACAATATTAAATTGGAATTTTTATTAGATGGTTACCAATTTCCAGTGGCCAATATCAATTTTACATCAGAGGTGGGTTTCAGCAGGTTCTGACTAGTTCTGAAGAACCGGTAGCGGAAATTTTGAGTAGTTCAGAGAACCAATAGTAAAAATTCTGACTGACCCCACCCCATCTATTCTCTGCCTCCTAAATCCCAGCTGATTGGGACGAAATGGGGATTTTGCAGTAACCTTTCCCTGGATTGGGGAGGAAATGGAAATTTTACAGTATCCTTCCCCTGGAAAAGTGTGGGAATGAAGATTTTACAGTATCTTTCCCCTGCCACACCTGCCAAGCCACACCCACCAATCCATGTCATGCCCACCAAGTCACACCCACAGAACCGGTAGTAAAAAATTTTGAAACCCACCACTGTCTTACATGTATTCATGCAACCAACAATGGATGATGTTGCTGTTGTGTTTTATTGCAGTTGCCTTCTGATACTTTATTGCTTTAGTTAAATTGACAGTAGGAACATCCTTGACTTTCACAGAGTTGAAGTAGGTGGAAGATTACACTTTTGTAGCTTGAATGAAATCTTTAATATTGCAATTCAAGATAATCATCAATCTTTTAAAAGTGTGTGTGAGAGTGAAATTTATTTTGAGAGATCTTTTAATAGCACAAACAACAGGACAGAATTGCATTAGACTGTATACTCTCCTTTATTTATTCAAACTATATGCTAAATATATATTAAGGAAAGCAGGATTGGGAGAACTGCTACTACACATTTGATCCAAAGTACGAAGCAAAACAGTTGAGTGTTTTCCACCAAATGTATGAAAAGGTAGGTTAATATATGGTCAAGGGATATTTACATTACATACAAGGCCAAATCGTTTCGATTTCTTAATTTTGTTTATTTCCTAGGGTTTGATTTATCAAGACTATAAGCCAGTATTTTGGTCTCCTTCAACAAAGTAAGATATTAACATACTTTTTACCCTTATCTTTGGGGATGGAAGAGCTTTGCACTAAATAACAATTTATGTTGATTCTTCATGCAGTACAGCTTTGGCTGAAGCAGAACTTGAATACAACCAGCAACATACTAGTCAAGCTGTTTATATCAGATTTCCCTTGCTGAAACCCCCTCCCAAAGTATCCTCTGCAGTAGGTATGTTTTATTTATGTTCTGAATTCATTTTGTTTAAATGTGCTTCTAATTTACTTACAACCACTTGTACTAAATATGATTCCACCACTAGATGGATTACCTGCAGTGAGTTTGATAGTCTGGACCACCCAGCCCTGGACTATTGCAGCCAATCAAGCTGTCTGTTATATGCCAACTCTGGAGTACGTATTTATTTATTTTATCACTAGAGCATAGTGTTCTTTGTTGAAGATCACATGGGATTAAGGTATTTTACATGTGGGTGTTTTAAAGGAAATATTATATTTAAGATCACCAAGATATCTTTCCCCCACCCCCATTTCTTGCCCTTTCCTTTATTTTTACAGGTAATATAAATCTTCCAGTTTTCTTTTCTTTTATAGCCCTTTATTTATTCTTATATGCCCAGCTGCAGAAAATACGATTTTATGCTGCATGTGTAAACCATGCCTAGTCTCCAACAATTTTTCCTCTATGGTCAACAGAAGAAAGATACGGTATATGGAATAACTAAGTATTTGTCGCATGTTTGAAATGGATTAAAAGATGTCAAATATAATGTACAAAAATAATTAAATGTAAGTTTTGAACTTAGATTAGGGATTTCTTCTTTGTGATCACAATTGTCATGAGGAACTCAGTGAAAATGCATTGATATAACATTCCCATTTCCATGAGAAATGTTTTTGTGTCATCACCAATATTAGTAATGAAATGGAAGCTATTTCAATATTAAGTTTAGGGTATCATTCCAATGCTTTCATGCTTTTAATATAACATTATGTAGTGCTAATGTAACTACTGAAAATCTGAAAGATTTAAATGCATTTGTAGGTATTCTATCGTGAAGTGTTCCAGTACTGGGGAGCACTTCATAGTTGCTGCAGATAGAGTTCAGTCTATAGCTGCTGTTTTGGATACACAGTTTGATGTGATTTCAACATTTAAAGGTAAAAATGCATTGCAATAAAACCATTAATTTTGAATGAATGATACAATAATAGAGAAAAATGAAAATGGATTTGTTCCTGGCAGGGGAGTTCTAAAGTGCAGATTTGTGGCATTCAAAAACTGTACAGGCACATTTAGAATTATTTTTTTCATACGGTTTTGAGAACAATATTAAATTGGAATTTTTATTAGATGGTTACCAATTTCCAGTGGCCAATATCAATTTTACATCAGAGGTGGGTTTCAGCAGGTTCTGACCAGTTCTGAAGAACCGGTAGCGGAAATTTTGAGTAGTTCAGAGAACCAATAGTAAAAATTCTGACTGGCCCCACCCCATCTATTCTCTGCCTCCTAAATCCCAGCTGATTGGGACGAAATGGGGATTTTGCAGTAACCTTTCCCTGGATTGGGGAGGAAATGGAGATTTTACAGTATCCTTCCCCTGGAAAAGTGTGGGAATGAAGATTTTACAGTATCTTTCCCCTGCCACACCTGCCAAGCCACACCCACCAATCCATGTCATGCCCACCAAGTCACACCCACAGAACCGGTAGTAAAAAATTTTGAAACCCACCACTGTCTTACATGTATTCATGCAACCAACAATGGATGATGTTGCTGTTGTGTTTTGTTGCAGTTGCCTTCTGATACTTTATTGCTTTAGTTAAATTGACAGTAGGAACATCCTTGACTTTCACAGAGTTGAAGTAGGTGGAAGATTACACTTTTGTAGCTTGAATGAAATCTTTAATATTGCAATTCAAGATAATCATCAATCTTTTAAAAGTGTGTGTGAGAGTGAAATTTATTTTGAGAGATCTTTTAATAGCACAAACAACAGGACAGAATTGCATTAGAATTTATATTGTTTTAATACAGTCATATGATTGAATTAAAAAATCTTAATTAAGCAAATTTGGTTTGTGTAGAAACAGACATTTTGCCCAAGAATGATATTTGTGTTTTATATTTTTTTTAATGTGCTTATAATGGGAATTGTTTTTAGATTTCTTTTCTGCAAAAGGGTAGGGCCAAAATCATGCATCCCTATTATGGCACAATTGCAGGTTCTCCATAGGCAATTCTTAGTTATATCTAAAACATAGTACGTATTCCATGTAGAGGATTTTCTTATCTTAGATCAAATTGGTACACTACCTATTAGAAATACTAGAAGCAAATATGCTAGTTTCTATTGTTCTATTCATCGTTCCTATCCAATAACATTATGTTCTGAAGCCACAGTACAGACAGAACATGGCAAAAGAGATCATTTCTAGGTTGGCAAAGCAGTGAGACAAGACTGTATACTCTCCCTTTATTTATTCAAACTATATGCTAAATATATATTAAGGAAAGCAGGATTGGGAGATGTGAGAAAAAAATATTGTTGTTGTTGATTATGCAATCAGCCAAATGTTAGACTGGATTTGGCATTTTTATTCACCTAATGAGTCATTCCCAAGGATCTGTAATAGGCCGATGTTTGGTGATGTTAAACATATCATGACAGGATGTAAGCTGTTCCAGGTAAAGCTGCCTTTTGATGGAGATTTAGTCAGTGATGATGGTGTTCCAATGGAACTTCAGATGTTATTGGTTATTTAAAATAGTAATTGGCTATTACTATTATTCATTTGATTTGTAATCAAATTCCATTCTAAATAACTAATAATGTATTATTAGTGAATATAGCCATCTGTATCAGAATACTTTAAAAATATAGTATACAATTTCAGTGTGAGAGTCTTATTAGTTGGCATTAAAACTTTATTTCCCCCACTAGTAGACAGAAAATGGCAGACAGTGAACGGTTTTAATTCTGCTGTTTTCAGGTACAGATTTGGAAAGTGGAATTTGTTCCCATCCAACAATTCCTGGAAGGGAGTCTCCTCTTTTGCCTGCACACCATGTGACCATATCAAAAGGAACAGGATTAGTGCATACAGCTCCAGCTCATGGTATGGAAGATTACAGTGTAGCTTCTCATCATCGACTGCCCATGGTACTGTGGTCTTATTTTGCTTTGTTTTTAATCTATGTTTTTCCTGCTCACATCAAAACTATCATGTACAAAAACCTTTCAAGTTAAAAAGGAAGAGTGAAAATCTTTTAAAATCATTTTATAGCTACCTGAACTATAGCTAAAAAGTGAGAAAGAAGGTATAGTAGTAGACTTTAAATCACCTCCTTCAAGGCCTTTCTGTTGCCTATTCATCCCATGTCTTTTATGTATAATGCCAGGCCTGAAGGTTGGAGAACATCCTGAAAGTCATTGATATGCACTTTGTGCATACTGAGAATTGTTGCAGTATTCCGTAAAGTTTAAATCTGGGTTCTTTAAGCAGATTTGTACCTTACTTTCTGCATTTTTCTAAATCTTCAACTCTTTAGAATAGATTTCAGGATTATGAATTAAGGAGGGAGAATCCCTGCTTCCAGATGCATCCATTCCATTGGTAGTGAGATATGGTCAAATGCAAATTACGTGAACCAAGGCTATTTTCTAAGATAAATATTATAAATTTTAAGTGACATAAGAAAATGGTTTTCATCTGCTTTTGGCTTAAGAATTATATTTCATCTTAGAATGGGTAAGTGCTTGCCAAAACCTACGCATCTGCAATCATTAAAATATCTCTTGTTACTTCTGAAGATGAAAATTTTGTGGCTTATTTTGCAGGGAGAATATATAACCTTAGTAGTTTAGTGATAGTTTAATCACATCTTTGTGAAATTATATTTGATGACAAATTTGAGAACTTTTTTTTAAACAAAGGTTTAAACAATTTTTCTTTTCTTGCCAAGGACTGTCTGGTAGACGAAGATGGACTTTTCACAGAAGCTGCGGGTTCAGAGCTCCAAAAGAAAGCTGTTCTTGAAGAAGGAAACGAGACTGGTTTGTATTGTATTTTATACCATAAATTGGGCAGGGCAAAAAATAGTGCCCTATTTTCTTAGACCAGGGATGGGCAACTTCTTTTTTCTTGGCTGCCCTCAGTTATGCATAAGCCATAGAAATCTTTATATAAATTACACACTCACACACACAAACAAATAAACACATAGTGTATATCAATATTAGGCAAGATTAGACCAAAACTACATAGGGCTGCCATTACTATTTCCACAATGCCTGCCTTCTTCCCTACAGAGTAGACTTCCAGAGGATGAACAGAAACTTTTGTCAGAGATCTGAATTGACTGCCCACAAAAGATTTCTGAATTAAAGCTGAAAATAAGTAATATATTTTTACCTTCCATAGTCATTGAGATGCTTCAAGCAGCAAAGAATTTATTGAAAGAAGAAAAATACGTACATAGCTACCCCTATGAATGGAGGACTAAAAAACCTGTGATTATTCGGGCCAGCAAACAGTGGTTCATTAATACAGAGAATCTCAAGAGTGCTGCTCAGGTATATAATGTGTTTCTGATAGAAATGGACCTCTGTAGCTTTCATTACACTTTATGATACATTACCGTTTTTTATAATTCAATTTATATCATCCATGGTTTGCATCGTGTCTAACTGAGCAACTTTAGATTGTGCCACTAAAATTCATAGTGTACTTTTTTCCTCTCTCTCTCTCTTTTTTTTTTTTTTGGTCTGTTGAGCAAAATTGGTTAACGCTGTCTCAAGAAACCTGCTTAAATTCTGGCATCACCCACTCAAATTATGTTATTACATTACTATCCATAATCTCTAGAGCTGTCTGAGTCTCAATTATTAAAAAATAAAGAAAAAGTATGGTCTCCAACACTTAACTTCTATCTTAAATGATCAGCTATAGAAATCTTATTTCTGCACGCCACTAGGTGGGGTCCTGACTTTTGGTCTGTATGTGATCAAATGAAAGCATGATATCTGTCTGCCTTTCGTGTAAAAGAATTTATAGAGAACTGACAGATTAAAAGTCTGTCGTGTCCCACTCCTCCGCTGACGGCTGGGTCCGGGAAATCCGAATCAGGCGTGCCTCTGCAGCTCTGCCCAAAGTCCTAGCAAAGTCCTCAGAGCAGGCAGGAGACCAGTAAGTGACTTCAGCAAGATAAGTTTGACTTTTTGCCTGACTCAGAGACTGCCAGAAAGTAGATCCTTTATATAGGCCATGGGGTGTGGCTCCATGACTCAGCACTCATTAAGGCCTGCCCCTCCCTTCCCTCTGTAGCCTCCGCCTCTCCAATCTTCTGATGCGAGGGTCACACCAATCAGCTGTTGGTAATAAACCCTCCTCAGGCTCACCTGCTGTGGAGGAGGGGGAGGGGTCTAGCTGCTCCGTTTACCTGGGCATGGAGTCAGGGCTGGGGCAGGGAGATTCTCCTTCTGCAGTTTGTGTGGGCATGGAGCCAGGACTGGGACCGGGAGGCATACATTCCTCAGTGTGCGGGAGCAGGTAAGAAGGCCCCGGCTGCTCTGAGGGCGGGCAAGACACAACAAAGTCATACAGGCAATAGGAAGCACTTATGAAGAATTAAACGGTGTTGGGCTTCTTATTATTTTAGCAACACTTGTGAACATTGGTTGAATTGTTACATGCATAGCATTTGAAATATTTTGAAACGGTGTTCATTTGACTATCAACTTACCATCAAGGTTGGTATACTTTTCACCACTTTTATTTTACTATAGCAATCTACTAAAGAATAGTGATTCCTCTTCTCCCCTTAACATTTAATCTTTGGTATTTTCCCCATATCATTGCTGCGTCTTTTTCAGGAAGCATTAAAGAAAGTAAAAACTGTCCCAGCCTCGGGAATGAACAGAATGCTAGAAATGTTGGAAAGACGGACCTATTGGTGCATATCAAGGCAGAGGCGTTGGGGTGTGCCCATTCCAGTTTTTTACCATAAGTCAACAGGGGAGCCTTTAATAAATAAGTAAGTATCTCACCAACCTATTTGGTGGATGGAGGGAAAGATAACAGTTGGTGGAGAAATACTGCTTTCATTTTTCAACAGAGCAGTAATTTGCCAAGTAAATAATTGCAGTGTTGCACCATTTTTAGCATCTGTTGTGTTCCAATCATAGAGTTGTTTTGGAATGGCTATGGGATGGAGTTGATAGAGCTGCTTTGGGATAGATATGGGATTTGCGGCTCCTGTTCATATGTGATCAAGAAATTATAGCCAAGAACAAATTACAGTGAGTAAAAAAAGTAGTTTTGTTGTCGTAAGATTGCACAGGTGCCAATCCTTTTCATTGGAGACAGACAAAAAAAAAATCCAACCCGAGAGATAAAGGATTGTGATTATTTCTTAATTGGACAAATGTTCCTCAAATGCAGTATTTTATTTATATGAATGAAATAATGCTATTATTCATAACAGGTACAAATAGAGAGGTGTGCTTGGGACACTATTGAGAATTATGTTAAACCTGATGGACCCAGAAATGCATGTTGATAAGCAAACCTAAATGTTTTGTGTCATTCCCTCTGATATTTTCTTTTTTGTATGTGCTTAAAGTATGTCATAGGAAGCATGGTGGCCTAGCAGTTAAGGCACTGGGCTTGTTGACCAAAAGGTTGGAGGTTCAAAATCCAAATACTACATGATGGGGTGAGCTCCCATTTTTTCCCCAGGTCCTGCAAACCTACTGGTACCAGTTTGAAGGCATGAATAGATACCAATTTGGTAGGAAGGTAACAACGTTCCGTGTGCCTCAGTCATGCCTGTCACATGACCTCAGAAGCATCTTCGGACAATGCTAGCTAACTCCCTCGCTAGGAAATGGTCATGAGCACTGTCATGTTTTTAAGAGTATGTCATATTGATTGCATAAGTCTGTGATGTAGCAAAGGGCCTGCTCATTTTTCTGCTCGCTATGACTATCCTTGCAGCAACTGTTGGTGGTGTTGAGAATGATTCATGTTGGTGGTTCATGAGGCTGCTTTTGTTAAGTAAAGGAGACAGAGTGTTTCTTTTTATATCAGAACCGGCGCTGCTAAACCAGCGTTTTGCTCTGTGATGTAAATCCTCCTTTTCTCAAGCAGGGGGGTCCAGTTTTCGCCTAACTCTTAATCTCCATTCATGTTGATTAGCATTCTAGGAATCCATTTATTTCTTTGTAATGCTTGATCATAGTAAAAACAATTTTTTACTTTTATTTATAAAACTAAATCCAGGGTTTCTTGAAATCCAGAAAAACTAATAGCGCCCTCTGTTGGTGAGTTTACAACTGCAGTTTTGGTGTTGGGATGAGAAATACTTTTAATAGTAATTTAAAATTAAAGAATACAAAAATGTATTAGCATCCCTTTGCATTCCTCCCCAAGTGAGCGAGTCCCCCAAAAATTGCCAGACTGATCACAGGCCCCTTTTTGGACTTTGGGGGAAGAAGATTAAGCAACAAAATGGGTATATTTAGTCTTGCAGGAGCTTAAGCCATTCATCATATTACCCATGAAAAGCCCTGAAACCGTCACAAAAGAATTCTGACCTTATCACATTTGAAATATGACTATTGAAATGCTATGCAAAATGTGGTGGATCTCAAGATCCAACACAAGTTGCAAACCCAAAAGACTAATTTTTACTGCTTTACACATAGAGAATCTACGTCATGTCATTCCTTCAGTATGTGATTGTTCTGGAAAAGCTGTGTATATTACATATACCATTGCTGTCTTTTTTCAGAGACAACTATAGATAGAATCAAATGTAGCTCAAAAACAGTAAAGGGTAGGTTGGGGAGGTGAAAAATAAAAGAGGAATGGATAGATGGAATGCAGTGAGAAGAGAAACCAAACCTATGGTATGGATTTCTTTATTGTGCAGAGAACAAGGTGTTCTATACATTGGAGTCAGAAGAAATGTTAATACCGGTAGAGAGACCTCAGATTTGTCTATGATGGTGCAGGAAAGAGTATATATGCTTCTGGATTAAAAAAAGTGTATTTTTTTTTTAAAGTTAATATTATAGCGAAAATATTTTTCTCATCCTAAGTATTTTTTTAGTTTTTGTCCCCATCAGAGTAGTGCTGCTACCAAACTGCAGGTTTGTATAGGTGTTAACTTATATGTACCATGTGCCACTAATCTGAAATGAAGCTTCAGACAAAAACTTGGGACAAAATACCTGCCAGAAAAGCAGCTTTTTCCCTATGGCAAACCAATGTTACCTCAGAGTATCGAAAAGATACAAAAATGAAGGCTATTATGTCATGGGGCTCTTGGCTTGGAATGATAATGGGAGATACAATTCTCATTGTAGATTTATTTACGTTTATATATCGATTTCTAAAATGCTTCCTAAAATAACCCTTAGGTAATATACAGTACTAAAGAGGACAACATGTAAGACATAATTCCATTTAATGAAACAGTACCAGTAAAAACTATCCAGAGGGTAAATGTTAACAAATCCTGCAGTATCCCGTGATGAGTATTGAATGAAATAAAAGTTCTGGAGAAAGGAGCCTTTAAAATCTATTGGAAGATGGGGGTGAGGGGGAGAGGATAATGAAGTTTTGGGGTTTCTAAGAACTATTCATTTCAGTTGTTCAGATCTGGTATTTGATCATTCAGTAATGAGGGGGTTGGGGGAGAGACTCTAGATGTTATGGGACTAGATATTATTGGTTGTTTTGAACCCTCCAACACAACTTAGTCCTAATCTCCTAACCTGCCGGGCTTGTCCAGAAAAATAAAGAAGAAGATATGTCAATTGCTTCTATGAGAAATGCTTTCCCATTTGTTCATGATTGGGGTGCTCAGGGTTGGCTAAATGCAAAGGCGGGGAGAGATTGTTTTTTGAGCTGGGGTTAATTCAGTGCTTCTCAATTATTTTCTGTCATGCCCCCCTAGGAAGAAGAAAACATTTTTCGCGCCCCCCGCGCGACTGTAAACACGGGGCTTAGCTTGTTATGACAGTGTTTGCCGAGGTCAAACGCGCCCCCCTTTACGGAGCCTCGCGCCCCCCCTGGGGGGCCCGCCCCACTATTTGAGAAGCACTGGGTTAATTGATGAAAGGAGAAATTGTGTTTGTCACAGTGTTCTGTGCATTATAAGAGTCCACCATTTTGAGAATAGGTGACTTGCTTGTTCCTCAGTGTCTAGTTATAAAAGAAGTTTGAGACATATCTCAATCTTTTTTTTAAAAAAAAAATATGGAGTCTTTGTCTTGTTGATTTGCTTGTATAAACTGCCAGGGTTCTGATTTTAGACACACCTTATAATTTGCCCTTGTATGACGGCTTAAACTCCTCCTTGAGCAAATATTCTGCAACAGATATAGGTAGATGTTTTTAAGAGCAGAGTTGAATAAGAAAGGTAACCAGGGTTCACAGGAAGAGCAGTTTTCAGTGAACCACCTAGTGCTGGGAAGTCATTACAATTCTGTGGCTTTGATCTAGTTTATTAGGTTCTTACACGAGCGCTTTTAGTAGGATCATCTACATCAAATAATTATGACTACTGAAAAAATTAAGCTCTTGTGCTCTGTACATTTTTAAAACACATTAGTGAATTAAGAGGTTTGAAAAATAAAGAATAACAGACTTTGTACGATTGAATAGATGTTGCTCGTGGTGAAGAAATTCCAGGATAATGATTACAAAATACAGATAAGTCTCCCTGTAGCAGAGGAGTCGTTTTCAGACCATGAACATCACAATAGGCCAACTTCTGTTAGAGTTTTTGAATCCAGAGCAGTTTTGAAAGAATGGCTATGCTTTATCCATGTTAAATCATTCTTCTATTGGGTTTTAACATAACATGTGCTAACTCTGATTAATGTGAATGTGAATATGTTTAAGCTCCTAAAGTCATTCAGTCCATCAGTTTATCACTGGTAACTGTGAACATCAGGCAACAACTCAGTGAGACAAAATTAAATGGACAGCATAAATCTTATAAGTACAGCAACTCAGTTCAAATCCTGAATGTGCTGTCTTGCTAATATGTTTGTCCATTTATAGAATTTAAATTAGACACAGGCGTATTTATAAAGAACCCTTTAAACCACCAGAGCAAAATTATCTCTTCGTAATTTCTTCAGAGAGAAAATAAACACATGTTATGGAGGCAGCATTTAATTTTTCATTTTTGTTTTAAGCTACAAGCCATATCAATACACTAGGAGGATAAATCATTAAAACATAAAGAGGATTTTTGTTTTTAAAATTAGCTTTCTTCATTGATATTGATTCATGCACAGAACAAAAACGCGTGTTCCTTGTAGAGTAGTGAACATGCAGAGTATTGGCCTACAGAAATGACAGGCAGACTTAGATAGCACAGTCTGTCAAATCATAGGTCATTACCCTAGACCTCATTTCAGGGTTGATGTTGATCGAGTCCTCCAGAGCTCTTTTGCTGAATATATAGTTATTTAACTGAAATAGCCGGAAGACTAACATCTTCAAAAAGAGGCTTGGAAAGAAAAAAAGATGCTTAGAAAGAAAAAAAACCCACAAATATTACCACTAGAAGTGGTACGTAGGTAAAAACATAGTTGTAATAACAAATTTGGTTGAATTTACTTCTTTTCGGTATAATTTACTTCTTCAGTCATAGATCAGCGGCTTTCAAAAGTAACACCATCTCCACTGGAAAAAGCCTTATTCCACATGGAGTTGCTGTTACACTTGATAACACTGTTTAAGATCCATTAGTTTTCTGCCACTCTGAGCCTACATAGGGAAAGGAAATTACCTTTCTTTCATTCTATTACAGTTTGGTACTTTCTCCCCTACGGATACCCAAAATGAATGTTGGGAGAATTTGAGACCTTATACATTACTGCCACTCCATGAGCAGAATGTAAATTGGAATAAACAGCAGCAGGTGTCAGTTGTCCAACAAAGGCTCTGTAAAAATAATGGAAACTGAATTTGAATATAGATAAGTCTTTCTAAAGAAAACAGCCCTCCTGATACTGTGATTAAGGGCATGACATTTTCGGTTTAAAAAACATTAAACTGATTAGAACAGAAAGTTGTAAGTTTAGGGATGAAACATATCTTTGAAATTAAAACACTGATTATGAAGGATTTACGTATAAAGCTCAATGCAATAATTTCTTTAACTGTCTTAATCTAATGACACTATAGGTCTTAAATATTTTCAGCTTTAAAAAGAAAATACCACAGATTGGTATAGACTAATCCTGAATAATTCTCAATACATTTAAGAACATTCATGGTAAAAAGTAATACATTATATAGAAAACCTGTAATTAGTATCAATATTTGTGTTGGTATGACTCGAGTTTAAGTTGAATTACTTTATTTGCTAAACAAGCTTCTTTCTTCATGCTCCAGTTTAACTTGAAAAGCAGGTTAAAAATGTGTTAAGATTTTCCAAATTGCTGCAAGTTGCTGCCCTTTACTTAAAAAAAGAATACCTTAAATCAGCTTGCATCATCTAATCCTTCAACATGTATTACAGTCACAGTGATCCAGACTACAAATACATTTTATAAATGGAAAATATCACTATTCTTAAATAGTTTGAAAAATCAGCTGCATCTTACATAAAAAAGAAGTTACCTGGCACTCCACGCTGTTAAGAGGAGCAAGGATAGTCAGCATCTGTTTCTCTCCATGCCTGAAAAATATCTGAATGCTGTTTAATTTCCCACTAAATAAGCATTTGGCGGAATCAATATCAGGGTTCAAAATGATTGGTTGGCGTCATGGTAGCGTGAATTGCTCTGTGGATTGCCAGACTATAGAAACCTAAAGAATGACACGTAATATCAGTTCTGCCCAATCTGGCGTACGAATATAGGGCAAAGTTTTACAGCAGGGCTCCTATTGCTTACACTCAGTTCTCAAACTGAGGCCTGCCATTTGAAGAGTGATAAGTTGTTATTTGAGGAAGGTGTTGAATGTACACTGTAGAGAGAACTTTTAACTTAAGGTTGTTGGGGGGGGTTTATACACATTGTACAGTTGAGAACAGGAAACATATATCTGATATTTGTAACCATTTTGGCAGGAGCCACAAGAATGGCTTCTAAGAGAAAACAAACAGACAAGTTTTGGAAAGATTTTAAGGATAATCTAATGTATATTCCTTGGAGGCCTAATAACGTTATGAAATTATAGCAAAATCATTGATTTTATAAGGCACAAGAACAGTGAGCTATCAATGATTATAGTGTGTGTGTAAGTGTGTACATATACATATACATTATATATACTCGTGTGCGTGTGTGTGTGTGTGTGTGTGTGTGTGTGTGTATGTAAAGGTTCCCCCTCGCACATACGTGCTAGTCGTTCCCAATGCTAGGGGACGGTGCTCATCTCTGTTTCTAAGCCGAAGAGCCAGCGCTGTCTGATGACAATTCCATGGTCATGTGGCCGGCATGACTAAACACTGAAGGCGCACAGAACGCTGTTACCTTCCCACCAAGATGGTCCCTATTTTTCTACTTGCATTTTTACCTGCTTTCGAATTGCTTGGTTGGCAGAAGCTGGAGCAAGTAATGGGAGCTTACTCCGTTACATGCCGCTAGGGATTCGAACCACTGAACTGCTGACTTTTCTGGTCGACAAAATTTTTTCTGAATCTTAAAAGGACAACTGCATTGCTGATTTCAGTAGCCCCAAATAGATACATTATTTGATGTATCGTTTTATATATCTTGTTCTGTCCCAAAAGAATACATGTGTGATAGATAAATTTAAATGCTATTAATGATATTACAGTTTTTGCATTTGCTGTTCTTGATATGATATCATTAATTTCTTTATTCGGAGTATTTCATTATGGATTAGAATTTGTAGGAACAGAAAAAAGTTATATGGTAACAGCTCCCCCCTTTGAAAAGAAAGTTGACCTGATCAGTTTCATTGCAAATAACTGATAGACTAGCATTCATGTATCCATAATATGTGCAAAAAAACTACAAGTTTGATTAAGGATTTAATTTGATAAAAAAAGTGTGTCTGTTAAATAATTGATACTAACTTCAACCATCTTTGTAGGATCACCACAACATCCTCATCACATGCCTCATGACCTTTACAAACTTGATGTCTTCCAGATATATTCATTCACTTCATTATTAGCCATCATGGCTAATAAGCAGCATTTTGGAAATACTGCTCTAGGGTTTTTTTCAGTCATTTCCTCTTCAACTGAAGAGGAAGCATAACTTGTATAAGTTTTTCATCAAGTATTAGGAGAGAGAAACTTTTGCAGCTGCAACAAAAATTTAAAATTATTAGCTGCAAGTGGGATGGTGGTGATTTGATGACCTCATAAATGAGAAAGATTAGAATTTTAGCCCCTTTTTGTGATGCTGTTTAAAAAACAAAACAGTATTTTAAAATTAACGAAGAGTTAAATCATCAGGCTTAGGCCTAATGTTAGAAAAGCAAAGAAAATTTACAGCCATGAAAATCCATGATTCTCTAATGAATTTAGGTGAGAAACCTCATTGAGATTCGGAAACCATGTGCAAATCAAAAGTTGGGGCCCTTATTTAACTTTGGTTAATAGTATAAAAGCATGGCACATCGATTGAAAGAAAAGTTCAAGAGTGCTAAGATCAGATTTTATTAATTTGAAGCACTTTGATTAATGATCACAGTGTGCAAAAGTTTTATACAGCTGTGTTTTTTACTTACTTGCTATTTCTTTCAGGCCTTTCATTGTTTATCTTGGATAGATTGTCCATAACGTATTTAGGAAATTGTTATTTGTAATTTACATGTGAAAACTGTTAGTGGCTCCTGCTTTTTCCAATTAAATGTTATCCTAAAGAACACAGATTAATAATTTCTTGTCTTTCTGTCAGTGATTCCCTTTTTTTCCTTGCAGAAAAAGCTCTGAGAATGTTATTAAACTAGTGGAGCAACATGGCAGTGATGCCTGGTGGACACTTCCCATTGAGCAGCTTCTTCCCAAAGAAGCTCTGGCAAAGGTAATTTAGGATAATGGAAAGCCCTTTATAAAGGTCTGAACTACAAAGAATAGCTGAAATCTGGAATTAAGGGGAAGGATTCAGGCAATCCAAAGGCCTGGCAAATCAAGGATTAACCTGGATCTGATCTGTAGTAATGGCCTATTCTACTGTAAGTGATGCTGCTCTAAGGTTCTGGGGACTTTCCAACAAGTACATGGTTCTAAAATATATAGGCCAATGTACTTTGAATGTGAGCCAACATAAAATAACCGCATTGGTAATTATTGCTGTGAAAATGATTTCCTCTAACCAAAGGGTGTATCATGAAGCAGCAGAGATTTAAGGCAATGTCATAAGCGCCTTATGTGTATACCTGTGTATGTGTGTATACAGTTACAGTTAGATGAAAAAGTTACGTAATCAGATGGAACGGACTGTACACCAAGAAGCTTGATTACATAATTTGGTAGCTTTTAAGATGCCAAAATAGGATAGTCTCTTGCAACAAAAACAACATGGGTTCATATTGTGCATACAAATGAACATCCAAAATACAGCAATGTTCTCTTATTCATGTTGCCATTAAGAAAATTGGTGATTATGCTGTTACTGGTCCTTTGGTGCAGAAATGGGAATGGAAGAATTTAAGTTGTCCTTATTTTCTTAATTCATATATTTTTAACCCATATATTTTAAAATCAGGCTGCTAATGATATCCAGGAATATGTACAAGGACAAGATGTGTTGGATATTTGGTTTGACAGTGGAACATCTTGGGCTTATGTTTTAGAAGGTAAGAAGTTCTAAATTCAAAAGTATCTCAGATTTGCCTGGTAAATTTTAAACATAACTGGGCTTGCATTTCATGAAGGAACTATAGAATCAGAATCATAGAAATATCCATATGGATAAATCGAGAGTTGGAGAATTATTATGTTAGTATTATGTGATAGGTAGGAAATGTGTTGATATTGAATGTAATTTTTACAGACGAAGAGATTTATGTAGTTGAATTCTGATAGATTGTACAAAGGTATATACTAAATATGAATTGTCGTTGTAAGGAAAAATTTGATGGAAATATGGGAACCAAAGAAGCCGCACTATCTCCAATGTTTTTAATTTTAATAAAAAAATTTAAAAAAAGAATCAGAATCATAGAAATGGAAGAGACATTAGAAGTCGTGTGCTTTGCGAAGGATCCACTGGATTATCTCTGACCCAGAAATATATTAAGGTACATCCGAAGAGTGACAATTTATAGAACGTTTTAAGATGACAGTGTGTTGTTCAACTTTCAGCAAATTTTGAAAATACAATAAGAATATAGAGAAAACTTAGTAATTGTAAGCATATATAATGCAGATCACTTGTTTGAAAATCATGGGGGTAGGTATCTTCTAGTTTATTGCTTCTCATTTATGTAAAACAGTTTGTAGAACTAATTTTAAAACAATCCAGAGATTTCTAGCACAATGGTAGGAAGCTCCAGTGCAGTTTGGAATAAGTTTAGTGTAGGACATCAACTGTTTTTGAACTTTAAACCAAGAGTACACAAATGTTTGATAGCAATCTTGTTGAATTGTAAAACATGTTGGCCCTAGATTATTATTTTTTTAATTTCCTTGAAACCCAGGGAAGCAATACTATCATCAAGAATGAATTTATGTAAGGACTTCTTGCACTTTGATTTGAAATTATTAAGCTGTGTAAAATTCACTGTCATTTAACTTACTTGATGTTGTAAAGTTCTTACCATATTCTGAGAAACAAAAAGATATGAAACTTGAGGTACTAAGCATGAAAGGTTTTACAGTTGGAGTTCACACGTTACATTGTATTTTGGTCATTTATGTTTTCTTTCTTGCACATATTACTTAAGCAGATTCAGAAGCCAAGTGATAACCACTTAAAAGCTCTGATAGTCTTCTCTAGCAACGAGAGGCAGTGACTGTTCATTGTCTGATCATGCAACAGCCCTTAGCCCAGCTCTGTACTAAAAGTCACTGCCCTGTAGGTATTTGCTTCTCAGCCATGCTAGAAAATTTCACTGGTTATTTCAAATGGTGATTTGGATTTCTATAAATTCCTCTTTCATTTACAAACAAAATAAAATCATTAGAATGAAAGATTGCCCTCCTTTGAGACTTTAAATAGGATTATGATATTAAGTTATATATTCCTGATCCTGAACTTATGGCATCTCCTTTTAAATGTGTGCTTTATTAGGAGAATGATAGGGAGGTATGCAGAAAATTCCATCAGTAATATTTACTCTTTTTCATACTACTGTGGCCTTGTTCAGACATTCAGACATTCTCTCCTCAGACGCCATGTGTTCAATTGGAAGCTTGGTGGAATACAAATAACACTCAGTATGACTGGGAACTCTGCTTTACTAAGGTCCAAGCTAATGCAGAGAGGTATACTTTCAGCCAAGCCAATGTAAGTCCACTACCCCTTCAGACTTTTAGAAATGTGGTAGGAGGCAGTAAAATTACTATTCATAATCCCATTTTAATGTCCTCCAAAAAGAAGCAAAAGTCAAATCAAGCTATAAGGGCCAGGGGTAACTCTGGAGGGGTAGCAGAAGCCTGTTAGGTTGCAAAGCAAGCAATGAAACTGTTGTCCTTTGTTGCACATTGTTGGGACTCTGTACCACAGTGTTACTTCAAAGGATATTTTTCTTGATCCTCAATCAAGATCAATGCACACATAATCATGTGTGCATATGCATGAATTGGACTTAGAATTGATTTAGTAGTTGGAGTGTATTAGGCTAAAGTGAGCTTTGTTGCAAAGCAACATGCTACTTTTGATCTGTCTACATGTATGAAAGTCACAGACTGTCATTTTAATGCAGGATTGGGAGCTACTAAAACTTCATAATTTGAGTTCTTCCTGCACAATAAGTCCCTCTCTAGTTAAAAATGGAGAAGCCAGTGTAGCATCAGATAAAGAAAATATGTGACCATCAAGATCATTTTCTAGAACTGATAAATGCAGCAGCCTAATTCCCCACAGAGCTATCATACTAATGTTTAACTAAAACAATACTGTTTTATAATGCCTACCTTTTGTGCTGACAGGGTATTTAAAGGAAAAGGCCTAGATAATTGTACTTGCCATTAAAACACACAGTGTTTAATCTATGGGTTAAAGTCTCTTATCAAAGATACACAGTACATTGCTCAAATAACAACAGAAAAGGATTTTAAAGACCTATGCCCTCTAACTGTAAATAATAACCCTAATTAAAGCTTTATCAATTGTTAAAGCTTGTGATCTATGATAAACTGCAAAATGTGTGTGGGAGAAGAATGTAGCATCTAAGTTAAGCAGTACATTATATTCAGTTAAAAAATCATTATCCATTTGTATAAGATTTTTCAATCTCAAATGAGGTATTGGTCAGACTAGATATTGAATCCAGTATTTTGGAAACACAGAGAAATAGTGTAAAGTTTTCATAACAATGCCTGGATGAATTCATTATTTTAATCACTGTATTATATTTGAATTTATCAAGGAACAATATGTGATAGAGAACGAACACAAAGAATCACATTCTTGACAGGGATTCTTTATATTATTATTATTATTATTAGTCACTAAATCAATATATCCATTTTAAAAATAAAAATAAAAAATATACTTAATTATCTTACAGTTCATGATTGTTAAAAGAATAGTTTTTCTTGTCAATCAGTAGATTGCATCTCATTACCCTATGTCAGAATTATTACCAGTGTAATTGTACTAAAGTAATACATCATGTTTAAAAAAAATCATTAATATGGTCAGGTGACTTACAAATTATGATTGAGAAGAAAAAATTATTCCTTTACTCAATAGATTGCCTCATAACACTGATTTAGAATTTTTATTAATAAATCATTTTTACCACAATAAATGTGCTAGTTACAGCTAGATCTAAATATATACATTTCTGTAAAAATAATTAGAGGGAAAGGCAGTCTTAAAACTTTATGTGGAATTTGAATAATTATGATGAGCAGGTTTATAAGGAACATGCACTTTTAGTAGCTTTGTAGAAAGGAAAAATTCCAATTTTTCTTTCCTAGCGCTTCAGTGTATAGTAGCTGCTCTTTTCAAAGGTTCTGTCTTCTTTCCTTCTATCATGTTCACAGTTGTAAGCTGCATTGATCTGGCAAGTCAATAACATAGCATAATTACTAGGTGTAAGAGTCTATAAATTAGGTTTGCTTAACAGCAACTAAATTCTGATTATTATTTTTTTTTAAAAGGAATTAAATCCATTATAAACACTTCGGAATCACCATTTGAGTAACAAAGAGCACTATTTTTTTAAAAAAATATACTTTTTGTAAATGTTGCCTTATTTCCACTTCATCTGATTCAACACTGAAGTAAGTCAATACTCAGAATGGTTGAGAATCTCAATTACAAATACTACACTGCTTGTGTTTTTAGATACAGGTGAAAGGGCTGATGTATACTTGGAAGGAAAAGATCAGCTGGGAGGTTGGTTCCAGTCTTCCCTCTTGATTAGCGTAGCAACACGAAAAAAGGCACCATATAGGTAAGTTGGTGGATGAGTTTCTGGAGCAGCTATGGTAACATACACTGGCTTTTAAGAATAGCAATAGCACTTAGACTTATATACCGCTTTACAGTGCTTTACCACCCTCTCTAAGCGGTTTACAGAATCAGCATATTGCCCCCAACAATTTGGGTCCTCATTGTACCCACCTCGGAAGGATGGAAGGCTGAGTGAACCTTGAGCCTGGTGAAATTTGAACTGCCAAGTTACAGGCAGCAGAGGTAGCCTGCAGTACTGCACACTAACCACTGCACTATCGTGGCTCTTTGAATGTATGTATGACTGTCTAAAGCAGGGGTCTCCAATCTTGGCAACTTTACGATTTGTGGACTTCCACAATTCTGAGAGTGGAAGTCCACAAGAGTGGACTTCCTTGGTCTAAAGGAAGCATTGGATTACCCAGAGGTCTTTCTTCTAGGACTCTTATTGTTCATGGATTCACTGTCGGTGAAAAAGGAGAAAAGATGTCTAAATCTATCGGCAATGTGGTTGATCCAGATGTTGTTATCAATGGAGGCAGTGTAAGTAATTATATAGTTCTGCATTGCCATCTGGAAATGCAGTTTATAGGTTCCTCAGAGTAATTTGAGTTCAGTTATTTCTTTCCTGGAAATATCTTTTTGCGATTAAATCCTGGCCCGATTCACCCATTATTATTGGCAAAATAGGAATTGAGCAGCTCAATATATTTTCCTTATCATGTAACGATTGCAAAATTCCATCAAGCCACCAGATGGCAGCATGGTGCTACACTTTTGGGCATCAACATCTGCTTTTTGCCATCTCATGGTCATGCAGATTTTTGCAATTCAGAAAAAATAGCCACATGAATAGTCGTCTTATGCCTGGAAAGCAATATACAATAGAATATTCGTTTTGGTAGTTTAAAATGTGGATGCTCATTTAATATAGTTTATTAATCTCAGAAGCCTTTGATTTTGCTCTCATTGCCATGCAGGAAAAGTCCAAAGTTCCTGATGAAAAGATAAAGTCCAGCTCCACATATCCCTTAAGTTAGATTATTTTACTGGCAAACTTCCCTGTATGTCCTCAAACAATCATTTGCTCTGAGAGCATCAGCTATAGAAACCAATAGTAATAAAAGTGAACAGTTTTATTGCTGCTCGGTTCGCTTATGAGTGGTTGCTTTGTGGGGAAGAAAAGCTTCCAGGCCTGATGGCTTTAACCTTAGCTGGAGTTTTTTTATTTAGTCGGGTGTGGGTCTATGTTGTTACATGGGGGTTTTTTATTTCTGTGTAGAGACTGGCTTCTTTTTTCTGTATCTCATTCCTATGACACATAAAGCAAAGTGTTAAGCAAAACTAGTGGAAAACTAGGGCCCAACAACAGTGCGCATTGCCATAGTTTGTTCACTTTCAAGAGCTTTGTGGATGAATTTACTCTGTGTACTTAGATCAATAAAAAACAGATCTCAACAGGCAGGACTGCTTTGAGGACCTTTGTAGCATTTCATTTGCACAAATTGATGGGAGGCCCTTTGTGCCTAACTCAAGTAGAAGTGACTATGCTGGGTGGGGGGAGGGGAAATGGTTGTTTTGGTGAATTGGAGTGATCAATGCAGTAAAGTATAGTGTTTGAGGTGGTAGGCCAGCAATAAAGGTTGGTAGGTTCAAGTCCAGCCATAGCCAGGGAAATTCACTGGGTAATTGTGAATTGGTCACTTTCTTTTAGTCCCACCTACCCTACAAAGATATTGTTGGGGGAAATGGGTGGGTGGTATAAATAAATATGATTTAGTCATGTGCTAACCAGCCATTAAGGAAACAAAAGAAGGGCCTTTTTCTCCCCAGTGGGCTTCTGCTACCTTGTCACTAATGTATCTTCTAAGGGTTAAATTTAGGGCTCTTGATCATCCTTGTTAACAAAGAGTTAGTCCTAACATTAAAATTTAGATTTACTTGTGAGACAGATACTAATGTGTAGGGAATGCTTTATATAAGTCTTTTTCAATCTTCAATCCCTAGATGCTGGACTTGAGCGCCAAATCACTATTAGCCAACCTGGTGGACATTAAGGATTTATAGGTTTTGTTTTTCAATAAAATTACCTGGGAGATATTTATAGGTCATGAAAACTACACTTCCGGATTCACTCCAGAACTGTTGTTTCTTTTATATTAAGTTAGACCTCAGACGGAGGCCATCCTTAAGCAGTTATATCAGCAGCTATTTATTGCTTTATTAAGTTTTTTTGTAGAGGAGCTCAAGTCAAGCATACAAGGTGTTCCCTCCAATTTTTTCATTTAATAAACCTGTGAAGTAAGTTTGGGTCAAGAGAGAGTGACTGTTCCAAAGTTATCCTGTGATCTTCCATGGCTAAGAATCTGGGCCTGTCTATCACTTTATCAAAATGCTACATTGCTTCTATTTGCTAGGGCATGAGAATATGTGTGTGCATGTGTACATATGTATGATAGTTTACAGAGCAGCAAGCAGGACACTTGTTTTCTGGCAATGTCCCACCTTGATTGATGTCAAGGATGTTCAAGTAGCAAACATGTTTTGACCTCCCACCTTTTCACTTTGCAGCAGGCAGCTAATTTGGTATAGTGTTTGAGGTGGTAGGCCAGCAATAAAGGTTGGTAGGTTCAAGTCCAGCCATAGCCAGGGAAATTCACTGGGTAATTGTGAATTGGTCACTTTCTTTTAGTCTCACCTACCCTACAAAGATATTGTTGGGGGAAATGGGTGGGTGGTATAAATAAATATGATTTAGTCTTATGTGCTAACCAGCCATTAAGGAAACAAAAGAAGGGCCTTTTTCTCCCCAGTGGGCTTCTGCTACCTTGTCACTAATGTATCTTCTAAGGGTTAAATTTAGGGCTCTTGATCATCCTTGTTAACAAAGAGTTAGTCCTAACATTAAAATTTAGATTTACTTGTGAGACAGATACTAATGTGTAGGGAATGCTTTATATAAGTCTTTTTCAATCTTCAATCCCTAGATGCTGGACTTGAGCGCCAAATCACTATTAGCCAACCTGGTGGACATTAAGGATTTATAGGTTTTGTTTTTCAATAAAATTACCTGGGAGATATTTATAGGTCATGAAAACTACACTTCCGGATTCACTCCAGAACTGTTGTTTCTTTTATATTAAGTTAGACCTCAGACGGAGGCCATCCTTAAGCAGTTATATCAGCAGCTATTTATTGCTTTATTAAGTTTTTTTGTAGAGGAGCTCAAGTCAAGCATACAAGGTGTTCCCTCCAATTTTTTCATTTAATAAACCTGTGAAGTAAGTTTGGGTCAAGAGAGAGTGACTGTTCCAAAGTTATCCTGTGATCTTCCACGGCTAAGAATCTGGGCCTGTCTATCACTTTATCAAAATGCTACATTGCTTCTATTTGCTAGGGCATGAGAATATGTGTGTGCATGTGTACATATGTATGATAGTTTACAGAGCAGCAAGCAGGACACTTGTTTTCTGGCAGTGTCCCACCTTGATTGATGTCAAGGATGTTCAAGTAGCAAACATGTTTTGACCTCCCACCTTTTCACTTTGCAGCAGGCAGCTAATTTGGTGTAGTGGTTAAGGTGCTGGCCTAGAAATCATGAGAATGTGAGTTCTAGTTTGACCTTAGGCACGAAAGCAAGTTGGCCGACCTTGGGCAAATCATTCTGTCAGCCTAACGCACCTCACAGAGTTGTTGCTGTGGAGAAAATAGGAGGGGAGAATATTATGTACATTTGCTGCTTAGAGTTACTTATAAAATAATAAAGGTGAGATAAAAATCTAATCTAATAATAAATAACATAAGCAGTTTGTTTCTTTTTTAGTGAGGCATCAATCGTGCTTTGTAGAATTACACTATTAAGCATTTTACTTTCATATGAGTTGTCCACAAATACCTTGTCAGAGATTTACTTTTCCCCGATTCTTGACAGAATCTCTACATTCCTCTGGGGAAATGTCTTTTTGGCCAACTTTGCTGCAGAGTTATAAAATAATATGTTAAATTTATTTTGGAGAACAGGGGTTCATTGAGCAATTACCAGCACTGAAAGGTGTTTCCTCTTCATCTTGTCAATGTATAGGATCACAGCACTGAGCCACCGTATGGGGCTGATACTTTACGCTGGTGGGTGGCTGAGTCCAATGTTTATACAGAAGTGCAAATTGGACCTACCGTGCTCAGTTCTGCTCAAGATGATATTAACAAGGTAAGCAAACAAACACACTGATATCTTTTCCTAAGTAGGAGCCACTACAAAAATAGTTCAGCTTTCTGGAATACGTAGTCAGGAAAAAACGTGCATCAATAGTATCTCAATAGTAGTTTTCTCTTCTTTTGTCATTGGAATAGTATTCACTTGTGTATCTTATAATAGTAATGACTTTACCCATCATGGCTGTATTTATTTATCTGTGCCTTCAAGCAAACTTAGCAAATAAATGGACAATTGCTTGCAATTTTATTGGCAACATTTTCAAAAATGTTGAGCTTTAGATTTGCTATTGCCTTCTTCCTAGGGCAGAGAGAAGGTGTCGGGCCCAGGTCCACCAGCTAACTTTTGTACCTAAGGCAGGATCTCCTGGTTTCTACTCTACTTTTGAAGTACAAACTGACTCTAGCCCTTCATGGTTATTGATTGTAAAATAATTGCCCCATGGATTTGCTTTTGGGAACAGGGATTTTAATGGGCCTTTAAAACTAGATATCACAAGCCAGCCAGGGAAGTTCCCCTTGTCTATCTGTTCCTTCTACATGTAGTATTCAGTGTGTGACATTTTTAAACTGAAAATTTCCCTAATTATTGGTATAAAATATAGAACTATATGTCGCCTGTACTTAGACCTCATATGCAATATACCTGTCCAAGTGTTGTATTCTAATCAAAGGACTTATTCATCATTAATGAGAATTAAGACAGCTTTACTCATTAGGAATTTCTCCTTTCTATATCACTGAAAAGTTCTAAATATTTCCATGCCATCTTGCCCTAAATCTCAAAACAAATCTTAAGGTAGAAGAGCCTGTCTGAAAGATCTCTAAGGTTCTTTTTGCCTCCCAAAATAAATAGCATATTTGAAATACATGGTTATATTTATGGTAAACATTTTTTTCAAAATAATTACTATTTTGGAATTTGTTGACAGCTTCGAAATACACTCCGTTTTTTGTTGGGGAATCTGACTGGCTTCAGCCCAGAGACAGACTCTATCCCCACATCAGAGATGTATTTGATAGACCAGTACATACTCCATCTATTGCATGGCTTCGCTAATAAGGTAAGCACTAGGGAATGGCTGGAACTATGCACACTTGTAGCACAGAGCGGTTGGTCTGTGAACTGGATAGATACATTTTTGGAGAAAATAACTCTTTTTTAACTGTTGCATTATTGTACTAGAACAGAACTGCTAGAGATATCAACTTGCGACTTAAGAGAATCCCTTACAGCAGACCACTACCACCTACTACTTTTCTGCTAGCATTTGTATATGTAGAGTTTCTCCATCCATTTCTCCATCTTTAGTAAACATTCTACCCAGTAGAAAACCTTAACGTTGTGTTTACCAAATACATTAGCAAAATGTAAATAGAGAAGAAAATTACAGCTTGAAGGTAGAAAGCATGTTTTCAGAGACCAGCATTTAACTACTAGCTTCCTATCTTCTGCTGTGGATGTTTGCTGGATTAGGTCCTGCATAGCCAAGACTGTTTGGATACTTTGGCCATGCTGCAGTTAGACATCATCTTTCTTCCTTTGTTGAAATCAACAAAGCCAAAGATGAAATCATCTAAACCACAATTGTATCTTGGAAGGAATAGGGAATGGATTGTCAAAACCTAATTTTATGATAAGGAGGGAGACAGTTATAGGACTGGAGAAAACTTGGGACAGGGTAGTATGAAGGAGAAGGAAAGGACAATACATGGATGGTCTGGTATTGTTTTCAGTAGTATGAATGCGCAAAAATGATTAGTTAAATGTCTATGGAGATTCTCAGCCATCCAGGTCATGTTTGTCCCAAAGGTGCTTTTTCAAGAGGCGACTGGACTTTATTTTTCCTTGAAGATGGTTTGCTCTCATCCAAGAAGCTTCTTCAGTTCTGAGGAAGCTTCTTGGATAAGGGACGAAATGGCTTCAAGGATAAAGTCCACTTGCCTCTTGAAAAAGCACCTTTGGGATTAACTAGCTAAATCTGCCAATAATTTAGACTCTGATTGAAGGTACTGTTTATACTCTTAACTTCTAATTTCTGGTGCTTCCTGTTGCCTTTCCATCTTTATTTTTCTTTGGAATAACAGTTACTTGCATTTTAAATTAGTTTTGGGTGTTTTTTGTACTTTATTCCTTAGGTTACACAGGCATATAAGGAACATGACTATGGAAAAGCCATCCGATTACTTCAAGCCTTTTGTAGTAAAGATCTCTCCAGTTTTTATTTTAGTATAATTAAGGACAGGTATGTGAACTTTTTTATCCACTTATCAGATAAGGAAGCCTCAAAAAAATGATAAATGCATGCTCTGTGCTGTTTGTCCCCAAGATAAATGCTTCCTGAATAGACACAGTGAGATGGATTATTTTGTAACTAACAAAATGTTCAGCTGACATACATTTTGATACACATAATTTATTCCAACAATATTTAATGTTTAGAAATTGTGTCTCCAATTATTTTGCTTCCTAAAATCCAGACTTTATTGTGAAGAGGAAAAAGATGCGAAACGTCGTTCATGTCAAACAGCCTTGGCAGCAGTTTTGGATACAGTGGTTCGTTCTTTTGCACCAATTCTTCCACATCTGGCTGAAGAGGTATTCCAGTATAGTCCATACAGAAAAGGTATGAAAGTTATAAAACAGCTAAGAAAACAGACATTCTGCTGAGATTCTGATAAGATTCTTCACATAAACCTCTTGATGTATTGAGTTCATTACTCATTTAATTTACATTTCTGTTGTAAAAATAGAACGATCAATAAATCTTAATTTTATTTAGGCACTAAAATTCTTAGTTGCAGGATAAAATCTGTGTGTACACATTTGTAAATTAAACTAAGTCACACTACCGTGTTTCCCCAAAAATAAGAGACTTATATTTTTTTGAATCCTGAAATAAGCGCTCGGCCTTATTTTCGGGGAGGTCTTATTACTGGCTTGTATTACTAAAAATTATTGGTAGGCAGGCACTTAAAATGGATGGGGAACTTTAATTCATAGAAATTATTTCCTTGATCGGAGACAAATATTGGTGTGTAAGCTAATGAATTTGCCTCAATGAGCAACCGTATTTCCATCAGCTGAAGTTTCTGGGTTGGGTTCAGACAAATGGACATAAAATTTTAACCCTTCTTCTTAGCTTTATATAGTGCAATGTTGTTTATCTGCAACTATTACAGAACTATCTAATGCATTTGTTTTCCCCACCCTTTTCTTTTGCAAGAGTCAGATAGTGTGTTTCGTTCTGGATGGATGACTACAAGTGCTGTATGGAAGAAGCCAGGCCTTGAAGAAGCAGTGGATGGAGCATGTGCAATGAGAGATGGTTTCCTTGGCTTTATTGCAGGCAAAAATGCTGCGGAATATCAGGTGATTCTAGTGATTGAGCCTGGGCTGTTCTTTGAATTAATGGAGGTAAGTAGAAAAGTCATAACCTAATATTACATTTTAACTAGTACTTTAATTTTCAAACGTTTAAGAAAAGTTACTGAGAAAAGCCATTTATAAAGCCTTAATTCAGAAACACGAATATAAAAAGATGTTTACTCGAAGTAAATTACAGGTAATCCTTGATTTATGACCACAATTGGGGCCAGAACTTCTCTCACTGTCTGATGTAGTCATTAAGTGAGCCTTGGTCAATTTTATGACCATTTTGCTGTGTCTGTCTTCCCCCATTGACTTTGCTTGTTGCTTTGCTGGGAAGGTCATAAAAGGTCATTATGGCTCAAGTATGGCAAAACAAGCCTAGTTTATTATCTTAATCAGAAGTGTCACTGATTTGTTTGCATTTGTACCCTTTTCAAAAACTAGTCCGTGGTGAGTTAAGTGGTGCTGTGTCCTTCCTCTCACAGTGCCTGGAGGCTGTTAGGGGTTGGATGGGGAGCAACGGGTTGAAACTAAACCCTGACAAGACTGAGTGGCTCTGGGTTTGGGGTTTGTTGGCTCAGGGAGAATTGCCATCTCTGGTCTTAGATGGGGTGGCACTATCCCAAACAGACCCTGTGCATAAACGTGGACATCTCCAGGACTCACAACTCCTGCTCAAAGATAGGTGGCAGTCATGGCCAGGAGGGCCTTTGCACAACTGTAGGTTGTGCGCCAGTTACACCCTTTCCTGGACCAACAATCCCTAATCAGTCACTTGTCCTAGTCACTTCCCGTCTTGACTATTGCAATACACTCTACATGGGGCTGCCCTTGAAGAGCATCTGGAAGCTCCAGTTGCTGCAAAATGCAGTGGCCCGCATGGTTTTGTGCAGACCCGTGTGTACATGTATCACCTCTCATGCAGGAGCTGCATTAGCTGCTGATTTGCTTCCTATGGTTATGTTATCTGAGGGACTGTATCTTGCCGGTCACATCTACCCGACCCATTAGAGCAGGAAGGCAGGGGATGTTGCAGGTCCCATCCCAGAGAGAAATACCCAGAACAGCCTTCTCTGTGGTGGTTCTCTCTCTCTGAAACATTCCCCCAGAAATTAGAACAGCCTCACTCTAGTACTCTTCCAGAAGGCTCTGAAGACCTGGTTCTGCCAGCAGGCCTGGGGAACCCAGAGTGGGATGGAGCCCATTAAATGGCTCATGTGATCTGCTGTCGCTGGAGTGGGGATGTGTGATTTTATTATATTATACTATATTAATTTATTTGATTATTTTGATTATTTTTATTGTTTTAAATGTATTCTGTAAGCTGCCTGGCGTCGCCATGGGTAAATAGGCAGCTATATAAATTCAGTTAAAAAATAGTCAACATGATACTTTATCATTAGATGCTGCAACCTGAGGAGTGTTCTACTACATCTCAGTTAAATGAAATAATGATGGCATCACAGACAACGCTGCTGACTGAAATACCTAGAGATGTGAATACTGACAATATGATTAAAGGCACATTTCTGATAAACTTAGAAGGTAAAGTAGATTTTTGTTACACATCCACAACATTTTGAATGTGTTTGGGGCATGTGATGATAGGACTAAAGGAGTACTTCCCTTAACCTAGATATAAGTCAGCAAAAAATGGGCTTTCATTGGGATTAATTTGAACCTTTTCTGAAATAGGTGGCGATATCCGAGAGGAGTCTGCCTATAAAGTCGTCATTCTACCAGCTGCCAAATCAAAATGCCCCCGTTGTCGAAAATACACCGCTGATTCAGCAGAGAGTCCATGTGCACGTTGTATGCAGATACTTGGTGACAAATGATACCTATTCCCATAGTGGTCAAATAGCTGTGCTGGCTAAAGCAAGATTCACATTTTGAGAAAACGTGGAATATAGAAGTATCTACACAGAAACCAACATATTGTTTATCTGAAATCTGGAAAGCTACATTCAAAATTCACGTGTATATATTTAAGCTTGTACACTTATTAAACTGCTTACTAAATGCCTGATAGTCCTTTTCTTTGTAAGTCTGAAAAGTAGCACAAGGGGAAGACAAATCCATGAACAAGCTGGCTTTTTTAGTCCAGTATTAGCTAGCTGACAGTTGACTTTAGACTTTAGCACTTAAGTGGTGCAGCTTTATTGCCGTTCATGGGTCTGCATGAACCTTTTTTCTGTCGTTACTTCCAGCACAATCAACCCCCTTCCCCCCCACGCAGATGACTTATCATCAGTAAGAAAAAAATATGTGGAACCTTCATCCTGGTCTAGATTTCTCAATCATAATTAAGAAATTACTTTGTTAAATAACTGTTTGCCCTTTAACTGTGTAGCAATAAGTATGAATGGAGGCCTCTGCCTTTAGTTTTGAAAGTTGTAACAGCCTTTTAATAAGAAACTGATCATCTGATCCAGGCATCAACAAATTTCTACAAAATGGGTGGGAGTTCAGTATTCAATTGATTTTTCATGTGATTGTTAACAATTTAAGAATGAAATACTGTTTTACAAAGTCTCCACTCATCCTCTACCTCTATAACAGACAGATGGAAGGATCTTCATGAAGTTGGTTCTATCACCCAGTCCCACTGAATTTCAGACTATTCTGTTACAATAACTGAAGGACTACTATAGCCTCTTTTCTCCAGACAACAGCTACCCAGTTCCTTCAATTGTTCTATGCTAACTTCAGCACTCCCTCCAGGGGTCTTCGAACTTGGCAACTTTAGATATGTGGACTTCATCTCCCAGAGTTCCCCATCCATCATGCTGGTTAGGGATTTCTGGGAGTTGAAGGCCACACATTTAAAAGTCAGTACAATTTCTAAATTGTTAACAGTGTCATATATTGAAATAGTTGTGGGCCAAATATAACATTCAACATAGGGAAGACAGTGTAGTATACCAAATTACAGTAACCTGTACAGCAAGGAAAGTTGTTACAAATGAGACCAATGCTTTTACAAAAGTCATAAACTAAAATTAGATTCCTGATTTTATTTGATATTTAAAACATAAAGAGGCAACATCTTTTTTTGTTTCCACAATGATTTTTCCCACCAGACAGCTTGCTCTTCATAAGTTGATACTGTTTTTATTGTGAAAGCCCAGCCATAATATAACTGTAGAAAGCCATCCTTTAATGCTATAAGTTTATGGCCAATTGCCTCTTGATTAAATATAATTAGGCTATCATTTTGAAGAAGTATTACCTAACCAGTATATATAATATGTAAGAGCTCTGATTTCTTGGCTTCTGACTGAATTCATCTTGTTTTAACATTTAAAAAGCAATCTATTTTCTAGCACATAGGAAATTCTTAGTATGTTAATCTGAACAGCACTGAATTGTTCTTAAGCAAACTATTACACAAATGCTCGGTATTAGAAATAAATATTTAGAGTTATACACAAATATACACACTGCTGGCATTACCCACCAAAGGTAGATCTTAACATATATTTATCATCTCCTAACATCTTGAGCTGTTAGATTATCAAAGATGCTTGTTTCATCAAGATGATTCTGGTTCTTATATACAATCTTCATTTTTATTAGAGACCTGTTTAGCCACCATGCTTCAGTTTCATTCTTGTTGTCATGACATTCCTTCCACAGCTTCAATTAGATGCAAGGCAACACTATACTGCCCATGGTTTTCTGGTAGGTGTTCTATCACTTTATTTACTAATTTAGCTGTTGTAGTAATTGGCACTTCTACATTTTTAAGATCTTGTGGATCCTGCAGAGAGAATTGAGACAATCTGTAGGTTTCTCTACTAGAAATAGACATGCCATATCATTTCTAAAACCCAACTGATAGACCTAAGAGAATTTCTGTTCATGATTAGGAACATCCCTGTAAACTAGTTTTATGAATAAACCTAATTCAGTGAGGAATATAGCAGATAACTACTGTTGAAGCTTTAGGATCATTTCCAAGAATTTTGAGCCCTGCCACAGCCATTCTTAGAAGATAAAAGATGAATGACTGCAGTCCTCTTGCTTTATTTGGAAGATTGACAGCTAAGACAGCAAAACTGTAGTTACAGAAAGCAACCTCACCAGTTTACTTCTGGGATTAATTCTGAGATGTTAATTCTTAAAAAGACTGTTTACCCTACCCTTAAATTAGCCATACATACATCATCAATTCTTATCTATGTTTTTGCGCAGTGCAGTGAAGTGAAATAAAGTTCCGCCTCGAACTGCTACAGGTATCATTTGGACAATATGAAGCGGGTATGTGCACTGTTCAATACATTTGTACAATAACATGGATTAAATGAAGCCATCTCCACTCTGCATCATCCTTGTTCCAAAAAATATGCCAAATGCTGAGTGTACTACTTGTACTGTATAAATAACTCATTAAATTCTCAAATAAATTACACACTTTCTCTTATGCTTCCATAGCAAAGTTCAGATTACACTCCATATAGATTGTTAATATTTAAGCAGAGCATGTGATTAGGGAAATATTGGTGTAATTGTCATGTTGGTTCCTATATTGTACATCTAGTTTAGCATGCTCAAATGAGCTGGCCCTGCTTTCCTGCAACTCAAGCAACATATATTACTCTATTTTCATTTTCATGTATGAAACCATTTTCCACTGGTTTCATTTTTTTTGTACAGTATTAATAAACAAAAGTACTTATCAACTTCTTAAATTAAGGTTTTCTGAATACACTGTTCTTACACTGTTCCTTAAAAGGCAGTGGATCTTACCATAGCTTTAAGCCAAGTGCAAAGTGTTGGAGGTAGTCTGGCCAAGAGCTCCATGCCTTCTTTCGTTTGAGTGTGCAGTAAGGCATAGGCCAGCCTCTGTCCAGCCAGCACCAACAACTGTGATGCAAGCACTTCTTTGTCCTCTACCTGAAGAATAGCCTGCAAATACAAGACATTAACTATGTCAGCTGTTACTCTTGCAACACACAATACTTGTTTCCAAAACAACTTTTGAAAAGAAGCCACTGATGAATGGAGGTACATGCAGGTCAGTCTGAGAAGGCACCTCCCTGTCAAGCTACTTTTAGTTTTAAAAGGTCCCCTATCAAGTATTACAGACTAGTTTGTTCATGAAAAAAATACTGAAATGGTCAAATGTAAAAAACCTTTAAAGCCAACATGCAAAGGTAGCCATGTTTAAAAAATAAAACTTAACTCATTTAATCCTTCCAAGGCTTACTCATTACAAGGCTTCACTCTATTGTATAATACTGTGTTGGCATATCAGAAATGGGATGCATAGGAAAAAAAGGGTGAAGGTCATGTGTGATTGGTTGTGTGTGTTTGTGAATGTGTGCATAAATACGTTCTAAAAATTCTTACATGTATATGGCATGAAAGAAGCACCACCACACAAACATAAAAAGCTTTCTTGATCCACATACATTTACGTGCATAAGAAAGTGCAATTAATACCATATTTGGAGATACACAAATTTGGAGATTACAAGTGTCTCATAAGTACACTCACTTGGCTTAGGTGTGACTAGTTTCTGAGCAAATGCCTGAGAAGGCGCCACAAGCTTTTTCGTTCCCTTTTAATAAAAACCTATTCTTAATTCCTACTCTCCTTCCCATTTTCTGCTACAAGGCACAAAGATTGGAGGGCACAGTCCTGAGGGCACAGATGCACTGCTCTTTTCTGTGTTTAGATGTGTAAGAAGGCATCCTTTCTAGATGAATACATGCAAAAACCTTGGTGCCAGTGGCAGTAGTTTATTTTAGTGACAGGATAAATTCTTCACTCCTGTTAGCTGCTTACCTGCACCTGAACTCACTGGATTATGGGTGTTAAAGTCAGAATCATACCTAACAATGTTGTCTGGACATTTTTCAGGATAGTACTGCTATAATAATACAGCTTTTCACACAACTGTATAAGTTTCTAGTAATATAGGTTCCATATGATCTTCAGAGGGAAATAGGCATAGGCTAATCACTACAGTTGCTCCTGCTCCCCAACCCACCCCCAAATAAAAGATGCTGCAGTGGAGGAAAAACACATGAACGGTAATATAGAGCAATGGATCCTGATTCACCAGAACTGCATCTAAATTTGGAGGAATGGGGTGACAACTGTGGCAGCCAATTTGGGAAATGTTCTCCATCTTAAATAAGACACTGTATTTTAACATCATATAGTTGGTTGTTCTATACTGTCTCTAGTACACTCTTCATAATCACTTAGAATAAAATTTTAATCTGCCAGAGTGCACAGAAACAGAGTCAGTTTATCCTTTCTTGATATATAATTCTGCAAGCTTTTTTAATCAAAGGTATTCAAAATGCTTCTTTGCATTTGCAGAACAAAAACCAAGCCAGGATTTGAGAGCAATGTAAAGGAGTTTCACTAATAACCACGACAAAACTGTACAACCTGTATATCTGCTGCTGCCCTCAACAGGCAGAAATTCATGTCTGCTGTATGTACATCTTGTGTGTGTAAAATGTGTACCTCTTCTCCAAGATGATCCAGGCCATAACTATAGAGCTCACACACATAGTACCGTCTGATTATATCCTCAGCAATTTGAAGATGATGTGCCAGATCCAAAGCCAAGGCAGGCCAATTCCTGTCCTTCAGTGACACTGCAACTTCTTCTTCCGGTCTGTCTGTCATCTGAGACGGCGCTTGGGCCTGGGCCAGTGCACTCACCAGTTTGGTTAAGAACTTGCAAGCAAAAGAAAACCTCCACGTCAGCAGCAGTTTGCAAAAAGAACACCTAGGCTTGTTCATTTCCTCCCCAAATTTAACTTACTTGATGGCGTAAGCTAAGGAGAGTGGGATCCACTTCCCCACTAGGCAGCAACTGAATTGAAGTCAAGTCTTTGAAAAAAGCATTTTTACCCTACAAGAATGGAACACAGGAATTTTGGAACCAAGATAGAAAACAATTACATTTGTTTAATATAAGTAATATATCGTATGCAAAATATGGCAGTAAATGGGCCACTTCCCAGGTCAACTCAGCATTATTTTCTGCTCGGAATTTGTAACGTCGATTAGCCTTGATTCCTATGTAGATGGATGAAACACAAAATCTAACTCGGTAGGAGAACCACCCCAAAAACTTCCACCAACTTGTAGATTTTTCTATTCTAACCACAGCTTCTCATTCAATGTCCTGTATGAGTTTAAACTCTGGTCTTAGAGATACATTTCACATTCAATTAACCTGGAGCCCTCAATCCAGAGTCGACATCTTTCAACGAAACATCATGTCCGCGTACCTTGCTATCAAAGAGAGAGAGGGGTTTCACACTCTTCAAGGAGAACTTCATGATTCCATACAAGACGATGCACAGCACAGACTGGTGCTCGACTAGAGGATAATGGATGTGTTTCTGTTCAAGTGCTAACTCCACTAATGAGCTGTGCCCTTCTACAGACACCCAGGCATCTTCTGTGTCCAGCACAGGAAGTGGCATTTCATCACACCGTATATCAGCCTGTTGCAGTAAGAAAGAGAAAAGCATTGGCATTTTAAAAGTATTTGAAAGATAGTGCACATTTGTCATGTTCAAAGAAACTCAAGAGATGATTGGAGAAGGAGGAGGAGAAGAATTATCAGCAGGACCAGTAGTAATAGCATCATCAAGAAATCTTACTTCAGAAATAAAAAAAATTGCACAGCCAAAAATGAAAATATTTATTCAAGTGGAATGTGGCTAAAATCTGCATTTTTTAAACTATCTTCTGGTTTACAGGAATCTTTGGCAACAATCCTTACATAAGGTTTAATGTACAGAACTACTGACGTTACTTTGAAAGTGTTCAGACTGAGGAGAGATGATGAATGTATTGGAAATAATGTTTAGGTTGAGGAAGGAGCTGTTACCTCCATGAGAATCTGAAGAAGATCTGAGCAAGACCCAAGGAAACAGGACACTGCGTTGTCACTCATCCCTACATCCTGTTTGACAAAGAGGAATTCATTTGTAAAAAATAACTTTTCTTGAATATGTTTCAAAATATTTGTAGACGGAAGAGGCTGTATTCATAGCAAATCCCAGAAATCAACTATATGTTTAATGCAAAAATAAGTATCTGAACAGTAAAAAAAATGAGTCATGCAAGCCTCAGTATTCAATGCATAAACTATTTTTTAATTTATAAAGTTCTTTGACTAAATGTTATATATATATATATATATATATATGTATGTATGTATGTATGTATGTATGTATGTATGTATGTATGTATATATATATTGTATTTATTTCTATATGTTTCATCAATAGTTAAATTCATATTTAAATAAATTGAACATTACTAGATGCATTTATCCACTTCCAATAATTTTTCAGTAGCATATGTTATTGGCAAGATGAAATCATAACTAAAAAATGAACCTTATGTACTTATAAAGGCTGGCCATGTGAGGATAATGAAAATTGTATAGGATTTAAAGAGGGGTGGGGAGGTACATTAGCTGGCACCAAATACTAATCTTGAAGGATTTTTAAAGGATTGCAAAATATCCAGATTAAAATACAGGTTCTCTTAAAATGCCCTGATTGAGGTAACTAATTGAGGATTCAAGGTAACTGGGACAATAAATGCACTTTTTTGTAGTAATAAATTCTTAAATGGGCAGGTGATTGAGCTAGATGGTCTCAAAGATTCCTTCCAATGTTTAGATGATAGATAGATAGATAGATAGATAGATAGATAGATAGATAGATAGATAGATAGATAGATAGATAGATAGATAGAATTTATATTATGTTATATTATATTATATATTATATTATATTATAATAATATATTTTTTCAGTGAAAAAGTTTTTGATTTTAACATTCTAGAGAAACAAATGAAAGCTCCTCATTTAAACCTAAATATCAGAACTACCTTATTCTTGTAAAAACATGCTTAATATGGAAGGGGGGAAATGAACGGAGGAGTCCAAATCTGCTCATTTGTTTCATGGAAATTTGTCTTAATCTTAAACATGATCTTAGATTAAAAACCTGAAATAATTGGTGTCTCTTCGGCTGAGCTCAGAGAAAGGCGAGCCAAATAAAATGCTTAAATAGCTGGAAGCCAAGGCTATGACCTTAGCTTAAGTTGGCAGAAATCCCCAATTTCTGGTTAACACAGATTTCATCAGATCTTGTATTATTATAGTACATATTTTAAATAAAGAAAAAGGATTACTTGCCCGTCTGCATAACCTGTCCTTTGGTGCTTTTCCAACCTATGACAGAAATTTGTTTAGAAGGACTCAATACACTAATATATTCCATCTCAACAAATAAGTAAGTTGCCATCTCTTTTCACCACAAATAATGTCTTTTTATTTTTAAAAAAACCTCCCTCCTCCCCACTTCCCATATGTTTTTGTGTATGCATGAAATAACATGTCTTTTAAGTTATGACTAGTAGCTAAGTCTTAGTGCTTTTCCTCAGAACTAATTATTTCAAACTTTTAATTAACTAATTAGTAAATCAATCTAGACAGAGTCAGCTTAGTGGTCAAGCAATGGGGAAAAAACAGTTCACTGATGGACTTCAACAGCAGTAAAAGACAAGATGTTAAAAGCCACTGAGAAACTCGGTTTGAAGAGATAATGTGTTCAGCTGAGAGGAATGAAAAGATATTTTTTTCTTCCTAAAATTCTCCTGCAAGTGCAGGATCCACTTTTTTTTTCCCTTGGGGGGAAAGGGGGGGCGTGGACAGACTTATATTTCTAGTCTGATGCTTTAAGCTCTCTCCTGAATTGCTGCTGAGTGCAAAGGGTATATCCTAAGAGCTGCTGACTACCTACTGACAGGAGTAGATCTGTAATTTGGGGAGACTGCATGACTACTATGTGAATCCAGGAAAATATTCAGCTAGTTGAAGTAAGTATTGACAGATGTAGCAAATATGCCCACATCTCTTCTGTAGTATGTAACATGTAGTATGTGGTATGCAAAAATACTTTTCCTAATGGCTTTCAAATCAAAAGAACTAACAGTTATACTTTCTACTGTTTTGTTCAGACACCACCTTGTATACTGTGTCTTGTTTTGCACTCCACATAGACTAATAATATTCTAGTATCTGAATGCAATTTACAAAGAAAGCCAAGCTCTTTTCTTTAGAATGCTAACGATGAAATAATGGATTTAAATTAAAAGAAGGCAGGAGTCAATTGAATATCAGAACCCACACCTCTCCCAGTAAAATAAGCAATGTTTAAGAGTGCAACCACATAGCTGAGAGGTAATTAGCTCCTCTTCATCGAGTATAGCTAACTACAGAATTATATAACTTAGATTCAGTCATAAGAAAGGTTTGAACTTAGTGACCTGAAAGTCTAAGCCATACAGCTAACCAAGTTTCATTTACTGGAAGAGTCTTCATATGAAAGTGATATCAGATATTCTATTTAACTTGTTTTTTTAAACGTAATGCAATATGTACCTTGTCCATTAAGTAGGTAGCAGCAGAAAGCCTTTTCACTATGAATGTGTTCCACATCATTAGCGCAATTCCTGAAATAGTTACACAAATTTAGGCCCGGCTGAAAGTAATATCAATGTTTTTGCTAGGTGAACTCATAGACTGCACTTTTCAAAAACACCAATAATAAATATTTATACAGTTTACTTATATATAAATACCAAGCAGTTTCATTAACAAAGTAATAGTAATTAATTACGGCTAACAGTTACAGTTTAGGAAAGCCAACATAAAAACATGTGCTTTTAGAAAACACTGAAAAATCTAAAATGACTGGACCTGATGTACAGCTAAGAGTATGTCCTTCCACGGGATCAGTTTACCCCAGAGATCTACCTGCAAGTGGTCATTAAGTGGTAACCTGAAAACCATGGCTAAAGATCCACAAGGGAGGTAGAGAGTTGAGTATCAATACTTTCATTAAATGAATAGGAATTTTGATTTGAGAGTGGCTCAGCCCTTCTCATATTTCCTATATTTGCAAGTAGCAGTGTGTTGCTCGGAGAGATCTTCAAATTATTTATAAATCAATAAACATTTAGTAATGTAATGGGGCACTGACAAACATGACATACAATGTTTACTGTGAACCAAGTCCAGCTTTGACACTGACTTGAGAATACTTCTGTACTTCCGTACAGTTTCAATTTGAAGATAAAAATGACAGCTGTGGATCCCTCAAAACATAGATAATTCTGAACCAAATTCTCTACTTCACATTGATGCATCCAAAATACTTTTTTTATTCTTACCATGTTGAATATGAGCATTATCAATACATCCGAGATGTTCTATGGCTCTGTTGAGAAAATGTGCTTCCTTGGATTAGAAAAACAGAAATAACCAATATTAGTCAGTGCAATGAGGCACATAAAGAATAATCTTCCCAACTACTTATTAAGTATTTCAATTTATTATTTCAGGTTTTGTTATAGATAATATTTTCTGCGTACAGATCTTTATGACCAGATAGTGTAGGCCATGACACACACAAATGCTATCTATTCATAGAAGCAAATAAAAAAAATTACAGTTCTGTAATTTTTTTCCAGCTTTGTTCAAAAGTTATTCAGGCAGAAATAACCGCAATTGAGTTGACTCTTCTCAAAGTTTGAAGGAAAAGTTGTAATAACCCCAAAGCAGCATATTATGGGACATATCATAAATAATTTCTAAATATTCTGATATATTATTTAAGGTTATTTGATATATTGGTATCAAATATTTGATAAAATATATCAAATCTATTTGATATATTTTATTTTAATTACCATATCTTGGAAAATTGCAACAAAGTTTTAATAGTGATAAAGTACAGTTTATATAGTTGACATATAACCCAATCTTCCATTGAAACAGTTTCTGTATCAATACAAATTGTCCCTTTTTTTCAATCTTCAAAACAGTGACAGCTCAATATAATAGTGCTAACTTGAGTATTTATTATTTATTTATTTATTGTTTCAATTTCTATACCGCCCTTCTCCCAAAGGACTCAGGGAGGTTTACAGCCAAAGTAAAAACAATTAGTACAATTTTTAAAACCAGTTTAAAAGGAAAATTTAGAGTTGGTTGAAGAACTTAAAACCAATAAAACCACTTATTAAAACCCCACTAGGCCAGTCCTGCATGATGAAACAGAAATGATGACATTTATATGCTATAACTTTAACAGAAGATGACAATATCTATGTGCCAAATGTGCCCTATCACTGTGAAACAAAGAGGATAGGATACGCACATACTAAAATAAAATTATCATACAATCATAAGGATGAATGGGAACTTGGAGGTCTTCTAGTCTAGTCCAAACCCTACCCTTATACCATCCCACATAAATGGTTGTCCAATCTGTTCTTGAAAACCTCCAGCAATGAACCCATAAGTTCAGGAGGCAGCTGTTTCATTGATTAATTGTTCTCACTGTCAGCAAATTCTTCCTTAATTTCAGTTTGAATCTCCCTCTGATGAGGTTCCATTCATTGCTTCTTGTCCTGCCCTCAGGTGCGTGATGTCTCCCTTGGATGACTCCTGCGACTCTTCCTTGGAGGCCGGCTCAAGAGAGAATGAGCTCATTCCTGGCACACTAGGAACAGAGTTAATTACTGACCCTGAACTGCCAGCAGAAAAAGAATTGCAGGCTTCGGTTGGGGACAGCTTGCAGGCCAGTGAAGAGGAGGGGGTGGAGCTGTCTTCTTTGGTGGATCTCACAGCACACAGGGCAGAGAAACTGAGGTCTGCTAGACTGCTTGGGAGAAGGCCCCATTCCTCTTGATAAACTGCACCAGGAAGCTATTAGAAGCTATTGATGCTGCCCAAGACTGCATTGGCTTTTTTGGCGATTTTTAAGCAATTTTTTAGCCTACCTATTTTCTACCTACAGAGCCTCAACAAGAAATAATGAATTACTTTCATTATCTGAAAAGTTCAGGTAAGATCGTGCATATCATAAAAAACACAAGGAGTAAGGAAATGAAAGGCTTCCTTTACCTCTGGGTCTTTGTTCCACTGTACAACATACTCCCAGCAGGAATGAGCATGGAGGACATCCATTTCCAGGCTGCAAGGAAACTGTTCGTATGCTAAACGGAGTAGTTCTGGGAACATGTTTTAAGAAAGGATTATTATTATTAGTTTGCATTCCATTGCTGCAACAAACAGAAATAAAGGACATGCCTGAAACTATTTTTTACCTAATGGAGGCTCCATGCTCCGCTGGTCTTCTCCATCCTCACCTACAAAATTACTGTCAGTCTGCTGTGGTTCCTCCTTGCTTTCTGCTTCGTTTTTCTGTTGACCTAATTTGAGTAAGGACACACTGAGGTCTTGCTTAAAAATCCATTTGGCTACACTGTCAGCAACGCCTCCTAAAGGAAAGTCAAAACAGTCTAGGATCAGTTTGCAAATTCGCAGAAGACAATGGTTCTTTCTTCCTACTGTAATCTTAAACTATGGAATTTGCTGCCATCGGATATAGTAATGCACAAATAGGGAGACAGGACTGGACAAATTCATAGAGCGCTTAGTTCTCAGTGACTACTACATTGGGAATTTCATATTATCTATGAACAGTTAAAACATTTATAAATATAGAGGTCTGATGTGTCGTGTCCCACTCCTCCGCTGACGGCCGGGTCAGGGAAATCCGAATCAGGCTTGCCTCTGCAGCTCTGCCCAAAGTCCTAGCAAAGTCCTCAGAGCAGGCAGGAGACCAGTAAGTGACTTCAGCAAGATAAGTTCGACTTTGCCTGACTCAGAGACTGCCAGAAAGCAGATCCTTTATATAGGCCATGGGGTGTGGCTCCATGACTCAGCACTCATTAAGGCCTGCCCCTCCCTTCCTTCTGTTGCCTCTGCCTATCCAATCTTCTGATGCGAGGGTCACTCCAATCAGCTGTTGTTGGAAGTAAACTTTCCTCAGGCTCACATGCTGTGGAGGAGGGGGAGGGGTCTAGCTGCTCCGTTTGCCTGGGCATGGAGCCAGGGCTGGGGCCGGGGGATGCTCCCTCCTCTGCAGCCTGCTTGGGCATGGAGCCAGGGCTGGGACCGGGAGGTGCCCCCTCCTCTGCAGCTTGTCTGGGCATGGAGCCAGAACTGGGGCCAGGAGGCATACATTCCTCCGTGTTCGGGAGCAGATAAGCAGACCCCGGCTGCGGTGAGAGCGGACAAGACACAACATGATGATTGTACTACTTTCTGACTCACAAGCAGCACACTGTATTTTAATGTTGATTCTTTAAGTAGTTGATCAAAGTTTTGTTCATGCCTATGTGTCTGAAAGTATAGATTGCTGTTTCTGTGCATGTTTCAATGGGCGTAAGATGAAAATGGTTTGAAGGACAGTGCCTGGGGGTTCAGCATAGCCCGGGAATGCTGGTAGCCTTCTGAGCTTCTCCTGCTTTTCTTCTACCTCTCATGCTACTCAACCCTTCTCAGGCTGGCTAGCTTTACAGGATTTTAGGAGACTATAAACCTGTATCAAGATTATACCTTTCAAACCAGAGAATTCTCATATGAAAAAGAAACCACATTCCAGGGCATGAGGGCAGAAGTAAAACTGAAATGAATTGAACCGTTTGGGGTGGGAAGGTGTATCATCCTACACAGACCAAGTTTCATGTGCCAATGTGGCATTTAGGCGGGCTATTTATTTATTAATTATTCTATGTGCATAGCCATTTGTAATCCTATTTGTTATGGAATTTAGACTTTATTAAGGATAAAATGGTTGAAACCAGCTCAGACTGTTAACAAACAAAACTCTTCATGTCATGAAACTATCCCCAAGAGGATTTCAATGGAAATCAATCCCCTCTCTTTTCCGCAATTTCCTATTCCATTTCACATATTACTCTGGGGATTTTCCTGGGCTGAGTCCCAAGCAGCTAACTTGGGAGAAGAAATTAACTGCCACCCCTTTCCATCCCAACCGTGGGGGGAGCGGGAAAATCACCTTTTCCTCCTTCAAGCAACTTTTTTACAGAAAGTCTCCCAAGGGGCTCAGCCTGCGAAGAAGAAGCTGGGCTTGTCTTCTTGCTCAGTTTACTATTCAGAAGTGTCTGAAGTATTAGGCAATCTTCTAACTGTTTCAGAAGAAGCTTCCAGTATTCTATATCAAGAGAGAGGGCTTCCCAGGAATCTGTATCAGCACCTACAGTTATTTGGGAAAACTAATAAAAAAAATGGTTTGTGAACTTCTCATATTATCAAGCTGACATTTTACATAATGTGTGCAGAGAGTCCAGATTTACAAACTTCAACGATGAAAGAAGAAAACAAGTTACAGCTCTCTGTCATATGTTCAGCACATATGTATTCTATTCATACGTGCTATTTTTAAGAAGGTTCCCTTAGAGATGAGAAACAGCAAGAGATGTACCTTCAGTAAACACACATAAGATATTTACACATTTCATATCAAATTGCCAGAAGTTTAAATTGAGGATGGAAAGAAACCAGCAGTGCTGCTCTATTTAATCTAAAAATAAAACGGGTGAAGGGGAAGATCTGCATCCCTTCAACTCCTTGGAGAAAGGACGTGATAACATAAATATATCTATTATTATCTGTGTTCACAGCAGGGCTGAGATAGAGCATGAGCAAATTCAAAAACAGTTAACTTTTGTTTAGTAAGAAGTAACGTTTGTATTTTGTTTACATTACATTTCTTCTACTGACGCTTAATGTGCTTATTAACAATAATAAACTATAAAGTAATTGTAACTTAAAAATGTAAACAAATGAATCAAGATAAAAGACACCAGCACTCAGCCAGTTAAAATTTTATTTTAAAAACAAACCAGGAGACGCCAAAATTTGGTTGGCATCTGCTAGTGAGAGAATTACAGAAATCCTAGCCTCTTTGAACAGCACGTTCAAAGGCCTGGCAGTAGCTGTATAGAATTTAGTATAGCCGTTTCATAGTATTCATAATGAGTAAGCAGCATATGAAATTTAGTTGCATCCAGGATTGCCTATATAAATAATGAGACCTCACTTGTACATTTTCCAAGATACTTTATAATTGGATGTTTAGTGGCAAGTATTGACTTGTTTGTTTATTTTGGGGTGGGGAGGCTTTTTTTTTTTTTTTTGCTATGTAGCCAAAGGACAGAATCTGAAGTTACATACCTTTTTTTCTGCAACGCTATCACTTATCTGTGCTGTTACTGAATGCCCAACATGAGCAAATACCAAAGCAGCTCCGTTATTCTCAGACTGAATACAGGCTGTTCTCATCTGCTGCCACCAGGGGGAAATGGACTGCGAATCCCAAGAATCATCTGTAGCAACCAAAGTCAAAAACATGCATATGGTCCACAAGTCTTAAAAGAGCCAAGTTGGCAGACCCCTGGACTAAGAGAAACTATGAAAAACAAAAGATTGGACAGGGATATCTGTACATTTGGAGACCTCAGGTAGAGGGGCAGAGGGATAACTACCCACAGTAAGATCAAAGGAGTATTTGCAAAGTCTGTCAGCTGAGCATGTGTAAAGAAAGTATGGGAGATGACCTTGATGGAGATTTACAAGATCTGTAAACAATAAGGAGTGACAAGAAAGGAGAGGAGATATGATTATCAGACCTGCAAGGTTGATTTCAATTACACACGAAGTCTAAAACTATTTTTATTGGGAGTGGCTATAATAACAGAATCTTGCAAGTCTGATTTATTTATTTATTAAAATTTGTATACCGCCCTATCTCCCTAGGGACTCAGGGCGGTGCACAGGCAAATAAAATACATATAAATACAAAAATAAAATATCCATTAAAAAACTTATTAGATGCAGCCAGATAATTAAAAACAATATATATAATAAAACCCATTAAAATCTACATTTAAAAACCTAGTCCAGTCCTGCGCAAACGAATAGATGTGTTTTAAGCTCACGGCGGAGGGTTCGGAGGTCCGGAAGTTGACGAAGTCCTGGGGGGAGTTCGTTCCAGAGGGTGGGAGCCCCCACAGAGAAGGCCCTTCCCCTGGGTGTTGCCAGACGGCACTGCCTAGCCGACGGCACCCTGAGGAGTCCCTCTCTGTGAGAGCGCACGGGTCGGTGAGAGGTATTCGGTAGCAGCAGGCGGTCCCGTAAATAGCCCGGCCCTATGCCATGGAGCGCTTTAAAGATAGTTACTAACACCTTGAAGCGCACCCGGAAAGCCACAGGTAGCCAGTGCAGTCTGCGCAGGAGAGGTGTCACATGGGTGCCACGAGGGGCTCCCTCTATCACCCGCGCAGCCGCATTCTGAACTAACTGGAGCCTCCGGATGCCCTTCAAGGGGAGCCCCATGTAGAGAGCATTGCAGTAATCCAGACGAGACGTCACGAGGGCGTGATCATGCTATACCTCCTCCCACTTCTTATAACCTTATGGATTAGGGAGGTCTCTATCTGAACCTCTTCCACACTTCTATTAAGAAGTGTTTCATTACTTGATAACAGATCTTGCATTTCTCCATCAAGATAATTTTCTAAACTCTCTACAGCATATGGATATTCAGACCTTTTCAATGACATCATAGGAATGTTTTTATTTGCATGCAACATTAGGTCTGTAATATCTGCTTTCAGTCTCTGGCAACTGCCTGTGTTCAGAAATTGAGCATGTTCATTGAACTTCTCCCACCTGTCATTCTGCTCAGAAGTGACAACGCAGCTTGAAGGCGGCAAACTGACTGGGTTCTTTGAAGAACAGTCTTTTCCTTGGAAAGCCACACACTGAGCAGAAGGGACTGAAAAAAGAGATAGAAAGTTTAGGAGGTTTAGTGAGAACAGATTTAGGAAATCACTTTTCCAATCAATTTAGTAAATTTTTTTAAACAAAAGAGAAGTTACTTCAATGTTCATCTGTTGACCACTGCATTAATATTGTTAATATCCTCAAGAGATATACAATATTTCAAGTTTGAAATCCTAATCATATGTATTTGTGCAATCATTCTTTCTCACTTTAATCATGATTTAATTGGGACCCCGGTCCCTTATCTTCCGCATTTACATTCCACAAAGAGTTATCCTAATTTTGAAATGCCAAACATTTTTTTGGATGTATTCAATTATTTGCTTAATCTGATTAAGCAAAATTGCTTTTAATTTTTTCCCACATACATTTCAACAAAGTAGATAATCTCAACAGAATTTTAATCCATAAGACTTTTTTTTTTCATTTTAGTTACATGGCAACTAATTGTGTTTTGTATGTGTCGTGTCAAAGAATCCTCCTGTCAAAGGTCTAGGGTTCACTTGTTTCCCATGCCCCAATTAAATTTCCAAGGGAATTCCTTAATAAGGAGTTTTTTCCAAATCAGAAAGCGTGAATAATTGAAGAGAGTACAAAGAATGTAAAATATGTTTAACAAGAAATAAATACAAGCAGTCTTAAACCTTGCAACAATAAATAAGATCAAAACAATAATCACAAATACATTTATTTATTATTTATTTATTTATTTATTTATTATTTAAACTTATATACCGCCCTATCTCCCAAAGGACTCAGGGCGGTTTACAGGCATATAAAAAACATCAATATACAAATTAAAATAATCATTAAAAGACTTATTCTAATGCCAATAGTTAATAATACCAATTGTTAAAAATAGAAATATAAATATTAAAATCGATTTAAAACCCCTCTAAATTTAAAAAATCTAAGCCAGTCCTGCGCAGATGAATAAATGAGTCTTGAGCTCATGACGGAAGGTCCAAGATCTGGAAGTTGACGGAGTCCTGGGGAGTTCGCTCCAGAGGGTGGGAGCCCCACAGAGAAGGCCCTCCCCCTGGGCGCCGCCAGACGACACTGCCTAGCTGACGGCACCCTGAGGAGTCCCTCCCTGTGAGAGCGCACGGGTCGGTGAGAGGTATCTGGTCGCAGTAGGCGGTCCCAGATAACCCGCCCTATGCCATGGAGCGCTTTAAAGGTGGTCACCAAAACCTTGAAGCGCACCCGAAGGCCACAGGTAGCCAGTGCAGCCTGCGCAGGATGGTGTTATGCGGGAGCCATGGGGCTCCATCTATCACCCGCAGCCGCATTCTGACTAACTGCAGCCTCCGGATGCCCTTCAAGGGAGCCCCATGTAGAGAGCGTTGCAGTAATCCAGGCGAGACGTCACGAGGCGTGAGTGACCGTGCATAGGGCCTCCCGGTCCAGAAAGGCGCAACTGGCGCACCAGGCGAACCTGGTAGAACGCTCTCCTGGAGACGGCCGTCAAGTGATCTTCTAGAGACAGCCGTTCATCCAGGAGGTCGCCTAAGTTGCGCACCCTCTCCATCGGGGCCAATGACTCGCCACCGATGGTCAGCCGCGGATTTAGCTGACTGTACCGGGATGCCGCATCCACAGCCACTCTGCCTTGGAGGGATTGAGATTGAGCCTGTTTCCCCCCATCCAGACCCGTACGGCCTCCAGACACCGGGACAGCACTTCGATGGCTTCGTTGGGGTGGTCCAGTGTGGAAAAGTACAGCTGGGTGTCATCCGCATACAGCTGGTACCTCACACGAACCCACTGATGATCTCACCCAGCGGTTCATGTAGATGTTGAACAGAAGGCGAGAGAATCGACCCCGCGGCACCCCACAAGTGAGGCGCCCGGGCCGACCTCTGCCCCTGTCAACACCGACTGCGACCGGTCGGAGAGATAGGAGGAGAACCACCGATAAACGGTGCCTCCCACTCCCAATCCCTCCAACCGGCGCAGCAGGATACCATGGTCGATGGTATCAAAAGCCGCTGAGAGATCTAATAGGACCAGGGCAGAGGAACAACCTCATCCCTGGCCCTCCAGAGATCATCCACCACCGCCACCAACGCCGTCTCCGTGCTGTAACCGGGCCGGAAACCGGACTGGAACGGGTCTAGATAGACAGTTTCATCCAGGTGCAAGGGAAACTGATATGCCACCATACTCTCTACAACCTTCGCCGCGAAGCGAAGGTTGGAGACCGGACGATAATTACCTAAAACAGCCGGGTCCAGGGAAGGCTTCTTGAGGAGGGGCCTCACCACCGCCTCTTTCAAGGCGGGCGGAAAGACACCCTCCACCAAGGAAGCGCCAGAATCGCCTGGAGCCAGCCTCGTGTCACCTCCTGAGTGGCCAGCACCAGCCAGGAGGGGCACGGGTCCAGTAAACACGTGGTGGCATTCAGCCTCCCCAACAACCTGTCCATGTCCTCGGGAGCGACAGGGTCAAACTCATCCCATAAAATGTCACCAAGACCACCCTCAGCTGTCTCACCCGTATCACCGCAATCTTGGTCCAAACCATCCCGAAGCTGAACGATTTTATCGTATAGATAACCGTTAAACTCTCAGCACGCCCCTGCACGGGTCATCCCGCTCCCCCTGGTGTAGGAGGGAGCGGGTCACCCGAAACAGGGCGGCTGGGCGGTTATCTGCCGATGCAATGAGGGAGGAGGCGTAGCTACGCCTCGCTTCCCTCAATGCCACTAGGTAAGTCCTAGTATAGGACTTCACTAGTGTCCGATCAGCTTCTGAACGGCTGGACCTCCAGGAACTCTCTAGGCGTCTTCTCCGGCGTTTCATCCCTCTCAGCTCCTCGGAGAACCAAGGAGCCGGTTGGGACCCACAGGGAATTTAAAGTTCCCTGTGAATAAAGTAGAAAATGAGAAGCCTTTTTTCACAGGGAAAGAAAACTGCAGAAACTACAAGATAAATCTCAGTACAGCACTTCATGGAAGTAAATTTAAAAATATGTGCCTCAGTCTTCACTCCTGGTAACTGCCTGGACAAATCCTTACAGTTTTCGAGGTAATTTTTTTTTTTACCTTGCCTTCACTATTTCTATACATTTCTATATTTCTATAAATAGTGAAGGCAGTATTCCTTCTTCCTCCTCTTTTCCCTACAACAAGCCCATGAAATGGGCTGAGCTGAGAGATGCTGACTAGCCAGAATAATCCAGCCAACTTTCATGCCTAAAGCAGTCTCAGTCTCCTGGTTTCTAGTCTAGAGTCTTAACCACTAGACCAAAATGACTCTGTAACAAGTTAAGCATTCCATTTTTTTTTATGATAGAGAGGTAGCAAGATTGGTTTTATTACATATGCCTTTTGTTGCAGATTAGTAATCTAATTATTAATTCCATTAAATTCAAAACTCTTTAAAACAAATAGGAATACAAATGGGAAAAATGTTTCTATATATAAATGTGTTCTCCCCATCTCTTCCATGTTTTAATTCTCTTCCCCACCCACTTAATGCTATAATTTTGACTCTTATTCATCTATTTCCCATATATTGGCTATAAACCAACAAGCAATTAGAATATAGGCCTGATGACCACAATAAAGAATAAAACCGGCAACACTCACCAATAATATCTGGGGGCTAAATCCTGCAGACTTCAGAGTTTGACACATTTCTTCTATTGAACTTTCTCCATGTAAACATTTCCAGAAAAAAAAACCTCCTGTACATATACATAGAAGACATCATACATTTTTTCACTTCTTCATGAAACCCTCTGTTTCACTCATTAAATTCTTTCCAATTGAAAACAAAACAATCTATCAGAAGGTGAAGATCAGACCTATTCAGTGAGAGTAAATTACATCAATGAGAGCTATTTATAATCCACATTCTCCTCCTGTTTACAGGCAGTCCTCAATTTATGGCCATTCACTTAACAACAGTTCAAAGTTAGGACAGCCTTGATAAAAGTGACTATTTGTTCTTCCATTTATGATTAATGCACCTCCCCCGTGATAACAAGATTGCAATTTAGGTGTTTGGCAACTGGCTTGCATTTATGTTCAGCTGCAGCATCCTGTTGTCACATGATAGCCGTTTGCAACCTTTTTTGCAAATTTGGGACATAAAAAACACACATTGGGGAAACTAGATTCGTTTAACAACAATGTGATTCACTTAGCAAGCAGCATAAATATTGGGCCTAGCTCAATTTATGACTGCAATGCAATGACTTATGATGGAAATTCCAGGCCTAATTGTGTTCATAAATTGAGGACTACCTGTATTCAACCTTGTTCCCACTGCACTAAACCACGGGTCTGCAAACTTGGCTCTTTTAAGACTTGTGGACTTCAACTCCCTGAGTTCCTCTGGAGTTGAAGTCCACAAATCTTAAAAGAGCCAGGTTTGCAGACCCCTGCATTAAACCAATGTTATTTCCATTGTATAGATCAAGGCAAGTCTTTCATCTGCTCTGTAAAACATAAAGACTACTTCCTCATATTAATGTTTTCAAGGGGCTCATTCAGAAAAACTTCCTAATTTCAAAAAAAGAAATCTATTACCCAAGTGGAAAGCTCCTTAAACAAGGTTATGTCAATAATCCAAGCTCATACCTAAAGCCACATATTCCTTGTCATCTAGCTTTTTCACATTAATTGCATCTTTTTCATAATCCAGGTAATCCAAGAAAGTTTTCACAGGCAGCATTCCATCTTTATCCTCTACAAAATGTACTGAAGGCTGGGTATTCTGCTGTTTATACTTCTCAAGTAACATCTGCAGCCTAGTGAATTCTTTTTCATCTAACCGGAGTAATTTAGCCAAGATCTTAAAAGCAATAAAACATGAATAAGAGAAAGTCAGATTTACCCTTGAAACTGCTCTCATGTTCATTCATCACAATTTCTCTGATAATAAATTTTGATTTAAGATATTTTGCTAAGTAGTAGTTATGTTGCATGGCTCAGGATATTTTTCCCAATATCCCTTGTACCTTTGCAGAAAATATTGAGAGGATCTTACTTACACTGAATTTATTTCGTGCAACAATGAAATTTATTGATATTTCTAAAAATGTTTGCTTGGACATGTGGAATAGCTCAAATTTCAAAAATGTATCTGTCCATTAGTTAATAAATAAAGATGTTAGAAATATTTAAAATACATTCTATTTTGGACTGGATTGAAGTAACCTAGAATACTAATAGAACTAATTTAATTCTAATCATAGGTCAAAGCTTTTCTCAAAAAGGCTATTGAAAACAGCATCATAGAAGAATTTCAAATTATTTCATATAATTTTGTGAAAAGCAAAAAAAGATCTCGTAAGAAATATAGTATACCACAAAAAGTGTATTACACCGACCAACTAATGCCAAATTCTAGAGCCATTAATTTTTATCCTCATTTTATAATTTTATGCCTATAAAAAGCACAATATATAAAGCAAGGCATGGTAATTCCTTAAGGTTGATGAATTAAACACCAACCCAATTAAGATACCGGTTTTTCCTTAATGCCAAATATTGTCAGTTCCAATTTCAGAACAGTAAGTTCAAAGAGCTGAGTTCAATGCCGCAGATCCACCTGCATAAAATGGCTTCCTTGTGCAGAAGAAACAGGAAGACAGTGGAAATCTTAGTGCTCTCTGGGCTTGGTCTTCTGCTTGCAGAGATTTTATAACTGAACTTGATTGGCACTACAGGGAGCATTGATGATATGACCTAGTTGGGTAATGAAATGTCTGCAGGCAAACAGCCAAGCTTAGAAAGCACCTCCACATTTCAACGCTGACCTACAAATATTGTCTTCTTGTCTGGAGAAGGAAGACTCCATTGTGCTCACAAATTCCATAAATGCATATCACTCTTACATACTATAAATATATATTTATTTTAAAAAGAGGACTGTACAGTTTTCTTCTACTTTCTTTTATACACATGTCTGCATTTCAAGGATGTTTTTCTTTTCATAAATTCAAAGTTCCTTAATACTTACATTATCAGATGGCTCTGTCTCAGGCTGTATATTCTGAGAATTTAGATTGCTGACTGACTCATGAAGCTGCAGCAGTTTTAGTTTATTTGTACAGAACTGTAGCAGCCCTTCATCAATATAATCCATCTCTGGACAGAGTGACAGAAAGGAAAATAATGCCCATTAGCCTCAATGAATGTGCAGTTGAGCTGTTAAACCTTTCTGCAACTTCATTAAACAGCCTGCTAAGTAGGGTATTTGCAATGTACAACAGCCGGAAAGAGGATATCATTTCATCAAGTTAAATTCTGGATAGATTTTGTCTGTAAGCAAGTAAAGTGTCAACTTCCCTTTACACAGGCAGCTGAAATCAAATCCAAACCAAAGAAAAAGCAGCATTTGAAACCTCCAAGAAGTATCTAAGGAAGATGTTTCTATGAATTCTCCAGCTTACAATGCTCATCCACAAGATGAATTTCCTACAAAGTGCCTCCTGATCATTCTTACTTTATTTATTTTATTTTCATAGTTGCCATCTCAACAAGCGATTTGCCTCCCAGTGTTGAAAAATGAACCTTCAATCCACAATTGTTAAGAATCCTCCAGATTTTTATTTGAAAAATTTAATATTTTTATTGTACCTTTTCCTACTGAAGCAATTCAAGCCTTTCGAACAAGAAGTGTGGGCTAACCTTCATAAATATCATTAATTGTGTTGTCTCAGTTTCTTATTTTATACAGCCAGAACGAAATCATGATCCTTGGGCTGCCTTGCAGTCTTTACCTGCTTTAGGATCTTATCCAAAAAGTGTAATTGTTTGGCAGAAATTCCCTGGTAGAATTTCTAGTCAGAGCAATTGTCCTTTCTGCTGAAACTTTGGTCTCTCACTTCAATCAGATGACTGATATAGTCACTCTGGATACCTTCCCTCCCTCTATTACTAGTTCAAAAACCTTGATATGAAAAAATATGGATGACAGTAAGACTGAAGTGGAAAAACATAAAGATGATTAGAGCTCCTCCTCAACGCACATTGAAGGAAGGACGGTGCCACACAGAACGTTAGAATGGATGTTAAAATGAATTTATCTGACATAAACTTCGAAGGAAGAATACAAGCAAATCTCCAGTGATATACTTATGAAAATATTTGATACAGTAATTCATTTTAAACAACACATTACATGTGTTTCCAGTGATCAATTTCCATTTTTGAATGATGTCAAAACAATCCATGAAGGGGAGAGAATTATTTATAATTCTAAAATGTTTCTGTCATATTCTACTGCATTCCCTTGTTCTCCTAAAGAATATCAAAATGCTACAGTATAGTTCAGAAGAGCCAATGAGAAGTTGGGACTGTTGTGGAGGGCTGCCGCCATTCCACCCCACCACTCTTGCCAACGCCTGCTCCTGTCCTCTGATGCCACCCCATCCCCAGCTCTGTTCCCGATGCCAATGTCCCCCTGCGAACACCAATGCCGCAAGCCACAGAGATAGCCGATGAGGTGGATGTGGCCCATGGGCCATAACATGCCCAGGTATGATATAGTTCAGTGATGGCTAACCTTTTTGCCATCGTGTGCCAGGAGGAGGGGGTCACATCTACGCATGCCCACACCCATAATTCTATGCAAACCCCCCCCCAAGCATGCGCACGCAACTACGTCCCCCCCCGATCCTGGCACGCGATGGCCCAGTAGGCCCCTTTTACTCTCTCACCTGGCTCAAGAGCCTCTCTATGAGTCTTGGGAGGGCGAAAACTGCCTTTCACACTGCTCCGGAGACCCTCCAGAGGTCAGAAACGGCCATTTACCAACTTCTGGTTGGATAGGAAGTAACTTTTTTGCTGTCCCCAGCCTCCAGAGACTCTTAGACTCCTCAACTATCTATACTACAGTTCCTTAGTGAGTTGTACTTCCTTCTTTTGAATGAAACTCAGTTACCTACCTGGTAACAGCAGAAACAAGACCCACAATATTATCAATGACTATCATATTCTTTCAAGGGAGCATAATTGAATCTTTATTCTTTATACCCTTTTGTGACATAACAGGCAGTCAGAAAACAAATATTCACTTACCCTGATTTTTTAAGGTCTCCGTCAATGTTTGTGTGATGTTCATCAGAAAAGATAATGGCAAACGCTCATTTGCCAGGATGCTTTCTAAAGCCTATCAGTAATAAAATGTAATACAGGCTTTCAAAGTTCATGCTACTATTTTTAAAAATAAAACCTAGTAATAGTTTACATACTGGTATAAATCATTTGTTTCTATATTGCTTAACTATAGTATCTCTTGAGCTGCAAACTTTGCTGCTCCTAAAGTAGACACCTAGGAGACATGAAGCTATAAAGAGAAAAATATGAAATGCCAATGAAATGGATCCTTTGTTTATGATACCTCTTATTACAAAAACAGTCATACTTTATAAACTAGATTTATGCCCTGTGTAAACACAGAAACTGTGTTGTAAGTAAATCCAGTTTGAAATTATTTTTAAATAATCATGCAGTCCTCCTTCATGTAGCACATGTACAATAGCCACTGAAGGCCAAAAACAAATCTATAACAAGCAGGAGAGAAAATCAAGACTCACCACCATCAAACCTGCACGGTGACAGAAAAGACAGCAGCTCTCTTTCTTATACTCTCTCTTCCAATTTAAATAATTACAATGTGTGTACAGTATTCTGCCTTTCCTCCAGTAAGTATTATCAAATTCCTTCCTGCCAGCACTGAGTAGGACAAGAATTTGAAGCTAAAATCTCTCAGAAAAACATTCTAATCACCAATATAAAAATGGAGTTCAAAACAGATTTTAACAGAGAGTTAACAACCATTCATTTGCAGATATAAAGCAGATTAATCTGCCAAATAATGCATTTCCTAATTACCTGTTTTTTAGTAGCAGGATATTTAACATCTAGTATTAATTCCTTTACTTCAACCTCAACTGTATCTGGAAAGAAAGAAACAAATATAATTTCAAAAAATCATTGAGACAAGCGGTTCTATACTCAAGTTCTTCCTCTCATAAATGACAGGGAACAGAATATTATTTGCTTAAGGCCAAATACTTTACAACCAGCTACTTCTGACTGGTATAAACTTAAAATTCCTGGTATTTCTGCTGTGTCACAGGACGTCATAGATGATCGTCATCTGTTTGCACTGCAGACAAATCAGGATACGCTCCAATCCGATTAACATCAAGTAAAATAATCTAAGTTCCTTCTAATCCTTTTATCTCAAGTGGTTGGTTGAAATGTGTTTCTCCAGCACCTTGACTGCTTTGAGAAGTTAGCTTCCCCATCTTCACAACAACCTCCAGGAAGATTCACTACACTGAAGCCATTGAACTGTGATCAAAACTACCACAAAGAGTGGCACAGAAAAGTAAGAAAATAAGAATAAGGCAAGTGAACTCTTGAGAAAGAAATTCACTGATAACTGATGGTTCAGTCATGCAGACTTCCAGAATGTAGACATACATTATTATTATATCACATTTTTATCCTATCTTTATTACTTTATAAGTAACTCAAAGGCAGTGAACATACATAATACAGGCAGTCCTCAACTTAGAACCACAATTGAGCCCACATTTCCATTACTAAGCAAAACAGTTAAAGGAGTTTTGGCCCATTTTGTGAACTTTCTTGCCACAGTTAAGTGAATCACTGCATTTGTTAAGTTAGTAATATGGTTGTAAAGTTAATCTGGCTTCCTGTTGACTTTGCTTGTCAGAAGGTCATAAAAAGTGATCACATGATCCTAGGACACTACAACTGTCATAAAGACACACAGGCTGCCAAGTATCCCAATTCTGATTATTTGATCATGGGGATGCTACAACGGCCATTAAGTGAGAAAAATAGTCATAGGTCATTTTTTTTTCAGTACTGTTGTAACTTTGGTCACTAAACGAATGGTTGCAAATCAAGGACTATGTGCATTCCTTCCTCCTACTTTCCCCACAATAACAATCCTATAAACTGGGTTTTAGAAACCATTCAGTGGTAGAATGCCAACTCGAACATGGAGATATGGAGGATAGAGGAAGACAGATAGAGACGGAAAACAGGCTGTTACAAAAAAAGACTTGGGGTGGGGCACCGGGTGGAGGCAGGCAGGAAACATTAGAAAGAAACTCAGACTAATTTTGCATTAATTATCCTAGATAGAAGACTGGCACCCAATATAACTCACAGAGCTAAGGTGCAACATGTGCTGTTCTAGAAGTGCACATAAGTGCCTGCACAACTGCATTTTGCATCAGCTGAAACTTCCAGATTATTTATTTATTTATTTATTTATTTATTTAAGTTTTAGACTGCCTATCTCCCCAATAAGATGATGCTGGGTGGTTACAAGTTCTATAACAAGTAGGAAAATAATTAAATATTAAAACTACACAGCTGAAGACTTCTCTTCAAGGGCAACCCCATGTAAGGTATATTACAGTAGTCTATCTGAGAGGTTACGAAGGCATGAGGGACCATGAGCAGAGCGTCTTGATCCAGGAATACAATCAAATAGAATAACAGAGTTGGAAGGGACCTTGGAGATCTCCTAGTCCAACCCCCTGCTTAGGTAGGAAACCCTACACCACTTCAGACAAATGATTATCCAATCTCTTCTTAAAAACTTCCAGTGTTGGAGCATTCACAAATTCTGGAGGCAAGTTGTTCCACTGATTAAATGTTCTAACTGTCAGGAAATTTCTCCTTAGTTCTACTGTTAAGTTGCTTCTCTCCTTGATTAGTTTCCATCCATGTGTCATAAATGTTTGCAACTGGTGCACAACAAAAAGCTGTGCAGCTGCTCTTCAAGATTGCGCACAAGGTCTGGAAACACACACATATACAACACAAACATTCTACCATGGTAGCAAACGCATTTAAAGCAGTCTATCAAATAACCTATGACTTGATTTTCCTCCGTTGCATTGCCAAAATAATACTGAAAATGCAATTTTAGAAATATTATAATTTGTAAGATTCGGTATTTAAATATTTCCTAATCATATTGGGAGATTATACAAACATTTCACTGTGTCATTCTAAGGTGACTAACAGTTATCAAAACTGAGCTCATCATGCAGACTGCTATTATATTTATATGCTGGCTACCACAAAATTAGGCCCAATTGCACGACGTATTGACGTTTATACTTTTTCTACAGGAAGCACATTTCATTCAACTACACAGCACTAAATTAGGTTCAATCACCTTAAGTAAAACTGTAGTCTTATCATATTCATGACTTTTAAAAAGAGCCCAGTGTTATGACCTTGAATAGGAACAAAGACAAAACCTACCCAAATTTAATGTTTTAGCTTTCAGCAAGGCTCCCAATTTCTTCAATAGATGCATATCCTTTGCTCGCTCACTCTTCTTGTCACTGGAAGATATTAAAACATACACAATTATTTGTCTGCAACAGTACATATGAAACTGTGGTGGAAAAATAATAATTTGTCATTACCCTGATTCCTCTGTCAACATTACTGAACAAGTCAGGCCGTGGCTATGAAATATCAAAAAAACCTGTCAGGCTGCCCCCACTTCCGTAGGAAAAAACGGATGTATATGAGGCAGCTGTGAGTTCACATTGTTGTGCATATAATAATGCTTTGATATGTAGATGGAATCCAGTCACAATATCTGACTGTGTGATGAACCATAGCCATTTATTAAACTTATGTGCCTGTCTGCCTTTCAATACACCTGGGAAGCTTGCCACAATCAAAGAAATTACATAAAATTCATAAAAGGTAAATATAAAACATGGCAAGCAGTATGAAGCAAAAGGGCCTTACTCTCCCTCACCAAAAGGCTGGTGATTAGAATGGCCCCCACCGGATCTTGGGGGGACACCTCATTCCAGAGGTCTGAAAAAGGGAAGTACACCCCCTTCAAATAACCAATTTAAAAAAATTGTCATCTGATAACCTCCCTCATCATAGTGCTCACCAATAGGGCTATGCTCACCTTGTATTCAGAGAAAGTTATACCACTTTTCATTAGATAAGCACTACTTAATACAAATGCATATTTCAAGAAATATTATGAGCAAAAAAGTATAAAAGCAAGATGGTGAGAATTCTATACTGTTGTTTTAGTAATGAAATAATAGTAATACTATTATAAGGGGAGAAATCTGGCTTTTCAGAATGTGCTGTTATTATAAGTCAGGGGTGTCCAAACTTGGCAACTTTAAGACTTGTGGACTTCAACTCCCAGAATTCCTTAGCCAGCAAAGCAAAGCTGGCTGAGGAATTCTGGAAGTTGAAGTCCACAAGTCTTAAAGTTGCCAAGTTTCGACAGCCCTGTTATAAGTGAATTTGCTAGAAAAAAAATCCTAGTGTCTCTCAGAATTGGAAACTGAGTATGTTAGATTATCCAATATCTGCACATTTAAAAAAAACTTTACAAATCATCTCATAATATTGACTTAGTTCAATTATGCTATGTAAAACTCAAGAAGTCTTACCTCAGAGCTAAATGGAAAGGTACGTGAACTGTTTTTACTGTTCCTGATACTGGATCAACAAGGCAGATCTGATAAGTCTGAGGCTGCCAACCCTGACTTGTTACACTGTTCAATCCCATTATTTTATAGCCAGGATACAGCAACCTAAATATGAATTTGATAGATATAATAAAAAAACATAATAATCAACATATATATTTGTACGCTATAGGCTCTAAAATATCAAATGAAGACAGTGCACAAAACTCATATTATATAGGACAAATGCAGTTGGCCTATATGGGTAAATGCAGTTTGTCAGTTTGCAGATTTAAAATTATTATCTCATATCCTTAATTTTTCTGCACTTGTATGTGCTTGCATAAAGCATATAGCTGGCAAATAGAGCCCTGAATGAAAATATTTTGTTGAGCTTAATTTCAATTATTTTTCTGGAGAGTATTCCATCTTACATTTTAAAATCTGCTCCGTTACCAAATATGTATTACCTGCAGTGTTTTCCTACATTGAAGGCTCCAACCCTTGGACCTTGTTGGGTACTCCATACTTCCAAAATTCCTCTCCTAGGAGCATAAATCACAAGGAACTGAGCGACTCTACTTGGTCCCTGAGGGGTACCAGGTGGAGAAAAGTCTATCTTTATAGATTCCCTTTCATGTAGGTCTTCTGTAATTTGAATCCAACCAACCTGTGCATCACGATAGCCTGTGCATGAAGGATAAACAGGTTTAGATGCTAGATATACTTGGATATAATGGCAAGTTACATTGCTAGACTAAGAGTGAGGAGATCCAGATTTTAATCCTCCTTTAGACATAGAACACAGAGTGGTGACTTTAGACCAGTCTCTCTAGACCAGTCTCTCTTAGGCCCTAGACTAGGCAGTTAAGTTAGGATTGTAAAAAAATTACCATTTATAGTCTGCAAATAGAGAGGTCTTTATCCTGAGTGGATTGATATAGGCTAGTAATAATCATATCTGTGCATAAACAAAATATATGAGAATTCAATACTACATTGCAATGTTACTATTCCAGAGCTGATCTTTACACTTCAGAGTCTTCTATAAATCTAAATATTTGATATTTTAAACCCCAACATTCACTATTTTAAATTCATACTTAAAACAGAAATAAAAATTATCTCAAATGGATAAGTGATCATTGTTTAACCCCTCCAACTTATTAAAAGATGCTAAAAGGTACCTTTCCACATACGAACAGAAAGACCTCTTGCAACATCCAATAGAAGAATCCTTCCAAAATCATCAGTAATTGCTGCTAAAGAATTACAAGGTGACAAACATATCCTTTCTCCATGTCGACGAGAATCTGGGATTCCAAACCTACAGTCAAATAAAACCAAATGTAGAAAACAATCTCTAAATTTGGCTCCCCGATTATTAAATAAAGTAATATATTTTACAAAATCAGGAAATACATGGTTGTGTAATTTTAATTCATTCTGGACTAATTTTTGTAGAAAATCACTTTTCTTCAACCAAGATATATTGTATTACATTCAATCCAATACAAACAATTATTCCGTATTTGGATGATTCTTTCAAAGTACAGAAGTTTTAACAATATTACTATTTCATAATGACTAGCAGTAAACTAAAATTTCAAGAACCCTTAACAATTATAGAAAAACTGTAATTTAGAAAACTTACATTTCACATGCCACAATATGCAAGAGTTCATATAACTGTTAATATTTGGTAATTCACAAAACACAAATTGGTGCATTAACGGTTAATCAATTTTACCATTTCATGAACTTCTGTGGCATCACATCTAAAACAGATATGAAGCACAAAGTGCTGTGTGTTATTTTGGGTTGCTTCAGTTGATAGTTCTGCTGTGAAATATCACAGCTACCTCTTTGGAAATAAATCTAATCACATTTGCCTCAGCAACTGGCAGCCCCAAAAACCTAAAGAGGGCCCAGCTGGTTTATATTCAGGTTGGGAAACACTTTGGAATTCCAGGGTTGACAACTAGCCTGGGAAATCATGGCTGCCATTTATGGGCAGTGTTAACTTTCAAAGTCAAATTTTAGGCTTATGGAAATGTGGAGGTTTGGGTTAGAATCAAATAGGGGCAGGTGCAAAACATACAAAACAAACAATACATACATTTCTGTTGAACTATAAGCTTCTTTGGTTTTTTTTCTTAAAATATTATGATCTGTAATTAATGTTTAAGCCTTTGAGAACCCAGCCAAATGTACTTTACTCAAAACCAACCATCCTTTAGGATAATGGTTATTTCTGAGTGCAGGAAGAGGGGGGGCGGGTTGTTACCAAACCTATCCAGAATTCACAATTCTTCCACACACAAAAATATTTTTATTACACTAAAATTTAACTGCCATTCCATTGAAATTGCAACAATATAGGAATCCCATATACTCCCAGAGTAAAGAGCAAAATGCTAGCTTCAGTCAATCTATTGCTACATAGGAAGAATCTCTTCAAGATAAATAGCTGCAGCAGGAGGAAAACAGAAACATATTTATTGTGCACTAAACTGCTTGGATGAAGTATCTGTAGTCTGCCTATATCTCGTGCATGGCTCAAGCATCCTCAGGGAATAATGGCAACACTGGAAATGAGATTATCTCATAATCTCTCTGGAAAAAGTAGTTTAAAAGACTTGCCTCACAGGTAAAGGAGTTGCAGGTTCAACCTTGGGTTTCTGCTTTTGTACAGGTTCTTCTTCCTGTTTGTTTTTCCAGCCAAGCCAGCCACTTCAATGCAAAGATTAAAATATCAATGCTTCACTTTAAAGGAAACACACAAAAGGAATAAATTCACTGCATTTTCCATCTATTATACATTACCTAGCAGCATTAAAGAATGCAGATGTCAGCTTACTTGCAACCGTGAAAGCAACATGAGACAATAATGGCTGTGAACTGCCCTAAAGAGAAGATAAAAATGCTGTTGTTTATCAATAGTGAAAAATAATTGATTCTTTTTTATTAACCTTAGTTCTGAGAACCTTGTTTACACACAAAAAACGGTCTGTGGGGTATAACTGACTTTCAACCTGCATCATCTGCTAAATTATATCATTTTAGAATAAGAAATTAACCTTTGTTTGCATTTTTTGATAATGTTCTAACTGTACAGTAAAAGGTTTGAAAGCTTCCAATTTTACAGGCTTAAAAATGTATCATTTTTGCCAAAAGTATATGGTGTCTGTGTTGTGTTGTTATTTTTTTTTCAAATTATTATTATTCATTTAACAGGAAAGAATTATACCAAGCAACTAATAGTGATTGTTACAGAATATTATCAACTATTAACAATTCCCTATATATACTATACTATATTATACTATACTATACTCTCTCTCTCTCTCTCTCTCTCTCTCTCTCTCTCTCTCTCTCTCTCTCTATATATATATATATATATATATATATATATATATATATATATATATATATATATATATATATATATATATATATATACTGTATAAGAGTTTTACACAGAATAGGAAAAGTAAACCCCACATAAAAATAGCATTATTGAATAATATGCTCAACTATTTCAAAATTGTGAAATATCTTGTGCCAACATAACTGACCAGAGACAGAAGACATAATAGAGGTAGAAGTATAAATTTCTGCAAAAGATAAGAGAAGACTATAGCAAATTCCATGAATTATGGTGTGCCATAGCAGCGTTCACTTTGAGGCCCATCAACCACATATAAAACAGTGGTTCAGAAAGTCAGATATTAATTGGAAGAATATACACCAAGCCCCAGAATTTATTTTAATAGGGATTACTTTCTTTCTTAAAGTAAGGACATTTACACAAATCTACACAAAGTTCAGTTCTAGAGGTGGTGATAAACTACAGGTAGTTCTTGAGTGATGTCAGCAATTGGGATTGCCATCATTAAGGGATGTGGTTGCAAAGTGTGATGTCAAATGACTGCATCAGTAGTGGGATTCAATTTCATTTGCTACCGTTTTGCTCATGGGTGTGCGCGTGCTCGTGCACGCAACGCTTCTGCCTATGCTCAGAGACGTCTGGGTGGGTGGGCAGAGACTCCCGCCGCTGCCGCTACCAGTTCGTCTAAACTAGGGTGAAACAGTAGCAACCCACTGGACTAAATCATTGCCACTAACTTGAGACGTGGGTTGTTAAACACAAAGCAGATGGAGCCCCAAGTAAGAAATGTGGGGGGGGGGTGTTTCAGGGGAGTGGGGGAGGCCTACGGAAGTCTAGCATAGTGTGGGGTAGAGGGAGAAGAGGGAGCATGTGTATATGAGCACAGGAAGACACAAGGTGCATGCATGTGTTTGTGCAAAGACAGGGAGGCCGAGGGAAGACGGGCACTGATGGATGTGTTCCTATGTGTAAGGGAAGAGAAGCCCAAGGAAGGCACAGTGAACGTGAGTGAAGAAAACTGAGGGGGGGGGGACTTACTAGAATGATTTGTGACCTTCCCTGCTGGATTCTCAGTTGAGTATGCTTGTGGGAAGCCAACATAGAAAGTCAGCAATAGCAATCACATAACCATGGATGCTGCAACTGGTGGTAAGTGTGAGCTGGTTGCCAAGAATCCTAACTTAGTTCAGTACAACAGCCAGAATTTAAGAACAGTAAATCCCTTCATTTGGTGCCATCCAAACTTTGAACAATCACTAAATAAATGGTCATAATTCCAGGACTATCTATAAGCTAATTAGACTATAGACTAGACAGGACTCATCAAATCTCAACATAATTTCTGTCTTTCCCATTCAAAAACTTCACTGAAACTAAGACTATTCATTAAAAGTTCAGCTTTGAACTTAACAGCAACTTCTTCCTTGCAGTTCTCTTGGAAAGAACAGAGGGTAGGTCCCAAAGCTTTCTGCTTCAGATTTAGCATAATATTTCAAATGCAGTCAATTCCATCCACCGGAAAGAATTTCTATTAATTTATCAAAGATATATTGAGACGCTTTATGTACTACCGTAGCAGAGTTTTAAAAAAGACATTACTCTGCTTTCTCTTTTTCCTTTAAAAAAAAACAGGAATGTGAATTTCCAATTTGTCACTAGTGAGGCATAATCATATATTATTGGTACGGTATATATTCTACATAAGAATCTTGCAAAAGTTGTTTAGGCAGGAAAACATACGCTAAGCATGAAAGAAGGTTTAAAAAGTTTTTAAAAGTTCCATAGTTGACACCTGACGACTTGTATCCATATAGTTTTCTTGGCAGCTATACAAATATTGCCTTCTTCTAGGAAATATTTCTCAATCTACCCTACAGATATGAATTTCCAGGCATGCCTCTGAGTGTTATCCAAGCCCAAATCTGACACTAACCAAGATTGAGTAGATACTGCCCCCTGCTGTGGCCCTCTGGGCAAATTTCTAACCTGAGAAATGTGTGTTCAGCACTAGAGCAATTTTCATTAAATTCTATCTTACAGAAATTCTTTGGGGGGTTTTTTTCCCTCCAAAAATTGATGTGGAGAAGGGGAAGGCACAAGAGGGTTTGGTTTCTGCAATTGTTAAATATGTGGAAGATTGTAATGTGAACTAGGTCACCAAACCAGTAGATCCTGATCGACAATAATATCATTACGCAGGTGAAAGTTTTTTTAATTAAAAAGTAAGCTGCTCTTAGTTTCATTTTCCATTAGCAGCAAAGCAGAATAACTCAGAACAGAGTCAACAGGAAAAGAAGTGGGTCTTTTATCCAGCCCATTGCATTTTACACCTACTGGCTGAGCAAGTTCTTTACCTCAAGGGCATAGAAGAATCCAGTGAAAGGATTAGACCCCACAGTAATATACTGAGACATAGCAGGAGGATTGTTCTTTATAGCTGCATTAAATCCGCCAATAGTAGAAGCAGTCTTCATCTGATCAAAAGGTGATAAAGTCATGATACCTATACGAGATAATGAAAATAAAGCTCTAAAAAAGAAGTTTCTAAAATCCTAATATCTGTTCTGGAATTGATTCAAATATGTTCAAAATTAAGGATTCCTAACTTTAAAATATATATATACAGTTACTATACAATTAAAAGTATGCTATGTTGAAGCAGATGCTTCATTAACATAGCAAAAGCAAGACACATATTTCATAATTTTTTGAAGTTTTTCAAAGTTAAAAACTATATTATAAAGATCAATTGTGTCCCATTGAATCTGGCCTAGCAAGAGTGAGTTACAGATTCTGAATTCCAGATTATTATCTATTATAAATTATTATCTATCTATTACCAAATTATCTATTATCTTTAAAAAATAGTATCATGACTAATCCAGAATGACTTCACAGAATTTTATTTAGACTACAGGTAATCCTCAACGTACGATTACAATTGAGCCCAACATTTCTGTTGCTAAGTGAATCATTTGTAAAGTGAATTTGCCCCATTTTACAACCTTTCTTGCCACAGCCGTTAAATGAATCATTGCAGTTGTTAAGTTAGTGTCATGGTTGTTAAATGAATCTGGCTTCCTCCTTGACTTTGCTTGTAAGAAAGTCACAAAAGGGGATTACACAACCCTGGGACACTGCAACCGTCATAATTATGAGTCAGTTGCCAAGTGCCTGAACTTTGATCACATGACCCTGGGGGATGCTGCAATGGTCATGTGAAAAAGGGTCATGTCACTTTTTTTCAGTGGTGTTGTAACTTTGAACAGTCATTAAATGAACTGTTGTAAGTCAAGGACTACCTGTATCTGTATGCCACAACTTTGCTGATTTACAAATATATTATTAAAAAACCAAAATGAAAACAAAACTTTAAAACATTATTTAAAAATTACGTTTGTACACAGTTAAAACGATAAAAGACTTAAAAAAATTAAAAGGCCTTATCAGGTACTGTTAAGTTGGTCTTAATCCTGCTAGCCATTCAGAAAGCCTTTAAGGCCTGGCTGTGTTCCCAAGCATGTGGCTGGAAGTGTTGATTAATTGGCTTAATGTGATGTGTTGATTAATTGGCTTAATGATGTGATGTGTTGATTAATTGGCTTAAGAAAAAATGTACCTTCCCAGAACAATGATTTATAAATTCTAAAGTCCAGACCAAGGTCAGTGACAACTCCATCCTATCAGTAATGCGTTACTGAACAGTTATAAATATTATAAGGATATTGTAATGAAATGCTTTAAACTAGAGAAAAGTATCATTTTTCAACCAGTAGGCCACATCTTGCCTTCATATTCTCCCTCCAGGAATGATATCATGGCGATATCATATCATGAGATTTGCCGGGGGTGGGGGTGGGGGGAATGAATGTAATTTTAACTTAAATCAGTTTGTTTCCCTTAAGACCCAAACACACACTAAAAAACTATTTAGTTCCTAGGAAACATTTAGGTTTATAGTGGATGAAATGGATGACTTCCCTAAGATCAAGACTTGAGGCACCTACTTCATGGCTTAACCATTTATACCTGACCATCTTTCAGTCCTAATTATTTGGAAAGGGGGGTGGGGTCCTGAGCTATAAGCAAATCAGCTGGAAGGCTGCATGCAATCTGCTGAATCTTTATTCCAGCCAAAGGTCAGAGATAGAATAACTAATAAATAAAAAAGTAAAGTAAAAGCAATAGCACTTAAATATATATACCACTTCATACTTCTTTACAAACCTTTCTAAGCTGTTTACAGTGTCAGCATATTGCCCCCAACAATCTTGGTCCTCATTTTACCAACCTCGGAAGGATGAAAGGCTGAGTCAACCTTGAGCCGGTGAGAATCGAGCTGCCGAACTTCTGGCAGCCAGCAGTCAGCAGAAGTAGCTTGCAATACAGTATTGCATTCTAACCACTGCACCACCATGGCTCTAATACAGATCATTGTAATAGTTGATAACAAAAATATATTAAACTGTGGGAGACCATTTACTAACAGATGCCAAATTTTCAGGGCTCGTGCATAACATTTTGCTGTTATAAATTATTTACAATCTGTAAAAAGGATGAAAATATATTGTCAGATTGCCCAGACTAAAAGAGGTAGGATATAGGTATTATAAACACAACTAGAAAAAATCAGCATATGTTGGACCATTTCAACATCCCAATTCCACACAAACATGTTTCTCAGTTGGGATTTTATAGAAACTTCTTTGTGGTAATACCAAATACAAAATATTATGTCTTGCCCAAAAGAAAGCTTTCCTTAGTTTGGGGGATGTCAACTGGCTATTCCCCAAACCCATTTGTCACCCAAGTTCTATTTCTTTGTGACAAGTTACAGCATTTACTTCTGCCTGAAATGTAATGTCATTAAATCTTTTGAGAAGATGTATTTGATACAATCATGGCCCAAGGCTTGTAATAACTCTAATGATAAACCCACAAGTGATTAGGGACATTTTTTATGACATTGTTCCAATTTAAGGGGCAATATTACTACATTCGTGTTGGGAGCACTGAAGCACTTCCAGGTTGAGAGGATTAACTGGTGACATCACGGTTGCGCGAGGGACGCCCATGGGGACTCCTTTCATGTCCCCATTAAGCTGCCCACCAAAATGGTCTCACCATGGCCATCTTGCTGTGGGACAATTCACTGCAGGGCAAGAGTTATACTAATATCAAAGAAATGGTAGAATAGAAGCATTAAGGAAAGGATGCAAAAGGGACAGGATGAAATGTGAATGGCAAAAATTAAAATATCTTTTTATTTATTTTAAATAATTAAATTGTTAAATTATCCTGTGGCGAATTGTCCTGCTGCAAGTTGGCCATGGGGAGTTGTCCTGTGGCAAGTTGTCCCATTCCACTATCTACTCTCAGTAGACCACTTTCTAACTGCTGGGTTGACGGGAGTTGGAGCAGGTGACAGGAGCTCACCCCATCACATGGCCACAGATTTTCAAACATGAGCCTGCCAATAGCCAGCCCTGCCTCCTAACCACACTCCTATGAATCACTATTAATGGGAGAAGTCCCAAGGGAAAGAACTGGACCTTCAGCCAGGATCAACTTCCATGCTTCAATTTTAGCCATCCCTTTTCTAGTCTGAGAAGTGCATTGGCTACCTTCTGGGAGCTGCTGGTATAGATCTTAGAAATGTAGTTTGGGGCATTTCAGCACTTCCACCTGGCTTCATATAGTACCTGAGCTAACGTTTTAGCTTAAAACAGTTTTAAAGCAATGAGTATTAATTCACCTTCTTTGATGAAATAGAATTATTTGATGGGATTTGTAGATCTTAATGCTGTCTGAGATAAGTCTATCTGCAGATTATCAATCTTTGCTTTAAACTCTTTCCAGTACAATATACATGATTTTTAAAAGGTAATTCATGGTGAATAAGGATTACAATTCAGTAAGGATGATCAATGTGATACTTACCAACACTAACATGATCAACAATAGTATCCACATCCTGCAAACCCCACTTCTTATAGGCTAGTGGAGGTGGCTGAACATTTTCATTGCCTGCAGCTGTAGCTGGCCAATTGATTAGAGATAAATCAGAAAGAATAGTTATTTTTAAAACGTTTAACATGGATTGGTCAACACATAATGTATTACAAAAATATTTTTAATTTTAAAGTATAGAATAAATTTCACTATTTATATTATGAGTGCCAGTTTGATGAATAGGTAATCTTTGGGTTACAGCAGCAATCTAGGTAGAAAGCAGTGGCAAACCACTTCTGAAATGTTGCTAAGAAAACTGCAAGGACTTGCCTCTGGAATCACCAGGAATCAAGACTGACTTGAAAGCCTAAAAAATCTATATTAAAGAAAGAAAAGCTACTAAAACTGAAGCCCTATATATAACTTGCTTATGAGTACAGTAAGTCCTACTGAGCTCAAAAGATTTACTTCAGTGTAGACATACATACAACTCTAGCCACTATAGAGCTACTAAATGAGTAGTCAAAATTAAAATCCTTGCTCAACTACAACATTTAGTTGATAGTCTTTAGAAATCCACAGGAGTTTTGCAAGGATATGGGTTGCTACCATAATAGCTAGCTTATATGTTATAAATGTATTGATGTTTCTTTTTTTTCCCTGCAAACCATCTAGATATGTGAACATTACTAAGCCCTCTTACTTTTTTAGAAAATACAGCAATTAAAAAGGAATTTATCTACTTCATACCAGCACACTCTTCAAGTGTTAACATACAAAGAGTATGAATTTAAAAAATAAATGATCCGATCTTGCAAGATTTGGAAAAAATCATTCCTGGTACCTGGCACAATTGTACACCAGTATGTCAAAAATTTATAAAGTCAAAACTCTTCTGAAATTTCACACAAGTACACTGAAACATTATGAGAATGCACACATACACATACAAACACACATCATATATTAAATCAAGCTTGTATTAAATTTAGGGGTTTTATAGCACTAAAGGGTTTCACAAGCAGTACATTGCTATGCCCTGAACAAACTGTATGATACAAAAGTAAAATATGTCCTTTTATATTATCTTACCAAGTATTACTAAGAAAGAAACTATTTTAATAACGTTGGACATACCCCTGGCTACTTGATTTCGACAAGCCCGGAGAGACTGAAATAAGCTAAAACCGTCAATTGTCACAATTGCTGAAGGATATAGGATGCTCAGTTCTTCATTCTAAATAAAAAGAAAGATACTAATCACTTCCAAACAAAAACAATATATATGCAAGTACCCACATATGCTATCATGATTGCTTGTTTACTGTGTCTATAGAAGCACTAAGTCCCCTCCCAGAGATGCAGTCTATGGACATTGCTGCAGCAGCATCAAAATCTGACTCTAACTATTGCTAGAGCATAAATAGCTGCTGGAATTAATATAAATTTTATACAGCACAATTCTCAAATATTTTGGTGAGGCATAGAATATAAGATATCACTGATGCTGTCCTTAGCTCAGCAAGCAAATAGTCAGTGGAACACTATTGTATATCTCTAGTGTCAACTATGCGGCCTGAGTTTAATTCACATTCCTGCAATTAAATTTCCACCACAGAATGGGCTGCCAATGCTCAACAATGACTCCTATTTGCAAATATAAGCATACCTATACATACATATTTGTAAAAGCAAGCTTGATTTCAAAAATATTTACACAGGAGAGAAGAGTTAGTTTTGCTACAATTTCAGTACTTTGTGTATCTATTTTAATACCTGTTCTGTTACTCCAGGATGGCGTGGAATCTCATAAGTTCTACATTTCAGCTGCAGGACAGGGTCCTCATTTAAAAGCTGTGCCAGAAGTAATACTCCACTCTTTAAAAAATGAAAACATAGCAACATGTACATTAATAATTTTATAGGAAGAAAATTCAAAATATTTCCTGCTGTAATTCAAGTGATGTGTATTAGCTCACACATCAAACCCTGTATATGTTTTATAATTAATTGTTTTAGCTTTTTATTTGTATGTGTTTTGTTTTGAGCAAGAGGTTGTTGTTATTTTTAATTCTTTGAGCCATCCATAGTCATGTAGAGCCATGATGTACAGCTCTATAAACTGAATGAATAAATGAATATCGTTTTGAAGAGTGCTGATTGTTCCATTTTGTTTTTTATGTTTCTCACCTCCTTTATGAACTTGAATAGATACATATTTATGCCTGCTATCAAGATACAATTTTTGTTTGTTTGTTTGTTCGATCAATGACCAGCAATAGAAAATAATAAAAAGGATAATAAACAATAACAATTACAATTAGGATTGACAGGGAGAAATAGCTGCAATTATATAATGGCAACTATAAAATAAATCAAATTTGGTATACTCTGAACCTCAAAGAAGCAGTGCAAGATCAGAAGATCTGGTGAGACCTGGCCCACAGAATTGCCAAGAGTTCGACACGATTGAATGGATAACATCATCATCATTTACCCAGCACTAATAAATCTAATATAATAAAACTATACACTAAAATAAATGCCCTCTAACTGTGAATCTTTTCATGGACTTGCATGACTGCTCCCCACTGATGGCGCATGATTCCAGCTAAAGGCACATTTGGTTTGGGGGGTTTCCAATAGGTGTGATGTGCATATCCAGGTACTCTGAATGACGTTTTGCCTTTCAATAGTGAGTCAACGTACAGCCTAAATTGACCTGTTTTTCAAGGCTCATTTTCTAAGAAAAAAATCTTGAAAGAGGTACAGCTAAAAACAAAGCCTTTCCATTACAGAATTAAATACCAAGGCCTGACAGCACAGAATATGCTCAGTGATGGCGAACCTTTTTCTGTACTGAGTGTCTGGAAGAACCCGGAAGAGGAGCTGCCCAGGGCACAAGCATGTGCCCGAAAATGAACTTCCGGTTTCAGCTACTGAACTTCCGGTTTCAGCCAACTACTCTTCCAGGTTTCTGGCGCACATGTGAACATGACAATCGCATGCTCATGCAGGAAAATGGAAGACCAGCTATTCCAGTTTCCGGCACTGCCGCATGCAAAAAGGCCAGCTGATCGTCACGTGCGCATGCGCGCCAGGAAGAGGAATGGGCAATGCCATGCATACCAGGCGACATGGCTCCGCATGCCATAGATTCATCATCACGGGCCTAGTTCTTGGGGAGGACTAATGAGATCATGAAGACTTGGCAGCATTCTCTTGGTGTAAGAGCTCATATAATGGGTCATGGCTAAGGTTCTCCAGATTTCCAAGGGAATATTATTCCAGACAATCAGAGTCTGACAAGTGAAAAAAACTGATTCCGATCTTCTTTTGCTTCCTGCCCTTTCAGATCTCTTCAGTACATGTGTACCAGAAGGGTAAGCTATATTTGATGCAGGTTATCTTGCAGTTAAGTGGCCACCTAGAAACATCATGCCAGAGGCGACTCTATGTGGCTTACATTATTTTATAGGTTGAAACTAGCACTTTGAATTCTGCTAAAAACCCTATAGGTGGCAGCCATTGCAGAGAAGAGCACAATGGCCCACCATTACATGCATGTGGCAGTTCTCACCTATCACAAAGCTGGCTGTTTCATTTTGCTATGTCCATGGAATTTCCAAAGGCAGCCTCATGTAAAATGCAATACAATCAACTCTAAAAGAGGTGACAATGGCAAGCAACCCAGGAAATAGCTGATGTACCTCAGTATAGAAGCGGACATAGCCAGAGGTGAATCCTACAACAATGCAGGTCCAGTCAGGACGGCCTGTGGAACTCCTGTCTCATATAAAGAACATGGAATAAATTTTATCAAAACTTATTCTCATATAATGCACACACATACTTAAGACTTAATAAGATAATTTAACTGTTTAAAAAAGTTTGTACTTACCTCTTTTGACTTGCAAGGGGGATACACAATGCACTGGTTACACATTCACTAAAAGCAAAATATAAAAATATTAATTTCTTCAAGAGTATTTCCCCACATAAGACATAAAAATTTCTCTAAAGTTTTAAAGAGAAAAAAATATATCCAAGCTTCTTTCCAACTGTTTTTGACCCAGTTAGAAGGAGAGTGGTCTCCAGAGAATATGGCCCAAAGGAACTAAAAAAGAATACCTTTAAAAATCTGAATTATAAATACTTATACACAGGCCAGCATTCTTATCTATTCAATCTTGTCCGTGGCTGTTCTGTTATGATGTGTTTGGTACATATGCTTTTTAAACCTAGCAGCAGATTAGATTTACAATTTTCCAACATGCCAAATTTGTATAACAGAATCTGCAAAACCATATGGATATCTTTGGGTGCATGAAAAAGAATTCCAAAGATGATGCAGGTTCATAGAAATAGAAGCATACAGTACTTTATTTTTAACAATGCTAAATCAATTTTCCCTTTTTCAACAAGGCATGTAAATGGGCAAAATGGTGTATTAATGATGAAAACAAACTTATGGATACTATGAAATGTTTAAAAAAGAAATAGTAATGTGGTCTGTACCAAGTACCTTTACTGGAAAAAAAATGCTGAAGGGGCACACTGAACAGAGAAATGTAACTGCACTCCCTCACTGAGGGCAGGAATTGAAATCTTTCTACCATCAGCCAGTCTAAGTAACCTCTGCAGTCTTAACTGAAGATATCCATCCCCACAGATTCATCACTGCAGCTCAGCATAATCAGATCCTCCCATTATTCCTTCAGGAATACAGTACAGGATCCACTTCACCTATTCCTTTGAGGAAGAGGGACAAAGTACAAAATAAAACTGATACAGATGGTGATTCTACAGGAGATTTTTCTTTTCAAGGGAGTAAGGCAAGATATAGAAGGTAAGACCTGGATGATCTATGCCTCTACCCTGTTAAAGAATGGCATGTGGAAAACTAAATGCAATTGGAGTCACCCTCCCTCCTGTTTCTATTACTATTATTATGGTTCATCGCATAGTCAGCCAGAAACCCAGACTGGATTTGGCATTTTTGTCTGCCTATCAAGTCCTTCCCAATTACCTCAGATAGGCAGAAGTGGACGTTTGATGGTGTTACAGATATCGTGACAGGATGTAAGCTGTTCCAGTAAACAACTTGCAGCCTCTTAATTTTTTATAGGACTTGACAACTGTGCTTATTCTACTAGCTGCATAGTTTCTCAGTGTTTGAGGCAGGAAACAATTAAAAATAAAGATACTCTCAATTAAAGTGAAATCTTGTTGCCCACTCTTATCATCACTCTCTGTGGACCTAGGCCCTTCCCAAAATTTCAAGAACAATGCTCAGGTAGCAAGAAATTATCCAACTATACTATAGATAATGTGGTATTGGAAAACAGCAAAGTCCAATGGAGGAGTTCCTAAGACCTTCTCCTTTCCAAGCTTACATTTCTTCAACACTGCAAGGGCCATTCCAGCCAAGAGAGCCACTCCAGCCAACTGCAAATTGCATTTCTTCTTTTCCTTTTTCATTCTGTTTCCATTTTGCTGAGGATAAGAGAAGAAAAAACAATTAGGTAACAAAGTCTTGCCGTATTTTAATTTTACATGAAATAGAAAACTTTTTTAAAACTTCAGGAAGAAAGAAAGAATAACTTCTTAACTAAGAAGTCTATCCAAGTCCATCTGTACATTTAGGCTGAATAGAAAAATGGTAGTGCTGATCCATTTCAAAATAAAAATGTATCTGTTTGCAGAAAAAGACTTTCCTGCCTCTTCTTCCTTTAAAGCTTGTTGTACTGTATACTTTTCCAACTTTTGGAATAGTGTGAAGTATTGAGAAAAGGAATATGAAAAACTGACAAAATTATCTTGTAGCAAAATAATATTTTTGCACTGTGTAAGCCATCTTTGAATCCAAGACATAGTTTTAGAATACAGGTGGTCCTTGACTTACAACCATAATTGAGCCCAAAATCTGAGCTAAGTCAGAGAATTGTGAAGTGAATTCCACCCCCCCCCATTTTATGAATATCACATGACACTGGGACACTGCAACCATCATAAATATGAGTTGGTTGCCAAGTATCTGAATTTTAACCATAGGGATACTGCAATGGTCATAAGTGTGAAAAATGATCATAACTCACTTTTTTCAGTGCTGTTGTAACTTTGAATGGTCACTAAATGAATGGTTGTAAGTCAAGGACTACCTGTATTACTGAGAGATATTCATGAACTACCTGGAATGGCTATAATAAAAGCTCAAATAGTTTTATAAATGAATTTGGTAACTTTATCATACCACTTTCCAATTAGGCTTCAATCAACATCCTTAAAAAGAACCTTACCTGTTTAAATTTTGCATACCTGCTCATAAAAATAGTACTATATTGTCATTCACTTTCTTGAGATTATTGTCAATGACTACAGGTAAACTCCAAAACTGAATTAAAAAAGAAATTATTACAGACAATGCTTAGATGAATGACAGAAATATTTCTTTTGTAACTTGGTTTGAGATAGATCATCATAACAGCAGACGACAAGTAAGTAATTATATTAGTTTTCACTAAAGACCAGTCGTGAATTAGTTTTATATTTAGTTATCTTCAATTTTACACAAGCAGCTTAGTTATGGTACAACTTGATGTGTCTAAGCATCTGGTGAAATGGACGGTTATTCTTAGATCAAGTTGCTCTATTATTAAAATATACCAGAATAAAATTCAATGCAAGCCTGGGTAATGTAATTTTTATGTAATAAACATCCTTGTGTTTTTCTTCACCTTTTGAAATCTCCTCTTCCACCAGAATAGCTTTTCAAGATAAAGGAGGGATCTGTAAAATTGCCTTTCAGTTGAGAATTCAGTGAGTCATCACAATGACTCCATCCAATTTAATTATTTTAATATCACCATTATAGATACAGATAGCGGAGATGGGGGGAAACAAAACTTCAATAATTTAAGAAAAGTGAATCTCTTCAATTATTTACATTACAAATAACAAGATAATCAATGGCCAATTTGTGTAGGAGCCCTATCCATTCTAAATCATGCAAACATATGAAACCATTTTTCATCCAAAGAAAACAAGAGACAGGCAGGAGACACCAGGGCCTCTGGTGGCTCAACAGACTAATGCAGTCTGTTATTAACAGCAGCTGCTTGCAATTACTGCAGGTTCAAGTCCCACCAGACCCAAGGTTGACTCAACCTTCCATCCTTTATAAGGTAGGTAAAATGAGGACCCAGATTATTGGGGGCAATAAGTTGACTTTGTATATAATATACAAATGGATGAAGACTATTGCTTGACATAGTGTAAGCCGCCCTGAGTCTTCGGAGAAGGGCGGGATATAAATGCAAATTTAAAAAAAAAAGAAAGTCATAAGAATCAACATTTTCAATAAAATAAAATAAAAGCTATTTGAGAAGCAAATGTCTTATCCTGTACTGGGGGATATATATAGGGTTAAAATGGAATTCAAATTTATTAGCAAAACTTGAGTTATGGTATTAATTATCATATATATGTGGTTAAAGTATCAAGAAAGGAAAAAGCTTATTATTTGCAATATCACCATATATTTCACAATATACCTCCTATCACAGATAGAATATCAGTTTCAGAGATAAGTCCGTAAAGCAAGTAGATTGATTTTAATAGAATAGTTGTTATAAACAATCATTCTCCATTTATCAGGATAAACAGAAACATTAGTGACTATCAAGGTTTGTGGTTTTAATCATAACCTACTCTTATTCAGAATATTATTTATGAATCTCAATTAAAGATATTTACTGGAATATATTTTCAAATACAAAAGCATAAAACAAAACACTTACGGACAAAAAACACTGCTTTCTGCTCACGAGCTATTACCATGAGATCATTTGCGGGTGACAAAGATATTACACAGTCCTGAAGCCAGGAACTTGCTTGCGTTTTGGATGCTAAGTCTTCTTCTTCTTCCTATAAATGTTGATTATTGAAGTTGTTACTTTCCTGAGCAAAAAATAACTTTATATACCAGTAATTTAAAAGAGTTGTGTACAACAATATTAGCATTTAAGGAATATGCTAGTTAGCAGTGTGACTGCAATCTTAACATTTAAAAATTATCAAAATTATACGTTTTGTTAATTGTAATATTGTTACCTGCCACAAATGCCATTAATACAGAGACAAATCACACAATACAGAGACAAAGATAGTTGTATGGCAATCTGTATTCAACCTAAATATGTTATAATATAACAACAGAGTTGGAAGGGACCTTGGAGGCCTTCTAGTCCAACCCCCTGCCCAGGCAGGAAACCCTACACCATCTCAGTCAGATGGTTATCCAACATTGTGTATTATGTATTACAAATTGATTAATAAACTTCAGAGTTTTTAATGAATTATTCAAAATGTTTTGATATAGATATCAAGCTTGTTTATAAAAGATACAATTAATATAATTAATAGTAAATAAATAGTAAATAAAAAGGCTTACAGGCTCTTGAGTTTCTGCTTCATCCCAGGAACCCCAATTCTCTTCTTCCCAGTTTGATGATTTACCTATATTTACAAAACCTAGTTTAGTTTAGCAAATCAGAGCCATCAGTTTACACGTGCTAAAATAAAATGCTGCATCCCATTGTTCATGAAAATATGATCATCATTTAAATAACAAGAATGGTTTTAAGATGCCAGAAATTCCTAGCTGAAATGCTAGAACATCTTATAGTTACCTAAACTGAGAATAAAGTATGAGAGATAATCTATGCACATTTTTATATTAATAACATAGGTTCAGTCATGCATTATTGGATGTCAAGCAGTTTCCACCTGTTTCAGAAAGTGATACAAGCAATAAAAAGTTATTTATAACTAAGTTGAAGGTAGGGTACATTTACCTTCGGTTACTCATTCTAAAACATTTCTGGACTGCACAAAGGCTGACTGAAATGGATTCAAACAAACCCATTTCTTCCAGGTCCTCTGAAGCTGAACCCTCTCTACAACCTTTCCAAAGAAGGAAAGGTGAAAGACTGGATGATAATTGTCCAGGACCATTGAGTCCAATTATGACTTCTTGATTACCAACGTCCATTTCAAGGCCCAAGGAGCTAATCCTTCACTCAAGGAAAATGAGATCATTGCAAAGACCCAACTACAGGTCACTTGCCAGACAGTTTTAAGGTAACTATCCAAGGGAGACCTAGATCTAACAAGCAGATGGTCAAGCTTACAGACTAGAAAATTTTGACTGTTCTTCAGGAGGCACAGAATTAAATTTGCTACAGGTAAATCTACAAAACCTTACTTGGTCAAGCCTTAAAAGACTTCATGCAGCTATCAATACATACAATTTCAACAGAAAAATAATATTTCACTGCCTATCACTACACTGTAATCCCTAACATGAGATGGATTCACTCTTTATCTTTCTCCAATGATGCTCCAGGCATCATCTCCAACCTCACCATCTTCATTTCCTGGAGCTCCTTAGAGAACTAAGGTATGTCCTGGGATCAATGCAGAGGCAGATGCTCCATATGGGCAAATTGATCTAAAAGTCCCATGCCCATTCTAGGCTATAATTAAGCCTCAGCTGAACTGCCCATAAGATCCATGTGGAGATCACCAAACTCCTTCTGGATTTATCAGTCATCTGAGGCAGGGCAACCTTAACAGACATTACCGCTTTCATGGTAGGGGGCACCAGTGCACCAAAAAGCAAAAAAACCAATCTGACCATGGCAATGAGATAATGGCAAATAACACCATTTAAAACCTGAACATGTTTCAAGTACCCTGAAACAAAACCCAGATGCAATGTTTAACTCCCAGTAGGCACCAGGCCTAAAATTACATGGGATGGGTCCATGGTTGCCAGGATCTCCTGTGCTGCCTTGGATTCGATGTCACCAGGTAGTAAACTGAAGTTCCTCAAAACCAAGAACCTCAAGATCCCAACCACCAGCCCAGCAATGGAAATCCAGCAGCTTAAGCAAGGACAATGCTGTGCTGCAGAGAGAGTAGTACGACAGCAACAATCTGATCTGTTCCATGGTGTCCAACTTCAACTAGAGAATTGCACTCATCTGATTATCTGCAGGGCAGAGCCTCTGAAACCTTTTTTTCATAAGGAAGGTGATAGGAAAGGATACAGAGTTTGAGGGCGCTCAAAATATGGCATTTTGTTTGTGTGTGTGTGTGTGTGTGTGTAATTCTAGGAGTTTGTGACTACCTTTTAGATAGCAGGCATCAGTAATATTCCATCTCTCTCTCTCTCTCTCTCTCTCTCTCTCTCTGTGTGTATCTTTTGAGTTAATTTTGACTCCTGACTACTTCACAGAGGTTTTCTTGGCAACACTGCAAAAGTGATTTGCCACTGTCCTTTTCTGGGATTTTTAAAAAAACTTCCTTGTTTAGGACAAGGAATTGGCCCAAAGTCACCCAGTAGTCTTCACCCCAAAGGAAGACTAGAACTGGTGTCTCTGCTCCTGGTCTAGCACCTTAATTAGGCTCTATCTCTATCTCTATCTCTATTTTATCTATCTCAAGTTAGTTTTTCAATAAGCTTAATGCTCTATGCAAGAAGACTAAAACTGGTATGTGCAACCGTTTAATTTCAAAATATGAAATTTTGCAAAACTTCCAGTCTCAAGTACAATGACAGCTCTTTCAGCATTTTGGAAGCATTTCAAACTTAATGTCTCAAAATGTTTGAAGGTTGGAATGTTACAAAATACTTAGACAATGCATTTTACACCCAGACTGTTTCAAAACAAAACAGCCTTAATATATTTCTTTATAGGATGAGAACCTACTGTTTCATAGAAGAGAAACACTTGCTCCTGATATACTACAGTATTCCTTTTAGATTCTCACTGAAGGCAGTTTACTGAACAGATCCCCCTAGCTGAATGAGTCATTCATCTTTGAACATGATCACAAAACAAATCTAATTATGTAGTGATTTCAATAACTACATAAACATTATGTTTACATGGAACAACTTATTTTCCCTTCAATATTTTTAGACGGTTGCAGTATACATAGAAATTAAGAAAACAAACCTAGAAAGCATTGCTGATCAATTTGTTTTTATGCTGCATGAAGAAACAGATTTAAGGAGGAACATAAACACTATGGCTCTGAAAATAACAATAAATTATCCTTTATATTAAGCAACATAAAGTTATAAAGATTTATAAATCAATGTTTTGTGCTATTTAGAATATGTACATGTATTCTTAAGATTAAACATCAAGCTTTAAATCTCACTAAAATTCTTGCTATAGAATAGAAGCTACAGCATACCTGCATAACACAATTCTATATTTATTTATCTGTAGATATTTTTCAGATTTTTTATTTTAGAAATTCACAAGATGAGCTATACTACACATCCAAGCATAATTTCATTATGGAGGGGATCTTTCCGGCCGCCTTGAAAGAGGCGGTGGTGAGACCTCTCCTCAAGAAGCCTTCCCTGGACCCAGCTGTATTAGGTAATTATCGTCCGGTCTCCAACCTTCGCTTCGTTGCGAAGGTTGTAGAGAGTGCTGTGGCGCAGCAGCTACCCCAATACCTGGATGAAGATATCTATCGAGACCCGTTCCAGTCCGGCTTCCGGCCCGGTTACAGCACTGAGACGGCTTTGGTCGCGTTGGTTGATGATCTCTGGAGGGCCAGGGACAGGGGTTATTCCTCTGCCTTGGTCCTATTAGACCTCTCAGCGGCTTTTGATACCATCGACCATGGTATCCTGCTGCACCGGTTGGAGGGATTGGGAGTGGGAGGCACCGTTTATCGGTGGTTCTCCTCCTATCTCTCCGATCGGTCGCAGACGGTGTTGACGGGAGGGCAGAGGTCGACCCCGAGGCGCCTCACTTGTGGGGTGCCGCAGGGGTCGATTCTCTCACCCCTCCTGTTCAACATCTATATGAAGCCGCTGGGCGAGATCATCAGTGGTTTCGGTGTGAGGTATCAACTGTACGCTGATGATACTCAGCTGTACTTTTCCACACCGGGCCACCCCAACAAAGCTATCGAAGTGCTGTCCCGGTGTCTGGAAGCCGTACGGGTCTGGATGGGGAGAAACAGGCTCAAGCTCAATCCCTCCAAGACGGAGTGGCTGTGGATGCCGGCATCCCGGTACAGTCAGCTGCAGCCGCGGCTGACTGTTGGGGGCGAGTAATTGACCCCAATGGAGAGGGTGCGCAACCTGGGCGTCCTCCTGGATGGACAGCTGTCTTTTGAAGACCACTTGACGGCCGTCTCCAGGAGAGCTTTTTACCAGGTTCGCCTGGTTCGCCAGTTGCGCCCCTTTCTAGACCGGGATGCCCTATGCACGGTCACTCATGCCCTTGTGACATCTCGCCTGGATTACTGCAATGCTCTCTACATGGGGCTCCCCTTGAAGAGCACCCGGAGGCTCCAGTTGGTCCAGAATGTGGCTGCGCGGGTGATAGAGGGAGCCCCTCGTGGCTCCCATGTGACACCTCTCCTGCGCAGACTGCACTGGCTACCTGTGGCCTTTCGGGTGCGCTTCAAGGTTTTGGTAATTATCTTTAAAGCGCTCCATGGCATTGGACCGGGATACTTACGGGACCGTCTATTGCCACCGATTGCCTCCCACCGACCCGTACGATCTCACAGGGAGGGACTCCTCAGGGTGCCGTCAGCCAGGCAGTGCCGGCTGGCGACGCCCAGGGGAAGGGCCTTTTCTGTGGGGGCTCCCACCCTCTGGAATGAACTCCCCCAGGACTTCACCAACTTCCTGACCTTCGAACCTTTCGCCGCGAGCTTAAGACTCATCTATTTATTTGCGCAGGATTGGACTAGAATTTTAAATTTTAAATTTGGTTTTAATGGAGTTTTACAATTTTATTGGGGTTTTAATATTCGGCCGTATTTAATAAGTTTTTTAAATTGGGGTTTTAACTTGTATTTATTTATGTGTATATTTTACTTGACTGTAAACCGCCCTGAGTCCCTTGGGAGATAGGGCGGTATAATACGATTAAATAAATAAATAAATAAATAATTTGAACACAATTTTTGATTCACAAGTGTCACCCAAAAACTACAAAAAGTGAAGAGGAAAATTGCAACTACAGTACTATATTTTAAGTCTGTTCTTCTTAAGCACCCTTAGGCTTTCTAGATTTGCTTCATCAATTTCTTACGTATAGTGCAATAATCTAAAAAAAGTTAAAGGGAAAATAAGAAGTTGATCCATGTAAACATATTTATGATCGAAGTAGTATTTGAAACTATCATACTGAATTTAGTAGTATTTGAAATTATCCAACTCCTAAATTATGTAACCTGGATGATTTTCTAAAGCTTCATAACACCCATCATGTCATATAGTAATTCAATTCATTAAAATAGCATGAAATTTGCTAAGGAAGTAGCACTGTTCCATATGATGCATAATGGCAAAATTAAACAGTTATTTCAACAGCTTAGTTGTTTTTATTATGTAGGTGTTTCTTCACTGAATATTAAATCTATGTCACAAGTTAAAGATCAGTTTAAACAAACATTTTTTAAGTTTTTCAAGACATGCCTCCTCATTCTATAAATCATTTCTTTAAAACCATTTTTATAAATCTTTTCTCTAAAACCATTTTTCTTATCTAATTAAATGTAGGAAAGAAATTATGTAAAGGGCCTCAGAAGGCTGTTTGCCTAACCATTTGTCCATCACCAGGATAATTCTTGGGACCTCTACTGTGATCCATGTTACACCACTGTTTCACAAGCTGCACTGGTTGCCAGTTTTCTTCCAGGTTCAATTCAAAATATTGGTTATCACCTTTTTAAGTTCTTCATGGCATGCTACCTGAGGAACCGTTTCACCCCAATGGGATTGGCCCACCCCACTGGTGCCAGCAAAAGGGGCATGCTACAGACCCCATACAGACCCCATCAGTCAAGGAATTCTGGCCAGTGAAGTCCAGGAGAAAAGCCATTTCTGCCATGACTCTCATCCTTTGAAACAACATCCCCCCCACAGGTGAGATCCATACCACCTTTTGATCTTCCGAAAGGGCCTAAAGACCTGGCTCTGCAACTGGACTGGAACCACAGTGGGGCCATGTCATCCTAGAGGTGATTAATGAATTAAGATAATATCCCACCTCTTCCACGTGTAGCTAATTCCCTTCCTTCTTATCTTGTTAATTTTAAGCCAACTTTAGTGTTATTATTATCTTAACATTTTAAGTTTTAAACTTGTTTTTATATTGTCAGCAGCCTAGAGACACCTTGAGGCTAGATGGGTAGCATACATCTTTACTAAATAAATGAATAAATTCTCCCAAAATCTAGCAGAAGTCAATTTGGTATGCAGAGAGAAGCAAGCAAGAGAAATAAGTTTGAAAATCAGCTGGATTTAGGAAAATGTTCCCCAATACTGTATATCCATCCATATGAAAGAGGAAGTTGGGAAGCTTCTCAAAAGGTTGCCAATTCCTCATTCTAAGCCTCCCTCCTACTATTGTTTTGGCCATGTGATATACAGCAGAGCTGTTCTGAATGGGATAAAAAGACTTGCAGAAACTATTCTCCACACACTTTCCCTAAATTAAATACCAATTTCCATAGGTAAGAAAACAAATAGTCACTGGTGGGATAAATCTTACAACTAGAACTATGTTTACAGTCACTGGCAATATTTTCACTCAGAAAGCAAGCCATAAAACACAAACACAATCTCCTTACTACCACAAATTAGGTAGTCACGTTTCCTCCATTTGAGGAAATTGCAGAGATCAGTATATCTGGAGCGCAACAGAAGAGCCTCATCCATATTATCCCACATCTTCTTTTTCTCCAATTCACATGCTTCATATCATGCTTATAGATAGGTCTCTTGATTTTTAGTTCATGTTACATTTCACAAAATTCTGTTAGACAATGAAGAAAAAAGAATCCACATTAAATGAAAAATAAATGCCAGGGGTTCATCATTTCTATGCCATGTTAATAAGCATGGCAGAGCAAATGAGTGAAAGATTTGTATCATACTCCTCATGACCAACTTCTCAGACCCAAGCTGCAACCCAGCAATATATGCACTTTTTGTTGCACAGGGTAAGACATGAGAATAGTGTATTATGCATATGGTTCATGATATATTAATTAATGGAATAAAATAGAGGATAAATAAATACACTACATGATATATTTTTCCAGAAAGGGTAAACTACAACATGGACTGCATTTTGTTTGCTGAGAACTCTCCGAATTGGTGGTAGTTCGTGGGAAATTATATAACCATTGAACCTTGTGATCTCCTATTTTGGTTAACCATCACTGAAGATAAATTATGACTGTTTAGTTAAGGCTGGTTACTAGAGAGCAACAGTGAACTTCTCAGCTAATAGAACAATCCTCTTTAGATGTTCCTGTGTTAGCAAAGAATTAGGTCAATTAAAACAGACGTACAAATAAATTCAGAAACCTTTCTGTTTCTAATTAAGATTTAAGTTGGACTTGTAGATTTCTTTCTGAATTAGATTATTTCTAATTATTATATACACTGCTTACATTACTCAAAACAAAATTAGTTTTGTTAAGTATAGTAACTCATTAGTCCACCTACCTTGGCTAGTTTGTAATGTCTATAGCAGTATTTCACAAACTTGGCAACTTTAAGATGTATGGATATCAGCAATTCAACTACCATGCAGGCTGAGAAATTCTAGGAATTGAAGTCCGCACATTTTTAAATTGCCAGGTTTGAGAAGTACTAGACTATAAAGTTTGCCAATCTAAATCTGTATTCACTGTTAACTTTACTAGTTTATTGTGACGTATAACATTAGTTTCATTACCTGACAAGGAAACATCATCAGTGTTGGTAATACCATCAGCACTGATTGTCACCTAGAATCAGGTAATGAAACATCTGCAAGCAAACAATTAAGCATCAAGGACTCCACAGTTCAACCCTAAGCTATGTTATATTCTGTTCTGTTAGAAAATAAACTATCTACACTATTCACGTTCTCATCAATAGCATCTAAGCCCTATGTGACTCTTGTGCTAAATCATACTTTTGTGCATATGTATAGGTGCCTTCGAGTCAGTACTTTTTACTCCTGGCAACTGCCTGGTCAAGTTCTGGCAGTTTTCTTGACAAGATTTCAGAAGTGGTAAGTCATTTCCTGCTTCCCTAGGGCTGAGAAGGAGTGACTGGCCCAAAGTCACCCAGTTGGCTTTGCTCCTAAAGCAATACTGTAATTCAATCATCCATTTTCTAGCCTTAACCACTAACACCAACTGGCTCTCAAAACTATGGGTTGTTGGGTTTTTTTGTTCATTTTACTTATTTTAACACAAATGTTGCCATTAAGAGTTTGCTATTCTATTGTGGAAATGCTTCTCTTTGATTTCAAAAATCATTATCTCAGGTCTAGTCAGCCTGGTGTTGGATATTTTTAATTAAAACACTGATCAGGCTCAGCCAGCATTTGCAGGATCCACAATAACTCTCTAGACCATAACCAGATATTGAATAACCACTTGTGGACCTTTTTAAGTTCTTCATGGCATGCTACCTGAGGAACCGTTTCACCCCAATGGGATTGGCCCACCCCACTGGTGCCAGCAAAAGGGGCATGCTACAGACCCCATACAGACCCCATCAGTCAAGGAATTCTGGCCAGTGAAGTCCAGGAGAAAAGCCATTTCTGCCATGACTCTCATCCTTTGAAACAACATCCCCCCCACAGGTGAGATCCATACCACCTTTTGATCTTCCGAAAGGGCCTAAAGACCTGGCTCTGCAACTGGACTGGAACCACAGTGGGGCCATGTCATCCTAGAGGTGATTAATGAATTAAGATAATATCCCACCTCTTCCACGTGTAGCTAATTCCCTTCCTTCTTATCTTGTTAATTTTAAGCCAACTTTAGTGTTATTATTATCTTAACATTTTAAGTTTTAAACTTGTTTTTATATTGTCAGCAGCCTAGAGACACCTTGAGGCTAGATGGGTAGCATACATCTTTACTAAATAAATGAATAAATTCTCCCAAAATCTAGCAGAAGTCAATTTGGTATGCAGAGAGAAGCAAGCAAGAGAAATAAGTTTGAAAATCAGCTGGATTTAGGAAAATGTTCCCCAATACTGTATATCCATCCATATGAAAGAGGAAGTTGGGAAGCTTCTCAAAAGGTTGCCAATTCCTCATTCTAAGCCTCCCTCCTACTATTGTTTTGGCCATGTGATATACAGCAGAGCTGTTCTGAATGGGATAAAAAGACTTGCAGAAACTATTCTCCACACACTTTCCCTAAATTAAATACCAATTTCCATAGGTAAGAAAACAAATAGTCACTGGTGGGATAAATCTTACAACTAGAACTATGTTTACAGTCACTGGCAATATTTTCACTCAGAAAGCAAGCCATAAAACACAAACACAATCTCCTTACTACCACAAATTAGGTAGTCACGTTTCCTCCATTTGAGGAAATTGCAGAGATCAGTATATCTGGAGCGCAACAGAAGAGCCTCATCCATATTATCCCACATCTTCTTTTTCTCCAATTCACATGCTTCATATCATGCTTATAGATAGGTCTCTTGATTTTTAGTTCATGTTACATTTCACAAAATTCTGTTAGACAATGAAGAAAAAAGAATCCACATTAAATGAAAAATAAATGCCAGGGGTTCATCATTTCTATGCCATGTTAATAAGCATGGCAGAGCAAATGAGTGAAAGATTTGTATCATACTCCTCATGACCAACTTCTCAGACCCAAGCTGCAACCCAGCAATATATGCACTTTTTGTTGCACAGGGTAAGACATGAGAATAGTGTATTATGCATATGGTTCATGATATATTAATTAATGGAATAAAATAGAGGATAAATAAATACACTACATGATATATTTTTCCAGAAAGGGTAAACTACAACATGGACTGCATTTTGTTTGCTGAGAACTCTCCGAATTGGTGGTAGTTCGTGGGAAATTATATAACCATTGAACCTTGTGATCTCCTATTTTGGTTAACCATCACTGAAGATAAATTATGACTGTTTAGTTAAGGCTGGTTACTAGAGAGCAACAGTGAACTTCTCAGCTAATAGAACAATCCTCTTTAGATGTTCCTGTGTTAGCAAAGAATTAGGTCAATTAAAACAGACGTACAAATAAATTCAGAAACCTTTCTGTTTCTAATTAAGATTTAAGTTGGACTTGTAGATTTCTTTCTGAATTAGATTATTTCTAATTATTATATACACTGCTTACATTACTCAAAACAAAATTAGTTTTGTTAAGTATAGTAACTCATTAGTCCACCTACCTTGGCTAGTTTGTAATGTCTATAGCAGTATTTCACAAACTTGGCAACTTTAAGATGTATGGATATCAGCAATTCAACTACCATGCAGGCTGAGAAATTCTAGGAATTGAAGTCCGCATATTTTAAATTGCCAGGTTTGAGAAGTACTAGACTATAAAGTTTGCCAATCTAAATCTGTATTCACTGTTAACTTTACTAGTTTATTGTGACGATAATATTAGTTTCATTACCTGACAAGGAAACATCATCAGTGTTGGTAATACCATCAGCACTGATTGTCACCTAGAATCAGGTAATGAAACATCTGCAAGCAAACAATTAAGCATCAAGGACTCACAGTTCAACCCTAAGCTATGTTATATTCTGTTCTGTTAGAAAATAAACTATCTACACTATTCACGTTCTCATCAATAGCATCTAAGCCCTATGTGACTCTTGTGCTAAATCATACTTTTGTGCATATGTATAGGTGCCTTCGAGTCAGTACTTTTTACTCCTGGCAACTGCCTGGTCAAGTTCTGGCAGTTTTCTTGACAAGATTTCAGAAGTGGTAAGTCATTTCCTGCTTCCCTAGGGCTGAGAAGGAGTGACTGGCCCAAAGTCACCCAGTTGGCTTTGCTCCTAAAGCAATACTGTAATTCAATCATCCATTTTCTAGCCTTAACCACTAACACCAACTGGCTCTCAAAACTATGGGTTGTTGGGTTTTTTTGTTCATTTTACTTATTTTAACACAAATGTTGCCATTAAGAGTTTGCTATTCTATTGTGGAAATGCTTCTCTTTGATTTCAAAAATCATTATCTCAGGTCTAGTCAGCCTGGTGTTGGATATTTTTAATTAAAACACTGATCAGGCTCAGCCAGCATTTGCAGGATCCACAATAACTCTCTAGACCATAACCAGATATTGAATAACCAGTTGTCCCTAAGAGTACTAGGTTCTTTTATAAAACTGTCCAGTATCAACTTAGTGACGGATTGCTGCAGACTCCATCCACAAGCAGCTGATCCTGAATCAAAAATAGGAAACCCAGTATACACATACGTGGTTCCTTATCATGTTATCAGGTGCATATGGGCAGAGGGAAAAGGAAAAAGAAAATACATGGGCTACCTACTGCAGTAAAAAAAAAAAAGTACCATATCTAACACACATATTTACCTTTTCTATGATCTTTTTACAGGTTTGACCCATTAAAAAACAGCCTGCCTGGGTTAGATTTAAATTGAAGGGATGACGACCCCAACTCTGCTTATACTTCTTACATGCAAACCTGGAGCTAAAAGAAGTGGAAGGATGGATGAAGGCAAGTTGGACTTGTAGATTTCTTCCTGAATTAGATTATTTCTAATTATTATATACACTGTTTACATTACACAAAACAAAATTAGTTTTGTTAAGTATAGTAGCTCATTAGTCCACCTACCTTGGCTAGTTTGTAATGTCTATAGCAGTGTTTCTCAAATTTGGCAACTTTAAGATTTGTGGATTCCCAGAATTGTGGATATCAGGAATTCAACTACTATGCAGGCTAAGAAATCCTAGGAGTTGAAGTCCACACATTTTTAAATTGCCAAGTTTGAGAAGTACTGGACTATAAAGTTGTCCAATCTAAATCTATATTCACTGTTAACTTTACCTGGTGCATATGGGCGGAGGGAAAAGGAAAAAAAAATACATGGGCTACCTACTGCAGTCAAAAAAAAAAGTACTATATCTAACACACATATTTACCTTTTCTATGATCTTTTTACAGGTTAGACCCATTAAAAAACAGCCTGCCTGGGGAGATTTACGTTGAAGGGATGACGACCCCAACTCTGCTTATATTTCTTACGTGCAAACCTGGAGCTAAAAGAAGTGGAAGGATGGATGAAGGCAAGTCCCTTGCTGGCACCGCGGACAGAGGGTGTAATGCAAATTGCCGTCACGCCGCCGCTACTCTCAACCCCGACCCATCTCCTCCCACTCGGACCCGGGGCTCGAGGCTCGAGGCTCACCACCGCATTCCTTGGCACCCCACGGCTCCCCCGCGCCGCTCTGCCGCAGGTGAGAGCACAGGAAATCCCGCGCCGACTCCAGGTCCTGGAAGCTGCAGAAAGGCACGAGAGCGCAGGCCATGGCGTCGCCCGGGTTTTCCAAGCCCGAAGCCCCGCAGGCTTCCTCCCCACCACACACACAAACACACACTACCCGAGTCGCAAGCTGGACTGCCAACCCCACCCGGAAGCTGTCAAAGGCCCTGCAGACGCTACCACGCAGGCGCCGAGCAGACCAGGAAAGGGAGGAGAATCAACCCGGAATGTCAGCGCTGTCCACGTGGTTGGGGAGAGGGGCGAAGTTCTAGGGCTGCGGGGTTTCATTCACAGTCGGTGGGATGGATTGAGAAGCGGTGGAAAGCTAAAGCTTTCATTGAGGCGTTTTTCTCTTTTTTTTTTCCTTTGATGAAGATATTTTTTTTTTCTTTTATGTACACTGCGAGCAGATGCACCAAAACAAATTCCTTGTGTGTCCAATCACACTTGGCCAATAAATTCTATTCTATTCTATTCTATTCTAGCTGCTTCTTAGGACGAAGGCAGGTTTGCACGGCAGGCTTAGGCAGGCGCCGTCAGTTATTCCAGTGGACAGAGATTTTCGGGTTTCTGGGACACCCGGAACTGTGAGTTGTCCTCACGGGCTGGCCTTGTGAAAGCGATCGATCCTAGTCCTGACTAGATTTGATTAGTCTTCATTGGATGGGAGTTGCAGGCAGATTAGGGAGGGGGATCCGTGCTTTAGATCAGGGGTCTCCAACCTTGGTCCCTTTAAGACTTGTGGACTTCAACTCCCATAGTCCATCATCCAGCAAACTAGCTGAGGAACTCTGGGAGTTGAAGTCCACAAGTCTTAAAGGAGCCAAGGTTGGAGACCCCTGATTTAGATCGGGGGCCCCCACCCTTGGCAACTTTAAGCAAAGCTGGCTGGGGCATTCTGGGAGTTGAAGTCCACCAGGCTTAAAGTTGCCAAGGTTGGAGACCCCTGCTTTAGAAGCAACAGATTCCCGGTTCTAGTCCAGAGAATACAGTAACATAGACAACAAAGTAAAAGATCCCATTTAGGGCTAGGCACGAAAGGAAAAAATAATATTTTATTCCAAAGCCGAAATAAGCCATAAGTTTTATTGAGCTGTTTTCTGTTTGATCTCGTTTGGAAGAAAGAAAACCTGGAAGTCCGAAGAGATTCCCAGTGTGATTTCATAGGGTGAGCAAAGACTGGTGTACGGGATCCCACGCCCCTCTCCCAGTATGTCATAGCCCACTGGCTAAATGACCCCAGATTTCCAGTGCCTTCTGTGCCTCCTTTCAGCCATCACTGAGAGACCCAGGCCTTTTCTCTCTCTCTATTGCTTCTCTCCAGAACAGGTGTCTCCAACCTTGGTCCCTTTAAGACTTGTGGACTTCAACTCCCAGAGTCCTTCAGCCAGCAAAGCAAAGCTGGCTGAAGGACTCTGGGAGTTGAAGTCCACAAGTCTTAAAGGGACCAAGGTTGGAGACACCTGCTCCAGAATACCAGTATTGAACAGCACTGCTGAGTCTACAGGGAGCATTCAAATATTTGTGTTTCAGTTCAGGGATAGGCAACCTGGAACAGCTGCACCACATAAGAACAGGTGCCACATTCCTAGTAGAGAGGTTCCATTTCATTCACTTATTGTGATAAGTTGTGAAATAAGCTTCTTTTGGCTGAGCAAAACTTTTTAAACAATGATTTTAGTGTGAATCTAGTTAAAAGTGTTTACTATGTGAACCTAATCAGTTGTGGTTTGTTAAACTTTACTTAAACCTCTGGTGGCTCAGACTGGTAAGACAGTCTGTTATTAACACAGCTGCTTGCAATTACTGGAGGTTCAAGTCCCAACAAGCCCAAGGTTGACTCAGCCTTCCATCCTTTATAAGGTAGGTAAAATGAGGACCCAGATTGTTGGGGGCAATAAGTTGACTTTGTATATAATATACAAATGGATGACGACTATAGCTTAACATGGTGTAAGCTGCCCTGAGTCTTCGGAGAAGGGCGGGATATAAATGTAAATAAAAAAAAAACACATGGATTAGTACAGTGTATGAGCCTAGCAAGAACGAAATACTTCTCTGCACCAACTGTTAAGTTGGGGACAAGCATCTGGGGACAAGTATCTGCATGTTTTCTCCTCCCATGCATAATCCTGCGCAATTATAAGAGCAATCACAGAAGAAACATTTGCTTATAAGTAGCTGCCCATACAGATGGATTCATAAAAGTATGAATTATAAGGGTTAGGCTGTATCTTGAGATCATCTAGCTCAACCTCCTGTTCTGTGCAGGAATCCCCTTCTGTGGATGCAATCTAGGATTGTTTTTGTTTTGCTTTATATAATTATTGTACAATAATTGCACACTGCTGCAAGAAAACAGTCACACTGATGTATCTTCAGCTTGTGATCCACTGAAACACCAGTTTTTTATTTTTCATATGCTGATGCTAAGCATGGTCTCACCCATTGCCTATTGAGTGGGTTCTCCTATACATTGAGTAAATAAATAAAATCTTACTCATGTCTTTGTTCTTTTCTACCCAAATTAATAATTCTGCATTCCTCTTTCTTAATCCATTTTATTAATTTTTACCCAATTCAAACTTGTGAAAATCCTCCTGAATGTGGATACTGTCCTCAGTTCGCTATACCTCTATCTTTGTATGACCTCCCAATCTGATAATCATGTTTACTAACATTTATCCAAGGCATTTATAAATAGTTGAAAACCACACTACTCTGTTTCCCCGAAAATAAGACATCCCCTGATAATAAGCCCAACGGGGCTTTTTGAGCACATGCGCTAAAATAAGCCTCCCCCTGAAAATAAGCTCTCCCCGAAAATATTTAAACGAAGAACTGGAAATCAGGTAAGACAGCAAGAGAAGCCCCATCTTGCTCCATGCACCTCAAAATAATAAGACCTCCCCGAAAATAAGGCCAAGGTCTTATTTTGGGGTTCAAAAAAATATAAGACAGAGTCTTATTTTCGGGGAAACGCTATAATATAAGAACAGATCACTGCAGTATACAATTGAACACTTCCTTCCAGCTTGATACAGAGCCATTGACATATACCATTTAGTATAATTTAGTACAATTATTTGGTAGCATAGTCTGACCAATGATAGCATCATTTAGCTTATATTTTTTACTTTCTCTGCTAGGATCTCATGGGAGACTCTCTCAAACTCAGCCTTCCATCCTTTATAAGGTAGGTAAAATGAGGACCCAGATTGTTGGGGGGGCAATAAGTTGACTTTGTAAATATACAAATAGAATGAGACTATTGCCTTATACACTGTAAGCCGCCCTGAGTCTTCGGAGAAGGGCGGGATATACATGTAAATAAATTTTAAAAAAACATTGTGCTGAAGTCAATATACCATTTTGTCCATTGCTTTCCTGTGCTCAATTATGTCAAAAAAAAGATCAGATGATTTGAAGTCACATCATGATATATCTATATTGGCTTCTTCCAAGCAATCCATTTTCTTCTATATGCTCACTGACTGACTTCTTAATGCAGTCTTTAGTCACTCAGATCTTTTTTTTCCTGTTGGAAGAAAATTCTGGGTCCAAATCTACGGTAGCTGGGTTTTGTAAAGAACACACAGGGCAAGTCGCTCTGAGAGTTTTATTTTGACAGCATAACGTACAGTATAGCAATTGAAAAGTAGCTATGAGGTTAGAAAGCTGAGAGTAGAAGTACTTATAGTGACAACTGGGTTTTGATTTTGAAGTAATGGACATTGATGTAAAGCATATTAGATGTGTAAATTCAGCTGCGCCTGCCCTGGGAGCATGAAAGGTCAAAAATAGGGTTTAATCAGGAGATATAGCTTAGATGTTCAGATCTTCCTAGGTATGGTATTGTATGAGGGGTCTTGCATAGTATTGTGATTTAGGAGATTGTTTTACCTTGAAGGGATTTTGCTTCTTGGCTCACTTTCTGTGAAGATGCGCTTTTGTCATCTTTAGCCTCCATAATGGGTGGGTTCTACTTACCTTTACTACCAGTTCGCACCGTGCCCACGTGCTTCTGCGCATACGCAGAAGAGTTTTGATGACGTTTGGGTCAGCGGGCAGAGCCTCCCACCAGTTTTACTACTGGTTCTATAGAACCGGTCCGAACTGAGGGCAACCCACCACTGCTCCCTAAGATGAAAGACTTTTTAGGCATTTGCTATAACTTTGGTGGTTAGCGGAGACTTTTGCCTGTGCATGGAGGTGACCCAGGTTGCAAGCGGGTTTTTTTTTTCTTATTTCCATTTCAAAAATATTCCTCTGGCACTATGCTTTTCTTCAGTAGTTTTCAAGAACTCAGAAAGGGACTCCCAAATGACATCTGCAACTTCCTTCAAGAGACTTGGATGCCGTTTTTGGGTTGAAAATGGATACAAGTCCATTGTCCCTTCATCAGTGCTTAATTTGTGAGGAAAGCTGCCCAAATAGCACAATAACATCTGCCCTCAAGTTTTCTGTTCCAGCTCATCGGACAGAGTGGAACCAATTATCCAAAGAGGTGATAGGCTCTCTTTCATTAGATATATTGAGAATAGAATAGAATTTTTATTGGCCAAGTGTGATTGGACACACAAGAAATTTGTCTTGGTGCATATGCTCTCAGTGTACATAAAAGAAAAGATACGTTCATCAAGGTACAACATTTACAACACAATTGATGGTCAATATATCAATATAAATCATAAGGATTGCCAGCAACAAAGTTACAGTCATACAGTCATAAGTGGAAAGAGATTGGTGATGGGAACTATGAGAAGATTAATAGTAGTGCAGATTCAGTAAATAGTTTGACAGTGTTGAGGGAATTATTTGTTTAGCAGAGTGATGGCCTTCGGGAAAAAACTGTTCTTGTGTCTAGTTGTTCTGGTGTGCAGTGCTCTATAGCGTCGTTTTGAGGGTAGGAGTTGAAACAGTTTATGTCCTGGATGTGAGGGATCTGTAAATATTTTCACGGCCCTCTTCTTGATTCATGCAGTATACAGGTCCTCAATGGAAGGCAGGTTGATAGCAATTATTTTTTCTGCAGTTCTAATTATCCTCTGAAGTCTGTGTCTTTCTTGTTGGGTTGCAGAACCGAACCAGACAGTTATAGATGTGCAAATGACAGACTCAATAATTCCTCTGTAGAACTGAATCAGCAGCTCCTTGGGCAGTTTGAGCTTACTGAGTTGGCGCAGAAAGAACATTCTTTCTTCTAGAAAACTAGATAACTAATTTTTGGGATGCTTTCATTTAGAATTCCTTCATTTAGCAGGGGTTTAGACTCAAAGGGCTATTTAATTCAAAAGCATGAATTCAAAATATAAGGGAAAAAACTGAAAAAAATAAAGTAGTAAGATAGGGAGTGACTCTTAAGATATCCCACAGATACTTCCTTGCCCTCATACTATTATAGTAAGTTTTAAAAATACCACAGTGAGAGGAATTGGATGAAGTAAAGGAGGAAGAGGGTTGAGAACTCTAGCGAGTTCCGCATTCATTTGTCTTCAGGAATTTGGTTTCAGAAAATCCTCTGATAATAAGGGTCCCCAGGCCATTCCCATACACAAAAATGTTAAAGTGATGACCTAGAAGCAAAATGAAGATCTTTTTCATGGAGAATTTAATATAGTGTGTGATCTAAAATATACCCCACAACTGTCAAAATTCTTTTTACTGAAAAATAAGTGTTCCTTTTGTACAGGCTTTTCTAATACTAATTAATAGCTTCTTCATTGCAATCCCATTGCTTCCTGTCATTTATGATTTCAAATAGCAGTTAAATGCCTTTTCTTATTTACTCTTAGAGTAGTCTTCCTGAATTGCCCCAGTGTGAATTTCTGTTTAATGGAGGGTTAATTACTGGTTCCTGTGCATTTATTTTTCTTTCCTTTCTTTAGCAAAATCACTGTTCTTGCTATAACAACCAAAAAAAAAAGAAGGCATGAAAAAAATCTATAGTGAAGAATTTCTTTGGCAGCACTGGAGTTATTAAGGCATGCTGTTACTAATATTTGAGTTTTTAGCAGCAGGAAAAATTAAAACATCAGGATCTGTAAACAGGAAGTATCTAATAAAAGGCAAAGAGACTAAATGTTTCACAAGGAAGCAACTGCTCATGCCCCCACCCTTCAAAATCTCCAAATAGTTTTCAGATAGGGGTGGGGTACACTCATGAGAGGATGAGGAAAACCTGAATTTCAATGGCATCTAAATTCCTCAAAATAAAGACGTCAAATAAAGCAGTGGTTAGGAAATCTAGGTGGAAAATATAGTATGAAAATCGACAGCTGTCATAGCCAAGTCAGTGAATGCATCTACACGACTTGGGTGCTCTGTGGTTCCTGTCCCCAGTCATTGCAATACCTGGTTGGGGAATTCTGGGAGTTGAAGAACACACATCTTAAAGTTCCCAATGTTGAGAAACACTGGGTTACCTCATAAGAGATGACCTTCTGCATCTTCCCGGTTCTAAGTATCCACTCTTTTACATTGTGTTTGACTTTTCTTCTTTCTAGCAAAGAGAACCATTTTTTATTTATTTACTTTACTTTTCAAAATCTACCCTAGTCCAATCAAATGACTCTTTGTAGCTTGCCCAGAATATAAAACAAGTTAAACTTCTTAAAGCCAGTTATAATGATTCATTAATAGCTGTATAATTGATTAAAACCAATTATAAACATAATGGTCTCTGCAGCATAAACTCCAACCATCAAGAATATTATAAACAAGAAAAAACAGTAAGATGTGGATAAAAAAAAGAAAGTGTGGAAAAATAATGCACTAAACAAATTTAAGAGAATGCAGCCTACAATAGATTTGTTTAGAATAGAATATAATTTTTTTATTGGCCAAGTGTGATTGGACACACAAGGAATTTGTCTTGGTGCATATGCTCTCAATGTACATAAAAGAAAAGATACGCTCATCAAGAATTCTAAGGTACAACACTTAATGATAGTAATAGAGTACAAATAAGCAATCAGGAAACAATATCAGTATAAATCATAAGGATATAAGCAACAAAGTTACAGTCATACAGTCATAAGTGGAAGGAGATGGGTGATGGGAACGATGAGAAGATTAATAGTAGTGCAGATTTAGTAAATAGTTTGACAGTGTTGAGGAAATTATTTGTTTAGCAGAGATGGCGTTCGGGAAGAAACTGTTCTTGTGTCTAGTTGTTCTGGTGTGCAGTGCTCTGTAGTGTCATTTTGAGGGTAGGAGTTGAAACAGTTTACGTCCAGGATGTGAGGGGTCTATAAATATTTTCACAGCCCTCTTTTTGACTCGTGCAGTATACAGATCCTCAATGGAAGGCAGGTTGGTAGCAATTATTTTTTCTGCAGTTCTAATTATTCTCTGAAGTCTGTGTCTGTCTTGTTGGGTTACAGAACCAAACAGACAGTTACAGAGGTGCAGATTTCAACACCTTCTTTAAAAAAACAGCAAGGAGGGGGCTAGATTGTTCTCTGTTGGGAGACCACTCCAAAGGAGTGGTTCAGTTATGGACAAGCAGCACCTGGAACTTCATCCCTCCAATCTTTCAGAAATGTGGGACTGTAAGTAGCTTTTCCCTATTGTTCTAATAGGCTACAAGGTGTTCTAGACTAGAACAATGTTTTTTAAGCTTGGCAACTTTAAGATGCGTGGACCTCAATTCCCAAAATTCCCTGCTGTCATGTTGACTTGAAGTCCATTCAATTTAAAATAGCCAAAATAGATCTAGATACTTTTTATTTTTTATTTTATTTATTTTGTCACACAGTATATATAAGCATAAGCATGAAATAACTAAACAATATATAAGCATATATATAAGCATGAGTATATAATAACTATATTAATTGGATATAACGAAAGGAAACAATAAGACAGGAACGGTAGGCACGCTTGTGCTCTTCTTCTGCATTTGGATTTTAAATTCCAATGATTACTAGAAAGTTTGTCCTCTAACCAGTCCCAGCCCAATCTGTTCAAACATCCAAGAAGAAACTATTTAAAAGTCCATATTTCTGAGAAACCTGCAAGGCTGAAACTATAAGGGACTACTTTTCAGTGATGAACATGTTGCTTTAGGACAGCCTCCTGATGATGATCAGGCTAGTTCCCTTTTTGCTGCTTTTAGAAATATATGAAAAACTGAATTATTTCAGACAGCTTTTTCTCATGTTCATACTTGACATCATTTTGTGTTTTTTTGCCCTTATCAATTATTGTTTATTTTGTTTTTGATATATATATATATTTGTCTGGGATTCTTCTAAGCACTCAGAGAAGAGAGATATGGGAATTATATTACATCATGCCCTCATGTATGCAAGTTTATATAATTTCCTCTTTTACAAACCTCTCAGGGCTGTGTGTGTAGGGGAATTTCTCTATTTTTACAGTGTATATCTCATATGGTATTTTCAATAACATGGACCATCAGGAGACATTGCATGATTTACACAAATGTATAAGTGACTCACAAAAATTTTAGGGCCAATAGCTGAGAAATCAAGGTAGGTCCTTTTCTATTCTGTAGCTGAAACATAAACTATCTCTTCTTCATTTAAACATAAATTGTTTCCAAAAGATGTATAGAATTCCATGTTTCTCTCTCTCTCTCTCTCTCTCTCTCTCTCTCGCCCCCCCCTTCCTCTCTCTCAAACACACACACTGGCATACACCTTATTTATCTCTTTTTTTAATATTGAATAACTACTTTTCAGCCCTAATGGCATTTCAAAGGATATACAGATATTAATCTTTAACCATTATTACAAGGCACTTCTACTGTGGAAATTCTCATGATCCCAGTCTGTAGCATTAAACGTTTAGCAGAGAAGACTAAGCTGGTGATAGAAGTAAAGTACTGTGGATACTGTAGAGAGATTGGCAGGGGAACTTGAGACTCATATATTAATAGAATTTTGAATTCCACCAGTAAGAATCGGATGCAAATATTTATTTCAGCCAGCATACATGCAAGAAGTTTTAAGAACACACATGCTTTGTCCACAAATTTGTGATTGGTCCCAGAATTATATTCCTAAACTCTTTCCTAAAAATCTACTCTTGATTTTTCCCCTAGCTGTTCTTTTTGAGCAATCTATTTTGTGGTGGAAATATTTTTAGATTTGGCAGCTGTTAGACTTTTGGGAGTCAGAAATTCTACTTTTGCTATCTTTAGTCATTCTTTGATTTAATGAAATTTATGCTAAATTACTAAAGGCAAATGTGATATAGTGGTTAAGACATCAGGCTACACAAAGACACAAAGCCAGCTGGGTGACCTTGGGCCAGTCACTTTCTCTTAGCTCTAGTAAGAAGACAGTGGCAAACCACTTCTGGAAAAAAAACACCTTTCCAACAAAATTGCAGAGCTTTGTCCAGGCAGTCTCCAAGAATCTGACCTAATTTGGAAGGGAAAAAATGCTCAAAAAATTTTCTGAAAAATGCACCTGTAGAAAAGAGACTTCTACTCTCTCTTCAATGTTTATTCAATATATTCTCATTCCATCATTTTATGGGTTCTAGCAAGTGATAAATATAGAAAATTTAAAAACTGTTTAAAACAAATCCAACAAAATTAATAATTAATAATGAGAGCCACAGGTCATATGAGAAATTAAACAAGCTACAGGGAATAAAGTTTTTAAAAGTTTATTTTAAAGTCGTATAAAAGGATTTTTATGATCTCCTGGGGCATATGCTCCATAAGCCATCATTGAAAAGTGTCTGTAGCATCCATCAAATTGATAGATATTGTCAATAGCTCAGAAAGTGCATGATCATATTCACAGATATTCTTGACTGAATCAACCTGACAGGCATGATAGCATTAGGGAAATAGAACAATATTCTCTATGGCAATGTTTCTCAACCTTAGCTACTTCTACTTTATGTTTCTTAACTTTAGCTACTTTAAGATGTGTGGACATCTACTCCCAGAATTTTCCATGCTTGAACGCCACACATCTTAAAGTTGCCAACGTTGAAAAACACTTTTCTGTGGTATATAGATTCCTTGTGTAGCACTGCATCAAACTGAGTTTTTAGCTGTTTCTAAATTATAAAAAGAAACTAAAATTATGGAACGTTAGAGGAGCTTTTGGAAGTTATTCAGCTAACCTTTTTAAGTTAGCATAGAAAGGATACTAGCAATCTGCAAAAAAATTACTGTTGGATATTGGTTGAAGAGGATGGACAGTTTCTTCTCTCTGCTAACATTTTCCTGCATTTCTATACTTCCTATAAAAGGGTGATGGAAAAATTCTATGATTCTATAAAATGTGTAACTTAAAATAAATAGCTTGAACATATTGCATAACCCAGCCATAGGTATCTATCCAAAAAAGTATGTGGGGTTTGTTGTTTGTACAGTAGCCTGCATAGGCAGGAATGTAAACAATTGATTAAAGAAAAAGTCTGCAGCCAGGAGGTGTTCTTGATCCTCTTTTTCTACAGCAGATCTTGTACCAGTAATGCTCAGATGATCAGAGCTATAGCTGAAAACTGTCAGTGCATTTATTAACCATCAAGAGCTGCAAAGAAAAATAATTTTGCCTGATGTACTGTTATTTTCAACAATGACAGAAAAAACTATGCTTTGTAGAATGCTTTGTAGGCTTATGAATCTGCACCTAACATTTTCTTTAGACTTATTTTAAAAAACGTCATGCCATTTTAAATGCTCCTTGATGTGTAAGAATATTTTATTTTTTGATTTGTTGTATTTTTTCCCAAGTTATCGTGCAATCACTGATAAAAGGCAAATAGATAAATAACAAAATGTCTCAGGTAATAGCAAATTTACTATCTACGTTTTCATGTTACAGTGTGCTTCATTAATTTCACTGAGTATTTATATAATACATGTTCTATATGTATTTGGCAAAGGAAAATGAGATCTGTCCCTTTGTTCCATCTGTCAATTACACCTGCCAGCTTTGGTCTTTCTGCTTTATTTATTTATTTATTTATTTTATTGTATTGTAATTTCTTTTATTGTCAGCTCCTTGTCAATCTATGGGCATGCTGAGTGCAGCAATAGATTCCTGCTAAAGCCAGTTTCAATCAATCAGATTAGAGCTGCAAGAATTTTTTCTTAATTTAAATTTATCCTTTGGCTTATTGTGTACATGTACACTTTTATTTCTTAAGATACTTATTTATATAATATATATAATGTATACATATCTACTACACACTAGATACAGTATATTTTTTTCGTTATATTATTTTTTTTTAACATTCACTATACATTAATTTTAACTTCTTTTCCAGCCAATTATACCACCTATTCCATGTCTCATAGTATACTGTTTCCTCTCTGTCCATTAATTCCATCATTAATTTGTCCATTTCTGTGCATTCTAGCACCTTTTTTATAATCATTGTGTTTGATGGAGTATGTTGTTGTTTCCAATATTGGGCAAATAAAATTCTGGCTGTGGTAATTAATTAAAGCATGAGGTATTAAATTTCTTTACTCATCTTTCCTTTTATAATACCCAAAAGAAATAACTCTGGTTTCATGTCGATTTTTAGTTCAATAATTTCCTCCAACCACTTTTTAATTTTTAATCAATAGCCTCTGGCTTTAGGACACGTCCACCACATGTGGTGATATGTCCCTTGTTGGTGGTTACATTTCCAGCAATTTGGTGGGCTATTAGGAAACATCTTGGCTAATCTCGCCGGGGGTAAATGCCATCTATAAAACATTTTATAGATGTTCTTGTAAGCAACCGACATCGTCATTTTATAATTTTCCCCCCATAATTTTTCTCAATGCTCCAATTCTATATTATACCCGAAATTTTTCTTCCAAATTATCAGATCTTATACCATTTCAAACAGGTGGCTGTCCTATCTTTTCTTAAAAACCTCCCATGATGAAGCATTTACAACTTCTGAAGACAAGCTGTTTCACTGGTTAATTGTTAGGAAGTTTCTCCTTAATTCTGGGTTGCTTCTCTCCTTGGTTAGTTTCCATCCATTCTTTCTTGTCTTGCCTTCCAATGCTTTGGAGAATAGGTTGACCCATCTTCTTTGTGGCAGCCCTCAAATACTGGAATACTGCTATCATGTCACCCTACTTCTTCTTTTGTCTAAACTAGCCATACCCAATTCCTGCAACTGTTCTTCATATGTTTTTGTCTCCAGGTCTTTAATCATCTTAGTTAATAATAATAATAATAATAATAATAATAACAACAACAACAACAATAATAATAATAATAATAATAATAATAATATTTTAATTTGTATACCGCCCTTCTCTCGAAGGACTCAGGGCGGTTTACAGCCAGAATAAAAATACTGCAATACATACAATATTAAAAACAAACATTAAAAAACTTATTCAATTTGGCCTAATATTAAAATACAAGTAACACTAAAATTAATAAAAAATTAACACCCCAGGAAATCAGCTAAAAATTGAAATTAAAATTCAAGCCAGTCCAGCAAGACGAAACAAATAAGTCTTAAGTTCGCGGCGAAAGGTCCAAAGGTCAGGTATTTGTCGAAGTCCAGGGGGAAGCTCGTTCCACAGGGTAGGAGCCCCCACAGAGAAGGCTCTTCCCCTGGGGGCCGCCAGTCGACATTGTTTCGCTGACGGCACCCTAAGGAGCCTCTCTCTGTGAGAATGCACAGGTCACTGGGAGATACAAGATGACAGTAGGTGGTCCCGTAAATATCCCGGTCCTAAGCCATGGAGCGCTTTAAAGGTGGTAACCAGTACCTTGAAGCGCACCCGGAAGACAACAGGTAGCCAGTGCAGTCTGCGCAGGATGGGTGTTACATGGGAGCTCCGAACCGCTCCCTCTATCACCCACGCAGCTGCATTCTAAACTAACTGGAGCCTCCGAGTGCTCTTCAAGGGGAGCCCCATGTAGAGAGCATTGCAGTAATCCAAGCGAGAAGTAACAAGAGCATGAGTGACCGTGCATAGGGCATCCCGGTCCAGGAAGGGGCGCAACTGGCGAATCAGGCAAACCTGATAAAAAGCTCTCCTGGAGACGGTCATCAGGTGATCTTCAAATGACAACTGCCCATCCAGGAGAACGCCCAAGTTGTGCATCCTTTCCATCGGGGCCAATGACTCGCCCCCAACAGTCAGCCGCGGCTGCAGCTGACTGTACCGGGGTGCCGGCATCCACAGCCACTCCGTCTTGGAGGGATTGAGCTTGAGCCTGTTCCTCCCCATCCAGACCCGTACGGCTTCCAGACACCGGGACAGCACTTCGATAGCTTCGTTGGGGTGGCCTGGGGTGGAAAAGTACAGCTGCGTATCATCAGCGTACAGTTGGTATCTCACCCCAAAACCACTGATGATCTCGCCCAGCGGCTTCATATAGATGTTGAACAGGAGAGACGAGAATATTGCCGCTGCGGCACCCCACACATGAGGCGCCCCGGGGTCGATCTCTGCCCCCCCGTCAACACCATCTGCGTCCGGTCAGAGAGGTAGGAGGAGAACCACCGATAAATGGTGCCTCCCACTCCCAACCCCTCCAACCGGTGCAGCAGGATACCATGGTCGATGGTATCAAAAGCCGCTGAGAGGTCTAATAGGACCAGGGCAGAGGAATAACCCTTATCCCTGGCCCTCCAGAGATCATCCACCAACGCGACCAAAGCTGTCTCCGTACTGTATCCGGGCCGGAAGCCGGACTGGAACAGGTCTAGATAGACGGTTTCATCCAGGAACTGGGGTAGTTGACATGCCACCGCACTCTCTACAACCTTCGCCGTGAAACGAAGGTTGGAGACTGGACGGTAATTTCCTAAAACAGCTGGGTCCAGGGAAGGCTTCTTGTGGAGAGGTCTCACCACCGCCTCTTTCAGGGCAGCGGGAAAGACCCCCTCCCACAAAGAAGCATTTGTAATCCCCCGGAGCCAGCCTCGTGTCACCTCCTGCATGGCCAGAACCAACCAGGAGGGGCAAGGGTCCAATAAACATGTGGTGGCATTCAACCTTCCCAGCAACCTGTCCATGTCCTCGGGAGTCACAGGGTTGCTCTTCTTTGCACTTTTTCCAAAGTCTCAACATCTTTTTTGTAATGTGATGACCAAAACTGGATTAGTATTGCAGGTGTGGTCTTGCTAAGAATTTACAAGTTATAGTTCATGTGATTTTGATTCTATGCATGACTCTATGCATGTATGTATACAACATATGTATTCTATGCATGTATGTATACCCTCCAGTGCCACTCAGCCAGAATTGCAACTTGCAGGACAAGGATGGGCTATGCATGCCTTTATGAGTTCTTTGGAGAAGACATTCATAAATTAAACAAATAATGCCTTATAAGCTTATAGATTTCTAGACTGAGCCAGATCTAAATATAATTTCATCTTATTTAGATCATTGCAAAAGAATCTTACAGTGAATTTCTACAGTGTTAGGTGACTCAGTGATACTGCTGAATTATCATCCCAGTCATTGTACAACACTTTTTATACCATTTGTGTTCTCAGATTTTCCACCCTTGGTAACTAACGTCATTGATGCCTTTTAGAAACCTTATTCTGACATGATTCTGTGACAGGCATTTTCAACTGTGTCTCAGGCTGTTTATTCTTTTCCTTTATATAAACAGTAGTGAGCCATTTCTATGACAACCAAAGTAATATTTTTATCATTTGTGTTCTAACCACAATTTCATATATGTTTACCAATCCACATTTTTGTTATTATTTTTCTTTATAAAATGAATGGCTTTTAAAAGGGTGGGGAAGTCCTTACAATATTTTACAATAAAGTCCCAAACATCTCCACTCAGCATGAGCCATAATGAGTTTATTAAAATTTATTCCCAGGGAAATGCGTGTGTGATTGCAACTTTGATTTAAAACAAACCATAATTTTTAAAATGGCATTTTATTTACAGTGCAATCATTTGTAAAGAGATCAATGGAATTAATGCTTCTTCTAACATCAGCCAAATATCTTCTGGACACTGTTCATTTGAGACTACTTATCCAAAATATGATTTCACACCTTATATGTAAGCATTTTCCTTGGAAACAAGGCTGTCTCACTTCTAGGAGTACACATTTTTCTCACAGCTACTGGAAAGTTCCATATAGTTTGCAGAAATTTATCTTTTTTTTTCCACTAAAAGCAATTCTTTAAGGGGAGATGTTCTTTTCTAAGTACATAAAAATCGTTGAAAATTACAGCTTTGATTTCCCTCACAAGCTTCTATCTGTAATTATTCCTACACACTAAAACACACGGACCTGATAGGCATTTCGGAGACCTGGTTGGGCACGGAAGGGGGGGTTCCCCTGGTAGAGATGTGCCCACCGGGTTTCCGTGCATTCCATCAGGCGAGGGCCCAGGGTAGGGGTGAGGGGGTGGCGGTTATTATCAACGAGAGTCTAGAACTGAGGGAGACCACTGTGCCACAGATAGCCGGATGTGAGTCCCTCCTTGTGAAGTGGGGCCGGGATATGCAGGTGGGTTTACTGATCACGTACCTGGCTCCTTGCTGCATGACAGAAACCCTGCCTGAACTACTGGATGTGATCGCCGGGACGGTGGTGGAGACCCCCAGGCTTATGGTCATGGGGGATTTCAATCTGCCGTCAGCGGGGGTAGCATCCATGTCAGCTCGGGAATTCATGGCTTCCATGATGGCCTTGGACCTGACCCAGTTAGTGAACGGTCCCACTCACATCGGGGGAAACACTCTGGACTTGATTTTTGTCTCTGGACAGTGGCTGAATGATCTGGAGTTAGGGGAGTTAGTTACCAGACCCCTGTCATGGTCAGATCATTCGCTCCTTCAGCTGGACTTTCGAACCGCCGACCCCGGCCGCAGGGAGACAGAACCGATGTTTGTTCCGTCCCAGGCGCCTGATGGACCCTGAAAGGTTCCAGATGGAGCTTGGGTCATTCCCTGAGGATTTAGCCCACGACTCGGCTGGGGATCTAGTCACCGCCTGGGATCGGGCGGCGGTTGGTGCTCTAGATCGAGTTGTGCCTTTGCGGCCTCTGACTCGGTGCCTATCTCGATTAGCCCCTTGGTATTCCGAAGGGCTGAGGGAGATGAAGCGCCAGAGAAGACGCCTAGAGAGTATCTGGAGGGCCAGCCACTCCAAATCTGACCGGACACTAGTTAGGTTTCACATCCGGACTTATCTAGTGGCAATGAGGGTGGCAAAACGGGAATATTTTTCCACTCTCATTGCATCAGCAGATAACCGCCCAGCCACCCTGTTTAGGGTGACCCACTCGCTCCTTCACCAGGGAGCGGTGGAGGATCCCTTACAGGGTCGAGCTGAGGACTTTGGGCAGTATCTGTTTGATAAAATCACTCAGATTCGGGAAGGGTTGGACACAGATTGGGTAGATCTGGGTGGGGTGGGAGAGGCAGGTCTTGGGGTTACTATCTGGGATGAGTTTGATTCTGTGGCTCCTGAGGACGTGGACAGGATACTGGGGGGACTGAATGCGACCACATGTTTACTGGACCCGTGTCCCTCCTGGCTGGTACTGGCCACCTGGGAGGTGACACGAGGCTGGCTCCAGGGAATTGTGAATGCTTCTTTGATGGAGGGTGTCTTCCCTACCGCCTTGAAAGAGGCGGTGGTGCGGCCCCTCCTCAAGAAGCCTTCCCTGGATCCAGCTATTTTAGCAAATTACCGTCCTGTCTCCAACCTTCGTTTTGTGGCGAAGGTTGTTGAGAGTGTGGTTGCACGACAGCTGCCCCAGTACCTGGATGAAACTGTCTATCTAGATCCGTTCCAGTCTGGTTTCCGGCCTGGTTACAGCACGGAAACAGCCTTGGTCGCGTTGGTTGATGATCTCTGGAGGGCTCGGGACAGAGGTTGTTCCTCTGTTCTGGTCCTATTAGATCTCTCAGCGGCTTTCGATACCATCGACCATGGTATCCTGCTGTGCCAGCTTGGGGGACTTGGAGTGGGAGGCACTGTTCATCGGTGGTTTTCCTCCTATCTCTCCGCCCGGTCGCAGACGGTGTTGACAGGAGGGCAGAGATCGGCCCCGAGGCACCTCTTATGTGGGGTGCCGCAAGGGTCGGTTCTCTCGCCTCTTCTGTTCAACATCTACATGAAGCCGCTGGGTGAGATCATCCGTGGTTTTGTGATGAGTTGTCATCTATACGCTGACGATACTCAGCTGTATATCTCCACCCCTAACCACCCCAACGAGGCTGTTGAAGTGATGTCCCAGTGCCTGGAGGCCGTATGAGTCTGGATGGGGAGAAACAGACTCAGACTCAATCCCACCAAGACCGAGTGGCTGTGGATGCCGGTGGCCCGGTACAGTCGCTGACCGTTGGGGGTGAGTTGTTGGCCCCCACGGAAAGGGCTCGCAATCTGGGCGTCCTCCTGGATGTACGGCTATCTTTAGAAGAACATATGACGGCCGTCGCCAGGGGAGCTTTTTATCAGGTTCGCCTGATATGCCAGTTGCGCCTCTTTCTGGATCGGGCTTCCTTATACACAGTCACTCATGCCCTTGTTACATCCCGCCTGGACTACTGCAACGCTCTCTACATGGGGCTCCCCTTGAAGGGTACCTGGAGGCTTCAACTGGTCCAGAATGCGGCTGCGCGGGTGATAGAGGGAGCACTTCGTGGCTCCCGTGTGACACCGCTCCTGCGCAGTCTGCACTGGCTCCCAGTGATCTTCCGGGTCCAATTCAAGGTGCTTGTTATCACCTTCAAAACGCTCCATGGCTTAGGACCGAGGTATTTACGGGACCGCCTACTGCCACCAGTAGCCTCACACCGACCAGTGCGCTCTCACAGAGAGGGCCTCCTCCAGATACCATCAGCTAAACAATGTCGGCTTGCGACCTCCAGGGGCAGGGCCTTCTCTGTGCGAGCTCCCGCCCTCTGGAACAAGCTGCCTTCGGGGCTTCGTCAACTCCCCGACCTCCGGACCTTTCGCCGCGAGCTGAAGATGCTGTTGTTTCGACATGCAGGACTAGCTTGAACATAGTTTTAAACCAGGGTTTTGAATTAGGGGTTTTAAACGGGGTTTTAATTGTATTTTTAAAAAAATTTAGGCCATTAATCAAATCAGTTTTTTATATAGTTTTTAATTTGTATTATATGTATTTTGTCTTTTACTGGCTGTGAACCGCCCTGAGTCCTTCGGGAGAAGGGCAGTATACAAATACATAAATAAATAAATAATAAAAAACCGTTAAAAGGCTTTGTCACTCATGTTTAACTGTTACAATTCCTGTTGTCCCCTGCTGAACATGATGGAATGTATACACCAAGAAGTCTTGATGTCACCAGAGTACGCTACAGTGTGGAAAACTTTTAACATTTAATGAAATTACTAGAGGAATAGATTCAGGAGCAAACTAAGTCTTTATTTTGTTCTTTTTAGATTCCAAGTGATAGTCTTCCATATGCAATGGTCATTAACAGAAGTGACAATATAAATACTGAACTCTACAATGTTTCAGTCAAGGCTTTCACATTTTGTGGCGGCGCAGTGGTTAGAATGCAGTATTGCAGGCTAATTCTGCTGACTGTCAGGTTCGATCCTCACTGGCTCAAGGTTGACTCAGCCTTCAATCCTTCCAAGGTGAGTAAAATGAAGACACAGATTGTTGGGGTCAATAGGCTGACTCTGTAAACCGCTTAGAGAGATCTGTTTAGCACTGTGAAGTGGTGTATAAAGACTAAGTGCTATTGCTATTTCTCCTTTTACACAAGACAGAGACATAGTAGACAAGGTCACCAGCCCTAATGACACCTGTATCACATGAAACATTCCCTGCTAATGATAACAGCATGGTGCCAGTTTTTCCACATTTGAGTTCTAAGCCAGTTAATCTTTTTAAATAATAAAACCAGTACAGCAGTGTGGCTTTGGTGCTTTATGCCTAGTTGCCAGCTTTTGTATCAGTAAGTTTCTGGATGAGCTCCACGAATAATTTTATCAAGAATGCACTGTAGTTATCTTAACTTGATCAAACCCTGGCCTGGTTAGTTGATGCCAAATCAGACCAATTCAAGGAAAAACTCAGACTTCTCATTACTATTATTAGATCCAGGAGTCTTTTCAACAGCAAAAAAATAAGAAATGACAGTTGGCAAAACAAAGAAACAGAAAATAGTGTTATGTTTGGACACATACTTAGTGTGCCCTACCTGTGTAGTGGCTAAAATACATGCACAGAAGCATGCAGCAATAAAGTTCAGTTCTTTTATCTTATACCAGCCTGCTCTTATCGGGAAAAAAAAATCAACCAGTAAGTTTAAGGGAAAGTCTTCTCCTTTATTTTCCCCACTTCATTCAAACCAGCACCTTTTATCTAATGGGGAATGTTTCCTGCCAAATTCACCTCATTAACCTCCTGTTGGAATCACTTCTGAAACTGAACTCATAGTTTCAAGACTTCACCTGTTTTAGTATTTGCCTGTAGCATTTTGAAGGGAATGTGGGATGATTAAATGGGATCCAATTAGACAAGATTATATCTTCAAAAGAGCAAGAGCTAAAGATTATACAGAAAATAACAATTATCTGGAATAAGCAGATAAAAGCTGCTAACCTTTCTTTGGATTGTTACAAGAAACTCAGGATGCAAAAAACTAAGAGGCAGGTCCTTGCTTATCCAAGCACCATCTCTATTTTTTTAGCTGATCAAATTCATTAGAATTTTTCAAGGATTTATAGTAGCATTCTCCAATCTGTTGACCTCTTGATGTATTGGACTTCAAAACCCATAACTCCCAATCACTATAACTAGGAATTGTTTAGGCTAACAATTAAATAAGATAGAGATCGCTAAGTAGGAGAAATCTGCTATTGTGTTAGTAAAGGAATATGTCCTATTTAGCAAATAATTTGAAAGCAAAACAGTGCAGTAAAATATACTCTATTTCTGAATTTACCCAATTAAACAGATTGGTAATCCTATAGCTCTCTAACAAGAACAAGAATTGAAATCAAATGCTTGTTTACTTGGAAGAAACACCCTGGCATTTAACATGCATTCTTTTCATCTACTTTTCTTAAGGAATGTATATAGTTAGTCCTCAATTTACGTCCATAATTGAGTCCAAAATATATGTTGCTAGGCAGAAATTTGTGAAGTAAGTTTTGTCCCATTTTATGATTTTTCTTGCTACATTTGTTAAATGAATCACTGCACTTGTTAAATTAGTAGCACAGTTGTTAAATTTTCCTCATTGGCTTTTCTTGTCAGAAGGTCAGAAAAGGTGATCACATGACCCCGGAACATTAACACTGTCCTAAATGTGAGTCAGTTGTCAAGCAGTCGAATGTAAATCATGTGACCATGGGGATGCTGCAAGAGTCATAAGTATGAAAAATGATCATAACTTTTTTCAGTGCCGTTGTAACTTTGAACGGTCGCTAAGTGAACTGTTGTAAGTGGAAGACTACCTGTATTGAGACATCTCTTTTTCTTTTCTTCTCTTACACTACAAATCTATCTTAGATTCAAAATTTTCTTCTCCCATATTTTTTTCCTTTCCTGTGCATGGCACTATAACTGTGTCCATGCATTAATGGAGATATTCTGTTCCTACTACATGCACACAGAAATAATCCTTAAGCATGGTTGTAGACCATCTCATAAGAACAGGAATTCCTGGGGAAAATACTTAATATAGCCAAGCTGTAAAAAATTCAGATACCTAATAGAGGGCAGTAAAGGGTTGCATTTGTTTGTATCTCTCTGGTGCCATTTTATGGTAGCTTATATTTCTGCAGCCCAAATTTAGTAAACCTACATTAGGAATACAGTACAGTACAGCATTATAAACTTAACGAAACACAAAATATTCATTTCTTTCTGAATTAGCATTTTTCCTTCACAGGAAAAAGATGGAAAAGTAATTCAGAATAATAAGCATATTTATTATTATATATTAATAAACATATTTAGAAGAAAAGTATTTTTCTGGAAGCAATCTAAGGCTATAATGTCACAGTTTAACTTAGAAATAAATAACATTTTTGCAAGTTAACCTTCTCCCCTTTCTCAATCATACACAAAGAGAGATGGAGGAGAGAAAGAGAAGGCTGACCATAGTGATATACTGGAGCAGGGAGTACCTGATTCTAGTCCTCAGTTTGCACCGAAACAGATAACTTTGGCCAGACTGGGAAGTTTGTGAAACATCTATCTTCCGATCTGTAGCAGACCAGTGTGGTAGATTACAGTCCATAGTCTTCAGTGAACAGGCCTTCATCCTGCCGTGGATTGATTCAAGGTGCAGCAGCTAATGATGATGATGACCAAAATTTTATCAGTTTTCAAAATCAGTGGTGAATTTGTACTTATTTCCAGGAAATAAACAACCATAGTTTTCTCCTTATATACTGCCAGGGCATCCAAAAAAGGGAAGGGGTCAAAGAAGTCAAGGCAGCCACAGCCCCATGTCCAAAACCCTACCCCTTTTTAGATACTTCACATGCTCTGCATATATTAAATGCTTCAATGATGCAGTCATAACCACAATCTTGACTTTTCTGATACCCTTCCAAATTACCTGGTAGATGATCTTGAAGCATCATTTTTTAACATGTTGCATCACTGTTCCAACATGTAGTTAGCCTTTATGGGTGTTTCACAATAGTGCAATATAGGGGTGTATTTGTGTGTGTGTGTGTGTGTGTGTGTGTGTGTGTTCGTTTGTTTCCAGACATCTTTGTATGTGCCACTGTAGCATTTACGGAATGTATTATTATTATTATTATTATTATTATTATTATTATTATTATTATTATTATTATTATTATTATTATTATTATTATTACTACTATTACTATTATTATTTATTATTTATTCAATTTTTATACCGCCCTTCTCCCGAAGGACTCAGGGCGGTGTACAGCCAAGGTAAAACAAACAATGTAATATACAATTTAAAATATGAATTAAAAAACTTATTACATAATTGGCCTAAAACTTTGGAACATAAAAACTAAAACCCATTAAAAATTAATAATAAAACTTTAAAACCAATAAAATTTAAGCCAGCCCCGCACGTATAAATAAATGTGTTTTCAATTCGCGGCGGAAGGTCCGAAGGTCAGGTATTTAGAGTAAGCCCGGGGGAAGCTCGTTCCAGAGGGTAGGAGCCCCCACAGAGAAGGATCTTCCCCTGGGGGCCGCCAGCCGACATTGCTTGGCGGACGGCACCCTGAGAAGTCCCTCTCTGTGTGAGCGTACGGGTTGGTGGGAGGCATGAGGTAACAGCAGGCGGTCCCGTAAGTACCCAGGCCCTAAGCCATGGAGCGCTTTAAAGGTAGTAACCAAAACCTTAAAGTGCAGCCGAAAGACCACAAGTAGCCAGTGCAGTCTGCACAGGAGTGGTGTTACGTGGGAGCTACGTGAAGCTCCCTCTATCACCCGCGCAGCTGCATTCTGGACTAACTGAAGCCTCCGGGTGCACCTCAAGGGGAGCCCCATGTAGAGAGCATTACAATAATCCAAGCGGGAGGTAACGAGCGCATGAGTGACTGTGCACAAGGCATCCCGATCAAGGAAGGGGCGCAACTGACGAACCAGGCGAACCTGGTGAAAGGCCCTCCTGGAGACGGCTGTCAAATGATCTTCAAACGACAGCCGTTCATCCAGGAGAACACCCAAGTTGCGCACCCTATCCTTTGGGGCCAATAACTCGCCTCCAACAGTCAGCTGCGGCTGCAGCTGACTGAATCGGGGTGCCGGCATCCACAGCCACTCCGTCTTGGAGGGATTAAGCTTGAGCCTGTTCCTCCCCATCCAGACCCGTACGGCTTCCAAACACCGGGACAGCACTTCAACAACTTCGTTGGGTTGGCCTGGGGTGGAAAAGTACAGCTGAGTATCATCAGCGTACAGCTGGTATCTCACCCCAAAGCCACTGATGATCTCACCCAGCGGCTTCATATAGATGTTGAACAGAAGGGGCGAGAGAATCGACCCCTGTGGCACCCCACAAGTGAGGCACCTCGCGGCCGACCTCTGCCCCCCTGTCAACACCGTCTGCGACCGGTCGGAGAGATAGGAGGAGAACCACCGATAAACGGTGCCTCCCACTCCCAATCCCCCCAGCCGGCGCAGCAAGATACCATGGTCGATGGTATCAAAAGCCGCTGAGAGGTCTAATAGGACCAGGGCAGAGGAGTAACCCCTGTCCCTGGCCCTCCAGAGATCATCCACCAACGCGACCAAAGCTGTCTCCGTACTGTATCCGGGTCGGAAGCCGGACTGGAACGGGTCTAGATAGATATCTTCATCCAGGTATTGGGGTAGCTGCTGCGCCACAGCACTCTCTACAACCTTCGCAACGAAGCGAAGGTTGGAGACCGGACGATAATTACCCAAAATAGCTGGGTCCAGGGAGGGCTTCTTGAGGAAGGGTCTCACCACCGCCTCTTTCAAGGCGGCAGGGAAAACCCCTTTTAACAAAGAAGTGTTGATAATCCCCTGGAGCCAGCCTCGTGTCACCTCCTGAGTGGCCAGCACCAGCCAGGAAGGACACGGGTCCAGTAAACATGGCGTGGAGCCTCCCCAACAACCTGTCCACGTCCTCGGGAGTCACAAGATCAAACTCATCCCAAACAGACTCAACAAGATGTGCCTCCTCCCTCTCGCTTGGATCATCCCAATTTCGGTCCAGACCATCCCGGATCTGAGCGATTTTATCATATAGATAACCACTAAACTCCTCGGCACGTCCCTGCAAAGGGTCATCCCGCACCTCCTGATGAAGGAGAGAGCGGGTCACCCGAAACAGGGCGGCCGGGCGGTTATCTGCCGACGCAATGAGGGTGGAAGCGTAGGAACGCCTCGCCTCCCTCATTGCCACTAGGTAGGTCCTAGAATAGGACCTAACTAGTGTCCGATCAGCTTCGGAACGACTGGACCTCCAAGTACTCTCTAGGCATCTTCTCCAGCATTTCATCTCCCTCAGCCCCTCGGAGAACCAAGGGGCCGGACGAGATCTGCGCCGGGTCAGAGGCCGCAAAGGCACGACACGGTCCAAAGCCCCAGCCGCGGCCTGTTCCCAGGCCGCAACTAGTTCTTCAGCCGTGCCGTGAGCCAGATCCTCAGGAAATGGCCCAAGCTCCGTCAGGAACCTCTCGGGGTCCATCAGGCGCCTGGGACGGAACCAACGTATTGGCTCCGTCTCCCTGCGGTGGTGGGTGGCGGTTTGAAAGTCCAGCGAAGGAGGAAATGATCTGACCATGACACCAGTTCTGTTACTAAATCATCTAATTCCAGATCATTTAACCACTGTCCAAAGATATAAAGTAGGTCCAGCGTGCCTCCCCCCATGTGCGTAGGGCCATCATTTACTTGAATCAGGTCCAAGGCCATCATGGAAGTTTGAACTCCTGAGCTGCAGTCAATGACAAGCTGGTCGATGGCAAGTTGAAATCCCCCATGACTATAAGTCTGGGGGTCTCAACTGCCACCCCGGCAAGTACCTCCAGCAACTCGGGTAGGGCTGTAGTCACGCAGCAAGGAGCCAGGTACGTGATCAACAAGCCCAACTGATTCCTATGACCCCACCTCACAAAGAGGGATTCACAACCGGCAATCTGAGGAACAGTGGCCTCCCTAGGCTCTAGATCTTCCCTAATAACAACCCCCCCCACCCCTACCTTGGGCCCTCGGTTGATGAAATGCTCGGAAACCCGGAGGGCACAACTCGACAAGGGGGACCCCCCCCCTCTGGGCCCAACCAGGTCTCCGTAATGCCCATAAGGTCCGCGGACTCCCCCTGAATAAGATCACAAATCAGGGGAGCTTTATTAACCACGGACCGAGCATTACATAACATCAATCGAAAACCCAGGCTCTGAGGATCATGGCCGCCCAAGGAACGGGTAGGGACTGAGGGGCCGGAGCACGTGATCACTTTCAAACAGCAAGCACGTGCTCCCAACACTCGATACGCCCCCTCCTCCGCCATATCTGCCTCTCCCAATTACCGTACAGATTGAACAACCCTCTAATCCTGAAACGAACCCCTCCCCCTCTGCCTTCAGACCAGATGCCGTAATGCTGCGAACAAGCCCGGGGACTGGCTCCCTCCTCGACGGGTTTTCTCCCCCACCCGTCATATCCCTCCCCCCCCTTAAAAAACCCTTATTTAAAAATCTATTTAAAAATCCCCAAAGGTTCTTCTTGGCCACATGCCACCTCTCTGGGTCCCAAGACCCTTCATTAAGGTAGGCCCTCGATAACGTGGAGGGCCATTCTTGCGAGGCGGGGGAATCTCGCAAGCGAAAAAGTTTGAAAGGTGAATATCTCATAGAAAAAGGAGGTTAAAAGGTGGCATTGATCCTGATCAATGAAGATGGTAAATAAATAAAAATTATTTCAACTTAATTATGAGACATTGTGAGCCGTGATGGTGCATTGGTTCAAATGCAGTATTGCAGGCTAACTCTGCTAACTGCCAGGAGTTTGATCATTCCTTTAACATTCCTCATGCTAAATAAATAAATATGCAAATAAATATAGGCTAATTTCAGTAGAAGTTGAAAGACAATCTAAAATACACAGATTATATGGACTGGAAAGTACTGACTGGCTCAAGGTTGACTTAGCCCTCCATCCTTCTGTGGTTGGTAAACTGAGGACCTAGATCGTTGGGGGCAATATGCTGACTCTGTAAGCTGCTCAGAGAGGACTATAAAGCACTGTGAAGTGGTATATAAGTCTAAGTGCTATTGCTACTATACATCTGGCAGATCGACCTATTTAAACCATGCTGCTATTCTACTACATGTCCCCAAGGTGCCAGACCTTACGTTTAATTAAAATAAATGGAATTTCTACAAAACACTTGTTCTCTAACCCAGATGAGATTTGCAGCATTTTATCTCGGCATTTCATCTCCTCAGTTCTCAACAGCCTTCTGGGCAAAAAGAAAAAAAGGAGGAAAAAGAAGAGAGAGCTTTTAAGCTACCTGTTTTTATTTCGTCATCATTTATAATTGGTATTAGTTTTGGATATTATCCCAGAATGAAAGTGGGGTCATAAATCATTAAGAGGTTTAAACAGGATTTTAGTTTGTCCTTTGCTGCTATTATCTTTTGTATTTGAAATTAAGTTCAATTCTGCTACACTTGATTTTAATCTTTTTAGGAATGGCGGGCAATTTGGCCAACTCTATTACCAATGCTTGTGGATTTCTGCCATATCAGTGCATTAGGTCCTCTGAGGATCAGAACTTGCAAAGGAAAACCCAGTGACTACATCAGCATCTCTTTGCTACTATGAAGAAGTCAGTAATCTATTTTCCAGTGTGCCATCCTTGGATCATTGAGTGCAGCTTGTTAGTTGTGACCGAGGGATGTTCCAAATACAATAGATTTCTTAGTTTCATTTAAAACAGTTCCTGCTTGGGACTTTAACATTCCTCATGCTAAATAAATAAATATGCAAATAAATATAGGCTAATTTCAGTAGAAGTTGAAAGATGATCTAAAATACACAGACTATATATGGACTGGAAAGTACTGAATCAAGAGGAGTCTGGTAGCATATTTATTGTATTGTGAAGCATAAGCTTCATGCGCTACAGTTCTCTTCTTCAGTCACAGTAGTAGAATTACTAGTTTTGTAGGATTTAAACTGGGATGAGTTAGGGAAGGGAAAGGAGAGGGAAGACAGGATGGTTATGTAGATGCAAGTTACAGGTGAGACCAAGTGTAGGTGCTGCATTGATTAATAATTGTAAAAGGTAAAAACCCATTGTTTGTTGAGGCTTTTGAAATAGCCTGCAAATGTTTAACCTTAGCTTAGCACCCTCTCATTTGATTGTGCTGTTAAAGTTTTCCAAACTAGCTGCTTTGACATTTGTGATACAGCAGTGTTCAAAGAAGCTGATTTAATAATTTTATTTTGTCCTTCTAAGTCCTGATGTTGAACTTGTGCTATTCATTCTTCTATACAAAGTTTGGCCTGTCCAGAGGGGCATTGTTGACAGTTGATGGCATAAATCCTAGTCTTCTTTCTGTGATAATTTTTTCCCGGACCAGAGTCCAGCTGAAAGAAAAAGAATGGAGAGAAATCTCAACTCCTCCCTTTCCTTTACAAAAAATAAAATACCTCTGTATATAAAAATGTCAGGGTAATAATTTAAGAGCTGACCAGCTGCTACAATGATGAAACGATGCACTGATGTAATGATGGGAATGAGTCAGCAAGGTTTTTGGCTGTTATCCCTTTAAAAGCCTGTATAATAAGAGGCCTTCTTTTTATTAGGACGTCTCTCTCTCGCCGTATGTTCTTCCCTGCTGTAATTTACTGATTGTTTGACTTCTGCCTATAGTACATGTATGTATAGTATATACTATTTTGTAGATAAAGCCACTATTTATTACAAACCTGTATTTGCTGTTATTGCTCCTGGGTTGTCTCACATAGTAAAGCTGTGCGCACTCTGACAAAAAATCTAGGAACCATTGTCATGCATACATTGGCCTTAAATTCCATTGAGTTCAATAAAACCTTCAAGTAATTTGTTGAATTTTTCCCCCTTCTCTCTCTGCTCTCTTTGAAATGGATCACACAATTTTCAGGTTGAATACAATATGGTTCTATTTTCTATAGAACATACCGCTAGGCTTAATAACAGAACAGTGGTTACTGATATTTTCTGGTCAGGTTACTCTGTCTTTAAAGATAACATTTGTACTTTTGCAACTTTTATTTTACTTCCCATTCCTTCTCCCACTTTTATTATAACTGCAACTGCTATTTTATCAGTTCCATTTTTTGAAATCTGGGTTTCATCGAAAAGCTTTATTGCATACCCACCATATCAGGATCAAAAAACCAGAGCCACATTAGACACTGTGGCATGCCCAACCTGTGACACAATATATACATTATATATTCTCTCTCCCTCCCTCTTTCTCTTTCTCTCTCCTTCCCTCCCTCCCTCTGTATGTGTGTGTGAGTATACATAGATATATATATACACACACAGTATATTATAGTATCTTATTCCAACAAAATAAGGCATTAGTAACTACTGTGACAGGAGGAGGGATTGCAGTCTTCTTCTAAATGTCATCCATCCATCCATCCATCCATCCAACCAACAAACAAATTATATTTTAATTAAACAAAAACTGCTGGAAATTTGTTTTGCATTCACTGTTTTATCTGTCATTGCAGAATATGGATTAGACCAAAAGATAATTAGGCCCAGGAAAATTTCTAAGTAATTTGATCTTCCATATTTATCTTATGAAAATTTTGAAGCTGGGTATTGAGAAGTCATAGCAATTTTTGCCAAATATTATGATGGTAAGTGAAGTTCTTGATCTCATGGGTGTGGATGTGCTACCAAGTACCTTATGATGTCATCCTGCAAATTACTTGAATAACTTGTGTGTGACATTTGCATTGTGATGCAGCTGACACAAATTACATAATTCGCATTATTTGCCTGATGATGGACATGATACCAGCATGGCTCTACTGGATGCCTGTGCCTATTCTGAAGGGCCAGATTAAAGCCAACTGATACCTTAAGCCAGGGATGAAATGCTCCGGGTTTGGACCAGATCGCCAGATCTGGTAGCGATGGCAGTGGGTGGTTCAGAGTACCGGTAGCAAAAATCCCTGCCCCCCCTCTTGCCCATGCCCAGCTGAGCCGCACGATCATCAGGATTTTTTTTTAACTTTTAAAAGCACTTTTTCTTCAGCCGAAAAAATGCTTTTAAAAGTAACAAAAAAAGCCTTTGATGATTGTATGGCTCAGCTGGGATCGTCAGAACCCTTTAAAAGCATTTTTTCTACAAGCTCTTCGACCAAAGAGGTTGTAGAAAAAAATGCTTTTAAAAATAATAATAATAAAAAAGTTGGCTATGCCCACCCAGTCACATTACCCCCCCCCACCAAGCCACGCCCACAGAACCAGTAGTAACAAATTTTACATTTCACCCCTGCCCTAAGCATACCCCAATAATGCTCCCCCTCAACGAAAGTGAAACTCACACCGTGAGATGGAAACAAGTACGATACCTGTTAACACTGTCAAACAAAATTTGTACATTTTAGTAATTCACCTTGCCAAAGAAATTTTTAAAAAACGCAGATTAACATCAATGGCATTACGACAATTACAGAGAATTTGAGTGTGACAGTGAAAGAGTTATGGGCATGATAGCCTGGGGGGGAAACCTGGGGTGCCCCTCTTCCCTCAGTGCTTCTGATGAATTTATTTTGCTCAATGGTTAATCCAGGGCTGCTATTCTATCTGCCATTACAATCAGCCCACAGCATCCAGTCAGTGAATCAGATGGTCGCTTTATTGTCAGTCTGATCCATGGACTGTTGGAATCGGGCTGCATAACTGAAAGTGAGCAGCGGGTGAGTGAGCAAAACCAAAACCATCTCCTCCTCCATCCATGGAAAAATTGTCTTCCATGAAACCAACCCTGGTACCAAAAACTAAGGCCAAAATATGCATACACATACAACTTATGGCATGAACTATGACTTTGAAGAAGCAAGTTTATATATACAGTATATATACTTAAGTTTGCATATCCTGCTAGATCATATAAAGCATATTATATCTTAAAGAAATATGTAAGCCTAACTTCTCAAAGCAATAGTAAAACTGTTGTGCTACAGTTGGCTGGGTTTCTATAACATTCTTAGGCATAAATCATGATTTACAAGCCACAATTGCTCAACATTATGACCTAGTATGTTATGCAAATCTAAAGCACAACACTGACTTGAGTCAGAGTCTTTTTAAATAATTTGATATATTGAGTGCTACAAGTGTTTCTGAAATAGGCACTGCCCATGGCTAGCCATTGGTATCTAGACTTCATTTTAAAAGCCAGCTATTATTTATCATTGTTGGCAACTGCAGGGAATCTGAACTCTGAGGGATGATTTAATATGGCAAGATTTGAATGTTGAATTTAGTGCCATTCATTCAAAACAACTTTGACAGAACTATTGGGAAAAGATTTTTAGCAACTAATTCTATCCTTTAGTTTGCTCAGCTTCTCTACCATAAGACTGTGGAAATGTATTTTCTAGATCCATGTGCCAATTATTTGTAAATAGGAGTGGAGGGTTTCTCAGGAAAGACTTTAATAGTTTAAAATATCCTAGTATTTGCCTACCAACATTGTTTATGCCCAGAAGAGGTCTGTTTTTTTCTCATGCATACACACACAGATACATGGACCCACACACAACATAATATCTTTATAAGAAGGTGTTGTCAAATATTGTTGAGGGGACTGTCAACCATTCTTCAGTCAATGTAACACTCAAAAGTTCTCACATTCCAGATAACTGTACTTATAACCCCAGACAATGTTTGAATAATCCTTGGGCAACTGTGACAACTGAGAGTTTTTTAAGAACGGCATGCTCCTTGTCATAAACACAGCCGTTGATTGACAGTGGTAAAAGAGCAGAGCAAAGTGGTCTGGCAGAACATGTGACACCACTCAAATTATACAGTTTATGAAATAGACTGGACTTCACCAGATGAATAGTACGGTATAGGAGATCAAGCATTAGTTGCCAAGCTATGTGTCAGATGAACTGCTGAAATGTGCTTGGAAAATGACAGCTCAAAGTTGGATGTACAGTATTTACTGCTTTTTGTCTATGGGCAAAATAGAAAAACTATCAACCTCAATAATGTAAGTGAACATAGTTTGTGTTTGGGAACATATTTGGGTGTAGAGGTTAAGGCAGTAGGCTAGAAACTGAATTCTAGTCTCAGAGGCAACTGGATGACTGGGTCACTCATTCTCTCTCTCTTTCTCAGCCATAGGAAGAACTCAATTGCAAACCATTTTTAAAAATCTTGCCAATAAAACTTCAGGGACTAGTCCAAATAGTTGCCAGGGCCCAATACTGATTGAATGGCACAAAAAAGTGTTTTGAATATTTCCTTGTTTTTTTTCCTTGTTGCTTGTTGCAGATTATAGATTTGTTATTTGGATGGTCTCATTCTCCTTTTCTCAGAACCAGATCCCACAACTTTATGTAAACCCATCACTGTTTAAAGCAAATTAGTAATTTTTTTTGTTGTTCAACATAAATTAACTCAGTTTCCACTGTTTAAAATTGGCCGTCTTATAGCTAATAGCCAATATTGTTATTTTATGATTAATAAAATTTATGTAATAATCATTGAAAATGAAGTAATTGATTCTCATATATTCCCAGAGCCCCTTTTTAAAAAAGTTGTATTTATTTATTTTTATATTTATATATTTAGTTGTCCTTCAGGTTGTCTTTTAAGTTATTTAAATTTTTTAATAATCATTGAGTGTAAATATTTTCTTGCCCATGTATTTTAAAAGTTTTAGAGATTTTGCAGTTTTGGCTTAATAGTATTTGCAATAAGTGAACTGGCTTCTACCTTTTGAATATTTACTAATAATTAATTTTCATTGTATATAGAATAGTTTAACTTATTCAATTATTTTGTGTTTCATTGAAATTGTACTCAATTCAATGACCACAATAAAGATTTAAAGCTCAAAGCATACACAGCCATGACATGTATTCTGGAAGAATGCAGCGATTGTATACACAAGTGCTCTTGTTATAGACAAGTGAAGCACTTGGAAAAATGCTGTGGGACCAAATCTCAGACTGCATCAGAGACTTTATTGATATTGCCACTTACCTTCTTTCATGTGCATTATGTGAATTTGCATAATATATTCAAGAGGTTGTGGGAATAAAAGAATCTTTTCCAGAAAAGAGACTTGCACATAAGGAAGTAAGACCTGACAACTATGAGGTGGGGATAACTAGATCACAAATTTAAACAGAAGAATATATTTTTAAAACAAAAAGCTTCAATATTCAGACATTAAGAAAGGATACATAAAAGAGAAACAGAAAAAAGGAGAAAAGAAAACACACAGAGAAAAAGGACAAAAACATAAGACAGATAAGAAAGCAGCTGTTTTTAAATACCTTGAAAACACAGAGCAACACTGATTGGTGGGAGAAAATAGTTCCCAAATCATGTGACTCAATGCATGTAGGCTTTCAGAATTCACAGAAGAGTCAAGAAAGTCAAGATGTGCTTTATCACAAGCACAACCATGTGATGAAAATGTGCTCCCTTTTTATGTGTTGTAATGCACATAAAGGCTTTGATCGCATGGTTGTAGCGCCATCTTGACTTTCTTTCTTCATCCTTCCTTACATAGGCTTTATTTACAAAAGAGAAAAATTGTATTTCCAGGCTAAGACACAGTGCAAAAGTTCTAACAGTGTAGACACAGGGATAAACAGGAATAAAAATATTTTATAAAAGTATTTAACTTAAAAGGTTGCTGAATTGTTGTGGCTCCCGGGCCTGGCCCCCTGCCAGAAAGTGACTCAGAGAGTGAGGGGGAAGGGCCGTTGGGGCTCCCCTCTGCAGGGCCGGCCTCTCTGGCCCAGGTCCAGGAGCCAGAGGCAGGCCAGGTGGAGGAGGTGATGAGGCCTCTGTCTCCTGTATCTCCCCCCGCCCAGGCAATGCTTCCAGACCCAGCTGTGGACAATCAGTCCTGGTTAGATCCCAGATTTCTTAGACAAGAGAGGCGGGAACAACAAAAGAAGGGGTGGGGCAGGCCTAGAGAGTGCTGAGTCACGTAGCCACACCCCACAGGGTATAAAAGCAGGAGGGGCTGCTCTACTACTTTGTGACAGACAAAACAAACTGACTGGAGAAAACTTGAGCTGAACTATTTGACTGAGCATTTGGCCTGGATTGCTGTTTGTTCCTGACTTTCTGGTTGCTCCGGTAACGAGCTTCTGTGAGGCCGGCATCAGGGAAGATAAAGAAAACCTTGGCAGACATTCGCTGGTCTGCTGCTAGAGCTGATAGCTGCCGTGGACTAAATTGCTGGCTAATTGAGTCAGTTTACGTGTCTCCCAGACTGAGGTGGAGGGGACAGAACATGAATAATGGATCTGTGAAGCTATTAGATCAAAAGAAGCCCAGTTGATAAACACGATGGGCAATTAAAAGTAGAAACCATGGAGTTAATAGGAAAATAAAACTGAAATCATTTTAATTACCATGTTTTTGAGAAAGGAAAAAAAACCAACTTACTTTCATATTAAAGATAAAGGCAAAGGTTTTCATGTCCAGACAGGTTTGACTCTAGGGACTGGTGCCCTCTGTTTCTTTGCCAAGGGAGACAGTTTTATCCAAAGGCATTTTCAGTGGTCATGTGGCCAGTATAACTATAAGCTGAGGTGCATGGAATGTTACCTTCCCACCTCAGTGGTACCTTTTTATCTACTCGTATTTGCATGCTTTCAAAAGTGGGCAGGAGCTAGGCCAAGTAATGGGAGTTCACTCTGTCATGTGGTGCTTGGGCAGTGGTGGGATTCAAAGTAATGTAACAACCGGTTCTCTGCCCTAATGATTTCTTCCAACAACCAGTTTGCCAAACTGCTCAGAAAGTTAACAACTGGTTCTTCCGAAGTGGTGCGAACTGGCTGAATGGGTCTCAAACATGGGTAGTCAGCTTGGGTCTCAAACATGGGTAGTGTTCTGTTTCCCTTCCCCCAATACTCCCAGCAAAGAGTCAGTCAGAGGCCTTCTTTTCTGATTTATTTACATATATATAAATGTCCTGGCTACGTCTACCCACGGGCCTGCCAAGTTTCTGGAGATAACAAGGAAATTACAGATAAGGCCAGAATTACTCACGAATATATTCTTCCCTCCATTGATACAGATTGCCTGCGCAAATTCATTACTTTGTCCAAGACAAAAAACCAGGAAGTCCCGCCTCCTATTTATAGTCTCTGCAGATGTCACTGCATGACAATTATGACTTGGCTTTGTCCCAACTCTTCCGCTGCTGCGCACGCCGGTCACGTCTGCGTAATCTTGCATCACTCCAAAACTGTTCTTGGGGCGTTGCCAAATCAGAAGGAGGCTCCAGGGAATCAGGCTTTGCCGGCCCCTCCTCCTCCCTTTGAGTGGGTGCCAGGGAGGGAAAGGGCTCAAGAGAAGCAGGGCTGGCCAGGTCTTCTCCCTCACTTTCTGAATCATCCGAGTCCAGGAGTCCGGGTCCAGGAACCTGGGTCACAACAGGTAGTCAGCTTTTCAGCTGACAAGTTCAGCCTCTTTAATTGCTGTGCCATTACGCCCTCACCTTCATATTAGCCGCATATAAATGGGGGGGGGGGAATGCAGTGAGGACAAGATAATTTTAAGTCCCTTTCTTTTGGCTTACAAATTTAAAAACTACTGAGGTTTACTGAGTAACATACAGGTCCCCTCATTAAAGAACATGCAGGGGTAGACTGGGACCCTCCTCTTTTTGACATTTTGCAACACCCTTAAGATAGTTTTGTTTCAGTGGGCAACCATTTAGTTTTACATCCTGTAATTGCTTTTAATAGACTTGGAAGGGTATCAACTGAGATTATTATGATTTTATATATGGCCAAAAACCTCTGAACTGGGATAGTTTAATGCACTGATATGAATGAATCAAATCAATAATAAAATAAAATAATAAAATGTATATTATTTAGAAATGGCCAGTTGATAATTCATGTATAACAACAATTCTGGTATTATTAGTCTTCGTCTTTATGTGAAGTCTACAGAGAGTGCTCCTACAGCCAAATGATTTGGTTTAAAAATGGATGTGAAATAGGACAATAGACCCGTAATATGAAGTATGACAAAATGAGATATCTGCTTCATTTTTTATGATTTCCTTTTTTAAAAAGTACTCAAAATATTGTGGTTATCGAATATATTTAATCCTTCCTGCATTGTTTAAGGAAAGAGTTTTTTAGTTTAATTTTTGTTCTTCAGCAGGCTTTAGAAGTCTTTCAGGCAAGTAGATATATATTTTTTCTGTTTCTCAGGGTTGGGGTTTGTTTGTTTTTTTGGTGGTTTCAATTTTATTGATCATCTAGATTCACTATAGAAGAACGTTGTCTAATTGACTTCCATCTTCTAAATTATTGTGGGACTGCTTAGCAATACAGATGTATCCCCAGTGAATCATTCTCTTCTACTTGACCAAATAATACTATCATTCTACAAAGCATTATGGTATAGGACATGTTCCTTGTGGCTTAGGAAACTATGGACTTGGTTTGTCAAGAAGGATTGTTTCATGGTAAAAACTGCTGCACTATGATGACAAAAAAAACCCGATTCTTTTCACTAGGGGGAAAGGGAAAGAAGAATGGATCCTGAAATCAGTTTTGCTCAATGCCAAATGCATTACAGTACTATACATGCATGGTGTTATCATCCTATGAATTATATTAATGAATTATACATACTCCTATCTTTTATATATATGATTTTGGTTATACATATCATTCAAAATAAATATTTTAATTTGGCACATAAATATACTAAACTTTGATAATTTCTTCAACTATTCTGATCAAATATGTGACAATTTCTATTGTAAAAACTTGGGAGAAAACTAAGTTTATAGTCAAATAGTTTAAATAATATTTAAATAAATATGTAAATAATATTTTAAATGTTAATTATACAATTAATTCAAGATGGGGCAAATGGTTCTTACTTCTGATTATGTACATACATACACATATACATATATGTATGTATATAATTGAATCAGTAGACTGGCTCCTCCAAAAATGTCTATGCTTAGAGATTTAACATTGGATTGCAAGTATCATGAGCAATTCCGAAGATACGATTCAGTTCTTGTCTGTCATACAGAAAATCTCACCATACTGTTGTCTGTGGAGATTCTCAATCATCCAGGCCTTGGTTGTCCCAAAAGCACTTTTCAAAAGGCAACTGGACTTTCTTGGGGTTTTTTCCCTTGAAAACATTTTGCTTTCATACAAGCAGCTTTTTCAGTTCTGATTGAATGGCGGGGAATAGGAGGATTTATATTCTTGCAATCATCTGGTTGTTAGCACTCTGAAGGCCAGTAAAGAGAGCTAACAATCGACCTCCAGAGTACTAATGACCAGATACCTGCAAGAATATAAATCCTTCTATTCCCTACCATTCAGTCAGAACTGAAGAAGCTTCTTGGATGAGTAGCGAAACATTTTCAAGAAAATAAAAAAACAAGGAAGTCCAGTTGCCTTTTGAAAGCATCTTTGGGATCACCATACTGTTCTGTATGGTACCATTCTGAACTATGGTCTACATCAGAGGTCCTCAAACTATGGCCTGCAGGCCAGATGAGGCCCACCAAAGCCATCAATCAAGCCCGCAAGGGACCACGAGGCTGCCCCACCCACATCGTCTACCTACCTGCCGGCCCCCACCGGCCTTCTGGAGGCTGAGGAGGCCAAAAACAGGACTCGTGGAGGCCTCAGGAGGCCAAAAATGGGCCTGTTTTGGGGCAGCAGAATGGTTCTGGAAGCCAAGGAGGCAAAAAATGGGCCCATTTTTGACCTCCCCAACTTCCAAAGAGAGGGAGAGAAGGAGGGAGGGATGGAGAGAGAGAAAGAGAAAGAGAGGGACGCACACACACACAAGCAGAAGTCCCTTACCACCACCTTCCCCAAGGCAGCTGCATCCCTTCACGAACCTGCTTTATACCCCCAGGAGCATAACAAATTAAAGTTTAATTTGTGTGTATACTGTTAATGGACTGCTAAATTGGCCACACACACACAATCACATGATCATCTAGCCACACCCAGCCAGCCAGTCTGGCACCCCCAACAGTCTGAGGGACTGTGAATTGGCCCCATTTAAAAAGTTTGAGGACCCCTGGTCTACATAGTTCACAAATCATTTTAAACTTAAGTCTTTTGAATGAGATATTTTGGAGAGTTCACCTCCAACACATTTAGGTGTAAATTATGGGTTTAGGGCCTACCAACAGCAAAATGGTTTGCAGTTCTGCCAATTTTGTCATAAACTCCTGGTTTCAGAGTATAGATTAAGGCATGTACAGTATCCGAAATCTTGCTCTACATATATAGATAATGATATAGAGCTGGAAATACAGGAGATATGGATATAACTATCCATGTAGAGGTACATATAGATACTAGTATTGATACAGATATAGATTTATATAGAAATCTATATTAGTGGAACCATGGATGCAGATACAGTTGTAGATATATTCTTCAACTACACAAAGAACACTATGTGAAGGATGAAGTGATTTCCTATCAGTGACTCAATTTACACATCATTGTAAACCAGTGTTGGACAACTTTTTGGTAATGAAGGGCTATATTAAACTTATTTTTGGGACTTAGAACTACAACATAGATGGGTCTGGAACTGAGGTTGGGGAGAGCTTTGTGATTCATTTTGCTTTCTAAGTGTGATGTGCTTATATAACAGTTTTCATTTATTTCTCATGGTGTTATCATCCATTTTTAATAACCACAGCCAGAATATGGTTTGAACATCAAAGACTATCCTTGCATTACAGCATCATGAGGTTTGTTTGGTTTTGACTTATGGTAACATATTGTATAAACCATGCACTGTTAGTAGTAAACCAGTTTATGCCTTTGGGTTAGGATTAGGGTTAGGAACCCTTAGGGTTCCTGAATTCAGGTATTATGAATTATTCAACAAACCAGGAACAAAACAATACATTGCACAATATGTCATTTAGCCAATATTCACTGCTTCCCATTGATTCTGTATAGCTCAGTACAGCGAGGATAAGTTTCTACTCTCTATAAACCAGAGATTTGAGTTCCTAGGAAAGAATACATAATTACCTTTTATTATCACTTCAGCACTGCTTGAGATCCCAAAATATTCCTGTCCAAAAAGCAAGCAATATTATAGAATATTTTTTTTAAATAGTTGATCCCAACTATATTAAAAAATCCAAATTTGATCTATATGCCTATCATGAATAGCAGTTCCAAAGTTAAGTCTGGTTTATACAACATGTTAAACCATAACAGGGATCCAGCATGGTGCAAATCTAAAATGTTCATCTTGGAGTGAGGAGGTCCAGTTACCCTTCTACTCTCAACTGAAGAAGCTCACTAGGTGACTCTGGGATAGTCATTCTCTCTCAGCTTACTTTCTTGCAGGGGCTTTCATTGTAGGGAAGAAAAGGGAGGAGGTCCTATGTATGCCATCTTGAGCTCTTGAATAAAGGGCAGAATATATAAACAAACAAATAAAATGATTTATTTAATATTGTATGAACTCAGTCTTTAAATCTTAGATATTATCTGCCCCATGTATTTCAAATCTATGAAATGAAGATTTGTTTGTTACATTGAGTTTGTACTAACTTCAGAAAATTGAAAATTGGCTAAAACAAACCACAGCTTGTGAACCTATCAAGTAATCACAAAGCCTATTAGCTAAGCTTATTTAGTTAGGCAGGGAGATAATGGAGTCCAAGCAAATGAGAAGCTGTTGCCTTGATAATTTCTTATGGACTGTTGCATTCCAATTAAATCTTTTTGCTCTCACGTACAGCTCTCCCTATTTCCCTTCTTAAGACCAACCTATCTGAAGAAATAATTAGTATTGTACTATTGACATAAAAATGAGCTATTGGGAAAAGAACTGCCTGGATTACTAGAAACATAATCTAGCATTATGTATGATGATGATCCGAGACAGCAAACGGTCACCTCAATATCAAATAGAGTTAAAAAACATCAACAAGTTTTTCCATGCTTACTGGTGACACTGAAAACATTTGTACGGCTCTTAATTTAAGCTGCTTGCTCCTATGGTCACCAATGGAGAAATCCATGTGGTGCTTCTGAAAAACAAAAAAATATCAATGGAACTGGACTGAGAATAAAAAATTTACCATCTGCACCCACAAATGTCTTCTTGTTTATATATTAGAGTGTGTAAAGCTGATTACATAATTTTTTAGAATAGTGCTGTAAACTTCATTACCGCATACATAATGCAGATGGTACTTGAAGAATCCCATATGGAACTTCTAGATAAAAAGAACAACAAACTCAATTAATATCATTAACACAAATTGTTGTTTTTCTACTGCTATTTTAGTTATGCATAGTTTTCACACAACTGACATCTTGTTGTTTTTCTACGCCCCTTGTAGTACTTTCCAATCCAGAAGCTGCTTTTTCTTCTTACATCTTCTGCACGTGCTCAGGAAAGAGGCTTTGGTTTGCTTTACAAAAGCTGTGTATCAATATTGACATCTTGGTGCCTGGAACTGTACCTTCTTTTCTTAAAAAAGCATTTGGGGCACAGAAGACTGGGATTGGATTATTACAGCACCTTAGCTTTACCAGAGCCCTAGTCCTTTTTTAAAAAAAAATATTATAATTTTTATACAGAATAAAAAGTAACATGAACGAATATTAGGAATGAAAAAAGAATGAAAGAAGGAAGAAAAGAGCAAAGATAAAAGTGCAGAAATTCAAACAAAAGAAAAAACTGACTCCAACTTTCTTTTACAGAAGTTATAAAGTAACCTCTTACATTATGGTTACAGCATTGTATGCACTTTCTATTATTCTATTTCTATCTATTATGTTTATTCCAATCCTCAAAACCATATATCATGATTTTTTTTCCTGCTTCCCACAAAATGTCAATAAGAGATTTCCAATTAGAAAATTTAGATAATGTCCTATAATTTACACAGTCCATTTGACCGTCTCAGCAATTTCTATCTCTATCCATTCTTTCATGGAGGGTATAGTTGAACCTTTCCACTTTTGGGCATATAATAGTTCTGTTGCAGTAATATATAAAAACAAAATTCCGTATTTTTTCCAGTTGCTTATCCATCAGTCCCAAAAGAAAAGATTTCTGATTTCAATTGTATATGTATCTTTAAAAACTTCTGTATTATTGTATCAAAATTTCCTGGCTTTTTTATATGTTCATCAAGCATAAAATATACTTTCTTGTTGATTATATTTATTGCATAACTTTGAAGAACTTTTATACAAAAACTGATAACTTCTAATGACATATATTAACATCATTTTATAAAAATTCTCTTTAAAACTATGATATAGTGTAAAATTTAATCTGTTCAAGCACATATTCTGCATATTATATCACATATAATATACACTGACCGTGTATATTATAACAGATGTTTAGCTTATTTTGTCATACATTCTTTCATTTGTTTTTCTTCTATTCTTTTATGTACTTTAAAATTTTCTAATAATTATACACACAGTTCTGACCAGTTCTGGAGAACCGGTAGCGGAAATTTTGAGTAGTTCGGAGAACTGGTAGTAAAAATTCTGACTGGCCCCACCCCCATCTATTCTCTGCCTCCTGAGTCCCAGCTGATCAGGAGGAAATGGGGATTTTGCAGTATCCTTCCCATGCCACACCCACCATGCCACGCCCACCAAGCCATGCCCACAGAACTGGTAGGTAAAATTTTTTGAAACCCACCACTGATTATACATACAAAATCCATAGACATGAATATCCTTATCCTGTCAGTATTTCTCTTGTTCCTATTCATCTTCTATTCCTATTGTTCCTAATAAGTCTCCTTATTAAAATTCTAATATATCGGAGCAAGTCAACCATTTGTGTTTAGTGTTTAGTTTATTTTCTTCTATAAAATGCTTTCAGTGCTGAGAGCCACAAAGGCATTTTCGAGCACAGCCCAAGTGTCCCATATGCCCATATGCTCAAAAAATAAAATTATTTTTAAAATTTACATTAACTTTTGATTTTATCATACTGTAGATATCCATGCCATCCAAATCTCAAATCATACCCTTCTAACTCCAAAAGCCTCCTGTTTCTTACAACTTTCATTCTTTCCATCCAGACCAAACAGCAGGTTGCAAACTACAATTTCAAATCAGGTAAGCTCAATTTTCCTTTCTTTTGCATCTTGTCATATTTAACTCGAGATTTTTTCCCCTGCTATGCATATTTAGATATGTCTTTCTGCCATTGGTCAAATGGCATGTATGTCGAAACTAGTATTGTCTGAAATTAACATTGTAGGCAAGAAATTAATCCTAATCACATAAATTCTCCCCAAAGATGACAATTGTGTTTTCTCCCATCAACTTCTCTGTGGTGGCCTTCACAAAATCTCTAACCTATTGAGAAACTTATCATTGTCATATCCTGCTTTAGGAAGATTTGTCTGCTCTTTCAACAAATACATTGGGCTTAATTCAAACTGTTAACCACTATCACCTTTGGTACCAGGTGTACATTTCATAAATGTTATGTTGAAAACCTTTTCTATGTACTACATACTCTTAACTGGCAATCAACATAGGGATTTGCTGCTGTACTTCATATTATGGGTATAATGTCTAAACTATTATTTAGTGTTGGCATCCCCTTTTGAAAATTATCATAGCCGTTTCCACTACATACTTTTACCTCCAGCTCATCTCAAATTTTCCACCAATTCAACAGTGGAGATTCGGTTTGAATTTCTGAAAAGGCATTATTAGACTATGCCATTTGGTCTAATTCTGCCTAATTCCTGGTCGCCACTGCAAAACTCCTGCTTTAAATAACTTTTTAATCCAAGCAGACAGAGCCGGCAGTGAGTCTCAGTCAAGGGGTGCAAAACGCCGCCAAAGATCTTTCCCTGCCATGTAACGAGGTGGCTGGCCGCCAAAAGCGTACGAAGTAAAGTGGGGCGAGGGAGGGTCTGGTTTCACGCAGGGACCCTTGCTAGACACGAATCTCCCCGTCTCCACCGGGGTTGGAAAACATACAGCCCAGTACAGGTCAAACTCCACCTGGATTTCGCGCGTCGTTAGCGCACGGAAGATCTCAGTCGGAATTCGGCAGCGGGAGGAGGAGGAGCAGCTCGAAAGGGCGGGCGGTGTGGATTTGGGTTCGTGCTCGGCGGGAGGCGGGAGGGAGGCAGGCTCAGCAATGAATGAAGGCGCGAGCCTCTCCGCAGAGCCGCGCGGCTGAAGCGCCCCTAGCGTTTTCTCCGCACTGCCGGCGACCGGCTGCTTTTTGCGATTCCTCGTCCTTCGCGGGCAGCTCAGCGCCAGCCGCGGTCCCCTTCGTGTCGGCTCAGGAAGGAGGGGAACGGGGAGGAGGAGGAGCAGCCGCCGCCGGATGCAGGGAGGAAAGAGCTCCGGCTCTCCTGCGCAGCGCGGCCGGCTACTCACCTGAGCGCGCAGTGGCGGCAGCGGGAGGAGGAGTCGCCGCCGCCGCCGCCGCCGCCGTGATCCCGGCCCAGGGGGCGGCGGCGAGGGCAGCCGACCCAGAAGCCATGGCAGGGACTCTGGGAGCCTAAGAGGGGTCGCCTTCGCCTCGCCAAAGAGCTCCAGCGGAGAAGCTGCCCCGCAGAGGCCTGCCAACCCGGAGCGGGAAAGGCGGGCGGAGAGCGTGGCCAGGCCAGTAGTAGGCGGTCGTGGGGCCGGCCCTTCTCAGTCTTGGCCCGGGCCGGCTTTGCAGGGCGGCGCAACCGCACGCGCAAGATGTCCACCCGCACGCCGCTGCCCACCGTCAACGAGCGGGACACGGAGAACGTGAGTGCAGCCGGGGTTGAGTTTGCGGCCGGGGCTTCCTTCGCGCCGCCGGTCGAGGGCGAAGGGGCGGCTTTGCTTTCGTGAGGGACCGAGGGAGTACCGAGGTGCCCTTCGGGGTGACGCCCGGTGCCTCTTTCGTCTCAGGCGAAGGGTCTTCCCCACTCCGGGAGGCCTTCTCCGGATCCCCCTTCCGCCCCCGTCCTCGTATGCAGCCACGCCTCGGTGGGATGCTTCCCTCCCCTCCCTTCGCCACACCCGGGGCCGGCTTCTTTTCCCCGGGCGACTTTCTGTCCTTCGTTCGTGCTGCGGGACTCCGGTTCCCCCTCCTCCCCCCGCAGTGCAGCCGCTGGGAAATATTTCTGGTGTGTCTAGTTCTGCTGTTGGCCTGCCAGTCTCGATTTACGTGGAAGCTTTCCAGGTGGTTGGGATAGTCGCTCGTCCGTGGGCAAGCAAGAGGAGGGGAAGGAGCGGGTAATCCGGGCAGAAGGTAACCTTGCAGGTAAACTTTCTGCTCGGATCTCTCGGTGCCTCTGCTAGTACTGATTACCCACTGGAACGGACATCCATTTTTGTCTTGGGATCTCTTGGGATCCAGTAGTCATTCAGTGTCTGCCAGCCCGGATCTTCTAGGCCAGACAGAGATGCCTATATTGTGACCTCCAAAAGTAGGGCTTCTCTGTCAATTCATCATCCATAGCAAGGAGTGAAATTTTTTTTCCACCACCACAATTTTCCTAGTACTTAGTTTTGTTTTTGTCTTGTGCAGCATTCCTATATAGGTTCATCTAAACAATTACTATTGGACGCTGTCTTCACATAACAGTCTCAGAAATAAAAAGGAATGGTTAGTTTTCACTGGGTGGTTGTTATAGGAACAGTACAATAGGGGAAAACAAGAATGAAAAGTCTTAATACATGCAAGTATTTTTAAATGGTGTTGTATAAACACAGACATACTCAAGGATGCAAGATGTTAGACTTGGGGTAGGAGAAATATGACTGGAATGCCCATTTCACATTGTTAATAGTTGCTTGTCTTGTGAAGGAAGAGAAGTTGAACATCCAGGTTGTATAAAACCTAGCATTATATACTGGTAACATGTCAGAATTTATTAGAAGTGAGAGGGAAAAGATATTTGAGATGCAGTAATGCAGTAAGAATTGAACTGATCCATAGTTTTAGAGTGTTCATTTGAAATATGCCATCACTGTTGATGGTGCTTATTTTTCTAAGCAAACATAAGCTCTGTTCACTCTTTCCTGGAATCACTGACAGTATGCTAGGCACCATTTCTACAATCAGTTCTGATTTGAATACTTGCATTTAATGGGAAAGTGTGTGGCAGCAATGGTGGGAAGGAAAGGAAATGCTGACTGTAAAAATAGCTTTGCTTTCACTGGCTCAGTGTAATTAAAGAATTCCAGACTGTTTTAATCAGAATGCTGTATGAAGAAATTGTGTGGATACCCACCTTATCTTATTGCCAATTCCTCAATAATCCTGATCTAGTTTGGCTTAGCTAATACTTTAATATGTAAAGAAAAAAAACATAGTTTTAATGCAGTGTAAGGATCCTGTTCCACTTCCATTATAGGGAAAATAAATTATGTTGAAAGGAGTCAATACTTGTGTCTGTTTATAATATCCCCTCCCCCAAAAGTACATAAAATAGCAAAAATTAACTCTTACATGAAACAAGAAATATTGTTGCTTATCAACTTGGCTAAAACTATTAAGAGTCTTTCTGATTAATGGTAACTTTCTTTTGAAAATGAGATGCTTCTGTGCATTGAAACTTGAGGGCATGGGTTGCAATGAGAAACAGGTGATGGATGGACTTTAGAAATAAATAAGGTCTCTGAAGTTGCTTCACTGTAGATTGAATAGAGTTAGTGGGTAATTGGATTTGAGTAAATGCAGAATATTGAAAAAGATTATTTAATTTCTCTAATAAGTTTCAAACCAAGGGTATCTGTTTTTAGCAATCCTAGCGTTTATTGTAGACTGTGTATTAGAACTTTTCCTTATTTGTGGTTAGCTTGTTCTAATGGATTACAATCTAAAGTATGGTTGTTATTGTCTCTTCTCCTCATATATAATTTTCCTAGAGTGAGTCAGCAATTGATAAATAATTGAAATACTGTAGACAAACAGTTGCTTTTAAAATAATTCTTATTTTGATTTGTAGTCCTTTCCCCGGTTGAATATTCTTATACTCAAGTTTTTAAAATTATTATTACACTAAATATTATCCAGAAAGGTATTGATATTTTTAAGAATGAACCAAATAGGATTTCAAAGAATTGATTTCTCTTTGTCTGCACTTACTGCAGCCTCTGCAAAGAAAAATGAAGGATAATGGTTTCTCTAGACACAATGCTCTTGGCTATCAGAAACTCTTCCAGAGGCAAAATCTGTTTAACTTCAAAAGGAATGTGATTTGTAGATAAAGTGCCGACATTCTAGATTTTCAGCCAACCCGTGATCTGAAAGATGGGGGAGAAAATATGTTTTACATTGATTGCCTGTATTTGACATTTTGCATGCTGGATTTTAAAGTTTGAGTTGATTGTTTTGTTTCTTTTATTCAATATGTGGATGACAGTCCTTTACTGTTTGGTTGTTCCTCCTATAACAGTTAAAATGAGCTGGGAAATATTTAATGTTCATATGAATGTTCTTTGGATTCCTGTAGTCAACTTCAAATATTTTATTTGAACCTTTATTTTCTTAATAGTAATACATAAAAATTCTGGGGAGAAAGCCAGGACTTCTGTGTAAGATTTAAACAATAAAAAGATGGCAAGTTTTGTTTTTCACCTGGGATCACAAAAAGATAGGAGTTGAGAAGAAATACGGGAGAATAATGTGTAGACATAAAACAGCACTGCACTTCTATCAGTGTCATATTTTCAAACTGGGTAGGGCTAGGATCCATTTTGGGAGACAGTTTAAGGAATTTTAAGGGCTGTGGGAGGTACCTTAATTGTTTGCAAGGCTTATTGCTCCTTAAACCCAAATCAACCTGTCTGAAATATAAAATAGGCCTCAGTTTTTTGTTATCACCTAGTTGGGGTCTGGAGACCACAAAAAGAATGCTGATGGGCTGTGCTTTTTATGTGCTTGGCTTGGGATATGAGAATGCTAACATTTGACATTTGTTTCTATTAAATGACCTTTTATTTGTATTAAATGAACTTGTTAGTTTCACATTTAAATGTTCCACAACTCTTTGTTAACTTCTGTAGATTGGGCCCACTTTCATATTAGTAGGCTTGTATTGTTGCCCTAGGTAATAAAATTTAATTAACTGATTATGTAGCCATTTTTTTACTTACCATGTATTAGATTCCTCCAATTTTATAATATAAGGATTTCTCAGCTTGTAGTGCATCTCACTTCCTGTGTATGGATGAGGATGTAGATAGAATTCAGACGATTTTGTTGATGTAAAAATGAGTCCCACTGTATCTACTTTTCTGGAAATAGCTTTTGTTTTCTGGACTTGGAAGCACCAGAGATGTTTGCAGAAGGCTCTAGAGATCAAGCCCACCATTACCAGCAAGTAAAGTCCAAGGCTGACTTCCAAGTTTGTTTTAGATAAAGACTGCCTGAAGTCAGACTCAGCTCCTGCTGACTACTTTATTTCCCCTGTAGTTTGCTTGGAATAGTACAAAAGTCATTTACCAGTGTCTAGTTCGACTGTTTTAAATAGTGAATATCCTTTTTTGTCAGCTCTTTGTAGCTTTAATTTGATGAGTCTTGCTTTCCTTTAAGAAAATTGAGATAACTCAGCTACTGAGCACAATTGCCCTAGTATAGTTTGGAGGTAAGAAATGCACCATCTGCCATAAGACACCAGAAATGAAGGTGCCGAACAAGAATTTTTTTAGAAACTGTAACAGATATAGGACCCAGAAATGTTAATTTATTTTTATTTATTTATTTGATTTTTATACCGCCCTTCTCCCGAAGGACTCAGGGCAGTGTACAGGCAAAAATAAAACAGATAGTACAATATACAATTTAAAATGCAATTAAAAAACTTATTTTAAAATTGGCCTGAAAAGTATACAATGAACTAAAAACCCCATTTAAAATTAGTTAATAAAATTTAAAATTTAATAAAATTCAATTTAAGCCAGCCCCGCGCAAATAAAAAGATGTGTCTTCAGTTCGCGACGGAATGTCCGAAGGTCAGGTATTTGGCGTAAACCTGGGGGAAGTTCGTTCCAGAGTGTGGGAGCCCCCACAGAGAAGGACCTTCCCCTGGGGGCCGCCAGCCGACATTGCTTGGCGGACGGCACCCTGAGAAGTCCCTCTCTGTGAGAGCGTATGGGTCGGTGGGAGGCATGTGGTAACAGCAGGCGGTCCCATAAGTACCCAGGCCCTAAGCCATGGAGCGCTTTAAAGGTAGTAACCAAAACCTTAAAGTGCACTCGAAAGGCCACAGGTAGCCAGTGCAGTCTGCGCAGGAGCGGTGTTATATGGGAGCTGTTGATGCATTTGTCAGATAATATACTATTTCCCAGTTTTTCTAGAATAATCATGCACAGATAAAATTACTTTCAAAATAGTAGTCTCATGTTCTCAATTACTGAGGGAAAGGATTGATAAAAATGGAATATTAAAGAAAATGTATGCATGAAAAACCCAGTTGAGAAAAGCAATGACACAGTTCTAACCCTATTGTATTGCAAAATCTGACACTACTGGATTCATTGTGGCAGTTTGAAATGGTGATGATGATGATGATGACCACATAATTATAGTAATTTCTCCCCTAAACAATATATGTTCCTGCAGCCTATGCAGGAATCTATTGTATCCCAAATAGCTCAAGTGATCAGGAACAATCTGCAGTATCAAAAATAGATTTTTTAAAAAAATGTAAACATATATTTTAAGGAGAAATTTATTTTCCTTTTAACGAAAACTTCTATATACTGTAAAGTTTCATGTGAATTTTTAAAAATATTTTCCCCAAATGTGGGATATAAAAGATTTCTAAAAATCACATCATTTTTTTAACGATTTGAACCAGGAGATAGCTTTCCACAGCTGGACATTTAATTACCTATAATAGATATTATATTAGCCATCCCACACATTAAAATACCACAATTTTTCCTCTTAACTTCCACAACTGCCATTACGCTTTACCAACTTCGTTGCCTAGTGATGGAGTTGCCTGTCCCAATTACTGTAGTTAAGTGAGGATTACCTGTGTACTATTCATAAACCAGTTCCACTAAGTTCAGTGAAACTTCTACCAAGGTCTGTATTCTCAGCTTAAATGACTTTAAAAAACATGTGAAGGAAACAAAAAGTAGCTGAGCGATTAAAAGCATGCATGCCTCTGACTAGTAGGTATGAACTCACTAATTGTGAGTTTACACATTAATTTACAGCAAATCAGTATTCACTTGTTACTTATTTTCATATAATGAATAACAATGATGGTATTTCTTACGTCTCTTATTTAATATTGGACACTGAATTAATTTCAAGAAGAGATGTGTAGACTCCATGAACCAATCTCTCCATCTCCTAGTTATACAGCTGGAAATAAAAGTGTGATAGGAAAACTTCAGAGTCATTGGGAGTTGGGTGGCATACAAATTTAATACATTATGGCTGGTTGTACAGCCATATATTTAGACTGGATTTAGTAGATACCAAGTCCTTCCCAAGGACTCTACCACCACCATCTTAACTTACCCCTGATCTGAGGCAGCATTGGTCATTTTCAGTTTAGAACTAGGTTCACATATTTCAGTAGAGCATAATATGATTTGTTTGCTTTAGCTCTGCATGATAAACCAAGCCACTAAACAATGATGCCTTGGTGCAATGCATGAATTCAGTATATGTTATTAAACTGGTTGCTCACTTAACCATATTACTATGCCAAACAACCACAGTTTAAAATTTTTATTTCTATTATTTTTCCAATTTCCAACTGCATCCACTCATGAATGACTCTAGGAAATTTCCAAACAGTACAATCAGTTAAAAGACAATAATAAAAATGATCATGGTTTGAAATTATGAATATCATTTCTATTTCTGATGGGATTAAAAATTAACTAGGCCAGTATTGATATATGAAAAATAAATGGTTAATTTTGACAATAGATTAATTTTATTACTAATAACTTTGTTGATTAGATAAAATAAGTGTTGTGACATTAAATGAATTCTTAAAGCTATTATAATGAATTATAACATTAAAATGGTATATTTTCATGTTTTAATCATGAATATTAGATATTGATATGTTTTCCGAACATACTACTGTTCCTTTCTTTTGCTTTTATTCTTAAAAACTAGCAACTACCTACTGCTGCAAAATTGGCTCTTTATGCTTCTGCAGCAAACATTGCCTAAACTATATTATCTGTTACACCTTGATTATTGTCTTGCTACTGATTACTATGTTTCTATTTTCAGTCAATGCTTTTAGCTACAGCAGGTGGTCAGAAACAGGAACTTCAACATACTGTGACTTCTGCAGGGTTAGTAGATGATCAGCTTTAATAGCTTCTTATTATGCTACCATAATATAATGTAAAAAGGAGGCTGTTACAGTGATGAGAGAAAGTTTGTGAACCCTTTAGAATTATCCATAATCCTGCAGTAGCATGACCTACAATGTGATCAGAGCTTTATCTAAGTTCTATTAATAGATAAAGAGATTCTGGTTAAACAAACAACATGCAACTGTGTCATGTCTTTATTGAACACATTACCAGGCTATTGAGATCCAATTCAACCTAAAGCAGGATTCTCACTGAATCATTTTAGTAAGATTTACTGAAAAAGCAAGTAATAAGGTTCCAGAAATCTCAATGTCTAGAATACTTTCACCTTAGAACCTAGTTTATTTTTCAGTTTATTAAGAGAAAAGTTTTCTCAACTTTTTTCTTCTGTCCTTCTTAAGAACCAATGTAAATGATATCCAAGTCAAAAGAAATTGTTGGAGACCCTAGAAGAGGGTTGTTGATGCTCATGGGGCTAAAAAGGGCTATAAAACTATTGCCAAAGACTTTAGCTTCCATCAATCCACAGTCATGCAGAAAATATACACGAAGAAAACATATTTCTTTTTCCAGAGTTGTCCAGCAAAAATTACTGTAGCAGCAAAGCATACAAGAGCTTGAGAGGTTTTCAGATGCTGTTGTGTTTTGAACAGCTCTGTAGTTTTATGTCCTTTGCCGTTAAACCCCATGCTTTGTGGTTGGAATTAGAGTATCTTGTTAGAATGCAGTGTTTCATTTTGGCTAAATATGAGAAACCTCCTTTCCCAGTTTGAAACCTCAACTTTTTATCCACAGGATTGGGAATATCATGTGGGGCCCCTTTGTTCTTTAAGAATCTAGACAGGTTGCAGTTCCTCAGGAAATGATGGATTTTGGATTATGCCAGCAAATTCTATAGGAAAATGTTAAGTTACTTGTCTGTGACTTGAACTTCAAATGAGTGTAGGATATGCAACAGACAATTCATGTTTTAGAGTCTGATTTTAATGAATGATTGTATGATGTAAAACAAGGAATCAATGTAAGTATATCAGTGAGTTGAAGCAATTCTATAAAGAGAAACCAGCCAAAATACCATCAAACGTGTGTGATGGATTGATCACTAGGTACAGAAAAAACCATTGTTGCTAAAGGAGGGGCTAGCAGTTATCAAGTAAGGTTTCCATACAGGTAGTCCTTGACTTACAACCATTCATTTAATGACATTCAAAGTTACAACACCACTGAAAAAAGTGACTTATGACCAGTTCTCACACTTATAACCATTGCAGTAGCGCCACAGTCACGGAATCAGACTTTGGGTGCTTGGCAACCAGCATGTAATTACAGTGGTTGCAGCATCCTGGGGTCCTGGGATTGTCAATTGCAACCTGCCTTGAGGGCTTCTGACAAGCAAAATCAATGGGGGAAACCAGATTCGCTTAATGATTGCATGATTCACTTAACAACTGTAGTGATTTGCTTAACAACCATGGCAAATAAAGCCCCCCTGATCGCAGACCTTATTCAGGAAGGGACCGTGGACGTGATGGGCGTTACGGAGACTTGGTTGGTCACCGAAGGGGGGGCCCCCCTAGTGGAGATGTGCCCACCAGGTTTCCGAGCATTCCATCAGCCGAGGGCCCAGGGTAGGGGTGGCGGGGTGGCGGTTATTATTAAGGAGAGTCTTGAGCCGAGGGAGACCACTGTGCCTCAGATAGCTGAATGTGAAACCCTCTACGTGAAGTGGGGTCGTAGGACTCAGGTGGGCTTGTTGATCACGTACCTGGCTCCTTGCTGCGTGACAACAGCCCTGCCTGAGCTGTTGGAGTTGCTGGCCGGGTTGGCAGTTGAAACCCCTAGACTGTTGGTCATGGGGGATTTCAATTTGCCATCAGCCGGCGCAGCTTCCTTGGCAGCTCAGGAGTTCATGGCTTCCATGACGGCCATGGACCTGAGTCAAATAATCGACGGCCCTACCCACGTCGGGGGAGGCACCCTAGACTTGATTTTTATCTCTGGCCAGTGGTTGAATGATCTGGTTTTAAATGATTTAGTTGTTGAACCTCTGTCATGGTCAGATCATTTTCTCCTTCATCTAGACTTTCTGACTGCTACCCACCACCGCAGGGAGACGGAACCAATGCGCTGGTTCCGTCCCAGGCGCCTGATGGACCCGGAGAGGTTCCTGACGGATCTTGGGCCGTTTCCCGAGCACCTGGCCCATGACACGACTGAAGAACTAGTTGCGGCCTGAGAACAGGCCACGGCTGGAGCTTTGGATCGTGTTGTGCCTTTGCGGCCTCTGACCCGGCGTCGGTCTCAACCAGCTCCTTGGTTCTCCGAGGAGCTGAGGGAGATGAAGCGCCGGAGAAGACGCCTAGAGAGTATCTGGAGATCCAGCCGTTCTGAGGCTGACTGGACACTAGTTAGGTCCTATAGTAGGACCTACCTAGTGGTACTGAGGGATGCGAAACGTACGCTTCCTCCTCATTGCGCCCGCAGATACCCCCCCGGCCGCCCTGTTTGGGGTTCCCGGCTCTCTCCTTCATGAGGAGGGGCGGGAGGACCCCCTACAAGGGCGTGCCGAGGAGTTTAACGGTTATCTATACGATAAAATCGTTCAGCTTCGGGACGGATTGGATCAAAATTGGGTAGATCCAGGCGAGGGTTCCGAGACCCGTCTCGTTGAGGTGGTTTGGGATGACTTTGATCCTGTGACTCCGAGGACATGGACAGGTTGCTGGGTAGGCTGAATGCCACCACATGTTTACTGGATCCGTGCCTCCTGGTTAGTACTGGCTACTCAGGAGGTGACACGAGGCTGGCTCAGGGATTACAAATGCTTCTTTGCGGGAGGGGTCTTTCCGCTGCCTTGAAAGAGGCGGTGGTGAGACCCTCCTCAAGAAGCCTTCCTGGACCCAGCTGTTTTAGGGAACTACCGGCCAGTCTCCAATCTTCGCTTCACGGCGAAGGTTGTAGAGAGTGTGGTGGCATGTCAGCTACCCCAGTACCTGGATGAAGCTGTCTATCTAGACCCGTTCCAGTCCGGCTTCCGGCCCGGATACAGTACGGAGACAGCTTTGGTCGCACTGGTGGATGATCTCTGGAGGGCCAGGGACAAGGGTTACTCCTCTGCCCTGGTCCTATTAGACCTCTCAGCGGCTTTTGATACCATCGACCATGGTATCCTGCTGCGCCGGTTGGAGGGGGGGGGAGGGGGAGGCACCGTTTATCGGTGGTCCCCCCCCTACCTCTCTGACCGGACGCAGACGGTGTTGACAGGGGGGCAGAGATCGACTCCAAGGTGCCTCATGTGTGGGGTGCCGCAGGGGTCGATTCTCTCACCCCTCCTGTTCAACATCTATATGAAGCCGCTGGGTGAGATCATCAGTGGCTTTGGGGTGAGATACCAACTGTACGCTGATGACACTCAGCTGTACTTTTCCACCCCGGGCCACCCCAGTGAAGCTGTCGAAGTGCTGTCCCGGTGTTTGGAAGCCGTACGGGTCTGGATGGGGAGGAACAGGCTCAAACTTAATCCCTCCAAGACGGAGTGGCTGTGGATGCCGGCATCTCGGTACAGTCAGCTGCAGATGCGGCTGTCTGTCGGGGGTGAGTCATTGGCCCCGATGGAGAAGGTACGCAACTTGGGCGTGCTCCTGGATGGTCGGTTGTCCTTTGAAGATCATTTGGCGACCGTCTCCAGGAGAGCTTTTTATCAGGTTCGCCTGATCCGCCAGTTGCGTCCCTTCCTGGACCGGGATGCCTTATGCACGGTCACTCATGCTCTCGTTACCTCTCGCCTGGACTACTGCAATGCTCTCTACATGGGGCTCCCCTTGAAGAGCACCCGGAGACTTCAGCTAGTCCAGAATGCGGCTGCGCGGGTTATTGAGGGAGCGGTTCGGAGCTCCCACGTAACACCTATCCTGCGCAGACTGCACTGGCTACCTGTTGTTTTCCGGGTGCGCTTCAAGGTATTGGTTACCACCTTTAAAGCGCTCCATGGCTTAGGACCGGGTTATTTACGGGACCGTCTACTGCCGGCCTCGATCTCCCATCGCCCGGTGCGCTCCCACAGAGAGGGACTCCTCAGGGTGCCGTCAGCCAAACAGTGTCGACTGGCGGCCCCCAGGGGGAGGGCCTTCTGTGGGGCTCACCCTGTGGAACGAACTTCCCTCGGACTTGACAACTACCAGACCTTAGGACCTTTCACGAACTTAAAACCTATTTATTTCGTATGGCTGGACTAGCTTGATTTTTTATCTTTAAATTTTAATTGACTTTTGATGGGTTTTTAAAATTTAAATTTTTGTAATTTTATGGGGGTGTATGTTATTTTAATATTTGGGCAAATTTAAATCAGTTTTTTAAGGGTTGTTTTTACTATTGTGTATGTTTGTATTTTATCTGCCTGTTCACCGCCCTGAGTCCTTCGGGAGAAGGGCGGTATACAAATTAAAATATTCTATTCTATTCTATTCTAAAAAGATAAAATGGCATGACTACTTAGCAACTGGTTTGCTATGCAACATAAATTTTGGGCTCAATTATGATTGTAAGTCAAGGACTATCCATAGTTTTCACAAGAAGACAATGAATATTGCCTTAGGGTGTTTGATAAGGTATGACAGGGTACATTGTTTTGTGGGGTGCTTGTTTCTTTATTAAAACGATTTGAAACTCTGATCACATTGTAGGTCACAGTACTGCAGGATATTAAAGGGTTCATCAATTTTTACCACTACAGATAATCCTCAATTTATGATCACAATGGCACCAAAATTTCAGGTACTAAGAGATTAAGTATGGTGTTACATGATTGCATTGCTTAATGAGAACAATCTTGGCACCCGCTGTTGTTAGCTAAGGAACCACACAAGCCATTCTAGGCTTGTTCTCTCCCAACCCCAAGTCTCAGTAAGATAAGGGATTGCCTCCATCACTCCCCCTCCTATCAAGGCCCATTTGGCCATCCTACACGCTTCCACCAGCAGTCCAGGGCCACGTGATTCTGCTGCTGTTTGTAAGACTGTGGCTCTGGGCCTTCTTGGTGCACTGCAGCTCTGGGGTTGCAAGAAGCTACATAAAGCAGCCATGGTGGTTCCAGTAGTTATGGGCAGAATGAATGCCATATCAAAAAGCTATTGGACAGCAGTTAGAAAATTGACAGTGTATGAAGTCCAATACCAGCTAAAAATCTGGCAGCTGTAATTTCACATTCTTGTGTATATAATAGTATTAATAATTTATTAAACTTGGATACCACATGACTCAACTACTCTCAACAACTTATACTTAGATACTCCTTGGAAATTCTTCAAACTTGTGGTCCTACTTAATTAAGTTAAATGCACAATGGATTTAAACGAACTTGCATTAAAAAAACACAAAGGTTGGCAATATATTTCTCCTCAAACATTGATTGTTAAAAAAATAATACGCCAATAGTTGTGGTTGCTGAGAATGGCTGTATATTTCATAATCTGGAATATAAGAGATTAATGCAAATTGGAGCTATCATGGCTACTGTTACAGCCAACTTGACACCCTCAAGTATACAGGTCTCCAGCTCTTGGAATTCTTCAGTGTCAGGCTTCACACTAGTCACAGCAGTAACTCATAGCTCTTTGGACATTTAACACCCCATTCAGCACTTGGATGGACTTGGGAGAAGACTCCGACACAACCTGGTAAATTTGAATCTTTACTGAAAGCAAGATTGGAAACTTTAACACATAGTTGTCTGCCTGCTGCAGAACAAATAATTGATCATGCTCACTAATATGGGAAACACTGCTTCTCACTTTTCCAGCTTCAGCCTTTTATCCAGAATTGTGGCTTAGTTGCAGTCATTAACCAAGCTGAAAGCATCAAATCAAGGGAAGATAGTCATAGAGATTTTTGCACATAACTTTGTGATGCAGTAATATTATTGTGCAGTAATACTTTGTGATAGTAACATGTCATATTTTTGTGCTGCATCTCCAATATGAAAATGTCATATAAAAACTGCTTTTTGAGGGTAAAACATAAATCCTATCTTGCATAGCAGTATAGACTTTCTGGTTTGGATGATTCCTCAGTCCATGTGATAGGAACTTTCAGTTTGCTTTCTGAGAAAGTAGATTTTCTGTTGTTATGCTGAACCCTTACTTATAGCATTTGACAGTTAGAATAGTACTGACATTTTTATTGCAATTGTAGCTAAACAGGGTTGATTATATAGCTGTATCTGTATTTATCTACATCTATCAACATATATGAAATCAAGACAACTGATGTAAATGTATTTATGTACTGCAGACTGACTTCGCTTAACAACCATATTTTCAGTGACTGTTGGAACTTCCAACAATGCTGAATGAGTGCACTTACAACTGGTCTTTGTAGTTATGACAGTCAAAGCATCCCCTTGATCACATGTTCATGATACAGGTGCTCAGTGTCTCATTCACAGTCACAGTGTTGCAGCTCCCCACAGTCACATGATCACCATTTGCGACCTTCTTTGCCAGCTTCCAATAAAGTCAATGGGGAAGCTGGCAGGAGGTTGCAAACGGCAGTTATGTGACATCCCTGCTTAATGACCTCTGGTGATTCACTTAACAATGGCAATTGGAAATGCTGGAATTTCCATGGCTAAGTGGCACTGTCGTATCCCATGTTTTAGAGCTGCATTACTTAGTGATGGAAATTCCAGTCCCAATTACTGTCATGAAGTATGGACTACCTGTATATTTCATAAATTATCCTTTAAATTTAGCTCATTTCTGATAACCAACTTATTAAGCTCTTTACTATTTTATTTATTTATTAAATTTATATGACTGTGGACTTTGGATGCATACAAGAATAAAAGTGTGTGCGTGTGTGCATATAAAACAATAGTTACTTAAAGCCATGATAAATAATTATTAAAAACATTAAAAACTATAAAAGCAGAAATAGAAAAGAAATATATGGAGAGATGTTGATAATAATGGAGCACCTCATGAGTTCACCCATCCCCCAGGGGTCCCAGACCTAATGGCATGACCAGGCCTTGAGGATTCTTCTAAAGTTCATGGGGAGAAACAGACTCAAGCTCAATCCCTCCAAGACGGAGTGGCTGTGGATGCCGGCACCCCGGTTCAGTCAGCTGCAGCCGCAGCTGGCTGTGGGGGGCGAGTTATTGGCCCCAAGGGAGAGGGTGCGCAACTTGGGTGTCCTCTTGGATGGGCGGCTGTCATTTGACGATCATTTGGCGGCCATCTCCAAGAGGGCCTTCCACCAAGTACGCTTGGTGCGCCAGTTGCGCCCCTTCCTTGACCGGGATGCCTTATGCACGGTCACTCATGCCCTCGTGACTTCCCGCCTGGATTATTGCAATGCTCTCTACATGGGGCTGCCCTTGAAGTGCACCCGGAGGCTGCAGTTAGTCCAGAATGCAGCTGCGCGGGTAATAGTGGGAGCAACTCATTGCTCCCATGTAACACCACTCCTGCGCAGTCTGCACTGGCTTCCTGTGGTCTTCCGGGTGCGCTTTAAGATTTTGGTTACCACCTTTAAAGCGCTCCATGGCTTAGGACCCGGGTACTTACGGGACCGCCTGCTGTTACCGTTTGCCTCCCACCGACCCGTACGCTCTCACAGAGAGGGCCTTCTCAGGGTGCCGTCCGCCAAACAATGTCGGCTGGCGGCCCCCAGGGGCAGGGCCTTCTCTGTGGGAGCTCCCACGCTCTGGAACGAGCTTCCCCCTGGTTTACGTCAAGTGCCTGATCTTCGGACCTTTCGCCGTGAGCTGAAAACGCACCTATTTATTCAAGCGGGACTGGCCTAAAATTTTATTGGGGTTATTTATATTTTAATATTTTAAATCGTTTTAAATTTGGCCACCTTATAATATGTTTGTTTTAATTTCTTTTAATATTTATACTGTGGTTTTTTACTTGGCTGTACACCGCCCTGAGTCCTTCAGGAGAAAGGCGGTATAAAAATTGAATAAAATAAAATAAAATAAAATAAAATAAAATAAATAAAGTTCAGAAGTGACAATTATTATTCATTATTATTCAAATTTGTATACCGCCCTATCTCCCACAGGACTCAGGGCGGTTCACAGGCATATAAAACATCTATATACAAATTAAAATAATCATTAAAAAACTTATTCTAATGCCCAATTATTAAAAATGGAAATATAAATATTAAAACCAATTTAAAAGGGGAGAGAAGATTTCAAAATGCAGGCACCACAGCAAAAAAGACCTGTCCCCTAGGGCTCGCCAAATGTAGGTCCTTAGATGATGGGACCCATAATATGCCCATTCTGTTCAATCAGGTGAGACAAACAGACTATTATACTCTTGATTACTGATTTGTAAAAAAAAAAATGCTGAGTTTCAAATAATAGATTCCTACATTATTTCCCATGGTCTTGTATTTGTACAGTATAAAAAGAAATTAAAAGAATTCTGCAGAGCAAACTTTTGTTTTGTTTCTTCAGCATTGCATAGTCCCAACAGAAATGTTGAGTCTTATGTGAAACAAATTCAACAGACTAAAACTTTCTAATACAAACAGATTAATGGAAATTTGAATCAATTTTTGGAAATAGAATATTTAATTTGGCTAGAATATTCAAATTAAACATTTTTACAGTTTATCCAGATTAAACTCTTACTGCTGTTTTAATATACTAAGACTGGTTCAGATCACAGACACCCAATAAATTGCACCATAAATGAACATTTGGACAGCCCTGTTAACTTTTCATTTTATATGCTGTAATTTAATGCAGGTGGGCAAACTACTTTGCTAATCTATATTACTTTTTTGTATAGTAGTTATTTTTTTTCAGTACTCAAGTATGACCTGTTGTGAATTCCACGATAACGGAACGCATCACAAGACAAGAAGTAGAATATCTTGACTAGGTCTCCAGATTTGCTTTAGGCAAGCATGGGAATCAGTGGTGAAATTCAACTTTTTTTTACTACCGGTTCTGTAGACATGGCTTGGTGGTCATGGTGTGGCTTAGTGGGAGTGGCTTGCTGGGTGTGGCAGGGGAAGGATACTGCAAAATCCCCATTCCCACCCTACTCTGGGACCAGCCAGAGGTGATATTTGCCGGTTCTCCGAAGTACTGAAAATCGTCGGTACCGATTCTCTGAACTACTTAAAATTTCCGCTACCGGTTCTCCAGAACCTGTCAAAACATGCTGGATTTCACCACTGATAGGAATGTTACATTATTATTAAACTATTATTACACTATTATTAATTGACTAGTGTATCTGGATTAAGTGTACTGTATTCAGATCTTCCTAACAAACAGGAAGCAGCAGGTAAAGCTAAGCAAGATCACATCAAATACCTGTACAATTAGCACAGGGACCCCCCAAAGGCTGTGTGCTCTCCCCACTTCTCTTCTCTCTGTATACCAATGACTGCATCTCCAACGATCCATCTGTTAAGCTACTGAAGTTTGCAGATGACACAACAGTGATCGGTTTCATTCAAGACAATGACGAATCTGCATATAGACAAGAGGTCGAACGACTAGCTTTGTGGTGCAACCAAAACAATCTGGAACTGAACACACTCAAAACCGTAGAAATAGTGGTATACTTTAGGAGAAACCCTTCCATACTTCCACGTCTCACAATACTAGACAACACAGTATCAACAGTAGAAACCTTTAACCTTTAAATTTCTAGGTTCTATCATATCACAAGATCTAAAATGGACAGCTAACATCAAAAACATCATTAAAAAAGGACAACAAAGAATGTTCTTTCTGCGCCAACTCAGTAAGCTCAAACTGCCCAAGGAGCTGCTGATTCAGTTCTACAGAGGAATTATTGAGTCTGTCATTTGCACCTCTATAACTGTCTGGTTTGGTTCTGCAACCCAACAAGAAAGACACAGACTTCAGAGGATAATTAGAACTGCAGAAAAAATAATTGCTACCAACCTGCCTTCCATTGAGGACCTGTATACTGCACGAACCAAGAAGAGGGCCGTGAAAATATTTACAGATCCCTCACATCAAGGACATAAACTGTTTTAACTCCTACCCTCAAAACGACGCTATAGAGCACTGCACAACAGAACAACTAGACACAAGAACAGTTTTTTCCCAAAGGCCATCACTCTGCTAAACAAATAATTTCCTCAACACTGTCAAACTATTTACTAAATCTGCACTACTATTAATCTTCTCATCGTTCCCATCACCAATTTCTTTCCACTTATGATTGTAGGACTATAACTTTGTTGCTGGCAATCCTTATGATTTATATTGATATATTGACCATCAATTGTGTTTGTTTATTTATTTATTTATTTATTTATTTATTTATTTATTTATTAATCATACTTTTATACCGCACTATCTCCCGTAGGACTCAGGGCGGTTCACAGGCATATTAAAAAACAATATAATAAATAAGCATTAAAAAGCCAATTAAAACTAAATATGCACCAAGACAAATTCCTTGTGTGTCCAATCACACTTGGCCAATAAAAATTCTATTCTATTCTATTCTATTCTATTCTATTCTATTCTATTCTATTCTATTCTATTCTATTCTATTCAGCCATGAAGTTCCCAAATTGCAATGGACATTTTTTCCATCTGACCTCTACCTTCCATTAAGTTAATAACAATAATCCTGATAATGCCGTCCTGAACCTTTTGAAAGGAAGAATATAGAATACAAGAAGCCTAATTGGAATATAAATATTCCAGATAGTAGGTTAGACATGTCATCTTAAAAAGAAGAGGCCAGTGTTTAAAATTCTCCCCCCCATCCCACATGCCAATTGTTATTTCTGCCTTTTAGTTTAAGTGAAAACTAAACCAAAGTACTTTGTTTGTTGTATGTATATGGGTAGTTGTTACTTAAGGACAATTTTTCAGTGACAGTTCAAAGTTACATTATTATGGACAATTTCATTTCTCATCTATTGATTAATTTTCACCATGATCCTATAAAAAATTACAGTTTTGACAATCCCTTGTCAGAAGAAAGGGCTTCAGAAGTATATTCAAGGCTTTGGGGGTGGTATATATTATGCATCCAGAGGTCAAATCAAGCAGGTTCTGGAGAACTGGTAGCGGAAATTTTGAGCAGTTCAGAGAACCGGCAAATGCCACCTCTGGCTGGCCCCAAAGTGGGGTGGGAATGGAGTTATTGCAATATCCTTCCCCCAGGAGTGGGGAGGGAATGGGGATTTTGCAGTATCCTTCCCCTGCCATGCCTACCAAGCCACGCCCACCAAGCCATGCCACGCCCACAGAACCGGTAGTAAAAAAAATTGGATTTCACCACTGATGCATCCCAATGTAGAAAATTATTGGAAACAGTATCAAGCAACTAGACAAACATCTGCAGTTGAGAGTTTGGTCATTTTAGGCAGATTTTTAATTTCAGGAAAAATTAAAGAATACTCGGATCATATCACCAACCTTTTGTACAACCTTTTCCAAAAAAAGATTAGAAATCAATTAAATATTATCAGTGCTGCTGGTCCAATCATAGTTTCCTGAGGCAGAGGCACAGCATTGTCTCTTTAAAGGCAGATAGGACGGCTCCTTCAGTTAAAGATGAGTTAACTGCTGCTTGAACCTACTGGTGGGCCACCTCTTAGGAGGCTTTAATCACCCCAGGGGGACATGGATGTAATATACCGGTGGCAGCATTGACATCCTCGAGGATCCTTTCACTTCCTTGATATTCACAGGTTCAAAACCATCATGGATCATAAGGTAAGTCCCAACCCCAGTCAGTTCCCTAGGACTCCTCCAAAGTCCAAATCAGAATGACGTTATCTGTAAGTTTCCTAAACTATTTCTCACAATGGCCCTTCAACTATTCTTCTTGTCCCTTGGCTCCCGTGAAAGACTGTTTCCATCCTTTCTTAGCAGCAGCCTAGGTATGTCTTCTGATTCTCATCTGCATCTTAAATCATGCTCTGGTTCATTTTCAAAGCTTGGTTCCTGTCATTCAAAGTGCAGAAAATCTGCTTCACACAAATGCATTGTAGGAGGAGAAATAAAACTTTAATGAACCTCATTTCCTAGAGTTGAGGGTTTTTTTTCCTTTTCCCTTTGTTCCAAAGTGCACTCAGTGTATCTGGTGAGTTGTTTGTTTTTTTTTCCTTTTTTTACATAGCACAATGTGACATTGTTTTGAATCTCGATAAGCTGTTCACATTGTAGGTTAGCAGTGCTTGAAATGTCATCAACCATATCTTCAATGTCAATAACAAATGGGCTGCATATTCAGTTGCATTTCCATCCTCTAAAATGTAGCAGAAAATCAAGATTTGCTTTGTCCAAATGTCTGACGATAACATTTTTAGGTTAGACAGTTCATTTTCAAAAGCATATTTTATGCTGGGGAGGAAAAGCATTTTGTTTTCCTTTGTTTTCTTAGTCCATATTTTCTGCTTTCCTTTCTTTGTTAGACCAACCACTGCTTATGACCTTGTAATATTCTACTTACTGAGTTACTTACTGAGTTCCATAAGCCATAAGCCCTGAGTCCTTCGGGAGAAGGGCGGTATAAAAATTGAATAAAATAAAATAAATAAATAAAATAAATATGACTGAAAAGTATTTTTTTCATTATCTACATACTGTAAATATATATACTTAAGGTGTTATTTGACAATGGTAACTCTTCAATTTCCTTGCTGAATTCATTCCCAAAATTTATATTCATCGTGGTTATAAACCATAGGGGATTTTTAAATTTTGCTTTGCAGTTTGCCAGGCAACGTAAGAACAAGAGCATCTTGTTGTGCAGAATATACAGTTTTATCTGTATAGTCTAGATTGTCAACTTGCTGTCATTTAAGTTATTTTTTAAAAACCCTATTTTTGCCATCAAAGTTCTGTGTTCTCAGCTTCAAGGTGTCTTTTTAGATCATTCTAGTTTAGTTATTCATTACTTAGTACTTCACCCCAGATTTCACACTATGGCTTGACAATTCCATGATCAATAAGAAATGTGAAACTGTCTAAAAAGATGCTCTTTGTACTATTATTTTACCATATTTTGAGGTTATACAAGTCCAAATTTGTTTTTAAAAAGTCAGTGCTATATTCACAACCTAGACTACTCACCTTTTCTGCTTTTTTTTTTATATACAGCAACCAGAGATTCCATACAGCACACCCATAGTATCACAGAATAACTAAGTGCACAGCAAGATATAATAACTAACCGTGCAGGGAAACAAATCCTTTATATTGCAGTACAGAATTTTTAGTCAAGGCCACTGTGAGTCAATAAGAAGGGAAGGCCTATAGATGCTGAGAATTTGAAGTTTGCAAAAGAAGACGTGACTCTCTGCAAGATAGCAGAGAGATTGTGTATACACTCAGGTCAGTTTCGCCTCTTTCCATTGAAAATCTACTTAGCGCTGTTGAATCAGCTTTCAGCTCATCATGAACCCTGTGCAGAAGGAACTTTCAGTTTATCAACAGGACTGTGGTGTTCCACTCTAAAAGGCTTGGGAACTCATTTTAAATTCTTGACTCACAAGTGAAAAACTACTGAATTAGACATAGCAAGTCAAATAGAAGAGTTGGACATAGTTTTCTGCCATTCCACCCACTCCTTGGAACATCATTCCTTCTGAGGTTAGAATGTCCTGTCCCTGTTGGCTTTTCCTAAGGCCTTGGTTGGATGGATAACAGGTTAGATCACGCGTAGCTGCTATGTCTTTTTAATGTTATTTTGTGTTAAATATTTTGTGTTTTTGTTTGTTTTATTGGAAGTTGCCTAAAATGACATAAAAGTGAAATAAGCCGCTATAAGAATCAGGTAAATAAATAATATTGATATTGTATAAAAAGATTCCATTAAAGCCCGGATTTAAAATATACATCTCTCCTCTACCTCTTTTCAAGTTTATAGTTTTAACATAAAACATAATGTTCCTTATAGAGCTAAAATATTCTGAAGTAGTTGAATGTGTAAGTGCTTCATCAATTATGTAAGTCCATCTATTAAAATCCAGAAGAAAAGATGTTCCTGTGTTCTGACTGGAAAAGCTATTATATTCAGTTGTGTGCAGTAATCACCCCGTTAGCATGGTATATCAATTTCTAGTGGCTTAGGAGTAGACAGGATGAGTTACTGAGACTTCATTCACTGTTGTGCAGACATATAAAATAATTTTACTCTCTCTTATGAGATAAGAAAAAAAAGTAGAGAGGCTTAAAGAATTAGTGCAAGGATTCAAACTGAAAGATTCAGTCTGGAAATATGAGTGCAGGCAAATTGTTTAAAGTTTGGAACGAATTTTCCAAATCAATTTGATAGTTTGCTTCAAAAATGACTTAATTTGTGTACTCTATTTTTTTAATAGTACTGAAGACGCTCCTGCTTCCTTCCCTTTTTTTTTTTAAATTTGAAGGAAGGGGGGAAAGGGGAGTAATATGGATGACAGTTGCTGATACATATGAAAAAAAGTTTGATCAGAGGACATATCTATAAAAATGTGGAAACTGGTAGAATATCTGCTTCAAAGCCAGATGGTAATATTTGAATATTTGGACAAGAACTGCTTGCTTTACTTATTGTCTACCAGTGATGGTGATGTTGAAAATAACCATGGCGAATCATTTTGTCTTTATGATGGCTTTCTTCAAAGAGCTGAATGGAGATGCAAACAGCTGCACCATAGCAAATTCCATAGTGTTGTTGGTAATTTATGAATTTAGTTTGAATAGAAGATTAAGCACCATTCCAGTTCAGCTGCCTCAATGTCTCTGCACATGAGAGAAAATTATTTGTCCTGGGGGGCTGTCTAGAAACTTTGCAGAGTCTAGTGTTCCACTAGAATATAAACAATAAATATTAGTAAATCTTTCAGAATTCTAGAATGCTGTTTGCTCCAGAAAAATAGTATGTGAAAAAACTGATCTATTGACCAGCATATGAAACATGCCCCATTTTTAGCCTCCTCGTGTCCTGTTTTCAGCCCCCTCGTGCCCCATTTTTGGCCTCTACGCTGCCGATCACCACCGCCTGGAACGGGCCAAAAACAGGATGCGCAGTGGCTGAAAACAGGATGTGTGGAGGCCGCAATAGGGGTGGTGATCCCCGCAGCCTGGAACAGCTGATCAGCAATATTCCGGAAGGCCGATCCAACCGCCAACCAGCTACTCGTGCTTACCTGTATAACCCTTTAAAAATGCTAGCATTTTTCCTGCAAGCATAGGGTTTCATGGTATATCTTCGACATATTCATCTTCCAGTTAATCTTAATTAACATTTTATATACAGGTAAACAGGTGATTATCTCCAGAACATAAATTGATATCCAATTCAAATTTAGCTCCTGCGAAAAATGAAACTTTTTTTTATTAAGTTTAAATCTTTCAAAAACTCTATAATAATTAAAACCAATCACAAACAAATCTTTCACTTACTAGTTGTTCTTCTGTTTTTATCTTAAATCACTCTTCAAACATCTTCAAATATCAAATAACTCTTATTATGAATATATCGTACTTTTGATTTAACTGAGTGTTGGTCTATTGGTTGCAACAGAAATTGACCGATGCATTTATTACCTGAGCCTAACATGGTGGGGCTGAGAGACAGTGACTGGCCTAAAATCATCCAACAGGCTTTTATGCCTGAGGCAGGAATAGAACTCACAGTTTCCTGGTTTCTAGTCTACACCACTAAGACCAACTGGTTCTCAAATTATTGTAATAACATTTGTTTATGGTCAGCATTCGCAAGTGAATGATTTTAGATTAGGGATTTATTGGATTCCCTAGGATTTGTTTCACTGTTTCTAGTGAATGCAGCAATTTGTATGTGAAATGTTTTTGTGACTACATTGATGAGAGTGTGTGTAGAAGCTTAATGCAGATAGGCGATTTGCTTTTTAAGCATAGTGTAGTCATTATTATTTTCTGCCTTGGAAAGTATTTGTGAGCAGCCTCCACATGAAAGAAATATGACAGAAGAAGTCCTCAGGAAAGGCTGGCATAACTGAATAAGAGTAGGAAGAAACATGCTGGTGTGTCTTTAAAGATAAGTGTATTTGTGTATGTTGACTAAAATTCCTTAGTTAGGAAGTTTGTTTATCAGGCTTTTTACGACATGTTTTCAAAACTGTTCTCTGAAGGCAGTATACTAATTAAGACAATAAAACAAATGCAGAGAGTAGCGTAATTGGAAGGAAAATTGTATACTCAGAAACAGATATGCCTTTCAAAACCCATACAGCAAATAATTGGGAGCTAACAAGCAGAATATTCTTAGTGTATGTCAGTATGCTGCATTTATCTTTGGTGAGTTTGGGCAGCATTTTTTTTTTTGACTTGCAACCCTCTATTAGAATTACCTGCTTGCATAAAATAATGTGAATGCTTTTGATAAACTGTGCATTGTTTTGCTTATGGCATGCAGGCCAAAATCTACTAAAAGTTGATGCCCTTAGTTATAGCTTTGCTATCTTATTAAATATGATAATTTGATAATCAAAACTGTGATGAATGAGTAAGGTCAATATCTGTGGTCCATCTGGCGACAGTCATGGCATATGGAAGATTGTGGTTTGGAATTTAAGACGAATAAAAGGTACATAGCATGAATTAACAAATGAAATGAAAACAAGTAAAATAAATACATTGTGTGTTTCTGAAATCAAGAAAAGAAAGGAAGAATATAATATCTGTAGGTCTTCTGAGTTTTTCCATGCATAATGAAGGGAAGTGGAATGAAGGTATAATAATGAATGAAAAGGCTAAAATACTTGTTAGATAATAAGAATTGGAATCACATAGATTATTATAAAAGTGTAGGAAAAGAGGAATCTATTGGTTGCTAATAATGCATGTTATATTCTAAGGAAAGGTGATAGTGGAAAAAATACAGATGCATTAACACGTTTTAAAGAAGCATGTTAAATGATCTCAATAAGATTTGTGGGGAAAAGTTGTTCTATTAGATGAGATAAGGAGCAAATAAACTAGAAATCAAGAACCTAGCAAAAAACTGAGTTTAAGACTCTCAACACTTTTACATAGCAAAGAAATATATATTGTTTTAAAGTCATTACGTTAATAATTTTGTTGAAACATTGAGAGAATTAGTGAAGGATATAATTGTGAAGTTAGGATTTGGTTATGAATGGTTGGACAGAACGTTTTTAGTAGTATTTGTAATGGATCCGGGGAAAATTGATTTCAAAGAAACATAATCAAAAGAAATGAATGAGAATAAAACAGCTACAAGAAGAGGTTAATCCAATATGAAAAAGTTATAAAAGATAAATTAATCTCCCAACAAAATGCAAGGAAAATGTATATAGGGAAAGAGCAGGTGGAAGTAACTGCTTGGAACAGATTGAAAAGGCTTAGGCTGCAGAATGCCATGGATATCTGTATAGCAACATAATGGGGAACATGAAAACGAATGTTTAATAAAACAATGAAGTAAATGAAGATGTGGATGGAAACTTTTGTTGATTTTCAGATAGTGACTGATAAAGTAAGTAGCCCTGAATTAGAGAATGCTTTGCATGAAACTGGAGTGGAAGACTGATTAAAATTAAAGTATGTTGTTGTTAGTTGCGAAGTCGTGTCTGACCCATCGCGACCCCATGGATAACATTCCTCCAGGCCTTCCTGTCCTCTACCATCCTCTGGAGTCCATTTAAACTCATGCCTACTGCTTCAGTGACTCCATCCAGCCACCTTGTTCTCTGGCATCCCATTCTTCTTTTGCCCTCAATCTTTCCCAGCATTAGGCTCTTCTCCAGTGAGTCATAAAATATGTGGGATAATAAATGGATATTTAGGGAATAGTTCAACATTGAACAGGTAGTAAAACAAGTTTGTATGAAATCCCCTTAGATGTTTTTACAGATAAGTGAATATTTTTTTTTATTTACATTTATATCCAAACAAAATAATGAATTTTGTTAGAGATGTTTTGGTTGGAGATGTGAATGTACTTTTCTGTGCATATGATACCGTAGAGTTAAATGAGAACCCAGTTTGTAACAAATATAGCAATAGCAATAACACTTAGATTTATATACTGCTCCACAGTGCTTTACAGCCCTCTCTAAGCACTTTACAGAGTCAGCATATTGCCCCCAACAATCTGGGTCCTCATTTTACCCACCTTGAAAGGATGGAAGGATGAGTCAACCTTGAGATACCTTAAATATAAGATAGATCATATAATGCAATGAGGAGTACGGATCTGAAAAATTAATGTAGTTGTGTTTGTCAGACAAGATGGAGGAAACAATTGCAAGTTCTACGTTTATGATGGGAAAACCAGAGCAAGTACACAAATTTGCATGCCTTTGTCATTATTTAAAAGACTACTCTGTGATATAATGAGGTCACATGGTATGAGGCAGCTTCTGTGGGGGAAAACTTGAAGTGTAGACCAAGAAAAGTTTTTTGAAGTATGCTAGGTTCAGACTATTTAGGACTACTGTTCTTGAGATATTTTAGATTATACTTCCTGTTTCCTTAACCATATTTATATTCTGAATTAAATTGTAAAGAAGCTAAATTGCTTACCCATGGTTTAGGGATTGAAAAAAATAAATCAAACACATTGTTTCATATTTGGGAATTAATTGTAATTGTGTTTTCTAAGGAAAAAAAACAAGACTGGACTTTTGCAAAACATTATAGAATAAGAACAGATGGACATTCTATTCATATCTCCTAAATGGATAGCTAGTTCCCACTTAACAGAGTGTTAGAAAGAAGATCAAAGGCAACAAAGACCACCACCCTGAGTTGATAAATGCAGATAGCCAGCCATAAGATTCTGTAACCTCTTCCCTTTTTCTTTGCAGTAAACCTGATTAACAAAACCTATGAGAATCAAGCTTTTTTTAACTGTATATTAGAGGACTTGACATTATTGTAATTAAACACCAATGTTATACCAGTGTACTCTAATTAAATACCAATTAAACATCAAAAACAGGCCTAATGGCATAGTAGCTCGAATGCATTATTGCAGGCTAACTCTGGCCGCAGCCTGGAGTTTGGTCCTGAGGGGCTCAAGGTTGACTTAGCCTTCCATCCTTTGGAGGTTGATAAAATAAGGACCCAGATTGTTGGGGGCAATATGCTGACATTTTAAACTGCGCAGAGAGAGCTGTAGAACAGGGGTCCCCAACCCCTGGTCTGTGGACCAGCACTGGTCCACAGCATGCCAGAAATCAGTCTATGCAAACAAGCAAAGCCTCATCAGCAGGATGCAGGCAGCATTCAAAACCATGCCCCCTTCAGTCCAGGGAAAAATCTCTCCCCACAGGACTGGTCCCTGGTGCCCAAAAGGTTGGGGGCTGCTGCTGTAGGGCACCATGACGTGAGTCTATAAGTCTAAGTGCTTTTGCTAGTGCTAGTGCTATGTTCCATTTTGGTGTGCCAATTTGTAAGTCAAATATTTTATATTAACTGCTGCGTCTATATAATATCAAGAGCAGCCTAATGTATAAAAAAAATAATAAATTGGCATTGAACAAATAATGCAAAGATTTTCATTCTCTAGGTACTGTATATCCAATACAAGCTGACCTAGTAAAATACTAGTTATTCCCTAGCTATTTTTGGCAGTCATTTTTCCTAAGTAGGCAAGAGGAGTTTGAGAGAAGAGGTAGCACATGAATCTGAATTTTATCTTGCCATATTAAAGTACAGGAATAAAATAATATTTAAAACTTGTTTGCCCTGCTGTACCTACAAATTATCAATACGTTTGCTATTACGTTGTACACTTTTAGCTGCTGCCAAAAAACAATACATAAGCTTTTGTATATCAACTTTGAGTGGAAAGGATCACATCAACTGTGTTCATAAATAGCATCATCAAATGTCTAATTTTATTTTAAAAAATCCAAACTTTTACTACTGTTTGTCACCCTCCAAAATGCATTCTATATTCAAAGTCTTCTGGCAAAGTTAATTTAACATAACCTTGCCAGTGTGTACCATTCATTATTGCAGTCATAAAATTTTCCCAAAGAATTAATAACTTCATTCTTACTCAAGTTTGCAAAATTAAGGAAAAGTTGTATCATTAAGAATCAAATATTTTTATTTGATAATTATAATGATGGTTTATGGTAGATTAGAATCTGTTGTGAACTTTCTGCGAATGAAATATAATAATATATTGTTAACAGAGGACTTTGAAGTTTAACTTTGCTGTTGGCTTTACCTTTAACTATGTTTGTTTATATATGTAGTAGATTGATGTCAGTTATACTGGTCGGGTAAACAAAATTGTAGAAGTTCCTAAACTATAGACCTGTTTCACAAGGGGGAGAGGGGTGGATTATTATTCTTGAAATATATTTATCAGTATTCAACTAGGGAGGACAATCTATGTGTATGTATGTTTTTATGCACAATTTTTAATGTCTTGTATAGTTTCGCTTTGTTTTTGTATTTTGTATTTTGTCTTTATGGAGTTTGTATTTTAGCATTGTGAATAAAATAAACTTATTAGGAAAAAAATCTGTAAAATTATGGTACTAGAAATTTCTTTATTTACAATCAAAACTGTGGATTGAGGAATTATGTGGTAGAATCCAAATCTATTTATATAAAAGCAAAAACCACTCACATGGTAATCATGAACTCTCCAGAACCGTAAAGCCTACAAACTTGAAATTTGCCACATATGTTCCTCTTGGCTTCTAGGTGCTCACTAAGAAAGGATTTTCAAAATGACCATCAGAGTATTAGTATTTCCTATATTATTAACACGCTCTGACGCTAAGGAGTTCTACTCCCCCTCCCCACCTGCAAAGAAATCTGTTCCAAATGCAAAACACAAGCAGAGGACAGGAGTTTCACCTTCAGTTTTACTTTCACAGCAGAAAGCAGCTTTAATACAGAACACTTGATCTAAGCCATGGCGAGGCTCCTTCCTGTCTCCTTCTTGTTCACACAGCAAATACTGTCTCACTTTCCAAACAGCCCAGGGGCTCGGCCGATCTGGTAGCGATAATAGCTGGTGGTTTAGAGAACTGGTAGCAATCATCTCTGGTGACTCCGCCCCCATCCATCCAGTCGCCTGCTCAAGAGGCACACCAAGGCCGCCTTGCCCATTACCTCCATGTGCTGCGCTTGGAAGGGGCCACTGCCACTGCTCTCACCTCCCTCCCTTCCCACCCGCCTGCCTGCAGACATCCGCCTGCCCTCCTGGAGCACTGCCGTGCTGTCGCCTTTCGCTTTCTTTCTTCTACCGCGAAACAAAAGTGAATGGCAGCGATGGTGTTTCGGGAGGGCAGGTGGACATATTCATTATAGTGGTCAGCTGCAGATGTCCGCCTGCCCTCCAGAAGCATCACCGCAGTGAACAAAACAACCCTATTGCGCCACCCCTCCTCCTGCAGCCAAATGCGCCCAGCTGTGCATGCCATTTCCTCAAATGGGCTGTGCATGGGGCACTTGGAGAGCAAGAGAGCTCTCCAATCTCTGTTTGTGTGTGTGTGTGTGTGTGTGTGTGTGTGTGTGTGTGTGTGTGTGTGAGGGAGGGAGGAATCTGAAGCCGAGGCACCGAAACTTCTGGCAGCGGCGGGGGACGGCTTCTGAGCAGCCCTGAGTCAGCCAGCTCCACCTCACCTACTCCCTAAGTCTCTGGCAGTGGCCAGCCTGATGAGGAAGTGCACAGCCTCGGCTTTGTGCTTGAGGAAGTGAGGGGGAGTGGCATGACAATGGCTTCCCTGCTCAGCCCCGACAAGCTATGCATCCATGGTGTCCACACCAGTATCCCGAGAGAAGCAGAAAAGATCATCGCTTGCAAGCAGATAAGCAAAGGTAGCAAGCGTAGGAAAAATAAGAGGCCCTGTTGTCTCACAGAGCCTGCCGTTGCTTGAGTGGGGGGGGGGCAAGGAGAATGGCGAGACTCGGGGAATAGGTCAAGTGGAGCTGGCTGACTCAGGGCTGCTCAGAAGCCACCCCCGCTGCTGCCAGATGGTTGAGTGCCTCGGATTCAGATCGCTCCCTCCCTCCTTCATACACACACACAAAAACAGAGGTTGGAGAGCTCTCTTATTTCTCTCTCTCCAAGAGCCCCATGCACAGCCCATTTGAGGAAAGGGCATGCACGGCTGGGCGCGTTTGGCTGCAGGAAAAGGCCCAGGTAGAAGGTGGTTTTTTTCTGCAGCATCCTCCTTCCCACTTTGGATCACCCTGCAAGGGGGAGGCTGTGTCTTTGCAGAAATGGGGTGGGCGGTTTGTATGGAAGATTTGCATGGGGGGATGCGCGGCACTCCGGGATAGAGAGCAGGGCAAGAGAAGGCTCCAAGGTTCACTTGGGCAGTCAAGCCAGAGGGAAACGCAAAATATTGGGGGCTTCAGGAAGGCAGAATGTGCAGCTCCTGGCTCTAATGAGTGATGTGAAGTTGGCCACGCCCACCCTGTCACATGACCACCAAGCCACGCCCACCAAGCCACACCTACAGAACTGGTAGCAAAGAAAAAAAGATTTCACCCCTGAAACAGCCCTCTGATGCTAAGGAGTTCTACTTCCCCTCCCCACCTGAAATCTGTTCCAAATGCGAAACACAAGCAGACCAGAGGAGTTTCACTTTCAGTTTTACTTTCACAGCAATAACCAGGGGATAGGATAGGGGAGACTTCTGTGGCGCAAGGGTGAGGGAGAGAAGGGATAGGATAGGGGAGACTTCTGTGGGGCAAGGGTGAGGGAGAGAAGGGATAGGATAGGGGAGACTTCTGTGGCGCAAGGGTGAGGGAGAGAAGGGATAGGATAGGGGAGACTTCTGTGGGGCAAGGCTGAGGGAGAGAAGGGGATAGGATAGGGGAGGCTTCTGTGGGGCAAGCTTGAGAGAGAGAAGGGGATAGGATAGGGAAGGCCTCTCAGGGGCAACCTGAGGGAGAAAAGGGGATAGGAGAGGATAGGATAGGATAGGATAGGATAGGATAGGATAGGATAGGATAGGATAGGATTCTGTGGGGCAAGGCTAAGGGAGAGAAGGGGGATAGGATAGGATAGGGTTCTGTGGGGGGTAGCGAAGCACGGGTATCCAGCTATTGCTTGGATATACATACAACCCTAACACTCAAAAAGGTAGTAATAGTCTCATCCTCTGAATTGAGCTAGCCTTCTAAACAAAGTTTGTAGCTTTTTGCATGTCTATAGTATATTATATTGTCCTATATAGAGTTGAGGTATTTTTAACTAATAACCAAATCAAGTGGTGAGTTGTGCTATATTCAATGTAGGTTCAAGATAAAATGAATCTACATCACAAATTATTTTTTTTATAAATTTAACCTATAAATATAAACTAGATATATAGCATTTCTTTTCCGGGCAAATTTTTTTATTTTTTCCATAATAATTCCCACAATTTGACCAGTGTACAATACAATCACTTATCCAACAATCAATCCTATACTCAAATTATACTCAGTCAGGCCTGCTCGACCGCCACTCCCTCCCTTAATCCTTTCTACCCTTCTCATCCTTCTACTTTCCCCATCATCCTTCTCCTCGCTTTCCTACTTCCCCTCCTCTTTTCCACTTCTCACTACCATCCTTTCTAACCCTCTATCTTCTCCTCCTCCTTCTCCTCCTATCCTTTCTTCTCCCTCCCTATATATATAGGGGAAGAAACAATAGGACAGGAACTTCCTCTGAAGAATTTCCTCTGTTAAATTAATCCAATCAGAGATTAAAGCTAAAGCAACTGCATCATAGTACAATTTCAAGTTAGGCATTTTTAAACCCCCTCTTTCTCTAACGTCTTGCATTATTTTTAACTTTATTCTCGATTTTTTACCCTTCCATACAAAATTACTAATCCCTTTTTGCCATTCTTGTAAATTTGCATCTTTCTTCAATATTGGAATCATTTGAAACAAAAATAAAAATCTAGGCAAAACATTCATTTTTATAGCTGCCACTCTTCCCAACAATGATAATTGTAACTTCTCCAATTCTCCATTTCTTTAATTACTTTTCCCCACAATACCTCATAATTATTTTTATATAACTTTACATTCGATGCTGTAATATATACTCCTAGGTATTTAACCTTTTTAACTACTTCATATCCAGTTATTCTTTCTAGTTCTTCCCTCTGATGTGTATTCATATTTTTAATTATCATTTTTGTCTTCTGTTGATTCACTTTAAACCCAGATACCTTACTATACTGATCAATTGTCTCCTTTAGATATACAGCTGAATGTATTGATTGAGATAAAGAAACAACCAGATCATCTGCAAACGTTCTTAATTTATAATCTTGATTTTTAATTCTAATTCCTTTTATTCGATCTAAACCACGTATATTACTCAATAATATTTCCAAAGTTAGAATGAATAATAACGGTGACAAGGGACATCCTTGTCTAGTCCCTTTCTCAATCTTGAAAGATTCTGTTAATCCACCATAGATATATAGCATTTGATGTGAAGACAAATGCATTCTTTCCATTATGATACACATTTCCATTAAAACTTAAAACATTTATATTTAATAAATAATCAGTAGTTTATTGTAATGACAATAAACTTAGTCTAATATCTGCATGTGCTTTTCAGTTATTAATCCTTTCTGTTATATTTTCTAAACTATGCAAATATAATAATTTTATAATTTTCTTTGTAACTTTAAATAATTATTAAGTGCATTTAAACATTTAAAAGATACGTATACAAAAATATTGTTATATTTTTCCACATTGTTCTCTGATTTCTCTCCTTTAATATCTTGTGACTTCTTGGGTAATATAAAGTTTTCATGGAGTATTTAATTGAAAATTAGATATTAGTTCAATTCTGAACTGAAATGTCCAAGTTTCAATTTAATAAAGAAAAATATAAAGAAAGGAAAGAATAATATTTGCTTATTTTTGAAACATTAGTTGTCTTAATCGTAATAATGAAAGTAATAGTAATGAAATATTTACAAAATAGATTATTATATAGAACACTTTATAAAATTGAACTCCTTTATACTGATTTGCTCTCACAATTTTCCAGTTTTTCTTTTCCCTTACTTTAACTATGTTAGAAATCATAAATCCTGTACAGTTTAAAGTAGTAATTGTTGTTGTTTTCAATCTTGTAGCACACTTCTGCTGATGGATATTCTGAATCTCATATCCAACCCACAAAATCAAGTAGTCGACAAAATATACCACGTTGCAGAAACTCAATCACCTCTGTAAATGAAGACCATCCTCACATTGGGAACTATCGCTTATTAAAAACAATAGGAAAAGGAAATTTTGCTAAAGTGAAGCTGGCTAGACATGTCCTTACAGGTAGAGAGGTAAGTTTCTTTAGGCTAGTCTTGATAACTATTATTTTATTTGCAAAATGTGTGTCCATTATTTTTATTGTTGAAAATAAAATCAACATGTAAACATGTTTTTTCTTTTTGGCTAACTGCAGTGTATATACTTGAACTTTGTTCCTGAGGTGTGGCAGCTTTGTTAGTACCATAAGACACATAATACCAGCAGCTCTGTGGGCAGATTTTGGTCTGTCACTATATTTTTGTAAAACAGTGTATGAAAATTTTTAAAGTATGGTGTGGGTGGGAAGAGAAAGAATTCCCTTCTTGGCTTACTTATCCTTCTTTTTCCTGATGAGATTTCTAAATTCTAAATTAGAAGTACCGGTAGTCCCACTCAGGAGAAAAAGAAGTTGAAAATATTCAAGACAAAAACTTGTCCATATAACTGTGATCACCTTTTGCAGCCTTCTGACAAGCAGTCAGTGGGCAAGCCATATTCACTTAAGTTAGTGTTACAACTTAAAATTGCAGTAATTCATTTAACAGCTGTGGCAAGAAACATCATAAAATGGAGCAAATCTCATTTAACAACTGTCTTGCTTAACAACATTAATTTTGGGCTCAATTGTGGTTGTAAGTCCAGGATTACCTGTAAATATGTTCTACAGGTGTGCTTTCTTTGTTATCTCTCTCTGCCGTGTTTCCCCGAAAATGACCCTATCTTATATTTTTTGAACCCTGAACTAGCATGATTGTTCAGGATGCTCATAATATGAGCCCTACGAGCAAAATAAGCCCTGTTAAGATTGTCAGCCAGATGGGTGTATTTAGTACCATATTTCCCCAAAAATAAGACCTAACCAAAAAATAAGCCCTAATGCGCCTTTTGGAGTAAAAATTAATATAAGACCCGATCTTATTTTCGGAGAAACATGGTATGTGGCTCACTATTGAAAGAATATACACTTTGATAATGAAGAATTATATCTGAGTGGGGTCAGTTTCTGCCTAAAATAAACAATTCTTACATAGTGTAAAAAGTTTGTTTAATTGTTTAACTTTTAAAAAAGTTATTTTTTGCCTTTCTATCCTTAGGTTGCTGTCAAAATTATAGATAAAACCCAGTTAAACCCTACCAGTCTACAAAAGGTAATGTTTTTGTCATAATACATTAGCATTTTAGATTCAAGAGTCCAATCTCTTATTTTTCTTTCTTTTCTTTCTTTGCTCATTTGCTCCAGGATAATTGGAAAACACAGAATAATAGTCTGCTTGGCATTAGGTTGAAAATGACAGCTACGATACATCCTGATTTAATATGGGAATAGATGATAATTACTAGTTAATTTACTATAGGAGAAGGAGAGGCAATGCCAGGGGAGCAAAGTCAAAAGAGGATTCAGCCTAGAATTATGTGTCCACAACACTCCAGTTCCCCTAGGGAGTTCCATTAACACTTATCTAGCCCCAGTTTACTACTGGCTTTTAGTTAATTAGTCTTGTATAAGTTTGAGTAGTAAATTCTCTGATCTGAAACTTAAGTGTAATTCTAATTTGCTGTACTTGATACTCAACTTCTAAAACTGAACTATTTTGGAGAATTCTCTCTGCTTCTGTTGAGTAACTTAACAGGCTGAGCTGAGGGTCAAGGCATGGCTTCAATCTTGTTAGGTGGGCTGGACTGAGAAGAGAGTAACTGGCTCAGTCACCCAGCTGACTTTTATGGCTAAGGCTGGACTGGAACTCACAATTTCATACTTTCTAGCCTGGTGCCTTAATCACTAGACCAAACTGGCTCTCTAATTTTTAAAAAGTATAAGAAGATATTATTTCAAAAGACTGCTTGCTAAGGTACATTTGACAAGAAATGTAAGTGAAAGTTGATGCTTCGCTGATGTAGGCTGTTATTAATGTCAGTCTCAAAATGTCAATCTGGTGTACAATTTCTCTTATAATGAAAATATTTACTTTAAAAATGCAGTTAATATCAGAAATATTGTCTTCTCATCCTAGCATTTAGCTAGACCACTATTTGGTAGGAAGTGAGCTATCAAATCCAAACATAACCATGACAGGTATTTCTCAGAATATGGCTTGAAATAGCTTCTGACTAGTGAGCTGCTATATAGTGCATTGCAACCATTTGGGTATCTTTGTTTTTGTAGGCATGTCTGCCATGTCTGGGGATCATATGAAGAAAAACCATACAATAAAATGTACATGTTAATTTAGTTTTTTTATTAGTCATCTCACAAATCCCCTTGTTTTAATCTAAATTAACCTTTTATTAAACTAGCAAATAAATAAATGCTTTACCTGGTCCTTGAACTGGTTGAGATAATATCAGTTAACTTTAAAAAAAAACTTAAAAATTCAAAGTTTCAATTGTTCATTGACACCAAACTGTTTCCATGTTAATTTATATTTGCACAATATTGATCTTGCTTTGCTGGTTTGAGATACTGCTGCTTTACTGTTGTATTGAAATGTTCTGCAAGAAATGATAATTTTGTGCAGCCTAAAAAAGTATTTCTTCAGATCTTTCTCTTGATTTTCTTATTATTGTGTTTTTCATATGAATGGTATAACCAATCTGAAAAATTGATAAGATCAGTTCCCTAAACCTCAGATAGTAGATGAGTGTGGAAGGAAATTTTAGAAGTCATGTACATTTGTATTAATTATAACTCAGACCTGAAAAAATATTGGCAGTAAAACTAAAAGTCCATTGAAATCAATGTGAAAAGTTAGAGATCATTAAAGGTAAATCCAGTTGATTGCACTGAGAATAATACAACTCATTTAAGTTCTTATCCTTTACTTGTATAGGAACAACTTGCTATTGCACTAGTATACCAAGTTTTAAACCAAACTCCTAAATATATATTCTTTTAATTGATTAAAGTTATATAAAAATTATTCAGATACATGGTTTTTTTTAACAGCTGTTTCGAGAAGTACGAATAATGAAAATACTGAATCATCCGAATATAGGTAGGAATCTTAAAAAAAATTTCTACATTCAATTTATTTTTTATAAATTGTATTTGAATTTTGGAAAATGTCTGAAAAAAATAGTTAATACTTAGTTTTGTGAACATCATTATACACAATTTCTAGATTTTTAATAAATATTGCTTTTGGTTTTTAAAGAATTCATGCTTTCCTAAATAAAGCAAGCATAATAATTCTGGAAAATAGCTACTTAGTTGTAAGAATACAGTAGTAAGGATGCAGATTGTTTCATTGATTTCTGCACAGGCAGTGAATTTTCTAATTGGCTTTCCAGCTTTGCCATGGCAGAATCATAGTCTAAAAATCCAGTTTTGGAATTCCCTTAAATAATTAATCTTTTGTGTCATTACATAGTAAAGACTAAATTATTTCCTTGAAAGAAGCCCTGTTTTTTAAAAAAACAAAACAGGCGTTTTTGTTATATGTATTTGATTCAAATGCTTGCTTGTCCCAGCCTTTTGCCTTCAAGAATGTTTTCTTGCCAATGTAATTGGCAAAGTCTTAATATCCAGCATACCAATTTAGAAACAGATAAAGTGTAAAAGCTTGGCCCTAGTCTATGTTCTGTTCCTTTTGGCCTTGAAAGTTTCTCTCTGTTTAGCACTGAAAAAAAACTGATTACACTACTGTAATTCAAATTCTCATTGTGAAAACGTCTATAATCAGAATTGTAATTCTGGGCTGATTAGCATAGTAGTTAAAATAATACATTAAGCTGTGTATCAGGAATTCCTGGTTCAAATTTTGCTGCTGTGAATTCACTAGCAACTTCAGGAAGCCATTTTCTCAGATACAGTCTTCCCCACCCAGCCATAAATACATGGCAAAGATAATACATTCCTATATTCACCTTCTGGGATTGCTACAAGGATTACAATGAAATAATGCATGCAATACGCTATAAATCTTTATAAGCACTATATGCTATTATTTATTATTAATTTATGAAAATGTGATAATAGTTTTATCAAATAGACTTTAAAGATTTATTTTAGTGAACATTGGTACCACTTCATAATGAAAGTGTGTATCTTTCCCTTTCTGGTTTAGTTTCTCCCATCTTTAAAAACCTACTATGTGATGACAATTCTTCTGGCTGGTGAGGGGTAGAACAATATTGTTCAAGAGACAAGTTATTGTTTCTGAATTGACCAGAGGGCTTGTTTCATACAAGGTATACACATTGTTGCATAAAGAATACGGACCTCCAACTCCTGCTTTCATCAGAATAAGCAGGTTTTCTGGATGCTAAAATCTTGTCAACCTAAACTCTTGCATCACCATAGTCATTTTGGTAATATATTCCAGGGCGTTGTCCTTTTGGTTCTGCTGCCTCCTTTGGGAAACTCTTGTCTTCTTCAGAGGAATCAAAGCAGGCACCATTCTAATCCAATTTAGTTCTAGCAGAATAGTGAATGGTTTTGATTTTAAGAACCACATCTGTAGAACCAAACTGATTTCAGCATGCATTTCTTCATATATGTGATATAGATAAGATACCTCAATTTGGAAATGAAGTATTTAGCTTTGTTTTAAAATATTCTTGGTTGCTTATGATTAGGCAATTTATTACCATTTTTATCTTACAGTTAAACTATTTGAAGTTATTGAAACAGAGAAAACATTATATTTAATAATGGAATATGCTAGTGGAGGTAAGTTAATATTCTGTTCTACTTCTAATGTGTGGAATAGGTGATGCAGATGTTAGAAAGTGAGGATGGAGAATTGTGAAATTTTTTTTTTGAACTTATTCCACATCATGAGAACCATAGTTGAGCTGTAAATTAGCTTTAGGGTTAGCTGGAAGTTACTATTTTGGGGGGATATTGTTGATGGAAGCTGCTTTATGCTTTGTGTCTCTTAGAAACACAAGCTGAGCTACAACCTAATTTTCAATAGATGATGTAATGAATCCCATTTCAGGCTTTAACTGAGGCCTCCTCTGATATCAGACTTTTCACAAAAAACTTTATTCCTACAGATGTTTAGTTTATGAGGGGGAAGAATACTATCCTTACCTTTTCCCTTAAATAAGATATTAAAATATAATCTGAATACAAATTTTATTTTGTTATAGGAAGCAGACACATGGTTCTCTCTAGGATTCAATCTAAAATGAAAAAAGTATTACGTTTTAAAGATAATTTAATTATTTGTAAAACTTAAGTACAGAATACATTTTTCAGTCATATTATACATGTGATAATGTTAAATTTATTTTAGGAGAAGTATTTGACTACTTGGTTGCACATGGAAGAATGAAAGAGAAAGAGGCCCGTGCAAAATTTAGGCAGGTATGAAATAAATAAAAACATACATACGTTCAAATAAAAATAAGCTTGGTTCTTAGTTCCCAAATGGAATTTCAGGTGGTAAAACTAATTTTATTTTATTTTTTTTACGAAAAAACTTTTGAATCAGCTTATCTTTAAAGTAAATATTGATGTGTTGCAGGTTTCAAAAATATCTAATAAACAAGAAATTAATTTATCTCTTTAAAAAATTGTACCATTTTCTACTATGCTGTGAATCTTGAAAACCTTTGAAAATGAATAATTATAATTTAAGAAATTATATTTATAAAAGAAGTAGAAACAAAAAGTGGTCAAGCCATGTTTGTTTGCATGCTTACATGCTATGGTATCAACTCCTTTTTCTACCCTCCTGTCTCCACCCAACATCTGAACCTTACTCCTAACCCTCTTGGGTGGTAGATCCACTGTTAATGTATTATTGCCATTGACTCTTTCTCAATTTTGTACCCACTACTAAATTCCTGCTCCTTCCAACCTCAATCTTCAGAGAATGTGTGATTAAATGATTCATCCTCAAAAATGCAATAAAATCAAATGTTTTATAAAAGGAAGCCCCTGAGTAGCAATACATTAGACATGTCAGCAGAATGAGGACTTTCTCAAGCAGCCAGTTTGGCACAGGAAAAATCAAGTCAGGAATGACTTCTAGGGGTCAGTGAATCTTTGGCAGCTTCCTGCAGTTGGCTCTCAGTATGCCTTTCCTAATCAACATTTTAACATAGTTCATAGTGATTTGGTAAATGTATGTATGACTATCACATAATATGGATGACGTTAAGTGCCAGACAAGGATGTATGTGGATGCGGATGTAGATGTATTTATGTGGATAACAATAAATAATAATAACACTTGAATGGGAGGAATGTATTTTTGGCCTTGAGAGTTTTTGGGAAATCTCTTGCTTCTTTGGCCTGACTTTGAGATTGGTTGAAATATTTGCTTAAAGTACTGTACAAATTATGCTTGTCTAGTTTTCAGTGTATCATGTCGCCTCCTTTAGGGAAGCTACAGTTGTACAAAAAGATCATTTTCCTTCTTCAGTGGTAATTCATTACATTCTTATGCTTGAGTCTAGAGCAAAGAAGAGGTTTCAGCCCCACTGTAGTTTAACTGCATTAAAGTATTAGCATAATGATTGAAATATTAAAATTACAGTTTTAATATAGAAAATATATTAATTGACAGGATTTGAATTTCAAAAACTAATAAGACATAATAATTCTGGTTAAAGTAATGCATTCCAAAACATGGGAACTAGCAAGAGCTAAAATAGTTGAATCTGAATCATTATGATATAAAAAGCCACTGACTAAAACCTCTTCTCTGCCTAGAACTCGTTAACCATGATGGGTATCTCGATGAGGAATCATTGTACTGACCTGCAGCTTCTGTGTTGTCCAAGCCAGCTCTAAGGTTAATGTTAATTGTGATTTGATAAAGCAATCCAATATTTAGAAAGCCACAATTGCAAAAGTTGATCACTGAATGTAGCCATTAATTGAATAATAAGCCATTTTTATTTTTCCTACCAGCCTCCTATCACAGTTGACATTATATGACAATATGTATAAACATATTGCAAGCATTGTATGAAGTTACTAATGCAGATTAATTTGAATGCCTTACAACTATACAGATACAATTATTGTTAGGATTGTCCTTATGTGTTATTTTACTAATAAAGACAATGATATTTCAGATTGTGTCTGCTGTGCAGTACTGTCATCAAAAGTGCATTGTTCATCGTGATCTCAAGGTATGTTAATTTTTCTCTTCAAGAATTGAAACTTTTATAGAACAAAATAAATTAGTGAACAACATTTTAGAGCTTGATTTAGGTTTTCCAAATGGTCTTCATCTTCATCTTACATCTCTGAAAAAAAAATACTTATTATTTGAATATATGCTTCTGTTGAGAAAAGCATATGTTATATGTTACAGATTTAATGTTGACTTTAAGGAAATGCTTTTTTTCTGTATTTATTATGTAATGGTTTTATAATGTCTTTTTCTTGCTTATAGTAAGTTTTTCATGCACTTTCTAATTATGGGCCCCAACCTGTATCTAGTTTTTCCATGTGTACTTTTGTTATATTAATTTTTATGCCTCCCAAGTTCCTCTTTCACTGTCACTGGAATAGCTTCTTTTAATTAAAGGTCTTTCTCATGCCTATTGCTTCTTTAGGTCATTATTTAAAACAGGGGTCTCCAACCTTGGTCCTTTTAAGACTTGCGGACTTCAACTCCCAGAGTCCCTCAGCCAGCAAAGCTGACTGAGGAACTCTGGGAGTTGAAGTCCACAAGTCTTAAAGGGACCAAGGTTGGAGACCCCTGATTTAGAACGTGTGTGGAAAGTAACATGGTAGTTAAGTGAATCTGGTTTCCCCATTGACTTTGCTTGTAAGAAGGTCACAAAATATGACCTTATGACCCCAGGACACCGCAACTATCATAAATGTGAATCAGTTGCCAGGATTTGAAGTTTGATCATGGGAATACTGCAATAATTGTAAGTGTGAAAAATGGTCAAAAGTAACTTTTTCCAGTGCCATTGTAACTTCAAACACTCACCAAACAAACTTTAGAAAGTCAAGGACTACCTATATTCTTAATTTTTAAGCAAAAAAGCAATCTAATAAGTATCATGCACTAATTGAATAATTGAAATAATTAATTTAGAAAATATCACATTAGAAGAGTGCATATTTTTAATAGTTAGAAGAAGCAAACCTTTGGAACTAACAGTTCGTACATGGTATAAATCTTTAAAAGAAGATTCAGACCCATGGCTTAGAGAGTGCTGTAAAGTACTATGAAACTGTATATAAGTCTAAGTGCTATTGCTATTTCTCTACAATGCACAATAATAATTTTTGAAAAAGGAAAGGCTATTAATTTTTCACAAATCTCACTGATGTCAGTTTGATATAAGGTTGCAATCAAGTTGGCAGCTTAGAAATACCAGAAAAGAGGACAAACAGCACATAATTGAATTTGTTATTTGAAGTACAGACATTTGACATTCTAAATAGTTGTTCTACTATTGATGGTATAAAAAACATTTTAAACATAGTTACGTTTAAATTTTCCCCCCTTTATAGGCAGAAAACCTTCTTCTTGATGGAGACATGAACATTAAAATTGCAGATTTTGGTTTTAGCAATGAATTTACTGTAGGCAACAAACTGGACACTTTTTGTGGAAGCCCTCCGTATGCTGCCCCAGAACTCTTTCAAGGAAAGAAATATGATGGCCCAGAAGTAGATGTTTGGAGTCTTGGAGTCATTCTTTACACTCTTGTCAGTGGATCCTTGCCTTTTGATGGTCAGAACTTAAAGGTAGAAATAATATCTGAAATTACTAAAGTCTGGTTTTTGAATTTTTGCCTTAGTATTTGATTTATTTTCTTTGTTTGGCTTTCAAAAGGAATTGCGAGAACGAGTATTGCGTGGAAAGTACCGCATACCATTCTATATGTCCACAGACTGTGAAAATCTACTGAAAAAACTACTTGTGTTGAATCCAATTAAGAGAGGGAGCTTAGAAGTAAGTTCTCTCAATATTTTCTTCATTATTAACCCAAGTCAGTGGAATGAATTAAACACCAGGAGGATTTAAAACTGGTCCTGTAATTCTTCCTGAGACCCTAACCTAAATGTCTTTTGGCCCAAAAGCCATGCCTGACCTTTAAATAACATTGGGGAGGTTGTACTCCAAAACATGGATGGAATCAGCACAGTAATTAAATTGGATTTAATTAAACATAATTACAGTTTGCATTAATTAAATACTTCTAATATAACTATTCTTCATATAGTTAATAATTTCTTTGACTCACAATAAAATGTTTTGGATATGTTAGTGAATTTTTTAGGCAACTAAAAAAAACTTAAAGTAAACAACAAACAATATTACTTTTATTAAGGAAAATAATGTCTAGTAGTCATAGGTTACCCTTGTATCAGAGACAGCATGGCTCTCATATGAGTTACTAGAATACAGGTGCAAGAGAGGATTATTTATTTCTAATTATCAAATACAAAATACCATTGTAAAATATCACAAATCTCTACCAAAGTAGTACATATTGCTTCATCCTTTCATCAATCAAAATATTGCCTTTTCCAGGATAAATTACCTATTTTCAAAACAAATTAAGCTATTGCTTAATATCTTGAAGTTTTCTAATTTTTCAATATAATTTTGGAATTTTAAGAAACTTTATTCTTGGTCTATCAATGCATTGTTAATATTTCTTTTACAATTAAAAACTATTTTCAGTTCAGAATAGCCTAAACAAGCAGTGGGTTGCAATTATATTTTTTGCTAGTTAATTAGGAAATTTAAAAGCTGACTAATTTTAAGTAAAACAATGGGCCTGTTTTCCCCAAAGGTGCTTTTTCAAGAGGCAACTACACTTTCTTTGTTTTTCCTTGAAGATATTTTACTTCTCATCCAAAAAGCTTCTGAATGGTGGGGAATGGAAAGATTTATATTCCTTGCAATGGGTGCTCTGGTCGTTAGCACTCTTTCTGAGAGTCATTGAAGACCTCAACGACTCTCAGAAAGAGTGCTAATGACAAAAGGACCTCAGTGACTCTCAGAAAGCGTGCTGAAGATCACAGCACCTCATTGCAAGGAATGCAAATCCTTCCATTCAATCAGAATTGAAGGAGCTTCTTGGATGAGGAGCGAAACTTCTTCAAAGAAAACCAAAGAAACTACAGTTGCCTCTTGAAAAAGCACCTTTGGTACAACCATGACCTGGGTGACTAAGAATCTCCATAGATAGGCCTGTTTAGTTTAGTATAATCCATACTATCATACGGTCGCTTTCTAAGTTTCAGTATAGGATCCTTTCCTGCCCACTGAAGAAGTTAATAATTAATCCCAAGACTTTTTTGGCTGGAAAGTATCCCTCCATCACTGAAGTTCATCTTTTGCTCAGAGTTTTGTCTGTACTTATTATATTTATTTATTTATTTATTCATATTTTTATACTGCCCTTCTTCGAAGACTCAGGGCGGTGTACAGCCAATAAAACAACAAAAATCCTAAACAAATTAAAACACTATAACAAGTTTAAAAATCTGATTAGACTGCTGTATACTTAAAATATTAGCTAAAATTTTTCAGAAGCTAAAACCCTATTAAAAAACCCACTAAAACCCCCCATATTAAAATCAATCAGGCCAGCCCCGCTTGATGAAAAAAGAAAGTCTTGAGCTCGCGTTTAAAGGTCCAGAGATCAGGGAGGAGACGGAGTCCCACCGGCAGCACCCTGTTTCCCCCAAAATAAGACATCCCCTGATAATAAGCCCAATTGGGCTTTTGAACTCATGGCAATAAGGCCAAGGGCTTATTTCAGGGTTCAAAAAAATATAAGACAGGGTCTTATTTTCAAGGAAACATGGTAGCTGACATCACTTTTAGACCTAAAGAGTGATTTTCTCTTTTGAACAATTGTCAAAGATAATGCCTTTATGTTTTTAAGTAAGATTATAGAATTAATCATTTTAATGCTACTTTAAAACTATATATTTAAATAATATGAAATAATTCAATGTATGGTAATTCCATTTTTCAATTTTATTTATTTTCAAGCAAATTATGAAGGACCGGTGGATGAATGTCGGTCATGAAGAAGAAGAATTAAAGCCATACACTGAACCTGAACCAGATTTTAATGACACTAAACGAATAGGTAACAGTTTTAATCTAACTATTTATTGCTGTTTAAGTTCTCCAAGTATTACCTGCAATATTTCTGTGCTATCTAATTATATATCAGATGTGATTAGAGCTAATTCATATGTCTTGCTCGAGTCTCCAGAATACCATTTTTACTCCAAATTCTTCATTCTCCACTCACTTTTCATAGAAAACATGATTTGCATTTTCCTTTTTTATTATGGCAAAGACATATTTGAAATATGATCTTGAATGGTAATTCAGGGGAGAAATACTTCTGTGTTCAGCTATACTTTGTGCTAAAAAAGAAATGTAAATTGGCTTTTGCAGCTAGGATCCATCATACAGAGGACACTAAATCATCATCAATATCCTTTCGTTTTCTTTTCTATCTTTTATAGTTCTTATTTCTATGAAGATTTAGGTTTGGCAATAACATTTCATAAAACATGGGAGAAATTATGAATTGGCTGATTGATTAGATATTTTTTGAAAATATTTGTGATCTGTGAAGTTCTGAAACATGTTGCTGGACAACTAAATGTAAAGTACCAATATTTTAAATAAAATAGAAAATTATATATAATTAGTTCTGAGATATTCCCAGAATTATTACTTGTTTGGACAAAAACAGTACATTAGAAAATGCCCTTATGTTAGCCTAAATATTTCAGATAGTCTTATCAAAAATAAATTCTGTTTTTTTCCCCTAGATATAATGGTCACTATGGGTTTTGCAAGAGATGAAATTCATGACTCCTTAGTAAACCAAAAATATGATGAAGTAATGGCTACATATTTGCTTCTAGGGAGAAAGCCACCTGAGGTAATTTACCATTATTTATTTTTATTTTTACCTTTATTTTAAATTGTTTTGCATTTCTAATCCGAGGAAATAGAACATATTATATGGGTTTGTACAGACCTTTGAAAGGGACACTTTATAAAATGTTTTATTACGGATAAAGTACCTCTTCTTGACATATTAAGGGAATTGTCTCACATAGCTGCCTCAAAGGCTGTTCCTGGCCCTGTAGATGTCTGGGTATGTGCATACATCGACAAACATTCTGCTTCATTTACAGGAAAATAAAGGGTTTATGCATATAAATGTGCAGACAGCCAGAGATAACCTTGGAAGTAGCTGCACAAGCCTTTCAAACGATGTGGTTGCTTGAGTGCTTTGCATTACTCTAATCTCTCCATAGCATTTACTAACAAGCAAAACAACTCTTTGAAACGTACAGGATGAGAATTTATACATTAGCCATTTTTTAAAACTTTTGCCTAATCTAAGCATGCAATAGATAAACAGTGAATGCTTTGGAGGTTTCAATAAAGCCTAGGGTCAGTATCATTGCTGCATTAGGACTTTAAATATTTTTTCTGACTTTAATAATTAGTGTAAACTTTTGGGCTCTGATATTGACACCTGATTATCAAAAGCATAAACATGATTGTGATACCTGGAGTTCAGTCTATTGCTACCATAGTGGGAAAATACTAGAAAGCATTTGCAGAGCTTCGTCTTGTTTTCTTAATCTACCCATGGTTCTCTGAGGAGTCTTCTTTAACATCAGAGTTCAAAAGCATCAATAGACTCCCTATCCTGCTTTTTCAAATCCAAGTTGCACTTTTATAGAGTGTCACAGGGAATACCATGGTTAGTATAATTCTGATCTTTTGGGTATACTTATAGCATTTGAATATCTTTTCCAAAGCTTTCATGGGTATTTTACTAAGTGCTAGTCTGTGGTGTATTTCTTGACTCCTTGTTCCCGTATTGCTGATGGTTAATCCTAAATGGGAGAATAGAATAGAATAGAATAGAATAGAATAGAATAGAATAGAATAGAATAGAATAGAATAGAATAGAATAGAATAGAATTTTTTATTGGCCAAGTGTGATTGGACACACAAGGAATTTGTCTTGGTGCATATGCTCTCAGTGTACATAAAAGAAAAGATACATTCATCAAGGTACAACATTTACAACACAAATGATGGTCAATATATCAATATAAATCATAAGGATTGCCAGCAACAAAGTTACAGTCATACAGTCATAAGTGGAAAGAGATTGGTGATGGGAACTATGAGAAGATTAATAGTAGTGCAGATTTAGTAAATAGTTTGACAGTGTTGAGAGAATTATTTGTTTAGCAGAGTGATGGCCTTTGGGAAAAAACTGTTCTTGTTTGTTCTGGTGTGCAGTATAACAGAATAACAGATTTGAAAGGTTTCTTGGAGGTCTCCTAGATCAATCCCCTGCTCAAGCAGGAAACCCTATACCATTTCAGACAAATGGTTGTCTAACCTCTTCTTAAAAACCTCCAGTATTGGAGCATCCACAACTTCTAGAAGAAAGCTGTTCCACTGATTAATTATTCTGTCAGGAAATTTCTCCTTTCTCCTGTTATAGGTTGGGTCTCTCCTTGATTAGTTTCCATCCAAAGAAGATATCCAGCACTTTGATACCTTCATTGCCAATTCTGAAGCTGGTTGTTCTAGCTGTTATCATTAGTTTGGCTTTGTTATGTTCAATTTTACTTTCATTTTTTCACTTTCTTCTTCAACTTTGCAGATTTGCAGTTTGCAGAGCCTTTGCATTTTCAACCATCAGGGTAGTGTCATCAGCATAGAGCAGGTTATCGATGTTTCTCCCTTCAGTTTTTCATCTTTTTCCAATCCAGTTTTCCTTAATATATATTCAGCATATAAAATGAATAAATAAGGGGAAAATGCAGCCTTGTTGTACTCCTTTGCCAACCTGGAGCCAATCTGTTTCGCTTAATTCTGTCCATACTATGGCTTCTCATGAGGACAATGAGATGTTCTGGGATTCTAGCTTGAACATCTGAGATTTCTTTTTTTCCCCATGTAGAGTTCCAATTTGCATTGGATGATCCTAAGCATTATTTTCCTAGCATTTCCTAGCAATTAAAGTTATTGTACGATATATCAACAAAGATTCTCAGTCATCCAGGTAGAGTTATCTGGAAGTTGAGTCATGACAATTATACTTATGATGGTTGAAGTGTCCCAGAGTCACATGATCACCTTTTGTAACTTTGTGACAAGCCAAGTCCATGGGGAAGCCAAATTCACTTAACTTCTGTGGCAAGAAAGGTTGTAAAATGGGACAAAACTCACTTAATAACTGTCTTGCTTAGGAATGAAATTTCTGAGTTCAGTTGTGGTTATAAGCAGAGAACTACCTGAATATGTTAACCAATGATAGACACATCCTTATGACTCCAACTCTTCTTTAAATTTAAGATTAGATTCACCTTGAATGAAAGTTATTATTTGACCATAATTCCACCAATCTGGGCTCACCGTTGTTTCTTTTCTGAAAAAAGCTTCCTGAGAGGTCATTCAAGAAGTACCTTCTGTAATGTATTTGAATTTCAGGAGGGAAATTTGGGCGGGAAAATGCACGTTGCTGATTGGCTGATGTCTCAGCCAAATTACTATTTAAAGAGGGGTTTTTGCCTGTTGGTTTTTGCTGGGATCACAATAAACTAAAGAGCTGTTGTCACTTGTATTGTCTCCTGCCTCTTCATTGCCCGAACTTAACATTGGCGACGAGGATGGGATTTTGAAGGCAGTGAGACTAGGAAAAGAGCTGAAGGAGCAACTTAGTTTCAAACCCAGCCAGTCATCCAGAGCGGATACATAGCGATGTCTAGCTATACACCGCCAGCGCCATTCGACCCAGCCAAGGAGAAATGGGGGTCGTACATGGCTCGTTTCGAGTGTTTCCTCGAAGCTAACGAACTGCAAGGAGTATTGGATAATCGGAAGCGCGCTTACTTCCTGAGCCACTGTGGGCCAGAAGTCTTCAATACCGCCAAATCGCTGTCGGAACCAACGCCTGTAGAGTCGGTGCCATGGACAGTGCTACAGACGACGCTAGGAGCACACTACGCGCCGGTGCCGTCGAAGTTTGTGCAATGGTTCAAATTAAGGCAAAGAGTTCAGCGGGAGGGCGAATCGATAAGCGTGTACATGGCCGCATTAAGGAAAGCCGCAACCCACTGTGAGTATAGAGACTTGGAGGACACTTTATTAGAACAACTTATTTGTGGGGTCAGGGACATCCGACTACAGAGGCGGCTGCTGTTGAAAAGTAACCTAACCCTGGCGATAGCCCTGGATGAGGCCAGGGCACACGAGATGTCCACCAAAGCGGCGGAAACCTTACACAAGCCGAACGCACAAAGTCCCTCAGCAAAAGCAACGCAGGTCCACAGCGAAGAGATCCAGGCAGAATGGGAAGATGAAGAAGAGGAAGAGGTTTACCACACCGGGAGGCCGGAAAGAGGCGACCGTGACGAGTGCGTAAGTTGCGGAGGCCAACACCAACGACAGAATTGCAGGTTCAAGGACGCAATTTGTCGGCGGTGTGAAAAGAAAGGACATATAGCTCAGGCCTGCTGAGCCTCCCAACCTTCCTGCCAAAAATTCAAACTGGCCAATCAACAGGGCGCCGGTTCCGCGAAGCGGCCAGGGATTGGCCAGTTCAAAAAAGGCGCGAAGTCGAATCACACCACTGTGCGAGTGGGCCACGCATCGACACGACTAGAAAAGAAAATATTCACTAAGACCAACATCGAAGGAGTGCAGTGTAAAATGGAGGTGGATACCGGCTCATCAATCATGATTATGTCCTGGGACACGATCGCACGGGACCTGCCAAAAGTCGCAAAATGACAGCTGCAACCCCAAAAGCTGAGAGTGCAAGACTACCAGGGAAACTGGATCCCTGTTAAAGGAGCCACAATGGTCAGAGTAAGATATGGACAATTCAAGAAAACCCTGCCGATCACCATCATTGATGGAAGCCTGCCCAGCTTACTGGGACTGGACTGGTTTCGAGCCCTAGGAATGGGCATAACCGGGATACACAGCAATGGAGTCAAACTGAAGGACGAATTGTTGAAGGAATTTGAGGACGTTTTTCAAGACAGCCTGGGCAAGTATGTGGGACCCCCATCTCATTCAATTTAGACCCCCAGGTAGCTCCCATTAGATTAAAAGCTAGGAGAGTTCCGTTCGCTCTCAAACCCAAGATAGACAGGGAATTAGACAAACTAGTAAACCAGGGAATACTAGTCCCCGTCAAACATGCAAAATGGGAGACACCAATAGTGACCCCAGTCAAACCGGACGGATCGGTCCGGATTTGTGCTGACTATAAGGCAATGCTTAACAAGGCATTGCAGAAGAGTGCTTACCCCGTCCCCATAGTCCAACATTTGTTGCACTCGTTAGGACAGGGACAGATTTTTGCCAAACTAGACCTGGCTCAAGCCTACCAACAACTACCAGTTGACAATGAAACGGCCGAAGCACAGACGATTGTCACACACCGGGGCGCTTTTAAATGCACTCGACTTCAGTTCCGAGTTAGTGTAGCTCCCGGGTTATTCCAAAACCTAATGGAACGGCTCCTACAAGGTCTACCGGGAGTAGTTCCATATTTCGACGATGTACTGGTATCAGCAGAAAACTTGGAAGAATTAGGGGTCAAATTGCGGAAGGTTTTGGGCATTTTCAGGTCTGCGGGGCTTTAAGATTAAACTCAACAAATGTCAGATAGGAGTTGAATCTGTAGAATTCTTGGGTTACCGGATAGATAAGGAAGGCATCCACCCAACTGAGAGCAAAGTGCGAGCCATTAGAAAGGCCCCACCCCCAAAAAACAAAACAGAATTACAAGCATTTTTGGGGCTTGTAAACTTCTATGCGGTATTTTTAAAAAATAAGGCAACGGTAGCCGAACCGCTACATAAACTGCTAGCGAAAAAATCTGTTTGGACGTGGGGCAGGGTTGAGGCTAAGGCATTTGAAGGCGTTAAGAATCTTCTGTCCAGCAATAGCCTTTTAATTCAGTACAATGGGATGTTGCCACTAGTACTAGTTTGTGATGCATCACCCTACGGGGTAGGGGCTGTCCTCAGCCACAGGTTACCGAACGGTTCAGAAGCCCCTATCGCATATTTTTCCCGCACGATGTCCGCAGCGGAAAGGAACTATAGCCAACTAGACCGGGAGGCCCTTGCTATAGTCTCTGAGGTTAAAAAATTCCACAAGTATCTGTTTGGGCGGCAATTTGAAATAGTCACAGACCACAGACCTTTATTGGGACTCTTGGCAGGGGACTGTCCAACACCGGTTGCATTATCACCCAGGCTGACCCGTTGGACTATTTTCCTGGCAGCATATTCGTACCAACTGTCTCACCGCCCGGGCAAGGATTTGGGACATGCGGACGCTTTAAGTAGATGCCCGTTGCCAGAAACTATTGAAGACCCGACCCCAGGGACGCCTGTCTTGTTAATTGACTCTTTGGACTCTGGCCCAGTCACATCCACAGAAGTGACTAGGGCATCTTACAAAGATATTATTGTAAGAACTGTGATCGGTTGGGTGCAGAGGGGATGGCCCGCTGCACCGGGGATCGTTTCAAAGAGTTTACAAAGAAGCGTTCGGAACTGTCGGTACAAGGGGGTTGTCTGTTATGGGGGGATAGAGTGGTTATTCCGGAGAAATTACGAGGGCATGTGTTGGAGCTATTGCACGTGGGCCACCCAGGGATTGTGAGGATGAAAAGCCTAGCGAGAAGTTATGTGTGGTGGCCACAAATGGATAAAGACATTAGCGACCGGGTAGGGAAATGCCAAGCTTGTCAGGAATCAAGGCCACTACCCCCAACAGCCCCCATCAGGGAATGGGAGAAACCCCAGGGTCCTTTGTCCAGGATCCACATAGATTTTGCCGGGCCGTTCCATGGGCAGACCTTCTTAATTGTGGTTGATGCCTACTCGAAGTGGTTAGAAATTTTACTCATGAAAACCACAACAGCGGAAGCTGTAATCACAGTCTTGAGGCATCTATTTGTGACACACGGGTTGCCCGACACTCTGGTGTCCGATAACGGCCCACAATTCACGGCCACCCAGTTTGAGGGGTACTTGGCAGGAGAGGGCATCCGACATGTCCTCTCAGCATCTTTCCACCCAGCGACGAACAGACTTGCAGAACGTTTTGTACGCAGTGCCAAGGAAGCGCTATCTAGAATTAGCCCAGGAGATTGGCAATCCAAAATTGATACCTTCCTGGCAGTCCAACATAGAACTCCCTGTGTGACCACCGGCCGCAGCCCATCGGAGTTATTAATGGGTAGAAGACTCCGGTGCCCCCTAGATCGGTTAAACCCAACATACTCCCCTGATGGGTACCAAAGCACGAAGGGAAAAACCAGAACAATGACAACAGGTGACCCGGTATGGGCACATAACTATAGTGAGGGCCCAGCGTGGCTAAGGGGAACAATTGTAGGAGTGACGGGCCCAAAGTCATACTTAGTGGACATGGGGGATGGCAGAGTGTGGAGACGCCACATAGATCAATTACGAAAAAGAATACAAAACGATCCAGAAACCAAACAGCCAGACCCTGACTACCAAATATTTGAACCAACAGCTAGCTCAACCCCGAGGCGATCGGAGGACTTAGCTGAGTCTGAAGAAGTCCAGCGACGCCAACCGGTTCCTCCAGAGGACAGCAGGGACGACTCTGCAAATAATCCAGGGCCGGAGGGCCCAGAGGAGGAGCTGGGAGGAACAAACAGTCCCTCCGACCAGCTCGACTCACTCCCAGGGAATGAATTGCGCAGGTCAGAAAGAGTTAGGAGACGCCCTGTCTACCTGCGTGACTACGTGGAGAAATAACATGCAAAGGTTATGCAAAAATTATGTAAATATGGTAAAATGTGTTCTGGGAGGGGAGGAGTGTAATGTATTTGAATTTCAGGAGGGAAATTTGGGCGGGAAAATGCACGTTGCTGATTGGCTGATGCCTCAGCCAAATTAGTATTTAAAGAGGGGGGTTTGCCTGTTGGTTTTTGCTGGGATCACAATAAACTAAAGAGCTGTTGTCACTTGTATCGTCTCCTGCCTCTTCATTGCCCGAACTTAACACCTTCAAAGAGAATCTTGATTTATATTTATCTCAATAGCTTAGGATATAAACGTCTTTGGTTTCTATGCCCATTACCTTTTCATCCTCTCTGATATCTCTATTCAAATTTTCCAGCACTAATGTAAACAACTAGGAGATAAAGGGCATCCTTGTCTCATACCCTTTTGAATTTCACATGGTTTACTTAAATCCCCATTAATGATAATGTTTCCATGCTGTGATAAGTATCTCTCTTTGACCCCTGGGATAAATTTCTCTCAAAAATCCATGTCTGATTGACCTCTTCCAAGCAGCTGGACACTTTTCTCCAGATTTCTTAGCATAGCTCGTTTACAATCATTATTGTATCTTCTCTTGCTTGCCATTATTTCAGTGATATTCAGTCAGTTCCTGTAGGCTTCCAACTCAATAATGACCAGAGTGCTTGTCTAATTTCATTTTCTAGCCCTAGAAGTTCTTGTAAGTAGAGAATATCTTTTAAGGTATATTGGATGTTAACATCTCTACTGCACAGTGTTTCAGTATACACCTTTCATCTTCTTTTAAGTTTGAATCAGTTACTAACTCTTGAGCATCCTTGAGTAAACTAATTCAAGGCTGAAATAATTTTGAAGTCATCATTATTGTATACATAACATTAAAAAGACCAGCCAGTGGCACAGCAATTTTTCATAATCTAGAGCAGTGATGGTAAATCTAATACATGTGTATTAATGATGTAGCCATGATCTTTCAGGTGACACGGCAGCATTCACCAACACCAAACAATTATTCTTAAAAACAGCCCTGTTTATTATACAAGAATGGAATGTATCCTCGCACAGCCTCTGGAAGTCTTGCAAGAGAGCCATGCTGTCACATGGCCTCTGTAGCTTCTAAATGCTGTCACATGGCCTCCTGCGCAGGCTGCATTGGTTGCCGGTGGTCTTCCGGGTATGATTCAAGGTTTTGGTCATCACCTTTAAAGCACTCCATGGCATAGGACCGGGATATTTACGGGACCGCCTGCTGCCACCAGTAGCCTCCCATCGACCTGTGCGCTCTCACAGGGAGGGTCTACTTAGGGTGCCGTCGGCCAAACAATGTCGGCTGGCGGCCCCCAGAAGAGCGTTCTCTGGGGGCTCCTGCCCTGTGGAATGAACTGCCCGTGGGGCTACGCTTACTCCCTGATCTTCAGACCTTTAAGCGCGAGCTTAAGACTTTTTTCTTTCATCAAGCAGGGCTGGCCTAATGATAAATTTTAATTGAGGGCTTTTAGTGGGGTTTTAGCGGGGTTATTTTATTTTATAATTTTATCTACTTATTTTAAATATTCAGCTCATGGAATCAGAGTTTTAAATATATATTGTATTTTAATTTTTTGTACATGTGTTTTATCTATGCTGTACACCGCCCTGAGTCTTCGGAGAAGAGCGGTATAAAAATGTGAACAATAAATAAATAAATTAAAAACTAGTGCATGAAAGGAGTGTGCTTTTGTGCAATTTTTGAAGGCTACAGAGATTGTGCAATAACGGGGTGTGCTTTCATGTGGCCTTCAGAACCTCCTCAAGATTTTCAGTCTTCAAGTAGTTTCAGAGAATGCTCTTCCGCAGCCTCTGAAAACTGTGTGAAAGGACATCCCATCCTTGTGCAATTTTCAGAGGCTCTGGAGGCCATGTGAGAGCACAGCCTTGGGTAAGCAGCTGGAGCTGTCTACAGAAACAACACAACCTGAAGATAAGCAGTGCATGGCAGATCCTGGGGATCACGCACATGATTGGGCTGTATTTTTTTTTAAAAAATGAAAATGTACAGAATTATTTTTCTTTTGTTTGGGCATTGAGTATTGGTGGTAGTGATGATAGACCAGCAGAGTCAGATTGAGCGTTTTCTGGATTTTTGATGTGTCAACCCCAAAATGGTCTCCATCATTGTTCTAAAATCTTCCTGGTTGTGTTGAACTGCAGTTCCACAGTTATGGAAGTTGTAGTCCACTTCTTTTGGAGGCTACCATGTCATGCTTAACCTGCTTAATAGCTTAGTATTTCATAGATTTTATCTGCTTTAGATAAACATTAAGAGTGTTGCGAGCATTTCATTTACACCCAAATAATAAACTTCTAATCTGTTTGGAAGTTTTCTTCTATAGTGCAAAATGATTAAAAATAAAGGTGTTGGTGCAATTTGATTTCTTAAGGTGTTTTCTAGCACCACCACTACCTTTATGTGAATTGAGAAATAAAAGCAAGATATGCTTTTCTTTGTCACAAGCCAGCAATCTTAGGAAACAAGCTGGCAGAGGCTAGCAATCTATAAACTGGATCAATGGATGCAAGCATGTGCTTCATAAATCAGAGGCTTGTTTATTAAAGACTGATCATTCACTACAAGCAAGCATCTGTCTTCCTGTGATTGATCTTCGTTTCTTTTTCTTTTTTGGGGGGGAAAGACATCCTTGTTGGAGTATAATTAGGAATGGAAAAGCTTTAAAGAATTTTCTCATCCTTTCTGTAACTGATGTTTATTATATATTTACAGTCTTTGTAAACTGCCTCAATGGTGAGACTCTGGATAGTTTACAGCAAGGCAAGAAACAAGAAAATAATAAAAACAGTAACATTAAACAACCCATATATTGCATATATTAAGGTGACCACCCATAGTCACAGATAATTAAAGGCATTGCAGCACTAAAACGTTTTAATTGCTTTTTGAAAAACAATTTATACATTTCTTTTTTATTGCATTTCAGAAAAGGTATAGAAAAAACAAAAAAGGGGGAAGGGAAAATGCAAAATGCAAAATTGGGGGTGCAGCTGATAAGAGAAAGAGCTACAAAAAGAGTAAATTTACAGATACAAACAAAATCTTTTCGAACTAAATTAAATCATAATGTACAATATTTCTAGAATCAATGAACATATCTAGTCATCAAATCCAAAAGCTAAAATTTCATTTCTTTTCATTTCACATAAAAATTCTAAGAATTGTTTCCAGGTAGCAATGAAGATAAACTTTTTTTCTCTAATGGAAGCAATCAATTTTGCCATCTTCACCAACTCCATTAGTTTCACCATCCATTCTTCCATTGTGGGTACCTGTGGGTCTTTCTATCACTGTGCATAAAGAATTGCTGCTGTTATTGCATATAAAAACAAAATTCCATGTTTTCTTTTCAATCTGTTTATCCATCAAACCTAAAAGAAAAGCCTCTGGCTTCATTTTTACATTTAGTGTAAGAATTCTTTGAATTAAAATACATGTCTTATTCCAATAATTCTTAGCTTTCTACATTTCCACAAAAGATGATAAAAAGTACTTTCATATTGTTTACCTTTCCAACATACATTTGACAGACCTATATACATCTTTGACAATTTATCAAGTGTTAAGTGCCAACAATTCATCATCTTGTAAAGTCTTTTTCTAATTATAATTCACTGTAAATTTCAATCCTTTACTTCACCTATTTTCCCATTGATCCAACATTGTATTAACAGATTCAAATTATTCCTTCCACAACAGAATTTTGTGGACAATTGAATCTTCTCTAGAGATAAACAAAAGCCTTCTGCCCATTTTCTTCCTTTGAAGTAGCAGGCTCTTCACGCTGCATTTTACTTTTTTAAAAAAAGAAAGAAAGAAAGAAATCTTGTATAGAAAAAAAAATCTGCAATCTCCAACCAAAATTAAGGTCATTTGGTAATAAATGTTGTTCTAATGTGACTCTAGAAATACTCCCTAATTGTGCTACTTAATTTAACTAAACTTAAGAAAGAAATAGTGTATGTTTTGAGAAAGGAGATATGATCTTGGTTTCCAAATATGTTTTTTATCCTTACAGTGTGATGGGAACGAGTCTCTATCCGGTACTACCCTGAGTCAAAGATCTCGACCTGGAAGTGATCTCAACAATAGCTCTATGCAATCTCCTGCTCACCTGAAGGTCCAACGGAGTATATCAGCCAATCAGAAACAGCGTCGGTTCAGTGAACATGGTGGGGATGGCATTCAACCAAGTAAAGTAGCAGAATATAATTTTAAGTTGTGTTCTCTTTCCTGGGGGCTTGGCAGCAACACCTTCCTGAACATTGCTTAACACATCATGGTGCTTTTATCTTGTGAGCTGTCTGTATAAATATAATTTGGGTTACTGGAGAGAAGTAGTTTTCATTTGCATTTCTTTTTATGTCTGTAGCTATTTTAACTCTGAAGAAAGCAAATTGGTCTGTATTCATAATTATTTCTCCTGGCATATACTTCTTGTTTGAGCTTTTTTCACAGATTTTCAATAGTAGGGGCATTACTAAACTTTTATCCTTCTTTCTATAAGTGCTTTATGATTGGAATTAAATTTTGGATTTTGGTTGCTGAAATATCCACCTCTTTTCAGTGTTGATCTCTATAGTGATATGGACTAAGTTTTTACTTTCCCAGTCTTCAGACTTGAATATTATTGAAAATTTCTAGGGAGATCTCAAATATGCAATACATGTAAAGAGACCTAGGCTGTCATTGAGCTAGAAGAGTTCTACAAGGAAGAAAAAAATTCCCAAAGTAGGAATTTCTATAACCAGTTTCTTTCTGGTTATAGGAAACATTTGAAAACTATTTCTGCCAAAGAAAATGTATCCAAATATATTCATTTGCCATATTCACTGTTCTTTTATTTTAAATCTGTAAGTGTTACTTTCTTACCAAAAAAAGTAAGTTCTTGTTCACATTTGCAAGAAGATTCCATGTTTAACTTTGTATCTCAGGAGATGGTTGAAAAGTAAAATTTAACAAGCAGTATCAAACTTTGCAAATATTTTCTTTCCCAAACCCACTTGCCATGGGAATTGCAGAAAAGAAAAAAAGAGAATGAAGATGGATTAAGGGGTACGAGCATAGTGGCACTTATAAATTTGTGAAGCTGGTTTTTTGTTTTTTTTAATTTATATCCCGCCCTTCTCCGAAGACTCAGGGCGGCTTACACAATGTTAAGCAATAGTCTTCATCCATTTGTATATTATATACAAAGTCAACTTTTATTGCCCCCAACAATCTGGGTCCTCATTTTACCTACCTTATAAAGGATGGAAGGCTGAGTCAACCTTGAGCCTGGTGGGATTTAAACTTGCAGTAATTGCAAGCAGCTGTGTTAATAACAGACAGACTTAGTCTGCTGAGCCACCAGAGGCTTGAATTGTTTGAATTTTTAATATTTCTACGTAAATATGTGCTAAAACATGATCTGTTTTTTACACAAATCCTAAAGCTAGATAAAGAGAACTCAATTAAACAAACGAGTCAAATCCATTAAACTTGTTTATTTATTGAGAAAAATTATTCAAAGCTACATATTTGATATTACTGTTCATATGTGGTAGAATGTGTAATATACAGACATGCTTGAAATGGTATTAGAGGGTGCTAGGTTGGAAATTATTTCCCCTATCAGCTGTGTTCATATTAGAGAAGATATATATGAAACAAGCAATTAGTGAGCTCAATCTTTTAAAACATTGGGCCGGAATATGTTTGAATCCGCTGCCCTTTTCTATCTCATTTTCATTTTTGTAATTATGCAATGTACTTCTTGGATCTGTATTCCATTGAATTTTGAAATTAAAATTGAACCCTAAATATAGCAAAGTATGTCTTATATTTTTGTATAAACTTAGAGAAAATGTATTTGAAAATGAATAAATGATAAAAAAAGATAAATTCTTAAAAGTACAGTATCTTAGATTTAAAACATATTTGGAGTGAGTTTCTTTGTTTGGGATTCTTGCAGAATTTTCAAAAATTTACTTTGTACACAAGTGTATCAAATTGATAACTAAAGAACTGCTGTTATTATTATTTTGGCATTTCCATGAAAATGGTTAGATGTAATTAAAAAAATTCCCTTATTGTAAGTCTGTAAACGAAGTGACAGCCATTAATATTTTGGGAAGTTTATGTATAAAGACTAGAGTTTTCCTCATGGGAGGGGTGCTTCCAGCGGTGAAATGCTCCCGGTTCGGACCGGATCATCCGATCCAGTAGATGGGTGTGGGTGGTTCGGAGAACCGGTAGCAAAAAACCCGTGCCCACCCAATTGCCCGTTTGGTGCTTCTTTTCAGCTCACTCGCTTTTCCCGCCTGAACGGTAGGAATAACTTGTAAAAAATGTTTTTAAAAGGTTAAAAAAAAGGCTCTGACAATCACAGCTGAGCCGTGCGATTGTCAGAGCCTTTTTTTTTTTTACTTTTAAAAGCATTTTTTTACAACCTATTCGGCCAAATAGGTTGTAAAAAATGCTTTTAAAAGTAAAACAAAAAAGATTGCGTGCCACAGCTGATCACACACACACATCCGCGTGCTGTTTTACTTACCCCATGCCTCCTTTTGGCATGCACTGCACATGCATGCACCTCACATTTGGTGTGTAATGCACACCGCGCATGCACGCACACAGTGCGCATTTGGCATGCAGCACCCATGTGCAGCCAGCAAACCGGTAGTAAATCAGTTCAGATTTCATCACTGGATGCTTCTATAAAATTATTCAAGTCAGTAAAAAAATAAATTAAAATTTGCTTTCAAGTAAAATATGTGTGCAATAGAATAGCTCTTGTCTTATTTATATTAGCTTGCCTTACTTGTATTTCAGTAAATGTAAATACTTACCAAACTGACTGAAGCTGCTACATGATGTTTTCTTGGTTTCATAGTTGGCCCATCTATCCCTCCTGCTGTCTCATATTCGAAAAGAGCTCAGGCAAACAGTGCAGAGAGTGAATATAAAGAAGAATGGGATAAAGAAATGTCACGGAAATTGAGCAGCACAACTGTTGGTTCCAAAAGTGAGGTGACAGCAAGTCCATTGGTAGGGCCCGAAAGGAAAAAATCAACAGTTGTTCCAAGTGTAAGTGAAATTTTTTATTCACTTGTTCTGTCAGAGCTCTGTAGCACAGGAGTGTCAAACTTGTGGCCCGCGGGCTGAATGCGTCATGTGCTGTTCACGCCCACATCCGATTTAGCGAAGGGGGGCAACGTTGCAATACGTCATGTGACGATGTGTCATTGTGAGTTTGACACCTGTGCTGTAGCACATAACAAGTCTTTATCATTATTGTTTAATACTTTATGTGAATGGTTTGATGGGAGCATATAAAATTAAGCAAGACTTTGAAAATCCAAGTAGTAACAATATCTGAATAGCAAAAATAATTGTGTCATTTGGATTATTGAGGGATTTGCAGGTGAATTTATATTTTGGCATCTCTCAACTAATCCTGAAAAGAAGACCATATCCATGGAGGAAAAGTTCTATGGTTACCAGCTGGAACCTGATCTCTCATTGTCCAAGTTGCTCAAAATCTTACTTTCCCATCCTTCCAATTTTGCTTCCAGACAACTCTGCTGACTCCTTTATTTTGAATCAAATGCCTTATTGCTTGAAGGGGGGAAAAACCCTATTCATATAGCAGAACTGAAAGTTTATACTATCATTTCTTGATATTAAAATATCTGCATTGTGATTTATAGCATCATCAGCCATTGTGGTGCAATTTAAGCTTAAGCGTAAGTGTATTAAGTGTGAGATAATGCTATAGATTTCTTTTCAGAAGTATGTATAGCTATGTTTTGTTTCTAGTAATGTGGAACAGTTGATAGCTATAGCAGGATATTGTGTACTGAAATCCTACAGCTGTGACTTAGACAGATGACTTAGAAGTAGCAATCTTTACCTTGTGGGTTCCTTGGTGCTCTCTGACCTTAGTCTCCCCCCCCCGACATTTCATTATCAAACTAGATAACATCATCAATACTAGTAGAGAATGGGCTTTGTTTTCATTTTATATATTAGTGCCGTGATAGCAAACCTATGGCATGCATGCCCAAAGTGGCATGCAGAGCCATGTCGCCTGGCACGCATGGCGTCACCTATTCCTCTTCCGGGTTTCTTATGCACACGCAACGATCAGCTGCCCGACGCACGTACTCAGCAGGAAAATGGAAGACCAGCTCTTCTAGTTTCCGGCACTGCCAAATGCAAAAAGGCCAGCTGATCGTCACATGCGCGCCAGAAACCCAGAAAAATAGCTTACTGAAAGCGGAAATTCAGTAGCTAAAACGAGAAGTTCATTTTTGGGCACAAGCATGTGCCCTGGGCAGATCCTCTTCCAGGTTGCGGCTCAGATGTGTGCATGCAAAGTACCTGGTACCAAAAAGGTTCGCCATCACTATGCTAGTGGTTTGTCCTGTCAGTGTTGGTAAGAGTGGACTTTGTGGTATCTTGATTAGGCTGTTTACTGTTAGCTTGTTTTTCTGCATTGGTAGTTCCTTGATTAGGATATTGTTTATTTCTTGATTGTTGGTCTAGTCTTAATCTCGTTGTTAACATTACATTACAGTTCTTATGCAGATCCCCAGTAACATAATAGGAGCTGCACTCAGACCTTTATGCCCAAAGAACGATATTGGGGCTTTTGGATCTTGTGCAGACCCATTTTTGAATCGGAAAATTTCCCCCTCCTCCCCAGCATAATTACCTAAACCCTGACCATCAGATCAACTCTTTGCTGTGTTTTGCTCCATCATTTGTGCTGATGTTGCATTCTATTCTGAATGCAAACTATAGCTTATAGGTAGAGACTAATTAAAAGTGTGGATAGTCATTGAGGCCTATTATTAGGAGATAATTGCAGTAGCTATTGCCAGAGACTATAAAGAATTTGTATTTCCCTTCAAGACTGTTCATCATTACTATCACTTTGCATTTAAAATCTTAATAATGAGAGCTTGTTCTTTTCATATAATGCCAAAGGTTTTGACTTTTCTCTTGTCTATGAGCATGATAACATACTATAAACTTAGACTTTTTCATCCTGCCATTATTTAACTTGTATTTATGTGTAAATCTGTGTCCAACTCTCCTCTAGAACAATATGTTTTCTGGAACTAGCATGACCCGGAGGAACACCTATGTCTGTGAACGTTCTACAGATCGCTATTCTGCCATTCAGAATGGGAAAGACAACAGGTACTAAACTTCATCTCCCCAGAATCAAAAATCTCCTAATTATTCACATTCAACATAATGCAGAATGCTTGGAAACAAATCATTTAAGCAGGTTCTGCAGGAAAATGGAAACTAAGAGAAGCCCAATTAGCCTCAAACAGCCTTCTTCTGATATTACTTCCATTATTCCTGAACAGAACTAATATTAGAACCCATTTGGTCTGTGAATTTCTATGTAGAACTGCTGCTACATGAGCATTATAAATACATAAGCCATACATCAATGATTAACACTGTAACTGTGGGCTGTAATTGCTGTTGGTCCCTTTGTTGTCCTTGCTGAATGATGTCAACTGAATGCACAGGTCAGCTTGGAAAATGCCAGCAAAAATTAAATTGCTGCTTTTTCAAAACACTCTCCCCTTGATTTATTTACTAAGTTAGCTGGAATGTTAATCTTGCAAAGATTATTTGCACGCTTCTTGTCATTCCTCCATAGAAGCATTGTATCCTCCCTTGTTCATTTCTTCTACACATGCCTTCCTTAATTATGTTTCTACTAATTGCCTCTATGTCTCCCCTCCACCCTTGAGTTTTCTAAACAGACCAAAGTGCAAAACCTCTTCTTGCTTTTTCTATTTAAAGCTATCCTAATAGCTCCATGGGATTGACACATTTTTTCATTTAGTGGTTTGCGGAAATTGCAACTACCAGAAAGAACCTTCAAATAAGCAGACAAGGGGGAAAAATAAAATAGAGAAAACACAGCAAGGAAGATAGGTGGGTCCTATGCCTTCTGAATGAGCCATGAATTCAGGCAGAGGTATTATAACTTCTTGAAACTGGTGCAACCTTCGCTGATTAAATAAAAATAAAATAATAATCTTTTTTCCTTACACTATGACAATTAGCCACATACTCCTTCCTTCAGTCCTGGGAAGGCTTTTAAGTGTTGGCTTTTAAGTATAGTTAATTTCAGAAGCAAACCAAAGCAAAGATTTTATAGATGCTTATAGGGCATCTTTCCTCAACTTGGTTATCTTTCAGGTATTTTGGATTTACAACTTCCAGAATTACTAGCCGCCACTGTTGAAACCCTATATTAGCTGGGAATTCTGGATGTTGTACAAAGTCATCTGGCTAGAGGTAGAAGAAAAACATAAATTGTCTAAATACTGACAATATAAAAACATAGCAGAATTATGCCCCTGAACAAACAGTTGTTTTTGGGTGCTCTGAAATCAGTTGATTTCGTTTGGAATGAAGTCTAGATGTGGCTTCTTTCAGAATGACTAACAGATTAATTTAAAACACTGCTAGTAGCTTAGTAGTGGTCAGGATCTGTGAATGACATGATAGACCTAAGCTGTGCCAAAGAGTGCAAAGCATTTATTCTGGTTGATCAAGGAAGTCAACCATAATTGTTTTTCCTAATTAGACAGGCACATACATTAGTTTGGGTAGGAAATGTTTCTCCTTTTTTGGTGTACTTTTCTAAATCTACTAAGTGGATCTTAATTAATATGCTTCTGCTTCTTCCATTACCAAATCTAAAAGTAGTATGTTTTTTTCCTTGATCGATACATAAAGGATGTCACTAGTAAAAAGATTCCTTTCGTGTTTTTGGTTTTTGTTGTTGTTGTTGTTGTTTTTTGTGGAGGAGCAAGAAGAAGGTTACTCAGCCATATTTGGTGTAAGGAAGCTGCCTTGTTTCTATAACTTGAGCCAGTACAAACATTTGCTGCATTTCCTGTTAGAAGCTGATGTTTATGGCTAGGCTTTAACCTTGTTTTTGAAGGGGAAAAAAAGATAAAACCTTTCTTTGGAAATTTTACATGTAACACCTTATTTCAAGATACTCCTCTAAACCTCTTCCTCCCTATAATAAAAGCCTAACAGAAATGTCTGCAAGTAGTACTCCTGCTGGCTCTGCAGTCCCTTCTGCCATATCTGCACGACCTCGACATCAGAAGTCAATGTCAGCCTCTGGTCATCCTATAAAAGTTGCACTTCCAACTATCAAAGATGGCACTGAAGCTTATCGACCAAGGTATTTTTCAAAATATAATAATCATTTGCCAGGTCAGAAGTCTGTAAATAAGCATTATTAAATTTTTAGAAATGATGCCATAGGCAACACAATGTTGCTCTGAAATTTCTATTGCAGACCTATTTGGGGTTGAAGTGCCTAAGGGTAATCTCATGTGATGAGGGTGGAATGTTCTTATCACTTGGTGGACAAAGTGTTGGGATTGTTTTAAGGCAGAAGGTGGTCCTACAACAGTTTTCTGAGATCAGAATGGAAAGCAGTTCATGAAATAAATATGAAACCAGATGTAAAGTTATTGAAGGAAGTATGCAGAGGACTCAGTAAGCTGGAAAATGGAAATCTAAAGGGAGGATAAGAAAAGTGGTTTTTTTTCTGTATGTGTTTTTAACATTACAGCACTTCTGCTACTGGTTTTATTACTGTTTAATTACAAGAGTTCTAAGAGACAAAACAAGCTAGGAAATACTATATTTTAAAGGATACATAGGAATTTGAATAATTTTCTATTTTCAAATGCACTCCATGTTTGTGAAACCAATATCTTGCAAATATGACTGTACTTTTTCAAAAGTATTTCTAAACTTATTCTTTCAGTAAGTGTTGTTGTTTTTAAAAAAAATAAGCAATCCAGATTTATTCAAAAGCATATAAGCTTTGTAATAAATTGAGAACACATGCCAATTTCAACCTCAGCTTTAGTCCAGGGTAAGTTTGAGAGAGGTGCCAGTAAACTTTCAAACTTTCTTCTCCCTCTTCAGTAGCGCAACTCAGAGAGCACCTGCTGCTTCCCCGTCTGCTCACAGTATTAGCACTACCACTCCAGATAGAACCCGATTTCCTCGAGGGAGTTCAAGCCGAAGCACTTTCCATGGCGAGCAGCTACGGGAGAGGCGAAATGCCACTTACAATGGGCCCCCTGCTTCACCATCGCACGAAACAGGGACATTTGCTCAAACTAGAAGGGGAACATCCACTGGCATTATAAGCAAGATAACTTCCAAATTTGTCCGCAGGTTAGTAAGAACCATTGTTTCCATTTCCAAGTTATTGCAAACTGTGAAATAAGAAGCTAATTACTGTTAAAACTAAGCAGGCTTTATTCAGGTCAGTGCTTTGTTTTACAACTCCCTAGAAACCCCACTGAAGCCCAAATGTTCTCAAGATTTGGGATGCAATAATTATGATTTTATTTGTTGATGCCATTATTAAAGAAACTTGGATATCTTGCATGAAATGTAAAGAGTTTAGTATTGGCCAATGTATGTGAAAATGCTAATAGGCATGCTAGCATTTTAGATATTAAAAGCCAATTCTACCACAAGATTCCTACATGGATGTCATTTCAACACCGGGAATTGTGGCGAGCATCTCTCTGTTTTGGCATGTCTACACTGCATGAATCTGGTATTCATGAGTATTACTTTAAAACTTAAGCTGATTTTCCAGATTCTTTGTATTTTAAGTAAAATTTTAAACACTGAAAATGTAGGCATCATCTTTGCAAGATCTCTCATACACAGGACAAAATGCTTTACCATCTGCTGCAGTACTTTAAGCACTAGCTAAAATAAACCTTTTCTCTTGAAAAGCAGAAAATATGAATTTAAATTAATGAATGCAGTCACTCTAAAACTTGTAGGCCACAAAATACACTTTGTGGGTAGATTTTAAATCCCAAATCAATTATTATGTAGTCAAACATTCCGAAAGTTAAAAGTAATTTCACTTTTTATTAATTTGCAGTTTCAAAACAAGGTGTCACCTTGAGACAGTATTTTCTAAATGCATACATTATGAATCTTGTTTAAATGCCTTAAGTTGTAGAGGGAGTTCTACACTGACTGTTATTTTGTATCATATATATTCTGCTTTTAATAAAGCACTTTTCACTTCTGAAATACATTCTTTGATCACTTCAATGCAGAACTTGGCCCATAGCATTTAACATTTATATTTTATACTTTATATTTAAGCTTCCTCAGGTATCTAGATATTTGTAACACAGATTCAAGGTCTTTGTTTGGAATTGTCATGATTGCAATATTTGTTAACCCAGCCTTTTGATTTCTCATGTATAATAGATTGAGAAACATATTTCACTAACAAGTGTTCTTTAGTGTTCAACTGGTTAGTGGCATCTGGAGTATCTGTTTGACATAGTATTAGATCACATGGCATATTTATGCTTTGATATCACAGAGAATAATTTATCTAAAACACGCCCTAACTTATACATGGAACTTTCTGCATATATCAAGCATGCAAAGTTTGTGACCTATTAAGCTGAAAGTGATCCAGTGGGTATCTATAGAAGCCCCCTGAATCATGTTAAAAATGGTGCCCGTCAAAATGCAATGATCTACTACCAATAGAAGGGAGCTAAGATAGACTAACCCAAATTAGAATTTCTGATTAATTTGCAAATAAACCAATTGTTTATTGATTTGGATAACTTCGGAACCAATCACCTTAAAGCTATGTATTGTTTGCTGGAAAGTACAAGCATATGCTACATTTCATTTGATTGGTCACGTGCTATGCAACTGTAACACAGACAGTGTTATAAAAACAGGTAGTCCTTGACTTACAACAGTTCGTTAGTGACCAATGGAAGTTACAACAGCGTTGAAAAAAGTGATTTATATCATTTTTCACACTTATGCCCATTAGAGCATCCCTATGGTCATGTGATTTACATTTGGATACTTGACAACTGGTTCATATTTATGACGGCTGTAGGGTCTCAGATTTTTGTGATCCCCTTTTGAAACTTTCTGATAAGCAAAGTCAATGGGGAAGCTAGTTTCATCCATGTTACTAACTTAACAACTGCAGTGATTCATTTAACAAATGTGGCAAGAAAAGCCATAACAAATTTCTCACTTAACAACATAAATTTTGGGCTCAATTGTGGTCGTAAGTGGAAGACTACCTGTACTCAGTGATAATGTTGAATGAAAATAATAATGAATTATACATTAACACATTTACATAAATGGATGCTATGTTCAGTATGACTGACTCATACATCTATTGAGATAAAAACAGTTGTATTGGATATAAAATTAAAAATCACAATATATAACAATATAGACTCTTTAATCTTATGATATGTATTGGTAAATATTGAATAATTAGTGTTGAATAGAAAAAAAATAATGAAGCATTATTAGAATTGTTTTTCCAAGCCACAAGACAACTTCTGTCAGACCACTGCATTCAAAACAGGGTACTTAATAAATGATATTATAGGAACTATTGAAGCTGGAAGATATACATTTAATATGGAAATTTTCAGGTATTAGTACCCTAAATTTGCAGACAAATATATACCTAATATAATTATCAAATGAACTGCAGTGTTGTGGTATGAAGTCATGACATAGCAAATATTAGAGGCATAATTAAAAATAATCATTCCTGGGTCTTGAATGCTGTAGTGCTTTAAACAATGCGATGCTTTGTGAGAAATGGGTAGAATAAAACAAGAGTGTAGTCAAAACTTTGGTTTATGAGTATGTCAGCAGATGGTTATTTTTAGCCATATTTCTCAACCTTGACAACTTCAGAATGTTTGTATGTCAATTTCTAGAATTCCAGCGCTGGCTGGGGAATTTTAGGAATTGAAGTCCAGATATCTTAAAACTGTTAAACTGAGAAATACTGATGCAGTGCTTCCCAAACTTTTTTATTACCCAAAACCACTTCTCAGAAAGTCCTTCTTTAAATGACCCTGTTATAATCGGTAATGAGTTTGTGTATCGTTATCCAAAGAAAAAACACCCGATTTTGGGTAGTGTTCCTAGGTTTTGGAAGCATTGATGTAAGGGATAGGAGTGGGAATGAAGAAACTAAAGTTGGCCACTATAGTAAAAATAAATTGGAGTTGCATATAAAAAGCTGTAGCTGTAGAAAAGTTTATTAAAATCTTAGTAAATGACAATTTTATGCTGAATATTTGTTCATCAGTAATTTAAATGTTGTTCTAGATGCAGGTTTTCTTGACTCATTTATTTTTAACCTTCATTTATTAAAACCTTACCCTTAACTTTGTTTTGAGGGATCCAAGTGAAGGCGAAACCAGTGGCAGAACTGACACCTCAAGGTGAGGAGCCACTATTAATACTTCGCTGCTGGGTCCCTTTGTGCTCAAAATCTCATGATTCTGAAAGCTTTTAAACTAATATGTAAAATGGCAAAATCTCTAGGTAACTTGTATCTTTAAAATATTACATCTGAGTTCAGTTTCTTACTTCTTCTTTAACTCCTGCTTTAAAATAATTTATTATAAAAGCAGCAATTGTCTGCAGATTCTTATACAGCAGTTCCTAGTATGGGCTGCTCAATTCCTTCTAAGGCTTTCCAAGGTCAGAGTGTTGCTCTACGTTGTCTTTCCAAGAACAAGCTAAGGGCCTAATCATCTAAATCAATAAGCACTCTGGCCATACTTGTTGCTTTTCTGCAAATACTAAGCAAAATTATTAATGTTCAGGCATGTCACTTTTGGCTAACACAAGCATATACAGAGAAATAATCAGGACCAATATTATTTTTAATCATTAAATAAATACCTTTGAGCTAGTTTCCATAGATCCTACTTGGACTTCTGGGTTTGATCAGGGATGCACAATTGAAGAGCCCCAAAGTTGCATGTTACCTCCAAAGACCATACTTGTGTGATGTTCAAATGTCATCACATTGTAGAATTGTTAATGAGCCATAAAGTAATATTAAATACATGAAAAGTAACTATATTAACTATTGATTAACACAGTCACTGTAATGGTAATTGAACTAAAATAAAGATATTCCATCTGCTCCTTTTGCTAGCTACCATATTTCAGAATGCAATCCCCAAAAGCAAATGCAACTTTTGGTTCCAGAAAGTTGTGCACCCCTGGTTTATGCCAAGGGCCACATAGATATTGTTATATATAATTATCCTATCTACTGCACAGAATGATGTGCAGCCTACACTCAACAGAATTGCATGCATTAATTTATCTTCCTTGTAGAGTAAGAGGCAAGACATGCACACTCTATGTTTCCACCTCAATCGCACTGCATGTTGAACAGTCTGTGCATGAAATTGTTCTTAGAATCTGAGCAAGCACTCCTTTCTTAGTGACAGTGTGTTTGGTTGGAAGTTTTATTAAGAATTGCTTTTTCATGTCAGGATATGCAAAGTATATGAATGCTATATACTTCCTAATGCTTCATGGAAGGTGGCCCTTGACACATTTAATATATAAACTTTCATGTTGCTAATCTCTGCCTTAAGCTATTGAGTTCCGAATTCCTCCTGCTGTGGTCATTAACCTAATGCACTGAAGTGCAAATAAGTGGCAATAACTCTTAGCCACATGAATAAGGATAGAATTCCTATTTGTGTCTGTAAAAATAGTATAAGACAACTGGAATAATTCTAGCTTTAATCCTTGCATGTGCTACAGATTATGCTAACAGTGTTCAGTCTTGCAGGTTGTGTGTGCAGATATATCAGCACCACCAGAGGTGAAAGAGCTCTTAACATGATAAACTTACCATAACTTAATAGAAAAATGCTGTCAAATTCAGATGATGACTTGTTTGTGCTTAAGCAATACTCAGCAGAAGATAAAAACATCTTAAGAAACGAACAAGTGCTTCTGCATCCACCCTGGAATCTTCTCCTCTTTCTTTCTTCCGCGCAAATCCTTGCCAAATGCACTTTCTCTGAAATTCTTTTGCTATTTGCTATGGGGGTGGCTTGTCATGTGCTTGTTGTTGAGGTGAGCTGCTTTCAAAAGGGCAGGAAGCTCCTTTGTTTATCCAAGGCATGTTAACCCAGTATCCAGTAGTCTATACCAGGGGTCTCCAACCTTGACAACTTTAAGCCTGGAGGACTTCAACTCCCTGAATTCCCCAGCCAGCTTTGCTTTGCTGGCTGGGGGATTCTAGGAGTTGAAGTCCACCAGGCTTAAAGTTGTCAAGGTTGGAGACCCCTGGTCTATACAGACATGGTATAGTGAGTAACAGTTCTGATGTCTATTAACAGTTGTGTTTCTTTCATATCCCAATTGACAAAGTGCTCCAGAACATAAAATTCATAAAATATCATGTTTTTTGAGAGTAGTAGGAGCTGCCCAGAGTTTGATATAAGATGGGCAGCTGCATAAACGTTTTAAATAATAAATGTGGTGTGTTAATTGATACCTAAAGTACTTAATATTGGGGAGATATATTTTTTCCTGTCAATTATCCTACTGAATGCTTAGTTTACAAATGCTTCTGATTTGTTTAGAAGATGCAAAGAACACCATGCTGCTTAGGACAATGCACTTCTGCTAGTGTTGTTTCTGGTGTTTTTTATAGCACAAAACAATTCCTTGTGGTTTTTTGATGCAGATTTCTCTCCCCCCCAAAATAATAATAATAATAATAATGTAACAAGAATTACTTTCCTGCGTAGTTAGAGCAAACTATTTGTTTATTGTCAAAAATAAAAATGAAAAGCATCCAAAATTATTATCGTTGCTTTTTTAGATCTACATTTTTAAATTGGCAAAATACACTCCCGTAATAAAGAGGTATACACATAAATTTCTAGAGAATAACAGGGTAGCTGCCTTTTCCTGCTGCTTTTGAAGCATGTTTTCTTTCTCTTCTGTTTTGTGTATTTTCAAAGCCCTGTACAGAGTTCAGATGGCCAGCTCTAAAGAAAGCTAAATTGGTGACAGCTGAGAAAGTCTCCTTTGGAGTTACACTGATATTTTTAGCAGCAAGATTGTGATTGAAATGATATTTTGACCCAATACTTTGTTTGGGTGTAAATATTATTTACCTTTTCAGGAGTACTTCTGGGGAACCAAAAGAAAGAGAAAAAGAAGATGGCAAAGATTCCAAGCCACGGTCTTTGAGATTCACCTGGAGTATGAAAACAACAAGTTCCATGGACCCAAATGATATGATGAGAGAAATTCGAAAAGTATTAGATGCTAACAACTGTGACTACGAGCAAAAAGAAAGATTCCTGCTGTTCTGTGTTCATGGGGATGCACGACAGGATAGCCTTGTTCAGTGGGAGATGGAAGTATGCAAATTGCCACGCCTTTCACTCAACGGAGTCCGCTTCAAGCGAATATCGGGAACTTCTATTGCCTTTAAAAACATTGCATCCAAAATAGCAAATGAGCTTAAGCTGTAGAGAGAAACAACATTTCTGGGATCAGGGAAGATTCAAGCTTATGTTTTGAATGTACTGGTTATGCCTAATACAATTGGCCTGTGAAACTCCCCATGTAGAGATTGTCCCTATTGCAATAAGGTTATACATAGTTATTCTGAATTGTAAAATTTAATTCTGTATGACCTACATTAAAAAAAAACCAGGTAAGTACATAGAGCATTCTTTTCATTTTATGTTCACAAAGTTGTATAGTAAGAAGGCTTAAATACAGACCTTGTATAGTTGTTTAGACATCAGCACAGAAGTATGTTTACTTTGAGTTGAAAATTTCTTCCTAGTCTTTTCCACCCCCCATTTTTGGTGGTTTTTATAAATCTTACCTGTACCATGCATTTTTCTTTAAAAAACTGTCCATAGTTTTTTTAAAAATGCACAAAAAATGTTTTTCAGAAGTGTAGCTTAATCAATTTTACTTCGTAAGAAACCACTTATAATTTTTTTAAAAGGAAGTTGGCGCGTAGTCTACACGGGATTCCTTGTGTTTCCCCTTTTCACTCTTACCATCCTTTAAGAAACAGTGTTTAGTTCAGAAAAAATGCAAACATGTTTAGAGTGTTGGCACTTAACAGTGAAGAAAATGGAGTTCTGAAACACACTGGGGAATAAAGTAAAATGTTGGATTACTTTTATTTGCAATCTGAAATGTTCTTAGATACTTGGGTCCAATGATTCACTAGAGTAAAAATATGCATTGTATATCCATATTGTAGTATGAAATACTATTTGCTACCTTAGAAGACTACAATTCCCAATTTGTGAAAATATTACCTTCATACTGAGATTTTCATAGCACAAGAATTGTGAAATTATAATTAATGTTAAATGCCACCTCAGGAATTAACTGGTTTTTAGAATAATTCCCCCCAAAGAATACATGGATCTTCATATACTTTTAAGCCTACATTGTTTATTGCATTGTTTGATGTGATTGTATAAATTCTGTTCCCATGTATCTTTGAGTTTTGAATATTTTGCCCACTTTCTTGTATTTATTATAAATCATTATACCCGTGAAATGCAGCTGTGTGCAGGCAGTTGCCTAGATAAGAAAATCCCTTCATAATTAGTGATTCAAACTGCAAAACCATTAGGACATGGTACATTTTTAATATTGATTATCTTGTACTGAATTAATCATAGCAGTTGGTTGTGCAATGTTATTTAATGTTGTAATTTCTGTAACTTCAACATATGGCCCCATCTGCACACTCCTATAAAGATTAGAAAAATCACCCCAAATTATCACTTTATTTAAAAGCAAAAAGCAAAAAAAATGTGGTAAACTCTGTAACCTGAATTTAGAAGGCTGTAAGTGTAGCTAAATGTGCCATTTGAGAATGGCTTCTGACAGATGGACTTGAGATGCTGTACTGTACTGTGATGTAGCTCTTCTGTAACAGTTCTGCTCAGCAATGAACATGTACTGCCTTAGGAAGCAGATGATGTTTTGGCAAGAAAGAGCTGTGTTCCTTTTTATCTGGTATTCCTTTAAACTTTTTTTAATGAAAGTCATCCTAATTCACATTCACTGGTGCACTCTATTAAAAACTTACTTGAACAGATCTCCATACTATCAATCATGTTGCCTTATTCTTGATCCAGCAATCTGTACTGGATGTAGTTTGCAAAGGAATTGTGAGAAAGGGGAGGGAAGACGTAATGGTTTCATATGTTGCATCAGGAGATGTTTAGAGTTTTGTGAATAATCTACATCCATCCACTGATTGTAAATGCTCCCATGCCACTTCAGTTATATGACGATGAGACTTGCCGAGTTATCAAAATTTCCTTTTTATTTCAAAACAGCTATATGAAATTAGCCTGAATGTATTTCTTTTTATTTCTAGAAGCAATTCAGGTTTGTAAGTCTAAGTTCTTACATTAATTAACTTCCTTTTTAAAAGATTTATTCAGCACATTTATATACCACATTATCAAAGTGTACTCGGAAGTTTAACAATAGAAATTTTAAAAACTAGTTAATTTTTCAATGGTGTAAAATGAATTTGGAATAATCTACATCAGTTTTATGACTTAGTATGGATTTTGTGTATAGATGTTTTTGATCACCAAACTTACATCCTTACAATCCATAGCCCCAATGTTTTGGCTTGCACGTAATGTTAAATTGTCATGTTATTTGGTGGTTTTAACTTAGTACAATGTGGAAACCGATGCCTAGAGAACAGCTATAGTATACACATCAGAGTGAATGTTTTTTTCAGTTTGATGAACCAAAACCAAGTTCTAATAGAGTTCTGCCTTAAAACATCTGAAATATATATGGGAGATTGTAATTTAATTATGCAGATGCTATATTTTGCATCATGCAGAAGTCCTACAAAAAATTCCCACTGGGTTTAAATGTAGGTGGAAAAAACATAGTCTAAATTCTTTATGTTATCAGACCAAGTGTATAGTTGCTAATAATTGTTCTATATATGGCTTTCAGGCATTAGTGAACACTCAGTGCAAACAACAGAGACCCGCATAGCCAAACAAAAAATTTGTACGGAGAGATAATGTGGGTTTGAAATAGCCACTAATATAAGTGATTATAAAAGGCTTCATTTTTTAAATGACATTTAACTAGATTTACCTCACTAATTTAGTTTTTGTGACTATATACAGTAAGTTCCACAACATCTCAGTGTAACTTGCCTTGATTGCTACAAAATTATATAAAGCAACTGCTTGAATAATTATAGCTATAAAGCTGAATCAAGACATTTGGCTTAAAGAATTTGCCTGTTTTGGAAAACAAGACCACTGAGCCTTGGATAAATGGCTTTAATTGCTTAGAAGGTCTTCACAAATAGTTGAGGATTTTCTCTTCTCACATCAGATAAACCCTTTCTACATCAGCAGTGTATGGTAACCACTCTCATTTTGAGAGACAGGTCTTCTTTCATACGATAAGAATATTTACTTTTAGATGAATCTGCAAATTACAAGTATTATTTTCCATGAGTAAACAAGTGAAAGTGGAGGATGGACCCTAGGAAAAAACACACATTTAAAAAGTTTATAAAATGTATAAAGTTCCATTAATTCAGTGACCACTTAGATTTTCTGCTCTCACCCTGGTTATTCAGGTCTTCCAGTGATGCACCTATCACTACTGTAATTGAATGCATCCACCTTGGTGCTGGGTAGATGGTTTCTTTCTTCCAGCCTTATAAATTTATCAAGGAAACCTGGCCCTTTGCATAACCCCAAGGGAAATGGGCAGTTCAAAATGTGACATATAAATACATAAAAATAACTTGTCCAAAAATGATAATTTGAGCCTAATCATTTGCACCTTGAGAAAAAACACTGCTTGATTTTTTTAATATAGGTAGTCCTCAACTTACAACCACAATTGAGCCCTAAATTTCCATTGCTAAGTAAGACAATTGTTAAATCGGCTTTGCCCCGTTGTATGATCTTTTTTTGCTGCTGCTGTTAAGTGAATCATGCAGTCATTAAGTGAATCTGACTTCTCCCATTAACTTTGCTTGTTGGAAACCCCTGGGCAGTTTGTAAATGATGATCATGTGACACATACACACACACACACACACACACACACACACACACACCAGGACACTCAACTGTTGTAAATACATGCTGGTTGCCAAATGATTAGATTTCGATCACATGACTACAGGGATGTTGCAACATGCAATTGCCATAAGAGTGAAGACTATTTGTAAAACACTTTTCTCAGTGTTGTCATAACTGTGGTCACTAAACAAATGATGGTAAGTTGAGGACTACCTGTACAGGTATCCTGAGTCCCATCAAATGGTACACTCAAGGCTGTACAGAAGGAACTTGCAGTTCACCTGTAGATGCCAGATGCCTACTGTTCTTTTAAACTATTTTAAGTCAAGAGAACAGGTCTGTATTTTCATTCAACCTCAGAATATACAGTATGTAGACATTTTCTTGCAATGAGCATCAGAAACAACAACTTTTTCTGATTATTGCTTTGGGGAGAAAATGTGTAATTTTTGATATTTTGGTACTTGGAAATTCTAATGCAGCTGGATACTGAGGCATGAGATAATACTTGATCTACTATATTGAATTCCTATAATAACTGAAACAAAACAGGAGTTTGCAAATCAACTTCTGCAAGCAGGATATATAACTAAAGAAACAATCCTAGCATAGAATATAAGCTAGAACCCTAAAGCCAGGGAAGTTTGTTCATAGCACAGTATTACGAATTTCTTATAGATACTGTGCATCGATATATCTCAAACTCTGAATTTTGTTATTGCTGGATGACTATTGGGAATTCAGATAGGCAACATGAGTATAAATCTCTGCAGTCTGCATGGAAAGCACACTGGAGAAATTTGAAAAAGAATGGTGGTATTTATTCCAAGTCTGTCTCTCTCTCTTTTTTTACTCCCCTGAGTTCTTTTATGAGAGCTAAATTAAGCTTGAGTGTTGATTATATGAATTCAATTAACCAGCCTCTTGGTTTGTTTGTTATGTAAATAGAAAGTGGTGGGAATGGCTGCTCAGGCTTCCCTAGCCTGCCTGTTGCATAATAAATAGAATGTGGATTAATTGCAGGTCTAGTTTAGCCATTGTACGATTACTAACCCCCTGTTAACAGGACCTCCTGTTTCATAAATATACTTTCTTTTCTCTCTGTAATTAAGTTAAATTTTGTCAGGACAAAATTTGTCAAAATCAAGTCAAGAATTGTTTACAAAGCGTTATTGACTTGTAAAAGATAATTGGATTTCTTGATGTTTTCAGAAGAGGACCACTTAACAGGAGTTACAACCTGGATGAGAATATTTTAAAACCTTTATTTGAACTATCATCAAATCCATGTAACACGGACAAATGACTGGAGATGACAGGAAGCGAAGCGCAGTCCAAAAACATGAAAGTCTCAGCAAGTGGTAGCACATTCCTCAATATAGAAGCTAAATGGTCTTGTTTAGCACTTGGATAACAAACCACCAAAAACAGTAGAAGAATAGAATAGAATAGAATAGAATAGAATAGAATAGAATTTTTATTGGCCAAGTGTGATTGGACACACAAGGAATTTGTCTTGGTGCATATGCTCTCAGTGTACATAAAAGAAAAGATACGTTCATCAAGGTACAACATTTACAACACAATTGATGATCAATATATCAATGTAAATCATAAGGATTGCCAGCAACAAGTTATAGTCATACAGTCATAAGTGGAAAGAGATTGGTGATGGGAACTATGAAACGATTAATAGTAGTGCAGATTCAGTAAATAGTCTGACAGTGTTGAGGGAATTATTTGTTTAGCAGAGTGATGGCCTTCGGGAAAAAACTGTTCTTGTGTCTAGTTGTTCTGGTGTGCAGTGCTCTATAGCGTCGTTTTGAGGGTAGGAGTTGAAACAGTAAACATGTAAGTTAAACTGGACAGGCGAATATGATGTTGAACAAAAGCAGTGGACTATTTTATTCCTTTTGTTCAATAAATTTTCCAATAAAGCAAGTATCGGGAGCTTATCTGGTACTTAAAACTGAGGAAATAAAAAAAAATTGTGTACTTCCATATTATCAGAAAATCAAGAGGAGATATTAAAAGTCGCTCATGAGGTTCTTCATATTTTAAATATTAACTGGATTTTACTTTGTTTTGATGAGATCAATAAGGATACTTATTAGGGGCAAGAAGGCAGCAAAATACATACAATTTACATGCACCACAGATATTTAGAAGAGATAAATCTAATAGTGAGGGGAAATGACAAGGAAATAGTAATTGTGGCACTGTATTTCTTGTCTTGGCTCCATAGCCACCTCGACTGAAAAAGGACCTTCAAAGCAGCAGCTTCTGCAGAATAAACCATTAAAGGTTTCTAAAGTCTCATTGTAAGTCGATGTAATGCTTTGTGAATTGGGGCTTTCATGATCACCTAGGAAGGTTTACCTGCTGTCCCCAGACATAAGAATTTCCACTTCTCTTGTTTCTGAACTGCACTAAGAAACTGGCTTCTTTATTAAAGTAATAAAGTAAGCCTTTATAACTGCCGATAGTCTAAAATGGATTCTTAACTTTTAATTACCTAATCTTATTAATTCTAGTTTTACTTGTTCTATTAGAAAGTTGAAACCACCAGATTACACAGTCAAAAGTTCAAAAGCAAAGGAGAGTGGTTGGGGGGAGGGAGAAGGAGGGCAATTGGAACCACAACTCTTCCTACTCCAAAGCAAATCCCTTTAGTATCCGATGAAAAAAGAGGTTTTAGCTACCGGACATTCTGCCTTTTTTAAAAAAAAAAAAGGGGGGCCCGGCCTTTCCTTCCTGGAGTGATCATACATGTCTCAGCGCTGGATTCCTGCGCATGGTCAGGCGCTGGAAGCCCAGAGGAGCCGCCAAGGCTGCGCTGCCTGGCAGTGTCAACAGTGCAACGCGAGGCTGGACGTTGAACTCTGGAGAGGCGCTGGCAAAATCCCTGCAAGAGCAGGGAAGGGCCCTCCTCATCCGCCTCTCCCCGTCTCCTGCGGCGGGACCCGACAGAGGCCCGCGCTCGCCTGTCTCCTGGAGCTCCACCTGTTGTCGGGCTCAGTTGAGAAGGGAACTTCTGCGGCCTGTTTCGAGGGGTACCAGGAGGGAAGGCTCCGAAAGCGTCCGCGCCTTTCTCTCTCGGCGCGATGCCCGTGGCGGGCGCTTTGAGGGCCAAATTCCGCCGGCGGCGCAGCCCCGCGGAGGACAAGGTCTCCATTCTCGAGCGGGAGGAACGGCGGGAATTGGAGACCCCGACGGCTCCCGAAGGCCAGCCTGAAGAAGAGGAGTTGGCCGGCTGCGACTCCAAAACGGTGGCTTTTGCCACCCTCCCGGACAACTACCAGCCCCTCACTTGGGATGGCGAGCAGCTGCCCCGGCCAAAGAAAACGGAGCGCGCAAGTAAGGCGCGCAAGAGGAGACTTAAGAAATACGGCAAGGTAAGATTGAACACGCGGGACTTATGGTGCTCGGGGAGCCTTGTCGTTGGCCCGCCTTGCTGAGGCGGATGAACAGAACAGAATATCAGAGTTGGAAGGGACCTTGGAGGTCTTCTAGTCCAACCCCCTGCTCAGGCAAGAAACCCTGTTATCATTTCAGATAAGGGGCTGTCCAGCCTCTTCTTAAAAACTTCCAGTGTTGGAGCATTCAAAACTTCTGGAGGCAACTTGTTCCACTGATTAATTGTTCTAATTGTCAGAAAATTTCTCTTTAGTTCTAGGTTGCTTCTTGTTTCCATCCCTGGCTTTTTGTCCTGCCTTTGGAGAATAGATTGACTCCCTCTTCTTTGTGGCAGCCCCTGAGATATTGGAACCCTGCTATTGTGTCATCTGATCCAAACTGGAAGTTGTGTTATAGCAACTGGACTTTGTGTGTGTGTGTGTGTGTGTTTGTGTTTCGCTTCTCCAGGTAGCTGAATAAGCAGCAAAAAATTTCGAGCCAACACAAAAGCTGTGGTGGCTCAGGCTGTAAGATAGCCTGTTATTAAAACACAACAGCCTGCAATTACTGCAGGCTCGAGTCCCACCAGGCCCAAGGTTGACTCAGCCTTCCATCCTTTATAAGGTAGGTAAAATGAGGACCCAGATTGTTGGGGGGGCAATAAGTTGACTTTGTAAATATACAAATAGAATGAGACTATTGCCTTACACACTGTAAGCCGCCCTGAGTCTTCGGAAAAGGGCGGGATATAAATGTAAATTAAAAAAAAAAAGAAGAAGAGCTCAGTTGCCATGACTCAACTTCCAGACAACTCTACTTGGATGACTGAGGATCTTCATCGACACACTGCCCAATACAGGCTGCAGAGTCGAGCGCATTTAAGAGAAAAAGGGAATTCAGAGAAAAAGGGGCAAATAACTCAGCGAAACTTTGCAGGGTTTGTAGTGCTTACAGGAGTTGTTTAGAGACAGATCCTCCCCTATCAGAGTTTAAAGGTAAAATTGAATTCAGGGACTAGTTACTTTCCCCTTTAGAGTAGTGAAAGGATTTTACGAGGACTTTCCTATCTGAGAATCGCTGGAAGAGAGGAAGATTTGGGACCGTGCCCCTTAGGTATCAGAAAAGTGGTCACTGGATGGGATGGACTGCAGTCCCGACCAACAAGCCCCCTCCTCATCTTCGGATACGAGGCAAATAAGCGGAGCCTCCCAGGGAGCAGTGACGCTGTCTTGGACTGGCTGCCCTTTGAAAGAAGCCTTCTGAGGAAACTCTCTCTGTGGGGTGTGTGTGTGTGTGGGTAGGTGTGTGTGTGTAAGGTGTGGCTGGTCGAAGTTTCTGTTCACTTTCCAAGCGGATGTTCCACAGGGGAGTTCAAGTGAAAGAAGTATTTCCTTCCTTTTGTTTGTTACTTTGTAAAGGAAAAAATTGTGAAGTTAAATAGCTTTTGAAAACTCATTGAATGCTGAAATTTCATTTCCCCCCCCCCTTTCAGGATTGTTAACTGGCAGCATTTTCCAAATTAAACTGGTCATCTTGTTAATGCCACTGAGCCAGCCATTCCCAAGGGCAAACTCCTGGCAGATCTGCAATATATATAATAATGGATAATTCGCTCAGTTGTAGCAAACATTTTAATAACCTCTGTAGGAAAGAATGGCCACTGGATGGCTTAGATTGCAGTTGTCATGTCTTGAGTCGGTTCATTCCTATTTTTGGCACATGCAGAAAGAAAAGGGTGATGGTTAGATTTGGATCAGTACCAACATGGATGAAGGTTTACTTACCTCTAACATTTTTGCCCCTCTTTCTCCTCTCCTACCTTGTGTGTTTGCAGGATGATAACAAGTGAAATGATGACTGAATTTTTAAATGTATGTTTTTAAGGCCGCTCAAAATTATAATCTCTATTTGAGAAATAAGGAGAAAAGGTTGGCATCAAATTAAACCCTCCGTCCTGTTTACTGCAGCGATCTCTAGAAATTCTTGACATTTTTATGGACTTCCCATCATAACTATGCCTTCCTTGATTCAGTGACGCAAATCCTGTGAAGGCCACTATATTGCACTTAGCTTTCCTCTCTGACTCATTGTTAGTCTCCTATTATTGGACACTGCTTCATTCACCTTAATAGTGAGTATAGGTTAGTCCTCACTTAACGACCACGATTGAAGCCAGCAACTCTATTACTAAATGATGCAGTTGCGAAGTGAAATCTCAAGGGACTGCAATTGATGATGTCACTTCCTACTTGGTCACTAAGTGAGTCATCAGAGGTCATTAAGCAAGGCATCACATGACCAGGACATGCAATTGCACTGTCAGCTTTTCCATTGATTCTGCTTGTTGGAAGCCAGCTGTGAAGTGCACAAAAGACACTCACGTAACTGTGAGGATGTTGTGATAATCATAAATGCGAGGAGTGATCTGAAGTTATTTTTTCATCACCTTTGTAACTTTGAACAGTCACTCAGCAGGGCAGTCACTAAGTGAGGTCTACTTGTAAAAGGCTTCAGGCCAAAGGAATATAGGGTACCAGACAGCCACTGCAAGACCTGGCTGATCATTTCCTGCTTCTTACCCTTCCACCTCAGGAAAGAAAAGCAGATTTCACTGTATCTATCAGTGGCTGCCTTTCTTTCCATTATTTCCTCTGCCTTTCCTTTCCTTTCTCGGTTGTTTGCTCACATAAATGCCTTCAATCCTCTTCTCACATTATTTCCTTTGACATTTATGTAGACTCCTTCTCCCCTCCCCCCATATTATATTTATACTGCAGTTTTAAAGGGAAGGGAAAGTTGGCAGTCCTGTGAACAGAGGGAGGAAAGCAAAAGAAGCCGGCTTCATTCAGCCTGGGCCAGAAATGGAAAGGACACCACTAGGAGATATAAGGGTTGAAAGGAGCATGAGCTTCTAGGACTGAGGATTGTTCATTGACTTAAAGCCATTATTGGATCAACTAGAAGATTATAAAATCAAAAGAAGGATACTGCTGACTGGGAGAGGGCATAGCAACCTGGCAGCCACTGGGACCACTGGAGTATGCCAAGCACTGCCGCTAATCATGGCTGGGGCTCCTACTAGAACAGAACTAAGTGTTGGCTACCATCTGTTCTGAAGGGCTTAAGAAAGGTCAGGTTGGAAAATAGTTTTGAATTGAAGCAGCAGAACATGACTGGAGAGTGCATTTTCAAAAGGCTGGGAATAGGAGGAAGACAACTTCATCCAATCCTATATGCAGGAAGGGGTGAGTGGCTTGTACAATATTCTTAATGGGCCAGGCATAAAGTGCGGGTTTGCCCTGAGAGTGTACATGACAGAAAGTTACCTTTCACTCATGAGGATGTGAATATGAGCCTGATGTCTGGCATCCAATCTGCATTCACAGCACACACAGACAAACAGACAACTAAATTCACAATATAGAGAGACAGAGAGAAACAAAGTCTTCAGAAGTCTCTATGATATAATAAAGTGGGTTGTAGCCTATGAAAATTTGTACCATAATAAATGAAAACCAAATGTATCAAGAAATCATTTACTCCTGCATGAAAACCTTTGCAATTCAGATGCTTTAGAAGACTAGTCATGTGAATTACAGATGTAGATTTAATTAGGAATGGAAGTATTATCAGAAGGTGTTGTAGATATATATGAAAATAAAAATGCAGCAGATGCTGATGCATATTATGCTTTAGTGAATGGCGATTATGGAAGAACCAGAGATGAGTGGAGGGAAAACCATGCAACACTGAAGAAAAAAGTAAAATAAGTGAAAATACTAGTAGAATAACCATAGGTAAATCAGGAATGAAAAAGAATTACAAAATAAATTATTTTTTCCAAAAGAATGCAAAGATAGTAGACCCAAGGAAGAGATGTCTATTTAGATTGTATGCTCCTAAAATATGGGGACCTAATTTTCTTTTTGCAGTGAACTACACAGAGTGTATTGCAGTATAGAGACAGTAAGGTCTACATAAATATGTTATGCTGTTTTATTTATCTGAATCTGCATATGAGATGTTTTAGATACTCTGTGGAGCTCTGCAGCAGAATGAGGATGATATCTGAAAAACAAAGAGTTTGCTATATCCAGCGTGGGAGTTGGCTGGTATTTTTTTTCTCTTCAAAAGAAACTATTTTGATCAGTGTGAAAGTGAAGTTGATGTTTACCTAGAGATCTATAGAGGGATGTGTCATTTCTGTACGGAAAAGATTCTAAGCAAATCCATATGACAGCAGATGTTTTTTATCTTTCTGTTGCTTTTTTCTTGGCATCTTAATTTTGTCAGTGCTTCAGTTAGCAGAAAGTGTGCATCTTCCTCCCACAATAGCAGCAAAACAGAAAACATTTCTTTTCAGAACAGCTTCTAGATGGCAACTTAGAGAATGCATCAGCATTAACTTATTAGTGCTTAAGAAGCCATTTCACATTTTATTCCTGTTTTTTTAATTTTTCCATTCATATGGCTCCTTGTATCCAAGAAATTTAGGGCTGTTTATTCCTATTTTATTATCCCTTACAAGCCTTTGAAGGCTTAAGGTCTACAAAGCAGGCTGAGAAATAATGAAGACTTGAGATCACCCACTTAAGTGGGGCTAGAAATTTGAGTCTGGATCTAGTGATCCATGTGTAATATAGCAAATGTTATTGAAGTCTAATATTCTTCAGGTCTAGTCAGCATAACCAATGGTAAGAAATTATATGAATTATGCTCCAACACTACCCAGAAGATCACATGTTTTCTCACCCTGATCATCATTCAGTGAAATAAAAAGAAGTAATGAGAGAACAATTTTAAGGCATCTTTGGGCAACGTGGCATCTTTCAGATAACTAATCAGCTCAGCCTGTCTCAGTACTATGGTCAAGATTTTGTGGGTTTACAGAGCAACAGGCTGAAAAAGCTTTCATAACAGATATAGGGTTGTTCATGATCGTTGCAATTTGTGAAGGACAGTTTTTGATAACTGAGGGCTGCCTTAGCATTTTCTGGTGAGTACAGTTGACAAGGCAAAGATGGCAAGTGGGTGACTCAGAGTTTTCCAATTTTTAATATATTTTTTGGTTTAGGGAAGCAGATGTTCTTGGGTGTTTCTTTGCCGTTCAGATATATTAAGCTATATAGATTTCCTGAATTGTTCTTTGAGGAATTTGCATGCCTCAGAGTTCTTCTTTCTATGGGTGCATTAGTTGGAATGTTGACATTTTCTGCTTGAAAATCATGCCAGAGCTTGTGGTTTCAGAAGCCCCGAGGGCTGCAAAATAAGTGGGGCTGGGGATTCATGCAGCTCTGGGATTGTAGGATCAGCTGAATTCAACATTTTGACTCACGTAGTGAAGATAGTAGGCTTGTTGTATGCAGATCATCTGATTTAGCAATTGTCACCACCAAAAGAAAAATAATTTGAGTACTGTGGTTTTGTATCCTCATGCTCTGGATAAAATATTCATGTCCTGCTTCAAAACTTTTGCTGTACTCTGTATGGAAGTAACCACAAAAGAAAGGCATGCCATTTCTTAGAACACTACTTTGCTCCTTGCTGAGATCAGAACTTCATTGTTCAGGCTGTGATCAAGCATTTCCTGTAGCACACAATTGTTTCTAAAACTAAAGCTTCAGTCACTTTCTTGAGCTAGATTGAAGAAAGTGACAATTGTGCCTTACATGAGATCAACTATAACATAAATCAACAAAGTCCTCAGATTCCTGTATTCTGAACAGAAGAAAAGATAGTGACAAGTTGAACCATTTGGAGGATATATCTCCCTATATTTTAGTATCCCTTGAAAGACAGTTTATCATAGTTGAGTTTGTACAATGGAGAAAACCCAACCATCTCCTTCTCCATTCAACATTCACCTTTGTTTACCAATAGCAAGGATCATAGACAGCTGATCTGCCATATCACAACCATTATTTTAAATCCTCCAAGTTATTGATAGGATACTGGCAGCTGATATATTTGCTACCCAAGTTTCTGCTTTTTTAATCTTTCTATTGGGAGAGGGCAAATACCCTCAACCTTTGCTGGGGAAGTTTTACCTGTTGTGTGGGATGAAAACTATCAAGGTGGAAGGGTTTCTAGAATTTCTTAACGTATGATCCTAAGACACCTGGGAGTTCTCCAAGTTCCTATTAGGAGTCTGCCAAATCAAAATTATTTGCCAGCTTAAGTTGAAGAATAATATAATAATAAAATCCCATCAAACAATCATGAGAAGAAGTAGCAGCAGTGAATAATTCATTTTACGTATAGTAAATAACGATAAATAAAACCCATACAGACAAAAAAATATTTTGGTCCACCATCATTTTTAAAAGTGGGAAAGAGTCCTGAGACAAAAAAAGTTTAACGCTAGGCTATTGTGTTACGGGGATGCGGAGGCTCAGGGGCTAGGACGTTGAGCTTGTCGAACGAAAGGTCGGCAGCTCAGCGGTTCGAATCCCTAGTGCTGCCATGTAACGGATGAGCTCCCGGTACTTGTCCCAGCTTCTGCTAACCTAGCAGTTTCGAAAGCACGTAAAAATGCAAGTAGAAAAAATAGGGACCACCTTTGGTGGGAAGGTAACAGCATTCCATGCGCCTTTGGCGTTGAGTCATTCTGGCCACATGACTACGGGGACGTCTTCGGACAGCGCTGGCTCTTCGGCTTTGAAACGGAGATGAGCACCGGCCCCTAGAATTGGCAATGACTAGCACATATGCGCGAGGGGAACATTTACCTTTACCTATTGTGTTAGGATTGAGGAATGTTAATTAATGGTCAAGAAGTAGTTCACACAATACAAGAAGATCTGGAGATGGAGTTAGCCCTCAAAAGATTGTTTGTGTGTGATTAAATTTTAACTCCCCTTGGATTAATTAAGCAAGTTATTTGTATTGTTTAGAATTCTGTACAGCATGTATAAATTCCCCTGACTCCAGTAATGTGCAAATGGGACTCCTATTTTAAAGAGTTATGAAGATATTTGCATACAGTACTCTAATCCAAAGGCAGACAAATTTCTGGATGTAGGCTGTACTTTGTATTGTAGATCCACCAATCTGAATCTTCATAAAGAAATATATTTAGTTTAGATTTCATTCTCAGTGCAGAGTTTTGTGCTATGTATCAGAATTGAATGTTATTCCCTATCCTTCCTCTTGAATATCTAATTCGTACTCTTAGCTTTATTAATTACAGCAATATCAGAATGAACTTTTGTTGTTTCTGTTAAGACCTACAATTGGCACTAAACCAGGAGATTTTCAATTATCTCTGGGTATTGCAAAATATTCAGAATATTGCTGATCTACATTAACTAGCTCAATTTGAACAATAGTGGAAGTGTTGGAGAAAATAGCTCTCTATCCTTACTTTAGAATGAGAGAGCTAAGCAAAGTTTAATTGAATAACAGGAAAGGTTGGAAGGGACCACCAAAGTTGGTGGACTTCTAATCCAACCCCCTACACAAGCAGGAGATCCTACCATTCTGGACAAATGGCTATTCAATCTCTTCTTAAAAACCTGCAGTGATTGAGTACCCACAATTTCTGAAGGTAACCCGTTCCATTCGTTAATTGTTCTAACTGTCAGGAAATTCCTCCTTAGTTCTAGATTTGTTCTATAACTGGATCCTATTCAGCAAATTCATTCACAGAAACTATATTACCTGTAATCAAGTACTTGAATTTCCTATACTCATTCTTGTAATCGAGAAGAGTCCATAAGCTAATAACTAAGTCACAGTATAGGAGATGGTTCATGATGAACTTGCAATTACTTGTGGCCACTTTCTTGAACCTGACCACCAGGCTGTTTGATCTTGTACCTTTTAGGCCAAAGGCAATGGTTTGGATTCCATTTCAAGTATCTCCTGGATTTCTCCATTGTGGTATCTGAACCATTGGCTGGAGCCATCTGATGTATCATAAGATGATTATGTTGAAGGAAATGGATGTTTTGTGAATGTTTCAGGTCTTGTGTATTTTCACATCCATCTTACTTTAAAAGAAAGATCCAGACATTATCTTCTGGGCCTTCTGAATTGCAGCTCCCATAATCCCTTGCTGTTGACTTAGCTCCAGGAATCAAAATCTCCGTGTTAAGGTTATTTCTTATAAAAAATATAAAAAATAACAATGGCAGTTTTGTCTAAACAGTTTTTGGTTTTGTGTTGTGGAAATTTTATTCTTTTATATCTTTTGTATCTTATATATGACACCTTTTATCTGATATATATATTCTGTCATCTTGCTACCTATTACATTACTATGGTATCCCCCTTTTTTCTATCATTGCTGCAGTACTGATATTTTTATGTTGATCCATGACTACCTTAGATTTTTTAAAAAAGGATAAACCTACCTTAGTATTTTTCTTCCTTCTTGTTCCTTTACCCTTAAATTTTCTCCCCGCTTTTCTATTGTTTTTCTCATACATTCTTAGCATTCCTGGGCCCTTCCACTATTATCTAACAGAGTAAGATAGAAGACAGACACACTTTATATGACCACAAAAATGCTTTCTTCTTTGAATCCTTGCTATGTAAGCATTGCAAGGATTGTTAAATGCCATGAGTACAGGGGAGGTCTAGCACTGCCCTTGATTGTTGCCAATATCTCAATTTCCTGACCACTGAAGCCTATCAGGACATTTCCTGCACTATTGTTTTATGATACCCTCTCTTTTGTATTGTCCTGATGACCTTAAGGCTTGTCTGTGTACAAGAAATTTTTAGAAAGCTTCTGTCAAAATTCTGTAAAGAACTAGCACTATAACAAAAGGCAAAACAGACAGTCTCATCTTAAAAATCTCCCAACTGCAGAATTTTTTTAAAAAGCAAGTGCCACTGCCTTTTGCTCCATTGGTGTGTACTGCTGGCTTTCTTAACACTACCTTCCTAAAGAAGAATCTCACACTATGGCAGTATTCACACCACAAATTGAGCAACCAATTTTTAAGTAGCCTAGTGTTACAGGAAAAGCCAGCCTGTTGTTATTGATTGATTTATAGTTCAGTGTTCTGGCAAAACTCACAAAATTGTGTCAGCCAAGTCAAACATGATAAATATGCTTTTGCAAAGACATTTACCATTCGGAAGAGGTTGTATCCTAACATTAACTCCATGTTATTCTATCACCAATGCTTGCCCTTTGTTCCTGACCCCTATCCACTCCTTTATTCAGAGAGTAGAATCAAGGGAGGGAGAGGTTGTGGATTTTATTTATTTATTTATTTCATTTTGTCACAACAGTATACTTAAAACATCGACATAAAACAACAACACATCATAAAAGAAAAACATATATATAAGCAAAAGTATGCAACAACTATGTTAATTTGATATAATGAAAGGGAACAATAGGACAGGAATGGTAGACACTTTTGTGTTCTTATGCACGCCCCTTTTCCTTTTGCCATGGCTTCTTCCCTGCCATCACAGTCCAACAGCAGCAATACTAAGTGTCAGGAGGAAAATCAGGGGGTTTCTTCCTTGGCTGGTGGTTAATTTTGCCCCTTGTACTAGCTTTGATTCTATTTACCTGCCTCTTTTAAGGAAATCATGTCATTAAAGGCACAATAAAACAATGTTAATATTTGCATAGATTAAAAGTTTTGTTTTGTTTTTATTTACATTTATATCCCGCCCTTCTCCGAAGACTCAGGGCGGCTTACAGTGTATAAGGCAATAGTCTCATTCTATTTGTATATTTACAAAGTCAACTTATTGCCCTCCCAACAATCTGGGTCCTCATTTTACCTACCTTATAAAGGATGGAAGGCTGAGTCAACCTTGGGCTGGGCTTGAACCTGCAGTAATTGCAGGCTGCTGTGTTTTTAATAACAGGCTTCCTACAGCCTGAGCTACCACGGCCCCTAAAAGTAGATGACTGATAGAATATTTAACAATTCCTTTTTTAAAAGCTTCAGAAGGAAAGGGAAAAATGATTTTGATCTGTTCAGGTTCTAATCAAACCAGCCTGTAAATAGGTACTGATCGTTTTGTCTGGAATGGAGAAACGAAAGTACTCATCCTCCCTCCTTCCAGCTGTATTAATATAGCAATGTGATATTTTGGAATGGGGAATCAATGTTTTGTGTGTGTGTGGCATTTGGATGTGTATATTAAAAGAACTTTGTACTGCTGCTTTGCCCCCTTCCAGCTACGGTTCGGATCAATGAGGTTAGGGGAGGCAAAACAAAAGGGTCAGACTAATGAAAGCATCACAGCAAGCCTCACCACTTTTCCACATGTGTCACAATATTGCACGCATGACCAGAGCTTGCAACACTATTTCATCATTCTGACAAAAGCACCAGGATCCTGTGATAAAATCCATAGCTTTTCAAAACCATTTCAAAATGCAAAACACCACAATATTTACTGATGAGATTTAGCCCAGGAACATCATGCCTATTTTTTTTCTTCTTTGCATTAAAATTTTCTGGGGAAAAATCCGACAGAAATTGGCATTTATTCCTCAATGCGGGTTTTTTATCTGTCTTTCGTTACCCTTTTTTATGATTTTGTTGATTTACTGGTTTACATTACGGGTAATTTGCTCTGAAACCATTTGAATTGAAAAGAAGGCATGGAAGAAAAAGAAAGAAAAATATTTAAGATTTTTAAAGAAATGAAATGCACAACAATGACACTTGGCATTGAGAATAATGAACAATGGCTCAAGCATTTAAAGTCACATTTAGAACAAACCAGCATGAAAGCAGTTCAAACTATAACCCCGATTTTATCCTGATGTTAGATATGTTGGCCTAAAAGACAATGATTGAATCAAGTTGATTCAGTGAACTTTTTGGCTAAGTATCGATCCAATCCTGCTTTCCCCAACCATTGGACACTCTGAGAGAATTGTGCTGACTGAACTGAACTGGAATGTTTGGGCTGTAGAAATATTTGTTAAACTGTAGTTTTGGGGGGTGGGTGAATTGTTTCCTCGTGCTAATAATGTTCTTTCACTACTTTCAGAATGTGGGCAAAGTGTTGCAGAAAGGATGCAGCTATATGATCCTTGGCCTGCAGGGTTTGGCCAGAGCCTACTCTTCACCACTTGGCTTGGCTGCTTGGACGGGTACATCAGTGCGATAAATCTTACTACTTTTTGAGGGGGACAAGGATGACGAAGACAACAACAGCAGCAACACAACCCAGGAGGACAGCAATTTTTTCTTTGCTTATATATGCTTCATCTTCTTTAAATGCCCCAGTTTGTCAAAGGAGGAATAAAGAAAATGGATCCACTTGTGCGTTTTATGTAAAACATTTAGCTGTTTTCAAGTTTTCATGATTCTCAAAGTGCTTTAATACCAATCAATTAAAATGAACACATAATGCCAAAGGTACAAAACTAATTAACTGGGTCAGATTTAAACGTATAATACTCTTGGGAAAATTAATCAGTCCATTCAAAAAACAGTGAAAAAAGGAAAAGATAAAGGATGGTGGGAGAGAGAGAAGGCAAATGGAGAGAAGTTAAGGAAACAGAAGAGAAGTAATTGCTTTTTTGGCAAGAACACTTTGCCATCAAAATGTTGGTTGATGATCTTAGATACAAGCACTACAGCCTTCTCCAAAACAATCATGCTAGGAAAGGTTGTAATAGCATAGCATCTGTATGTTCAGCCAGAGGAGTATTGTGAGAAAGACCAACTGAGAAGAATTGAAGAAGAAGCAGCACTCCAAAAGAGAAATCAATTGCTCCCCAAAAAAACATTAAGACAGATATGGTTCATGAATTTTTCATATAGTACCCAATATAGGCTTAAACTCTCCTTATGAAGTGCAGAAACTTGCAGGTTCACTATCTGGAATGAACTGTCACCCATGTATTTTTTAAAAAATCAAGTAGGGTAATGGTGAAGAAGATGGAGGAAAGACTGTGTAGCAGACTGAGGTAGCAAATCAGGAGAATGGTACCAAAAGATCAGAATGTGGGGCCCTTCAGTGTGTGTATCTGGTCTATAGTCCCCTCAACTCTAGCAGTTTCAGAGTCCACATGAATTGAGCAGAGATACTGTAGACTGTAGGTTCAGTTTTCACCATTCAGCAGAGATTCTGGGCAATCTGCTTCTTTAGAAGGGACATAGGGGCATTTTTCCTAAAGCAGCTTCTATCCTCATTGCTTTAATGTAGTGGTGAAAAGTATGCTTACCCTTCTAGGTGACTCGTGCCTTTGTTCTTTCGCATTTGTATTTCTGTAAGATGCTCTATTTGAGAATTCTGGGAGTTGAAGTCCCCCCATCTTAAAGTTGCCAAAGTTGAGAGACACTGAGCTATTGGAATAGATTGCATTTCTCTAGAACCTTCTAGTGATACAAGAGACTCAACAGGCCAGCTCTGAATTACCAGTCCAAAGTAATTATGCTGCTTGGGAATCTACTGTACTTGCAGAGGATCTAAGGTTTAGTTTCTAAGCAAAGGGGAAGAAAGCTCCTCTCTGCAGGGACTTCAATTCACCCAAAATTTCCAAGGAAATGTCAAATGTATATGCATGCCATGGATAGCTCTGCTTCATTGTTCAAGCTCTGGAGTTGTTGCAGCAGCAGCCCAAACCTCCTGCATAGGATTTTATGTTGTCTGCCTATATAGGACATTTATATTACAATAAAATCTATCTTTCTGAGATGGTCCAGAAACCAAAAATAAGTAATCAGATGTATATCTCACTGGAAAAGTATGAAGCTGGGCTAATAGCCTGAATAGAATAGCCGTCTCATCTATGGAGAGGAAAGATTCCAATCTTTCTATTATCAAATGATATGTTTCTGCTTAAATAACATTTATTTCCATGCTTTTTTTTTGCTTGCCTCTGTTTTCAGTATATGTTTCAGAATTTATTTTGTATAACTGTTTTAAGGCTGTATTGTGTTTCAAGTAGTTAATAAACGTATCTGTTAACATAACAAAATGATTTACAAAGAAAAATTAAAGACATTTAACCAATTAATTTGAATACATGGCTTTGTTGAATGATATTAGTCTACTTTCATTCCCTTTTCCTCATCTTTAGTCAGTAAGATTCCCACATAAGATTCATAAGAAATGAGGCAGTCTCCCTTCCTCAAGCTTACAATCTCAAGAGTCCCACCCAAAAGAAAGCAGGACAAGGAAAGAACAAGTACATTTCTGCTATTATCAAGACAGTCTGTTTTGATCAATACATTCTCTTTAATAAGATCAGTTGCAATGGAATATTCAGATGCATTCCATATATTGCATGGATAATCAATTATCTAGGGATATTCTGTTCATTTACAACCATGAAATCCACATATCTCAGAGGGGTTCTCCATTTCCTGATGGATGAGGAAAGGATGAGATGGGCTTGATTTGGGAATATCCCAAACAGATAGAAAGTGGGGAAACCAGAGTATCACTTAGGGGGCAGGTGGTGGGATTAGCCTAGAAAGGGTAAGAAGGTTAAGGAGAACAGCAAAAGAGAGGCCTGCAGGATGACCCAACCAAGGGCAGAAGAGACGAGATAACAGATAAAGGGTGTGGAGAGCTGTGTGTGGATAGAGTTAGAAGGAATTAATCTTGAATGAAAAGGAGATTTGATTATATTTTACAGTTCCAAGGACTGATGATGGTTATATTTGAACAGTCATCTTTAAAGTCATTCAGGTTTTGAAAGCATTAACCTGGCTGGAATAAGATTTCAATTGAAAGGCTGAACAGAAATCCATGCCTGGGTAACAGTTTTAGCAGACTGACAACATTAATTTTGTACGGCAAAACCATCAATCTTCTACCGCTGTAATAGTTTCTCACAGAAGCTTTCATAGATGTTGTTCGTTCATTCATCAGATGGATGGAGTATAGTTCTGGGAAAGGCATATTATATATAAACAGAATTGGGGGAGAGAGAAAGGAATGAAAAATAGCAAAGGAAAAGTGAGAGACTGTCAGCCCTTTGAGGTAATCGAGATCAGGAAACAGATTCCTCAAGCACGCTAGAATTAAACTTTATTGAGATAGAATCTTGCAAAATCAGATTGAGATTTTCCTCCTTTCCTTATTATACCCAGTGAATCAGAGAAGAGCCAGTTCAAGTCTCTTCCCAATATTTTTCTCAATTTCCAGGGTTTAAGAATGTTCCTGCCCTTTTTGTTTTTTGTAACGGTTTCTGAATATTTCTCTCAAGGCCATCTTCATGACAGAATTATCATGAATAATGGTAATTATCTACACTGTTGCTAAGTATTCTTGTTCCGATGATCTGATCAATTGTGTTCTGGGTCGATGCACAAAGTCCTTGTGATGTCACACTGCAAAACCTGGCCCTTCATATTTGGATCTTGATGCCAGTGCATAAGCCACATTGTTTGTATTGCAAGGCATTAATTTGTTATTTGGCCCATTCCCCCTTATGGATGCCTTTGTTTGCTTTTTAAATTTTCCAGGTTATATGTCTGAGAAATAAGACATATTGAAGATACTTTTTTTCCAAGTAGAAATCAATGGTGAAACATTAAGTTAAATTGTAGCTGGACTTAGATGGAACGTGCACTGGATACAAAGCCAAATTCAGCATTTTATATCTGGAGAACGAGATGCAGCTATTTCTATTATGAAAACTCAAATTTCTACACTGCTCTTCAGCACCCTCTACTGTGAAAAATTCAGATTTATTGGGAATGAGAAAATCTTTAAGAAATATTACATAGACTAAGCTGTTACAGCAACAAATGTCTGCACTTTCCAATTCCTTCAGCAGAGTTTACAAAAAATACACCCCAAACAAAATCAATTAAAATAGTTTGAAAAATTCTATTTTAAGCTTCTTGTTGAAGAGGCTTGCTTTGATGATAGTCAGCAACATTTTCAAAAATAGAGCTCCTACCACAGGGAGAAAACAGGATTGTTGATATCCATATTACTGCCCCTTTCATTATCTAAAAAATAAGGGAAATTAAGTTAACTCATCAAAACCTTCTGGGTTTCTACAGAAACAGTTAAAAGCAGAAATGTTTATCTGGCACAGAGAGTGCTATTGTGATTTTTTTTTAATGGAGACTCCGAGACCTCCAGAATTGTTTTCCCACCCTCATTTACTGAACTGGTAAATGGCATTATCCCCATGCTGGATTAGAGTCTAGAACCACTGTCAAGTCTTCCTCTACCTACCAGTTCCTTCATAGCCATTCGCCTGCCATTTCAGATGTCCGTACCTTCTCCTCCCTTTGTGCTGAGAACTGTGTTTGTTAGTTGGAGTATCTGGATGCCACAGCCTCCTGCTCATGCCCTAACTAAATTATTCTCCAAGCCCCTACTGCAAGAGCTTTGCCAACTATGCCATGCTGAGTCCACCTGATAAGAAAGGCGACGTAGAGCATAACAAAATTAGGATAATACATGGTGCAGGTACAGCCAGTGAAGGCCACCTCTAGCTCACATCATTCCCTCTATAATTTTGCACAACCAATTATGCTGAAAATGGGTAATACTTGCTAAAATGATTTCCCAAGAACTGCAAGTGAAACCAATTATCTTTGCAGAGCTGTTTTCTTTTCCAAGTATTTATTATTAATGGTTCTATTTTTAATTCTATGATTGGCCAATTATTTGCAGAATAACTGCAGAGTTCAGCTCAAGTGTATGACTCACTGAGCTTTTCCCCTGGAGATGATAAATGGAAATACAAATATTCTTATCATCTCCTTTATTTCCATAAAATAAGATTTCTATTGTCCTGTTCCACTGCTTGTTTATTGGGGGAGGGTGTTGAATACATTTTGGTTCATTGTAATTTTCTCTAATTTATTTGCACAGGACTTCTTTCTGCTCAAATTCATTGAGCATAACAAACCTTTCAAAAAATTATACTACTCCTTAGGAAGGAGGGAGGGGGTATAATTTCTAGGAAATAGTTCTAAGAAGCAAAATGTTTTCAGGAAAAAAAAACCCCAAGATAGTCCAGTTGCCTTCTAGAAAAACAACTTTGAGACAACTATGACCTGAATAATTGAGAATCTCCATAGACGGTTGCCCTGTTAATGATCAAATTGAAAGACCAAATGAAGCATCTGGAAAAATGGGTTTGAAGGTTTCTAATTCCTAATCTGCAATTTAATGGTTATAATTACATTTTTATCATCATAAACTTCTTGCATAGATTTGCATCAAGCACAAATGCAAGGAATCCCCTTGAACTTTGCACTAAGGCAAAGTAAAGGAAAAGAAAGGCAGGATTATTTCTTGTTGTTTAGCAAACAACTCTGATAAATTTCAGTGGATATTGCATATTGAAATTTCTATAGCAAAAGTATAATCACTTTCTGAACTTCCATGATGGGTTGATAGTTTGGAGGAATCAATGCCAGCTGCTAAACCAATTACTTTTTTTAAAAAAAGGAACTGAAGAAAGTGAATTTCAGGCTTTGGAATAATGTGCTTGAGTATTCTTAAAGAATATTAAATTAGCATGTTTGAGTTTAAGCAGAAGTTAATGTAACAAAATGTTTCATGTACTTTTTTTTTTTTCAAAAAGCAAAATGAAGCAAATGTCGAATAGTGATATGACGCAATAGTTGGGTTATCATCGGGGTCAAATCTAAAAATTTTCCCTACCAGTTCTGTGGGCATGGCTTAATTGGTGGGTGTAGCTTGGTGGTCAGGTGACTGAATGGGCATGGTCAATAATAATAAACAATAAAAATAATAAAGTATACAAAACTTGGGAGGCACCGGTCTACCTTCTTTAAAAATAGAGGCCCTGGTCTACCAATTGTTTTTTACTGAGAAGCACCAGTCTACCTTCTTTAAAAATAGAGGCCCTGGTCTATCAAGTGCCTTTTTTGGCAGGCACCGGTCTACCTTCTTTAAAAATAGAGGCACCTGTCTACTAGCTGCCTACAGCGCTGATCAGCTGTAGTGCGGCCCTTTGAAGTGCCGGGGCAGTCATTTAAGGCCGTTTGCAGCTATATCACCACCGAGTGCTTCAGGGACAGAGAAGAGGAACAGCGAGGCATGGGCAGTGTGGGGGGCAGGGATTTTTGCTACTGGTTCTCCGAACTACCTGCCCCCTCACTACCGGATCACGCGATCCGGTCCGAACCAGGAGCATTTCACCCCTGGTTATCATACATAAAGTGAACCACTGGGGAGTCAACCATCATAAATTTTTCAATCAAGTTTCTTAAGTCACTTGTTTCTGGTTCCTGGTTGTGTGCCTAATTCAGACCTTTGGAAGAGGCTGGAATGATTCTAATTAAAACTTGTGGCCAGATACCATGTAAATCATTGGCTCAAACTAATCTTGAGTCCAGTTGTCTGGCTCTTTTGACTCTTCAAAACACATTCCAGATTCTTTGGTGAAGACTACTTGGTGTCACCTTAAGATATGCTGGATCGATTGATTCCAGTGGGGACTTGTTCAGGCCAAAGCATTTTTTAAACATTGTGCCAATTAGTTTGCTGCTTAGTGGTTCATGTATTTTATATTTGGGGATCACTCCTCCTACCTGTATCATCTCTTTGCCTCCCCACCTTCAGATGGAATAGGTGATCCAGAGAAATCCCTATCCCAATTCATAGTTCAAATAAATAGGCAAGGTGTTCATCAAATGCTTTTATTTCAAGGACCAATACTTTCCCCATGTCCTCCTTTCAGGAGAAAAGTGATTCAGGCAAATTCCTATATCTAGCTGCCTTTTGCCTTCATACTTGCTATCATATCATGCACCTTCTTGTTCAGGGCTCCTCCATGGACCCCCTTTTTGCCCATGAGAAAGATAAGAGCTTTGGCAGATTTCCCAATGCAGATGGACCTACTGTCACCACCTTTGGTTCTGGTGTCCATGACAGCATCTTTCTCTACTAGCAAGTTGTCACGGATCACACTGCACTTTTTTCCAGCAATGGTGATCCCAGTTTGTAGGAAAGATTTTCTATCCTGCCCAGTGATCAGCCCAACTTCCTGAGGAGAAATGGCTGCCAAAAGACCTCCTGGTTTAGATGCCCATACAGACTTATTGTCAGAATGTCCAACAATTGCTACATCTTCAATATTCTTGTCTTTCAGGACTGTATTGATGTAAGCTTTCCAGTCTCCCATGCTGCTTCAGCTCTTGTGGCTTCTTTAACAAGCACTTCTCCTTTGGGTCTCAGGATGTGGGGTATTTTTTTCCGATTAATCCTAAAAACAAAATCTAGTTGTATTTTTTAAAATCCACCTGCTTTCCCAAGGGTATCCCAGCCATGCTCCAGTAATTTCAAGTGATGTCATTAAACCTTTCAAAATATCATTTTGGGGCAACAAAATTACTTCTGTATTTTTTTCTTCATAAACAAGTTTTAATTTCTCGAGAACCTCAAATGGGTTGATTTCCCCCTTTTTAAAAAATCAAAATTCAATAGCAAGAAGCTCCACCCCTACCCCAAGAGAACATTTTGCCCCTGCTTATTATAAAAGTGTGGCCCTTGAAGGATCCCTTCTTTAAAAAATACAGCATCCCACCCACTCTTAAAAACATCTCTCTATCCATAAAGTTATATATTCTATCTTCATCAAACTGGATTGCAAACGATTTACAGGTAGGTAATAGAATTACCCCAAACTGTTTCCTTCAGAATTTCCAATAAGGCATAAAATAGCAAGCACAAAGTTTAAAATTCAAGCCATTAAAACAACTCCATCATAGCAATGCCTGTAGATAAAACAGGTGAAAGAGTTGTATTGTCATAAGGATGATAATCATGGAGTTAAATTAGAAACATCCTGGATCAAATCCCCACTCAACTATGAAATGTGCAGCTTAGGTTGTCTTACAGGCTTATAAAGCTTGAACAGCTGAAAAAGTTAATTCCTAAAAGAAAGATGAAATGTAGATATAATAAATCAGGGATCCATTCCTTTTTTTTATGTCTCCCAGAGCCTGTTTGGTAGCCAGCACAACAGTAGAAAGTAAGCTGCTCATATTTTTATTTAGTACTATCATACAACTGCATATGTCCTGTAGACCAGCTGGGAAGTTACCAAAATAAAATTATTTCTGTATAGAAATAGTGGGTGAATCAGCATAGCTACTAAAAGTATTTTCTATGTCACAACCACCACCAGTTGGAGCCCTAAAAATAACTATGACAAGAAAGTCAATTCCGGTTCAAAGCTATGAATCTTTTCTTCTGGGGATGCCTCGAAGAGAACTAGCCAGTTACTGTCTCCCCCACAAAAAAGGAAAAACTTACTTGAAATACTTCTAGAGGTAACATTAGCTTGAGGAGTTTCACCACTTGGGATGAAAGGACTTGAAAAAGATGCTTTTTGGAAAGCGGAAACCTCAAATTCCAGCTCAGGAGTCTGGGCTCATGGAGAGCTGGAAATAATCTTCTGGGCACTTGAAATCTCAGGTGTCAAAAAGACAAGCAAAGATGATAGCCACCTAGCCAGCTAAAGGCACTCTGAGCTCACAAGGCAAGTATTGTTCTATATATGCTTCAATTGTTGCTAAGGCCTCCTTTGTGATGTCAGAAGAATCTTCCCCACTGCAGGCAACCCTTTATGACCTCATATCACCAAGGAAAACAGATGTCTTCTTCCTTCTTTCCAGCTGTTTTGAAAGGAACAAAAATATTTCTTTTTTGTGTTTCATTTTCCCGGGATGCATACAGTGTTGTAGGGGTGTAGAAACAGGCTTCAGGTTTTCAAATGGCTGACTCAAGTCTTGGATGTAATCCCCGCAGCCCTTCATTCAATTATTACTGAACTGCAATTATTAATGCAGAATAGTTAAGTCATTCAACAAATGGAAATAATCCTATTTATTGAATGTATCTGCATTTATGTTAATTACATTTTACATTTATTGATTTTTAATTAGGAAGATTTTAAAATACTTTAATGGAAGCTGATCAAAACTTAATTGTAAGACAAATATCAATAATGGAAGGTTATATTTATGAAGGGTTGTAGCTAAACGAGGCAGTTCATTTTCTTAGGTTATTTAAAATCATGCTACAATTGTGCAAGGAAACATTATGAAACAGGAAATTATTCCTATGAATACATATATATTGAAATAAATCCTGTTGAAATCAGCTGGTTTTAAATAAACACTAATCCAAGGATAAATTCCATTAATTAAAAAACAAATAAACAAACATCATTTGTATGTGCTTGACCCCAAAGGCTTGGTGGCCAAAATAAATAAAATGAAACAAAATAAAATGAAATAAAATAATATTACATAAGGAAGGAAGGAAAGACCCACATTCATACATAGATACACAAACACACATATACATATATACAGTACTTAAAATTTTGTGAATCTTTTGGAATTTTCAATGTTTTTGCATAAATATGAACTAACTGTGATGACGCAAATCCTAAAATTAGATAAAAAGAACCCAACTGAGCAAATGAGTAAAAAATATACTTGTTCATTTATTCATTGAGGAAAATGTTCCCAAACTACCTGTTTGTGGCAAAGGGTAAATAGTTGCTTCCTCATGAATGCAACTGAGCTTCTTACATGCTCTGTAAAACCATGACCTGGAGTTGGCTTGTGCAGCTAGATTGTCCAGAGATTAGAACTAAATTCTGGCTGCAATCCTGTTTTGCTTGTACATGCCCAATAAACATTATGTCTCCTCCAATTTGCTTGTGACTCACAGGAGCACACAGTTCAAAAGGCCCTGCTTTAACCTAACCTGGTTCATTTTGCCTTCCAGTTAAACGTTAATCTTGTAAATTGATTAACTCAAACATAAGAAGGAGAAAGAGACGAAAAGGAGAGTTTTGTGCTAACCTGAACTGCTGCAGAAATAACATTAAGCAACGCAGCATTGCTGTTCATTATTACAATACCATCATTTGTGCATGGTTTCTTGCAATCAGCTGTTGTTGAGAAAGGGAAAATGAATTCTGGGTGGAAAAGGAGTGCTATGTTGGCATATCACCAATATGGATAGCAACATTTGGTTAATGAGCCACAAAAAGAGATTAACAATCCAGAAAATCAGGGTTTTGTTGTTGTTTTTTGCATTTGTCCAGAATGCTTTAGACCAGTTGTGGAGAAAATACCTAGATTAGATGTCATATAACTTTGTGTTTACACAAAAAAATGCTCGTGTTGTATTGTGTTGGGGGTGTGTGCACCGAGGGAGCTCAACCAATCTCATTGTGCATATGTTGTGCATTGATAATAAAGATTTGAAATCTGAAATCTCATTGGGCCTGGACTCTGATCTAGGTTGCTTTTATGGCTACTTTTGAGAGTCCCAGGGTGCGCAGTGCATTAACGTATTTGATTACGAAGGCAGCTGGAGGATGAAAACCAACCGGTCAAGTTTTCATGCAGAATAACAATGTTGGAAGGGACGTTGAAGGTCATTTTCATGAGTTTCATTGAACTCATTCAGCCATCCATTTGCAGTCATCTGTTTTCATTTTAAATTCTGGTACACAATACTGTCTTTAACGCGGTCCTAGCCTGCCTTCTATTAAACGACAGGCGTTCTGAGGTTGGTTTTAGGTACTACATGCCTTAAAACCCCCACCCCAAGTGTGCTCAGGGGACGACCAGCCAAGGCGCAACAAGAGACCCAGCCGCTAAGTAAGCCCAGCCTCTCTGCCCGCCCTATAGGCTTCTTCGGCCGAGCTCCAGCCCCGCTCTCCGACCTCTGGAGTGTTGAAGGGAAGGGTGGCTGTGCCTGTCCCAAACGAGCTGCTCTCAAAATCTTCCGCCCCCGCTTCGGCGCTGTTTCTGCATGGTTCTGCTGGCGCCGTCGCCATGACGGGCTCCCGTTCGTTTTCGCTGACGAAGTTCGGGCTGAGCCCGCTCTCCGCCTCCGTCACTCTGGCTGTGCTGGTTACGGTGGGAATGGCCGCGGCTTGGTACTGGCGATGGAGGGACCGGCGAAGGCCGCTGCGGTTGAAGCAGGTGGGCACGGTGTCCGGGCTTTTCATCTATCCGATCAAGTCTTGCAAAGGCGTAGCCGTGCAGCAGGCCGAAGTGACGAAGTTGGGGCTCCGGGACGGAGATCTGCGCGACAGGTAAGGAAGGGTGCGGAGGTCGGGGTGGGGATGGGGCACGAGATAAATATGTCCACGTCTGTCGTTTTGGCTGGGAAAGGAGCAGCTCTTACTGCCTAATGCGGCGCCGTTTCAAGCGAGCTCCTGGCATTACCAATACTTGGTGTAACTGCTCTGAATTTCGGATCAGGTTCTCAGAATTGGCTGGCATTAGGCCAGGGGTCTCCAACCTTGACAACTTTAAGCCTGGTGGACTTCAACTTCCAGAATCCCCCAGCCAGCTGGCTGGGGGATTCTGGAAGTTGAAGTCCACCAGGCTTAAAGTTGCCAAGGTTGGAGACCCCTGCAATAGGCAACACATGAAGTCGCAACCTCTGGTTTAGAAACCTCAGAGACTGCATTTTTAGTAAGGTATTAATCCAAAATCAAGCCATCAGGTTTGAAGTGACCCACATAAGAAAAGGATACGGTCCTTTTCTTGGTGTGTGTTTGTGCATTAATGGTTCTTCCAGGCAGGGCTTTTATTTGTTGGGATAAAATTGGCCATTTTAGACAAGCCACTTTCCTTGGTGGCCTCTCTATATTTTCCTGCCCCTTCTTATGTTTCTTTCCTTACCAGGTAAACAAAAATCAATTAAACTGAATCCTCAAACTTTGTATACTGCGATTTCATAAAATGATACATTAATTTGTGCAATACCCCTCCCCCCAAATAAAACTAGTGATTTCAACGGGGATATGGCTGCTAAGCAAGAAAAAAAAAAGAGATAGTTGCATTTTAAGATTAAAGTTTACTATAGTGGTCCCTAATGCTTGTGACACTAAACCAGACTACTAGTTTATTTTGGCAAGGCTGAAGCAGGTTTACATCGGTAAAGTGAGAACATGTTTTGACAGCACTTCCAGTTTGTGTGCATAAGCACCGCTACTTGAAAACAAACAGATGACACCTCCTCCCCAGGCCATTTTGACTGACTGTTTGAAATGCCTTTCAATTGTTTGGAAGAACTTAAAAATATGTAATAATAGAAATACTTGAGAAGTGTATAAGTGGAAACTAGTTATGTTTAGATATCAATAAATTACATGTGGCTGAGACATAGTGATCATCTCATAAAAGTTTTAGATGAAAGAACATTGAATCAGAATTAAAATAGTATTAGAATAATAGTTTTTACTATTGTAGTGAATACTTCTGTACTTCAAATTAAGAGTAACTATAAGGGAATTATCCTCGGTTATGTGATAGGAAGCTATACATAGCTTGCTGTAGACTAATGAATTGTAGAATTTTTGCAGAAAGCAAGGGGTTGGATTTAATAGCTTAAATGCCCCCTTTTTATGATTCGAGTGTTTTTTTTGATTCTGATATGCTGAATAAGGATCTTCCATAATATACCTTACCCATTTGATCAGGATTAAATTATGATAGTTCAGTGGCTTCAAACATTGCAAATGTCTATGCATGTACAGATACAGATTTTTTTTAAAAAAATAGCATATAAATGCACATACAAAAATCAAAATTACTTCTGGAAAGTTGCATTCAATTTCCTCTCATTCCTTTCCCCTTTTGATGTTAAGCCTCTTGCAATTAACAAAACAAAGATAATAGAAAAATGTGGGTTATCTTGTAGAAATTCAGACAAGTTTATTGTTTTCAATCCAAACAAGGATAAGGATCTAATTATTGAATGTTTAATTGCAATGTCAGCTTCTTATGTTTTTCCAGGATTTTCTTTCCCATTTTCTTACTTACTCTGACACAAGTGCTCTGCTAGATGGATTTTCTTCTTTTTCATTTTGCTGTGATCCATTTCCTGGCAGACAGTTACTCTCTGGATAAGCTTCCAAAAGACCTAGTTAAGAGTCTTTTTTCTCTTAAAAGTTAAAGTGTGCAATTTACGCTTTTTAAACGTATTTTTAGACATTTTTAGAGGGTTGAGAGGTCAAAGTGACGTTGTAGATAGAGATAGAGCTTAGTTGTTCCTTTGTTCATCTGCTTCTCCTACAGAACTGTAGAACATTGCTGAAAAGTGACCCATAAATCATGAGTGGGAAAAACCAGAAAATCCCACTAGGCTACTAGTGCCAGTCTTAGCTTAAGATATGCTCTATTCTCACCTATCTAACATGTCTCTGGTGGTAAGCAATTGCGTGTACACTATTTTTTCATAAAGTTCAGAATAAATCAAAGTCACTTGAGTCTTCCGGTTTGATGTCATGGTGAGATCAGACATGAGGAGTGGGGCTCTGCGAACTTGTGCTGAATCCTCCTCATTGGAGGATCTCCCAAGGGCCTAAAGTCACCCTGAAGGGGTGACAAAGAAAGGAGGGGCACCCTGCAGGTCGCAGAGAGCGGCGACTCTCCAGCTGGACCCAGGGATTTCCTCCCATCCAAGAACAAAAATGAGAGGAAGCCATTAGGGCTGTCATGAAGCTGGGGCAGTTGAAGAAACAAAGAATGTGCTGGAGCGCTGTAGATGAACAGTGATTGGAACTGAGTGAAGAAAATAAACCCTGGAAAAGAGACTCTTTAAAATGCTTGTCAAAGTGGTGAATAATTACAGGGAGAAAAATTATAGACCCGAAAGAAAAGGAACTAAAGGGAGAGTGCAAAATCTTTAAAATATAGAAAGATTGGGTTTTTAAACTTTATGGGCAATATTTTGGTAAGGCATTTTAAATGCTGGAATTATTTGTCTGACTATTGACTATTTGCAAAAAAATGAAATAAATATCTGTCAGATTTTGTGCAACGTTGAAATTTATACTGAAGGCGCCATCTCCTGGTGAATGGCATATATACTCAACCCCTACAACCTTGGAAAGTACTGATAAGACAAAGGAAAAAAAGTGAAAATAAATAACACCTGGAACTGTGCTATCTACTGTTATATATCTGTCTACTTCATGGTTATTGGGGATTTAACTGTAAAAAGACATCTAAAGAAAGCGACTTTTAAATGCCAGGATCTATGACTGAATTTACAGATTGGATTTAAGGAGACATTTGGAAATCTTACTGGATTACCTAAATGGAACTAATTGACTAACTGTGGGACACAAAGAACTATAACTATTGCATTCCCCTGAGGAGCAATGCTAGGATTGAGTAAACAGTTTCTAAGATGGCTTTCTGAGGTCATAGACAATTGAGACTTTGGGGTGGTGACAGACTACTGCCAGGCTATTGAGCAATATTTGGGCCTATCAAAATAAGACAAGATGTTGCATCAGGGAGAGATGAGTGGATTTCAAAAAGAAATGGTGTTGATGCTCCAAAGTACTTATGATATGTTGATAAAGAACCATAGGGAGATAAAAGACTTAATGTATGACATTGTGGGGAAATCAGAAAATGTTCAACAAGGGACAATGAATAAAGAGCATAAAACACAGGAAATAGAGGAGATAATAGAAAGACCAGAGGAAAAGGCAGAACAGATAAATCAACAAATAAAAAAAGGAGAAGACAATAAAGACTTATGAATCAAATAAGGGACAATATATTAAGAGATCAAAAAGTGGGATTTGGATAAAAAGAAAGATTTTTTAAAGAGAAGATAGGGGCTTGGGCAGATCCTCTGGGGGTACAGCAGCAAAAGATAGTAGAGATGGAAGAAATATTTGGGTTAAATAGGAAAGATGTAGACAGAGACAAAGACTCAAGGGAGGAGTTTGGGAGGCAAGTCAAAAAACAAGAATTGAAATAGTAAAGCAGGCAAGAGATGATGGTTAGAAAGGAAATGCTGTTTAATATAAGATTGGCTTTACTGAGAGCTAGAATTGAGGCAGAAACAAGATCAAGGGGAAATATTATTATATATATTTTTATGTAATATACTAAAAGTAATAGCTAGATGTAAAGATTAGATGTTGAAAGATGGTATCACTATGTACGTTTAAATAATATTGTGATTGTGATTAGAATGGCACACAAAAACACTGAACAACTAAACAATGAAAGAACATACACTAATACAAATATGTATAATAACACCACAGTTATATAAGTATGATTAATGTAACAAGTATTATTATTATTTGTATTTAAACGAATGATATCCAGATGCCTCACTGTTCATATAATGATATTGATGTATATCCATATATATATATATGTTTTCGTAGGTTTTCACGGGTATACGTATGCAGGTTTTGGTATGTTCGGATCTTTTCCCGTGTAAGATTGGAAGTAATCTTACTTCCAATCTTAATAAATTAAGTAAGTAATTAAGTAATTTACTTCCAATCTTACACGGGAAAAGACCCGAACATACCAAAACCTGCATATATATACCCGTGAAAACCTACGAAAACATATATATATATATACATATATATATAAATAAATAAGGTCACCTGAGTCCTTAAAGTAGAACTTTTTCATTCATTCATTAGAAATAGAATGGAAATTAATGCTAAATTAGTACTCTACTGTCTACTGTTCACATTTTAGCGTAAGTTACCTTTTGAAAGGTTGGATTGATTTTCAGTATTTAGAATATTTTGATATGTTTTTAACTTAGATGTTGGCTTGTGATAAAGGAAGATGGACACATGGTGACTGCTCGACAGGAGCCTCGACTAGTATTGGTCTCTATCACCAGTCAAAATGGCTATTTGACTCTGAGTGCTCCAGAAATGAACGACTGTCGTATTCCAGTCAGATTGTCAACCAAAAATCCAGTACGGGATTGCAGGTACTTTTTTTTTAATGTTTTTTCAACTTCTCGAACAACAGGGAAAAAGTGACTTACATTTAGAAAAAGTACAAAATTAAAACACACTTCACAGTTCTGCATTTCTAAACCAGTCTAGTATCCCCATGATTGCTTCTAGAAAATACTTAAACTAGAGATGCTAGTCATACATATTTTGAACTTCATTTAATTTGACCCTTATATTAGTCTTGGGCCAACTGACTTTAATAAACCAGTTTAGGATATATGTCCCTCATGGGGATACCAACAACAAGATTGATTCAAAGGTCCAACATACCGGTAATTAATCTATTCTTTTAATGTACTTCTCAAGTTAGCACAGATTGCTTAGAGATATTCACAGCTGATTAATGCAGTCTTAAAATAAACATTTAAGATAAAAATCCACATTCTAATTGGAGGTATTAAGAATGCATAGAAAATCAACATAGAATAACACAGAGAATCAAATCTTTTAATCAAACTTAACTATTTTTGTCCATTCATAACCTTTCTCCACATAACATTTCTATTGCTATGGTGCCTGAGTGAATGTAATTTATCATTGGAGGGGCAAGACACATTATTGCTCCTGGCTTTAGTTCTTTACATTTCAGAACCAAGATGAATGAGCTTCCCCCTATTACCAGCAGAACTGCTGTAGATTTTCTGGCATAGTGTCTTTCTTTCCCACCCTACCAACAGTTTATCCTATTTAACTTATATTTGAATCTTATAAGGATGTAGTTTCTACCCCCTTCTCCAACCCTCATTCATATATACATGCATCATTCGTACTAGTAAGAAACATAATGTTACTTTACTTAAAGATTGTTTAGAAAATGAGAGAATTATGGCTGAAATAGGTAGCTGCAAGTAAGGTCCAAATTGCCAAAACTTTCTCTGGAAAAAAATGAGATCTGGATATCGCCCATATGTACTTCAGACAGTTGGTTTTTGTGAGTAGACAATAGAAACCATCGTTTTTGCAACCAACTGCAATCGCTGGAAGTTGTGGGTTCCATCATGCTTTGAACCATAAATGCAGCCTTTCGGGATTCCAGATTCTACAAACCTCATCCTTTTCATCACTTTGAAATTTTACCTTTCTCATTGCTCATTATTTACACTTGGCCGGGTTTCTTCTGGCAACGAAAAGTTCTGGCAATGTTCCTTCACGTGCCAGCCAAGTCCTTATCAAGTAGCAGCGTGCCGACAGACCGTTGCCAGGGCAACCAGGAGTCTGCAGGATGATCTAAAGTACTCACAAGAAATCCCAGCCTTCAGTCCAAAGCAGTCAAAGAGCCAGTAGTCCATAACTTTGTCCAACACAAGGGCCTACAGAGCATTCTCCCTGCTTTTATCCCCTGTGGGGTGTGGCTCCATGACTCAGCATTCCCAGGGCCTGCCCCACCTCTTCCTCTGCTGCGCACGCTTATCTCGGCGTTGCTGTTTTGCATCTAGCCAAGATTGATCCTCAGCAGCTGGTTCTTGGGGCGTTGCCAGGGAGGAGGAGGGGTCGGGGGGAAAGAGGCCGTGTCAGTTCCTCCTCCTCCTCCTCCTGGCCTGCACCTGGAACCTGGGACGGTGCCAGGGAAGAGGAAGGTCCAGGGGGGGAAGGAGGCCTTGTCAGCTCCTCCTTCTCACTCTCTGAGTTATCCGGCTCCAGGAAGCCAGGCCCAGGGGGCGGAGCCACAACATCTGTCTTGTTTACCTATCAGTTGTACAATAGTCGATAGTAGGACACAAGATGGCTAAGTTAAAGAAAATGTTTGGTTTATGGCCTGTGAAGTGCTTGGACTTTTTCACTCTTTGCTGGAACCAAAAGTTACAGTAAGATGAACAAAATCCTTCTGGAGATAACCTGAAATGATTTCTAAGGTGGATTTAACAATGACAGTTTAAAGAAATAGAAATACTGGATTTATAAATGCTATCAAGATATACTGGAGTTATTTCATGAAAATACAAATGGACTTGAAAGAGGATAAGAACTTTGAGAGAAGAGGGAAAGTTAGTTAAAGAAAACAAGTCTTAGAATTTTATTTATGGAACTTAAGGTTTTTTGGGGGAAGAAGGGAAATACATAAACTTTGCTAGCATTTTCTACCCCCTCTGGAGACTTTCTGAGTCTGCTGGAGGAGAGGGGAAAATGCTAATGAATGCCAGTGTCTGAGTTAACATTTCCCCCTCCTTCCCAGGATTTTCTGAGCCGTCTGGAGGGGAGGAGAAAATGCTGGTCTTCGCTAGAGTTTTCATTAGGTATGAGGTCTGTTCCTGAGTGCGAGGGAGAATTACCGTACTGCCTTTCTGAGGAAACCAGCAGAGAAAATGTAAATGGAAATCACTTGATCACAGTAATAAATGCGAACAGATTGCTAGCCACTCAAAATGCAGTCGTAGGAGGGTGGCAGGTCCATTCTGAGACCATCATGCCTGTGAATGTTAAATGAAGACTGTTCAATTCTATCAGCATAGTTCAAAAGAGACGAGATAAATTGGAGCAAGTTCAGAGGAAGGCCAACAAAATGGTGAAGAGTCTGAGAAGTAAGTTCTTTAAGGATTAGTCTTTAAATATCTGAAAGTTTGTCAAATATTTGAAAATTAGAAGAGAGAGAATGGACTAATACCTGCTGTTCCAGAATAAATAAGTAAAAACCAGGATGAGAACCAGTGGGTTAAAACAAGAAAAGAGGCTTAGATTAGATATTAGGAGAAACTTTCTGACTATATGAACTGCCAGCCAATGGAAATGTGGCTACTCCTTTGTTAGAGGTCTTCTAATAGAAACTGGGTGGTCATCCTTCAGAGAATCTTTAGTTTAGTGTACTGAGTAGACAGTTAGACTAATTTACATCTATGATCACTTTCAACTCTATAATTCTATTAAATGTAATTGTAGTGTCTAGCAGCGATCTTATCAATGCCTTTCATAATTCTTTTAGACTATTTGGCTTTGACGTTCAAGGCAGAGATTGTGGAGAAGATGTCGCTCAATGGATTACAGCCTACTTAAAGTCAGAACCATATCGCTTGGTTTGTTTTGAACCAAATATGATTCCGAGGAATTCAAAAGATTTAATGGAACCTTTTCGTCCCACTGATAAGGTAAGCTTTGGTCAGTGTTACAGTATAAGTGGATTCTTTTTTATCATGTACTCAAAACAATTTGAGTGTATTTAACTCTGTAATTGTTAGTCATACTCATTTATTTATGCACATGCAAACACAGCTAATCTCCAAATTCTATACAGAATTGGACCTATAGTAATTATTATTTGAATGAAAGATTACCAGCAGAACCAGGGCAATAGAATAGAATAGAATAGAATAGAATAGAATAGAATTTTATTGGCCAAGTGTGATTGGACACACAAGGAATTTGTCTTGGTGCATATGCTCTCAGTGTACATAAAAGAAAAGATATGTTCATCAAGGTACAACATTTACAACACAATTGATGGTCAATATATCAATATAAATCATAAGGATTGCCAGCAACAAGTTATAGTCATACAGTCATAAGTGGAAAGAGATTGGTGATGGGAACTATGAAACGATTAATAGTAGTGCAGATTCAGTAAATAGTCTGACAGTGTTGAGGGAATTATTTGTTTAGCAGAGTGATGGCCTTCGGGAAAAAACTGTTCTTGTGTCTAGTTGTTCTGGTGTGCAGTGCTCTATAGCGTCGTTTGAGGTAGGAGTTGAAACAGTTTATGTCCAGGATGCGAGGGATCTGCAAATATTTTCACGGCCCTCTTCTTGATTCGTGCAGTATACAGGTCCTCAATGGAAGGCAGGTTGGTAGCAATTATTTTTTCTGCAGTTCTAATTATCCTCTGAAGTCTGTGTTTTTCTTGTTGGGTTGCAGAACCGAACCAGACAGTTATAGAGGTGCAAATGACAGACTCAATAATTCCTCTGTAGAACTGGATCAGCAGCTCCTTGGGCAGTTTGAGCTTACTGAGTTGGCGCAGAAAGAACATTCTTTGTTGTCCTTTTTTAATGATGTTTTAGCTGTCCATTTGAGATCTTGCGATATGATAGAACCCAGAAATTTGAAGGTTTCTACTGTTGATACTGTGTTGTCAAGTATTGTGAGAGGTGGAAGTATGGAAGGGTTTTTCCTAAAGTCTACCACCATTTCTACGGTTTTGAGTGTGTTCAGTTCCAGATTGTTTTGGTTGCACCACAAGGCTAGTCGTTCGACCTCTCGTCTATATGCGGATTCCTCATTGTCTCGAATGAGACCAATCACTGTTGTGTCATCTGCGAACTTCAGTAGCTTAACAGATGGATCATTGGAGATGCAGTCATTGGTATACAGAGAGAAGAGAAGTGGGGAGAGCACACAGCCTTGGGGGCCCCTGTGCTAATTGTACAGGTATTTGATGTGATCTTGCTTAGCTTCACCTGCTGCTTCCTGTTTGTTAGGAAGCTTGTGATCCACTTACAAGTCTGTTCCGGTACCTGTAGCTGGTTTAGCTTAGTTAGAAGAATGTCTGGAATGATGGTATTGAATGCTGAACTAAAGTCTACAAAAAGGACCCTTGCATAGGTCTTTGGAGACTCAAGGTGTTGTAGGATGTAGTGCAGAGCCATATTAACAGCATCATCTGTTGATCTATTTGCTCGGTATGCAAATTGCAAGGGTCTAAAAGCGGATTCGTGATGGTTTTCAGGTAGGAAAGCACTAGCCTTTCAAAGGTTTTCATGACTACAGATGTTAGAGCAACTGGTCTGTAGTCATTCAGTTCCTTGATGGTGGGCTTCTTCGGCACTGGGATGATGGTAGAGCGTTTGAAGCAAGAAGGAACATAGCACATCTCTAGTGATTTATTGAAAATATGGGTGAAGATGGGGGCCAATTGGTCAGCACAGACTTTTAAGCAAGAAGGAGTTATCTTGTCTGGGCCTGGCGCTTTTCCTGGCTTTTGTCTGTGAAATAGGTCCTGCACTTCCTTTTCTGTGATCACTAGGGGTTGTGAACCCAATGAAATGGGGTCAGTTGTAGGAGGCTTGGCTGTTGTTGCTGTGTCTGAGATGGGGGTTGTGGAGATAGGTGGCTGTAGTTTCCTTTCAAACCTGCAGTAAAACTCATTCAGGTCATCTGCCAGTTGTTGATTACCTTCAGCCTGGGAAGGAGGTTTGCCATAGCCGGTGATATTTTTAAGATAGAGAGGACTGCAAAGTCAAAAGCATCCCATAATAGAATAGAATAGAATTAGAATAATTTTTTTTTATTGGCCAAGTGTGATTGGACACACAAGGAATTTGTCTTAGTGCATATGCTCTCAGTGTACATAAAAGATACCTTCATCAAGGTACAACACTTACAGCACTTAATGATAGTCATAGGGTACAAATTTAACACTTAATGATACAACACTTAGTGATAGTCATAGGCTACAATCAATATCAGTATAAATCGTAAGGATACAAGCAACAAAGTCATAAGTGGAAGGAGATGGGTGATGGGAATGATGAGAAGATTAATAGTAGTGCAGATTTAGTAAATAGTTTAACAGTGTTGAGGAAATTATTTGTTTAGTGGAGAGATGGCGTTTGGGGAAAAACTGTTCTTGTGTCTAGTTGTTCTGGTGTGCAGTGCTCTATACTGTCGTTTTGAGGGTAGGAGTTGAAATAGTTTATGTCCAGGATGTGAGGGATCTGAAAATATTTTCACAGCCCTCTTTTTGACTCGTGCAGTATACAGGTCCTCAATGGAGGGCAGGTTGGTAGCAATTGTTAAGAAGGTGATACTAGACTATTTCCATAATGCTGTCAAGAAAAAGGCAATTGGGTTTCACTTAAATATATCATTTCTTTTTCTTAATGTACACTTAGACGTTCTCTGCATAGGAATGGTGATTGATACTAAAAGACAAGTATAATGGAATAAATGTTTTTAAAACTACCACTGTGTGAGAGATCCCTTTGCAAGGAGAGCAGCCTTTGTAATCAGTTTCCAAGTGGTGGCTGGCTTGGTTCTTTGTTGTAAAACCTGAATAGATTTGATCACCAGGTGACATATCTACCTTTTCTTCAGCAAATGGCTGTGGTCAGATATTTTAATACATCATTTAATGAGGCTACCAGAGATCACAAATCGTCCTTGGTTAGCATGACAATTGGGATTGGAATTGCCATTGCTAAAGAATGCAGTTATAAACCACAATGTGATATGACTATGCTGCTTAGTGATTGTCGTTAAGCAAGGACCTCACATAGCAGCAACATCTGACTTCCTGCCGGCTTCTTCATTTGATTTTGCTTATGGGAAGCTTGCAGGGAACATTGGAAATTGGAATCATGTGACCATGGCTCACTGCGACATGATGTTGAGCCACATGCCAAATGCCTGGACCATGGAGATGCTGCAGTAGCAGGAACTGCAAGGACTGATCTTAACTACCATTTGTTCAAAACTGTCATAACCTTGAATGATTGTTGAACAAGTGGTCATTAAACAAGGACCCCCCTCCCCATACAGACAGTTATTTTGAGGCTGCTTCCTTTTGTGCTACAAACTGACCATCCCTCTGTATTTTGTGTAAATGTTCAATGTTCATTCATTGTTCATTTATGGAATATGCTTCTCCAGGTTGCCTATTCGGACTGTAGTCCTGTCATGCTCCTCTCGGAAGCTTCTTTGGAAGAGCTTAATTCCAGATTGGAGAAGAAAGTTCAAATACATAACTTCAGGCCAAGCATTTTGGTCACTGGGTGTGGTCCTCATGAGGAGGTAAGGTAGGACATAACTTTTTAGTTTAATTTTGCACTTACATATGCATGTAACTGTTTAATAAAACATTTTTAAACTTGTACTTCTCACAAGAATCAGCCAGATGGCTGGAAGTCTAGAAAACGAACATATTGCAGGCATTAAATTGGGGGAAAGTTCATGTTATCTAAAAGTTTTCTTTGCAGTGAAAGGAAGCTTTTTTCCCCCTTTAGTATGTTCCTAAATTTATTGAAGGGGGAGAGTGTCTAGTGTGGGTAAAAATAATAATGGTAACTGTGCTGAATAGAATATTTTTAAAATCATTTTCTTCAAATAAAGTTCTGATGTCAGTTATTTCCCCTGGCAAGTGGAAATATCAATCTGCTCTTTATTTGGCCACAATGGATTTCTAGGTTCAAGGTGAAATCATTCCTAAAAATCAGTAGTAAAAGCATAAATTATATGGTGAAGCTATGCAGTAAGATGTCTAATTTACTTACACTGAATAATAGGACTTAAAAATACACAAAGTATCCTTTTTTGGAGAAAACCAAAGAACCTGTGAAGCAAGCTAGAGTTCCAGGATTCTAAAGCTTTAGATTAGGTTAAAAGTTACTTTTCGTAAGTAAAATTCATTCCAAAAATAATAGTCATTCTAATATGTAGCAAAAAGTAGTATTTGGAGAAATTACAGTATTAATGATTCCTATATCAACCAGGCATATTCACCATACTATAGACAGATAATTTCAAAGTTTTCTTTTTTGCTGGCAGTTTTGTAAAGTCCAGCATGATTTTTTTCTGGTTTCTCTCTTTTCCCAATGCCCTTCATCAAAATCACCTCTGGAAGGTTAGGATAGCGGGCCCCAAGCTTTCTGGCAGCCCAGTTTGGGGTGGGGAGAGGGGATGGTTCTGTGTGAGTGGCAGGCACTCACACTATGCGAGCATAAATGGAGCTTCACATGTTAGCACCTGCCACTCGCGCAAGTGGAGCTGAGCGTGGGTATCCATCACTTGCTCACCCGGTTTCAAACAGGCCACTGTCCAGTAGTGGGCCATGGCCCAGGGGTTGAGGAGACTTCCTGAAAATTGGGGAGCTGGCGCAGGGGATTGAAAAAGGTAGGAATGTCCTCATACTTTTTGCAGGTGGGAATGTTCCAAATAAAATTGCCTCAAATAGGCAAGCAAATACCATTTACAAAACAGAATTTCAGGTTGTGCAAGTAGCAAAGCTTGACTAATGTTTTGCAGATACAATTGTAAGTAGTTATAATGTACAGACATTAAGTAACTACCAGGTGTATCACTTTATTTTCAGACTGTATATAAAATTGATATTCTGTAAAATTGAATAGTTAAAACTCAAAGCAAGGAACATAATCTGACATTCGTCTATGAAATGCATCACTCAGAAGTATTATTCTTTCTTTTTATTGGTCTTTTTTATGATATTTACATTCATGTCAGAAAGCTCATAATAATGCAAAATTCATACGAGCAAGTTGAATTGCCTTGGACTTAACCATTATATTTTTGTAGGACACCTGGAATGATATTATAATTGGAAGCGTACAAATGAGAGGGGCAGTGGCCTGTCCCAGGTATGCATTTTTTGTTATTGTATTTCATGGCTGAAAATAATTTAAGGCTGTTGTTACCTCATTCAGCTTTTTCATTGTAGGTGTGTTCTTACAACAGTTGATCCAGATACTGGCATCATAGACAGAAAAGAACCTCTTAATACTTTGAAAAGGTAATAAAATATTTTGGCATCTTTAATACAATTGATGAAAGCCAGTTTGGTGTAGTTTTGGTATTAGGCTAGAAACGGGGAGTCTGTAAATTCTAGTCCCATCTTAGGCACAAAGCAGTTGGGTGATCTTGGTCCAGTCATACACACTCAGCTCTAGAATGGAGGCAATGGCAAACCAGTCCCAACAACGTTGCCAAAAAACAACAAACATTCATGGCTTTCTCTAGGCAGTTACCAGGAACCAAGATTGATTTGAAGGTACACACACACACACACACACACACACACACACACACACACACACATTTGGGAGGGCTAAAATTTTATTGAGAACAACCTTCCACAAACTGGTACCCTCCAAATGAGATGAGACTTCAGTTTCCTGGCTGGCAATTACATTCCCAGTGTTCCTGGAGGAAGCAGGTTGGAGAAACTGGAGCAAATGCAATAGCAAAATTTCCTTGTTTTGTGAATTTTTGCTACCGCAGAGTCTGTTAATAAAATTAGGCATTTCATGAATGAAGGCGAATATACATGTCCCAGGATAGGTAGGTAGTTCATCTTCAATGTTTCAATTGTATTACTTAGTTTTCTTCTTTAATGTTCTTAATCCTAATAACTGATATGAATATTATTCAATTTAAAAAATGAAAATACAATTTCAAGTACAGTGCAACTTTTAAGGATGTATGTTATACTAAAGTCCCACTGAGTTCAGTTTAACAATAGTCCAAACAATTATGTTTAGATTACAGATTTGATTTTAGGCTTTCAAAATAGTTGTTACTATATGATTGTGAGATTTTGCAACAATCTGGAATTTTTGGCATATAGGAAACTTACGTTTGTTACCTTCTTATAATAAAACATTATCTGCTTTTTTTAACTCTTTTATGAGTAATTCATTATGACCTTATTTTTTCTAATAGTTACCGCTTGTGTGAGCCTTCTGAAAAGCATATATACAAATCAAGCCCTCTGTTTGGATGGTACTTTGGAGTTGATAAAACAGGAACACTTAAGGTTGGAGATCAGGTTTACAAGATCATGTGGTGATAGAAATTTCCAAATGGAAATGCATTTTTGACATCTTTTAAATATCTTTTTTGAAGCTGCTATCTTTCTAATGAAAATTTTCTATCCTTAATCTAAGAATACTTTCTGTAACTTTTTAAATGCAGTTATATTGGTGATAAATAAAGGATTTTCTGCTTTCTAGAATTGAGTCAAAAACATTGTCGTGATTCAACTCTCTATAGTAATTAATACATCATGATTATGGAAAGTTTATGAAAGGTAAAACGAAGTATGAGCCATCAATGTGATGTGCTGCAAAGAAGACAAATGCAATTTTAGACCACATCAAGCTGACGTATAATTTCCAAATCATGGGATATATAATCAGTCCACTATGGTTTTTCTCTGGCTCAGACTGAACAAGCACCCTTTAAGGTTTCAGAGAAGTTTAAACAGGTTTAGAGGAGGTTGGCAAAGATGATCAAGGAATGAGAATCTAAGATTTTTGAAGAGAGATTGAAGAAGGTGGGTGTGATCACCTTAAGAAAATATGGTTGAGGGGGATATAATAACCTTGTTCATATACCTGAAAGGATGTCACATGGAATTTTAAATTTTTCTCAGTAATTATTTTTATATATTACTGTTTTATAGTTTTATTGTTATTGTTTATTAACAAAAATTGTTATTTTTAATGAGATGGGTAGCTATATAAATTTGATGACTGAAGGAAGGAAGGAATCAAGGAATGAATCAAGGAATCAATACTAGTTTGACAGTGGAACCAGTGAAATGAGAGATGATGGGGCTCTCACCTGCTTGAAGTGTTCATGCAAAGAGCTGTCTGCCTGATATGGTTTAATTTGGATTCCAGCACCAGGCAAGGATTTGGACTTAATAGCCTAAATGGTTTCTTTAACTCTGTAATTCTAAGTTCCAAATTCTTCGCTGTCGGTCCATATTTTTATGTATCTTATTCTAACTATTACTTGGAACTGAATTGCGTTTGGATCGGCCTCATGTTTCCTAATCCCTTTGATAATACTCACAAAGATAGATAAAATATGTATCGATAAGCTTTCTTTATACCATAATTTGTATCTGGTTTATTTTTAAGAGCTCAAATTATTAACATTTGTAATATATGCTCTTGCTTGTAAGAATATTACCAAGTTACTGAATGTAAACTTTGCAAATGATAGAGGAATTATTACTTGATTTTTAAAAATATAAATATAAAATGTGCAAGCATTTTTCCATGTAATTATCTGAAGTTATTGAAAGAATATATTTGCAAAAGTATCAATAACCTTATTTAGTATAATAGTCTGATTTAGGGTGATTACTAAGCTTCAATTATATATATCATAGAATTATGCATTTGATATAAGAATGTAGTTCCTTTTTAGTGCATATTCTTCCTTTATTCTGCAGTATATGTTCTTGGTATTACTATCAGGAAAATGTACTATGGAACTTAAAGGTGAAAAAAAGGATTCTCAAATTCTGCTGTGCTCCCATAAAATGATAAATAACATGAAACATTTCATATATGCAACTATTTTATTGAAGTTAGCCACAACTAGAACCTACTCACAAAACATCTTCTAAACTGTTTTAACAAGCCGGGAGGGGCATGTATCTAAAGGTGGCTGAGCTCCCAGTCCCAAGAACCCTGTCCATTTCTCAGGTCCAAGGAGTTCAAACTGTTCATGTCAACTACATTCAGCTACCTAATGTTTAAGTAACATTACATATCAATAATTTGGATTCTCAGTCAACAACATGGCATTATGTGAATACAAAAGTAACCATCCCTTTTCTTTTTCCTTTTTCCATTTTGTTCATTCATTCATGTAGTCTTCTTACCTTCCCAGTTATAATCTTCCATATGTGATGATCATTACCAAATGGGCTATAGATACTGACCTCTATCACCCCTCTTGGCTTTGGTCAATTGGAACTTTCACACAACCTTTTTAGTGAGATGGAACATCAGCCTTAGTTGTCCCCAAGCTGCATGCAGCACTCCCTGACAAAGGAAAGGAGAATATAAGTCAGTTCTGAGACATAGAGGCCGAGTGTGCTGTAAGTGCAATAAAACCCCAGTTTTATTTCAAGTATGCTCACATTATTCTATGGAAATTGGAATCCGAAGACTACCTTGCAAGGCAATTTACTGTTGGCTGATACGTTCCCAACTAGTATACTAAGGATTCAACATGTTTTACAACCTTTGTCCATTTTTAAGATATAATTTTAAAAGATTAACTTTTCCTAACACTGTTTTAGAAGCTATCCAAGTAAATTGATCTTAAACTAAAGATACCAGACATCTGACACAAACAGGATATGTCATCATTTTTGTCTTCATGCCCACTACCTGGTAGCCTTTGCTTTAAAATCTAATATTTTTTTCCCGAAGGCCATCACTCTGCTAAACAAATAATTCCCTCAACACTGTCAAACTATTTACTAAATCTGCACTACTATTAATCTTCTCATCGTTCCCATCACCAATCTCTTTCCACTTATGACTGTATGACTGTAACTTTGTTGCTGGCAATCCTTACGATTTATATTGATATATTGACCATCATTTGTGTTGTAAATGTTGTACCTTGATGAACGTATCTTTTCTTTTATGTACACTGAGAGCATATGCACCAAGACAAATTCCTTGTGTGTCCAATCACACTTGGCCAATAAAAAATTCTATTCTTTTATTCATATTGTCTGATTTTTTTGAGTATGTTTTATTAAAATTCTGGATGGTAGTAGTCATTTAGCACACAAAAATTGGTGTGTTGGGACTTCTCCATGGTCACCCTTGGAGCTTTGCTGGCTAAGGAACTCTGGGAGTTGAAGTCCACAAGTCTTAAAGGGACCAAGGTTGGAGACCTCTGGTCTACATTTACATTGTTTCCTGATTCCAGCATTCAAGTTCAATCCAGCCTTTTCAAATCTATGACGACTGTAGTCTGTGGATCACACGACTCATACATATCTGTGGGGAAAACGGAAACGCGCATTGTCCTAGATTCCATATTATTGCTAGCATAAATTCTTGAAAATAAAGATTTTTTGGGAAAACACAACAATTGAAAAATCAGCCTTTTCTGATGCTGGAAAAAGTAATTGCGTGCACATAGGCCACAGGTAGGTTGGTTGGTTGGTTGCAGCTTTTCACTGTGATTTTATTTATTTTTATTTATTTATTTATTTATTTGTTCAAATTTATATACCGCCCTATCTCCCTAGGGACTCAGGGCGGTTAACAAGCCAATAAAAAACATATCAATACAAAAAGTAAAATAGTCATTAAAAAACATATTAAATACAGCCCAGCCAATTAAAAACAATATATAAAACCCATTTAAAATTAAAATTAACCTTTAAAAACCTAGCCCAGCCCTGCGCAGACGAATAAATAAGTTTTGAGCTCGCGGCGGAAGGTTCGTAGGTCCGGGAGCTGACGAAGTCCTGGGGGGAGTTCGTTCCAGAGGGTGGGAGCCCCCACAGAGAAGGCCCTTCCCCTGGGTGTCGCCAGACGACACTGTCTAGCCGACGGCACCCTGAGGAGTCCCTCTCTGTGAGAGCGCACGGGTCGGAGGGAGGTATTCGGTAGCAGCAGGCGGTCCCGTAAGTAACCCGGCCCTATGCCATGGAGCGCTTTAAAGATGGTTACCAACACCTTGAAGCGCACCCGGAAAGCCACAGGTAGCCAGTGCAGTCTGCGCAGGAGAGGTGTCACATGGGTGCCACGAGGGGCTCCCTCTATCACCCGCGCAGCCGCATTCTGGACTAACTGGAGCCTCCGGATGCCCTTCAAGGGGAGCCCCATGTAGAGAGCATTGCAATAATCCAGACGAGACGTCACAAAGGCATGAGTGACCGTGCATAGGGCATCCCGGTCTAGAAAGGGGCGCAACTGGCGGACCAGGCGAACCTGGTAGAAAGCTCTCCTGGAGACGGCCGTCAAATGATCTTCCAAGGACAGCCGTTCGTCCAGGAGGACGCCCAAGTTGCGTACCCTCTCCATCGGGGCCAGTGACTCACCCCCAACAGTCAGCCGAAGACTCAGCTGACTGTACCGGGATGCCGGCATCCACAGCCACTCTGTCTTGGAGGCATTGAGCTTGAGCCTGTTTCTCCCCATCCAGACCCGTACGGCCTCCAAGCACCGGGACAGCACTTCGATAGCTTCGTTGGGGTGGCCCGGTGTGGAAAAGTACAGCTGAGTATCATCAGCGTAAAGCTGGTACCTCACACCGAAGCCACTGATGATCTCACCCAGCGGCTTCATGTAGATGTTGAACAGGAGGGGCGAGAGAATCGACCCCTGAGGAACCCCACAAGTGAGGCGCCTCGGAGCCGATCTCTGCCCCCCTGCCAACACCGTCTGCGACCGGTCAGAGAGATAGGAGGAGAACCACCGATAAACGGTGCCTCCCACTCCCAACCCCCCCAACCGGCGCAGCAGGATACCATGGTCGATGGTATCAAAAGCCGCTGAGAGGTCTAATAGGACCAGGGCGGAGGAACACCCCCTATCCCTGGCCCTCCAGAGATCATCCACCAACGCGACCAAAGCCGTCTCAGTGCTGTATCCGGGCCGGAAACCGGACTGGAACAGGTCTAGATAGACAGTTTCCTCCAGGTGCCGGGGAAACTGACATGCCACCACACTCTCAACAACCTTCGCCGCGAAGCGAAGGTTGGAGACCGGACGATAATTACCTAAAACAGCCGGGTCCAGGGAGGGCTTCTTGAGGAGGGGCCTTACCACCGCCTCTTTCAAGGCGGCCGGGAAGACTCCCTCCAACAAAGAAGCACTCGTAATCGCCTGGAGCCAGCCTCGTGTCACCTCCTGAGAGGCCAGTACCAACCAGGAGGGGCACGGGTCCAGTAAACACGTAGTGGCATTCAACCTACCCAGCAACCTGTCCATGTCCTCGGGAGCCACAGGGTCAAACTCATCCCATACAATGTCACCAAGACCGCCCTCAAACACCCCATCTGGATCCTCGCAATTTTGGTCCAGACCGTCCCTAAGCTGAACGATTTTATCGTATAGATAACCGTTAAACTCCTCAGCACGTCCCTGCAACGGGTCATCACGCTCCCCCTGATGAAGGAGGGAACGAGTTACCTGAAACAAGGCGGCCGGGTGGTTATCTGCCGACGCAATGAGGGATGAGACGTAATAACGTCTCGCTTCCCTCAATGCCACAAGGTCGGTCCTAGTATAGGACCTCACTTGTGTCCGATCAGCCTCTGAACGACTGGACCTCCACAAACTCTCTAGGCGTCTTCTCCGGCGTTTCATCCCCCTCAACTCCTCGGAGAACCAAGGAGCCATACACCCCACAAAAACCATACTCCACCCCCATGGTTCTTTTTTCCGGAATCAATACATTCCCAGTTTCCTTATTCTGCAAATTTAGTCCCCAATGATGTTCTTTCTTTATTGTGTCCAAAGCTTTCTTCAAAGACTGCCTGTCCACAAGTGTAGTGCTGTCTTTTAACAAAGGCCTGTGGCTTCTTTTGCTTCATTCGCTTTTTGATTTTGTCTCTGCCTGGAACTGAGAGGACCATCTGCCTAGAAATGGTGGAGGTTGCAAAGCTGCTTCTGCCCAGAGCTTCCAATGGAGAAGAACTGTGTAGATCAGGGGTCTCCAACCTTGGTCCCTTTAAGACTTGTGGACTTCAACTCCCAGAGCCCCTCAGCCAGCAAAACTGGCTGAGGGTCTCCAACCTTGGCAACTTTAAGCCTGGTGGACTTCAACTCCCAGAGCCCTCAGCCAGCAAAGTCCGCCAGGGTTAAAGTTGCCAAGGTTGGAGACCCCTGGTGTAGATTAGGGGTCTCCAACCTTGGCAATTTTAAGCCTGGTGGACTTCAACTCCCAGAATTCCCCAGCTAGCAAATTCTCCAGCCAGGCTTAAAGTTGCCAAGGTTGGAGATCTCTGGTGTAGATATATGTTCAAGGAGAAGCTCTTCTCTTCTAGATGGAGTGGGGGGCTATATGGCAATGAGCAGAAGGGGGGCTTGGGCAATGAGCAGAAGTGAGACCTTCTTTTCCACCCTCCACTGCTATTGCGAAAAGAAGGAAGGTCGATGGCTATCCTGAAAGAGTCACCGACCGAGAACCACACCCAGCGAGCAGGCCCGTTTATCCCACTATGGCTGCTTCCGTCGCCCTTTTCCCCTTCCCGGGGTTGCTGCCGCCTCCGCTTCTGCTCGCCTGGATTTGCACCGCCGCCGCTCTCCTCTCCGGGGTCGTGGCAGCCTGGCATTCGCAGCGGAGCTGTCGAAGCCGTCGGTCGCGGCTGAAACTAGTGGGGACGGTGGCTGATCTCTTCATCTACCCGGTCAAATCCTGCCGGGGGGTGGCTGTGAAGCGAGCCGAGATGACCTCGCTGGGCCTCGGGACCGAGAAGCTGCGGGACCTGTAAGCTGGCCGCGGAAAAGCGGGCACCTTCGAGAGGCGGACTCCCTTTCCAAAGGGCCGCTTCTTTCAGGGTCGTTCAACAACTCCCGATCTCGCCGATGGGAATCCCCAAGAAATCTTGGAGGGATCGTCGGTGGAAATTCTGAGTCACCCAGGTCATGGTTGTCCCAAAGGTGTTTTTTCAAGAGGCAATTGGACTTGCTGGTTTTTTTCAGCTGAAGAAGCGTCTTGGATGAGAAGCGAAACGTCTTCAAAGAAAAACCAGAAATTCGAGTTGCTTCTTCAAAAAGCACCTTTGGGACTCCTGGGGCGGGGGTGATTTTTCTCGACTGTGTGCTGGTTTATCTAAATTGATGGGAACGGTGTTGTGTAATCTTAAGCATTTGTGCGCTCGCAAATCAGTAACACCCACCAGTCCCATTCCCCACTTATCAAAACCTTCCTAAGCGATTGCCACTACTCCGAGGGAGGGAGGGAGAGAAGATCTAGTGTTAAAAAACCCGAAGCAATGTACTGGATTAGCTAGCTCAGGAATAGGGAAGGGTAAGCCTAACACAGTGTTTTTCAAACCTGGTAATTTTAAGGGTGGACTTCAGCTCCCAGATTCCCAACCAGAATTTTGGGAGTTGAAGTCCACCCATCTTAAAGTTGGGCAAAATATAAATAAATAGTAAACACAGGGCAAAGAAAAGAAAATTGCGCTAGGAAACAGGTACAGTATTTGGAAGAAATCCTGATTGCTGTACTAAGTATCTTTACAATGCAATTCAAACCATTCCCTTTTTTACTTTCTTGCTCCTGATTTCTAGGTAGAGGGATGTCTTACTCCTCTTCATCCCTAATTGCATTGGCTAGTAGGCAATCTCTCCTTCCTTTCAATAGGAAGAGTATCTTGCTTGCCCATCACTTCTCTTAATAATGTTATGCTGCCTTGGTGGTTATGGAAATGTTAGCTACAAAACCCAAGAGTGAGATTATATCTTTTACTGGACCTTTTGTGTGTGGAATTAGATTAAGTAAACTAGCAAAACTAAACTAGCATTGCTTCAGGAATTTTTCCCAACCCCTTTTCAAGCACTGATCTCAGGAAGTATTTGCATTTTCTTCCTTATAGTCAAGTAAGGTATTCTCCCTCCGCTTCAGTGTCTTCATGATGCGTTTCTGTTTGCATGCACTGGAAAGCACAGGATGGGCTGCATATGCCCTGGTTAGAGTGATGTGGCTAGCTTTGAATGGAGCAGCATTTTTACCAATTGGATCTCTTGGATTTTTCCCTGGAATGTTTTCCTACACACAGCTTCTACTGTATCTGGTTTTTTTTGAACGGTTCTTTTAGTCAACTTTTCTCACCATAGCACATTTGGTGTTGTTTGGTTCACTTGGTGGATAGTAGACAGATACATGGAGAGCCACAGAATTTACAAAATCCCACTCCAATATTCCACTGGATTTATTATATTGATATAATATCTCTCTCTCTCTCTCTCTCTCTCTCTCTCTCTCTCTCTCTCTCTCTCTCTCTCTCTCTCTCTCTATCTTTGGTTATTCGGATTTTCTCCCGCGTAAAATTGGAAGTGTCTTGGCGACATTTCAACGAAGTTTCATTCGTCATCTTCAGGCTGGTGTTTACAGCTTCATGCTTCTAAAAGCAATGTGTGATCACACATTTCTTCGAGAAGCACGAAGCACGAAGCTGTAAACACCAGCCTGAAGATGACGAATGAGACTTCGTCGAAACATCGCCAAGACATTTCCAATTTTATGCGGGAGAAAACCCGAATAACCAAAGACCTACATTATGTAGGTAGGTAGGTAGGTAGGTAGGTAGGTAGGTAGGTCGGTCGGTCGGTCGGTCTTTGGTTGTTCGGGTTTTCTCCCGTGTAAAATTGGAAGTGTCTTGGCGACGTTTCGACGAAGTCTCATTCGTCATCTTCAGGCTTCAGCTTCGTGCTTTTGGGAGCAATGTGTGATCGCAGCTGTTTCTTCCTTTTAACTGCTACAAAATGCCCCACTACAAAATGCCCCACTACAAAACTGCTACAAAATGCCCCACTAGCAGTTAAAAGGAAGAAACAGCTGCGATCACACATTGCTCCCAGAAGCACGAAGCTGAAGCCTGAAGATGACGAATGAGACTTCGTCGAAACGTCGCCAAGACACTTCCAATTTTACACGGGAGAAAATCCGAACAACCAAAGACCTACATACAAACATCCGTGAAAACCTCAGAAAACAAATATATATATTTGTTTTATATATATATTATATAAATATATATACAAATAATATATATTTGTTTTATATATATATATATCTCCATCCATCCATCCATCCACTGGGTTTATTATATTGAGAACAACATGTTACCAAATCCAACCCAATCCAACTCAACCTTCTTGGGGGTGGGGGGGATGATAAAATTCCCTGAGGTCATGGTGTCTTCTCTTTCTTTTCTACTACATGTAGTAGTGTACCATTAGCAAGGTTTACAATAGGTTTGTTGTTTTAATTCTTTGTCTAGAGCAGTGTTACTCAACCACAGCAACTTTAATACATGTGGATTCTCTGAATTCCCCAGTCGGGTCCAGCATACCGCTGAGTCTAGTTGATTTTAAAGGCTGCAGTGTATTTCTGTTGCTTATTATTTTCATATGTAGGTGTTTTTAAACAATATATGCTCTTTTTTATGTAGATTTTGGACTGTGATAAAAGATGATGGACAAATGGTATCTGCTAAGAACATTCTTCGCATGGTTCTAATCAGTGTATCCTGTGAAGATGACTATTTAATCCTGAATGCCCCAGGAATGAAGACACTGCAAATTCCTGTTGAGCTCCCACAGACAAATTCAATCTGGAATTGCACGTATTAAAAGTTTTATTTTTTCTTCCTTCCTGATTAACAAGTTTTTCAGTTTTATTCTGATAAAATTTTATTCTTGCATTTATGTGTTTCCATAGACTTCCCCAGTCACTCAGACCTGTATGGAGCATAATAAGCAAAAATGGGGGGCGGAATGGAATAACAAAATAAAAATGCTGGTTGCCCAACAATCATACTGTGTGCCCAAGAGCCTTTCAGGCCTTCTAAATGAAAAGGCAGTCTTGTACAACTGAATTTGGAGGGGTGTGTGTGGTAATAATACCACAGAATGTGGAGACTACAATATTTGGGATGCAGGCTCTAGTAGCTTTCTTTAATCCCTCCAGAGGCTATAATTTTGTTGTAATCTGCTGAATAATAGAGGTACAGTAGTCCAGTATTGCGCAGTGGAAAATAGGCATGGAAGGCAGTAGGCAGATCAGGAGATAGATGTAACCCTTAAACTTAAAAACCTCTTTCTTCAAATAACCCCACACCACCCAATCTCAAAAATGGCATCCAGTCCCACCTGCTTGCTGACATTCATTCAGTCATTGCACTGCAGCCCTCATTAATCTCTCAGTTTTTAAAAGTGCATCTTCCAGCTAATCTTGCATATTCATAATTTTTTTTAAAATGCCAGCAAGAGTACAAAAGGGAAAAACTATATTTCAGTACTATACAAAATAATGCATTATATTTTATATTAAAGGTATTTCAGCAAGCTATTAAAATTCTGCAATTGTTATGACTAATAATTTATGTTAATCATTCATAATTTATTAATTTCAATGAATTTTATTCCCTTTTACAATGTATTTGATAAGATTTCTGCCCTTAATTGACTTCCTGGTTGGCTCCGTTGGCAATGGAGGTGATCTTTCTGGTCACCAACCTCTGGATCATGTTGGACTGCTAAGACAGCGACAATCAGCTGTCCAGCAGTTCGGAAACCCCCCTCTTCGGGAGAAGAAGCGGTGGTGAGCAAAAAGAAGCAGAGGTAGAGCTTCCCTAGAGCTCCTGGAAGATACCAGGGGGCTCGAAGGGTTAAGCCCCCTCAGAACTTCAAAGTGCTCCAGATCTGAGGCTTTTTTCCTGCTCCGGCAGACCTAATTGCCGCGACCAACTTCCGGGACCAATTTTAACTTAAAGAAGATAATACCGGACTGAACAGAAACAGGAGAGCTCTAATTATAAAAGCAAGTAATCAATCAATTCCCTGTTATTTTTTTTTTAAGTTTTGGATTTGACTTCAAAGTGAAAATGGCGATCGTTCTTTAATGAGCTACGCAGTTGAAAACGAAAGTGTTACAATTCTCTGTCTACTGTTTATTGCTGAAGGCCAGCTGGAAATTTTTTTTTAAACATTGTAATGAGAAGGGAGAAGAGATCGAGATATTGAGACTGATTTAAAAAAAAAAAAAGACTTAAAAGGTTTATACGTAATATTAGCCGGGACCAATTTTAACTTAAAGAAGATAATACCGGACTGAACAGAAACAGGAGAGCTCTAATTATAAAAGCAAGTAATCAATCAATTCCCTGTTATTTTTTTTTTTTAAGTTTTGGATCTGACTTCAAAGTGAAAATGGCGATCGTTCTTTAATGAGCTACACAGTTGAAAACGAAAGTGTTATAAGTCTCACTGTCTGTTTATTGCTGAGGCCAGCTGGAAATTTTTTTTTTTTTTTAAACATTGTAATGAGAAGGGAGAAGAGATACTGAGACTGGAAAAAAAAAGACTTAAAAGATTTATACGTAATATTAAGTTAAAGAGAAATTTTAAGAGATGGCAGCAAAACAATTAAAGTCAACTGCTATCAAATTTAGCAGAAATGGCAAAAATTTCTGCCTACTTGAAAGACTGTACACAAGAAAAATATATATTGGAATGGAGGAAGTGGATTGATTATATTCAAAATAAGTATCAGATTAAAAAATATCAATTAGTTTTTGAGTGAAGTTAGGAATTATTATGTATTAGTTTAAGAAAGAAGGGAATTGATAGTGTGATGGTGTGAAATGGAATATGTTTTATGTTATATTTTAGATTATGTTTGTTAGTTACAATACCCTGTATTCTGTTCTGGGAAGTCTCGGGGAAGGAGGCGGGAAGGGAAGACTATAAATTGATTGGTTGCCATTGTACAGGAATAATGGTAGAATTAAACAAGTTGGAATGGTGTAATGTCGGGACTGCTCGGCAAACACTCCCGAAGGAAAGGGTAAGGAAAGAGGAGTAAAGAAGGAAGAAAGTAGGTAGGTAGGTGGGTAGGGAGGAAAGAAGGAGGAGAAGAAAGGATAGGAGGAGGAGAAGAAGGAGAAGATAGAGGGTTAGAAAGGATGGTAGTGAGAAGTGGGAAAGAGGAGGGGAAGTAGGAAAGCGAGGAGAAGGTGGTGGGGGAAGTTTAAGAAGGATGAGAAGGGAAGAAAGGATTAAAGGGGGGAGTGGCAGTCGAGCAGCCCTGACTGAGTATAATTTGAGTATAGGACTGATTGTTGGATAAGTGATTGTATTGTACACTGGTCAAATTGTGGGAATTATTATGGAAAAATAAAATTTTTTTGCAAAAAAAAAAAAAAAAAAAAAGATTTCTGCCCTTAACTGATCCACTACTAAATTCATGTAGTAAAATGCTTTTTAGCACTGCACACCAGAACAACTAGACACAAGAATAGTTTTTTCCCGAATGCTATCATCACTCTGCTCAACAAATAATTCCCTCAACACTGTCAAACTATTTACTGAATCTGTACTACTACAAATTTCTCATTGTTCCCATCACCCATCTCCTTCCACTTCTGACTGCATGACTGTAACTTTGTTGCTTGTATCCTTACGATTTATACTGATACTGTTTCCTGATTGCTTATTAGTACCCTATGACTATCATTAAGTGTCGTACCTTATGATTCTTGGTGAAAGTATCTTTTCTTTTATGTACACTGAGAGCATATGCACCAAGACAAATTCGTTGTGTGTCCAATCACACTTGGTCAATAAAAAATTCTATTCTATTCTATTCTATTCTATTCTATTCTATTCTATTCTATTCTATTCTATTCTATCCTATCCTATCCTATCCTATCCTATCCTATCCTATCCTATCCTATCCTATCCTATCCTATCCTATCCTATTCACTTTTGAAATGTCCCTTTGTTGTTCTTACTTTTCCAATTTATATTTTTATTCATGCATGTGAATTTCCACATTCTCCATATCGCAATATTTTGAAGAGTTTGTGTTAGCTTATAAAGTGAACTCACATTGTTTTCTGTTTCTCAGTGCTAATTATTTTGGTATGATAGGAAGATACTCAGAGCTAAAATAATTATTTCTAACTCTGATTTTTATTAATACTTATTAATGCTTCTTCCCCGCCCCCCCCCAGTTAATATCTATGCTTTTACTGGATCATTGTCTGAATGTGGCTTTCTTTCTACCCTTTTTTCCTGTTAATTTAGGTAGCTATTAAATTAAATTATTAAAATTCCAGTGGTGTTAGATTTGTGGAGCAATCTTAGATATTCATGGGTGGTATGGTAGTTAAGCTGCTTTATATGCAAGCAGAACACAGAAAGACAAAGCATGGAAGGACATGAAATACTGAAATATATATTGAGTGTCTAGCTTCCAAGAAATTGCAGAAATGTCTCTTATGGTCTGTTAGACGATATGGACTCCAAACTCAAGGCAGGGACTGTGAGATGAAGCAGCTGAATGGATCAGTACTTTCCTGAACGTAAAGCCTTATCGGTTGATCCATTATTAGACAAATATGGTAACAAGAAAGCCAGGAGATTTCTTAACCGCTTTTCTACGGTGAGGTAAAAATATAGTTTCCCTCAAAAATATATTTGTAATATTTGCATTAGTTTTAAACTCTATATCTTCCTGTATCAAAGAATAGTTCTATAGTAATGGCTTAAATGCCTCAGCTCCTCCTCCCCCCTCCTTCTCCTCTTCCTCCTCCTCTAGTAATTCAAGGTTGCTCACATTCTGTGAGACAGATTGGGTTGAGATTAGATGGCTCAAAATCATTCAATAATTTTCTGAGACTGACTTCATCCCAGGGGTGAAATCTAAACATTTTCCCTACTGGTTCTGTGGGCATGGCTTAATTGGTGGGCGTGGCTTGGTGGTCAGATGACTGGGTGGGCATGGCCAATAACAATAAATAATAAAAATAATAAACAAAGTATACAAAACAATAAGAGGTACCAAAAGCCAACTTTCACACTTTACACACGCACAACACAACACAACTGACTCACACACAATGTAAAAGCAGCTGCACTTCACCCAAAATGGCCCTTGCAACAAGCAGGAACTTCACACAGCCACAAAAAGCTCAAAACCCAACTTTCACACTTTACACATACACACAACACAACACAACTGACACACACACACACACAATGCCATATACAGCTTTGTGAGATTTTGTGTGTTTGTGTAGTTAGAGTGAAACACTACAGAAACACACCAAATCTCAGAAAGCTGCACAAATATTTTATTATTTTATTTTATTTATATTTTTAGATAAAAGCAGTTAAATTTAAATTTTCCTTTTAAATTTAGACATAGCAATTTAAAGTTAATTGCTATGTCTAAAAAAAATAAAACACTTTAAAAAAACCCTAATTAACTATTTTTTTAAAGCTCCCCCCCTCCAGTTACTTATCCTATTCAAGGGACAAGGCAGGCAGTTTGAGTTGCTCACCGATGAGATGGATTGCAGGCAGGCAGATTCAGTTGCTAGCTTATGCAATTGATTGCAGCAGCCAAAGCAAAGCAAGGCAGGAGTGAGCCTGAAAGAAGTAGCAAGTAGGCAAGTGGGGACCGGGCGATTCTGTGAGCATGGGCAGCGGGGTGGGCAGGGATTTTTGCTACCGGTTTTCCAAACTACCCATTCCCATCGCTACTGGATCGTGCAATCCGGTCTGAACCGGAAGCATTTCAACCCTGCTTCATCCTCTATCTCCCCAGTCCTATTCTAATCCCTATATTATATGGTATGCTTAGAATTATGTTCCACCGAAATAATTATGATTTGTATTTAGCTAAATGTATTGGGATTATTAAATAGTATGGAAGTTTCAGTGTATTTTGTCAACTTCCTGGAAACATATGATAATGCTGTGACTTCTAGAATGTTTGCTCTGGGATCAAAATAAATCATATAACCATTTTATGTACACCTCTTTCTTTATGGTATTACAAAAATATGTATAATCAGAGAAAAACTTATATCTGCAGAATTTGTACTATCTTTGTGCCAAAAAATGTAGTCAAGGAAGAAAAATGGAGCCCAGATTGTTCCTCTTCATTGTCCCTATTTATTGAGGCTTCTTAATAAATATTGTATATCTTTTAACTATTTTCTTCAGCACAAGTACTCAGGAATTAATTCACTGAATTATCATGCATGTTGCTAACAGAATAGATTCTTATATATTTGAGTTTTTAATGAGGCTTAAGTGATTAGTTAAGCACTAAATGTATGAAGATAAGCCATAGAAAGTAAATGATTCGTATTATTCTTAGTAATTGGAAGAAAATGTCTTGTTTTAATATAAAACGCTTCATTGAGATTTCATTTTAAAGTTGCAAGGTCTGGAGGAACTTATCTTATCCTTACATTATTCCATACTAAGCAACAGCCAACATACAGGGTTTTTAAAAGATACGGTTTTAACTTATTTCATTATGATGGTAAACATGTTTTACTAATTCAGCCAGGAAGATGTATAGCAAAGGGATTGTTTTTATGGTGAAGAATGCTTGAAGAATTAATATGGATTGCATAAAATTGAAAACAGAAGAAAAAAAATGCCATTTCACATCCTATTGATTTTAAGCTCATAATTTTCATTTCTACGTTAAGTATACCTAATTGATAACCATGATTAGAAAAAAACTTTAGTTATTTCCCTTTGCATGCATTTTTTAAACTTCTAATAATAAATGGGTAGCATGTTACTATGAAATACATATGTAAATACTTAATTAAGATCACTATGAGATTTGACTTCATGTGTGTGCAAGCTATGATTTATGATTTAGCTATTTGTGTGAAATCTACCAGTTAGGATTACAGTATTCAACCAATCATAATTAAATATACCATGGCTTGGCTCAGGGGCTAGGAGGATCGAAAGGTCGGCAGCTCAGCAGTTCGAATCCCTAGTGCTGCCGTGTAACAGGGTGAGCTCCTGTTACTTGTCCCAGCTTCTGCCAACCTAGCAGTTTCAAGGATGTAAAAATGCAAGTAGAAAAAATAGGGATCACCTTTGGTGGGAAGGTAACAGCGTTCCGTGCGCCTTTGGCGTTGAGTCATGCCGGCCACATGACCATGGAGACGTCTTTGGACAGCGTTGGCTCTTCGGCTTTGAAACAAAAATGAGCACCGCCCCCTAGAGTCGGCAACGACTAGCATATATGTGCGAGGGGAACCTTTACCTTTAATGCTATCTATGAATGTTCACTATCAAAATATGAAATAGATATGTCGTGTTTTAATTAAAAGCATTTTCTGAAATTAAAGTGTAGTTTTATCAAATTGCAGTAAACTCTTTGGAATGAAATGGTCACAACTGAAGATTGCATTTTGTTATGTCAACCAATAGTGGCACTTTGAGACAAATCCCAATCTTTATGATTCTCAATATTAGACATTTTTTGTATTTATTTTAAAAGGTTGCCTATGCTGAAGCCAGTCCACTCTTGCTGATTTCTGAAGCTTCCTTGGATGATCTAAATACAAGGTTGGAAAAGAAAGCTTCAATAACTATCTTCTGCCCAAATATTGTTATTAAAGGCTGTAGTCCTTATGAAGAAGTAAATATTATTATTATTATTATTTTATTCTATTTATTTGTATCCCATCTTTATTATTTAGTATCTAATTGGACTCAATTTCTTTGATATAGGATTCTTGGGTTGATATATTAATTGGAACTGTTAAGTTGAAAGGAAAAATGTCATGTCCAAGGTAAGAGAGTTTAATGATGGTATTTTGATCTCATGCTCCAAAACACAAAACAAATAATTTCATTTTTATAGACATTCCTATTATTAAATGAAATTAAAATGTGGCAACATCTTTGTCTGTATGTGCATTTTCACAGCAGTGGATCCAGATACTGGGATCATAGGTGAAAAGGAAATCCTAAAAGCCCTGAAAAGGTAGCAGATAATGTTTATGAATGTTCCTTCTTTAGATGTTTGGATGTCTTTGTACCAATTCACAATGTTAGTCAGCATAAAGTAGCAATTTACAGACAGAAACCAGCACCACATATATGATAAGGAACGTTCTTACTGTTTTAACATCTTCAAATACTGTAGCACTTTAAGCTCTTTCCAATAAATCTTTTGTAGTTCACACATACAATGCAGTGGTGAAATCCATTTTTTTTTACTACCAGTTCTGTGGGTGTGGCTTGGTGGGCATGGTGTAGCTTGGTGGGCATGGCTTGTGGGCGTGGCAGGGGAAGGATACTGCAAAATCTCCATTCCCACTCCACTCCTGGGGGAAGGATATCACAAAATCTCCATTCCCATCCCACTCTGGGGCCAGCCAGAGGTGATATTTGCCGGTTCTCCAAACTACTCAAAATTTCCGCTACCGGTTCTCCAAACTGCTCAAAATTTCCTCTATCGGTCCTCCAGAACCTGTCAGAACATGCTGGATTTCACCCCTGCTACAATGTTAGGCAGAGAGATTCACATGGTATACATTTAAATCAGTTAATTTGTCAAGTTCCAATTTTTCATAAGTCAATTAAATTAGTTTCTTCAAAACAATTCTCTATTTATTATAATTTGAATTACTTTATTCTATTAATTAACTGAAACTACTGAAGGTTTTTTTCTTCATATCCTTTACTACCATAAAAATCTCTTTCTGATTTTGAAGCAGGGGCTTCTGCATCTATTAAACTTATAATTCTGAAACAGCTGAGCAGGCAGTTAAAGCTCCAATATTTCTAATAATGTATGCAAAACTGTAAATCCAGTTTTACTTAGAGAAACTAAGTAATTGCTTCCTCTGTGCAATATCTCTAGCTTAATTCCATTTCATATGGCTATGACGCTAATGCCTTTGTAAAGCATGACAAAATATGTTGCATGAAAACATTCCATTCTAATAGACGATTTGTGCTATCATAATCACTGTTGATAAATATTTATTATCACCAGTGCTGCAAAATTGAAGTTCACTATTCGTCTATATGCTGGAATGTATAGGGTCTATTTTATTCCAAAATAATATCTAATTCTGTTCTTCCATTTCTTTTCTTTATTTTCAGTTATCACAAGTGTGATCCTTCTGAAGAACATGACTATAAGTCTAATCCTCTTTTTGGATGGCTATATGGAGTTGAGGAAACAGGATCTATTTCTGGGATATCCTTAGGTTTACTTATTTCCCAAAAAGGCTAATAATGAAAGTATGTGGTATTTTATTGTATAGCCAAGACAAGTGAAAATCCTCTTCAGCACGCTTGGATCACTTATTGCTAAATGACTAATGACTGGCCATTTGTAAAAACAAGTGTGCAGATGTTGAGCTGCCTAGAATTAACATCTGTAAATTTGAAAACTTTTTACTGGAGGAATTTCCATATATCTGAAATGATTTATGTCTGATTTTTTTAAAATCTCAAAAACTTGGCATTTTAACAGCTGTGTGCAGTCTTTATATACTGTATGTATGTTACCATGATTAAACTTGTAGCTATTCCTGTAAGCTACCTTGAGTTGCCATGTGTGAATAGGCAGCAATGTAATTTTTCTAATACATAAATATGGGAATTTTACAAACAGTGCTATTAGCTCAAGCTTTACTGGATTTTATTTTTAAAGGTATATTTTGTCCCAGAAAGATTAAAAAACTAAAGCTAGACATTGAAAAATCATAAATTAACTGGTTAATTTCAGTAAATTAACTACTAATTTATTTTTAAAAAATGTGGCCACGGAAATATTTCGCATTTACAAAATCCTTAAGCAATGCTTCATGTATAATTATGCAAAGATATTTTGTATTTCAGAAGTGAAGAGTACCTTTATGGATGCAATAAAAAAATAAATCCTAAGCACTTTTACTGTGGGTAACTCAGGATCATGTTTGTTAAACCTTTGACCATTAAGAAATGTAGAAGATGTTGCTGCCTCCCAAAATGTGAAGCCCTCAGAGTTGGTCCTGTGGGCTTCCTTAAAGATACCAGTGCTTGCATGAAATGCATCTAACTCAAACATTGCAGTGTCAGTTGGGAAGCTGCCTTTGGTGCGTGAATCAAGAAAGATGTCTTTACTTCCTGCTCAATTGATCTGTAAAGATAGTTCTGGTGAGAATTCAGCAATCACAGAATGAGGACAGATTTCTAGCAACCAGTACAAAAACCTTTAGATGAATGCTGTCCTTCCACAGAAAAAGAAAATAGGAAAAAAAATGGTTTCTGACTTTACTTGATGCAGATATAAGTAAAAATATCTAATTTATGACAATTCTATTTTTGATTTTTTTAAAATGTACTGACCATTGCAGATAGAATTCATTTATACAGAGTGGTAATATTGCCATCTTGTGGCGAAGTGTGTAAATAAACATCTTTGAAACATTGAAATATTCTAATTTTTAATTAATAGAAATGGAATAGAAGTAAATGAATAGAAATATAATCAAGCAGAGGAACACTGGGCTGGGGGCTGGGTGAGAAGGAAGATGGGAGATGCATTTTTTTTATTTTTTATTTTTTGTATTGTAGTCCATAGCCATGGGGAAACATGGTACACTTCAATATCTTAATTGCTGCCAGGAGGTTTAGTTGCATTAAGTTTTAAGAAGCTTTAAGAATAAGAAACCATTTACAAATATTATGTTATTGTGCAAGTATGGAGACTTCTGGTGTTCTATATGTCTGTATCATAAATAGTTGTAGGCAAATCTGCCTTTTTGTCCCCTTCCCCCTCCTCACTTTTGTTAGGATACCTGGAACAAGATTATAATTTGTGGTTTTAAAATAAGTGGTGGCAAGCAGCAGGTAAATTTGGGACAGGAAGGAGAATAACAATTCCTTACTTATTCAGGGGCCTCTATGGAAGTGCAATTAAAGCCACACACCTGGTTTTCATGTGCCATGCAGGGCTTTGAGATGTCCTCTTGACTTTTTATAAGTACCCCCTTTCCCAAGATGTTCCTGTGGTTGATCATATTTCCAGCAGAATATTTCTTTACAACTTCAGGTACATGCTGACAAGCATTGACCCAAATAATACTGACCCTAGATAATAAAGAACCATTGGGAATACTAAAAAGTGAAATGACACTTTTTAAACCACTTCTATGCCAAAAATAGTGTGAATCTATGTGAATCTATGCATCAGAAACTAAGATTACAGTTCTTTCCATGCTTACTAAGATTACAGTTCTTTCCATGCTTACGTAGGGTTTCCACAACTGTGGCTGGAGTTTCTGCAATGCCTAACCAATCATTCTTCTCTGAGAAGAATGAGTCTTGTGATTGTGTTTAGCTATGCAATTGGGTTGTTTCTTGGTCTTAGCTGGTTTGCAGCAGGACAAAATGTTTTATAGATGGGCCTGCAAAATGAAGTGGTAGCCTTTATAGATTGGACATTATTTGGTTGAGGGTTTGGACACACTAAATGGGCAGCTACAATGCTAATGTTTTCCCAGAAAGTATCTATACCATCCAGATAAACTCAGGAAAGAGTCTTATTCTTTGGAAGTGGCAGAATACTAGTTTAGGATGACATTTGTTTCAGAGTTGATGTTGGAATGTCCCTGGTTGTGGTCTAACTAGATACATTAATTTAGGGAAGGATACTCCAAATTGGCCTATACCAACCACCAAGGGTTGATGTAGCTATTCTTTGTCATCATTGTTATTAGTTAAAGAAATATTTATTAAATTATTTTCATGTAGGAAATGTTTGAAGGTCAAAGAACAATCTGAAACTTCATGAAGGGAGTCTATGCACTGAAGATTTTGGGGACCTCTGATCTAGGCCCACCTAACATTTGTGATTTGACTCCTATGCAGAACTGTCTGGAGCTGTTGTAGCTATTTTGTGAAATCACTAAAATTCAGTACTACAAAAGTTCACTTAATCCATTTGATACATTTTAACTGTAGATATATTTATCTCTGGAGAATTACGAAGACTGTATGCATTCAAAGAAACCCAGATAGACGGCAAAAGCTGTATCGGGTCTTGTGTGACCCTGAAAAGTTTATTCGTGCCTTCTATCAAATCAATACTGTTGACATTTTGTGTTCAATATTGTTGATGTATTAGTTTCATTTATCTAAGATACTCAGGACCTTTCCTCAGTACTCAACTCAATGGTTATCTGCCCATCCTTGAGTCAGTTATGAAACCATTCTGGCACTCTAACTTTGACTGTCCCAGTGCCAATCTTTCTGCTTTCTCTATTGTGTCTGTTGCAAGTCACTGCATTGTCCTGATTTGTAAGTGTACTATTTCTTACAGATAAGGTGATGTGTTTTCTCTTCTGGCTCTGTTGCCATCCCTTTTCAGCATGTCACCATCAAGGGGGGAAACACCTGTCAAGCTGTGGGGCAGGAATGGCAAAGGCTGGTTGGTTGGTCTGTCCTTCCTCCCTCCCAAGTTTCATCTGGGCATCTCCCAAGTGTCAATAATGTGGCAAAGAAATTGCATGAGAATAAACTAGGGGAGAAATAGTTAAGAATGGACTGAAGCAGATTTGCCATAATGATGCAACTAGCCAGATCCTGTCAAACTTAATTTGACTAGCTGCTCAGAAAACAAAACTCTGTTTGAAAGAGAGAGCCGGAACATGATAGAAACTGACAAGTGTAAAGAAACTGGCAAATAAAACAACCCCCTTCCCTTATTATTTTCTGAACTTCACAATGAGTATAAGCAGGGCTGCTGCATCTAAAGAAAAAATTACAGAGTTCTTATAAAGCAGAGAAGTGCAAAAATGTCTCTTGATTTTCTCAAATAGAATAGCAACAGCCTAGTTATTTTCAAAAGTTGTTAAAAGGAATAGTACTTATACAGCCAATGTTCTCCAACTAAAAAGTGGGACTTTGCTGTCTTCTCCTCTACCTTTTTAGAACTAGTCAGAGAAGCCAATTTTGAAAATTGGACGTAGATGTTGTGGGCAGATCTGAAAGAAACTCAAGAAGCTGAATCATAATAAAGAAGTTTGGTAGAGAAATTGTTGTGTCAAAGCTGGGAAGCTACCAGAATGGAGAGGGGTGAGCTTTGAAGTATGATTTTCTTATGTTAAGCCAACAGCAGCACATTATGTCTTCAGGGTATGAAGAATCTCTATTACCTGGTGATGCATTATTTTGGAGGTGAAGTAAATTGACCTGTTATGGGATGGAATCAAAGATATTGGATAGCACAGGCCTGTTGGACAACCACTAGATGGCAGCAAAGAGAGATACAGAAAGCTACAGTAGAACCTCTGGTCACAAATGCTTCTGACCATGACCAAATCTGGTTCCGACTAAAAAATTCACATTTTTTTCCCACCCCCAATTTCCCCTTCTATGCCAGTTTTTTTTTTGTAAATTTTTGAAATTAGGTTCGGGTCACGACCAAATCTGGTTGCGACCAAAGTTATGGAATGAATTATGGTCGTGACCAGAGGTTCTACTCTCTACTGTAATACTTTGTGGCTATCTAGTGATCACTGACATTTTTTTGGCCATCTGCTCATCCTTTCTGAAAGAGCTAATTTGGTGTATAGATTGTCCTTGCTTTCCAATTGCCTTGTTTAGCAACCATTCAAAGTGACAACAAAGGAAACCAAATCTGCCCCTTCCCCAGCTTTGTGACTAGTCTTCTCATTTATGACAATTCTAGGATCCCATAGTCATGTGATAATCATTTCCATGCTTCCCAACTGGCTTGCGCAGAGTTAATGCAAAATGTCAAAGTCAAATTGCAAGTTGTGGTCATATGACTGACGTCTTCTTAACAATCACGCTGACGTGCTTAACGACTGAATGAAAGTGGCATACCTTCATTGTGGTCATACAATTTTATGCTTAGCGAGTGTGGTGCCGAGTCATGAAGTTGCCGGTCCCAATTGTGGTGGTTAAGGGAGGTTTATCTGTGATGGTTGAAGGTGCTGGATTAGAAGCCAGGTGTTCTGTTTCCCTTCCCCCAATACTCCCAGCAAAGAGTCAGTCAGAGGCCTCCTTTTCTGATTTATTTACATATATATAAATGTCCTGGCTACGTCTACCCACGGGCCTGCCAAGATTCTGGAGATAACAAGGAAATTACAGATAAGGCCAGAATTACTCACGAATATATTCTTCCCTCCGTTGATACAGATTGCCTGCGCAAATTCATTACTTTGTCCAAGACAAAAAACCAGGAAGTCCCGCCTCCTATTTATAGTCTCTGCAGATGTCACTGCATGACAATTATGACTTGGCTTTGTCCCAACTCTTCCGCTGCTGCGCACGCCGGTCATGTCTGCGTAATCTTGCATCACTCCAAAACTGTTCTTGGGGCGTTGCCAAATCAGAAGGAGGCTCCAGGGAATCAGGCTTTGCCGGCCCCTCCTCCTCCCTTTGAGTGGGTGCCAGGGAGGGAAAGGGCTCAAGAGAAGCAGGGCTGGCCAGGTCTTCTCCCTCACTTTCTGAATCATCCGAGTCCAGGAGTCCGGGTCCAGGAACCTGGGTCACAACACCAGGAGTCCATGAGTTTTAATCCTGCCTTAAGCATGAACTGGGTGACTTTGAGCCAGTTGCTCTCTCTGTCAGCCTAGGAAACAAGTGGCAATTTTCACTTCAGAAAAAGGTTGCCAAGAAAACAACATGGACTTGTTCCTGTAATAATCCAGACATCAGTATTAACTTGGAAGGACCCTATTGACAACAAATAAATGTTTGTTTATAATCTAAGCAAATGCTTGCTCAGATTATGGATAACGGAACTTTTGCTTGGATAGCCAACATGTAGGCTTGCTTCATAGTAAAGTTCAAAGGCTGCTGTTATGCTGCATTTACTGTACATTTATTACTTACAGTAATACATTTATTAGAGGGAAGCGGTGGCTCAGGGGCTAAGATGCTGAGCTTGTCAATCGAAAGGTTGGCAGTTCAGCGGTTCGAATCCCTAGTGCTGCTGTGTAACGGGGTGAGCTCCCTTACTTGTCCCAGCTTCTGCCAACCTAGCAGTTCGAAAGCACATAAAAAATGCAAGTAGAAAAAATAGGGACCACCTTTGGTGGGAAGGTAACAGCGTTCCATGCGCCTTGGGCATTTAGTCATGCCAGCCACATGACCACAGAGACATCTTCGGACAGCGCTGGCTCTTCAGCTTTGAAACAGAGATGAGCACTGCCCCCTAAAGTCGGCAACGACAAGCACATATGTGCGAGGGGAACCTTTACTTTTACCTTTGTTACTTACAACATTGCCAAGTGATGAACAACATTTTTAGCAGAGTGGAATACCAATAGCCCTTTTCAGCATAATAATAGGAAAGTGAACAAATTCCCATCTATTTATTTATTTATTTATTTATTAATCATATTTATATACCGCCCTATCTCCCGAAGGACTCAGGGCGGTTTACAGGCACTTTAAAAACACATAAACACATAAATACAATATAAAAACAATTAAAAAACTTATTCTATAAGCCCGTTATTAAAATATAAAACAAAAACCCAATTAAAACCCATAAATTTAAAATCTAGCCCAGTCCTGCACAATTAAATAGGTATGTTTTAAGCCTGCGGCGGAAGGTCCGAAGGTCCGAAAGCTGACGAAGTCCGGGGGGTAGTTCGTTCCAGAGGGTGGGAGCCCCCACAGAGAAGGCCGTTCTGCGCCGCGACATTGCCTCGCTGACGGCACCCTAAGGAGACCCTCACTATGAGAGCGCACGGGTCGGTGAGAGGTATTCGGTAGCAGTAGGCGGTCCCGTAAATAACCCGCCCAATGCCATGGAGCGCTTTAAAGGTGGTCAAACAGCAAGCACCCGAAGGCCACAGGTAGCCAGTGCAGTCTGCGCAGGATGGGTGTCATCACGGGAGCCACGAGGGCTCCATCTATCACCAGCCGCATTCTGGACTAACTGCAGCCTCCGGATGCCCTTCAAGGGAGCCCCATGTAGAGAGCATTGCAGTAATCCAGGCGAGACGTCACGAGTGCGTGGGTGACCGTGCATAGGTGACCGTTTAATCTCTGATTAAAAATGACTATGTATGCATTAATTCATTACATTTCCATATTTCTCTACAGTTATCCTTAAGAATCAGTATGTGTTATCAATTAATTCAGTAAATGTTTGTGTATGTTTTTAAGATCTATGTTTCTTCTGGTGGATTAATTGAATAAGCAATGTAAAAGAATACATTAAGTATAATAGTTGTAACAGCAAGTGGTAGCTTTGTTTATTCTACTGCAAGTTAATTTACTCTTCTTTTCACCAACTCAAGAAGTCAGTGGTATCAGGGTTTTGGTAATATACAGATCTATTTAGTTTTATTACTTACAGTAATACATTTATTAGAGGGACGCGGTGGCTCAGGGGCTAAGATGCTGAGCTTGTCAATCAAAAGGTTGGCAGTTCAGCGGTTCGAATCCCTAGTGCTGCTGTGTAACGGGGTGAGCTCCCTTACTTGTCCCAGCTTCTGCCAACCTAGCAGTTCGAAAGCACATAAAAAATGCAAGTAGAAAAAATAGGGACCACCTTTGGTGGGAAGGTAACAGCGTTCCATGCGCCTTGGGCATTTAGTCATGCCAGCCACATGACCACAGAGACATCTTCGGACAGCGCTGGCTCTTCAGCTTTGAAACAGAGATGAGCACTGCCCCCTAAAGTCGGCAACGACAAGCACATATGTGCGAGGGGAACCTTTACTTTTACCTTTGTTACTTACAACATTGCCAAGTGATGAACAACATTTTTAGCAGAGTGGAATACCAATAGCCCTTTTCAGCATAATAATAGGAAAGTGAACAAATTCCCATCTATTTATTTATTTATTTATTTATTAATCATATTTATATACCGCCCTATCTCCCGAAGGACTCAGGGCGGTTTACAGGCACTTTAAAAACACATAAACACATAAATACAATATAAAAACAATTAAAAAACTTATTCTATAAGCCCGTTATTAAAATATAAAACAAAAACCCAATTAAAACCCATAAATTTAAAATCTAGCCCAGTCCTGCACAATTAAATAGGTATGTTTTAAGCCTGCGGCGGAAGGTCCAAGGTCCAAAGCTGACGAAGTCCGGGGTAGTTCGTTCCAGAGGGTGGGAGCCCCCACAGAGAAGGCCGTTCTGCGCCGCGACATTGCCTCGCTGACGGCACCCTGAGGAGACCCTCTCTATGAGAGCGCACGGGTCGGTGAGAGGTATTCGGTAGCAGTAGGCGGTCCCGTAAATAACCCGGCCCAATGCCATGGAGCGCTTTAAAGGTGGTCACCAAAACCTTGAAGCGCACCCGGAAGGCCACAGGTAGCCAGTGCAGTCTGCGCAGGATGGGTGTCATGCGGGAGCCACGAGGGGCTCCATCTATCACCCGCGCAGCCGCATTCTGGACTAACTGCAGCCTCCGGATGCCCTTCAAGGGGAGCCCCATGTAGAGAGCATTGCAGTAATCCAGGCGAGACGTCACGAGTGCGTGGGTGACCGTGCATAGGTGACCGTTTAATCTCTGATTAAAAATGACTATGTATGCATTAATTCATTACATTTCCATATTTCTCTACAGTAGGGCTTAAGAATCAGTATGTGTTATCAATTAATTCAGTAAATGTTTGTGTATGTTTTTAAGATCTATGTTTCTTCTGGTGGATTAATTGAATAAGCAATGTAAAAGAATACATTAAGTATAATAGTTGTAACAGCAAGTGGTAGCTTTGTTTATTCTACTGCAAGTTAATTTACTCTTCTTTTCACCAACTCAAGAAGTCAGTGGTATCAGGGTTTTGGTAATATACAGATCTATTTAGTTTTATTAGTTACTTAATCAACAGTTTTAAAATCCTGTTAAGCTACTAATAACTCTTTGATTGCTTGACAAGTCTAATGGTAACACAGAAGATCCCACAAGCTCCCTTCCTGTCATCTGCTCTCTAACATTAGAGCATCCATCCTCATTTTGTGTAATAAAGTTTGAGGATCTTAACTGAGCAGAGTCAATGTCCAGATTTTTACAGAGCCCTTAAGCCATTATAAATGTAAACTTTTCAGGGGGGGCACCATAAATTTGGGTGGAGGAAAGTCTTCCATAACCATCCCAATAGCTCTTCTGGCAAATGTAGAGTACTTTCCATGCCTGTGTGGGAAGAGTTTAGCATGACAGGATACTAAATCTCAGCTGGGTAAATGGTCAAAAGAAAATAATTCTTCTACCACGCTATCTCCAAGATGTCCAAATAGCAAAAAATATTCCTACCCCTACAACCTCATCACTTATTTGACAACAATGTTGCTGCCATGAATATAAATTAAAATGTAGCCAAGATAATTTAAGAGCATTTTTTTAATGCTTTCTGCTTTAATTCTACCCACCCAGGAGAGTTAGATGAGACACTACCTTTAAAGAGTTTGATTTTAGTTTACCATGTTGTATGAATCTAGCCATTTTGATGTCTAAAACTTGGTATCTGGCTTAGTATATCTGTAAATTCAGGCAGATATGACTTACACAAATACTATAGTTAAACAAACTATTGATAAACAGATTAGATGAACTAATTAGAACCAACACATTGCTTTCTCCTTGTATCTCTTGTGAGTTTCTTAGTCTCAATGATATTTACTAGGTCTAATCTGTTTGGATCAATGTAGAACTAACTTGAAGTCTGTGAACCCAACAATTAATCAGCAGAACAACTTGCCTCCAGAAGTAGTGAATGCTCCAACACTGGAAGTTTTTAAAAAGATATTGGATAACAAGTTGTTTGAAGGGGTGTAGGGTTTCCTCCTAGGCAGGGGGTTGGACAAGAAGATCTCCAAGGTCCCTTCCAACGCTGTTATTCTGTAACTCAATTTTTTATTATTTTCCTTTGATAGCTAAAGCAATATCGAGTTGGTTGAGATTATAATGTGGTTCATTTTGTTTGGTTAACTATGGATTATTGAATAAACTACAATTGGGTTCATTTACTAGGCCACAAGCCATATTTATCAAGCATAATGACTGGGATCACATAACACATTAAGCCAAACTGCAACAACTATATTATGGCTGAGTGTTGGGAAGAACTCTTAAATTTATGTTCTCTGATATTGTATCCCGCATGCATATCCTTCCAGACATAATCTTTTTAACTGGAGTTGCCAAAATTTGAAATAAGTATTCAAAAATAAATGCATATCATTCCTGATGTATAATCCTTTTGGGAAGAATAGTGGTATGCATCTGTCTGTATGAATGCATCAGTGTTTTCATATGTTTATATATGTAGATATCTTTCCTCCCCCTCCAATATTTTCAATAATAAGCACCCTTCGTTCATTGCAATTGTGGCATGTATGATCTGGTTTTGAAGTACATTTACAAAATAGCTCTATTTTTTCAAACTTTTTTTGGAGTTGATAAATTAGAATGTTTAAAAGTCTTTAAAATGCTATGCATAAAATACCAGCATATTAAAGTAGAGAGGGCAGAATATCTACCACAGGTGGGGATGATTATTATTTTTTAAAGTGTGCATGGAACAGTCATGTGAATTTACAGTATTGTGGAACACACTCCTTAAGTGCTTGGTTGTGTTGGAAGAAATATCCATCTGGGTTCAGTTCCAAGTGGGGACAAAGACACTGGAAACATGGAGGCTGCTTGGAAAGATGGTTTAATGGTGGTCAGGATCACATGGCTTGAGTTCCTGAACAGAAAAGGGCCTGAGATCCTGTGTGCTCCCTGGTTTTATGATTTTTCTGAGCTTTGACCTTTCTGGGGCACAGGAAGAGTATCCTGATTGGTTGTCAGACTCCCAGGGGGTGGGGGTCTTAGCTAGCCTTGCTGGCTGTCTCTCAAGCTTGCTTGAGCCTTGCCATGTGGTGAGTTTCAGTTGTATTGTGTTGCAAATCATGGGGGGATTGAGTGAGCTTGGTTGAAGCCTTAATTGCCCATTGACAAAGGTGGGGAGAATGAGTGAGCTTAGCTGAGGCTTTTAATGGCCCATTGACAAAGGTGGGGGAGTCAGGAAGTTGCAGGAGCTCCTTTGTCTTTAAAATATGTTTCTCCATTTCTCATCCAGGAAGGTATAATATTCTGCTTTTAAAATATTTCCTAGAATATTTCATTCTTCTAGGAGGGGTGGGTGCTAAATTCCTACAATCCCTACTTTTTTTTTTTTCAAAACGTGAGTTTTGAAACATGCTCTTGGCAAAAATTAAAATTGATCAAATCAGTGGGTGCTTTTAATTTTCCTGATGCAAAGGAAGCCATTGATAGAGACAACAGAAAAAAAAGATTCCTTCAGTGGCTCCCAAAAGCTTTCAACCATGAAGGTCTAGCAGCCAGGGGAAAAGTTCTGGTAAGAATTTTACAGTATCCAATTTTCTATGCCAATTAATTTCAGCTGTTAGATATCACTTTCTGAGAGCTTCCAGTCAGGTCAAGCAAGCACACATCCCAAAATTTTCACAGCCATGGTTTTCCTTTAAATTACAGGCTGTCCATTTCCAAGGGTTGGTTACTAAACCTGCCCTAGCTCTTACTTTAGTCTATCCAAGATTTTTTTCCAGTCCAAATTGAGGTTAATCAGTGTGCAATCCAGGCTTTTTCCTTTCTTCTTTTTTTTTAAAAAAATTACACACAATGAGCCCTGGGACTTCTACTCATGAGACCACCAGTGCAACATATCTTGCTTTACTGGGCAACTGGGCAGCATCATTTGTGAGTCATAGTCAGGGCTTGGGTTTTGGATATCACTTTCTGCTATCTCTTCAAGAGAGGAATTGCCTGAGGGGATGCCTCCCCATGGAATTAGCAGGAGATCTGACTCCTTGGGCTTTTAGTGCCACAGAGCAAAATCAACCTAAAAGTCTTGTGTGGAGGTAAGTGAAGGAATAGACTAATTCTGAATGGTGTGTCTCTCTGTGTGTGCCTGTGTATGCAGCTACTTTACAATACAGGCAATACAAACATTTTGGACATATTTCCTCCCACCAGACAAAAATCTAACGTGTTCAGAACTTGCTGTGGTAGCCACTCAAATACAATCCTTACATGAGTACTTTAGACTGATTACAAAGTAAATGAGACAAGACAGAAAACCTTACAATGAATTTCCACCACTCCCCAGTCATTCCAGTTGTCTTCTGGGAATTGAAAAGAGTCTTTAGTCTTTACTTGTACATCTCAGGGTCCTTTCTTTCATATCTTTTGGGTGGCATGCTTGTTGGTCAGTCAGGTTTGGAAAGGTCTGCTCCAATCTGGTTGCTGTGATGACTTTCAGTGGGGGCTGGATTCAAACTCAATTCCTGACTCCAACAAATGGAAGGTCTCCTCTGGGGGCAGCATCTGGAACCATGTGCTCTGCTTCCACAGTTGCAGAGTCATCTTTTCAGGGCTGAAAGACATTAGAACAGGATCTCCTCCCCACTTTTGTGGGTAATCTTCTCAGGAAAGGCATTGTAACAGGATTAAAGGGGGGGGGTAGATATCTTGCAGGCAGAGTTTGAAAAGAAACAACACATCAATATTGCAGTTACTAAAAGGTAATGCAGTTTAAACAAAATGGAGACACAACTGATGAGAAAGAAAAAACTTCACATACTTCAGGAAGAGGATGAACAGGTAAAATCATTTAAATACACAGTAAATGCAAGACTGAATTTTTTTTTTTTCTCTTGTAAGTGAACTTAAAATGTTTCCTTATAAACTTGAGTTGTTACTTTAAGATAGAGAGGAGAAAAAAAAACAGAAATAGGATGAAAAGTCCTTTTTACTATTTTGTTGGCCGGACAAAGACAGGAAAAAGGCTCTTTCCTTTTTTTCTCTCTCTCTCTTCCCCATTTTCATTGTTTCAACCTTTTGTTTTTCTCTAACAATTTAAAATTCTTGTCTCTAGATATCAGATACATTTTACAGTTACAATTACCTCAAGGGCCCACAAAGACAGACATACACACATAAAAAACAAGGAGGACAAAGAGAGGAAAACAAAACTCTGAGATTTACACACACACTGATCATTCCCGCCATAAATCTCAGTTAAATTAGGGAAGGCACAAATCTTAACAGACAGACCACGTGGTTCCATAGAAGAAAGAGAAAGAGACAAACAAACAAACAAAACAAAAACCCAAACATTCCTATTTATATATTTCCCTTTTCTTTTAAGTACCTTTATTTAGCCAGATTTGTTTCCTATTCTCATCTTTATTACACAATTTCCTCAATTTCTTTTTCCGCATACCAGGTAAAACTGGCAGCCTCCGGGCACTCCAGGCCCCCAGCAGGTTTTCCAGGGGATTTCCCTCCACCCTCGAGCTACTGCTTCCCATGTTTCCCTCTCCGATGTGAGGTTTTATTTTCACTTTGGCCTAGCCGGTGGATCCTCCTACAATTTTCAGAAAATACACTTCTGGGAAGGACTTCCACTCCCTTCTGTCGAAGTATGGGCACCTTCCTGTTAAGGGAGCTTCCAGTTTGGATCAAAAAAAAGGTGATCCCAGAGGACCTACTGCCCTGCCAGTAGGTACGAGCACCTCTTCAACACTGCTTCCTGCTTCCTTTTAGCATACCAGGCAGTACTGGCAGCCTCCGGGCATCCAGGGCCCCAAGCAGATCTCCTGCTTCCTTTTTTCTCCTTTTTCTTTTTTACTCTCTTAATTGCTTCATTCACACTTACTTTCCTCTCGCTCGGCTTCTGTTCCTAATAAACACAAAGTTCCACGTTTGGCTTCCCCCCCTTGCTTTCTCTATCCTACCGGTCACGGCTCGGTGGAGCTAGCAGTAGGCAGAGGTGCGGCTAGAGGTTGCTCAAAGAGGTGGAATCAGACTGTTTCCTCAGGTGGAATCGCACACACACTTCTTCCTTCCCTAACAGAAGGTCCTGTGCTCTGGCAAAACCCCCATGCTCTCCAGACTTTTGGTCTTTCTGCGGTTAGGAAATGCACAGAGGATGCAAGATCCAGCTGTGATTGGGAGCAGGGCTCTCTCATTCACACACATGCAGGCATACACATATTTCCCATGCTTTTCCATGCTTAAAATTAAAATTTAGAGGTACTCACCTTCTTTCCAAGCAGTCTTTGAGCTCAACACTCAAAACCCCTTTAAAACCTAGTTCCAAATGGCCAAGGTCCAGGAAAACTTACCCACAGACTCAATGGGTCTGCTGCTAGCAAGGAGGCTTACCTGGGCCAGGTCCATTGGTTAGGTTAGCTTGGAGTCCCATCTCGGGTGCCAATTGTTGGAAGAAATATCCATCTGGGTTCAGTTCCAAGTGGGGACAAAGACACTGGAAACATGGAGGCTGCTTGGAAAGATGGTTTAATGGTGGTCAGGATCACATGGCTTGAGTTCCTGAACAGAAAAGGGCCTGAGATCCTGTGTGCTCCCTGGTTTTATGATTTTTCTGAGCTTTGACCTTTCTGGGGCACAGGAAGAGTATCCTGATTGGTTGTCAGACTCCCAGGGGGTGGGGGTCTTAGCTAGCCTTGCTGGCTGTCTCTCAAGCTTGCTTGAGCCTTGCCATGTGGTGAGTTTCAGTTGTATTGTGTTGCAAATCATGGGGGGATTGAGTGAGCTTGGTTGAAGCCTTAATTGCCCATTGACAAAGGTGGGGAGAATGAGTGAGCTTAGCTGAGGCTTTTAATGGCCCATTGACAAAGGTGGGGGGGGGGGAGTCAGGAAGTTGCAGGGAGCTCCTTTGTCTTTAAAATATGTTTCTCCATTTCTCATCCAGGAAGGTATAATATTCTGCTTTTTAAAATATTTCCTAGAATATTTCATTCTTCTAGGAGGGGGGTGGGTGCTAAATTCCTACAGTTGCTTGGAGAAATATTAACATATACATTCTGTATAAGTTATTTCAGAGCATAATTTGGCTTCTTTTAATTTTATAATAGAATATTTTATATCTTGATGTTACACAAGTTATATAGTATTAGAATTTCTTAATACAGTATGAAAATGAAAAATTGATTTTCAAGACAGCTGAAAGTAATTGGAAAAGGCTACAGAAAGGAAATATACTGTATATATTTTGATATGGTAGTTTATGTTTATATGTTCTGAATATATTTATTCTGAAATCAGTATTACTGAGGGCAATATGATTTATCTATTAGAATATGAGGTTCAGTATGAATTCCCACACTTTTAGGTGTAAGAACCATCTTCCTAGAAGTAAGTTTCATATGGTACTTCTGAAACTCAATATAAAAGAAACCTCCAAATGACATCAGGTTGTACGCTAAGTGTAGCATTTCCTCTAATTCCATGTAGCTGCTGGAATCTATGTTGCTAAGTCTTCAGAGGTGAGAAAGACAAGAGATTCACAAGCAAGAGATGAAACAGTTGCACCCCCAATATGTATCTTAGTGCATTAATAGGCAACCTCAACCTGCACTACACGAAACTCACAGTTCCCCTTCCAGTCATAATAGTTAAATATTAAGCATATTTCCCTATCATTTTGGGAATTGGGAAACATATGGGAACTGTAGGTTAAATCCTCAAATAAGCACCACATTATTTTAAGAATGTAAAAGCACTTTTTTAAAAAAAAAAAAAAAGGAAAACCATGTATTTCCCACAATGGTTCCAACTCTTTTGCAACCCTTAGCCTCCTAAACTATGAACCTCATTGCTCTCCAAAGTGTGTGCCAACTCCTATCCAATGGCAACTAAGTGTTTGAAAAGTGTAAGATAGGAAAGACATTTTGTCTTTAAGGTCTAGCTGCAAAATGTTGAGTCTGATAACTATACGTGAAGTTGCTTTCCCTTTTTGCCCTTAACTTTAGACGTTGCATACACTCCATTTGTGAGACAGGATAAGAACATTGGAGCATTATTCAATCCCATCCTTTTTTGCGCCTTGCACTGGTGGCTCATTTGAAATGTTATATTGAATAAAACTGTCATATTAGCCTCTGAACACATGCTCTGAGAGCTTCCTATGACAGTCTCCGGGATCTTCTTTCTTGCCTTGAGCTCTGGTTAGCATCACTTAAGAAAGCTTTTGGTAAACAACAGACTAATTGATCGTTTAGCTTTCACATAGCTACCGCCATGCTGTACTCACATCTGTGTACCATTTCTGTCATCCTTATGCCATAACACTGGAGAAATGATGGCTGTTTCTTGCAGATTCTTCTGTGGGCTCGGTTGCCAAGACCAAAGCTGTAATGGTTTGTTATTATGACCTTTTGTTATTCCATTAGTGCTCAATTGCTTGGAAAAAAAAAAGTGGTGTGTGCATACTTTAGGAAAGTTTTCACCCTTTCCACTGACCTGACATCACAGTTTATATTACAAAATGTATTAATGACAAAGTCGTGTTTTCATGTCAGGAGGACCAACTTTAACAGCTATAATCTGCCCTTAGTCATCATAAATATAAATGTATTGGTAAAGCAGATCTTGTTAATGTAGCCAAGATAAATGCTAGGCTATATTTCAAACCAAGTGAAGCACACAATGTTTGGGTCTGTATGCTTATGTGTTTGTGTGAGAGAGAGACCGTTTGAGTCAGCTGAAGCACATTGTTGTTAGAAGGCTGTTAATATGACCTCCCTCCTCTTCACCCTATATTGCTTGTTTTTCTTTTTCTTTTCCTAGAACAGTAATTACCTCCTGCATAGTTGTTAAAGAAGGATACAAATCTGTGGTAATGCAATTAGGGCCTTCACTGGATCACTAGTTCTAGCCCAAAGTGCAGAACATTCAGGAATACAGATAGACCTTCTAAATCAATTCCTCATTGGGTAAATTATTGGCATTTCTTAATTATTAATTGGAGTCAAACTAAGTGGAATTTAGTTCCCACAATTTTGATTTTGGTGCCTCTGTTAGTATCCCTGATTTAAAAGTAAGGATTCTCTTGAATCAAGTTTGGTCCTGGGGACTTCATGGCAACAATATGGTTTTCCGTTGGCCTTTAAATAAACAGAGCAAAAACTAATTTACAACAATACAAGTTGTTATATCTCACCTCACCTTTTTTTCTTTTCATGCAAAGCATCTTTACTCCCATTACATGCATAGTTTCATACAATGCACTTGTTTTTAAATGTCTTACCTGTCTTTGAGATTCACATCAACTCCATTTAAGTTTGACTTTTTCAGTCTCTTCTTTCTTCTTGATCCACTCACTCTTCCTTTATATGTTTATTTTGCTGAAACATAATTAATTCTTTCTATATTATTAAATAGAACATAATACACTTCTTTATGCTGGTTACTGTACTCACTTTTCTTTCTATTTATATTCATTAAACCTTCATTCACACTTGACCCTCCCCTTGTTTTACCACACACATTCTTTAAGTACCCCATTCCCATTGCATTCAACTTACTTTTATGTTTCTCCTAACAAACCAACTCTCACTTCCTTATAATAAAGAGGATATGATTACAATTATACAGAACCATTTTTACTTCCTTTGACAAGTGTTCATTTTTGTAACAGACCACATGCTACCCCCTGTCTTTCTGCAGTATTTGCACATCTTAAAATTTCTCCACTTCTTATTTTTAGTACACATTCTGCCAAAGTACAATTTGATGGATTTGCATTAGGTTTTTGCCAGTTAAATATAGACTGTAATTATTCACTCCACTTTCCTTGTCAAACACAGCTTACATTGATCTGGGATACATTAATTTATTGCATCATCTTTCACTGTAAACGATTGGGGTTTTCAGCCAACAACATGTCATATTTGGCCATATATTGCCCTTCAGCTAACATATCCCTGAAATCAACCCCCAAATATTTTATATACATTTATCCATAAGAACATGAAATCAAGTGGATGCCACATATCCTTGTCTGACTCTCTGTTCAAAGTTAAACCTTTTGCAATTCCATTTCTTCTCACATTTTACAACATCATATACTGGTACCATGCTAATTGCATTCAGTAGCCAACTTTCAACTTCATAATCCAAACGTATTTTTATCATATGCTCTTTTAAGACAAATATGTAATAAATCTTCTTTCTCACATGTCTATATTTCTCAGTGAGCTGAAATCTTATCCACAGTCCTTCTCTGACATAAAGCTATGTTGTATTTCTCACATTTTGCATAATGTTAACTCTTGTACTTTTTTAATCAAAAATTTGCCATGTATCTTCTCAAGCAATTAAGCCTCCTGTAGTTTCACTGATTGTTTTCTTTATTTAGGAGAACAATAATACCATCCCTTGAATCTTGAATCCAAGATAGACTTTATAAAATAAACAGGCCTTAACATTTTTTCAGTTATCCCTTCTATTCCCATAGATTTCCCTTTCATCATTTTTTATTAACACTGACATTTATTTCAATTCTTCTCTTTGACATATTGCTATTATCCCTATACAATTTCATAAACTACTTCTTCCATATTCCCTAAAGTTTCAATTGAGCGCTATGTTCTATCCGGCTTGCCGAACTGTTAGCGCCAGCGGCAGGAGGCTCCGCCCACCTACCAGGATGTCATTACATCCCATTTTTTTACCATCTGTGATGCACAGAAGAGGCGCATGTGCACTCCTGCATGCTCCTGTCCCTGAACTGGTAGCGAAGGTAAGTGGATTTCACCGCTGCTTTGTTTCCTCTTAATTTCATTCATGCAAAATGTTGCACACATTTCCCCAAAACTGATAGACCCTTCCATTTTCACACTTATTAGAGCATAACAAGAATCTATCACCAATCCACAACCATCTGATTAAACTGATTATGTACTATCAAGTCAGTGTCAATTCTTAGCAGCCACATAAACTTTCTCCATCATATGACTATCTAGATGACACAATTCATGTTTTCTGACATACAATATATTTTAGCCTTCTCTTTTATAATGAAACCTACATTTATACTTCCATACAACAGTCTATTTTTCTTCCTTTTTTCATTAGCTAATTTATTCTCATCTTCTACCATTTACACCTTTTAATCCAAAGTTGTAGTATTCTATATATGCCATGGTCATCACTAAATAGGCTCGCTATATTGTTTGCTATAACCCATCATGACTTTGGTTAAGCAAGGCCAAATTTTCACACAATCCGATTTAGTAAGATAGAAACACTGTACACTAGTTTACCAGCTTCAGTCCTATTGTGTCAGTTGAAGCATTTAATGATAAGGTCAGTTGTAACAATAACCTTATCAGATGTATATGCAGGTACTAAATTTGGGCGTGGTAAAAATGATGACCATTCTCTTGGAGTTACTACAACTACTGGAGGAAGCCATCATAAAGACTTTGTTTCAAGAGGTTTCCTCAATGTAGAAGAAAATGTACAAATCACCCATTAGTAAGCCTAGAAGACTCTGAGATTGCTTAAAGAGTCAACAGAGCGTAATGCTGTAGCCAATGAAAGAAATTTTTACAAATGGCCCTTTTATTCACTGAGAATGACAAAGGACATATTTAGAGGTTTAGTTTTTAGACCTTAATCCTTTTGGAAAACAATATGCCTCTCAGGAATCCTGGAAGTAAAATAATGGGGCTCTGTGTTATTTAACTGCTCTATTATTTAACTACAGTTACTTAAGTCCCTGGAGGGAAGGATGTAATAAATCTTTAAGTATTTGTTCTGGTTTATGGCTGAAGGGAAACTGTATAACTCTAAATCAGCTGCTGTAAATATTTGCAATGGCATATTTTCCTACGAGGGAGGGGGGGTCTTGGGTGTTGGTATAATGTTTGGGTAGCTGGGCTTTCAGGGCCCAAAGCCATTTAACATTTGCACCAACTTGTCATTTGATATTTGCAAGGTGGTGGCTGGGCACAGATTTGTGTGGTAGGAACAATAGGCAGTCTCCCTGTATTACCAACAGAAGATATGCATGAGCCAGGATTGTGAGATAGCAACTGGATGCAAGTTGGAACTTGGGAAAAAAAAAAGCTGAGCAACATATTGGTCACAATAGAGTCAGCGGACAATGGTAGTTCTTGTCAAGTTGCTATGACAGCTAGAGGTTGTCCAGAAAGAAGAGTGTTTATGTTGCGTGCATGATGCTTCTGGAGGCATCTGCTGATCAAATAGAGAGAACTTTTCTGTGGAACTTTCCTTTTGCATTTATATTCTCTGAGAGGGTGAGGAAGATTGTTTAGGAAAGAATGCAACAAGAGAAATTGTCTTACTTTTGTGGTGGTGGTTTTTGGGCATAGTATAAAGAGTTGTGATTTAATTTTCACTAACTAGTTTATGCCGTCATGGAAACTGCCTCAACATTGTCCTGACAAGTATGCAAACATTGACCTTCTTGCTTTATGTAGTTCGTTTTCTATACTCTAAATGTAGATCTATACAGTGGTGGGATTCAAATAATTTAACAACCGATTCTCTGCCTTAATGATTTCTTCCAACAACCAGTTCACCAAAGTGCTCAGAAAGTTAACAACCGGTTCTCCCAAAGTGGTGCGAACTGGCTGAATCCCACCACTGGATCTATATATTTTCTCTTGTAATGAGACCCCCACTTGTAATTACAAGAATCTTTGTTTAATTACCCCAGGCTCTCCTTTTTACCACTTGACCTCACTAGCATGTTTTCTATTCCCATTTCTTTGTGTGCATCTGTAGAGAAATGTTGATTATGGGCTCTGCTCTGCACAACAAAATTTAACCGAGGAAGGGACCTTGGGGATCTTCTACTCTGACCTCCTGCTCATGCAGGAAACCCTATAAGATTTCAGACTGTCCAATTGTCTAATCTCTTCTTAAAAATCTCCACTGTTGGAACACCCACAACATCTGGAGGCAAGTCAACCCGCTGTTTAATTGTTCTCATGGTCAGGAATTTTTTCCTTAGTTCTCAGTTTGTTCTCTTCTTGATTGGTATCCATTTGTTGCTCCTTGTTCTGCAGTATTGCATTTATTTCAGGATTTTGCTTTTATATCCCAAATATGTACTGATAACTTGTGCGGAGGGAAGACCTGAATAGGCGAAAGGAGCTAATTTAAACAAATGACTCAAGATGTTGCTACTGAAAGCCTGAAGGAAGACAGCATGATGTGAGGAGGGGCAAGGCAATTCTTGTTGTGTCCATGGTGGTTTTTAACACTTTTACCTATTTACCTATTCTCCACTGAAGTCACTCATTTATATGTGTGGAGGAGAATAAATGGGAGGAAAGCTGAATTCCACACGAATGTCTTTCTTAGCTTCCACTTTAATTTAAAGGAATTAAATTAAATTAAATCAAATCAAACACATTCATCTCCAACACAGTAATAGCCTATGTAGCTCATACATGAGAGAATGAATCATTGAAGTCAGTGGGATTCACAGTATTGCATAGGCTTAGCCATAGAATTGTGTGATTTCTCTTTCTCTCTATAAATACATATTTATACTTAACTTCTGTTAAAGAAAGCAATTTGTGTGTAGAGGATGATTTGGATATATAAATAGAGGATCAATTTGTTTTACAAATGAAGTGTCTTATTTTACAGGCAAATAATTTTAATCAATAGTTATTAATTGAATTCATAATCAGTTTTTGCCTTGTCCTGCCCTATTTTAGATTGTGTCCAGTTTAACTGATGTACATATACATACAATAGTTGAGCAATGACTGGACAAAAATACTTTTTAGGATTGTTTTCAGAACTGGCAAATAGCTGACATGGAAGAAAGTTTGAGCAGGATACAGGGTTTCTGTATATATTTATAACCCATAAAATGGCAAAGATATTTTTGTTGCTAAGGTTTTTTTAAAAGCCTATTTGAATTAGAGTGTATTTCCTTTGTTTAATTGCAGAGGGCAGCTGAGCCCTACAGAATCTCCTGATATTGGGCAGAAATAATGTCTTCAGATGCTGTGCTTTTCATAAAATAATCAGATACAGGTTCCAGGTTATTTTTAAAAGGCAGCTCAATGGGACAAGATTATTTTAAGGTTCTAAAACTGAGAATCAAAGTGAAATCACACTTCATACTGAGCAGATTTTGTAGGGAAAATATTTAGCAATATTGGTTGAATCCTCTATTTCAGTATTTCTAAACCTCAGCAACGTTAGGGTGGGCTCCAACTCCCAGAATTCCCCGATCAGTATGAATTCTGGTAGTTGAAGTGCATTCATCTTAAAGTTTCTGAGTTCATTCACTGAAATCAGGATTTAAACAGATCTGGTGCAAAATACTGGTCAATCATCAAAATATGGCATCAAGCTAAAGTTCCCTACCATATATATCTTTGCTGTTGTCTTGTGTCATCTGATGTTTCGAAGTCCAGATATAATATAATTGGAATCCTACAGCAGAAGAGGACAAGAAAACTCTTTCGCCTTCCATATGAATCTGTTGATTGCTCTTTGCAGCACTGCAAGTTTTTCACTAAGATTGCAATGGGTGCCATTTGAAATAAGTTCAACTTGGGCACTGCCTTCATTGTTGCAGTACCATAATATGCTTTCAGTCCCAACCAAGTAAGTTTTGTTTTTCCACCTTTCAGGATCCTGTTTTATTCTTTCCATATGATCCCAAAAAAGATTTTTCAGACATGAACACGTTAGCTTTGGCAGAGGTTTGGAGGCTAAAAATCCCCAAAGCAAGGAATTAAATGTTCTTTTCAGCAAGACATCATACATCAATATTCAAGAATTGATATGTATTGGGTTTCTAAGGGTCTTATAGTATCTATCAGGGAAGTGAAGATTCTCCAATGACATATGAAGATCATTATCCAATTTTAATATCATGGTTTCCAGGAGAAAAATTGCTTTTCAAATGTAGAATGAATGAACAGCTATTAATCCAAGAAAGCGTATTACAGTACTCTACAAAAATCTAAAGAAGAACTAAAATGTTTTTTAAAATATAAATGCAATGGAGGGATGTCAGAGACAACTAGATTAGAGACAAGTAAAACTTATCTGAAAGGAATTATTATAAGGATTACAAGAATCAGGAAAAAAATAGATTGAAACCACAATTGTAAGAAAAGAACAAAAGTCTTAACAAAGCTAATCCAAATGATAGATATTGAAAGAACCAAAGAAACAACTATTAGTCTTATTAGAAATGGAAGAGCTTTAAGATTATGTCAAACAAAATCATTTTGAGAATGCAAATGTGCCAGGGAAACAACTGGTATATCAAATCAGGAAAGAGAAGGATAGGAAAAAATTAAAGTGTGGGTGGAAAGTATATATCAATAAGCAAACAGCAAAAAGTAGAGCAAATGGAATACTTTTCATAAGCTTTATTTAATACCTAAGGGCATCAGGCAAGGGTGCCTTTACTATTTGTAACTGCTTTAGAAGTCTTGGCAGGCAGATAAATAACTGAGATCAAACTTCAAGGAAGAGAATATAAAATGAAATGCTATGCAGATAATGCTGTACTAATTATGCAGCCAGATAGCTCTAGAAGGCAGTTAATGAGAATAATCAAAGATTATAGTCCATTCTTTGGTTACAAAATTAATGGAAGAGGGGAAAACGATAACAAGAAGATGCTTTGCTTCTGAAGAAGATATTGTGCAAAATAGAGTGGTTGTGAGATAACAACAACAAAAAAATCCAGTGAAATATTCTGGACTTTATTTGAAAGGATGTAACAAAGAACATATTTCAAAACAATGGTAATAATAAGTCATAGAAAGAAATAGGTAATTGGTAATTTGATATTGGCTGTAGAATCACAGCATGGGCAACATGCTGTGCATGTTGGGGTATGCATAAGAGCACAAGCGTGCCTACCATTCTTGTCCTATTGTTTCCTTTCGTTATATCCAATTAATATAATTATTACATACTCATACTTATATATATGCTAATATATTGTATAGTTATTACATGCTTATGCTTATATATACTGTGTGACAAAATAAATAAATAAAAAATAAAATAAAAAACACTTACTATAGTCGACTATGGCTGATCTCCAGAAAGTCAGGAGGGTCTGCATTGGGAGACCATTGAGAACTAACAAAGTTATAGGGTAGGTGGGAAGGTAGGTTAGGAAAAAAGCAATTGCAAACTATTTCCCAAATGCTGCCAAGAAAACCACATGCATTTCTCCATTTAATCACTGAATTGATATTGATTTTGGAGAATTTTACTTTACAAGATATTCAATTCTATTGAAATGTGGATAATCAATAGATGGCCATAGCGAAATACAGAAGGCACCCATTCCTTGCAGCTATCTAGAGGTCATCCAAATGTTTGAGGGACTCTGGTAGCCCTAGCTTCTGGTAACTTTCATGCTATACTTAAAAGAATAAGGCTATATGAATCCAACTTGCTGAGACTCAGATCTAACAAATATCTGCAAAACCTACAGAATATCTAAAAAGCAGTTTACCATTTTCTAAATCGGCAATTACTTAAATTATTACTTAAGCTATTCATTTTATTTTAATATGAGAAATAAAGACTCTCTAGGACTTTTTCCTGAAGTAGAGACACAGTGGAAGAAAAACAAGTTGTCTAATCTTTCCCCAATCTGCAATCTGCACGAGACTCCATTTTCATGGAAATTATGCAATTATGTAGATTCATATCCATAGATGTGGTAAAAAAAGTCAAGATGCTCAACGTGACAATCTGATGCAAGCTCTGCCTATTTTTTAAATGTAGGCAAATCTTTTAATTCATAGCCATACAACCTGACGCCCCAGATCTTTCCACAGGCCAAAAAAAAAAAAAAAAGAGTTTTGGCTGCAGCCTTTCAAGAGTTCCAGAATTTACCAAATGCTAATCTGAAGGTGAGACAGAGGACTAGTCTAGGGCAGTGTTGGCGAAGCTTTTCAGCACTGAGTGCCGAAACTGGAGCGTGCGCACACACAGGGGTGAGCACTGTAAACTAGAAGAGTAGCTCCCCAGCGTACTGAGATGGGAGCACTGGAAACTGGAAGAGCAGTTTCCCAGCATGCAAGTGCTTGCCGGGAAGCTCTGCTTTCCAGCATGCGCATGCACGCCGGTCACCTGATCTTTCAGTTTCTGGTGTGCATACACATGTGAAGACCACCATGTGCGCGCCGGAAACCAGAAGAGCAACAGGCGACGGCTGGCATGCCTGGGGAGATGGCTCTGCATGACACTTTTGGCAACTGTGCCGTAGATTCGCCATCACTGGTCTAGGGAGCATACAGGTATTCCTCAACTTACAACAGTTTGTTTAGTGACCGTTCAAAGTTACAACGGCACTGAAAAATGTGACGTATGACCGTTTTTCATAGGTATGACCTTTGCAGCATCCCCATGATCATGTGATCAAAATTCAGGTGCTTGGCAACTGTCTCTTATTTATGACCGTTGCAGTGTCCCAGGGCCATGTGATCGTCTTTTGTGACCTTCTGACAAGCCAAGCTACCTGGATTTATTTATTTATTTATTTATTTATTTATTTATTTATTTATTTATTTATTTATTTATTTATTTATTTATTTATTTATTTATTTATTTATTTATTTATTTACATTTTTATACTGCCCTTCTCCGAAGACTCAGGGCAGTGTACAGCAAGTAAAACGACAATAATCCAAAACCATATAAAATATCATAACAAAGTTAAAAATCTAATTAGACTGCTGTATACTTAAAACTATTAGGTAAAAATACAAAAGATAAAAAAACCCTGTTAAGAAACCTGCTAAAATCCCTAAATATTAAAATCAATCAATCAGGCCAGCCCCGCTTGGTGAAAAAAGAAAGTCTTGAGCTCGCGTTTAAAGGTCCTAAGATCAGGGAGAAGACGGAGTCCCACTGGCAGCTCGTTCCACAGAGCCGGGGCCCCCACAGAGAACGCTCTTCCCCTGGGGGCCGCCAGCCGACATTGGTTGGCTGACGGCACCCTAAGGAGGCCCTCCCTGTGAGAGCGCACTGGACGCACCGGACAATGGGAGGTAACTGGCGGCAGCAGGCGGTCCCGTAAATATCCCGGTCCGATGCCATGGAGCGCTTTAAAGGTGATAACCAACACCTTGAAGCGCACCCGGAAGACCACCGGCAACCAATGCAGCCCACGCAGGAGAGGTGTTACATGGGAGCTACGAGGAGCTCCCTCAATCCCCCGTGCGGCCGCATTCTGTACCAGTTGGAGCCTCCGGATGCTCTTCAAGGGGAGCCCCATGTAGAGAGCATTGCAGTAATCCAGGCGGGAAGTGACGAGGGCATGAGTGACTGTGCATAACGAGTCCCGGTCCAGGAAAGGGCGCAATTGGCGAATCAGGCGGACCTGATAAAAAGCTCCCCTGGCGACGGCCATCAAATGGTCTTCTAAAGACAGCCGTGCATCCAGGAGAACGCCTAAATTGTGCACCGATTCCCTGGGGGCCAGCGATTTGCCCCCCACAGTCAGCGATGGGTAAGCTGACTATGCCGGGACACCGGCATTCACAGCCACTCCGTCTTGGATGGGTTGAGAAGGAGCCTTTTCGTCCCCATCCAGACCCGAACGGCTTCAAGGCACCGAGTCATCACATCGATGGTTTCGTTGGGGTGGTTCGGGGTAGAGATGTACAGCTGAGTGTCGTCGGCATACAGCTGACAACTCACCCCAAAACCACGAATGATCTCTCCCAGCGGCTTCATATAAATGTTGAACAGGAGGGGTGAGAGAATCGACCCCTGCGGCACCCCACACGTGAGTTGCCTAGCGGTCGATCTCTGCCCTCCTGTCAACACCGTCTGCGAACGGTCGGAGAGGTAGGAGGAGAACCACAGGTATTCACCACAGGTATTCACCACAATTAAATGTAAATGTATTACAAATGAAGTTTTTGTTTTTGTCCTGACCTACCATAGCTTTTTCAAATGAGGCACTTTCACTTTTCTCCCACTTGGTGTCCATCAGTTTACTGAACTTCAGTGCCAATAATTTCCAACCAGTTATGTTGTTGTTGTTGTTGTTGTTATTATTATTATTATTATTATTATTATTATTATTATTATTATTATTATTAATCATATTTTTATACCGCACCATCTCCCGTAGACCTCAGGGCGGTTCACAGGCATATTAAAATAAGACAATATAATAAATAAGCAATATAAACCCAATTAAAACTAAATATTATAATAGCCTAATCACTAAAACAGTAAAAACCGATTAAAAACCAAATAAAATTTAACTAAAATATTTTATTCTTAGGCTAGTCCAGCTCGCTGAAATAATAAAGTCTTCAGTTCACGTCTGAAGGTCCGGAGGTCGGGGAGTTGTCGTAATCCCGGAGGAAGCTCGTTCCACAGGGCCGGTGCCGTCACAGAGAAGGCCCTCCCCCTGGGGGTCGCCAACCTACATTGTTTGGTCGACGGCACCCTGAGGAGGCCCACTCTGTGGGAGCACACGGGTCGTTGGGAGGCAATCGGCAGCAGAAGGCGGTCTCGTAAGTATCCCGGTCCTAAGCCATGGAGCGCTTTAAAGATGGTGACCAAAACCTTGAATTGCACCTGGAAGGCTACTGGCAGCCAGTGTAGGCCGCGCAGGATGGGTGTTATATGGGAGCAACGTGGTGCTCCCTCTATCAACTGCGCGGCCGCATTCTGGACTAGCTGTAGCCTCCTGGTGCTCTTAAGGGGAGCCCCATGTAGAGAGCATTGCAATAGTCCAGCGGGAAGTGACGAGGGGGTGAGTGACTGTGCATAACGAGTCCCGGTCCAGGAAAGGGCACAATTGGCGAATCAGGCGGACCTGATAAAAAGCTCCCCTAGCGACGGCCATCAAATGGTCTTCTAAAGACAGCCGTGCATCCAGGAGAACGCCTAAATTGTGCACCGATTCCCTGGGGGCCAGCGATTCGCCCCCCACAGTCAGCGATGGGTAAGCTGACTATGCCGGGACGCCGGCATTCACAGCCACTCCGTCTTGGATGGGTTGAGAAGGAGCCTTTTCGTCCCCATCCAGACCCGAATGGCTTCAAGGCACCGAGTCATCACATCGATGGTTTCGTTGGGGTGGTTCGGGGTAGAGATGTACAGCTGAGTGTCGTCGGCATACAGCTGACAACTCACCCCAAAACCACGAATGATCTCTCCCAGCGGCTTCATATAAATGTTGAACAGGAGGGGTGAGAGAATCGACCCCTGCGGCACCCCACACGTGAGTTGCCTAGCGGTCGATCTCTGCCCTCCTGTCAACACCGTCTGCGAACGGTCGGAGAGGTAGGAGGAGAACCACAGGTATTCACCACAGGTATTCACCACAATTAAATGTAAATGTATTACAAATGAAGTTTTTGTTTTTGTCCTGACCTACCATAGCTTTTTCAAATGAGGCACTTTCACTTTTCTCCCACTTGGTGTCCATCAGTTTACTGAACTTCAGTGCCAATAATTTCCAACCAGTTATATTGTTGTTGTTGTTGTTGTTATTATTATTATTATTATTATTATTATTATTATTATTAATCATGTTTTTATACCGCACCATCTCCCGTAGGACTCAGGGCGGTTCACAGGCATATTAAAATAAGACAATATAATAAATAAGCAATATAAACCCAATTAAAACTAAATATTATAATAGCCAAATCACTAAAACAGTAAAAACCGATTAAAAACCAATTAAAATTTAACTAAAATATTTTATTCTTAGGCTAGTCCAGCTCGCTGAAATAATAAAGTCTTCAGTTCACGTCTGAAGGTCTGGAGGTCGGAGAGTTGTCGTAACCCTGGAGGAAGCTCGTTCCACAGAGCCGGTGCCGCCACAGAGAAGGCCCTCCCCCTGGGGGTCGCCAACCTACATTGTTTGCACTCTGTGGGAGTGCACGGGTCGTTGGGAGGCAATCGGTGGCAGAAGGCGGTCTCGTAGGTATCCCGGTCCTAAGCCATGGAGCGCTTTAAAGATGGTGACCAAAACCTTGAATTGCACCCGGAAGGCTACCGGCAGCCAGTGTAGGCCACGCAGGATGGGTGTTATAAGGGAGCAACGCGGTACTCCCTCTATCACCCGCGCGGCTGCATTCTGGACTAGCTGTAGCCTCCTGGTGCTCTTCAAGGGGAGCCCCATGTAGAGAGCATTGCAATAGTCCAGGCGGGAAGTGATGAGGGCGTGAGTGACTGTAAGGCGTCCCGGTCGAGGAAGGGGCGCAACTGGCGAATCAGGTGAACCTGATAAAATGCACCCCTGGCGACGGCTCTAATGTTCCTCTAAGGACAGCCGATCATCCAGGAGAACGCCTAAGTTGCGTACTCCTTCCCTGGGGGTCAATACTTCCTCCCCCCCAGTCAGCGATGGTGTAAGCTGACTGTACCGGGACGCCGTAACCCACAGCCACTCTGTCTTGGAAGGGTTGAGCTGGAGCCTGTTCCTCCCCATCCAGACCTGCACGGCCTCAAGACACTGGCCCATCATCTCAATGGCTTCGTTGGGGTGGTTCGGGGTGGAAATGTACAGCTGAGTATCATCAGCGTACAGATGATAATCCACCCCGAAACCACGAATAACCTCACCCAGCGGCTTCATATAGATGTTGAACAGGAGAGGCGAGAGAACAGACCCCTGAGGCACCCCACAAGTGAGGCACCTTGGGGTCGACCTCTGCCCCCCTGCCAACACCATCTGCGAATGTCAGAGAGATAGGAGGAGAACCACCGATAAACGGTGCCTCCCACCCCCAATCCCTCCAACCGCCGCAGCAGGATACCATGGTTCATGGTATCAAAAGCCGCCGAGAGATCTAATAGAACCAGGACAGAGGAACAACCCCTGTCCCGGGCTCTCCAGAGGTCATCCACCAATGCGACCAAAGCCGTCTTGGTGCTGTATCCGGGTCTGAAACCGGACTGGAATGGGTCCAGATAGACAGTTTCCTCCAGGTGTTGAGGAAGCTGATATGCCAACACACTCTCAACAACCTTTGCCAAAAAGCGAAGGTTGGAGACTGGATGATAGTTCGCTAAAACAGCCAGGTCCAGGGAGGGCTTCTTGAGGAGGGGCCTCACCACCACCTCTTTCAAGGCAGTGGGGAAAACACCCTCGAACAAAGAAGCGTTGGTAACTCCCAGGAGCCAGCCTCGTGTAACCTCCCGTGTGGCCAGTACCATCCAGGAGGGACACGGGTCCCATAAACATGTGGTGGGATTCAACCTACTTAACAACCTGTCCATGTCATCAGGAGTCACAGGATCTAACTCAGCCCAGATAACATTCTCAAGACTCGTCTCCTCCATCCCACCCGGATCTATCCAATCAGTGTCCAAGCCATCCCAAATCTGAGCGATTTTATCAGACAGATACTGTACAAAATCCTCAGCACGTCCCTATAAGGGGTCCTCCCGAGCCTCCTGCGTAAGCAGGGAGTGGTCACCCTAAACAGGGTGGCTGGGCGATTATCTGCCGATGCAATGAGTGCGGAGAAATAGTTATGTTTCGCCACCCTGATCGCCACTAGATAGGTCTGAATATATGACCTCGCTAGTGTTCGGTCAGGTTTGGAGCGGCTGGACCTCCAAGCGCTCTCTAGGCTTTTTTTCTGGTGCTTCATCTCTCTCAGCTCCTCGTTATACCAAGGAGCTGGTCGAGTTCGTTGCCGGGTCAGAAGCCGCAAAGGCACGACGCGGTCTAAGGCGCCAGCCTCCTCCTCCTCCCAGGTGGCCGCCAGTTCCTCAGCCGAGCCGTGGGCTAAATCCCTCGGAAATGTCCCAAGTTCCGTCAGAAACCTCTCAGGGTCCATCAGGCGCCTGGGACGGAACCATTGAACCGGTTCCGTCTCCCTGCGGTGAGGTGTAGCGGTCCGAAAGTCTAGCCGAAGGAGTAAATGATCTGACCATGACAGGGGTTGAGATATTAATTCCCCATTAATTCACCATCAACCCATGTTGATGGTGTGAATAATACTGTAATTATTCTGCTATTCTACTTTGCCTCCAAAATGCCTCCTTGTTGGCACTGATGAAATCAGTTTCATCACAAGAAAATCAAATCAGTTGTATACTTTTCCTGTGGTTCCATTCTCATAGGAAGCCTGTTAAAGGTCTGTAGCTAAAAGTGACAGAAATTATGTTTGATTTAACTGCCAAAAATGACTAAAAGGAAAAATAGGCATGATATATATTGATTCTTCTATGAATTGTTCTGTAAATTGATTGCTATCTATGCTTAACATGTGAACTTAACAGTTTTATGTTATAATTTATCAATGACTGCTTTCATTAATGCCCAATCATTTAAAAATAAGCAGATATATTTAAGCAATAAACTAAGGTTATAACAGAAAACCAGTAAATTACCTTACAATCTGTTCTTCCAAAATTCTAATAATTGAGGAACAATCGCCCTTTAATTAGTCACTTAAACTTAATAAGGAGTTGGAAAGATTCCCTGTAATCTTATTTACATTGAAGAAGTCAAAGGAATTGCTATTCAGCAAAGTCAGTCTGTCTAGCTAATCTCTGTGAGGACAAGGCCAACACAATAGCTCTATCTTGTTTATCTCATTGTACTTTTCCTCCATGCTTAGCCATCTGGCAGCCAAAATGTTATTTGCAAAGAAAATAAAGTCTCCTTACTATGGCTTGGCTTTTATGTGTTTAGGAGGAGAATCCTGCTGGCTTTGTGAAAAATAAATGGGAGGAAGTTCCTCAGTGCTGGCCTCTCTTAACCTGCTGTCCTTCATGTGTGTTAGGATAACTACGTGAATTCCCAACCAACATGCTGGGAAGTTTGAGAACTAGAGTTCCAACACAAGGGCCCAAATGAAGACAGTCGCCTCTCACAAAACAAACATTTGGGAATTACAAGGTGTGTTATATCTTTAGTAAAATGGTTTTAGTACTGACTGGTTAAAAACTCATGTGGACATAGGATGCTTTTGTTGGGAATTCTAGTCCCACCACCTCTGGGGAGAGGGCAAGTGCCAGATTGGGAAAGATTGCTGGACTGACCTTAGAGTGTGAGCTAAGATACACAAAACAATAAAGAACCATGACTTGCACTATATTTTTGCAGTTTTACAGAAACATAATTTTAAACACAACAATAACAGTGTATCTTCTAGATGTAATTCCGCATGCCATGTACCTCAGTTATTTCCATATTTAGCCAACATCCCATAAATGTTTACCAGTTTAGTAATCCTTGACACTTGTAGGTAATTTGTGTCCATCAAAAATAGATCATCTATAGCTTTGCTCTTTAAAAAAAAGTTATATTGCCATCATTATTATGCAGCACGGCATTTAAGTGAAGGTTTCTATGAGCATATGTTTTATGGAGCTTGTCTGTATAATGGGTCAATTACTTTGTCTCATTAAAAAAAAGAGAGAGCGTTTTGTCTTCAAACCCTGGAAGAAAGAGTTGCTCTGCATCATATTGTTTTACCCAGGAGACCCTCACCTTTCAGATAGGTTGGGCTTTAAGAAATATTGAACAGTAGCATTTTGTGCCAGGTGAGCTGAAGTTCTTGCCTCTGACTGCAGAGTAGTATCTGAAATAGTGCTATGCTGGGGTTCTAGTAGACAATTCTTAGGATTCTCAAAATTAAGGAAGACATAACTTCCTCCTCCCAGACACCTGCCATCTTTGGAGAGACTTTGATTTTGTGCAGCCTGGTCAACTCCTCCATATTATCTTCATGTTCAGCATGACAGAAAAATAGCACATCTGTCCTTTTGCAATCACAGTCCCGAGACATACTTTAATGCTTTAAATATGGGGGTAGCCCCATAGTTAGGCATTATGCATTTTCTGTCCCAGATCCTTTTTCCTTTTATTAATATTTGCTATAAAGTATCATTTATAGAATGAAACCATACCATGTGAGTCTGAAATAGATCTTTGGGGAGTTGTCAAGGCTGAGAAAGTGCTTATTCCCACCATTGCTGCACTCCAAAATATTCTACAAGAACTACCATCTGGAAGAGAAGATAAATGTAATCGCATTGCATTGAAAGGGAACATTTAAAAGACCAATGTAGAGCCTGTGACATTCTTCCTCTGAATATTAGTAGCTCCTGAAAAAGCAATGGTAGTTATGTACTTTGAAAGCAGCACAGGTGACTGTTTTTTTATTCAATGAACCCTCCCCCAGTTAGATCTTTGAATGTTTGGACAAATGTTTTTAAGCCTCTGTTATATTCTTAGTTCTATACTTTACTTCAGACTATTTCACTGATTTCTGGAAGGGTCCACACAGTTTGGCAACTTTACTAGCTGTTGCCCACCAGGTAGCTCTGATAAAAGGAGATCTTGGAGAGAAACTGATTAAGGAAAGCTCCTTGCAGTAAAAGAGCCGAGGTAGTGCAGTGGTGAGAGCGGTGGTTCTCAACCTGTGGGTTGCGACCCTGTTGGGGGTCGAATGAAGATTTGCCAGGGGTCGCCTAAGACCATTGGAAATATGGGAAGTATACTTGCGAGTCGACTTAATAGGGGAGGAGTCTCTGCTTTAAGGCCTCTGTCCTCAAGACAATCACAAGCAGTTCAGATCGCTAGCCAATACAGCTTCAGGCGCAATAAATTAAAAAAAAACAGTTTGCGCTTTCCCCCCCCTTCTGCAGCTGCTGAGGCGCACTGAGATCGCTGCGAAAATAATTTTACGGTTGGGGTCGCCACATTGTGGGGAATTGTATTAAAGGGGGTCGCAGCACTATAAAGGTTGAGAACCACTGGGTTAGAGTGTAGTACTGCAGGCTACTTCAGCTGACTGCTAGCTGCAGTTCAGCAGTTCAAATCTCACCGGCTCAAGGTTGACTCAGCTTCCATCCTTCCGAGGTTGGGAAAATGAGGACCCAGATTGCTGGGGGCAACATGCTACTCTTTAAACTGCTTAGAGAGTGTGAAGTGGTATATAAGTCTAAGTGCTATTGCGAATAGTTTAGATAACAGTGCATCATCCATACGAAGAGCCTTGGTGTATGAGATCAAATATCCATCTAGCATCTTACTTCCATCAGTGAACAGGCAGAAGCCTACACTCTATCATCCCAAAGATGCTTTTACAAGAGGCAACTGGACTTTCTGGCTTTTCTTTGAAGAAGTTTTACTTCCCATCCAAGAAGCTTCTTCAACCTCTTTGGGACAACCATGACCTGGATGACTGAAAATCTCCATAGATATCTACAATCTATCATTCTAATGATACTGTCCTCAAGGATGGCAAACCAAAGGCTCTTTAGACATTATTAGACTATGATGCCTATGTTCTCTGGTAAGAAACAGTTGCAGCTGACCATAAAATGTCCCATCCCAACTTTGATATTTTATCTAGGAATAAATCCCCCTGGAGACAATGGGATGTATTTTCAGGATGCATGAGAAGGACTGATGCCTTTTGAGTAAAATTGACCAAGGATTAGGGTTAAGGTTAAGGTTAGCAGCATTAATCAACTGGATTCCACTTTTATTTTAATTTTTGATTCAGTGAGCTAAAAGATGACAATGATATATCAGGAATAAAACAGCATGCTCATTTATTTGGGAGTAAACATCATTTCACTAAAAAAAAATCCAAATTATAAATGATTTAAGGTGGAAAGAACTTTTCAAGAACTGATACATTTGGAAAGTGAGATGATTAGTTGGAAAAGTAGCCACAGAGGTTTTTTTTAAAACTTCTGCTAAATAGATTTTTTTTAACGTCTGTGAGTTTGCTTTCCAAAAATGTGCAAAGCTGGTCTAAGCAGAAATGGCAGGAAAGGGGGGGAAAACACTCCTATTTGTCCACTCTATTAATACTGCTCTCTAACATCCAAGCAAAATACAGAAATTGTTTTGATATATTTTTTTCCCCTGTAAAACCTAGTAGGAGCCAGCTCTGGCTTGATTCAGAAGAGAAGAAAATGAGAACTTTCCAGAATAAGAATGCCATTGCTATGATGGCCTTCTGGTGGCTATTAAAATAATTCCCGAGAAGGTGGCTCTCCAGAGCAAGATCGAACGATCTCTGAAGGTGATGCTTTTTGTGAGGGGCAAGATTCCCAAGGCAACATGGCTGAACGGTACGCTCAGTGACATTTGCAATAAGCTTTCCAATCCATAAACTGTGAGAAACATGTCCTTAGATATGAGTTACACAGCAGAGTTTTTATTATTTCCCCCTTGCCAAAGACAATAATTACACTCCCCCCCCCTTTCAAAATAAACACCACACTGGAATGTGCTGCAGCAAATGGTTAGGGCTTTATTATATTTCATGTTGCTTTCTAAACAATTCTCAACCCTGCTGGCTCTCTGTCAAACAGAAGGCGACCAACAATAGCAAAATCCCATTAAAGCTGAGAAAGTTCCTTCCTGAGGTGAACATGGCCAGAAATAGCAACCTTGGCTTAGCCTCTCTATTTGGCACAGGGGACTAATAATGCATGTCCTGTTAATGGAAATTATCTCATTTCATCCCAAGTGCAGCTCTAGAGAAAGCTGGGCTGACGCACAAACGATCAATATAAGAGCATTCTTCTCAAAACAATAGACGCTCGGTGGGATTGTGGTGAACAGAGTCACCCTGCAGAACAAACAGAAGGTATAAAAATAGGCTTCCACCACACAAGCACAACAGACTGTTTTTCCTTCAATGAGAAGAATGGGTTTTGATTTGGCTGCTTGGCATACTTCAGCAGATGTACAAAATAAGGACATCAAGAATGTGTGTGTGGGGGAGGAGATCCAGACCAGAGCTTGGATTTTCATCTAAAGACCTAAAACCACCAATAATCTTTCATCTGGGACTCTTTTACATCCATCATTGCACTTCCCACTGGTCAAGCACAATCATTTTAAACCAAGAATTAATATGTCAGGACAGATTGAAAAGAACTTAAGATGCCTGCGTGGGCTGAAAGAAGGATTAAATAAAGTGAATGTTTTAAGCACATTAAAAGAACTCAACCATCCCATAGCACATCCCATCCCACTCCATCACAAAGCATATTTGATGTAAGGCTAAAAAAATTGCTGCGGAAGGATGAATTGACGAAGACCACCAATTGACTTTTCTCCTCATTCCTGGAAGCCTTTGTGAGATTCGCTCTGAAAAATTACTGTGGTAACTCTCCAAATCAAAGAAAGTACAGCTGTGAAAACTACAGAATATGGTGTGGTGGTTACTGCAGCAATCCATTAAGTGTACTTATTTGTTTGATTGACCAGCAGACACATGAAAGGTTGAGAACCACTGGGTTAGAGTGTAGTACTGCAGGCTACTTCAGCTGGCTGCTAGCTGCAGTTCAGCAGTTCAAATCTCACCGGCTCAAGGTTGACTCAGCTTCCATCCTTCCGAGGTTGGGAAAATGAGGACCCAGATTGCTGGGGGCAACATGCTACTCTTTAAACTGCTTAGAGAGTGTGAAGTGGTATATAAGTCTAAGTGCTATTGCGAATAGTTTAGATAACAGTGCATCATCCATACGAAGAGCCTTGGTGTATGAGATCAAATATCCATCTAGCATCTTACTTCCATCAGTGAACAGGCAGAAGCCTACACTCTATCATCCCAAAGATGCTTTTACAAGAGGCAACTGGACTTTCTGGCTTTTCTTTGAAGAAGTTTTACTTCCATCAGTGAACAGGCAGAAGCCTACACTCTATCATCCCAAAGATGCTTTTACAAGAGGCAACTGGACTTTCTGGCTTTTCTTTGAAGAAGTTTTACTTCCCATCCAAGAAGCTTCTTCAACCTCTTTGGGACAACCATGACCTGGATGACTGAAAATCTCCATAGATATCTACAATCTATCATTCTAATGATACTGTCCTCAAGGATGGCAAACCAAAGGCTCTTTAGACATTATTAGACTATGATGCCTATGTTCTCTGGTAAGAAACAGTTGCAGCTGACCATAAAATGTCCCATCCCAACTTTGATATTTTTTCCCCTGTAAAACCTAGTAGGAGCCAGCTCTGGCTTGATTCAGAAGAGAAGAAAATGAGAACTTTCCAGAATAAGAATGCCATTGCTATGATGGCCTTCTGGTGGCTATTAAAATAATTTCCGAGAAGGTGGCTCTCCAGAGCAAGATCGAACGATCTCTGAAAGTGATGCTTTTTGTGAGGGGCAAGATTCCCAAGGCAACATGGCTGAACAGTACGCTCAGTGACATTTGCAATAAGCTTTCCAATCCATAAACTGTGAGAAACATGTCCTTAGATATGAGTTACACAGCAGAGTTTTTATTATTTCCCCCTTGCCAAAGACAATAATTACACTCTTTCAAAATAAACACCACACTGGAATGTGCTGCAGCAAATGGTTAGGGCTTTATTATATTTCATGTTGCTTTCTAAACAATTCTCAACCCTGCTGGCTCTCTGTCAAACAGAAGGCGACCAACAATAGCAAAATCCCATTAAAGCTGAGAAAGTGCTTATTCCCACCATTGCTGCACTCCAAAATATTCTACAAGAACTACCATCTGGAAGAGAAGATAAATGTAATCGCATTGCATTGAAAGGGAACATTTAAAAGACCAATGTAGAGCCTGTGACATTCTTCCTCTGAATATTAGTAGCTCCTGAAAAAGCAATGGTAGTTATGTACTTTGAAAGCAGCACAGGTGACTGTTTTTTTATTCAATGAACCCTCCCCCAGTTAGATCTTTGAGTTGTCAAGGCTGAGAAAGTGCTTATTCCCACCATTGCTGCACTCCAAAATATTCTACAAGAACTACCATCTGGAAGAGAAGATAAATGTAATCGCATTGCATTGAAAGGGAACATTTAAAAGACCAATGTAGAGCCTGTGACATTCTTCCTCTGAATATTAGTAGCTCCTGAAAAAGCAATGGTAGTTATGTACTTTGAAAGCAGCACAGGTGACTGTTTTTTTATTCAATGAACCCTCCCCCAGTTAGATCTTTGAATGTTTGGACAAATGTTTTTAAGCCTCTGTTATATTCTTAGTTCTATACTTTACTTCAGACTATTTCACTGATTTCTGGAAGGGTCCACACAGTTTGGCAACTTTACTAGCTGTTGCCCACCAGGTAGCTCTGATAAAAGGAGATCTTGGAGAGAAACTGATTAAGGAAAGCTCCTTGCAGTAAAAATCCAATGACCACTAGATGGCAGCAAAGAGCTAGAGGAATTCTAAATCTAATTCTGGTCCTCCTAACTATGGGGAGACTTGCCTACTCTCAAAATAGCTACCATGGTAAGTGGGTGCGTTCATTTTGTGGTTGCCATTGTTTGTTACAACTTTCCTCTCTGTGTGCATGTGCAATAAGTAATTTTAGGAATATTTAAGAAGGCAATTTTTCTAAAAGAAATTTATTTATTTATTTATTTATTTATTTATTTATTTATTTATTTATTTATTTATTTATTTATTTATTTATTTATTTATTTAAATTTTTATACCGCCCTTCTCCCGAAGGACTCAGGGCGGTTCACAGCCTGATAAAAAATACAAAATAATACAATATAAATACGATTAAAATATAATTAAAAAACTTATTAAATTGGCCATGATTAAAATTTAGAATAAAACCCATTAAAACCCATAAGTTTAAAACTAACCCAGTCCAGCGAGATGAATAGGTGAGTTTTAAGCTCATGACGAAAGGTTCGGAGGTCCGGAAGTTGACGGAGTCCTGGGGAGTTCGTTCCAGAGGCGGGAGCCCCACAGAGAAGGCCCTTCCCTGGGCGCCGCCAGACGACACTGTCGCTACCGACGGCACCCTGAGGAGTCCCTCTCTGTGAGAGCGCACGGGTCGGTGAGAGGTATTCGCAGCAGCAGGCGGTCCTGTAGATAGCCCGGCCCCATGCCATGGAGCGCTTTGAAGGCGTTCACCAACACCTTGAAGCGCACCCGAAGGCCACAGGTAGCCAGTGCAGCCTGCGCAGGATAGGTGTCACGTGGAGCCACGAGGGCTCCTCTATCACCCGCGCAGCTGCATTCTGACTAACTGAAGCCTCCGGATGCCCCTCAAGGGAGCCCCATGTAGAGAGCATTGCAGTAATCCAGACGAGACGTCACAAGGGCGTGAGTGACTGTGCATAAGGCATCCCGGTCTAGAAAGGGGCGCAGCTGGCGCACCAGGCGAACCTGGTGGAAAGCTCTCCTGGAGACGGCCGCCAGGTGGTCTTCAAAAGACAGCCGTTCATCCAGGAGAACGCCCAAGTTGCGCACCCTCTCCATCGGGGCCAATGACTCGCTCCCAACAGTCAGCCGTGGACTCAGCTGACTGTACCGGGATGCCGGCATCCACAGCCACTCCGTCTTGGAGGGATTGAGCTTGAGCCTGTTTCTCCCCATCCAGACCCGTACGGCTTCCAGACACCGGGACAGCACTTTGATAGCTTCATTGGGGTGGCCCGGTGTGGAAAAGTACAGCTGGGTGTCATCAGCGTACAGCTGGTACCTCACACCGAAGCCACTGATGATCTCACCCAGCGGCTTCATGTAGATGTTGAACAGAAGGCGAGAGATCGACCCTGCGGCACCCACAAGTGAGGCGCCGCGGGCCGACCTCTGCCCCTGTCAACACCGTCTGCGACCGGTCGGAGAGATAGGAGGAGAACCACCGATAAACGGTGCCTCTCACTCCCAATCCTCCAACCGCGCAGCAGGATACCATGGTCGATGGTATCGAAAGCCGCTGAGAGGTCTAATAGGACCAGGGCAGAGGAACAACCCTCATCCCTGGCCCTCCAGAGATCATCCACCAACGCGACCAAAGCCGTCTCAGTGCTGTAACCGGCCGGAAGCCGGACTGGAACGGGTCTAGATAGACAGTTTCATCCAGGTGCAGGGGAAACTGATATGCCACCATACTCTCTACAACCTTCGCCGCGAAGGTTGGAGACCGGACGATAATTACCTAAAACAGCCGGGTCCAGGGAAGGCTTCTTGAGGAGGGGCCTCACCACCGCCTCTTTCAAGGCGGCCGGAAAGACTCCCTCCACCAAAGAAGCACTCGTAATCCCCTGGAGCCAGCCTCGTGTCACCTCCTGAGTGGCCAGCACCAGCCAGGAGGGGCACGGGTCCAGTAAACACGTGGTGGCATTCAATCTACCCAGCAACCTGTCCATGTCCTCGGGAGCCACAGGGTCAAACTCATCCCAAACAATATCACCAAGACCGCCCTCAGACGGTCTACCCCAGGAATTTTAAGAACTAGAACTTTTCAGGACCACATGAAATGCATCTCAGGGCACCTTAGGAAGTAGCCCTTATAGCACCTTTGAAAAATTCTGGCAAACTGAAGACGTGCTAGATGACTGGAGGACAAGTGCATCAAGGGTTCTTCTAAGTTCAGTTCTCCTCAATATTTTCATTAGTAAAAGGTAAATGTAAAGGTTCCCTCGCACATATGTGCTAGTCTAGTTGTTGCCGACTCTAGGGGGCGGTGCTCATCTCCGTTTCAAAGCCGAAGAGCCAGCGCTGTCCGGAGATGTCTCCTTGGTCATGTGGCCGGCATGACTCAATGCCAAAGGCGCACGGAACGCTGTTACCTTCCCACCAAAGGTGGTCCCTATTTTTTCTACTTGCATTTTTACGTGCTTTCGAAACTGCTAGGTTGGCAGAAGCTGGGACAAGTAACGGGAGCTCACCCTGTTACACGGCAGCACTAGGGATTCGAACCGCTGAACTGCCAACCTTTTGATCGACAAGCTCAACGTCCTTTGGACCTTTCACTGCGAACTGAAGACATATTTATTTACTCGCTGGCTTAAATTTTAAATTTTAAATTTTTAGATGAATTTTAAGGGTTTTTAGATTTTACTATGTTTTAAATTTTCGGCCAATTTTATAATAAGTTTTTTAATTGTTTATTTTAATTGTACATTGCTATTGTTTTTATTTTGATTGTGAACCGCCCTGAGTCCTTCGGGAGAAGGGCAGTATAAAAATCTAATAATAATAATAATAATAATAATAATAATAATAATAATAATAATAATAATAATAATAAAAAAAAAAGGAAGGAATATTTATCATATTTGCATATTGTACAATTTGGGGTGAGATAGCTAATGTCCTAGAAATCTAGATGGCTAGTTGGAAAAATGGCCTGGAAATAAATGAATACATTCAATAGAAACAAATCAAGTGTATTATTTCCCTTAAGAAACAAAGATGGACTACATAGGTAGATGAGGAACACCTGACTTAGTAAGAGTCCTTGTGAAAAATTATCTTGGAATAACAGTTGATTGCAAACTGAACATAAGCCATCTGTCAACTGCAGGGAAGGCAAGTGTAATTTTAGGCTCATCCAGCAGAAGTATAATTTCTAAAATACTGGAAGCAATAATTCTGTTATTATTTATTTATTTATTTATTATTTAAATTTTTATACCGCCCTTCTCCCGAAGGACTCAGGGCGGTTTACAGCCAAGTAAAAATACACCATGATACAATATGAATACAATTAAAATACAATTTAAAAAACTTATTAAATTGGCCAAAATTAAAAATTTAGAATAAAAACCCATTAAAAACCCATAAATTTAAAACTAACCCAGTCCAGCGCAGATAAATAAGTGAGTTTTGAGCTCGTTATGATCCGCCAGCAGCCTGTGGAGCTGGCAACGGAGTCAGACAGTGATGAGGCTGAGGGAGAACATGGGCCAGTCCTGCAGGCTGGGGAAGGCCCAGGTGAGGACTCTGCATTGGAGGCACAGATGGGTCCAGGGCATCGAAGAGTGATGTGCGACTCTGGAGCCTCCAGAAGCTGACAGTAGTGAGGCAGAGGAACAAGAGGAGCCTGTTCCTAATGCATGCATGAGAAGAGTTGCCAGAAGGCAAGAGCAGCTCAAGCAAAGAGGACGACTTGGGAGTAGGGCCAAGAAATGATTTGCCCCTCCCATAAGGCATAATAATAATAATAATAATAATAATAATAATAATAATAATAATAATAATAATAATAATAATAATAATAATAATAATAATTTAATTTCTATACCGCCCTTAAAAGACCAGCAACGGCGTTTGGGCTCTTTGTCGGAAAACAACATTGATAGCTTTACTCCTTGTCTTGCTGCATTTATTTCTTGTAGGCGTCTTCTGCTTTTGAACTTTTGCCAAGAAAAGCCTTTGGCAATTTTCCTAATTAGACCAAGACTGGTGATAAGCCTGAAGAACTGTGTTATGAAGAATTTGCTTTGATTTAGTTTGGACAATGCTGAGAATGAGTTAATTCTCAGCTGCTCTAAAAGTTTTTGAACTGATTGCATTTACTCTTACCTACTTGGGCCTGGGTCACAACAAATTCCATTTCTGTCTGTATTAGCTGGATCCACCCACATTAAGCACTGTGTCCAGTATAGACATTAACTGTAAGAAGGATTCAGACAAACTACAAGAGGTTCAGGGAAGGACCCTAGAAATTAAGCCTTGTGGATAGATGGAAAGAAAGAGGTGCAAAATAGGAATATAACATACGAAAGCATGGACGCATGGAAATGGGTTAGGGAGATTTCAGACTGAAAAACTGAGGAGCTCTTTCAATAACTGCTATTTGCTGACTTTGCCTAATATACCAGGGGCAGCCATAGGTCCCTTAGATCTATTGCTGCTGTGGTTTGAGTGTTGAAATGAAATGGTCCCTTTTTATGTAAGTCAACTCCAATCCAATATGTTTTGCTTACCTAAATCAATGGATTATACAGAGTGGAACAGAATAAAATTTTATTGTCACTTTAAATGTACACTAATCAGCATACATTAAAATGAAATTTTGTTGCATTCAGCTCTCAAAAGATAACCATTATGCATATATGATACAGAGAAACATCACAGTCTAGTTTGAATGTATACATATAAATGGTGGAAGAAAAAAGAATCCTGCGAATTTACAAAACGGATGGCTTAAGGAACAAAACAGATATGTCTGTTCTTTGCTTTCTAGGAATTCAGAGCACTACTTCAAATTGCCCAGCATTAACACATGCAGGAGATGCCGTTAAGAAGGTGACCTCCGTATCAAGAGCCATCTACATAATATGCTGACAATGTCCTCCTCTTGTATTATTCCCAGACTACGGAATACAATCTTTTGGACCCTGCTTTTGGACTCCACTCTTTTGGGGCTTAGATAATTTATGAAGATGCATCTTTTTTTTTTTTGCCAAGCTTTTAACTCTTGATTTTACTATCCATCTTATCCATACTATCCAAGTTTTAACTTTCTAGATTCTGTTCTTTTTAAAAAAATCTGTTTTGTAACTATCTCAGCATCTTTTGATATTATCCTATTGTGGAGATGTGCAATACTCAGATCTGCCTTCTGCAGCCTTGTTGTGAACGTTTTAAAACTGCTTTAAAATAATAATAATAATAATAATAATAATAATAATAATAATAATAATAATAATAATAATAATAATAATTTAATAAATTAAAAGATTAAATAAATGGAAAACCAAAGCTTTGCATGGACAGCACTTGAAAAACATTGAAGGAAAATGTGATGACTTTACATGGGCATGGCTTAAGATGGGAACCATCAAGAAAGAAACCGAAGGTTTAATACTCGCTGTTCAAGAACAAGCACTACAAACTAATGCCACGAAAGCGGAGATACAAAAATACACGAACAATCCAAACTGCAGACTTTGCAACAGCAAAATTGAAACTGTTTCACATGTGAATGTAACAAAATCACACAAACTGATTACAAAGCTAGACAGGACCGAGTTGCTAAATTAATCCACTGGTCATTATGTAAAAAATACGACTTACCTGTATCCAAAAAGTCATGGGAACATAAAATGGAAAAAGTTATAGAAAATGAGAAGGTGAAGATCTTGTGGGACTTTCGAATACAGACGGATCGTCATTTGGAACACAACACGCCAGATATCATAGTTTATGAAACCCGAAACGTACAATTTATTGACATCGCGGTACCAGGAGATGCCAGAGTCGAAGAAAAAGAACTGGAAAAAATCACAAAATATTGCCATTGAAACTACGCGATTATGGATGAAACATGTAACAGTGATACCCATAGCCATCAGGGCACTTGGTACCATGTCCAAGAATTTTATAAGATATATCAACAAATTGCAGCTTCCTGCAATACATGTTTTCTAACTCAGGGCCCTCATGTGGGGGTCAGTGTATGTCAAAAGAATCAAGACACTGAAGCCCCTATTCTAATCTTGGTCCTTCCTGGGCCATTCATGGGACTTTCCAGTATTTTTAAATGAATGTGACTTACTCCACATAGGACCCTTCCCAATCCTTTACTACCAATATAGACAAAGGCACCGTTATTTAAAAGGAGGACAACTCAGCAAACAGCTTCCTGCTTTGTGAGGTGTATTGGCTGTGTAAAATGTATTTAGAGCTTTTGCTCACTTTTGCTGTGAAAAAAAAAAGCCCTCAGTACCTTTTACACAGAGCTTAAAATAGGAAGGTACTGAAGAGTAAAGACCATTCAGTTGCAACTACAGTTACTTTTTCCCCTGAATGTATGCCATCCCTTACCAGCAGCCTGTCAATATCTCAGAGTCTTCTGAGGTCTATAAAAAGATCCTCTAAATTCTTTATTCATGTAGGTGCCTACTTGGGTTTCTCTGTAAATTCTCTTCTGGGGAAAAACATCTGTCTTCTAATCAAAGATCTTAGAAGATCTGAGGAAGATGACGGGTGAAATGCTCCTGGTTCAGACTGGATTAGCTGATCTGGTAGCAATGGCAGTGAGTGGTTCGGAAAACCGGTAGCAAAAATCCCTGCCCATCCCCAGCTGAGCCACACGATCGTCAGAGCCTTTTTTTACCTTTTAAAAGCATTTTTTTAACAACCTATTCAGCCAAAGAGGCTGTTAAAAATGTTTTTAAAAGGTAAAAAAAGCCTGTGACGATCACAGCTGAGTTGCCCGATTGTCAGAGGCTTTTTTTTTCTTTTAAAAGCATTTTTTCTACAACCCCTTCGGCCAAAGAGCCTGTTAAAAAAATGCTTTTAAAAGGTAAAAAAAAGCCTCGGATGATCACAGCTGAGCTGCACGATCGTCAGAGCCTTTTTTTTTAACTTTTAAAAGCAATGCTTTTAAAAGTAGAAAAAAAGATTGCGCGCCACAGCTGATCACCTTCTACTTACCGCATGCCTCCTTTTGACATGCACTGTGCGCGTGCAACTCGCATTTGGTGTGCAGTGCGCACTGCACATGCACGTGCAGCGCGCATGCACAGCCAGTGAACTGATAGTAAACCGGCTCAGATTTCACCACTGGATATATCTATTCTCTGCCCATCTTTCCCCCAACCATGGCTTCTTTTTAGAATGGCAAGCTGTAATGTATCCACTGGGCCAGCAGATGGCACCAGAACATACTTCTTCCAGCACAGTTTTCTTTAAGGACTGGTTGTGAATACAGTATGTGAACTTTAAAGCACTTCTTTTCAGTTTAGGAAATCTGAAAAGGAGAAATAATATAGATTTGTATTGGGCAGGCAGAATTTTCTTATTCTTATTCCATACTTGAATTTTGGCATACCTGATAGAACATGTGAGCAGTAATTGCAAGAGAAATGAACAACACAGTCTGTTGAATTAATTCCATTTATTGAATGCCTTTATTGAATGAATGGCCCCAAATGTAATGACAGTTTTATACAGGGATTAGATTGTGGATGGAAATATCAATCAATCAGGATCTACAAGTAGATTATTTCTGTGTAGTAAATCAGCAAGGTTTCTGCCGTTCTATTGTCTAAGAATTCAGATGAGTTTGCAATGCACAGTCATAGAGAGTGGAAAACCAGAAGCAGATTTTTTTCAGTGGTGAAAATATCCTGCACTTAAAAATTCTCGGGCTAAGCTTCTATTTATACACCAAGCAGAGGCAGCAAGGGATGTGCACTGCCTTTAAGTCATCCTGCTCCAGTAGGATTTTCCTTGAATTCAACTGTGATAAAATAAATCGGGATTGAGTCTTCCAGATTAGAGAATGCACATCATACAGATATTCCTTTTAGCCACGTTGTTACCAGAAATCTCAGCAATGGCTCTGTTCACACAGTATTATTTGAAAGAATGTTGAGTAATGGAACAGGCACAGCAACAACTTATTTTCTCCGCCCCTCGTCCCCCCCCGCTCCACCCCAATAGAGGCCTTAGAGTTTTTGAAATTGCAGAAATTGCATTGTATACTGTAATTTCTCTGATTTTATTCTTAGATTTCTTAAAGGACTAAAGTAGCTCGGGAAGCAGTTATCATAATTCATAAATGGAAGCAAAGAGCAAAAAGTTAAATTATTTTTGTCAAGTACCACTCTGATAAAGATTTTGTTGACTCTTCTTATAAACTTCCTTGTTGTCCTAATGCCAGGTGTGGCAGTTGTTGGATTTCTCTGCTCCAAAAGTCTCCACTGCTTTATACCACAAACACAATATGGTATTCCACACTTTCTACACAATTGAAAAGATGCCATTTCTTCAGCTTAGATTCAGTCGGTACCTTAAGCTTGTTGTTGGTTAGAGTTTGGGTAAAAGACAACCAAGATGGTAGCCATGTCGAGTTCAAATAGGGTATGTCTGAAAGCTTGAGTAAAATATAGTGCGGGTTAACAATGTGATTGTGTACATTCCTACCACCTATGTTTTTCCTCCCTAAACCACATGACAGGGCAAAGAAAAAAAATAATTTTAATCAACAGCAAAGACCAATAATTCAAAGCCATCATCCTAAACTTCTACTTGTTCAAACTACTGTATATTTAAATTTGGCGATTGATTTCAGATTAAGCCTGCTTGAAACCGAGGGTGTGGGTATTTAGTTATTTAGTGATAATTTCACAAATTTTCATGATTTCATTCCCTGCATGTTTTCTCAGAACTCATTGATTCTTATGAATACGTACAAAAGTTAAAATCTTAAAGCTCCAGTAGTAAACAAGGAAGAAAATGGACTAAAGATAGAATTATTGTAAGAGATCCAGTCAACCATTAGAAGCCAATCAAGAGAGAGAAAAACCCTCTGTGGTGTGTCTAGTAGTTATGTTGATTGTACCACCCAGATCCCGCAGCCCTGGCCAAGAAGCATATAAGGCCTACTTCACAATACATTAAAACATACTTTGCTTAAGCTTGGCTTGTTACATAATTTTTTTTAATATCAACGCAGCATACTAAACCACAGACTGAGATTTACAAAGCATAGAAGATAAAAACCAACCGTGTTGCTCTGTTTGTACTCAACAACACACTAAGCCAACACGCTAATGTCTTACTCAAATAATAAAACTTTTTGGATTCATGAAAATCATAAACTTGGGCTGATTTTTTTAAAATAATGCACTACACCTTAATAAGGCCGGCATCTGGTTCAATGTTTCATGTGCTCCTAGCTTGAGTTAGTGTCTGTGACTCCATATCTTTGCTCAGTCTAACCTTCCTCATGGGAGATTTTAGCCAGAGAACAGATGATGTCTTGATAAGCAAGCAGAATAGAAAAAAATAAAATACTATGGGACAATGTCTTGGGCATTCAGCTTCCTTTCAGCCCATTATAAACCCATGCTAAGTATCAGGCTACACACTGGCTTTTCTCCTGCAGCGTGAGGAAAGAAGGCAAGGCCAAGTTAACCACAAGAACTTAACCAAGGACCGACTGGGTAGCTTTTTTGATGTTTCACTGAGGCTTGTACAATGAAGATGAAAGTGAACAAGGATGATGGCAACCAAGTTTATTCTAGCCACATGGTATATAGCATGGCCTGCATCCAGCCACTTCAAAGAAATGTTTTAAAACAGCAGTGAAACTAAACAACAATCAAACCAAAAAAAGAAGAACAGCACGGTCAGTCCTTGATGCAAGAATTCGGCTTAATAACACTGGAAACAGGAAATGGCCCTGGCATTATCAGAACAAAAGTATTTAACGTCCTCCAGAGGTTTGTGGGATTGAGCTAGATGGACCCATTCCCAGTATATGGAGCTGCACTTCTGAGCCTACTTCTTATAAAGAGCCTTCTGCTGATTTTTGGCCCAACTGGCTTCTGGCGACTTGCTAAAAGGTTGCTAATCCTGTTCTCAGGATTTGTGCCTGATGTATAAGAGCTCAAAAGATGCTTTCTCTGTTGCTCTTTAATGAATCTTCCTATAAATAAAAATTAGCAACTTGGTCCTGAGGTCTTGCTCAAAGCTACCCTTGCTGGATAAACTGTCCCTTCCCCATGAGAGTCAATGTTTATGAATGTTAATTGTTCCCTTCTTCAAGAAACTTCAGACACAAAAATGCAGTGGAATGAATGGCCTTGGTACTGTGACTCCTTAGCAGGCTTGTTATTTAGCAGGAGAAAATATTGGGGGAATAATTCATACAAACATCCCCTACCTGTTTCTTTCCAATAGGAAAAGACTATATCTCCCATTATGCCCCAAGAGCAGTCTGCGTGAAGTGAAAATAATAGGCAATGTAGTCTACTATACTATATACTCCTAAAGCTATGCCTTGGACTTATCTTTTTCTCTCTGAACCATCTCCCTCTGCAAGGCAAAGATGTGTCTAAAAGTCATTTCCTCGTGAGTGATTTATAACATTTTATACTATCATCTAGCCATGTATGTGCTGATAAAACAGTTAAGAAAGATAGCCTTCATATCACCACACCAACATCTGGGTGATATTGTAAGGCAGCCATGTGGTAATGGTCTAAAGGAAGTGGGCTTCTAAAGCCATTTCCTTGTGAGTGATTTAGGACATCACCTTACCATCAATGCTATTCTTCACCACTGAGTTAAAATGCTACCTGCTATCTTCAGTTAGGAAGTTTGATGTTCCCATTGCTTTGTCTTTTCAGAGTAGTGGAAGCCTTACTAGGTTTCATCTTGAGATATCCAAAATGTTAAATGGAGAATCTAAAACATGGGGCTGAATTTCCTATGTTCCCAAAAATGAATCAGATTGTGTTAAGCCTCCAACCAGTTTAGAGATGGGTAACTTAATTGTATAACATAAATTATACGAGCCATTTTTAATATATAAGAGATTCAGCTTCTGTCTTGCTTATAGACTGAACACTAAAAAGCAGGTAAGGAAGATGAAGCTCTATATGTCTTCCTTAACTACAGCCCAGCTGTTTCTAATAGTTTGGCAAATGGGGAGTAAGGATTTGAGTTCTTGGAATTTTCATAGCTTCTCCACTTCTTGTTATACTCCCTTGACTGAGAGAAAACCACTTACACTCAAGACTTTCTCCCTTGCTATACTGAATGCTCTCCACTTATCTTTAAGTCTGCAAAGAGCAATCACACCTTCCCTACTGTCACTACTTATCCTACCTCTATGCTCCTGCTAATAATAACTTGACTTCTGGTCAAGACAATGATAAAGTACAACATCTGGACTACAATAATCCAAATGACCATTATATGGTAGCAAAGAGCTACAGTACTAACCTGCAGGTACAGAGATCAGTTTTATATCTATTAAATTTATATTCTATTAAAAATAGAGTCCTTTTGGTGCTTAAGCCTATGCCATCAGGCTAGAAATCCTGTCTGGCGACTAGGCGTTCTAGTCCTGTTTAGGCACAAAGCCAGCTAAGTAACTTTGAGCCAGTCATTGTTTTTCAGCTCAAGGAAGGAGGCAATGGCAAACTGCAGGAACTAATCCAATCAGTCATCAGGAGACATAAACTGACTCCAAGGCACAATCAATTGATCAATCAATTTATTAAGCGGTTTCCCTATTTCTACCTATTTATGACTCAGATAAGCCTTGATAATATCCTTTTCAGGCATTCTTATTCTCAGTCTATGAGTGATGGCAGACTTAAGTCACTCTTAAAGGTAACTGTGGTAAAGCCATAATTTCCTCCTTGAGTTTTCCTTGGACAGTGTACATGTCCTCAAAGGGAAGTTCTGACAGGCTTGGACTGGGAAAAGTGATAATAAAGAGGTCAGCAATTGAGAAAGCAATTTTTCTGCTGGGATAGTTTTGTGTTGATTCTACATGGCTGGACAGCATCTCTTTTGGAGGGACAAAAAGATCTTTAACATCGCTTGCAAAGTGTGTAAAACCTATTACACTTCTACCAACTCAGTTTAAGGCAACGGCATCCATAGCAATGATGCCAAAATGGCATATGCAAAGCCACCATCAGAATCCACATCCCAGTGTCTGGAGCAAACATTCAAATTGTTGTACTTGTCCTCCTGCCGATGCCTATGTGTCCACAGGTGAAGCAAGCAGAGGGTATCGGTGGAGAAATAAAAACATGTGCATGATAATCACGCTTCATGATTTCAGACTTGTCTCACATGTAAGTTTGCAAATGTCAAGCAGAATTTGCATGATGACAACAGCATGTGCACATCTGTTACTGTTTGCTGCACACATGCCTTTTGAACATTTACTGGGGCTGCCATATTTGAGCTGTCAAAATCCAGATGACCACCAGATGGGAGGAAATAGTATTTATTCTCAAATGAAAAGATCAGTGCAGCGCATGAAGGGTGTGGAGGACTGTAGATTTTGGGTACTATTACTACTGTAGAATGAACACTGGAAACAATGGAAAGATCCACATATACTGTAATTATGTACAGAGGTATTTATTTCTAATCCTATTATATGCTATTATATTACCTTCACTTTACTGCTCAGACAACATGCAAGGCAACTCACAGTAAAATCTAAGGATGAAAGAAAGCTAAACTGGTAATTACTTATTATCAAAAGATACCATCCTTTAAACTCATCCCTGAAGTATACTGAACCCACAAGGAGGACACAGTAAGAAAGAAAATACAACGCATAAAATGATATTGAAGACAGGACCCTCTGATGGCTGCCTCTATATTTAGTGAGAATTCTGCCTTGGAAGCCAGCTACGTTTGGGAAGCAACAATTTCTACTCCAAAAGCTGTTGGGAGACATTGGAGCTTTCTTTCTCTCTTCCCGCCACGATCTAACCCGAATGGGAGTAATAATCACCCCGCGATCCTTTTTCCCCAACTGCCCCTTTGCAGGTAGGCTTAGACTACCGCTTCCATCATCCTCGGCCTCTTTTCCCTGTAGAAAAAGAATCGGGCGTCGGACACGGCTTAAAACCGCCTTCCTCTCACACTTGCACCTTCTTTTCGGTTTCCCGCCTAGCGGCTCCTTGCAGAAGATCGCGGTTCCTCCGCGTTTTTCTACGAAACTTCGGGACAGCCAGATTTGGCGAGGGCGATCGGTCCCGGAGACTCAGTTCGCCGCGGCGGCAGTAAACGGGTTCCCTCGCCTCTATTTTCGCAGCGCTTAAGACGCGGGGACGGATTTGCGTCACCCTCGCGATTTGCCTTGCGAGATAAAAGTTGCACAAATATTGGAAAGGGAAATGCTCCGACTCGTAAAAAAAAAGCAAGAAAAAAAAAAGCCCTCCCTCCCTTTCTCTCCCTCTTTCACTCTCCGGAAAAAAGGATTTCTGCTGGTTCTAAATTCCTCAAGCGCTTCTATTTTGGGCGCCCAATGTGGCAGGCGCATCCGCTCATTTAAGCCGTCTCGGAGCCGATTGAAAACAGGAGATGACCCCAGGCCCGAGCAAAGCCGGGCCCTTCCTGCCCTGCCCTGCTTCTTCGCGTCAGGCGGGGCCTAGGCGATCCTCCTTCGGAGCGCAGCGCAGTTTCCTAGCCTTGTAGCCGGTGGGGGCTTCGGGGGGCTGGAAGGAGGCAGCGCTTTTTTCTCCCACCCTGGGTGGGGGGGCGGCGGCTTGTGTGCACTCGCAGTTGCGGTCTTTGCAGTCCCTGACGCGCAGGGATCCGGCGCGCGGGGAATGCACCGTCCTGAAATAACGGAGGGCGTGAGGCGAAGTCGCCTTTAGCCGCTTTTATTATCAGAATGAAAAAAAATCTGCATCCAAGGGGCTATTTCATAAATCGGACGGTATTTTGAATGGCGTCTCTTCCAGCCGTGGCCTTTCGTTCTTTAAAGCAAGCAAATGAAGCTGCTTGACAACAGGGCCCGCTTTTTGGAAACATACCGGCTCCAAAAAGCCCTGCCGCTTCTGACAAAAAAACCGTCAGAATAGAGCTAAAATCGCGGAAGAAGCTTTTGGAGTGTGACTGGGATTTTTCCGTTTCAATAACCAGATGGGGTGGTCAAAAAGGTCAAGATGGCGGCCCAGGAAGCTCTGATCGGAATTCCGCCTGTTTTTGTTTTTTTCCTATCTGCGTCTTGACTTGTTTAAAAGAGACCACTGAAAGTGAAAGCCGAAGGAGTCTCTCCTATAAATATATGTAAATGGGGCCTTTAATTTAGTCCGGTTGAAGAATTTCTATTATTTATGGAAGGTTTTGATGCATTTTTGGATTTTATCCTACTCAGGAGGCTATTAGAAGTAGAGCAGGTTATAAATATTGAGAAGGGAAGGGAAGGAAAATTGGAACCCTGATGGTTAGGCAATGTTTTAAATCCCAGGCTATGCCAGTCTCATCGGGCTCAATTGGGCTCAAGGTTGACTCAGTCTCATCGGGCTCAAGGTTGACTCAGCCTTCCGTCCTTCCGAGGTTGGTAAAATGAGGACCCAGATTGTTGGGGGCAATAGGCTGACTCTGTAAACAGTTTAGAGAGGGGTGTAAACGCTGCATAACTCCTTGTCCTAATTGCTTCACATTCATTAGATGACCTAACTTGTTGGAATCTAATCCACTTTCGCATCTGTCAGATTTGGTGAGATGGTATTACTGTAGAATATTTGGTGCTGTTTCAGCCTTGATCGATGACCTGTTTTATCCTGATTTAATTAGGGAAGGTGTTACCTGGACCTCACCTACCAGCTATGATTCCTCAACATTTCCCTGCCCTGAGATCCTCATACATCGCTTATCTCCTGTTGGCTGGGAATAGTGGGAAATGTAGTCCATCAGCCTTTCTTTATCAAATTTGTATAGCCAGCCATCCCATCAAAGGCTACTCTGGTGCACAAAAATAGATAAAACTGCCAATATAAAAACAGGTAAAATGTTTAAAACCACATTAATATCATAAAAACAAAAATACATACCATTGATGAAGGGAGGATGAAAATCCCCCTCTTCAGCAATGGAGCCTCCTAAACAAATCTTGGGGTTCCCTGGGAGCCCCAGTCCTGATAACCAGATTTTGAGGGCCTTATCATCATCCTAACATTTTTAGATCTCCTAACTTGGCAAGAGCTGTTTGAATGTCTATAAGATTGATTAAGTAAACACACATGCAAATACACACACTGAAAATAGATGCTTCCCCAGTGTGCGCTTCCAATTAGCTAGGAGAATGTAGAGATCTGAGGACCAGATGCTGGGAGACTTTGTGGCCTGCTTGTGAACTTCCTAGACATTAATGTGCAGGACTGCTCTAAGAAGCAAAACCTCCCAAAGGAAATGGGCCTTCATGCTGATCCAAAAGGGCAATCAATATATATGTATGAGATTTGAGAGGTGGAATTTGATGGAGTGTCTTAAGGTCACCACACACCAAGCAGGTCCACTGCAGTGATGTGACTGAAAGGGAGCAAACTGCAAGGAAGATATTAAATAGTGATGCTTCATGATCTTGCTGAAGGGAAATGTGCCAAAAAAGCGAACAAGTCAACACCAAAAGCAAATTGTCTCTTCCCTTCTCTGCTAAATGCCAAAATCTGATCAGGCAATTTGCTTTTCTGCTACAGTCATTCATGTCATAACAATTACAGTCTTGATTCACAACCACAAAAACCACCAATTGCATTTATTTATTACATTTCTACTCCGCCCTTTCCTTCAATTTATTTAAGCAAAAAGGCATAGTTTCTCCACTTTTTAAAGTGCTGAGTACCACGCCTAGGAATGGGTTTTAAATATGTCTGTAGCAGAAATAGCAGAAAAGTGATTGGGATCTATTTAAATGCTGGGTGCTTGGCAGAAATTTTGGCTTCCATAGGACAACTTTTGAACAATTCAGATTACTGAAAGAGAATTCTCAGGAGAAAAGCAGGAGAGAGTTTTTATGTTCACACCAACAATAAATTTCTGTATTCAACATATGCTCAATGGTACACTATTCCTTAATGGTTAGAATATGTTTTGCCTTGCATCTGGCATCTGTTAATGCACTTAAAGATGTTTTTTTGAGGAGAGCAATCATATGAGACCCCCAGTTTTGGTGTTGCTATTTCTCATCTAGAGATTTAGAGCTGTTTAATTCCAAGGTGATATATACTGTACTATTTGTTTGAGTAGTGAATGAAATTTGAGCACCAGAAAACTTTCCAACAAGGGAAAGGAAATCTCTATGTCCTTCATATGTGGGTATGTGTTATTTCTAAAAAAATTATAAGACCTCCTCAGTCAGATGCAGAGGTTGAACAACTTTAGATATTACTAAATTCAGTGGGACATATTACTAACAAAGGTATCAGATGCCTAGGAACAAGCACAACTGAACTCAGTAGGAATATACTTTCAGAATATAGTTGCCTTAGATTTTCCTTGAGATCCAACTAATCAAGTTTTTTACTTTTATCAGTGGGCAGTCAAGATTCTTCTAAATGATTCCAACTTGATCTCTGTTGTTTATCTTCATCTGAGGACCAGAGAAACACTTGATGCACATGAAAGTTTTATTTAATTGAAGTGACAGCAGAGGGAAGAAACTTTTATAAATTTGCTATCAAAATTAATGAAAAATGAGACATGTATGCTTCTAAAGCTTTTGGTAGTGAATTCCCGAAGTTTAATTATGCACCTTATGAGAAAAGGAAAATACCTCCTGTCATATAATGCTGGAGAAATATCTTTCAATTGAGTGTTGCTTTCTTGCTCTACTCTCGAGAAGAGAAGTGGATTGCAGTAATGCAATAATTGTGAACTATAAGAGTCCACAGAAATATTTTTTTTTAAAAAAACCTTGCATCTATCAGTACAGATAGTTTCACCTTACAAAGAATTGCCTTTAACAATTTCTTGCTGTCCCATGAGGCCCATCCTTAGGTCCAACTCTTTATTGTAACTTATTTGGGAGAGGACTTCCTATGGGTTATTTTTAGATATCCTTAAACATGTAAATGCTGAGCTGATCCAGAGTCTCTCCCCACCCTTCCTGTCTTTCTTTCTTTCTTTCTTTCTTTCTTTCTTTCTTTCTTTCTTTCTTTCTTTCTTTCTTTCTTTCTTTCTTTCTTTCTTTCTTTCTCTTTCTTTCTTTCTTTCTTTCTCTTTCTTTCTTTCTTTTCTTTCTCTCTCTCTCTCTCTCTCTCTCTCTCTATTTCTTTCTTTTTCCTCCCTCCCTCTCTCCTTCCTTCCTGATGGTTCCTTATCCAGAAATGCTCAGGCTCCCCTTCCCACCCCTCATAATGCAAACTGGGGCAGTTGCAAATCATTTTCCCTGACAAGAAAATGGTCTTAAAAACCATTCAAAGGGGAAACCAGTGGCCGAGGAGTGAAGGATCTATTCTGTCTAGTGGGGAGGAGACAAGGGGGTAGTTTTGTCTGGCAAGCTAGAATGTGGAATCTGTTTTGAAAAAAAGGAGAAGCAAAGCTTTATTTTCAATTCTACCTTTTCAGAGGGCATTTAATTTCGCCTGTTTGGGTGGCAATATTCCTTCCAGACAAAACAATAGTATCGGTCCACTCCAAGCAGATTAATTACTGCTTTAAGTAATTAAGCACCCACTTGATTTTCTATGTACCTCATTTCCCTTGCCATTTGAAACTTGACATCTCAAAATTCACTCTTTGCTTAGACAGATGCCCCTGCTAACTTTGCTTCTCTGAGAATGATGCCGCCCATTTGGCACCTCTGGGAAAGCCCCTCTACATTGAAAAAGAGCTGTGAAGGAGAAGCTGGGACAAGCCTGGCAGTGCACAGTTGGACATATAGTACTGGCCTGTTCAGAAAGTTAGTGGGTGGCTGTAACCAAGGCACCTCAAAAAGCTGCTTTTTAAAAAAAAAATAGGTAATGGTTATACTTCCATGGATGTAATTGTAAATAAAATCCATCCGTTGCTTATAGGGTTATAGTCTGCTTTGAAAATATTGTTTTGAAATCATTGCAGAAAAAAACCCACATTCGTTGAGTTTGCTCTTAAAGCTGAAGCTTTAGCTGGACATTTTTCTGCCCATCTGGACCAGAAGGAAATATCCCTGGCTTCATGGCCATTTACTTTTGCAATAAATAGAGCTGGCTCTTAATAACTTTGCTCAAACTCCTTCAAACCTATGCCTTTTTGAAAGTGAGACTGGTTAATTCAGAAAGGGCTGTCTTTCAGATTCCTAGAAAAACATCATAGTATACGTTGATAAATCATTTTCTTTATTATGTTTATGTCCAAACTTGGGAAGATGGATTTTTGCTTTTTCTTTCTCCCAGAACAAGTTTTCTTTTTAGCATGTTCCCTCTGCCACTGTCAGTTTAGCTCTTTGGAAAAAAGGCAGAAGTCACAAAGGCAATCCTTTCCCTCTGCCATCAAATTTATTGAACAGAGATGTCCAAAGTCAACAGAAGTTGAGCTAAAGTGGGCTGAAAGGAGATTTTTGATCAGTCAATGGTGGAGATAAATCCCTGCCACTCTTCTTTCCAGAAAAAGTGAATGTATATTATACAGTAATTATCTGGGATCTGAAATTTCACCTAATATCTGTAGGACCGCATTCAAAGATTTATCCAGTTTATAACATGTGCCAATATGAAAATAAGTTGATTTTTATGGTGTCACATGGATGGCTGAGGCAGTAATTTTTCTAGTAATTGCTGCAAAGTGGAAAATAAAATAAAATTGATGGCTTCCTGCCCATAATTCTGGACATGACATTAGGCATACTTGTGAGATGAGTTTAATTCCATGGAAGACTGATCTGCATAGCTATCCTCTGAAATGTTCTTCACCTAATTCAGTGGGATGTTCCCAGTGAAGGTTTGTGCCCCTGCAGTTGCTAGCCTTAAGTGACTGTAAGGTTAAGAATTTTATAACAATCTCACCACTACCAAACTGGGAATGATTTTAAGATTAGGATATTTTTTTAAAGTTCTGAACATTCGTTATAGATTTTTTGAAAGGGTTGGTTTCACTCTGACTTGGGGATCCCCTGAAGACGCCCACTCCACTAACCAATGAGTTTTCATCCCTGCTGTTCAAGTAATTCTCTTTATGTAAAATCCATTAGGACTGAAGGGCCTGATAAAGATTGCAAAACAAAGCAGTCCTTCAACTGTTAATTGTGAAGGGTATTTAAATCTCTTCGGTGTTCTTAAAAAGAAGCCTTCCATACAGGGGTAGTTTGATATTAGGAACACAGAATGTTTGGACTTTTAAAAAATGCCTAATGACCAGGCAAGGCTTGCTTTATGCTTGTTTTTTTATATGCAGAATATAACATCTTTTATTTGGGTAAACCTCATTTATTCCCACCTGGTCTTTAGGGCATTTATTTACACAAATCTTGTTGAAATTAACAAGCAGAAGTAGCATGTTCATGTTCAGAAATACAAATTGGCTATCTAGTTATGAGGCCACTGCCACACCCCTCTACACGTTTTATGTATATTTACATGGACTGTATATATGTTTACTTCTCTTATGTCATATTCTCATCATATGCCAAATAAATAATAATAAAATTTACAAATGATAAATGTGGGAAAGAGCAAAGTTGCAAACATTTCTGTCTCCATCGTCCACACATTCATTTCTGGACTGTAAGATTTTAACCCGATTTTTAAAATAAACATATAACAAAAATGATTCTATGATTAACATAAATTCAGCACTGTTTCCAGTTTAGAGAAGCACCCTGTTTTTCTAGTATTTCTAGCTCTGTAGCCAATTCTGTCTTTGTATGAGGCAATATTCCTTTTTGATGGGAATCAAAAATTTTTTAAAGAAGAAATAGTAGGTTTTGTGGGGAGAAAAAAAGATCTAAAACTCAAAGGCAATAATTTAGACTAAAGTAAAAAATTGTTCAAAATTTGTGTTGCAGAGAATATTAATGGGAGGGGGAGCAGTCTTATACTGCTGGAGAATTGAATTGGCATTAAGAAAGGCATGTTTCCTCTGAAGATCAGCACTGATTACTTTTCTGCTCCAGGGGCTCAAATTGAGGGTGGATAACCATCTAACCTATAAATGTGATAGCTCCGAGTTTCAGTATATGATATCAAACACTTCTGGACCTCATGGGATTTATTTCTAAGGGAATCTAGTTTTTCTTCCTGATTTTTATCACAATTCCCTAGCACTTGTTTCTGTGCCTGGATCAGATTCCAAAATTCTCCTTTCACTTCTGAAAAAGAAGTCCAGATCCAGGCGGTTTATTTGTGCTATCTTGGTAAGTTCAGGCCTTGTTGCCATCCATTTACACATTTCGAAATAAAACAATCGGGGTGTGTTGTTTGCGCCGGCCTACGGGGATTGCTTTTCGAAACAGCCTAGACACAGATCCAGTGAGCTCACCGCGGTGCACTTTATCGACTGAAATAGCAACTGGATTCTTCAGCGACCCACGGAAGTTTCGGGCACTCGTCAGTCCCAGCCTACCTGCCTATATCAAAGAATGAAAGGAGCTGCGTACGAAAGATTCATCCTCCTCACATCCCCGATCCTCCATATTCAGGAATGGAGGGGGATGACATCGCCTCAATTTTGTTAACACCCCTACTCCGTTAGAAAGGACTTATAATTCACTTGGAAAGGGAATGCCCACTCTTTGCATCGCCCGCGAGGTCTTCTTCTCCCCTTCCCGAAGAGAAACCTAAGCTGCCTCTGGCGCTGCCTCTTTCTGATTCTGAAACTCAAACGGGACGGATCGTAAAGAATAAAGAGAGCTACATGCTCCGAATCCAGCATATCTACACCACTTTCTTCGGCATAGAGGACCGGCGAGAGCAACTGGCAAGAACCCTGCAGTTTCGAGGAAACCCTGCAGTTTCAGGGAAACGGAGAGCCCCGAAAAGCCGATTTTCGCTGGGTTTGAGAACCGTCACAAACTTGAGGACACGGCGGAGGCGTGGCTTGTTTGCTCCCCCTTCTTCCTTCCTTCCTCTCTTGGACATCCCTCTGCTGCTCTGATTGGTCGCCTCCCGTCCAATCAAATCTCAGAAGAAATTTTTTCTTTTTTCTTTTTTTCTCTCCGAGGTAGAAAAAAAAAAGAGAGTGAGTCTGGGAAGCTGATTTTGCTGAAGGGTCGTGGGCGGGTGGATACTTTTCATTCCCCCCTCCTCTTTCTTTTTCCAGAGAGGGGAGTTTCTAGGGTGTGTGTGTGTGTGTGTTTGGATGTGGGTGCGCGCGCGAGCTTGGTTTTTTTTTGGGGGGGGGGGTTGTTGTTATTTTGTTTGTCGCGCCTGGCTTTCGCAGCGCGTGGCCGGAGCTCTGCGTGGCCTCGTTTCGCCTCCAACGATGCGGCCAGGCCAAGAGACATTTCCGCGTTGAGCTCTCCAGGCTGACCACAGGAAAGGCGGCAGTTTACTGCTCGCTGGCTGGCGGCGGGTCAGTCGGAGCGCACAGTTAACCGAGTCTGCGGGTCCATCTGGCCACTGAAAGGAGCCGAGATAAGAGCGGGTGGCCGCCGGATCGGCAGGATGTACACTGCCGGACTCGCTCCCTTTTATGCTTCCAACTTCAGTCTGTGGTCAGCGGCATATTGTACCCCGGCCGGCCCCGGGGCTGGCGGCTGTTTCTCCTTGGATCCCTCGGGGCTCAAGAAACCGTCTTTCTGCATCGCGGACATTTTACACGCTGCCGCAGGAGAAGCCTCTGTGGACGGGCTGCCCGTAGGAACCGCGGCTAATCTGGCCTCCCATTTAGGTGGAATCCATGCCCATGCACAGTATCACGGCGCCGCTTCCCCGCTCAGACCGACACCCATGGTGGCTCCGGACACTTCGGTCGCCTTCGCTTCTAGGCTGTCACCTCTCTCCGCTACCTACCATAACTCTCATCCTCAGCATCAGCGCTCTCCCACGGGGGGCTCCGGCGGGGCCGCTGCACGAACCCCGGGAGGAGGGCAAAGCCGCCAGACCCACTCCGGCTCTGCAGCCGCTCCCTGTAGCAAAGACTTGAAATTTGGGATTGATCGCATTTTGTCTGCCGAGTTCGACCCGAAACTGAAGGAGAGCAACACTCTGAGAGGTTAGCTTTTTGCTTTCTCTTCCATTCTGGAGAACCTAAATTGTTTTGTTAAACTGTATGTGGAACAGAACATGTGTGTGTGTGTGTGTGTGTGTGTGTGTGTGTGTGTGTGTGTGTGTGTTTATAAACAGAGAAGCAGCGCCCCTTAGAATTTGAGCATAATAGTCTCCGGTTCTTACAGGTTCCTTTCACAGTCCTTTAGAATGGTCCGTAAGAACTCTTTATTTGAAGGGAGATTATATGTAATCTTCCCAGTTCAACTGGAAGGTCAACCCTATGTGGTCCTGCTATGAGGTTGCGGACCCTTGCTTACAACCTGCAGGAAGGGCGGGTTGAACGGGCCAAAAGAGTTTACAGAAGGACCCGTTTTGCTAATCTTCCTTCAGTTATTAATGCCCAAACCTTTAATTAGCTCGAAAAGATTGAAAAGAACAAAAAAACAAAAACAAATCTTTGACTATAATCAATGTAACTTGTAAAAGCACAGCCCTTTCTAGAATTGGAGGAAGGAACCCAACACAGCTCTGATGCGGCTGCAATGTTTCTGTTGTTGCTCAATGGAACAAACAGTTGAGCAATTGGATTGCTTAAAAATTCAGAAATCTTTGGAAGAAATGCAGGCCAGAGTCTCCTTCCAGAATGTATTTACTTGGAAGTAAGTCTCATTGATTTGGACACTGCAATTCTAAACTAATTGAGTGGCTTTTCTCTGGGATCGCAGGGTATCTGAATTGTCCGTACATGTAGTCCTGTTTTCTGACCCCCAAAATTGGGAATAAGTACTCCATGAGGTAAATCAGGTTTATTTCTCAGTAAGTACTTGTAGCTTTGCACTGCCCATATATTAATCTGGGTGTATTAATGTATTAATCTGGGTGTTGGAGATAAGAGCAACCAACTTGTCTCCATGAGCAAAGTCACCCCATTATTGCTTATGATGGGCATATTTATGACCCAAAGGAAAATGATTTCTGATTGCACTTAATGTTAAATATTCTTATGGATTATGAGAAATGCAAACTGCCCAAGAAAGCTTTATTTTCCAGGAGATAGATAGACAGCCAGGCAGGCAGGCAGACAGACAGTCAGGATAGCTGTGATTTAATTGTAATATCATATCAAAGCTGCAAAAAACCTGAGTTTGAATTTCTGGGTTGGATGGCTTAAGCTCCCACATGGTGAAAGCTGGTTTCTTAGATTGAAGCCCATCAGCCCAAACTGTTGCTGAGCATCCATGGGCCTGGAGGTTTTTTTTAACCTATCAGGTAACTCATTCTGTTGGTCCCTTTGCAAGCAAATTTAGAAAGATTCAATTGAAGAATGTGCTGAATCAAGCACGAGAGAATGGCCTAGAGGCCTGTCACAAACTGTGAATTGCCCTTTTACTTTCAGTGTGGCTACTTCACATTTGTAAAAAACTAAGAAAAGCAGCTTGGGCTCTTCTTACTTACAAAGTAAGATACAAATATCATACATTGGCTGCCCTCCCTGAAATACTGCAGGATTTTGAGCCCTTCAGTCTTCCTTTGTTTTTCCACTTCCCTCCACCTATCCTTGCAGTGGGAAGGATTACCCCAAACAGATTATCAGCACTGCAGTACAAATGGCTACATTAACTGGGAAATATAACTAGGGAGAAAATCTCTTATGGCCACCCTCATCCATCTGACATGTGGCATCAAAGACCAAAAGAGGCACTTGAAAGTTTGCTGGAGAAGTTCTTCCCTAGTTTGGGCCTACCCTGTCACCAGAGGGGTGATTTCAGCCTGTCTTGAATGGAATTGGAATTGGTTTTAGAGTTTAGTTTTGGTCTTGGATGAGGAACACATGCTGTGGGTCTCACAGTGGCATTTGTGCACAGAGGAGTTTGTCAATTTCAGGTCTGTTTAGGATCTCCAAACCTTCGAAGGTGACCTTGGAGTCCCCCCCCATTTCCCTACAGGCCACCAGGGCTTGCCACCAATGGGTTTATGGCCGAGGTATGTAGAGAGGGTTGGGACCTGCACCATTCTGCTAGTCTTGTAACAGAGCTCTCCTTGTTCCTGTGCCCACAGATCTGACCTCTTTATTAACCGCCAGCCGCCCAAGTGGGATTCATGTCCCCACATTACAGCCTCCGTCGGGCCAGTTCTTCACGTCTCTAGAACCCATTAACGAGACTTCTGGGGTCCTGGGACCCTTAAACACAACCCCAAGGAATTCCGTTCAGCACCAGTTTCAAGACACTTTTCCAGGTATAAAAACTCATCCTGAGCACGGATCAATCCCTCTCTGCCACTCTCAAAGTGAGAGTGAACCTGGTTGCTTTCCGATTTTCCCATCATCCCTAGACAATGTGGCACTTTTCCTGGCTAAAATTTACTCCCTTTGGAAAGCACCCAATTGAGGAAAGTAGATTAATTTTTTTTCAAGGGTTTTTTCCCTTACTCATTTTTACTCTTGAAATAAGGATCATCGAAGCAAGCCTATGGAAGGCTCAGCGTTTGCAGTTAGGATTCCTCAGCACCGGATCCTAAGCTCGATATTTGTTTCAGCAGAGCATACTTCCACGCAAATGGATCCTGGTTATGGGTGGCCCCTTTGACAAGCAAAAAGACCCTCAACAATCTTAGGTGTGAAAAAGGAGCTAATGAAAGACTTTCTTTGCTCCTGACTTAACTGACATCCTCTCGGGGCTATAACTTTGGAAGGCTGGGATTGTTAACGTGGCCAAGAAATTTAGCAACATCTGGAAGATCACGGGTAAAGGCGCTGACTTTCAATGAGAATTAGAGCCCGGGAATCTTTAGAGGCGAGTTAAATAGACTAGCGATCCAGCAGCATAAGACGATCCAAAGAAAGAAGGAATTGTAGGGGCGGGCTGCGTTATTTCAGGCAAAGCAGCGGCAGCACAGGGTTCTTTTGCAACCACTGAAAGACAAGATTAGCGATCCTTGACTACTGGAACGGAGCTATTCTTAGCAGCCGGCTTCTACTGGAGAGTTTCTTGGAAAGTTAGCCCCCTTGGACGCGCTTTCCCTGCAAGAGGTGGGGGGCGGGAATAGACTTTTATCCACTCATGATCAGCCCCTTAAATGCCTTTTTCTTTTTTTGTTCAACCTTCCAGGTCCATATGCGGTGCTTACGAAAGACACGCTGCCTCAGACCTACAAACGGAAACGCTCGTGGTCCCGGGCGGTTTTTTCTAATCTCCAAAGAAAAGGATTGGAGAAACGCTTTGAAATCCAGAAATATGTCACCAAACCGGACAGAAAACAATTGGCCGCCATGTTAGGGCTCACAGATGCTCAAGTAAGGATTTTTTTCCGATTAAAAAACTCCTTTTGACTAATTTATCTGTAGCCCCAAAACCGATTGAGCATTTAGCTGTGATTCTGCTTGGACGTCTGTTATAAATCTCACCCTTCCACAGACTGTTATTTGTTAAAGTTTAAATGCTAATTATTTAAAGCAAAGAAAATCTGTCACCTTAGCAAAGAAATAAAACCCACATGTCCCTATATTTAATATGTAGCAAATAGACTTGCCCACTTTACCTTTCATGCGTAACACCCACACCATAAGTGCCTTGTGGTATCCCGATTTCTTACCCACTGGACAAACGAATGTTTCCAGAGGAGGAACTTATCCCACACAGTGGTTCTACAGTAATATCTTACTGAAGCTATTTTCATTATTCCTCAGCTTATTCCAAAATAATTTCTACTGGTGGGATATGCACAACCACCTCACTACCACATTAGTTCAGTTAGGTTGGCAGAACACATGGAGCTGGGCAGCTAAATCGTCAGGTCACATTTGCACAGCACAGCAAATCATAAACAAAAATAATAAATTTAATCAAGTGTAGTGGATTAATAGTGTTATGCAACTGCAGCCCTTAAGATTTTGCCTGATTTGGTTAAGATTCATGGCTGAAGTCAGTTACCGATGCTTGAATTCAGGAAACTGGATATAAAATGGAGTTCTTCTATGCCTGCTAAATGTCCTGCTTCATATTTGTCAATATTCAGAGAAGCTGAAATGCTGCCTCTCAAATTTGTCATCTAACCCATCTGCACACTCTTACTGAACAGAGTGTAGGTTTGTGCAACAGCCTTAACCACATCAGTTACAATTCAAGCAACTATTAGCCAACATGTTAAAACTAATTTTAACTTTGATTAGATGTTGTGGGTCTGAAAGGGTGTATATGATGGAATGTTGCATAATCTAACTACTTTATGGTTCATGTACTGGGGAACCAAAACTAAAGATCAATTAAATAAGCTATTAAACTGGGTAGATCTTGTTTGTAGAAGGTGGTTGAAGTGGACAGTGTTTTATGTGTGGGAGAGGTGCCTGCAGGGCAGAAAAGAACAACTTAACCGCCCCTCCTCCACCAACCTCTGGGTGCAACATAAGCAATTGGTTTCTACATGGCTTTGTCCTGAGTAAGACAAGGCAGTAAATAACACGTCTAGCAGGACCATAAATTAGGTCCGAGATTGATCTGTCATTACAGCCGAAGTGTTTATTTTGGCTGCTAGTGGGAAATGCCTGCAAAAAAGAAGGGACAACTGGCTGAGAAGAAACCAAAAATATGGACAACTGCCATTGGCTCCAGCCTAATCCTGTAGAACTGAGTCCACAGTTCAATTTTTCAGATTTTTTTTCTTCTATTGATATAGTGGGAGAAATTGGACAAATGCACATGTTTTCTCCCTCCCTCTCCACTGTTTTCCATCACAGTGAGTGAAAAGGGATCCTTGTTTTTTTCCCATTCATTCATAAATGCCCTTTCTGGGTGAGTGCGGGCTAAATTTTATAAACCGGTAAAGTCTGTATTTTGAGAAAGGAAAATTTCTGAGCACTTTCTCTAACTAATGTGTAAACTGTAGGAAAATGCTAATACTATCCTCCTAGCAGCCCTGTGATTTCAAAAGACATCCCTTGTTCAGCGAAAAGGTGATTCTTATTATACAAACCTTAATTTATCATCCAGATTCTATCTATCTATGGGAAACCTGTGAATATGTAGAAATGGCTGACTGAACTACACTTCCCAGCAATTCCAGCCAGGCTAGTCAATGGTGATAGATATTGGAGGTTCCTATAAAAGGTGGGGTGGGAGTAGACAATAGAACAATATTTAATGAAATAACATATAAACATAGAAAATATTCTATAGTTTTTACTTATTTTAGTATCTTTTCTTTGGATAGACACACAAACATATTGTACCCTATTTGTAAAGAAAATATGTCTGGGAAAGCAGGCACACTCTTAATTTTTGTGAACTGACTTGTTTAATTGTGCAACGCTACAAATGGCTTCAGAGAAGTAATTTCCATTGAGTTCCCTAGATTTTCTCCATGGTAAATAGATATTGCCTTAACCTCTTTCTTTGAAAACCAAATTGACAACTTTAACCTGATCTCTCAATTTGTTTTAGAATCAGTGTTAAAATTAGTTACCAAGCTACATATGCACTTATATCATCAAGATGGCCTCTCTTGGAATCATTATCAATGACAACTTTTTTATATGAACAAAATAAAGTAAAAATGTAGTGATAGAAGTGACAGGACAATTATAAAGCCAGATTCATAACCAATATCAATGTTATTTTGTTTTTAAAATGTTTAAATATTTTTTAAAATGTAGGTATAAATGGGATAAGCTGTTATCATCATATATCCCCACCCCTTCAGCTTACATATACTTGGTCCTCCAGTTGGAAGTAGAAAGGAAGTCCAGCCACCGAGTAAAATCAGGCTGAGGCACATTCCCTGCTACTTTCCAGAACTAAAAAGCCTGGGCTGTTTGATTAATATTCCAGCCTCACTCACCTATAGACCACCCAGATTTTAACAAGAAAAAATGGAATGAAGGGAGAACTAAGAAATAAAAGACTTTGTAATTGTAATGTGTAAAATGCAGAGGGACAAATTAAATGCAGTTGTACAAATTAAAGAATTCATATAATTTTGTTGTAGCCGGAGAGCAGAGGAAGAGGAAGACCTGGATTCGTCTGTCTGTGTCTTTCTTTCTCAACATAGCAGTTTTGTTAGGAAGTGAAAATCTAAACCAGTGACTTTGCCTGCAAATATTTCTGCAGGGAAATGCTGGGGTCACTCTTAGAAACAGCAGGATTAAGAATTTGTGAAGTACTTATGATGGGAAGGGAAAACTTGGGAGTTCAGCAATTTCATTCCCCCATTGAAATATGATTTTAAAAAAAAGCCTAAGGCATTTTCCTTTTCCTCTCTTCTGCCTTTTTCTGTCCACTAATGTCACTGACCTTGATAATGTCAGTGCAAGGAAAGCCAAAATAATGAATTAGCACTTCAGATTCAGCTTTCCCCAGTTCCCTTTATCATCTTGCATGAAAGGGGGGGGGCATCTTTAAATCGTGAATTAAACTTTGGGATGCACCTCCTCTGTGGGGTCTCAACAATTATATGGCTAATGTTTTAAGAGGACCCAGCAAAATGAGCCCAACCTCCAGATTTTGTCAGGAAGGAAAGGGGCAGAGAGGAATGGATGACATTCTACTCAGGTAGCATAAACACTTGAAGTCATTGTTGTTGTGCTTTCAGCTACTCTTGACTTCTGGCAGCTAAGTGGACACATCCCTGCAGGGTTTTTTGGCAAGGTTGTGGGAAGTGGTTTGCCTTTGTCTCTTTCCTAGTGAGAGAAAGGGACTAGCTCAAGGTCACCCAGCTCTCCATGTTCTAGCCTGGTGCCTTAACGACTAGTCAAAGTAGTTACTGAACTTGGAGGGTTAGACTCCCCAAATGCCCAGACAATTGTGAAGTGCTTCTCCCCCTACCAAAAGCATCAACGCCTCCTCCTCTTCCCACTCCCAAGCAGCATCCTCTGTCCTTGGGGTCATATAAAGCCTGTGCTCAGGCACTAACAATGGTTGGATGGCTGATAAGAAAATGGCCCTAAATTTTCATTTTAAAAATGAGAAATAACCTCGAAGACACGATCCTTCCGAATTACTGTATTGTGCACTTATTTCTTTATTTAGGAGAACTAGAGTATTTCACTCTACTTTTTAAAAAAAATATCCCAGACGAGGGAGGGGAACTATTACAAAATGAAGCAAATGCCGGGGTTAATTTTGAGCCCCTCCTCTCTTCTGTATATGTCTCCCCCACCCAACCCTTTGATTTGTGCTCTCCACCCATCCATCTTTTTAGTATCATAATGATGCATTTGTTCTTGTTGTGTTCTTTTGTCATAGTTTATTTTAGCGTTAGGGTTTTACTTAAGTTCCTTTTACACGCCTTTCATTTTTCTTCCTCGTCATTATTCTAAGCCGCCTAGAGTAGCCTAACGAAGAAACAGGCGGCAGATAAATTTAACGAATAATAAACGCATAAATAAATTTGCTCGCAGGTGAAAGTCTGGTTCCAGAACCGGCGCATGAAATGGCGGCATTCCAAAGAGGCGCAGGCGCAGAAAGACAAAGAGAAAGAGCCGGCCGAGAAGGTGGCTGCAGCCGGAGCGGCTCTAGGGCCTGGGCCAGCAGGCGAAGGTGAGCTCGAGCGCAGCCCGAGCCGCTCGGAAGGCGAGAGCGACAGCAGCGAGGCCGAATCCCTGGATCTGGAGCTCGGAAGCGACGCAGAACGGACTGAGCCGGGAGCTACCCCTGATCAGGCCATGCAGCGGCACATCTCGGAGCTGCACCCACCCGCCGGTTTGGAGACCGCAGCTCACCCCGAGCCGCCTCCTCCTCTCCCAGGCCTGGAGCAAGGCCGGGAGCCTCTGCGGTGCCCCGAGTCTTCGTTTTGCCTGCGGGACTCTCCATGATGGCCTCCCTTCAGCCAAGCTGGGAAGCTGCCAAGAGCCCCAGCTCCGAGGGCTAAGCCGGACAGGGGCCTCTTGGATGCGGGATGCTAACTCCTAGTGTGGGCGGAGCGCACCAGAATGGGTTCCGGGGGAAATTGACTTTGAACGGCGGGTGGAGCTGGGCTACCTTCGGAATCGGGGCCTTGTCCTTATTTGGAGTGTGCGGGGGGCCCCTCCCCAAAAGACATGGGGCGGCCCAGAGCTGATCCTGCAGGCCTCCAGACGGCGCGCCCTGAACGGGTCCACTCAGGTAGGCAGGGAGGGAAGTTCGGGCGCCTTCACGGCAAAGAGTCCCCCGGCCACGAAGGCTTCTGGTTCGAGGAGTTTAGCAAAGGCAAAGGGGGAAAAAATCGATCCTCCTCTGGCGCCCTCACCCCCGTGGCAAACGGTTGCTTGAAAAACGATGCTGGGAGAGCCAACAAATTTGGAGGAAGATGGAGAAAAGTGGATTGTAAATAAAGAGTTTCTTAACACTTTAACGGGTATTTTTGTTCATAACAAAAGTAGGCTAGTTGCCTTAATGGTCTGACGGCTGAGTTGCTGATCCTTACCTGCTGCACCTGAGCATCGATTCGTATTCTCCCAAAATCTCCAAGTTCTGTTCCCCCCCCCTAGGATGGTATGTAATAAGTACTTTGAAGAAAGAGTAGGCAAAGTTTGTTCCAAACTTTTTCGGAACCAAGAAATCCAAAGTTGTAGAATAGGAAAGCAATCCTTTCAGGGATTTTAATTTTCCTTATTTATTAAAAAGCAAGGGATTTCATACAGAGCTCTGCATTTAATTTCTTTAGTTACAATGAATGGCTTGGTGACAAGCAAATGGCACTTAAAAATAATCCACTAAATAAAATTTGAAGGTGAATCCTTCAATCTGCCCTAAAGGTAGAACACAGAGGAAAATGTAGATTAATTTAATGGAGGTATGCAGCTATGGTTTCCAAGCAGCTTAATAGCTGTGTCCCCATTGCATGCTCATTTTAACAGCCTGTTTTTGGGAGGAACAGTCTGGTATCCAATGTATCTCCATGAAATTTATTTCTAAATGCATAGGGTTGTGTTCCACCTACTGTGGTATACTTTGGAAAGAATATCTACATAATTACATTATTTGGTTAAAGATGTTTATTACTTAACATTGCTTTGACTAGAGGAAACATTACTTTCAAAATAGTTCAAAATAGTTATAGCCAAAAAAAAAAAAAAGGCCACAAGTAATTCACGCTTTTCATTGTTGGGTTCTTCAGGAAAGTCATTCTGAAACTGGAAATTAAGACACAAGTGTAGTTCCAATCTCACTTATTTTAAACTTAGTTGGTAATAAACCACATAGCATAAAGTTTGTTCCTCTCCAAGCATTTTGCTCCTTCTGCACATTTATCTGAAAAGGAAAGAAACAGCATCAGAAACAAAGAATTGTGTATTTGGGAAGAAATTGAGTCTGGGGAGTAAGAGAATTATAGGCGAAAACTGATTTACCTTTTAATTCCTCCTCCACTATTTCACTAATAGCATCCAACATAAGGAGGCAACTGAATTTGAGAAGAATGTTAAGGAGCTTTGTTGCACCTTAAAAATGAATAGATTTATTACAGATTGAGCTCTCATCTAACTATAAAAAAAACTAATGCTGGGACAACAATAACAGTAAACATTAGGGTAAAGAGAAATAAAAAGTGCCAGAATATAAAGATGGTTTTAATTCTTTCATTGGCAGTAGTAGTTGCTAGATGGTTATACATACTTTTTTTGCACTATCAAGATAATATTTAGTTGTGTTCAAGACTCAGGAAACGGAGTTAATCTTTGATGGAACACAGTTCAGCCTTTCATATTAAAATGGAGGAATAAAAAGAAGGGATCGATATAGATACAATATAAAGGATATGTCTAAAATAAGAAAAGGGAAGTTACACACTGATATTGCTACCTAGGATATATTCACAATCTATATATAATCTGCTATGTTGAATTTATTTCCACTTTTGCCAATAGTTCTAGCAGATAAAGAAACCAGACTGAATATTATGAAAGAAGATTTATGAGTGACTTTTTCAAGTCACTAGAAATAAGATGATCTCTCTATTGGAAATTTTTCCACAGACCCCAGAATTTGCACGCACATACAAATTGTAGCCTCTGGGAAGTGTGCAGGGGCCACTAAAAGTGTTGGCAGAAGGCAAGCAATTCCTGATCCAGAGGTTTTGCATCCATGCTATAGAGCAAAATTTGAAACCAGGGATCCCAGGAATCCTGGAATCTATAAACTAGCAAAGTTTAGGGGACTTAATCTGGAATTCAAACCTTTGATTTTTCTTTTAAACCAAAACCCTTTTCCTGTCATTCTTGTAAGAATTATATTGCACCACTGTAATTTATCTAAATTTGTCTTGGATCATAATGTTCTTTTGAAATCTCAGCTATGCTACTTAGACAGCCCAAATGACTCATACTATTTATACAACCAAATCGCAGAATTGTTTTATTAAGCAGCTTAGGATCAGCCTCTGCTTTATCATTTCACATGTACAGTATATGATGTACAAATTAAGTTTTGTTGCAGCCACACTATATGTCACATGTTTTGTTGCTATTTTATTGCTGTGGAGGCAGATCATAGTTATTTCTGAGAATTGCAAAACATGAAGGATTTAGGAACATTTCCCCCCCAAAAGAGGCAAAATGTAATTTTTACTTAGGGTGCAAGGTTTTACTTAGGGTGCATCTCCAACTTCAGTTCAGAGTGAGATGAAACTAACCATTCTATGATTTATCCCCACTTATCAAAAGGTATGTTGCCGTTCAATTATTCGAAAATTGACAATTAAAAGAACCAATGTGATGAATGACAAATTGACAATTTCCTCTCATTGAATTATCTGTTATTGATCACAGCTCTGTTTATTTTCCTTCAATTTGTTTAATCTACGGAGAGGATTATCTGTCCCCCACCAGCATAATAAGTGTAATCGCATAATATATAGAAGGCGACATGTTCCTGCTCCTTTAATCCAGTCCAAAGGAAACAGGTTGCTTTCTTGCTAGATATAGTCTTGATTGCCCACTTGTCATCTTGCCTGAAGCCAGGTATAGAATGGATAGAAATTCTACTCTGTAATCAGTTGGAGCTTATCAGTAGGTGCTCAGGATCAGGTTGCAAGCCCTCGGAGTATAAGCATCATAAAGTAAGTTGAAGGGTTGCTATGAATCAGGCAACAGTTTCCCATCTAATTCCTTGTACTTTGAACAGAAGTGGATTTCTGTATGTGTATAATAATGCACAAAAGAAGTGTAATAATAGAAAGAATTCTTATTCCTACTAATTCCTACTACTACTCTTGACCTTCTTCCATACAAGCCACACTGGCGGGAAAGAGCAACAAGAAATAGGATGGGAAGGGGGAAAAAAAACCTGTAAAACTTTATCAGAAAGTGGAGTTCTTGGTAACAAATGTAAAGAAAACAAATAATATCTGAAGCAATCAATCATTCCCAGCCTGCATAGTTGCTGAAACATGGAATCATTTCCCATATTAGATGTAATTTCAGTGTCGTTAAGACAAATCCTGGCACCTCTCTTACTAGTTGGGATTGATGGCAACAGAAGGCACACAAAGCTTGCGGTCTTATACCATGTTCTACCACATTTGCTTCTGCATAAGTATGTTGATAAGTTTCTGTGATTGGATTTAAATCCTATACCCATATTTGCTTAGAGTAAAACCCCTTAAATGGGATTTACTTCTGTCTTTTTTTTTTTGTGATTTATGATTTAATTTCTACACAAAGTTTAACCCTGATCTCAAAGCAAGGAAACACAATTACTATACCAGGTGATCTTTTGCCAACGGAATAAGCCATATTGTGATTTAATATGATGCACAGTAAGCTTAACAATATTCTAAAACTATTCACATCTCTATTTAATCCAATGTTTTTGGTTGGGGGAATCAGCCAAAGTGGGATATGTAAGCAAAAGTACTAATTTTCAGGAGTTATTATATGCAAGTAAATCTTATGGAAAATACATATTTTTTTTCTTTTTGTTTCTGAATGGTGACATTTCAGTCTGTGAGGATATCCCATGGCAGTCATCAAGATCATGAAATCATTCTATAACATCTGGAGGGCATTGTTGTTGTTTTTGTATTAGCTCTTCATTTGATTGGGATTACATATTCATAGCATTTTCATGGAGATTTAGTTTTTAGTTTGGGTTTAAAATCAGAATATCTATAGTTACAGGATCGGTTTATGCATGTAGTTCTATAGGAAGCTGGAACCAGACTCCTTGGGATTCTAATGCCTGCAAATATGTAGCCCACTTAACCTATGACTGAATCAATCCATTTTTTTTTTTGAGTTTGTACAATAAAGGTTGAATGACAAACTAAACAAAAGTGCTTTCTCACAATAAGTTAAGCCCCACCCCCACTCTAAATGAATGCTGAAACATTAGGTTTAACATAAGGAACCCTTCTGTTATGTAGAAGTCTTCTTTTGAAAAAGGCTGATCTTAACTAAGTCTACTCTCCCAGGCTAAGGTACTAAGACTTGCATCTCAGGGCTCCTTCCTGGTCATATGTAGAAAGGTTCCACTGAGGTTTTGTGAGTCTTGCTTCAAGGTATCTAGTCTGGGTTCTCATTTCACTGGAAGTATATTCCTCTTGCTTGCCATACAGTATAACATCCGTATTCAGACTGGAAGGGTCACATATGTCCCTTTGATTTAAATGGGGATGGTAAGTTAAGAACCCAGATGAAAGTAACTGGAAGTGAGGCATATTCCTTGATTCAACAGTTGCTTAGTTTGTTTTAGCTATTTCCTCCTGGTGTTACAAATTGGGCTTCACTGAGGCCTAAACTCCTTTTTGAAGAGACAAATCTCACCAAAATGCTCCTGAATTAGATGCTAGAAGGACAGAAATCAGTAGGGATTGTAACATGTCCATTTGAAAGGTTGTCACTTGGAACAAAAAAAAAATTAAATACAGCTGCAAATATATGCAGTTTTGGTTTAGCTGCCTCATCTTCTCTTTTCCTGGAAGAGAAGATTGCAGTAAAAAAGGGAAAGGGGTCTTATTGGGAGTTAATGAATCTAAATAAATGGTGTATTTAAATGAGAATTTGTTACAGGGGAAAATTACATTTAGGGCTGGGTGCCAGCCATTCAGGAATGTCTACTTTGTGGATCTGTTTAAAGATATTCCCTGTTGTCATTTCCTATCCCATAAGAGAGTGGCCTTAAATTTAATGCAGTTTTCCTCCAAAGGCAAATACTACAGACAGGAGTTATACTGTAAAATCCATTGGGTCCTAGCATAGACTTGGCCTAACTACTTCAATATTTTTAAAAATATTACTGCATTTCAACTCAAGAGATAAACTACAAAGCGATGAGCTGGATTTACTGCATGGCAGGCATGTAAGTAAGAATCACAGCATAAGCTTTTCATTTGGGCTGGATTCAATACACCTCTTGGGCTTATTGATGTCAGCAACTGAAAACATGTTATGAGGACACTTCTCTGTAAGGCAGGAGCTGAATGGATCCCTAGTCCATAGCCTGAGTGGATTCATTTGATGTCTAACTAAATGCTATTTAAAAGCTTTTTAGTCAGGCTAGAGTAATAGCTCCATAGAGAGTACAGTTTTTAACAGACATACAATAAAAACCTAAGCATGTTACTTGGCAAACATTAAATTCAAGATAATGCATTGGATGGAGACCCAAATCAAAGATGTGCTTACTATAGGGAGTAAGTCTCATTATTCATAGGGCAACAGTTACTTTCCATAAGATTGTTTAAGATTAGGACTGAAGTTTTATGTTTTCCAATCATATCCCATGATCTCCAGCAGCATGTCTTAGTCAGATTTAAATCAGTTTGAAGCCAGGTAAGCATGTTTGTACAATCCCATTAGAAGCAATGGGACATCTACATATGATGTGTGTTAATGTCTATGATGCAGCCATTAAATGCAAGAGCTTTTGGTGCATTTCTTCTGCTAGAAAAGGATGAGAGGAATTCAGACTAGAGTTATTTCTTCCACTGGCAGCAAATCCTTTAAAGAAAAAAGATCAGCATATTCTAAACCATGCTAATTCTGATTACTAATAATCATTCAGGAACCAGGCAATGAATTGAAGTATATAGTTTACTGCATTTTTTATTGTAGGTTATTAAAAGCTACTACAACTGTACCCCTTTCTGATTTTTTTTAATAAATTCACTTGTCAATCTTCAAGGTACACCTGGGCTATCTTTGTGGAGAATAAAATGATGCATTGATTTCAATGGGAGAAACTGCAACTTCTGCATTAGAGCTCTTTAAAACACCAACGGGACCAGATTATGTCAATTTACTAAAAAATAAAATTTCCTGGAGTAGATTGCAAAAGGCTACGCCAAGATAAAAACATAAGATTGCCTTAGAAACTCCTATTTTCTCAAAACAATTTCAGTTGGCGAGACACCCTACTTCTTTAAAGAATGTCCAAAAAAAGCAGTTTCAAACCTCCTTCCAGGTCCGTGTATTGTCTTCCTGATATATATCGATCTGTAGTAGTTTATTCTTCCAAATGCTCGGTCTTGGAGATAAAAGCTGAAAATCTTTTAATGAGAAATTTTCACCCGAACGGTATTTTGATACAAGCGACTCCCACCACCCTGTTTCTCGGAAATACCCGAACATTAAATGTGATTTACTCCGTTGCAAGTAACGTGAAGACAGCGCTCACCAGCTTTAAAACAAAGACGCCACCCCATAAAGTTCGTATTAGGCGGTGTCTGAAAAACGAGGACGTGGAGCCGTTTCCCGCTTTAAGAAATTTCACTGCGAGGACAATTTAGCCGCTACACTCGTGGGAAAGGCAGAATTCAGCAGCTTTTGCTCACCTGGCACCTTTAACATTATTATTTTTTTGCAAGCTGCGGGGGGGGAGGGGGGGGAGGTCCCTGCACGTGTTGTGCCTTTCTGGCGGGCGGTGCCAACGTGGCGGCGGAGACTGAAGAGAGGCACGTCGGAAGAGAAACAAGGCGTTCCTGGGAAGGGGCCTCGGTTCGAAGCTGGTGCCACGATCCCTCCAGGAAAGAGGCGCTCCGTTTAGCCCAGAGCAAAGACTGGGCGGTTTTCCGAGAAGGCTTCGGCGATTCTCGTATGGAGGCTTTGAACAGAAAATCCAATGGTTGTAGAAATACTTGGAACTGAGGAACAGGATCTGGAGCCACGACGAGGATTCTGAAAGGCGAGCAAAAAACCCTGGGAGGTCGCGCTGCTGTTGCTTTCCAAATCAAGCGGCAGTAAAGCCATCCAGTTCACGGAATAACCCTTTGCAACCTACTCCAGAAATCTTTTATTTTTTTCTCTCTTTCCTGAGCTGTTAGTTATAAAGGACTGTACAGAGCTTCCAAGTGCTTTGAACTGGCAGCAAAGATCATTCTAGGCTTTTTCCCAAAATACGCATTTCTCAATCTCAGCCACTTCAACAACAATTTCGGCTGGGGAATTCTGGGTATTGAAGTCCACATATTTTACAGTTGCTGAGATTAATGAACAGCCTCCTCTCCCCTCACATCCTGTCAGCTGAAAATGAATGGAATGGAATAGGAATAGAATGGAATGGGAATAGGAATAGGAATGGTATAGGAATAGGAATAGGAATAGAATGGAATAGGAATAGGAATAGATTAGGAATAGAAAGGAATAGGAATAGAAATAGAATAGAAATAGAGAGGAGAGGAGAGGATAGAATTTTTTATTGGCCAAGTGTGATTGGACACACAAGGAATTTGTCTTTGGTGCATATGCTCTCAGTGTATATAAAAGAAAAAAAAGAAAAAAACATTCATCAAGAATCATAAGATACAACAGCTTAGTGATAGTCATAGGTTACTAATAAGCAATCAAATCATACTAGGAAACAAACAGAACAATATAAATTGTAAAAATACAAGCAACATAGTTATAGTCATAAGTGGGAGGAGGTAGGTAATAGGAAAGATGTTGTGTTTAGATGTTAAGAGTTGCACTGACTGCAATGAGTCAGTTCCTAAAAGCAACTCCACATCTTGATCCTGATATATCACCTCTAATCTAACCAAGTCCATTTAAGAAAGGGAAGGAGGAGATAAACTCTTCCTTGTTTCACCAAATCCTAACTTACTGCATTTTTCTTCCATTATCTTTGTGCTTCTTTTGTTTATGTCCCAGTAAACAGATCCCATGGAGAAGCCTCAAGATATGCATTAGACAGGATATCATCCTGAATTGAAAGTATGAAATTATCTGTTTATTTAGGACCCTTAACTACCTTTATACTCGATAATTATCCTCAGTGCTCCCCTACTTGAAAGGTCTCTGTCTCATTAATGTAAATTTGATGTGAGCTGCCCAGAGTCACTGGCTGAGATGGGCTGCTCTAGAAATTGCTGTAAATAAAATAAAGCCTCAACTGTCAGAGACTGATATTTGTTCAAACACCCAGCGCAATAAATATTCAAGAGAAAACCATAACTCTAGATCCATTAATTCAGTAGAAAACAACAAAAAGATGAAATCCATCTGAGGTAGGTTGGACTGAGAGAGTGTCCAGCTCCAAACCCCCACTGAGGTTTTCTGTCAAGAGTAGACTAGAATGTGGGCTTTTGTTTCTAGTCCCAGAAACAAGACACCCTATCATGCTATTAGGTCTATATAGTGTGACCCACAAAATTCAATGTGTCTTCAGCTAAGTGGGTCATCTAACACATGTTTATATAGCATCTGGACACACTTGCACTTTACTCTCTGCAGAGTTACTTGGAAGGAAACTCCAGTGGTTGGATAGAATCCAGCTGAAATCCTGCATGTTTCTTGAGTTGGAGAAGGCCAAGAGGTCAATTCTGAGGCAAACAGTCCATTTAAAAAAACATGTACTGGATCCTTTGGTGAATAGAATCTATTTCTCAGACATCCTGCTCTAATTCTCTTTCTTCTCCTTTGATGATTAAGATTGTCATCCCTTGTCCCAAGAGAATCTGGAGGAGACCATCTTGAACTGCATCCATTTGCAGACTGTTTCTGGGATGAAAAAAAAATTACTCTTGGGCGTGAGACCATAATTGGGTGGGTTGGAGGTTAGAGATTTTTTTTCCACCCTTTAAAATCCTTAATGCCTCTTCCAAAATCAAGTCCTGCTGCAGTGCTGAGTGTGGCTATTCTACAGAAGTGTAAGTCTGTTTTAAGGGAAATATGTGGTGGTGGTGGAAAATTGAATTGGGTTTGACTATGTACCTGACTGATATTTTGCTCAAAAAGTGTACTGTATGTAGTTTGTTTTGAAAAAAATAAAAAAACTTTTTCTAAAAAAAAAGAAGTGTAAGTCTGTTTTCTCCAGCAAAATCGCTTGGGATAAAGCAGCATTTGTAACATTTTTGGCTGCCAACTTTCCTCTTGAAACCAAAGTCCTGCTCTTTCAGGTGCAGGATTTCTTAAAATACTTGAACAAGTCCACCGCATATAAGTTTGACTAAAAACATGTTCCATGCTTTCCAAGACAGCAGCCTTGCTGCATCCTGCTTCTTAGTGGAATTGCATAGGAACCTCCCTGAATCTGCCAATGAGTTTAAGACTGTAGTTGCCAAGTTTTCTGAAAGGAGTTTTAATTTTGATTTGTCTGGCTTGAGAAGAAAACCACAGGCGTGCTGCATTGAGATCAAGGAGATTTTTTGCTTCCAAGTAAATTGATCAGTAGTCACAAAGGTAGGTTTTGTGTGTGTGTGTGTGTGTTTTAAAGTTTTCCGATTCCTGGCAGAGTAAGCAATTTTAAAACATTTGGAGGATGGGTTGTGAAAGCTGAGCTTTGCCTCTTTCTTCAACTCTGTGCTTTCTGAGCAGAGAAATTGACCAACAAGCCATGTGGCAATTAACCAGCTATCTACAAGGCTGATGTTAGTGAGGATTCTACAGGTGAAGTTGAGACCTTCTCTTCAGCTCATTGGGAGAGAACCAAGCATGTTTCCTGGCCAAGACAGGCATTCTGCTGAAGAGATGGGACTACTCCCAAAGCAGAAGGAATTCGCTTCCCTTGATGGAGGCAGAGGCCATCCCCCTCTGCTTAAGGCTGATGGAGCTCTCTTCCCTCCCACCTTCATTTTTTTATTGCTTTGATTTCTCTGCTCAGAAAATAGAGTTTTTGTAAACTACCCAGAGTCACACATATAGAATAATGGAGGTTTGAATGTTGGATTCAATTTTGGATACTGACAACAGCTTACAGTTCCCATTGTCACATTCTACTATTGGCTGTGGTCATACAGTATATTAAGCTGTGGTTTGTTGAACCACAATGTACTGAACAAACTACAATTGTCTGAGTTCACAAAGCACACTTGCCACCAAAGCATTTGGCTTGGCCTATTGTGCAAATCCAAGTGAGTTGTCTTGGATTATGCCACCTGATTGTTTTCAACAGTGTAGATGCACTAAGGTTTAAAGGCTTAAACTGATACCAAGTTAACATATTCTCTAGATTCGTGAACTACACCAGGTGGTTTAGCACACTGTTGTACTAAGCTGTTATAATAAGCCTAATAAAAACGAATGCCCTTATTTGATTTATAGTGCAAATGCATCTCCAGGAGTTTATCTGTCTTGGTTGTTTGGAGTGATCCCAGCCTTCCTATCTTCTTAAGATAGCAGCAAGTGAGGAGTCTTTTATTTCAGCTCTCTGTGATTTGGTTCCCACAACACAGTAAACTAAACTTCAATCACATTATGGCTTAGTATGAGAAGTGAAACAGTTTCCAGGTTTGTGTGTTCAGCTGAATGCCCCAAAAGGGCTCTAGAAGCTTTAAGAAAGTATAGTAAAAGGAAGGAAATCTCAAATGGTGAGTTCAAAGCTGTTTTGGGTTTAGCAATAGGTGCTACATAGCCAATGTAGTCAACCAACACATTCTCTGTAGCCTTGCCTGGGACAAGTTAGACTGACATCAGAAGAGATATAGCTGGATCTTACTGAATGTTCTAAGGAGACAGTGACCTCAGGGCCACTAGGATCTGGTTCACACATGGCACCAATCACAAAAATTTAACCTGATAACCCTCAATGTGCTGGGTCTAAAAATATGCTCACACTATAAGCCAAAGATTTGTTTCTCATAAGACATGAAGGCCAAATAAGTCACATAATGGGTTAGAATGAAGTGTAAATCCAGATGTGTAAGTGTGCAAACACCTATAAGAGATAGACACTCTTCTCTCATTTGTAGCATATATATTTCAAATGTTAAAACAGGAGTTTGTTTTTAAGTTTGACTCTGTTCCCCATATTGTTTCTGCCCCAGAATCTATTGGTCTCCTGGACATTGTATGAGTGTTCCTAGTTAGATCAACTTGCCAACTCTCTTTTAAACAATACTCGCAAGAGCTAAAACCAGGGTTTGCTTGGAGCGATCTCCCAATTTGCAGGAAAAATAGTTACTCTCCAGCCATAACTCAGCTTTCAGGTTTCTAGCCTCCCAGGTGAATAAGAAACGAAATGCCTTCCTAGGGTACCGCTCACACTTTCTGATTGGCTACTGAGGTTCCAGTGTAACTCCTCCTCCGAGCCATCCCTTTCAGGGATCCCTCGTTCCACAGCGTCCCATTGCGGGGAAGTCTGAGCAAGTCCTCGGGAACATCTGGGCCGGGAAGTCCATTATCCTGCGATGTCAATCTTAATTCTAGACTCAACTTGCGCTGTGCCTCTCTGTTCTCTTGTTAAAGAGCCACACTCGGTATTGATGTTTACAGTTCTTCAGTTCCCCCTTTGAACTCCAGTTGAAGTCACTCGTCCTCAACAAACTTTGGCTGAACAGTTCAGCAATATCCCAAAGGTTATAAATTCATATCATTTCCTTCCACAGGGGGAAGAAACTTTTCCTAAGCAAACTTCCCTGACTAACACACATTTTGAGCTATAAAAACAACAATCATTGTGTGCCTCCTTTCCAGGATTGCTGCAAAAGTAAACTTCGAAATTCATTTGCAGCGCTTTGGATGAGAGACAAAAGCAAAGCGCAAATGTCCAGTACAAGCTGGCTTTCCTATTTATTTATTTATTTATTTATTTTGTCATAACAATATATGTAGGAATCATACAAAAGATTATATAGTATATAAACATATATGGGTAAATATAAGGAGGTATAAGCATATATATAGAAAGAAGAAAAACAATAGGACAGGAACGGTAGGCACGTTTGTGCGCTTATGCACGCCCCTTATGGTCCTCTTAGGAATGGGGTGAAGTCAATAGTAGAAAGTTTTTGGATAAAGCTTTTAGGATTATGGGAAGAGACCACAGAGTCAGGTAAAGTGTTCCAAGCGCTGATGATTCTGTTACAGAAGTCGTATTTTCTGCAATCTAGGTTAAAGCGGTTGACATTAAATTTAAATCTATTAGTTGCTCTAGTATTATTGCAATTAAAGCTGAAGTAGTCTTTAACCGGAAGGACATTACAATAGATGATTCTGTGAGTTAAGCTTAGGTCTTGTCGAAGGCGACGGAGTTCCAAGTTTTCTAAGCCTAGGATTTCAAGTCTGATGGGATAAGGTATTCTATTGTTTTCAGAGGAATGGAGAACTCTTCTTGTAAAATATTTCTGGACACGTTCAATTGTATTGATGTCAGAGATGTGGTGAGGGTTCCAAACAGGCGAGCTGTATTCTAGAATTGGTCTAGCAAATGTTTTATATGATCTGGTTAATAGTGTGGTGTTTTCCTATGAGAGTGAACGCTTGATTGTTACTAGCCACTAGCTGCCTTGGGCAAAATCCTAATTTTTCCTTTTCCTTTTTCGACTGAGAAAGCATCTTTTCCTTAGTTCATTAGAAGAGACCTTCTTGCCGGCAAAAGATTCCAACTTTAATCCTCTATTTTTTCCCAATGGTCTCTTACATAGTGTGAAACTGTCGGAACCATCCTATTTGGGCGTGGCTCACGAACTCTTCATTTAGTACTTTCTAAATAATGGTTTGATTTGCATAAACTAGGCTACTTGGGCAGGTTGAACGAAGCACATTTTAAACAACCCACTGCGTTGCGTACTGTGTGTACATTCAACCATTGTGTACTGATTCGTACTCCTGAACGACCACGATTCACGATCTTCATTCGAATGAAGCAACTATTCAACGCAGTCTTTCCTTCTGACAAAGCATTCCCCCCCACACACTTTTTTTAGCCTTCCCGAACCATTTTACCAACCACACCTGGAAGACTCTAGTCTGAGAAAGAAATGCATAAATAAAAAAAAGTTGGGGGTGAGACGAACTTTGTTTCCCAGGGACATCGCTCCAAGCATCGCTTCTATGAATGTTTAATTTGAAAGGTAGGGTGTAACATTTAGTTAAACGGTATAAACACTACAGTAATGTGGTAACTATTTGTAGTTAAGATCCAATTAAGCTATTTGGTTAAATGCAAATATTTATATTCCCACTCTTCCTCGAGGACCCGAATAGTAAGCATGATTTTACTTCCCGAGCTGTGCCTTCCCTTCGATCGCAGATCTTCCGCGGAAAACAGCAGAGATTGTCGCCACCGCTGCCCCGCCGCCCTCCATTGGCCAGGCACATCTTCTTGCCCTGGGAGCCAAGAGGAAGGAAGGGGAGGGCGAGAGACCATTAAAGCGGGGTTGCGCGGATTATTGATGGGGGTTCGCTGGAAGGTCCCGACGGTGGATGGGATTCCGGCTCCAGACCTCGCCCAGCTGTGATGAGGGCCACCTGGCCGAAACCAGAGAGCCGTTAATGGGTTTAGCCTTTGTTAATTGGGGGCTCCGGAGCAGTCGGTACTTTCAGGAAGGGAAGCGATTTTCAGCTTTGTAAGGAAATCTCCAAGGCGAGAGATTACCCGCCAGCCAGGGATGGTGAGGCGGAAAAGGGCAACAAGCTTTCTCCTAGGGCTGGGAAGGCAGATGTAGGCAGCCGCTGCATTTCTTTGAGCACCAACTCTCCTTACTATAGTGATCATCAATTGTGTTGTAAATGTTGTACCTTGATGAACGTATCTTTTCTTTTATGTACACTGAGAGCATATGCACCAAGACAAATTCCTTGTGTGTCCAATCACACTTGGCCAATAAAATTCTATTCTATTCTATTCTTACTATAGTAAAAGCGAAGGTGGTGGTTTCCCTCCGCTTCATTCAAAACTTTGCCACAATAAAACTTTTCCCTGGTTTCATTGATAATTTATCTAGGCTTTCTTTCTCGAATTAACATTCTTAGCCTAAACCCGAGTTGTCTGAGCTCACAGAGTTTGTGTGACTGCAGTTGCACCTCACAACCCCACAAGCATGCCCTGGCAATATTTGGTTTCTTTGCCTGCCTTTGTGATGCTGCCTTGATTTCATTCCCACACTGTGAGGGAGATGGGCTTAGGCTCCCCCTGGTTATCCTGGAATTAAAATAGTACTCCCCCAACCACAAAACAAATCTACCCCGTCTTTACCTTGAGATAAATTCCACTGAATGCACATTTTATGGGGAAAGAAAAAGCCAAGGTTTGCTTGACTTATGGTTTATATCTAACCGTACCCAACTTCTCACCCAGGGATGTTTTCAGACTTCTTTCTGACCTGGGACTTGATGAAGAACTGCATGATCTATATAATTAACTGAAGAGAGCTTTACAAATCACTCCTGGCTAGGCTATCACCAAGCCTTGATACTAAATATTCAGAACACAGAAAACTTAAAGGGAAATCACCTGCAAGGAAATGCCTTTAATGCATTATACCTTTTCTGTCGGCAATCCTGTTGCTCAACATTCTTAGATTTCTTGAGAATAAGAATAAATTCTCAAGGTGCAGGTCTCACTGTGTGCTCACACTTGCTACAAACACAACCTATGAAGATTTATCAGCATTTACTTGGTTTATTCACTAGTTCTAACAATAAAATGGATGTCTACCTTTCCACGTATTTATCTTAAAGCAAAAAGCACAGACCCATTTGCTTAAACAGATCCTCCTCCCACAGATAGTCTTCATACTGTTATTTGATAGAAAAATAATTGCAACAAATTTAAAACTTAAGGCTGCAATGTGGATTGGTTTACTATGCAATACTATTTATATCTACTCAAGAATAAGTGTCACTCTGTTTGAGAGGGATTATTCTCTGGTAAATAGTTACAGGGTTGTAACATTAAATCATCTACATTAACTGTACAAATTTTATGCAATTAAAAACACCTCCTCCACTTTAGTTGGGCAGTTTAATGCCCACTTAATAGTGAATGACTTTTTTTAAAAAAAAGGCTCATTCTCCTTTCTAACCCAAGCTTCATCACCACTCCTTTTATATTCACATGCAAATTTAATTGACAGAGGCTAATAACTTTTATAAGAATAAGTCCTTGATAAACCAATGGGACTTAAATTCTGAAAACTTTTACAATAGAATGTTGATTATTGTGGGAATTATTTGTGAGTAAAGGTGCTAAAATTATACTGAAAGATTGAAAGTAAGTTCCACTGAATTCAGTGGGATTTAGAATTCAATAAAAATAATAAAGTGAATACAGGCATTGCAAGTGTATGACTGCATTGCATGTACCTCATACATGCAATGGGATGTAGACTGAAATCTATTGATTTGCAAAGTGGTCTCCACTTTAGCAATGCTAGATTGCATAGAGTGCTACAGTTTGGGCATGGTTCAGCTAAAATTGGACTTTCTTTGTGCCTGCCACAAATGTGCCACTGTTGACCAATATTATATCTTCCATTAACAAGAAATGCTTCATGTGACCATTTGAAATTAAACTTGATAGCTTAGCCTACACTTACTCTTTCTTACTCAAAAGTATGTTTAGATTGACCAAGTCTTGATTGATCAAAATATTATGGCCAGTGGAGAATGGTAACCCATCTGGCAATGATATTGGTCTATGGAAGATTACAACTTGGAATGAAAGATGAATTAAAAGAAATAAAGGACAATAATCAAGTTCTGTTATGTTTGTGAAATTAAGTGAAAGGATAAGGATGTAATCAACCTGAGTGAAGATAGCCAGATCTGGTAGAATTAATGGAAAAATCCATAGAAACAAAGGTATAGGATTAATTTGAATGCAAGGACTAAATGAATCCCAGAAAGTAGGAACTGATATTATCTAGATTATTGTGGATCTATATGAGAGTGACATTTAAGTAGGCAGAGAAAATGCAGAAAGATTTTGATAGAAATAAAAAGGAATTTTGGAAGTGGATGAAAATGACTAAGAAAGGAACACCCAGCAGCATCAATGGAATTACAAATCAAAGTAATGAAAAAATTTGGGAGAAACTGATAAGAGAAAATACTGAAAGGAGCATTTTAGAGATTTGTATCAGTCACATGTCAAAGAGCAAAAATAAAAACAAATGTTATAAACATTAGGGTCCAAGAAATAATTATGAAGAGGAAGTCATAAATACTCCCAGAATGTTGAAAAATGGTAAAGCAAACAGGATAAACAGCCTTACTGAAGAAATGTTAAAATATGGAAGTAATTTGCTTATGAAGTGGTTGTGTCTCAATACGAATATGGGTATAAAGTATGTGAAGACAGCATGTATGCCTGAAGATGAGAAAAATGCTATTATTACAAAGCATATAAAGGGAAAATATGAGTAGATGTAAATACTACAGGGTGGGGAGTCTGTTAGATGTACCTAGGAAGATGTTTATCAGAATTCTCATCTAAAGGATACAAGAAGTTATAATGAGCAATATTTAGAAGTACCTTGCAGCTTTACCAGTTAGAGGGCATACAAATCAGGTTTTGCTCTTCAGCAGGTCATTGAGAACTATATGAATGTGAGAAAATATATTTTACATTTATTGATTTAGAGAAAGTGTATCATCAAGTTATGATCAAGTTGTTGGACTGCTACCTTTAGTCACTGACAGTTAGCCTTTGCACCAGTCAGTCTCTCTGAGCCCAACCTACCTCACAGTTGTGAGAATAAAATTAAGGGAGATTATCATGGATGTTGCCTTGAGTTTCTGAAAAACATTGAAAAGGGGACCATAAATCTACAGCTAATAATGATCTGTTAATCTTGAGCCATCTTTATACATTTTCCATTCTATTCTTGTGCAACCTCTAATACTGTTAACAATATGCTTCTTCAGAACAAATGCTGGAGAGTTATGAGCAAGAAATTGTTTCTGAATTCATGTCCTGCTTAGGCTTTTCTTTGACCTCTGGCTAGCTCTGTGGGAGAGGAATGCTGGACTAGGCAGGCCTTTAGTTTGATCCAGCAAGACTGTTCTTACATTTTGATGCTGTCAATTGATGCTGTTTATGTTTTGTGCAACATCCTCAAGAAAGTATTCAATAAATGACCAAAATTTGTTTTCCCACCAATGAGTAATAAGGAGAGAAAACTATAAAGCAAATCATGAAATCAAGTCCTCTCTATTTATGATTGAATTCCATTTATCCATGTGAAATCTAATAATTCAAGATAAGTAAATTGGTTGAGTGTTTGGGAATCAAGCAACATATTGAGCTTCTGCTATGCCGGATAACACTTTTTCCTGTAAAAATAATTATGTAATAAGATTATGCCCAGATGGTCAAAATAACTATGTGTGCTGGAGAATAAATTGTTTTTCTTTATAGCAGCCTATTTAATACTGAAAAATAGAAGATAATCACATTTTTTCATTGTTCTAACTTTTTTGGTACCCATTATATCTATAATCCACATAACCATCACCTTCTGTCCCATTGGTCTCAATATATAGCAACAATCTTCTTGCTTTAATTCTGCATGCATTTATTCCTCCACAAGAATTATAAATGCTAGGCCAAGAGAAGGCCATGGCAAGAGGAAGGCTAGATTATAGGGGGCAGAGATACATGTTTCCTTTAGTTTAATGAACTTTTCATAATCACTTGAATGTCTACAGCTGTCTGATTCCTTGCCAAGCCTTTTAAATTGTCACTGTAATCATAGTATTTACATAGTCACTTGTCTGCATATACATCTTACAGAGGCCAAGAGTGAAATCTAGCATTAAAAATTAAAAATGCTATAAGTAGAATTCAGCAGAACTTGCTGCATACAAACTAGAGGAGTATAAAACAAAAACCTGAGCAGCTTAGAATAAAAAATAAAACATCAATTACTGAGAAACTGACGTTCACTTGAATTGAGCTGCATTGCCTTGGCTACTTATTTCATTGATGAAATCTAGAAATGTCCTCACCTTGAAACCAACCAGAATCCTTTTGCATCCTAAAGAATTCAGATTTAATTATTTATTGTATTTATATGGCTGCCTATTTCAGAAAAACATGGTTTAGAACCAATTTGGAGTCAGTGAGTGACATTCTGTCTGGAATAAGGCAGTATTGATGGATAAGGATGGAGTATTTGATTCCAAGTAATATGTGCAGTGAAAGGGAAGAAACAGGAAACTACTGAGTAATTCTTCTGAAAGATCCAAACAAGGGTGAATTTGAAGGATTGAATGATATTAAATTGGACTTGACTCCTGGTCACTGTATGTGTAAATGATTGCCAGTTTGCTCTATCTCCAGAAATAATTTCTAGGTTTTCCAAGAACGTTCTAGAAAACTCTCTACTGACTTTATCTTTCATTTCTTCCAATTATATATCTCTCAGTTTTATCAATCATATTTTTTTCTAATCTATCTGCTGACATCCTGAGTATGTGAATTTATCTTTACTGATCCTTATTTCCAAAGAGCCCCCAGCCTTTTATTTGATCCAAGTCTGTTTGATTCTTTTTACAATCCATGATAGATTTAGCAACCATCTCCAAATTCAAAAGTATTTATACTCTTTCTCTCATTGTTCCTCAGTATCCAGTTTTCATACCACACACTACATCTGAAAATGTAATATTTATGGTAACTATTCATAGTTGTCACTTAAATCTGCTTATTCTTGAATAATCTTGTCTAAATTTGTGATTGCTGTCTTTTTTAGGATTAATCTCACAGGTCACATCCATAAACAAAAGGCTGGGGGATTTTCATACAGGAAAGCGGAGTGAAGAGAGATTTATGGAAGAAAGGCATTTAGGATCTTGGAATAGAACTTAGCAAAATAATTATATTCTTTTTTGGCTTGTAAAAGATTAGCTAAGCAAGCCATTACAGCTGCTCTTTCTCCCAAAACACAACTCTTGAATTGAAGAATCCAAATGGAGAAGATTATAATCTAGGACACTGGTTTCTCTCAAAATTGAGCTCATATTTCTCTGAACAAACGGCATTCTTCATTCTTCATTGATCCTTCTCAGGAAGGATCAATTTCAAATTAACTTCCTTGTTATTGAAATCGGGCTAATTTCAGGTTTTCTCCCTTCTATCCCTTCCTCAAATTCCTTCTGGATCAGGTTGCTTTTCCAAACAATTCTCTCTGCCCCTATGATACTGAGCTCAATGACTCTTTTTTTCCAATGGCATTAGGCCTAAGTACTGGAATGGTGACAGATTTTGGTGAAATTCCAAATGTGACTCATGTATATCCTTAGTGTATTCCCACAATTTAAGGCAAGGGCATAGGATCACTACAGATTTAAATGTAGAATCTGATACACATGACATGATTAAAAATTAGGTATATTTGAATATGTGCAAAGTTTTTGTAGCCTCTGAGCATGCACAGTGGCCTCTGTCATAAGAGTTCAAAATTGTGAGAAGGCTGGAGAGCAGTTAAGCTTCCTGTCAAGTATCTCATGCTTCACTTTACAAAATTATTGTAGAAGGTTGGATCACATTTAATTAAACAATTTATCAACCAAATAAGGCTTTCTAAGGCATTACAAAATGTCAAGCATATTCAGATTTTTTTAAAAAATGGGCAGAAAACTAGGCAATTGTTACTAAAATCTTAGTTGGATACTTTCAGCTCTGTAGCAGAGTTTGCACTACTTAAGCAGTAGCATATTCAAACAAGAGAGCCAATTTGCTGTAGTGGTTAAGGCACCAGGCTAAGAACTGAGTTCTAGTCGTTCTTAAGCACAAAGCAAGCTGGGTGACTTTGGGCCAGTCATTTTCTCTCAGCCTGAAAAAGAGGCAATGGCAAGCCACTTATAAAACTTTGCTAAGAGAACTGCAGGGACCTGTCCAGGCAGTCACCTGAGTTGAAGGCACAAAACCAAACCAAAACATGCAGACACACCTACCTCAAAAAACAAAATGAACAAAACCACACCACACATACACACACATTTGAGCTAATTCTGTGTAAATGGGCTCTGTTAAACCTCCAGCATATGTTAGCAAAGAAAGTGGAGGAAGCAAAAGGAAAGAACAGGAAAAATAGCTTAAAGACAGCCCTTTCCCTACTCTGAACAACTTTCTTTGGTTCTTTCCCTAATCTTGGGGTTGATAACTCCTTCTGGAGTGAGGATACTATCCTTGACTTGCTACCCAAATAGTATGTACTGGGATAATTTCACTAATTGCATATCCAATATGTAGAACATTCCCCCCCGAACCCCCCATTAGCCGTGTCCAAATCCGACACGGAGAGAATGAGAAAGGGAGGAAAGCGGCGGAGCCTCTTTGCACCGGCCCTGCAGACCTCAGCGCCGTGATGGATAGCGGGCCAAAGGGACGGCTTCGAACGGCCCGGCCTTTCCCCGCCTCTCCTCCCAGTCAGTCTGCGTAGGAATGCGGATGGCCCGGCCGTCGGGGCAGCGCGTAGTCAGATTTTATCGTCTGTGTATCTTTGCTGGCTCCAGATGATCCCGGCGCAGTAATGGATGGGCCTCCTTGGCGGAGGCGGGTGGTAATTCGCCCGGCCAGCCGGCCTTGTATGGGGCTGGCGGATTCCCGTCGCGCCCTAATCCGCCCTGTAGGCCATAAACGTCCCTGCTCGTGAGAGCCCTGGCAGTTCTTGGAGAAGGCGACGAGAGCGGGCAGGGGAAGCTCTGCTTTGCCCTTAGCAGCCGCCGCCATTAATTAATTAATTAAGGGTGATTGGGGTGAATTTGTTAAGAGTGAAAAGTCGACGAAGTGAAGGACAAAATAAAATGTCTTTGTCGTACTAATACAGATAATAATAATAATAATAGTTCCTTCGGGATTATGGTCCTGCCCTCCTTCCTCAGAAAAGTCCGAAATCTTGACTGAACCCAAAAGGCCCGCACGGTATCTCGACTCCTAATGTGGTTCGTTTGGTTTTGGTTTAGCGGGTTGGGCGAAGTAGTCTCTGGGGCTAGGCCCGAAGGCCTGGGCGTGGCGCGAAGGGATTCCAGAGCCTGCTTCCCAGAACTGGCGAAGCGGCTCGAGTTGCAACCCAGCAGCCCGACCGACTCTCTTGGACGCGAGGGACGGTTCCCCCCCCCGCCCCCCGAGGTCCTGTAAGGCCTTGAGGAAAGACAAGACATCCCTCCTCCCTCGGGGCAGTTTTCATCGAGCCTTACCGGGTTCCCTTCTCCTTTCCTCCAGCCACAGCTCAGATTAATGTTACAACAGGTTTTTATTATTATTATTTTTGCCAGGCATGGAAAATGGCGATCGACGCCCTGCCCGGTTTTTATGTGGATTGGATGCATGGGAGCCATAACAAACGGGCAGAGCGTCAAATCGCAGGCATCGTCTTGACTTTTTGCCTCGCGGAGACTCCTCAGTCCTGTCGGGATAGGCGCGGACGTAGGTCGGAGGTGGGCGCCCAGCTAAGTTGCGAAATGTTTAAAACTTTTCTTCCGACCTTGCTGGCCTGCATTCGGGTAGATGGAATGTCCGAATTCCTTGACCTGCGAACAGCCAGACTGTGAGCCGCGTTTCTGAAGACACTATCGTCACGCGCACCGGATTGTCCAAGTATTAAGTTCTTTTTAGGTTTTCCTATCGGGCCGGAATTTGCAACTTCTTTGCTTTAGCTGAAGCTTCTCTACTCCCCCTCCCATCCCCCACCGCCCAATGGCGGATTTTAACGGAGGAAAAACTTAAGAATGTCTTTCGTAGATATTCTCGATGATTCTCTCATCATCATCGTCATGGTTCGTCGCACAGCCAGCCAGATGTTAGTATTTTTGTCCGTCTGTTGGACAATAAATTTTCATGCGTATTTCCAGCCGCTATTGTGTCGGCTTGACTATTAAGTAAGGTCAAAAACACCTTACTTAATAGTAAGCCCTCTTGATATTTAGTCAAATCGGTCGTTTCTTTTCTAGTTTAAGTATTTCCCTTTGAGAAATAAAAATCGAATCAATTAAAACCACTGGGTAAAATAAAGCTCATCGGGACAGTGACATTAATAACAGAAGGTGGAACGGTGTGTAATTTATGCGTCGACGATGGGAATTTTACAACTTCAGGAAAGAACTGCAAGGCCAGTTTAAGGTTGGGATAAAAAAAATCACTTGCAGCTGACGATTTCTTCTGATGAGCCTAGACAGCCCCATATCAGGTAGAGGACTTTTCAGATTAACCAGTTTCATTAAGAGAGATAAGCTTTCATTTCGCTTCGTTTCTCTGTTAGTCGGGAAGGGTCCTAAGGTACTCTTCGTTTCTCCTTTTTTGGCTACATAGAAAATCCGGGCACTTAAAAGGTGACATAACTCGGAGAATACGTATAAGGAAAGGCTTTAGAATTGAATCGTGGCGCTAGATGTTGATATATAAACTGTCCAAGACAGATTTCAGCAGCGTTTGTGAAACTGTTGTCATCATTGTGATGTTTTAACATTTAAAATACAAGGGTTCAAAGGGGGGAAAAACCCTCTTGGATATAAAAGCGTCATTTCCTCTGATTGAAAATCAGCCGTCCTTGCCAAGCCTTAAAACTTGATTTATATATGATGTAAGTCACTGGATATCAGCATAATGAAGGATGAATAAATTCAAGATTAAAGAAACTGTAAACCTACATCCTCCTTATTTCACCTTTTCCCAGCCTAAAGCTCTGCAGATGGGCTGACTGGGGATTATGGGAGAAGGACTGAATTGTCAGGGGGTGGTGGTGGTGGTGGTGGAGGAGGAGACGACACCAGGTCGCAGAAACGTGGCTCTTTTTCGAAGTGCTGTGCTTGCTTCTTTCTGTAAAATAGCGGAAAGTGAGACGAAGCAGCCGCGCCTACGATTCAGCCTCTCCTGCTTCACTGCAGGGGCCGTAAAAATCTCCGGGGCGGTGGAATTCATCTTGTGGCCGATCGCAAATAAAGCTCCACTGGCAAAATATCTAATCATTGCAAGGAGTTCAGGAACTGGTAGTTTTCAAAGTCATATTGCTTCTGAACCTGGAAGGTCTTTTCAGATATCTTGGCTAATAGCCGGGTATGGACTTCATTCTATGAATTTGGCTTTTGACTCCATCAGTCTGAGTAATCAGCACCATATTCCACAGCAATTAATCCCTCCTCATCTTCAGTAGTCATTGTGTCACTTCTTGTGGCCTGCATCCAGTCTAGATTGTTTTCTTCATCCACTCCCTGCCCAGTTTTCTGTTGTTTTATTTTATATTCTCTGAGGGTCTTTAAGTAATGTCTCTTTTATCATTTTAATAATACATTCACATGCCTTAGTTTATACTGTATGCCACCCCCAACCTATTTACTTTTCACAAGGTTTGTATATTTGGGTTGCAAAATTCCGGACAACCAGTAGATGGCAGCCAAGAGTTTTTGATATTGTCATCTAGTAGCCTAGTGTATTGTAGCCAAGGTCTAGTAACCCTTATCTTTCACGGTAAAATTCTTAATTGCTTTAATAGATAGGGAAATGTTACTATTGTTTTTTTTTTTGAAGTGCTAATGCAAACATGACAGTTTTTATAATCCCTAATAATTTTTCACTATCTTTGTGTGCAAAGGGATACACATAGCTTGAAAATTGCACATGATCATTCCTGTTCTATTCCACAACCAGTCCCTGGTTATATCTATGTCCTTATAACTAAGCTCTTCTGACAACTTGTCCCAATAATGTAGTTAATTTGATTTCTGTGTGCTGCAGCTGTGTTCTGAGGCATCCATCTCCACTCACCTGCATTCTGTAGTGGTTGCGTACAACACCCTTCGCACCCACCCTTCACAACCCATGGCACCCATACATCCACTCACACTTCTTAGTGCCCTCTTGTGATACATGCATACCCACCTGCACTCAGTAAGCCCTCCCCATAACACCCACCAACTAGCAGTGCATATGCATCTGCCTGTGGCACCCATCTGTCTGCAGCACCTATACACTTTCCTGCATGCCATAGCCTTTCCACTTCATTCTGCTTCACCCATGCAATACATGTTACAAGGGCAATTGGGATTGGTGGGATGGCCATTGCTGCTGATATTGTTATGTGATGCTCTATATTATGACCACATTGCTTAGTGACAAAATTCTGATCCCAGTTGCCATTCTAATCTGAGAATTTCCTGCATAGGGATGAGGATCTTGCAGATATTCCTGGACTGCCACTCCCAGTATCCTTCATTATTAAGTCATACAGACTAAGGCTACTAGGAGTTAGAATTCAGAGGTATAGTAATAGGAAGTCCATAAGTTCCCCGGCATTGGCCTGGCATGCTTTAGGCTAATATTCCCCTACACTGTGTGCATGCATATGTATGTATGTATGTATGTATGGGTATTTATTTATTAAATTATATCATACACATGTCACATAAGTAGTGTCTTCATGAGGTAATCATTTTTAATAGTAGTTGAAATAATTTGTGTATTGAGGGTACCGTATTTGGGGAAAGGGTGCTTGATTCTATAGAATCAATGTGGTATTGCATTGCTATTCAGTGCTATGGATGCATATAAAATCATAAGCAAGTTTATTCAAAAGTGACCCAATAGATTCAGATAAATTTACGCTCTAATAAATAAAAATAAAGTTGCAACAGCATTTGTTAACATCTATTGGGATATATCAGGCAATTTATTTAAATCCCATTAATTTCAGTGGGACCTAAAAAAGGTTTGCAGTCTTCTATATTCTTTCAGATTCAAATATTAGAAGGGCTGCAACAACTACATCTCTCATTAATTTGAAGAGAGCCAGCTTTTTAAAAAAATGTTTCTTACTAGTACTCAATTCCTATTCAGAAAACACATTAGGGACTATTATATAGTCACTCCAGGCTATAAATTAATCAAAGATTTATGCCTCAATCAGGGAGAAAAAATCCCATGGTTATTAAAGTTTGTTATGCCCTGGTCTGTGGGAAAAATAATTTCTTTGATTGATTTTCCCCTAAAGACTCAGGGAAGGTCTCTCTCCTCTGTTATGAATAGTCTGATCTTTCCTGTCTTCCGGATTTGGGGGAGGGGACGGGAAGAGGAAGATCTCTCGAGAAATACATTTTCCATCTTGAATCTCACTTTGCAGCCTTTCTTTACTAATCTTTGAAAAATCCTTCAAGAAAAGCAAATCTCAGAACACCTCTGGGTCTACAATATTATATTTTTAAAAGAAGTTGAGAAAAAAACTTTATATGGCATGGAAATAAATTGAATGTAAAGAATGATTAACCAAAGAACTGATGACTTTTACTGCATATATTTTGATAGGTCAATAGCAGGTTATAAACACAGCATCATGATGTCCCTATTTCCAATGGGCCATATGATTATATCCATATTCCGGAATGTCCTCCAGCTTCTGAATATTCATGAGTTGATTAATATTTTATTTAATAGCCTGCCTTTCCTCCTGAGCTCAAGTCAACATATGTTAGAACTAAGGAGAAATTTCCTGACAGTTAGAACAATTAATAAGTGGAATGACTTGCCTGCAGAAGTTGTGAATGCTCCAACACTGGAAATTTTTAAGAAAACGTTGGATAATCATCTGACTGAGATGGTGTAGGGTTTCCTGCCTGGGCAGGGATTGGACTAGAAGGCCTCCAAGGTCCCTTCCAACTCTGTTGTTATATTATATTTCCTCCAATTCTATCTTTATAATACTAACTCTGTGAGGTTTGTTGGATGATGACAAATATTTGAAAGAAATCCAGTATTTTTCCATAGTTTGAAGCTGGATGTCTCTTGCTCTAATCCAGGATTCTAATTATTATATTACACTGGTTTAGTAAGGAAAACAAGTTTTATTAGCAGTTGTTTATATTAGTATAAAAACTCCTCTAAGGAATCCTGGAAGCTGGTTTGGGTACTGAGCATGCTCCAACTTCCACTTTACATCATTTAGTGCTATGTGCAAAAGTCCTTTTGAAATCCCTTGGTCTGTTTGTGGGCAAAGAAATTATCTGGCAGAGGAATACCACTTCATCACATTTCTCCAAGGAAGGAATAATTCTTCAATCCCCCTTCCTAGGATTGAAATTATTCTTTTTCTAACAGAATGGCAAAAATTTCAGAAATTTTCTTAGAAAACATATTTTTGGTTCTGCATCTAAGGTTCACAGTTGCACTTCCTTGGGGTGTTGTTGAGGCAAGAATGGAGAAGTTTATTTCATTTGCACCTTGTATCATTTATGGATCTGATGTATTCTTCCTTTTATATAAATAACTCCAGATTCATTTTTCCCACTCTGGGAGATATGGAAAATTTACCACAGTGCATAATCTAAACACAGCAGATGGCAGCACTTAGCTGACATTGAAAAGGCTAGCCCCAGCCAGACTTGGTTAGTACTTGAATGGGAGACCACCAGGATGCTCCAGGATTGTATGATAATATTGGGAAATAAAAAGATAGTATTGGGGGAAAAAGCAATGTAAAGTTACTTCCATATTCTTGGCAAGAAAACAGCAGCTGGTGTCTTATGTAGTCACCAGAATTTAGGGTTGATTTAAATCTTTACCCCTTTTAGTCTGGGTATATCTGGAAGACAGAATGCTTGGGAAAACTGAGTTGGATTGTCCTGACTACAAAAACAAAATGAAAATACATACTAGTCACTTTTAAGGTGGGAACAGAAGTCATTAAAATATTGAAGTCTCATTTTAGTCAATGTGATGATTTTAGAAGCAAGTACTCAAAAGATTTATCTGCCTAATGCTTGCGGGGATGTTTATTCATCATCCTTTGTTTGTCTGTGAACAAGGCATCCTGCATTCTGTAACACTTGCCTGCAACACCCTCCTCCCCACCAAACAACCTCCTGATCTTTTAAAACAAAGCTCATTTGACAGTTTCCAGTAATGGCCTCATGGCAGTCTATGCACAGTGGAGATTAATTCAGAATGGAAGGTGAATGAATTTAGTCCTGGAGAATTTATTTTCACTTGTTCAACTGACTATGTAATAGATAGTTAATAAAAACTCGCATCTCCACATCATAGTGTTGAATTATGTATATGATAATCTAACAGAGCACAGCAGGGAAAGATTCTTTCACTAATTCATTTCTTTAACCTAGCCAGTGTGGTATAGTCATCAGAAGAACAGAATAAATCAATCCACAGAGCTAAGCTTCATAATGTAGGAAAGAAGTGTTTACTAACTGCTTCTTTGTTAGAAACTTTTCCTGAAACATTTAGCTGCAGTTCCGTTTGTTCATTTCCTTGATAATTTATTTTAAACCAACCCCTCTGTACTGGTTTGTAGCATTGTCCCTCTATCTCCACACCTGAGGCTCCAGTATATTCTCCTCAAAAGTGGCTAGAGCAATGTTTACTGGATATTCAGTCTCCCTTTGAGTGCTCTCACCCATGAAATGCAGAATACAATCTGTGAATCTGTATGGTTTAGTTTTGGGCTGATTTCCCTGTAAACTGCATAGAATGTAATCATATTAATAAAACCATTTTTTTCAACCCATTTCATAATATTTTGCTCAGGATATTTCTTAATGTTCCAAACAGGTTTGTAATCTTGAAGTTAACCTAGGTGGACATAATTAGGCTTCATAATATCTGTTTTTGTAGAACCACAAAACAGAAAAATTTTATTTAACCCTGATGGATACAGAAATAGTGTATTGTGTTGACTTGCTGAATCACAAGCTATTCAAATTTGATGTAAAAAACTCATGAAAAATATACAGGAAAAATATGAAGCATTTTTAAAATACAGATCTAATGCTTATGGCTTCAGTAATTGGAAAATGCAGATCTCAAGAACAAGTAAAATAGTATTTTGCTACCACTAATCCAGCTGATCCAGAGAACCAACAATTAATTTCTTATAGGAAACTGGAACCGGGGATGATGGACTGAGTCAAAATAAATGGATAGTTAATGTTATCAGTAAACAGCATTGACAGATTCCTTCTCTATGCAAGCAGAAAGTTTCAGGAACTGGGCTTTTTGTTGGCATCTTAAAAAGATGGAAAAAGATGATCTTTGGCTTTCAATTCTCTCTATTTGGATATTTTTTTATTAAAAAATGTATGGTAAACTTATAATCCTTCTTCCATTATTTAGACATAATCACCAAGAAATATAATGAGATATAGTTGTGGGTAGACTTGATGGAACTGCACTGAAATTTAGGGCATGCTTATTTTAAGAGGAAAATTTAATACATCCAGCCAGTTTTCCTATACAGTAAAACACACACAGAGAACCACATGGAACTTGTATCCGCTTTCCAATGTAAGACTTTACAGGGCACAGATATTTCAATAACAGGGCCTTACTTTCTGGAAGTGTATATGGACCTGGAAGTTTCTACATATTTCTGGTTCTCAGCCAAACCTTGATCCATATATGGGCATCTTCTCTTATGTGTAACATAAGCATTTTGCATGTGGACCTATGTTCCTGTCTGGTTCTCAGCCACCTCTGCTCCTGTGATAATTCTCATCAAGAGAATGATGAGGAGCCCATTAAGTCAGTCAAGTAACGTGGAGACTCCAGCCTTAGATTCTGCTTTCCCTGTTTGTCCTTTAAGTGTATGTTAAGTTCTAAGTCTGTGAAAAAGTTGATGAAACTTGAATTTCATGACCTTTCCTGGTTTAGATTCTGGAACTTTTAGAAGAGATTCTCTTATTATTAGAAACATGTATAAAGATATATTCTCTGATTTCTCATTGACCATTACTTTTTGCAATAATAGATACAGCTTAGGACAAGGGAATTTCTTCATAGAAGGAAAATATTTCTGCTTATTTCAGTGTTCTTCTGTTCAAAAGTCCTCCTCCTCCTCCTTTTACCCTGCTTGATTTGTCTTTGCTTGCACTATTGTTGCACTCTGGATTGATGGTTTCCACATTTTTTTCACAACGACTCCCAAATGCTTTTCCTCACCAGCATGCTTACTGGCTGTTCTATTTAACACATTATACTTAGGTCAATTTTGTACCAGACAAGTTATTTTACATTTGCTTGCATCAAAGGAAATTTACCATATGTGGAACCACTCAGGTTAAGAATGTAGATCTTTTTGAACTGCATTATTTTAACCCTTTTCTGCATCTAATTTTAGTGTGGGATTACAAATATTGTTGTTTGTATTCATGGATGTACCAGATGTTAGAGACAAGCATCTCTGCCCATTGTATGCATATTTAATATTGCTCACTGGGCATCCTGGGAAGTGAAGTTAAGTCAGTAAAAAAGTTAAAAAGTCTGTTGAAAATGGAAGATCACCTAATTATTTGAAAGGAAAAACCAGTGAAGTGACAGACTGGAGAGTTGTGTTTTGGGCATAGAATTCTACTCCTTTTTTAAATAAGTAAATTAATCTGGGGTTAACTTTTTTATTCTCCACTTCTGTCAATTTCTGTATTGTTATGTAGAAGTAAAATACCTGACTTTAATGAGGCTAGCTTTGAGATAATTAGATATAGGATTATTGACTAAGAATGGAAGAAGACTCTGAATATGACAATATTCTCTTTTTTCTTCTCATTGGAGAATAAAGAAAGAGATGGAAGGCTATACAACACCAAAAATGAAAATCCAAAAACCCCTGTCTTGATCTAATGAAAGACTCATTGTCCACTGTTCTGTTCTTATCACCGTACCTATCAGAGATATACAAACAGCAAGCATTTACGGTAGTATTCTTGGCTTGTTTTCCCCAGTTTTTTTTCCTCTCTTGGTTTTTGAGGATCTGTTGAAATATTGCTATCCAAGTAATGACCAAGCTTGATGGGAATGAGAGTTTGTAGTTCAGGGATATAGATTGGGAAAATCTGATGTTAGACAATTATGGTATAACTTCATTTATTAGCAAAATATTTTTGTGTGATACAACCCAAAGCAGCAAATGGAATATTTCTTTTTATTTAATGGAGGCTAAATGTTTAGCTTTGCCTGACGTGACCAACTATAGTCTCCTCTCTGCTCATGGAAGCTGATAGAAAGAAATTAGGACCTTGTTTTACATAGATGAACTCAAATAAATGAAGTATATTTTGTTGTGTGATCCTTATTCATGTTTATTTTCTCCTGATTGTCCATTTGCTCTTGATTCTTGAACACTAGAAAACCTGCAAATAGAGAAGTGTGACTTCTCAAAAGCTTTGCTATTTGGCTGTGTTGGAGACCTACAGATAAAGTACAGGTAGTGCTCGACTTACAATCGTTCTTTTAGTGACTATTCAAAATTACAACAGCACTGAAAAAAGTAACTAATGGCCATTTTTCACTCCTATGACTGTTGCAGCATTCCCACGGTCACGTGAATAAAATTCGGATGGTTGGCAACTGACTCATATTTATGATGGTTGCAATGTCATGTGATCTCTTTTTGCGACATTCTGACAAGCAATATCAGTGAGGAAGCCAGATTCACTTAACAACCATGTTATTAACAACTGCAGTGATTCACTTAACAACTGTGGCAAGAAAGGTTGTAAAAGGGGGCAAAAGTCACTTAACAAATGTTTCATTTAGCAACATAAATTTTGGGCTCAGTTGCGATCATAAGTCGAGGACTACCTGTAAATGATTTCACAATTCTATGTATTTATTTAATTTATATGTCACCCACCTCACCATCAAGTGACCCTATTTGGGAAGAGAAAATTAAGGGGAAGCATGATAGCTAACGTTGAATGCTTTGAAGGGGCTGCTCTCATGAAGAAGATGGAACATACTTGTTTCAGAAGGTTTCAACATTCGGTTTCCAGAATTTAATGTAATTTAAATATTAGGAGAATGTTTCCAATGAAAAGACACATTTCACCCTGGAACAGTTTGTCTTAGAAAAATCCCATTTTTTCACTGTTTCCTAAATCAGTGTCATGTTTTACTCCATTGTTTTTTTGTCAACTGAAGTCAATGTTTCAGTAATTGGGAATGTAGAAGGAAAAAAGAAATATTAAAGTAACTCCTGCCATTATATTTTAACTATTTTTGTGCATAGAATGAGAAATATCAAATCCTGTGACTGTTTCAAATATAAAATTACTGACAACTGCTCTTCATTCACCCCCTTTTAAAAGCTGTTCCCCATCAAAACACACAGATTATATGAATAAACTTTTTAAGTAAAAAGAAGAAGTATTTGGAATTAGCTTGTCCCCTTCTCTTCCCTTCCCTTCCCCAAATAAAAGATAATCTGAAAATTGTTTTCCACTCAAGACAGTAATAAAAAGTTCAACATGCAGTTCTTAAAACAGCTCAAATTGTTAAGATTACATTGTTTGACAGTCTTCCATTAATCTGAAGTCTACAGTAATTTCAGCAAGAGGCCTTATCATATTTTACAAAGGTCAACTGGATCACCTCTAAGCTCATGATTAAGTTAAACAAGCTGATTCCGATGTGTAAGTTTGGGGAGTTTATGAGAGGCTCTGCTGCTACAAAGACACCCATAAATTCTACTTTCACACACGATGTCAAGCTCCTTTGAGAATTGTACTCCCATTCAGTGCAATTCCCCTAGAAATATTATAAGAAATATTAAATTAAATCAAGCTTATATGACATTTCTTCTAAAAAGAACAAAGTCCATTTTATTGGGGAGGGAGGGAAGGATGTGCAAAACTATAGTGCTTGCTTGATACCATAAACCAAATTTATAGCAGTGTATGTGAACAACTAATTCCTTAAAGTTAAAACCTACATATGTTATCAACGGTTAGTTTTAAGTTTGGTATGTTACACTTTGGCAGATGCTTACAGGAATCTGAAGAACCCACTCAATGCTGTCTTAAACAGTGTATTCTTATATGTGACTAAACTATGTAGATATCTGAATGTCCTTTAAAGAGTTGTCACTAAAGGGCTTAAATTATAGGCTATTATTCTCATGTCTATGACATAATGACTCTATAGGGTGTAAATAGAAATATCTTTACAACAGTAATTGCAGCTACTCTTAGTAGTGTTCCAGATTAACACTGCTAAATTTTTACAGAGTCAAAGTCTTCATACGCCAAAAGGATATCTGTATTTTTGCTGGCGCAACATTAGCCTAAGGCGTGCCCTTTCTCACTGATATATTTTAGTCTTTCCTATGGGACAATTCAGGGTTAATTATTTTTACTTCTGGGCACCTCTCCAGAACAGTTTGGTTCAATTCCAGTTAGGATGAGCAGACATGTGACCTGATACTTGGCTGGAAGTGATCTGAATTCTTCAGCCATCCCAAGTGAGAGCTGACCTTTGTCTAAGGCCATGTCTAGAAGGCCTAATGTTAAGAGATATTCAGCTCTTTTCCAGCTAAGGACAAAAACATATAAGAACTATCTGGCTAGATCAGCTCAAATACTCTGTATTGCTTTTGTGAGAAAAACACACATTGGTGAGAATGATTCATGTAGAACACTGCTTTAAATCTAATCTTTTACTGGAATTTATTAGCTGTCTTAGGGGACAAAAAGTTAAAATATAATTAAAAAAACCCCAAAAGACAACAAACCTGGTGAAGCAGCATGATTGTGATGAAATATGGATGCATGGAAAGATGTAGTACTTTTAACTGAAGCATGCAATGAGAAATACCCAAAGGAATAATAATGCGAAAAGAAATGAAAATTCCTTTTTCGGATGTATTGGCAATGATTATAATGGATAATTACTGATCTGGAAGTGTGACATGAAATTGGCATTATACAGTATCTGCATCACAGTTCATTGCCTGATCATATTTGCTCCTAAATCTGTTCCTAAATCTACAGCAACTGCATTGATTTCTGAACTTCAAATAACCCTTCTCCATGTTATTTATCTGGCTGCTATAAGTGGGAAAGACTTACAGCTTTTATTTGCTATAGCTCTTAAGATTGTTATGGACTGGATGATTATTAGTGCCTTTAAAGAATTAGAATTTTATGTGTAGTTCACAGATGCCCATACAATGCTTTGATTTTTGACATTTGGACCAAAAATATTGTTGCCCACACAGCCAAAATAGCACCAGACATGAGCCACAAACTGAAGAGAAGGGTCAGTGAATATGGGATCACTTTAAGGTCTATAAAAATAGAAGATTAAATCTTCAAAATCCTAAAAAAAAGAAAATTGCTCCAGAATGACCATAATTAGTAGCTACTTGAAAGCAGCAATGGAGATTTGTGTCTAAGCCAGGGGTCTCCAACCTTGGTCCCTTTAAGACTTGTGGACTTCAACTCCCAGAATCCCTCAGCCAGCAAAGCTTGGTCTTAAAGGGACCAAGCTTGGTCTTAAAGGGACCAAGCTTGGTCTTAAAGCAGGGGTGTCCAAACTTGGTCCCTTTAAGACTTGTGGACTTCAACTCCCAGAGTCCCTCAGCCAGCAAAGCTGGCTGAGGAACTCTGGGAGTTGAAGTCCACAAGTCTTAAAGGGACCAAGTTTGGACACCCCTGTCTTAAAGGGACCAAGCTTGGTCTTAAAGGGACCAAGGTTGGAGACCCCTGGTCTAAGCCTATAAGGTTTCTGACTGCATCTGTTTTAGCAATGGTGGACACAGATTAAGTCAACAGGGCTTTACTAACATTCCTTGTTAATAAACATTCCTTAAGTCACCTGCCTTGGTCCATAGAACATTTAAACATAAAGAAAGAGAACTTAAAATGTGTGCATGTTTCTGTAGCATTGTGGAGGAAAGAATGGAATAGTTGGCAGACCTAGGAACAAACCATGCTGCAATCTCCCTAGCAAGTCCCACTTCTTTCTATAAAACATCCTTTCAAGAAATCATAGGGCTTTGTTCTATCTCCTTTTCCAATCAATTTTCTTTTTTGGATGGTGGTGGTGGTAGTTACATGTTTCTTTTACTGTTAGGCCTGGGATTTGTCCAAAACGGAGTGGAAAGACCACCAAGTAGTCTCATCAGCAGAGCCCTAATTGTAGTCATTTATTATAGTCACTTATCTGATAACAGTCCTGTTATCTGTGATAGTTTTACAGGACTCAAATCTACCAGGCTTTTGCACCAGTGTGTAAACATGGTACCTTGGGGGCAAAGTGTCTGTTACTTACTGTCAACACTTTGCTGTTGGAGAAAGGCTGAACACAGCTTATACGAAGTAACTATGAGTTTAATAAGCTCCAGTGAAAGCTGCAGCATAAACAAGGCATCAGGAGCTTTTGCCTTGTTAGGTCTCTTCAGCAAATTCAGGTAACTGAGAAGTTCAAACAACACTGGATTAAAGCTTATCATGGGGACATTATGCAATAGCAGGACCTGGTAAACCTTTCACTGAGCAATAAGGATTTGGTGAGTTAAAATGTCTGGGAGGGAAGCTCTCCCGAAGCTTCAGCAGAAAATTAAACGTGCCAATATTGCTGCACAAAAAAGTCTGTTACCAACATTAAAGTCATAATTATATAAGGGAAGGCAATCTTATGGTATTTCACTTATATTAAATATCTTTGGGGAAGTTACTATGTAAAGTGGGCAAGAATGGCTCATACAGATTTGCCCCAGCCAGATTTCCTGGTTTTTCTCTGTTTTTAAAGGGGGTTTCCTATGCAGAAATATTGGATCATTTCATTTTCTTCTGAAACTTCAGATAAGCTTCCCTCCAACCATTATAGCTGATCACTCTCACTACTTCTTTTCTGTTGTTTTTTTAAAAAAACTACATTGAGCCTACAGTTGATAACATTGATCAGGAGGGATTCAAAAGACCCATTAAGAAAAACTTGTAGCATTCATTCAGTACTGACACTCTTGCTCTGACATGACCAATAGATGGGAAACATGGTTGATGATGATGGCCCTGAATCCTATGGGGCAGAAGGTGAGTGTAATGGTGCCCTATAAATCAATTTACTTGCTCAATCCCATCCTTTTGTAGGCAAACACTGTACATGGCAGTCTCCAAACTGTGGTTTGGCAATAATGACATTTTTCTTAACTTATATTTTGGAAATATAAGGAATGTGATTTCATTGCAGAAGAAATGTTTTTTTATGGAAAGAAAATGGGAATGTTAACAACAAAAAGTAACTACATATTTATGGGGGAAGAACCCTGATCTGAAAAAGGAATTTTAATTCAAATGAAGATGTTTGAGTAAGGATCTTCCCTTTGTTTACATAATCATGCTCACAAATGAAATAATTCCCAGAAATTTGCCAGTCTACATCAAGAGATCAGTATTATGAAGAATAAATTTAAATGAATATTGCAAATTACACTGAACATTCCTTTTACTACTCTGAAACTTATTTTGCAAATTAAGTTTAAGAGCAAATTAAGTTCAAGAGCAATCCTATTTCCATCTGGAGCCATTTTACAGTGTAGATTTGCTGTGTTCATTTTCAAACTGAAGAAGGGAAGGGGGAAGGGGGAAAAACAACATTCATTTTAAAGCTCAGGAAGTAATTTGGTTCAAAAATATTGCCATGACTGACAATTGTATTGGAACATGTTTTAACAACTGTGGATCTTTCAGTAATAGCTTTAGAAACTTTTCCCCAAACCCAAAGCTTCTACAGAAAGCTATTTTGATACAACATTACAATCCCATATGCAGACTCACTGAAATGTTCCAGCCAAACTGTGAAATCTTACTCATAGTTTATGAATGAAATCTGACATCTTCTTTGTTATGAGAAATAGATTTAATAAATCCAGTCATCTCCGCTATTGGTCTTTGGACTCATCTTTTTACATTAGCATTCTATTATCCATGATAAATGGTTCAGTTAAGTCATAACCATTTGTCCATTTTTCCCCATGGAAAATGTTATTTCCACATTAGAAAAAAAAATCTGGAAGATTGAAATTGGGGTTACTGTTGCTTCAGAAAAAGTCTGGGAGAGTTTACCTGTACCTCATTTTGTCCTTTTTCCTTCTCTGCATGACCACAGGAAAAGCATTTTAAAGAGTACCCAGAAAATCCCATTTTTGTAGGAGATCTCTATGTCTTCATCTTTATCTCAAGGCAGATCTGTATTTCAGGTTCACCTCACTGCAGGGATTTTCAGAGAGCAGGAATGGATGATGTCACCCAACTGACCCCAACCCAGCGGATAATGCAATCTCTGGCGAGGTTTTTTGAGTTCTTCTCAAAAGTAATATTTCCTGTCTTGCTCTGGCTTGAGTTGTACTGTATGGTTCACATGCTGTGCTTCAGTTCTTTGACTCCTCCATGTCTACTGTTGCTTGCAGTGGGAAAACCCCCTCCCTTCTGGTCACTGGTCTGCCCTCCATTGCCATGGATTATCTTAAAATTCAGTGATGTAACACTGCAACTATGGACCTGGCAGTGTTTGGGTTTTTTTTGGACTAGATGAAATCGAAAAGAGTTTTTTTGCTCCCTCTTTCTAACCTTAGTGACAGGAAAAATGAAAGTTCCTGCCTTCATTCTTCTTTTTCTAGTCTAGTAAGGGTAAAAAAGCAAGGAATCCACCAATTATTGCAGTAATCAACTTGATCCAGACAGATCATCAAGTCATCACCCTGGCCAAAGTGAAGAAAAGGGTTGAAATTTGGAAAGGAATTTCCAATTAATTAATGCTCAGGAGGCACCCAAATGAAGGGTGTACTGTAAAGCATACAAGTCCCAGAAGGGACAGTTTAATTCTTGGGTTAGTAATCTGCACAATAGAGTTGACTGGGAAATTAATCCAGACCCCTATGGTTTTGGGGATATTTGGGGTTAAAGTGATCCCCCCTTAATTTCAGGGTTCATTATTTAGGTTAGGATGTTTGAATAACATACTAAGTCCCTCCATTTTGTGGAGATCTGCAAGCTGCTTTAAAACAGTTTATGGTCTGTGACGCATATTTTTTTCTTAAACCCTTTAAATGTTTTAAGATTTTTCTGTACACTTTAGTGAAGTAAATGCTATAAAGGCATCTTCACAATTTCATGATTACTTCAGAATGAAAAGAAGCATTGTGAATTACTATGGGTTTTCTGCAAATACTTTATTCTTAAAGCTTGGAAGGCCCCTATGTTAATTTTGGGGAGTAACTGATGTGAAGCAGCTATAGCTATTTGAAATTCTTATTGACAAATGTAGCACTTTAATAAAAAAACATTATCTTAAATGTTTTCACAGACTGTCATCTTAACGGCGGATACAATACATTAATTGGCTTGTAGCTGTTGGCCTATCAGGGCTCCATTACTTTATTAATGTAATTGCCAATTGTACTTTATCTTCCGTCTAGGTAATATGACAGCTGAAAATTTATAGTCTGTAAATATAAAGGGTAAAGATTCCCAAGAAGGAACATATGTACTTTCATAATTTCTGAGTTATTATATTGCTTGGTCCTAAACAGTAAGATATTCATTGTTTAAACAAGGGTTCCTACATGTAATAGCAGCTGCAACAATTTGTTTATATTGGAACCATTAAAAACATCACTGTATAAATAAATTTGTTTTATGCAATCGTTCTTAGGTTTGCTTTTAATTTTATATGAAAAATAAAATATAGTAAAATGAGTGATACTATAATAGTCGTTCATATAATAATAATATTATACTGTCAGAATAGTAACTATTACAGTTTTTACATTATTATGGTTGGTGGCACAATCTGCCTGATACTTACATTCGATTGGCATTTTTGTCTATCGAGTCATTCCCAAGAACCTGGGGTAGCAGACATATTGTTTAATAATAAAAAAGGTATAATTGCAAGATATAAGCTGTTCCAAGTAAAGCTGCCTTTTGCAACTGATTGGTGGCAATTTTGTCAATGCCAATGGCATTCAAGTGGTGTTCCAGATATTTTGAAATTGCACCCAAAATGCCTATTAGTGTTGCTCCTGTCTTTGCTTTCCTTTACTGCAATCATTTTACTCCTGTTTGGAAGCCTTTACATTTTGAGAGTTTCTCCTGTTCTTTATTTTCTAATCTGCTGTCTTCGGGTATTGCAGTTTCCACTATTCAGACTTCTTTTTCCTGTCTATGAGCTTTCCAGAGGCATCTGATTGATAACTGTATGAAGCAGTGTTGACTTTTACAACTTGTCAGAACCAACACTGTTTTTATTACTGCACAGGGTAAATTTCCTATTACCCTATTTTTTGGACTATAAGATGCACCAGTGAATAAGATGCACCAAGATTTCGAAGAGGTAAGTAAGAAAAAAAAGGGTTTTGTCCTTCCCCAGCCCCTAGGAACACTCTGCAGGTGTCCCAAACCCTCTGTGTGCCCCAATTTTTGCATTTTTTTCCGCCTGTTTTTGCAAAAAATGGGGTGTGCAGAGGGTTTGGGAGGCTTACAGAATGCTCCTGGGGGCTGGGGGAGGGCAAAAATGCCCCTGTTTTTTCGCAAAAACGGGCCCATTTTTTGCAAAAATGGGATGAGCGGGGTGGGGCTTCGGGAGGCCAAAATGGCTGTGTAAGACGCTCCAACATTTCCACCCTCTTTTAAGGGGGAAAAGTGCATATTATACTCCAAAAGATACGGTACTTGTTTCCTTTTCTGTCCAACATCTTTTTGCTTGCTGTCCATTCTGTAATCAGCAAGCAAAGACTGCAGTGTAGTGGTAACACTACAACTTGACTACAAGAAACAAGCAATCACATTCCCATACTGATAGAAATTTAAGTCCTCTTTGTTCAATCAGACAACTTCCCCCCAATTACTGCCTAGATTATGTGAAGGTGATTAAATAAGTCAGTTCATCAGAGCAACAAAAATACTCTGAGGTTGACCTGCTGGCTTGGAAGGATAAGAATTGATGGTGAGACAGGGAGAATTCAACTTCATCTTAGTGAACAATAGAACTGGCATACATAATGGACATAAGGTGACATACACACATAGGTTTTGTTTTCTCTCTTCTTAGGAAGATTTGCAGTCCACTTTTTGAACAAGACACCCATCTCTTCTTCTGAAAAAGCATGTAAAACTTCCTTGGAGGCAGGTAAGCACACTTATCCTTTTATTATGGAGATTTGGGAAAATTATTAAGAAATAAACATTACATATACAGAACAAAAGAAAGCCTTGAAGGCCATACTAAAATTAATTAAAAATATTCTAGGAAGGTTCCAATTTAATTCCATGAACTTTGATGGGATTTTGTTATTCTTTATTATAAAGAAAGAATTTTAAGGAATATAGGACATCGTGGAAAAATGTGGATTTGGAGGCATAAGTGAGAAAAGTGACCCCACATGACATTCATCAATAGAGTACTCACTTTATCTAATCAAGTCAGTATTCTAGCTTTGACATCTCCAAATTACAAGGTTAAGACAGCAAGGATAGAAAAGCCATCTGTTGGGAAACCTGATAAAACTGAATTAGAAGGACAAGTAATCTAGCCTGGCATAAAACAACTTCCAATATTCCACACATAATCTGAAACTGGGCTCATAGTAAGGGGCAACAAAGCAAAATAAGTGGAACTGCTTAAAGAAGAAAATCCTTCAGGATAGTTGATGGAATTGAAATCACAATGAGAAGCATGCATTGAAATAGAGGGTTAAGCAAAACTATGGGCAGTGTGGCGTGTTTTAAAATAAAGAGCAGTATGTTAACTGTAATTTTAAAAGATGACAAAACAAACTGAATTTGGCAAAGTTTGCAGAGGTAATGAATGCATTGTATACTTATTCACCTACTCATAAATCTTTGATTTAAAATAACATTGATGGGAAAATAGGACTAAATATTTGAACGTGTCCTTTTTGCCTCTTTAGTTGCAAATCTCTAGGTAGTGTGAACATCTCAAAATTGTGGTTATTTATTTATTTTAAGAAGAAACTGAACTCATTGTTCTGAAAGGTATAGGGAGGCCTTCCCTGAAGAAGTGAATAGTGGTACCCAGTGGTGGGATTCAAATAATTTAACAACCGGTTCTCTGCCCTAATGATTTCTTCCAACAACCAGTTCACCAAACTGCTGAGAAAGTTAACAACTGGTTCTCCCAAAGTGGTGCGAACTGGCTGAATCCCACCACTGGTGGTATCATTTAATGGCAGAAAATAGAAGTATTTATTATTAGATCACACTACCTAGGATGAGGAGAACTCACAGACATATCTACTTTATTTACCAAAGTAATTTGAAATGGGCAGCTGTGTAGATTGAATAAATAAATAAATACATACATAAATAAAGTGTTATAATGCTTTTATCTCGTGTTTACCCATTGCTAGACAGAACTTTTATATATTGTATATTAGGTAAGGTATAAAGAAGAAAAACAATAATATGCAAGGAGCAGCTCATTAGCAAAATGCTCAAGAATAGATTCTGCTCCTTTCTGGTATGCTAAGGCACTAATAAACTAATAAACCACTAATAAAGTTTCCCCATTTGCTAGCATCCTTTCCTCTCTATTTTTTTCACAATGTCGTATGGGGTAGATTGCACTGAGACACTTAATTGGCCCCGTTGGATCTCCCTGGCTGAGTTGAATTTGGGTTTCTCTGGTCCTAATCCAACACTTCAACACTGATTCATTAAATACAAGACTTTTTTTTAAACAAATTATTACATCTCTATTCATTAAAATAAAATGATGCCACGCAAATAAAAGGAAGTACTTTATACAACTACCTAGAGACTGGATTTATTGCTGTAAGAACTCATGCTATCTATTGACTTTAAAGGAGCTTAAATACATATTTTGAAATGCCACCCATTGTTAATTGGAGTTGAAGGCAAGGCTAAGACAACTGAAAACTCAAGTACTGTACATATGTTTGTGAGCACACACCTGCAGCACCTTGAAATAATCTTAGCATCTCCTTTGAACAAAAGGCCTTTAAGCAAAGGCTGTATAAATAGTGTCAAAGGGGAACACACCCAGAACTCTCTGGGTGATCACGATAAACACTTCTGATATTTTGCAGATGGACTCATCATCTGTGAATTGTACAATAAAATTTTATTAAGCTTTTAGACATCCAGCTGGTTGTATTCATTGGGAGCTGGGTTCCTTGCACCCCCCCAACAATCTTTTACATTGCTTCATATTCCTCTCCTAAGGATGCTATTCTATTTTTTCTTTTGACAGGCTACTCATCTCCAAATACAACATTTCACTTTCCAGAATGCTATCAGCTGTTTCAGAGAGTTCCTCCCGAAGATAGTCTTATCAGTTTTCTAATGTTAAAGGCCATAATACTATAAGTATTATAAGCTATAAGTATTATAAGCTAGTATTAATAGCTCAGGCTGTTAAGAAGCCTGTTATTAGAACACAGTAGCCTGCAATTACTGCAGGTTCAAGCCCGGCCCGAGGTTGACTCAGCCTTCCATCCTTTATAAGGTAGGTAAAATGAGGACCCAGATTGTTGGGGGGGCAATAAGTTGACTTTGTAAATATACAAATAGAATGAGACTATTGCCTTATACCAGGGGTCTCCAAACTTGGTCCCTTTAAGACTTGTGGACTTCAATTCCCAGAGTTCCTCAGCCAGCAAAGCTGGCTGAGGAACTCTGGGAGTTGAAGTCCACAAGTCTTAAAGGGACCAAGTTTGGACACCCCTGCCTTATACACTGTAAGCCGCCCTGAGTCTTCGGAGAAGGGCGGGATATAAATGTAAACCAAAAAAAAAAAGCTAGATCTGAAACCATGCCAACTAATATTTATTCTGAAGTAACATCATCATAAGTCTTCTCAAGTCTTCTCACAAGTTTCAACAAGGATCATTTATTATGTAGCTACATTGGTTAAAATGGACACGTTTTAAATAAATCCAGCAGGACTAGCATGGTGGAATATTTTATAAAAATGACCCATTATTTTTAAAAAATGGATTTTGCACATGTTGGATTTGATTCTGAAACTTGATGAGACTCAACAATTTGATTGCGTCATCTTTGAATCAAATGTCCAGACCGAATCTTTCTATAATCCTAATAAGAACTTTTTAAAAGTATGTTTTAAGCTCCAGAGGCCAATCTCAACTTCTACAGCAAATTAATGACTTGATTATTGCTACATTAAACTTTAAGTCAAATAAAAACATTTAGCATCAACAAAAAGGTTAGGCAGACTTCGCTGAAGAGAGAGAGCCAAAGATGAAAATCTTCAGCCAGACTAGAACATTTTGCATGGTGATTTATTGAGCATAGATTTTGTGTAGTTCTCAAAACTAAATTTGTATGTTCTTAAATAGTGAGATGAATGTTTGTAGAGCATTTTGCCCCACCCCCCCAGTGAATGTTACTTTTATTTTGCTTGGCGATGGTTGTATTTATGCTACTTATTTTTTATTTATATATTTGTTTAATTTGGATAGTCACTCATCTCAAACTAGTGTTTAATGTTCTTGTTTTGATGATCTGCCTTTATATTTTTGATATTGTCATTCTTAGGCTCCATTCTCCTAAGAGGATGGGGAAAAAGAAATACAAAATAAATCGATAGCTAAACAAATAAATGTTTGTTTAACTACAGAAGTGAATGAAAGATGTAAATAATCTTTATTAGAATAATTTTCAAGTCTTGGTATATTATGAGAGGAGTATAGCTGAAACAGCAAAGAAATACCAGTTCAGCTGTCAGACTTGGAAGCCATCTTCAGGCCTGCCACAAATTCTACTGTGAGAAATTGGGAGGGGGGGATTGTATAGAGTGAAGAAGATATGTAGTCAAAATAAAATTCTTTATAGAAAATCAAGGCCATTGTGCCTTGCAGTTGTTTTGAGAAGAATGAGAAGATATCTTCTGTTCCGGACGGTACTTGATTGGATGTGTGATGGACCTGTGGGTGAGGGGCAAGGTCTTGAACTTTCTCTTGGGTGTGGACAACCCAGAAGCTCTCAGATTCAGGTTTTCCAGGTGTGCCAATGACATCTCTAATAAAAGTTAGCTTTGAGGAACTTCAAGCTTCGGAGTTTGATTTCGTTGGGGGTGTTACTTGGAACCCTGACATTAGCAGCTTGTTAACTGCATAGTAATTTATTCTAGCTAGTCAAATTACTATTTTTCAAATTGGCCATGACTGACCATCATTGGCTTAGGCTGGGATTATATTGCTTCCTGTGCCCTGCATATGTTATATAGATCATCTGAAGGAACTTGGAATACCCAACTGATCTACTTAAGAATTTTGATATTTTGCCAATGGATAGGGACAGGTTTCAACCAATAGTAGAATTTTATACTTTCACAAATGGGGACCAGGCATTATTCATTTCTTTATTCTAATAGTTGGGGGTTAATTGCTCCAGACTTAAATGCAAGCTCCTGCTTTATCCATTCTCTTCTTCTTTTCCTGTTGTTTACTACTATGCATAACAAAGAATTCTCAAAAGCTCAAAGGTTTGCATATATTTTTTTGACCTTAATTTTGCTTAATATTTATCAAGGTAATATGGATTTTGCATATGTTTTTTCTTTATGGTCAAATTTCCTGTTTCTGCTTTAATACTTCCGTCTTTCGCTCTTGGCAAATATGTCTGAGCCCATTTTGTATCCAAAGTTGTAGAACCACTGCAAAACGATTTTTCATTGATCAGAAATGGGAAAAGAACGTTAGCTTAAGAAAATTGTCTACATTGGCCAAATTCTTTTCACCTGTGAATCTCCTTCTGTTAAAGTAATTTAGCACGTTACTGCAAGTGAGAAGTCTAATGACATGTATCAAACAGGAAACGGATTCTGGTTTCTAACCTCCTCTGAATATGGAAACTGCCAATAATAAAAAAAATTGCAGAGCAAAGGACTGACTGTAGCAGTAAAGGTGAAGAAGTATTGTCCATTTGTCAGGAATGGTACGGGCCTCCTGCTTAAGCAGGTGATTTGACTAGAAGATTTCCAAGGTCCCGTCCAACTCTGTTATTCTGTATTATGTAATATTGTCTTCTGGCAAAGAGAATTCTGTTATCCAGTCTCTTATTGATAAAAAATATCATCTTCTAATGAGACTAAATGAGCCAAACAATACTTTTTAAAAAAAATATGTATAGTTCTCCCCCTTGCAGGCAGAATGTAAAATGTAACAGCAGAGGTGAAGGACAGGAGGACTGAGAAGCATCTCCCATGACATTTAAAGGGCAGGGGAAATAGGAAGGATATATGAGACCCAGCAGTTCCAGTGGATTATGACATTTATTTATTAGATTTTTATCCTGCATGTATTGCTTTATAAATAATTTAAGGCAACACATACACCTAATACTTCCTCCTTCTTCTATTTTGCCCACAACAACCCTGTGTGGTGGGTTGGGTAGAGTGATTGGTGCAGTCATCCAGCCAACTTTCATGCCTTATACATGTCCGGAGCAAAATGATAATGATGGGTGTCCACTTATATCAGGATATATATACACATATACATATACATGCACATATACAGACAGCCTTTCCAGTAAGAATGTCAAGATGTACAACAACCCTGCAAGGTGGGTTGAGCTGAGCCAGTGACTAACCCAAAATTAACTATTAAATTCTATGGCTCTTTTGTTCCCAATCCAGCACTTTAATCACTGTCTCTTCACATCTCTACTTGAAGACCAACCACTTGGAATCTCCAAATTTCATAGAAAGATGGGTTTTGAAAATATGGAATATATTGCAAAGAAGAAATCAAACTTGGGAAAATGATCTACTTTGGTACTTAGTATTTGACTCAAGGGCCTGTTTGGAGAGTCTCCAAAGCTGAAGTCTGAGAATTTGGCAGGGATAATGGCTAGGCTCACAGCCAATTCTTTTAAAGCTCAGAGGTGTCTATTGGGGACTTTAAGTTCTGTTGTTATAATCTTACTTTATTTATTTTAACTGTAAACTATGTTAAATGATGAGCTGCTTAGAGAGTCCTTCTGAGGACAGAGGATAGGCAGAGACATAAATTTGTTGTTGTTTGCTTACAGTGCACATTTCTGGGCAAGGATAAATAATGAATTCAGTAATATCCTCTTCAGCTAATTTTAAATATTGCACACTTTTGAAGGGTCCTTAGTGCTCTCATGTCCAATTCCCTGCAGTTTGCTTAGCAAGATTTTTGCAAAAGTGATTTGCCATTGCCTCCTTCTGAGGGCTGAGAGAAATGACTGGCTCAAGATCACCCAGCTGGCCAGGAAGATCATTTAATTTGGTTGTCTGACTCATTCCAAGATTTATAAATTCACCATTCTCTCTCCCAACCATTCTCATTCCTCATTTGCTCTGAGGAATTTGAACAGTTTATCTCCTGTCCAAGCAGCATCACAGAGGACACTCTGTGAATAGCCTCTGCTTATCACCACTTTTACATGGCTTCTCTAAGCAAATGTTTAGCCCTACTTGACTCAGGATGAGTGCTGTATTGATTATTAGCTTGAGAGAAACATCTGGTTTCCATTATAAATAGTAACAGACCAGAAAAGGGGTGTAGTAGTGGGCAGTGCAGTCACTTAATAGTCATTAGGTCTAGCTATATAAAAAATAAATAAACTGTATCCTGTAATTACAGAAAGCAGAACATAAATGAGTCTGCAGATCTGATTACATGAAGAAGAAAATATTGTATCTGCTTCGTATTTTTATTCATTCAGTAGTAATTGGTCTTCTGAAGTATTGTTTGTCAAAGATCTTAAGAGATTTTGGATTATGGCAAGAGCTTTTTTCTGAAAATCTCAGAAAACATGAGTAAAGCTCATGGTCGAGATGGTCCATGGTCCTTAATTTTTTGTAAGCAACAAAGTTGCAAGAGAGCCACTGACTGTGGATCAGATTTCTCCATCTGACAGCAATAGCAGTAGCACTTCAATTTATATACAGCTTCACAGTGCTTTACAGCCCTCTCTAAGTGGTTTACAGAGTCAGCATATTGCCCCCAATAATCTGGCTCCTCATTTTACTGATCTCGGAAGGATGGTAGGCTGAGTCAACCTTGAGCCTGGTGAGATTCAAACTGCCAAATTGCAGGCAGCTGACAGTCAGCAGACGTAGCCTGCATTGCTGCATTCTAACCACTGCGCCACCACAGTTCTGTGCCCTCCTCTTATATTTGAATTATATGCCAGACACATCTGGAGGATGCTGATATGCAGAAGGTTACCATGTAGTATAAACTTCACATTTTGTCTTGGCCATTCATAAAATGTTGGTTGAATTATTATGCACAAGCATAGCAGGAATAACTAGTGGGAAGTTCATCGGCAACTAGGTCTCACTGAATATCCCCTTGCTTAATTCTGTGGATTGTGATTTTATTTTCCTTTTATCTATTTTACCTTTTATTCACCACCTAGAGTACCTTTGGTAAAGGGACCACATTAATATACTAAATAAACAAGAATTTCATTGCAGCCAACTTCCTAATTATCAATGTATTTTCATTCAAAGGAGGTTGCCTATCTATGGCTCCATATGACCAGTAATAAGATTTATACAAATAAACTACTCAAAGCCACAGGTTCAGTAGCACTTACATCACTAACCAATGACAGGAGCCAAAGCATGTCTGCCTTCAGCTCCTCCAGTTTATTTTCAGCAAGAAGAGGCAGGATTGCTCCCTTTTGACTGATAGCCAGACCAGACCAGATTCCACATTTCCATAACGATGTTGATTTTATAGAGTTTGTGTTTTTTTATCTTGACTTGTGGAGGTTGTGATATACACCACTCTGGGTTGTTTGTGGTTAGAGCAGCTTATAACCACAGAAAAACAAATAGATAACATTCTTCCTGGGAGGCGGGGATGTAAACTTTAAGTAGCTTTTCCACTACTCAGTGATGATTTTCAAAAAGTTCTCCTTCAGTTCTGCCTTCCCAGCTCAACTTACAAAGATCTAGACTCTGTATCATTGGTTATGTTTATTTGTTTTACCCATATTGAATCAAATGTTCTCACTTCTTCAAAGTCTTCTCATGTATTTCTTGGTTTGGTGTGTTAACTATTTCTTGGTTTGGTGTGTTAACTATTGGTGGATTATCATCTGTACGCTGATGATACTCAGCTGTACATTTCTACCCCGAACCACCCCAATGAAGCCGTTGAGGTGATGGGCCAGTGTCTTGAGGCCGTGCGGGTCTGGATGGGGAGGAACAGGCTCCGACTCAACCCTTCCAAGACAGAGTGGCTGTGGGTGCCGGCGTCCCGGTACAGTCAGCTTACACCATCGCTGACCGTGGGGGAGGAAGTACTGACCCCCAGGGAGGGAGTGCGCAACATAGGCGTTCTCCTGGATGATCGGCTGTCCTTGGAGGATCACTTGACAGCGGTCGCCAGGGGAGCATTTTATCAGGTTCACCTGATTCACCAGTTGCGCCCCTTCCTTGACCGGGACGCCTTATGCACGGTCACTCACGCCCTCGTCACTTCCCGCCTGGACTATTGCAATGCTCTCTACATGGGGCTCCCCTTGAAGAGCACCCGAAGGCTCCAGTTAGTCCAGAATGCGGCCGCGCGGGTGATAGAGGGAGCAACACCCATCCTGCGTGGTCTACACTGGCTACCGGTAGCCTTCTGGGTGCAATTCAAGGTTTTGGTTACCATCTTTAAAGCGCTCCATGGCTTAGGACCAGGATACCTTCGAGACCGCCTCCTGCCACCGATTGCCTCCCAACGACCCGTGCGCTCCCACAGAGTGGGCCTCCTCAGGGTGCCATCGACCAAACAATGTAGGTTGGCGACCCCCAGGGGGAGGGCCTTCTCTGTGGCGGCACCTGCCCTGTGGAACGAGCTTCCTCCGGGATTATGACAACTCCCTGACCTCCGGACCTTCAGACGTGAACTGAAGACTTTATTATTTCAGCGTGCTGGACTAGCCTAAGAATAAAATGTTTTAGCTAAATTTTAATGGGTTTTTAACCGGTTTTTTACCGTTTTTAGTGATCTGGCTATCATAATATTTAGTTTTAATTGGGTTTTTAATGTTTATTTATTATATTGTTTTAATATGCCTGTGAACCGCCCTGAGTCCTACGGGAGATGGTGCGGTATATAAGTTTGATTAATAAATAAATAAATAATAAATAAATATTTCCTTTATCACAATTGTAGCTGTGGTAGAACACTATGATAGCTGTTCCTCTCTTACAGTTAAAAATAGGCATGACATCGCATTCCACCTTTAAAAAAAGAATAGGTTACCATGGGTCAGACATTTACATTTCATTAGTCAGACATTTCAGTAACTGGAATAAATACACAAAGTGAAGCTATATTCATTTGTTAGATGGAGGGAGGGGAAAATATTTAGATATGCTGTTTAAAAGCACAGTGCAATATCCAGTGTTTGGTATGGAACAAGTTCTTTGCATCGCTCTTCAAACAAACAGATGATATTAATAAATTGCTGCTCTGTCCTGAATCTACATCTGTAAAAGGGGCTTCATTCAGTTGCTGATCCAGCTATTCTGGATGAACCAAATTGTCCAACAGCTATATGTTGTTTAGCCACAGGCTTGAGCCAACTAATGAGGCAGTATAAGACAGGCAGTTTTACCAAACTGGTCAAAGGCATTTATCTTCTTCCTCAAGAGCAATTGCCCTAGCTCTGCCCTTCAAGCCAAAGCCTTCAAACTGGGGGTTCAGTGCTGTTTATTGCTCTCGCTGTGTGCGGCCTGGATAGACAAACAAGAACAGGCGAAGACAATCCTCATTGACAGGAGAAGTTGTGAACATTCCAGGTCTCCATTTTAACAGCATGAACCTTTGCTCTTGTCAACACAAGCAACCTAATAATGTTGGAGAGCTACACAAGGAATGATGGGGGGGGGGGATTGGTCCTCTATCTAAACGGGTGAAGGGGCTTATCTCTTAACAGCCTAAAACATACCGAGGGCTAGATAAAGAGTTGGAGTGACACCTGTAAGGGATAAATTCAGGAAAGACCAGTTGGATCTTGGTTAAATGAGGTTTGAAAACAGACTTCAGTTACTATATCAGTGCTTTCATTTCTACAGTTTTTGCATACGATCTGGAAAAAAAAAGTATTTTCCATCATTCATTTTCCAAAGCTTCTTTCTTTCTCTTATTTACAAAATGAAATGGCCGTTTCATTCAGGCCTAAATAGCCCCATTTAGTTGAGGTAAAAATATACAACAAAATAATATAATGAAGCAAAAGAAGGGAAAGATTCAAAATCAAACTGATTTTTTAACTTGGAATGAAGCCACTTTAACACCGTATTTTTATAAAACCAGAGTACTATGCTGGACCAGATGTATAGCATGGCCAGTAATACCACAAAATGTTGGGATTTATGAGGGATGATTAAGAAGATACTCTGCAGCCTTTCTGCTGTCATATAGTATTTATCAGAATCAGAGAGGACTTGGTTGTCTTCCATTTTCATTTTATTTATTTAATTGTAACAACAGCAATTGCCCAGTCCAGATCAGGATCACTGTCCTCATAATAGATTTTATATAGGACTTACACAGATGCAATGGATTAATTTTTTAAAATGTAATTTTTGCTATTTGGAAAAAAAAACCCTCTATGGAGCTCATTTTTTAAAAAAAATCTTTGTCTACATGTATGTGCACACCATTTGCATCAAGAGTTTGGGGAAAAAAATAGATATCCCCACTCTATATGTGTAGGCACCAATCCAGAGTGGGCTATAGTTTTTTTTTCAAAGCAGGAAAAAGGTCCAAACAATATGGCTATTAAATCTCTAGTTGTTATGGACATAAACCATGTGATCAGTGGTGGGATTCAAATAATTTAACAACCGGTTCTCTGCCCTAATGATTTCTTCCAACAACTAGTTCACCAAACTGCTCAGAAAGTTAACAACCGGTTCTCCCGAAGTGGTGCGAACTGGCTGAATCCCACCACTGCATGTGATAACTCAATTTTGTATATTTTAAGTATAAAGCAGGGGTGTCAAATTCAAGGCCCAGGGGCTGAATCCGGCCTATGGGGCCTCCCTGGAAACAGCAAAGGACCAGCCTGCGGTGGGGTTGCAGGAGGGTTGCAGGAGGCCATCACAACCGAAAAAGGAGCTGTTGTCACTCCCGAGTGCTCCAGCCACCACAGGCACCCCTGACCCAAGTGACATTGAGCTGGCCACGCCCATCCTGGCTATGCCTACCCAGCTCCCTGAGATCAAACACAACCCTGATGCAGCCCTCAATGAAATCAAGTTTGACACCCCTAGTATAAAGGAATTTTAATCAACTGTGGATGATCTTGAAAATGCTAAGCAAGATCAGACAGAATAGTACTTGGATAGGAAACCATGAAGGGATACTGGAGCTAATGACTTGGCTGGAAATACTGCCCCCCCCCCTCCGCAAAAGGCGACGGGAAACTACTTCTACACTGTTTCCAAGCAAAGAACACAGGCACATGAATTGAGCTTAACTAGAGAGAAATTTTATTTTTGTTTTTGTATCATTGTCATTAAATTGTGAAACTTAATTCTTCATAATTTGAAATTCTTAATTGAATCAAGAACGGTGTAAAATATTTTGAATAAGGTAAAATATCTATAAAATTAATTATGTAAATAATTTGGATTGTGAAACTTGCACAGGGTTCTAAAAATGGAATTAAACCAATGTATGATCATACAACCTAAAGGAAAGGACCAATAAGCCCAAGATACATGGAATAATAGATCAAAAAGCAGAAGTAGATAAAATTACTTTTATTGAGATTGGCTATAATAACAGAACATTACAAGTCTGATTGTGTTGTACTTCATCCTAATACTTCAATGAATTGAGAAGATCTCTGTGTGAATCTCTTCTGAATATTTTCTGTTTTCTTACTTACAATTTGTATTATTCTTTGTTGTTCTGCCAATGAAGCATGCATATTTCTGTTAAGGTCACCTTCCTTACTCTCCACGCCTGTGACTCAGGCCATGATTCTAATCAGACAAAACTTCTCATTAGTGTCATCCCAGCTCCCATATATTCCAGATCCATAGCTGCTCAAAGGAAAGTCCGTGTTAGCAATGATTGTCTGCAGCTGATACCACTGGAACACACCAAATGGTATTGGGACAGACAAAAAGAAATAAAGAAATAAAAAGAGTAAAAGATAGAGTTGCATGAAACTCCTTATTGGATAAGCGGTAGTAAAATTGAACTGCCCTCATTGGTGACAGAGCCAGCAACACATAGCTGGCAGAATCAAGCTTTTCTTACCCAGTTGAATTGACCAGAGCAACAATCCTTTTTAAAAAGATATATCAAAATATTTTTCAAAAGACTTGCTATGTTTAAAAACAGAGCTAATGCTAAACCCATGTATTTAAGGTGCTTAAGGTACCTAGTCAGGCATCCTTGGCAGTGACATGCGTGATGACCAGGTGTCTGGTTTCCCTAGCAACCTAAGAGAATGGCCAAACAGGACAGTTCCCAGTGACCAGATAGTAGAGAATGTGCCTGCAACAGTCTAAAGTGACCATAACTACATTATCACCAATGCCATCAATAAGACACTGTAGGCTATTCATAGTGGAAGTCTGTTTGGAGATTTTAGGGGAAGGAGGAAGGGAGAAAATACTTTTTAAAGAAAAGCTAATAAATACAAATTTAATACAATAGTCTGATCATAAGACGAAGATAACATCATGAGGATATGTTCTTCAAAAATATTAGCAGGGTATTTTCAAGAGATCTGCAGATCCTGGGTGCCCTCTGTTCTGACATGCTCAATATAATTTTAAAAATCCATCTAGTTTCTACTTCTACTGCTGCTGGATGTGCATGTTACTTCTTCCATCTGGCTATAATAGTAGGAACACAGGTAAGAAGCTGAGTCTCTTTTTCTGAGAACCAGGATGTTGCTATACCTGTATTCTAGGGCTCAGAGATATGAAAGTACTGAAGAATCCCAGGAATTTGCTAATCTGAGCAAAATGTCTCACTGGATCTTATTGCAAGTAGATTGACTTCCTGATTCAACCTGTCACATTCTCTGTGCTGAAGGAGATAGATTTGAAAACAATTTCTAGCAATCAAGTCATAGCAAGACAGAATCAATTATCTTGAATGGCCTAGCTTGCCATGCCAACACATTTCATTTTACATAATATTTTTTATTAAAATAGTAGTTTAGGAGATTTAAAAACCATGCAATAAAGGCAAATGATTTCTCATCTATTTTTTAAAATAATTCAAGCATATGCCCAAAGACCCCCAGTTAGAGAGTAAAGAAACTATCCATCATATTGTAAATAACTCTGAAATATTGACTAATTTGTTGGATACACTGCTACTTAATAATTAACTCAGATGCCTGCAGAAAACAGTGCTTAAATTTAAATGTTTGTACCTCAGGTCAACCAATTTGAGATTAATTATGAAAATCTCTTTGCCAATAAACTATGAATGTTTTGATTCCATCAAATTATACTATCAGACCAGAAGAATCACATAAGTCACAGCATTATCATCCTTTCAGAGAGGCATCTGAGGAAAAAAAGAGGCTAAAATTATTTTTACAGTCACAGAGATTGCTGGAATTATGCTTAGAGACAATTTAGTGAAGGAATAAGATGATATTTTTCAAAACTGACATATATATTTGGCAGATATAGGAACCCCTGTGGCCAAGTAGTTTGAAAATTGACTCCGTTATTTAGTTATCTGGATTACTTGACTCCTTTCTTAAAATATATGGAGACTACAAACAAAATTTGATGTCACTCACCGATGGGGGGGATTGGTTATTTGGAAGAATTTCCTATGCATTTAAAGTAAGGAAGGGAGGAAGGGTAGCATACAGCTAGTTCTTGACTGGCAACCACAATTGAGCCCAAAATTTATGTTGCCAAGCAAGACAGTTGTTAAGTGAGCTTTGTTCCATTTTACAACCTTTCTTGCCACAGCTGTTAAGTGAATCCCTGCAGCTGTTAAGTTAGTAACTTGGTTGTTAAATTAATCTGACTTTTCAATTGACTTTGCTTATTAGAAGATCACAAAAGCAGATTGCTTTTGGACACTGCAACCATCATATGAACCAGTTGCCAAGTATCTGAATTTTGATTATGTGACCATGGGGATGCTGTAATGGTTGTAAGTGTGAAAAATGTTCATAAGTCACTTTTTTCAGTGCTGTTGTAACTTCATTCATTAGATGGTTGTAAGACAAGGACTATCTGTACAAGCCACATAAAGCTTATAGCTCTCACCTTTTCTCTGTTTTTGAAGCGCCCAGAGCCCTACAAAATCATAGATGTTGAAAATAACTGGCAAGCTGTCAAATTACAACAAACAACTTTTTAATTTCAGCACACATTTTACTTTCGTGGGCTTAGAGCAGGGCTATCAAACTCACGGCCCGCAGTTGTGGACCATCACGCACTGGCCATGCCCAGCTTAGCGAAGGGGGAAAAAGTCATGATACGTCACATGACAACGCTGTGACAATGCGAGTTTGACACCCCTTGCTTAGAGCATCTATTTTTCTGTAGACTCCTTACCTAATTCCTAAGAGGCTAAATATTCACCAAATTTTTCCTATCTTGGTCCTAGTGGGGAATACTAATACAGGTACTAGATCTATCTTGTCAAAACAGCATATATTTTCCAAGCAGACCGAAGGGGTGGATCTATTCTTATAGCCTTTGGGGCTGTATCTTAAGTGTTTTCCCCTAAAAAAAAATAAAATTAGAAGATTAACAAGAAAAAAGTAAAGAGAAAAAGAATAACTTTTACATTTGTTAGACATCAACAAAAGTATATTTACTGAAATAAAATATTATTAACAAAATGTTCTTAGAATAAAAATATCCTTAGAATAAAAATATAGGGAAGAGTTTGGTCATTTTCATATCCAGGAGAATGGGGAAAGAACAACTAAACTGGCAACAGATGGTATCATAGAGAGCTTGGAGAAATAACAATCTGACCTTGTTCTGACAGTTGCAAAATTTAAGTTAGAACAGTGCCTGTACATATTTTTTCCCATGCAAAATATCTACATTGTTTTAAATGTCTGTTGTGAAATATGCATGCTAAACAAATTATGCCTCTTTTTCAGGGTTTGCTTAACAATTCAATCAATAAGAACAACCACCCTTCCAACATATTTATTTATTGACAACATTTAAATCGCCACCCAACTCACAGTGACTCCAGATGGCTTACAGAAATAAAAACCCAGTACAAAACCCAGTAACCTAACCCCCCCACCAAAGGTAACAGTCAAACTAGCCAATTTCCTATCAGCCTGGAGTCCCCAGGCCCATTAGCAAAACCGTGTCTTCAGAGAGTTTTGAAAGTGTGTCAAAATGGGGGCCAATTTTATAATCCTATGGAGCAGTGGTGAATCCAATTTTTTTTTACTACTGGTTCTGTGGGCATGGCTTGGGCGTGGTGTGGCTTAGTGGGCATGGCTTGGTGGGCATGGCAGGGGAGGGATACTGCAAAATCTCCATTTCCACCCCACTCCAGGGGAAGGATACTGCAAAATCCCCATTCCCATCCCACTCTGGGGCCAGCCAGAGGTAGTATTTGCCGGTTGTCTGAACTACTCAAAATTTCTGCTACCGGTTCTCCAGAACCTTCTCAGAACCTGCTGGATTTCACCCCTGCTATGGAGCATTACTGTATTAAAGGACAGTTACTCTTACCCAAGTACTGTACATATAGTTTCTTTAATGAATATATATTTATATCCATTAATGGAATACAGACCCCACATTTATAGGCCACTGTGATATAGGGTTAGGGTATTGGACTCGCAGCAAATTCTAGTCCAGAAACTCACTGGATGAAAATGGTTCTCAGGCCAGACTACCTCACAGAGTAATTAGGAAAGGGAGTTCTATATATATGCCTTCAGCTACTGAATGAAAGTAGGGTATGCATCTTAACATAAAATGAAGTAAAATTATAAAATAAAATAATCTAATCAAACTTCAGGGGAGAAATGTTGATGCCTTGTGAGCAGGATTTTAATTGGCTCTATTAACTAATGAATTCTTTCTAGTCTTCATAATCTTGACGCTGTTTATTTTTTCTGGAATGGTTAAGAAAGGAATTTGTCCTAACAGCAATTGGGTTACTGGGAAAAATAAAGATTGATGGTTGAGGAGTCAAAGCAACAGTCTGATAACTAGTGCAGTTTGTGTTCAAGTGTTGTTTCTGTCTAAAATACCCTTTCCCCTTTTAATGGTTTAGCTCTGTTTTTCCAACTCAGACATGGTATACCATAATTCACATCCCCTTACAGTATATACTAATGTTTCACAATCTAAAGAAAAATTCATACATAGAACAGAAACATTCAGTATTATTATAGTAATCCTCATCTGAAACCATTTATAGACTTGATGCAGTTACATTTCTTAACTTCCATTTATTAGACAATCATGTGTCCTTTGCTTAATCCAGATGGATTGTACAAAGAAACTTGTATTTGTCTGGACTTCTTCCAGAGAATGAGTTAACTGTTAATCATAAACTATTGCATATCAGAATGCCTAGGATCAGTTTTTAGAGACTTGCCCCACTTCTTAATTTGTTGATGATATTTTATGGGATAAAATTTGTATCAGAACACAACCCACATGTGGAACTAATAATGGTCCTAACTACATCACTGAAACGAAGAATTTGAATCCCATGTTTTTTCACCTCCAGCAGTTGTTTGTAGTGGCTAAGTTCTTCCATGTATTACTCAAAGAGATTTAGTAAATGTTGCTTCTGTTTAGCACCTCAGTGTCAGCCGGCAGAACTGAGGCATCCAAAACCTTAGATTCAGAGGCTGAAAGTAAACATGAGAGCTGCCTATCCTCCCCTCACTCCTGTTGTCTTGTATTCTCCCCACCTCCAGGATCTTGGTTCCAATCTTAGGCTACCCCTGTAAGTAATTCTAGCCTTCTTCCAGGGACAGAAAAATAAATTCTTGGTGAAAGATAGAAAGGCAAGCATTTTTAAAGTACTGTATATCTGGACCTGCCTTCTCCATGTTATGTATGGAAGGAAGCTATACAACTTGAAATTTGTGCTTGCTAGATTATTGGAATGTATGACAGTCATGAGATGATGTTCCTGAATCTCCTTAACATGGAAAACAAGCTTTAGGAAAGAGGGGGGGAAGGATTTTGAACTTCTGTATAAATAGAGCCAGGTTGGTTTAGTAAGGAGAGATCAGCAAGGATAGAAGGTAGGTCTCTTACTCAAGAAGAAGTCACAAAGACTCACCCACCTTTGCCTCATTTATCCTATTGCAGGGTAGTATGATTTCTGTGGAAGATTCTGGCAGGTTCTTCTGTTCTGAGGCTACTCCCAGATTCCCTCAATTCCCTCAAACTTTTGCATCATTCCTCTACAGTTCAGTAGTATTGGATCTCTCGTATGGTTATTTCATGCTCATACTTACATATACTGTTGTGTTTGACAAATAATAAATAAATAAAATAAATAGTACAAACCAAGTTTTAATTTACTTGAACTTTTAAGGCTAAACCCCCTTATTAGAGAATAAGCTTCATAGCCACAGAAGGATTATTTCTTAGTAAATTTCCTGAGGATTCTGTTGCTGAAAAGCTTTACTGGTTTGGGGGGAATTGGGGAAAGTGTAAGCATGTACAATACATGAAGGCTCCCATAAAAAGTTCTGAAGGGAGCTAAAGAAATCTACTTATAAGCAAATTTTATATATGCTAACTCAGTTATTTTTAAAAGCTCCCTTTGGCATTATTTTCATGTGCAATGATGTGATAAGGAGAGGACAGATATTCCTATTCATTTTTCAGCCCTCATTTTAATAAGATTGTTATTACCCAAACTTTTGAAAAAGATGATATTGTGTAACTGTGTAACATAATGAATGCATAGTGAAATGTGCACAAATTATATATTTATACTCCATTTTCCCCATTTGACCTTCCCAAGAGCCAGCATTGAAAAGGCAGAGGATGACTGTTAGATTGGGGCAATAACGAGGCAGGAGACCAGATGAGTGACAACAGCTCTTCAGTTTATAGTGAACCCAGCAGCGAACAACAGAAAAAACCTCTCTTTATATACAGTTCAGTCGGAGGCAACGGCCAATCAGCAACGTGCTATTTCCCGCTCTAATTTCCCTCCAAATCTCTTAAAGATACATTACACTCCTTCCCTCCCAGAAAACATTTTACCCCTATTTACATGAAATTAGCATCTTATTTCTCTACGTAGTCACGCAAGTAGACTGGGCGTCTCCTAACTCTTTCGGACCTGCGCAATTCATTCTCTGGGAGTGAGTCGAGCTGGCCGGAGGGACTGTTTGTTCCTCTCAGCTCCTCCTCTAGGCCATCCGGCCCTGGATTATTTGCAGAATCGTCCCTGCTTTCTTCAGGAGGGACCGGTTGGTGTCGCTGGACCTCATCGAACTCAGATAAGTCCCGCGTTTGCCCCGGGTTTGAGTCAGCTGTGGATTCAAACATTGGATAGTCAGGGCCTGTTTCTGGACTTTTGGTTGTTCTTTTTCTTAATTGGTCTATGTGGCGCTTCCAAACCCGGCCATCCTCTATCTCTACCCGATACGATTTGGGTCCGTTGTTTCAAGGATTGTCCCTTTACCCAATTTGGGCCTTCTCCGTAATTGTGTGCCCATACTGGACTTCCCACTGTCATTTCTCTTGTTTTACCGTTTGTCCCTTTGTACCCGACTGGGGTGTAGTTTGGGTTTAACCGGTCTAATGGGCACCTAAGCTTCCTGCCCATCAGTAGCTCTGCTGGGCTGCGGCCAGTTGCTACACAGGGGTTCTGTGTTGTACTGCTAGGAAGGTGTCAATTTTAATTGCCAATCGCCTGGCCTGATTCTGGACAATGCTTCCTTTGCACTCCGACGAAACGCTCTGCAAGGCCGCTCGTCGCAGGGTGGAACGGCGCCGAGAGGACATGCCGGATGCCCTCTTCTGCCAAGTACCCTCAAACAGGGTCGCTGTGAATTGAGGGCCGTTGTCGGAAACTAGGTGTCGGGTAACCCGTGGGTTACAAATAGGCGCCGCAGGACTGAGATTACGGCCTCGGCTGTCATGGATCTCATAAGAATGATTTCCAGCCATTTGGAATAGGCATCGACTACCACTAGGAATGTTTGCCCATGGAAGGGCCGGCAAAATCGATGTGGATCCTAGACCATGGGCCCTGGGGTCTCTCCCACTCCCGAGTTGGGGCCGTTGGTGGTAGTGGTCTGACTCCTGGCAGGCTTGGCATTTTCCTACCCTGTCACTAATCTCCGTGTCCATCAAGGGCCACCACACATAGCTCCTTGCTAAACCCTTCATTCTCACGATCCCAGGGTGGCCTCGTGCAGGAGTTCCAAAACTTTTTCCGCAATTTCTCCGGGATCACCACTCTATCCCCCAGAGCAGACACCTCCTTGAGCCGACAACTCCCGCTTTCTTTACATATTCCTTAAACCGCCGCCCGCGCAGCGGGCCATCCTCTTTGCACCCAACCAATTACAGTTCTTATTGTAATGTCCTTGTAAGAAGCCCGAGCCACCTCCTTGGAAGTGACTGGACCCGAGTCCAAAGAGTCAATTAGCAGGACGGGTGTGCCCGGAGTGGGGTCTTCGATAGTCTCTGGTAGTGGGCATCTGCTCAAAGCATCTGCATGCCCTAACTCTTTTCCTGGCCGATGCAACAATTTGTAAGAATACGCAGCCAGAAAGATAGTCCATCGGGTCAGTCTAGGCGAAAGTGCCACGGGCGTTGGGCGGTCGCCTGCCAACAGGCCTAGTAGGGGTCTATGGTCTGTGACGATTTCGAAATCACGGCCAAATACATATTCATGGAACTTCTTTACCCCGGAAACTATGGCCAAGGCTAGCTGACTATAGTTTCTTTCAGCCGATGACATTGTTTGGGAGTAAAATGCTATAGGGGCTTCTGTGCCATTTGGCAACCGGTGGCTGAGCACAGCCCCCACCCCGTAGGGAGATGCATCACAAACTAACACCAATGGCAGCGTGCCATTGTATTGAATCAGTAGGCTATCGCTAGACAGAAGGTTTTTTACTGCTTCGAATGCCCTAGCTTCCGCCTTTCCCCAAGACCACACAGCTGTCTTCGTTAGTAATTTGTGTAGCGGTTCGGCTATGGTCGCCTTATTTTTTAAAAATACCGCGTAAAAGTTGACCAGACCTAAGAACGCCTGTAACTCCGTTTTGTTTTGGGGAGCTGGGGCCTTCCTGATTGCCCTAACCTTGCTCTCAGTGGGGTGGATTCCTTCCTTGTCTATCCGATAGCCCAGGAATTCCACGGATCCTACCCCGATCTGGCATTTATTCAGTTTGACTTTGAGACCGGCGGACCGGAAAATGCCCAAAACTTTTCTCAGCCGTACCCCTAAGTCTTCTAGATTGTCGGCGGATACCAGTACGTCATCAAAGTACGGTACCACCCCGGGGAGTCCCTGCAATAGCCGCTCCATTAGGTTCTGAAATAACCCTGAGCCACACTAACCCCAAACTGTAACCGGGTGCATTTAAAAGCACCCCTGTGCGTTACGATCGTTTGTGCTTCGGCCGTGTTGCTATCTACGGGTAACTGCTGATAGGCTTGGGCCAAATCTAGCTTGGCGAAGACCTGGCCTTGCCCCAAAGAGTGCAGTAAGTGTTGTACTACTGGGACAGGGTAGGCACTCTTCTGCAACGCTTTATTAAGCGCTGCCTTGTAGTCAGCACAACCGGACCGACCCGTCCGGTTTGATTGGGGTGACTATGGGTGTCTCCCACTTTGCATGGTCAACTGGCACTAGTATTCCCTGGCTTACTAGTTTGTCCAGCTCCCGGTCAATTTTGGGCTTTAGGGCGAACGGAACCCTCCTAGCCTTTAACCGGATAGGGCAACCTGTGGGTCAAGGTTAAAGGAGATCGGGGTCCCTCGTACTTGCCCAAACAGTCTTTGAAGACGCCCCGAACTCCTTCATTAGTTCGCCTTTAGGTCGACGCTGCTTCGAAGACTCCGTCACTCCCATGCCCAATGCCCGGAACCAGTCCAGTCCCAACAAGCTCGGCAAGGTTCCGTCGACCACGGTGATGGGCAGGGTCTTGTTGTGCTGTCCATACTTGACTTGGACGGACGTTACCTCGGACGGGATGCGATTTCCTTGGTAATCTTGTACCCTTAGTTTCTGTGGTTGCAGCTTGCGCCGCGATGGCTGGCAAACGCTTTCACGAGAGTGTCCCAGGACATGATCGTGATCGATGAACCGTGTCCACTTCCATTCGCACGGCACCCTTCAATGTGCGTTTTAGTAAAATCTTTTTCAAGGCGCGTGGCTGCTTGGCCTACTCTCACGGCAGTCTGATTAAGTTTCGCTTTTTGAATCGACCAATCACGGGCCTCTTCGCTGCTCCGCGCCTGATTGGTCGGTTTGAATTTTGGCGGAAGGTTGGGGCGCCGACAGGCCTGCGCTATGTGCCCTTCCTTCGCACCGCCGACAAGTCGCATCCTTAAATTTGCAGTCTTGTCGCTTGTGTTGTCCCCGCAACTCGCGATTCGCCCGGTCTTCTTTCTCTGGCCTCCCGTGTGGAAGACTTCTTCCTCTTCCTCGCCTTCCTCCTCGGCCTGGACTTCCTCATTGTGGACCGGGTTGTTTTCGCCCAGTCCCCGCGCGATCGGCGTTTGCAGGGTTTCTGCCGCTTGGGTGGACATCTCATGAGCCCTGGCCTCGCCCAAGGCGACTGCCAGTGTTAGGTTGCTTCTGGACAGCAGCCGCCGCAATCGGATGTCTCTGACCCCGCAAATGAGTTGGTCGAGTAATGCGCCTTCCAAGTCTCGATATTCGCAATGGTTGGCGGCTTTTCTCAGCGCTGCCATGTACACGCGAATCGATTCGCCTCTCGTTGCATCCGCTGCCGCAATTCAACCTTTGACCGAATTTTGAGGGCGTCGGTGCGTAGTGAGCCCAAAGGGCGGTCTGCAGGGTTTGCCACGGTACCGACTGTACCGGCGTTGGCTCCGAAAGCGACTCTGCGGTGTCGAAAACTTCCGAACCGCAGTGGCTTAGGAAGTACGCTCTCTTCCTGTTGTCGGAGACCCCTGAGTTCGTTTGCTTCGAGGAAACACTCAAACGAGCCATGTATGACCCCATTTTCTTTGGCTGGGTCGAATGGCGCTGGCGGTGTGTAGCTGGACATCGCTGCTATCCGCCTTATTTTGCTGGGTTCGCGTATTCCTGGTTAGTTCAGCTCTTTCCTGGCGCTCTTGCCTCGAGATCCCACCTTCGCCGCCAGTGTTAGATTCGGGCAATAACGAGGCAGGAGACCAGATGAGTGACAACAGCTCTTTAGTTTATAGTGAACCCAGCAGCGAACAACAGAAAACCCTCTTTATATACAGTTCAGTCGGAGGCAACAGCCAATCAGCAACGTGCTATCTCCCGCCCTAATTTCCCTCCAAATCTCTTAAAGATACATTACACTCCTTCCCTCCCAGAAAACATTTTACCCCTATTTGCATCAAATTAACATCTTATTTCTCTACGTAGTCACGCAAGTAGACTGGGCGTCTCCTAACTCTTTCGGACCTGTGCAATTCATTCTCTGGGAGTGAGTCGAGCTGGCCGGAGGGACTGTTTGTTCCTCTCAGCTCCTCCTCTAGGCCATCCGGCACTGGATTATTTGCAGAATCGTCCCTGCTTTCTTCAGGAGGGACCGGTTGGTGTCGCTGGACCTCATCGAACTCAGATAAGTCCCGCGTTTGCCCCGGGTTTGAGTTAGCTGTGGATTCAAACATTGGATAGTCAGGGCCTGTTTCTGGACTTTTGGTTGTTCTTTTTCTTAATTGGTCTATGTGGCGCTTCCAAACCCGGCCATCCTCTATCTCTACCCGATACGATTTGGGTCCGGTTGTTTCAAGGATTGTCCCCTTTACCCAATTTGGGCCTTCTCCGTAATTGTGTGCCCATACTGGACTTCCCACTGTCATTTCTCTTGTTTTACCGTTTGTCCCTTTGTACCCGTCTGGGGTGTAGTTTGGGTTTAACCGGTCTAATGGGCACCTAAGCTTCCTGCCCATCAGTAGCTCTGCCGGGCTGCGCCAGTTGCTACACAGGGGTTCTGTGTTGTACTGCTAGGAAGGTGTCAATTTTAATTGCCAATCGCCTGGCCTGATTCTGGACAATGCTTCCTTTGCACTCCGCAAACGTTCTGCAAGGCCGCTCGTCGCAGGGTGGAACGGCGCCGAGAGGACATGCCGGATGCCCTCTTCTGCCAAGTACCCTCAAACAGGGTCGCTGTGAATTGAGGGCCGTTGTCGGAGACCCCTGAGTTCGTTTGCTTCGAGGAAACACTCAAACGAGCCATGTATGACCCCATTTTCTTTGGCTGGGTCGAATGGCGCTGGCGGTGTGTAGCTGGACATCGCTGCTATCCGCCTTATTTTGCTGGGTTCGCGTATTCCTGGTTAGTTCAGCTCTTTCCTGGCGCTCTTGCCTCGAGATCCCACCTTCGCCGCCAGTGTTAGGTTGCTTCTGGACAGCAGCCGCCGCAATCGGATGTCTCTGACCCCGCAAATGAGTTGGTCGAGTAATGCGCCTTCCAAGTCTCGATATTCGCAATGGTTGGCGGCTTTTCTCAGCGCTGCCATGTACACGCGAATCGATTCGCCTCTCGTTGCATCCGCTGCGCAATTCATTCTCTGGGAGTGAGTCGAGCTGGCCGGAGGGACTGTTTGTTCCTCTCAGCTCCTCCTCTAGGCCATCCGCCCTGGATTATTTGCAGAATCGTCCCTGCTTTCTTCAGGAGGGACCGGTTGGTGTCGCTGGACCTCATCGAACTCAGATAAGTCCCGCTTGCCCCGGGTTTGAGTCAGCTGTGGATTCAAACATTGGATAGTCAGGGCCTGTTTCTGGACTTTTGGTTGTTCTTTTCTTAATTGGTCTATGTGGCGCTTCCAAACCCGGCCATCCTCTTGCACCCAACCAATTACAGTTCTTATTGTAATGTCCTTGTAAGAAGCCCGAGCCACCTCCTTGGAAGTGACTGGACCCGAGTCCAAAGAGTCAATTAGCAGGACAGGTGTGCCCGGAGTGGGGTCTTCGATAGTCTCTGGTAGTGGGCATCTGCTCAAAGTGTCTGCATGACCTAACTCTTTTCCTGGCCGATGCAACAATTTGTAAGAATACGCAGCCAGAAAGATAGTCCATCGGGTCAGTCTAGGCGAAAGTGCCACGGGCGTTGGGCGGTCGCCTGCCAACAGGCCTAGTAGGGGTCTATGGTCTGTGATGATTTTGAAATCACGGCCAAATACATATTCATGGAACTTCTTTACCCGGAAACTATGGCCAAGGCTTCTATCTAGCTGACTATAGTTTCTTTCAGCCGATGACATTGTTCGGGAGTAAAATCCTATAGGGGCTTCTGTGCCATTTGGCAACCGGTGGCTGAGCACAGCCCCCACCCCGTAGGGAGATGCATCACAAACTAACACCAATGGCAGCGTGCCATTGTATTGAATCAGTAGGCTATCGCTAGACAGAAGGTTTTTTACTGCTTCGAATGCCCTAGCTTCCGCCTTTCCCCAAGACCACACAGCTGTCTTCGTTAGTAATTTGTGTAGCGGTTCGGCTATGGTCGCCTTATTTTTTAAAAATACTGCGTAAAAGTTGACCAGACCTAAGAACGCCTGTAACTCCGTTTTGTTTTGGGGAGCTGGGGCCTTCCTGATTGCCCTAACCTTGCTCTCAGTGGGGTGGATTCCTTCCTTGTCTATCCGATAGCCCAGGAATTCCACGGATCCTACCCCGATCTGGCATTTATTCAGTTTGACTTTGAGACCGGCGGACCGGAAAATGCCCAAAACTTTTCTCAGCCGTACCCCTAAGTCTTCTAGATTGTCGGCGGATACCAGTACGTCATCAAAGTACGGTACCACCCGGGAGTCCCTGCAATAGCCGCCCATTAGGTTCTGAATAACCCTGAGCCACACTAACCCCAAACTGTAACCGGGTGCATTTAAAAGCACCCCTGTGCGTACGATCGTTTGTGCTCGCCGTGTTGCTATCTACGGGTAACTGCTGATAGGCTTGGGCCAAATCTAGCTTGGCGAAGACCTGGCCTTGCCCCAAAGAGTGCAGTACGTGTTGTACTACTGGAACGGGGTAGGCACTCTTCTGCAACGCTTTATTAAGCGTTGCCTTGTAGTCAGCACAACCGGACCGACCCGTCCGGTTTGATTGGGGTGACTATGGGTGTCTCCCACTTTGCATGGTCAACTGGCACTAGTATTCCCTGGCTTACTAGTTTGTCCAGCTCCCGGTCAATTTTGGGCTTTAGGGCGAACGGAACCCTCCTAGCCTTTAACCGGATAGGGGCAACCTGTGGGTCAAGGTTAAAGGAGATCGGGGTCCCCTCGTACTTGCCCAAACAGTCTTTGAAGACGTCCCCGAACTCCTTCATTAGTTCGCCTTTTAGGTCGACGCTGCTTCGGAAGACTCCGGTCACTCCCATGCCCAATGCCCGGAACCAGTCCAGTCCCAACAAGCTCGGCAAGGTTCCGTCGACCACGGTGATGGGCAGGGTCTTGTTGTGCTGTCCATACTTGACTTGGACGGACGTTACCCCTCGGACGGGGATGCGATTTCCTTGGTAATCTTGTACCCTTAGTTTCTGTGGTTGCAGCTTGCGCTTCGCGATGGCTGGCAAACGTTTCACGAGAGTGTCCCAGGACATGATCGTGATCGATGAACCAGTGTACACTTCCATTCGCACGGCACCCTTCAATGTGCGTTTTAGTAAAATCTTTTTTCAAGGCGTGGCTGCTTGGCCTACTCTCACGGCAGTCTGATTAAGTTTCGCTTTTTGAATCGACCAATCACGGGCCTCTTCGCTGCTCCCGCGCCTGATTGGTCGGTTTGAATTTTGGCGGAAGGTTGGGGCGCCGACAGGCCTGCGCTATGTGCCCTTCCTTTCGCACCGCCGACAAGTCGCATCCTTAAATTTGCAGTCTTGTCGCTTGTGTTGTCCCCGCAACTCGCGCATTCGCCCGGTCTTCTTTCTCTGGCCTCCCGGTGTGGAAGACTTCTTCCTCTTCCTCGCCTTCCTCCTCGGCCTGGACTTCCTCATTGTGGACCGGGTTGTTTTCACCCCAGTCCCCGCGCGATCGGGCGTTTGCAGGGTTTCTGCCGCTTGGGTGGACATCTCATGAGCCCTGGCCTCGCCCAAGGCGTTATTTATTTATTTATTTATTTATTTATTTATTTATTTATTTATTTATTTATTTATTTATTTATTTATTTATTTATTTATTTATTTATTTATTTATTTATTTATTTATTTATTTATTTATTTATTTATTTATTTATTTATTTATTTATTTATTTATTTATTTATTTATTTATTTATTTATTTATTTATTTATTTATTTATTTATTTATTTATTTATTTATTTATTTATTTATTTATTTATTTATTTATTTATTTATTTATTTATTTATTTATTTATTTATTTATTTATTTATTTATTTATTTATTTATTTATTTATTTATTTATTTATTTATTTATTTATTTATTTATTTATTTATTTATTTATTTATTTATTTATTTATTTATTTATTTATTTATTTATTTATTTATTTATTTATTTATTTATTTATTTATTTATTTATTTATTTATTTATTTATTTATTTATTTATTTATTTATTTATTTATTTATTTATTTATTTATTTATTTATTTATTTATTTATTTATTTATTTATTTATTTATTTATTTATTTATTTATTTATTTATTTATTTATTTATTTATTTATTTATTTATTTATTTATTTATTTATTTATTTATTTATTTATTTATTTATTTATTTATTTATTTATTTATTTATTTATTTATTTATTTATTTATTTATTTATTTATTTATTTATTTATTTATTTATTTATTTATTTATTTATTTATTTATTTATTTATTTATTTATTTATTTATTTATTTATTTATTTATTTATTTATTTATTTATTTATTTATTTATTTATTTATTTATTTATTTATTTATTTATTTATTTATTTATTTATTTATTTATTTATTTATTTATTTATTTATTTATTTATTTATTTATTTATTTATTTATTTATTTATTTATTTATTTATTTATTTATTTATTTATTTATTTATTTATTTATTTATTTATTTATTTATTTATTTATTTATTTATTTATTTATTTATTTATTTATTTATTTATTTATTTATTTATTTATTTATTTATTTATTTATTTATTTATTTATTTATTTATTTATTTATTTATTTATTTATTTATTTATTTATTTATTTATTTATTTATTTATTTATTTATTTATTTATTTATTTATTTATTTATTTATTTATTTATTTATTTATTTATTTATTTATTTATTTATTTATTTATTTATTTATTTATTTATTTATTTATTTATTTATTTATTTATTTATTTATTTATTTATTTATTTATTTATTTATTTATTTATTTATTTATTTATTTATTTATTTATTTATTTATTTATTTATTTATTTATTTATTTATTTATTTATTTATTTATTTATTTATTTATTTATTTATTTATTTATTTATTTATTTATTTATTTATTTATTTATTTATTTATTTATTTATTTATTTATTTATTTATTTATTTATTTATTTATTTATTTATTTATTTATTTATTTATTTATTTATTTATTTATTTATTTATTTATTTATTTATTTATTTATTTATTTATTTATTTATTTATTTATTTATTTATTTATTTATTTATTTATTTATTTATTTATTTATTTATTTATTTATTTATTTATTTATTTATTTATTTATTTATTTATTTATTTATTTATTTATTTATTTATTTATTTATTTATTTATTTATTTATTTATTTATTTATTTATTTATTTATTTATTTATTTATTTATTTATTTATTTATTTATTTATTTATTTATTTATTTATTTATTTATTTATTTATTTATTTATTTATTTATTTATTTATTTATTTATTTATTTATTTATTTATTTATTTATTTATTTATTTATTTATTTATTTATTTATTTATTTATTTATTTATTTATTTATTTTTTATTTATTTATTTATTTATTTATTTATTTATTTATTTATTTATTTATTTATTTATTTATTTATTTATTTATTTATTTATTTATTTATTTATTTATTTATTTATTTATTTATTTGTCACAACAGTATATATAAGCATAAGCATGAAATAACTATATGATATATAAGCATATATATAATCCTAAGTATGTAATAACTATATGAAATTGGATACAATCAAAGGAACATTAGGTTCTGATATGTGCATGCGCACCAGCCAGTTGCTCTCTAGGTTCTGATATGTGCATGCGCACCAGCCAGTTGCTCTCTTCTAGGTTCTGATATGTGCATGCGCACCAGCCAGTTGCTCTCTAGGTTCTGATATGTGCATGCGCACCAGCCAGTTGCTCTCTAGGTTCTGATATGTGCATGCGCACCAGCCAGTTGCTCTCTAGGTTCTGATATGTGCATGCGCACCAGCCAGTTGCTCTCTAGGTTCTGATATGTGCATGCGCACCAGCCAGTTGCTCTCTAGGTTCTGATATGTGCATGCGCACCAGCCAGTTGCTCTCTAGGTTCTGATATGTGCATGCGCACCAGCCAGTTGCTCTCTAGGTTCTGATATGTGCATGCGCACCAGCCAGTTGCTCTCTAGGTTCTGATATGTGCATGCGCACCAGCCAGTTGCTCTCTAGGTTCTGATATGTGCATGCGCACCAGCCAGTTGCTCTCTTCTAGGTTCTGATATGTGCATGCGCACCAGCCAGTTGCTCTCTAGGTTCTGATATGTGCATGCGCACCAGCCAGTTGCTCTCTAGGTTCTGATATGTGCATGCGCACCAGCCAGTTGCTCTCTTCTAGGTTCTGATATGTGCATGCGCACCAGCCAGTTGCTCTCTTCTAGGTTCTGATATGTGCATGCGCACCAGCCAGTTGCTCTCTAGGTTCTGATATGTGCATGCGCACCAGCCAGTTGCTCTCTAGGTTCTGATATGTGCATGCGCACCAGCCAGTTGCTCTCTAGGTTCTGATATGTGCATGCGCACCAGCCAGTTGCTCTCTAGGTTCTGATATGTGCATGCGCACCAGCCAGTTGCTCTCTAGGTTCTGATATGTGCATGCGCACCAGCCAGTTGCTCTCTAGGTTCTGATATGTGCATGCGCACCAGCCAGTTGCTCTCTAGGTTCTGATATGTGCATGCGCACCAGCCAGTTGCTCTCTAGGTTCTGATATGTGCATGCGCACCAGCCAGTTGCTCTCTAGGTTCTGATATGTGCATGCGCACCAGCCAGTTGCTCTCTAGGTTCTGATATGTGCATGCGCACCAGCCAGTTGCTCTCTAGGTTCTGATATGTGCATGCGCACCAGCCAGTTGCTCTCTAGGTTCTGATATGTGCATGCGCACCAGCCAGTTGCTCTCTTCTAGGTTCTGATATGTGCATGCGCACCAGCCAGTTGCTCTCTAGGTTCTGATATGTGCATGCGCACCAGCCAGTTGCTCTCTAGGTTCTGATATGTGCATGCGCACCAGCCAGTTGCTCTCTAGGTTCTGATATGTGCATGCGCACCGGCCAGCTGCTATCTTCTGGGTTCTGCTGCTCTGGCATGGGCGCCAGTTTCGGCACTCGGTGCCGAAAAGGTTAACCACCACTGGCCTAGAGACTCTAAGGGCCTGGATGAGGTACAATGTGTATCAACTCAGCCCAAACAAAAATGAATAACGTTTGGACATTTGGGCCTTCTGGTTACAAGGTTCTTCCATCTCTGGTGGAATGGGACAGTCTGGAAACTGTCCCAGACAGACCTGGTGTACAATTTGAGAATCCAGCTGGACTCATAGGTCTTGTTGGAAGATCAGATGGCAGCCATGACTAGAAGGACCTTCTGGTTACAAGGTTCTTCCATCTCTGGTGGAATGGGACAGTCTGGAAACTGTCCCAGACAGACCTGGTGTACAATTTGAGAATCCAGCTGGACTCATAGGTCTTGTTGGAAGATCAGATGGCAGCCATGACTAGAAGGACCTTCTGGTTACAAGGTTCTTCCATCTCTGGTGGAATGGGACAGTCTGGAAACTGTCCCAGACAGACCTGGTGTACAATTTGAGAATCCAGCTGGACTCATAGGTCTTGTTGGAAGATCAGATGGCAGCCATGACTAGAAGGACCTTCTGGTTATGCACTATTTGTACCCATCCCTGGACTGAGAGTCTTTGATCACAGCCACTCATGTTCTTGTGATTTTCATCTGGATTACTACAACACACTCTACACAGGGTTGCCCTTAAAAAATCCTAAAAGCAATGGTTCCTTTGGTGAGACCCAGGTGATGATCCATTTAAGCAGACAATATTGCTTACTAGAGTGGAGTCTGGGGAACATAGCTTTATGGCCTTCTAATGAACTCCAACTTGTAGAGCAACTCCCTAAAATTGTCTCTTTTTAAGATTAATTTGCCTTTTTCTCCCCTCTAGGAAGACTTGTTGTTGATAGGGAGTGTTCAGTGCTGAATGAGTAAAAAGTACTAATGCATGTTCTTTTGGAGAAAGAGATAACCCTTGTGTAAACACGTTAAGATACTTCAAGAAACAAAACAAAACAAAGCCAAAAAAAAAAAGAGACGTGTTTTCTGATGTAAATGTTCAAGTAAATTTTCAGGGCATAGGTATGTGACACTCTTCCTATTTATGCAGGTTGTAAGACTATGATCAAATAAAAAAACTGATTGTGATAATAAAGTGAGAGAAGGGCCCCAAATTTCTTGTGATCCAAGCTATTTTAGTTTGGATGGACAACTGACATAGACTATTTCTGCTAAAAGAGCAAGTTAATTCCAGAAAGACAGATTTAACCTAAATATTCAAAAAGTAAAGTTATATTAGCTACTGCTACTCAGCCTAACATATCTCAAAAGATTTGTTGTAATAGCATTTGTGACTGGTATTAACCTCTGAGTCAAACAAAATTGGTAGTGTTAGAAAAAGATTTAGAAAGGTTCTACAAACACATTTTTATACACGTTTCTAATTATAGACCAGGCATATTTTTGTAATCATTTTATCCTAATCTTAAAAGTACATAGTAATTATAGATACTGGAAATCACTGACTGAAATTGTGGTTATGGCTGTCTCAGGAGCTGTCTCAGGGGCAGGGGCAGCTATAGAGGTATTAAATATGAAAATATTATAGCTATTTCAAATCTATAATCTTTCTAATTTTCAAATCTTTCTAATTTTAAATTATGGACAAGTATAAACAATCTACTTTTTGAATCATAGAGGCAAGATGGATCCAAACAGTTTACTCATAACCTTGACTTTATTGAAAATTTGTATGTGTGACAGAGCCACCATGGATTACTCATAGCAAATACAACTGCCAAACTATTTATGGTCAACCCAACAGTCCTATGTATGAATTGTGAACTCTGCTTAAGATATGTTGGCCTATTGATACCTAAAAATTAAATAGATAGATAAATAAAGGGAACATTTGCATTACTGCAGAGAAAGGTCTAGCATGTGTGTTTGTCCCATTGCACATAGAGCACAATTCAAAAATATAGAATTGTTGAGATTTTCCAGCTCATTGCTAGCAAAATGCCAGAGGAGAAGATCATGTAAAGGGCAAAACCCAGTCTCGTAATTATATAAAATATTGTTATATTTTCTGTCTAATAAGAAGAAGTTTCGTAACTCCCCTGATTAAACAGATTATCCTTCTTCACAAAGTCAGTGTGATTTATGCTGAAAGTGATTTGGACATACTTTTCTGCCGCTATAGAGATTTCATAATTCCTAGTGTATGTCTGGAAAATCTCCCAACGTCCTGCGTTTAAACCAAATTAATGTCTTCCAGAATGACCCAGGGAATTAATGAGGTTTTCCCTCTCAGTTCGGCCTATGCAGGTCAAGTAAATCATTTTCTGGCCCTTAGTCCATTTCTAACCCCCCTCCACCGCCTCTGTCTTTCTGACTCCATGTACAATGATAACAAAGTTACAGATGCCTTTGAAATACGGCATCACTGACACTCTCCCTCCATCTGTTGGGACATATTTTAGACTCTTCTCCTCTGCCTGCTGTAAACTCTGCCTTTAATGGAGTCAGTAATTGCTGATAAATGGGGTATCCATGAAGTCAGTGTACTGTAGCTTTCCCCATTCTTTTCTGCTGATGTGTGCTATTTAAATCTGCCTCCCATTTGTTAAAATGAAATCTCTCATTCCACTGCTAGCATTTTTTTTTTTTGGCTTTAAACTTTGAATTTTTAATGCAGGGTAAAATGAGATACTGAAAGAGCATCATTTGCCAATAAACAAATTATCTACAATTCCCCATGTGACACTTCCTGAATAAAGAAAATGTGAAGCATCTTGACTCATTTCCTGTATTATTCTTATGCATACAGTTAAAAAAAAATCCCATCATAAATATTTTATCACAACCGTAACATTTTGGGCTATTTCAGATGAGTTATCCAAAAATACATTCTGCTTCCCATTTGGTAGAGAAGTAAAAATAGCCCTATCTTTTGATTTACTCTTTTCCACTCCCTATTGTACCTGGACTAAATATATTTGCACATATTTATGATCCTGAAAGAGTTCTCAAAGTCCCTTTTACCCAATGATTCTCATACTGATTTACAAGAAATTACAATGGGTTGGCATAAGAGTTAGTTTTGGATTTTTAGGTATTACTAATCTTATGAATAAATTCTGTTGGCTTTCTTTGTTTAGACAAAAGGGTTCTGCGTCATTACTGTACTCTTTAAATTAAAATTGGTGTTACAGTTTGCAATTTTGAAACGAGATTTTTCAAAAATTACATACAGTACCTATTTTTCAAAATGTTTACATTTATCTGTCAAAATCCATTATCCTGACAAGAATGATGATAAAGATTTTGGAATCTGCTTAAATTAAAGCATAAGGAATTTTGAACTAGGTTTTTAACACAATCTAAGCAGATAAAATTCATCTTTGCATGATGTAACAATTGATATCTACAAATCATGTGGAAAAAATTGTAAACGTTTTTAATTCATTGATTCTGCCTGTTGATAGTTGGCTTTAATTTCCATTGAAAATATTGCATTTGTAAGCCTCTGTCATTCTGATAATGTAATGTATTCTTTAAGGTATTTGTAGAAATGTACAACTTAGTGAAATTCAGTATTTTAGACAGCCTTTTCATTTATAGTCTTCCAACACTAAAAAAAGTTTTATTTAGTACTGTAGTAAGCAAAAAGTGGAAAATCTAGTGATAATATTAATAAAAGAGAGTTTTGATATTTCAAAGCTGGTGAACCTCTGGTTTAGGAGAAAATTTGTTCTAACCAAGTCTTGCTTCTTGATACATCTGAGACTGATAGATTATTAAATACCTCCTATCTTTGTGAATAGTACAGAATAATAAAAGATGACTCATTCTTTTATCTTCCATTAATAATGGAAAAACAAACAAACAGATGAGTTACTCTGATGGTTTGGAAATGACATTAAGGGATTTCCCCCCTCTATCGAGTTATATGCTATTCGTGCCTTCTTACATTAATGGAAAGCAATATTGGCATGAAATATCCTCATTGCTGATTCATATCCTGCCTTTTTTATTTGTTCTCCCAGTCACTGGTAATTTATCTGCTAGTGATTTATAGGCTGCAGCCAGATGGCTATATTATTTTGCAGTCCACAAGGCTTTAACAGTTGAGCCCTATGCTACCACAGCAATGAAACTACTGAGAGGTGCTGTTGTTATAGTTTTAATGAACACCTCATTAAGAAAAGCAATTGGTGGATCCCATGGATTCATTTCTCTTCCCCTATTATCACCTATTAGTGGGAAACCATATAGGATGAGGCTAGGATTGGTGAGGAAGCACCTATGGGTTTAAGGCCATCCTCTCCCTGCCCTATGATATTTATTTATTTAACATAACATAACAACAGAGTTGGAAGGGACCTTGGAGGCCTTCTAGTCCAACCCCCCTGCCTAGGCAGGAACCCTGCACCATCTCAGTCAGATGGTTATCCAACATTTTCTTAAAAATTTCCAGTGTTGGAGCATTCACAACTTCTGCAGGAAAGTCGTTCCACTTATTAATTGTTCTAACTGTCAGGAAATTTCTCCTTAGTTCTAAGTTGCTTCTTTCTTTGATCAGTTTCCACCCATTGCTTCTTGTTCTACCCTCAGGTGCTTTGGAGAACAGCCCGACTCCCTCTTCTTTGTGGCAACCCCTGAGATATTGGAACACAGCTATCATGTCTCCCCTAGTCCTTCTTTTTATTAAACTAGACATACCCAGTTCCTGCAACCGTTCTTCATATGTTTTAGCCTCCAGTCCTCTAATCATCTTTGTTGCTCTTCTCTGCACTCTTTCTAGAGTCTCAACATCTTTTTTACATTTATTTATTTATTATTTATACATTTATTTATTTATTATTTAGACTTTTATACCGCACTTCTCCCGAAGGACTCAGGGCGGTGTACAGCCAAATTAAAAATATACAATATACAATATTAAAACAACAAATTAAAATAACATATTATATAATGGCCGAAAAATTTAAAAGTTTAAATGTAAAACCGTCAAATTGACCCCAATAAAACACAGTACCCCAATTTAAAATTATTAAAATTCAAATTTCAGAATTTAAAAATTAAAAGTTAAAAATTAAGCCAGTCCTGCTTGGATGAACAAGTACGTTTTCAATTCACGGCGAAATGTCCGAAGGTCAGGTAGTTGACGCAAACCAGGGGGAAGTTCGTTCCAGAGGGTAGGTGCTCCTACAGAGAAGGCCCTTCCCCTGGGGGCTGCCAGCTGACATTGCTTGGTGGATGGCACCCTGAGAAGACCCTCTCTGTGTGAGCGTACGGGTCGGTGGGAGGCATCGGGTAACAGCAGGTGGTTCCGTAAGTACCCAGGCCCTAAGCCATGGAGCGCTTTAAAGTTGGTAACCAACACCTTGAAGCGCACCCGAAAGACCACAGGTAGCCAGTGCAAACTGCGCAGGAACGGTGTTACCCGGGAACAGCGTGTGGCTCCCTCAATCACCCGCGCGCTGCATTCTGGACTAACTGAAGCCTCCGAGTGCACTTCAGGGGTAGCCCCATGTAGAGAGCATTACAATAATCCAGACGGGAAGTGACTAGAGCGTGAGTGACCGTGCATAAGGCATCCCGGTTAAGAAAGGGGCGCAACTGGCGAACCAGGCGAACCTGGTAAAAAGCTCTCCTGGAGACAGCCGCCAAATGATCTTCAAACGACAGCCGTCCATTCAGGAGAACACCAAGTTGCGCACCCTTTCTGATAGCGCCAGTGCTCGCCCCCAACAGGTTGCAGCTGACTGTACCGGGGTGCCGGCATCCACAGCCACTCCGTCTTGGATGGATTGAGCCTGAGTCTGTTTCTCCCCATCCAGACCCGTACGGCCTCCAGGCACCGGGACAGCACTTCAACAGCTTCGTTGGGGTGGCCTGGGGTGGAGAAGTACAGCTGAGTGTCATCAGCATATAGCTGGTAACTCACCCCAAAGCCACTGATGACCTCGCCCAACGGCTTCATATAGATGTTGAACAGGAGAGGCGAGAGAATCGACCCCTGAGGCACCCCACAAGTGAGGGGCCTCGCAGTCGATCTCTGCCCTCCTGTCAACACCGTCTGCGACCGGTCAGAGAGATAGGAGGAGAACCACCGATAAACGGTGCCTCCCACTCCCAAACTCTCCAACCAGTGCAGCAGGATACCATGGTCGATGGTATCGAAAGCCGCTGAGAGATCTAACAGGGCAGAGGAACAATCCCTATCCCTGGCCCTCCAGAGGTCATCCACCAACGTGACCAAAGCTGTCTCAGTGCTATATCCGGACCGGAAGCCTGACTGGAACGGGTCCAGATAGACAGCTTCATCCAGGTACCGGGGAAGCTGCCATGCCACCACACTCTCTACAACCTTCGCCAGAAAGCGAAGGTTGGAGACTGGACGATAATTACCCAAAACAGCTGGGTCCAGGGAAGGCTTCTTGAGGATGGGTCTCACCACCGCCTCTTTCAAGGCGGCGGGGAAAACCCCTTCCAACAATGAAGCATTTATAATTTCCTGGAGCCAGCCTCGTGTCACCTCCTGAGTGGCCAGCACCAGCCAGGAGGGACACGGGTCCAGTAAACATGTAGTGGCATGTAATCTCCCCAGCAACCTGTCCACGTCCTCGGGAGCCACAGAATCAAACTCATCCCAAACAACATCAACAAGACACGCCTCCGTCATCCCATCTGGATCATCGCAATTTTGGTCCAAACTATCTCGAAGCTGATAGAAATGATAGAAAGTAGATGATAGATAGATGATAGAAAGTATGGTTCTTCACATTTGGCAATTTTAAGATGTGTGAACTTCAACTCCCAAAACCCGAATCAGTATGACATGCCAAATTTGAAAAACAGTGAACTAAAGGATGGCAAAGCAGAGAGTCAGTCTTCTACTGCTTGTTATTAGCTCAAAAATTGCTGTCAGAATCTAATTCCAAAGGTGCTTTTTCAAGAGGCAACTGGACTTTCTGTTGCTTTTTTTAAAAATATGTTTTGCTTTTCATCCAAGAAGCTTCTTCAGCTCTGAGGTGAAGAACTTTCTTCAATGAGAAGTGAAACATCTTCAAAGAAAAACACAGAAAGTCCAGTTTCCTCTTGAAAAAGCATCTTTAAGACAACCATGACCTGGATGATTGAGAATCTCCATAGACAGAAGCTAGTGTCCTTGTAAGCATGGTGAAATAAAGAAATATCATTTCCCCACATGAACACACTACCTGAATCTGTGATCTCTTCTCAAACTCCCAAAAGCTTTAACCAAAAACTGTCTACCATTGACCTCACCCCATTCCTAAGAGAACTATAAGGGGCATGCCATAAGAGCACAAAAGTGCCTACCGTTCCTGTCCTATTGTTTCCTTTCATTATATATACGCTTATATGTTGTATAGTTGTTTCATGCTTATGCTTATATATACTGTTGTGACAAAATAAAAAATAAATAAAAATAAAAATAAAAAATGTACCCCCCACTATTTATTAACTCTGTGGTGGGGAACTTCTTTGCTTTTGCTTATTTCTTTCCCTCCCTACATTTGAACTTCTCCTGCATTTTTGCAAGCCATTACTCCAATGGCAAATTTATCCACCATGTGGGTGTGAGGGTGGAAATCTAGAAATATGTTTTCCTGCCCAGTGTGGAATGTCAATGAAGTCATTTTTGTCACTCTCTAATGATTGTAATACTAGTGGTGAGTCACTGGATAACATTCTTTGTTAGTCAGCTGGAATTGGCACATGTTCTCTATGTTTTGAAGTCAGCAGAAATAAAGATAATAAATTCTTGTATTCAAACTGCTTTCTCACTGATTGGATAGTAGAAACCCTAATAAAGTTGTACTAATGTATTTTAATTTCTTCATCAATTATCTTAACATGGGGTAAACAGAGATCTGGTGATGTTTATAGATAAAATTCAACTGCTCAAGCTGAAGAAAACTAAAGTGACTATGATGAGCTTCAAGAAGATCTGTTTAAATTTGGTGGATGGTCAATTAAATGGCAAATGGACAATTAAATGGCAAATTTCAGTAAGCATAAAGTGATGTATAATGTGACAAAGAAACAAGTTCATTGATGCAATCTGAGGAAAACTTGAAGTCATAGTGGAAAACTTAATTTTGACTCAATGTGCAGCAGCTATGAAAAAGAAACATTCTATATTTGGCAACATTAGGAAAGAAACACAACATAACAAGAGCAACAAAAACAACAACATTCTTACTTTACAGTGCCCTTATAAAGCACTATAAGAAGAGTTAGAGAAAGTACAGAAGAGGATGACTAAAATATTTAGGTGACACAAACATCTTCCTTATTAAAAAGGCTAGGATACTTCAGATTCTTTAGCTTAAGGAAAAAGTGATTGAGAACTGAACTTTATAGAAACAGAATAGAAAGTATTGATACTTATGAGCCAAAGTGGTGCAGTGGTTAGAGTGCAATACTGCAGGCTACTTCTGCTGACTGCCGGCTGCCTGCAATATGGCAGTTCAAATCTCACCAGGCTCAAGGTTTATTTATTTATTTATTTATTTATTTAAATTTGTATACCGCCCTTCTCCCGAAGGACTCAGGGCGGTTCACAGCCAGGTAAAAATACATAGTAAACTATAAATACAATTAAAATACTATTAAAAGACTTATTAAATTGGCCAGAATTAAAATTTAGAAATAAAACCCATTAAAAACCCATAAACTTAAAAAACTAACCCAGTCCAGCGCAGATAAATAAGTGAGTTTTAAGCTCACGGCGAAAGGTTCGGAGGTCCGGAAGTTGACGGAGTCCTGGGGGGAGTTCGTTCCAGAGGGCGGGAGCCCCCACAGAGAAGGCCCTTCCCCTGGGCGTTGCCAGACGACACTGTAGCGCCGACGGCACCCTGAGGAGTCCCTCTCTGTGAGAGCGCACGGGTCGGTGAGAGGTATTTGGTAGCAGCAGGCGGTCCCGTAAGTAACCCGGCCCTATGCCATGGAGCGCTTTAAAGACGTTCACCAACACCTTGAAGCGCACCCGGAAGGCCACAGGTAGCCAGTGCAGCCTGCGCAGGATAGGTGTCACTCGGGAGCCACGAGGGGCTCCCTCTATCACCCCCGCAGCTGCATTCTGGACTAACTGTAGCCTCCGGATGCCCCTCAAGGGGAGCCCCATGTAGAGAGCATTGCAGTAGTCCAGACGAGACGTCACAAGGGCGTGAGTGACTGTGCACAAGGCATCCCGGTCTAGAAAGGGGCGCAACTGGCGCACCAGGCGAACCTGGTGGAAAGCTCTCCTGGAGACGGCCGTCAAGTGGTCTTCAAAAGACAGCCGTTCATCCAGGAGAACGCCCAAATTGCGCACCCTCTCCATCGGGGCCAATGACTCGCTCCCGACAGTCAGCCGCGGACTCAGCTGACTGTACCGGGATGCCGGCATCCACAGCCACTCCGTCTTGGAGGGATTGAGCTTGAGCCTGTTTCTCCCCATCCAGACCCGTACGGCTTCCAAACACCGGGACAGCACTTCGATAGCTTCATTGGGGTGGCCCGGTGTGGAAAAGTACAGCTGGGTGTCATCAGCGTACAGCTGGTACCTCACACCGAAGCCACTGATGATCTCACCCAGCGGCTTCATATAGATGTTGAACAGAAGGGGCGAAAGAATCGACCCCTGCGGCACCCCACAAGTGAGGCGCCGCGGGGTCGACCTCTGCCCCCCCGTCAACACCGTCTGCGACCGGTCGGAGAGATAGGAGGAGAACCACCGATAAACGGTGCCTCCCACTCCCAATCCCTCCAACCGGCGCAGCAGGATACCATGGTCGATGGTATCGAAAGCCGCTGAGAGGTCTAATAGGACCAGGGCAGAGGAACAACCCCTATCCCTGGCCCTCCAGAGATCATCCACCAATGCGACCAAAGCCGTCTCCGTGCTGTAACCGGGCCGGAAGCCGGACTGGAACGGGTCCAGATAGACAGTTTCCTCCAGGTGCAAGGGAAACTGATATGCCACCATACTCTCTACAACCTTCGCCGCGAAGCGAAGGTTGGAGACCGGACGATAATTACCTAAAACAGCCGGGTCCAGGGAAGGCTTCTTGAGGAGGGGCCTCACCACCGCCTCTTTCAAGGCGGCCGGAAAGACTCCCTCCAACAAAGAAGCACTCGTAATCCCCTGGAGCCAGCCTCGTGTCACCTCCTGAGTGGCCAGCACCAGCCAGGAGGGGCACGGGTCCAGTAAACACGTGGTGGCATTCAATCTACCCAGCAACCTGTCCATGTCCTCGGGAGTCACAGGGTCAAACTCATCCCAGACAACATCACCAAGACCGCCCTCAGATGCCCCGTCCGAATCGCCACAATTTTGGTCCAGACCGTCCCTAAGCTGAACGATTTTATCGTATAGATAACCGTTAAACTCCTCAGCACGTCCCTGCAACGGGTCATCCCGCCCCCTGGTGAAGGAGGGAGCGGGTCACCAAACAGGGCAGCTGGGCGGTTATCTGCCGACGCAATGAGGGAGGAGGCGAGCAACGCCTCGCTTCCTCAGTGCCACTAGGTAGGTCCTAGTATAGGATCTAACTAGTGTCCGATCAGCCTCTGAACGGCTGGACCTCCAGAACTCTCTAGGCGTCTTCTCCGCGTTTCATCCCCTCAGCTCCTCGGAGAACCAAGGAGCCGGTTGGGATCTGCGCCGGGTCAGAGGCCGCAGAGGCACGACACGGTCTAAAGCCCCAGCCGCAGCCCGTTCCCAGGCTGCGGCTAGTTCCTCTGCCGTGCCGTGAGCCAGACCCTCAGGGAATGGCCCAAGCTCCGTCCGAAACCTCTCTGGGTCCATCAGGCGCCTGGGACGGTACCAACGTAGTGGTTCCGTCTCCCTGCGGTGTTGGGTAGCGGTCAGAAAGTCCAGGCGAAGGAGAGAGTGATCTGACCATGACAAAGGTTCTGTGACTATATCTCTCAAGTCCAGATCCTTCAGCCACTGACCAGAGATGAAAATCAGGTCCAGTGTGCCTCCCCCGATGTGAGTAGGGCCATCCACTACTTGAGTCAGGTCCAAGGCCGTCATGGAGGCCATGAACTCCCGAGCTACTGTCGATGACGGGCCGGCAGATGGCAAGTTAAAGTCCCCCATGACTAAAAGTCTGGGGGTCTCCACTGCCACCCCGGCAAGCACCTCCAGAAGCTCGGGCAGGGCGGCTGTCACGCAGCAAGGAGCCAGGTACGCGACCAGCAAGCCCATCTGACATCTATGACCCCACCTCACAAAGAGGGATTCACACCCGGCAATCTGAGGTACAGTGGTCTCCCTCGGCTCTAGACTCTCTTTAATAATAACCGCCACCCCACCACCCCTACCCTGGGCCCTCGGCTGATGGAATGCACGGAAACCCGGTGGGCACATCTCGACCAGGGGCACGCCCCCTTCAGTGCCCAACCAGGTCTCCGTAACGCCTATAATATCCGCGGCACCCCCCTGAATCAGATCATGTATTAGGGGGGCCTTATTGGCCACGGACCGTGCGTTGCATAACATCAGACGAAGGCCCAGGCTCTGAGGGTCTTGACCATCCGGGGAACGGGAGAAGTCAGGGGGATCGGGGCGCGCGATCGCCTGTATACATCGAACGCGTGACCCCCTAAACCGATGCGATCCCCCCCTTCCGCCATATCTGCCCCTCCCACTTACCGTGCAGATGGACTCACCCTCACACAAAGGAACACACTCCCCCCCCATAACCTCCGAACCCATTTGATAGTCGCCGCGAGCATGCGCTGGAACTGGTTTCTCTCCTGACGGGCTACCCCCATCACCCGCCCTAACCCTCCCACCCACCCCCAACCCAGACCCGTCAGTTTCCCTCCCCCCCTTAAAATTTCCATTAAAACTCCCACTTAAAAAACGGTTAAAACAATTAACTAAAAATCCCCTAAGCCTCCTAGATTTAGCATGCCAGCTCTCGGGGTTCCAAAACCCGTCCTCAAGGTGGGCCCTCGATAGTGAGGAGGGCCAGACCTGCGAGAGAGGGGAATCTCGCAGGGCAAGAAGGTCCGCAGTAGAAAATCTTCGCATAATAAAGTTGTGGTGCGATTAGCAGCCCATCCAGCCGGTCCAGATGTCATCTCAGCAGAAGTTCCACGCCCAACAGTATAGGCCCTGGCTCCAAATAAGCTAACCATTCTCCTCCAGTCCGAGCCAGTCCATTCGGCCTAGATGTTAAAAGTTAGTATAGGCCTTGATGGCAAAAGAGGATATGGACCAGAAACTCCATACCAGGCCATTCTGGTTCTCCAGGATTTGATCTTAATCTTAGTCTCAGTCTTAATGAGGGCCAGTATTTGATCTTAATCTTAGTCTCAGTCTTAATGAGGGCCACCACTACCACCATCTCGGAACAAACGGTAGAGGGTCTAAAAGAGGCCAGCCACGTCCCAACTCCCTCCTCAACGGGCTGGACCCTCCAGATAACCCATTAGACCCTCTACCTCTGCTTCTCCCACGTCCGATACTCTCCTCTCTGGCGTCGATGGAATAGCCCTCCGGCGCTGATGAAAACACCTACAGCCCCTGAAATGGGGGGGACGTCCACGGCCGCCGCTGCCCCCGAACCCGGAAGCCATGCCGCGACCGCTGCGACCACTGCCCAAACAGAGGGCCAAGGGACACACCGAGGGAGCACCATGGGAGAGTATCCAGCCATCTCCTATCCGGCAACGCTGTAAAGGCCCGCAGCTCCTGGAGGTGGGCCCGCAGCTCTTGGAAGGGCCTCTGCCGCCGCCGCCAGACCCAGAAGCCATGCCATGCCGCGACGGCCGCCCCAACAAGAGCCGAGGGCAGCACCGAAGGAAACAGCGTGGGGGGGAGCAACTATCCATCCAATTCTCCGGCGCCGTTGAAAACCATCAGGCCCCGGGGGAGGCCTCCGCTGCAGCTGCCGCCGCCGCCGCCAGGCCCAAGGGCCATGCCGTGACCGCCGCGGCCGCCGCGGCCGCAACCGCCGCCCTCAGAATGCCGAGGAAAACGCCGAGCCTACCGCACGTCCTGGATCCTCAATTCCGGCCAGCAACATCCCAGACGCTGCCTAAGGTGTTCTCCCGGCAGGGTCCGGGACCAGAAGGTTTGAAAAAAACCACCTCCCGGTCCCGACCCTAGGAAAGGCCGCCAACCGCTCCCCCGAAGATTTCTACCGCGCCATCTTGGCGCATGCTCATTTATCAACGATCATATCAACGATCGCTACCGGATCATGCAATCTGGTCCGAACCAGGAGCATTTGACTAAGTCTTTCATCTTTCCAAGGTCAGTAAAATCCAGATTGTTGGGGGCAATATGCTGACTCTGTAAATCACTTAGAGAGGCTGTAAAGCACTGTAAAGCGGTATATAAGTCTAAGTATTATTGCTATTGCTACTTTGAACTTTGGCATTGGAGAAGACTCCTCAGAATACAGTGGATAGCCCAGAAAACAAAGGATCATTGAACAAATCAATCCTGAGTTCTCACCTGAGGCACAAATAATCAGCTTAAATTATTCTAATTTGGACACATTATGCAAAGGGCTAGCTCTCTAGAGAAGGCTGTAACTGTTGAAGGTAAAAGGAAATGAATGAAGAAGATGACCAGCAGAAAGGTGGATGGACTTAATGGTGATGTTGCATGGTTAGAAGAGCCAAAGAACCCAAATAGGCAGCCAGACAGTTGGACTGGAGGCTTTAAAAAAATACAATAAAATAAAGAGGAAATAATAACTCACATTCCTGATCTTTCCCCCAGACTTTATCAAGTCCCCCTAATTTTTTACTATGCAAAATCTGTAATGAAAATACACCAAGAGAATAAGGCAGGACATATCCTTCATAAAAACACAAGCAAAATAAAAATAAATAAATAAATAAATAAATAAATAAATAAATAAATAAATAAATAAATAAATAAATAAATAAAAAAAATCATTTATATAAACAAAGAAACAAATAAGAAAGTCTGATCTACTGCAATTATTAAAGTGTTGGAAAAAAACCCAGGAGACTTGTAAGTTCCCTGCCTCTGTTAGGCATGAAAGCCAAATGGCTGATTTTGGGACAGTCATTCTCCCACAGCTCAATTCACCTCATAGGATTGTTGTTGAGGGACAAAGAAGAGGAGGAAGGATATTACGTATGTTCACTACTGTGACTTTTATATATATAAAAAGATGGGAGAAAAATGTAAATGAATAAACAATTGTTATTTTCTTTAAAAAAATTTTTTTTTTCAAATGCAGGGTTAAGCAATTATAGCTGGTGATTTATACTCCCAGACAAAATCAAAATTTTTGACTGGGAATTTTAGGCTTGGGGGATGTTAAATAGTGAAGTACAAAACCTCAGTACATCTTAAAAAAAAAAACTTAGCACCTGTAAAGTTCCCGAAGGTGTGATAGGAAGAGGTAAGAAAGCAGGTGTTATCCCTGGAGGCTCCCCTCCTTCTGAACAGCTAGACATCTGAGGCAAGAGTTGATCTCATTCTCCTGTCCTGCTGAGAAGCTCATAAAAACTAGATTATTCCAGAAGGCCTTTAGACATGAGTGCTTAAGTGTCCCCAATGCCATGAATATTATATTCATTGTAATGAATTAGCCAAGATTTTATATTGCATTGCATTGCTTTTATTTTATATTATATTATTGCATTTGATTGCTATTATTGTATTAGCTGTGCAATGCTTAGAGTTACTGTGACTAAAACACTAAATAAGTACATGCATAAATAATCCACCAATTAACAAAATCTTATGATTGCAGAAAATATGACTTTCACCTTTAGGTAGGGTGAAAGACAGTGACTGACCCAGTGAACTTTGTAATCAAACACAGAATCATCTGTCAGTCTTTTGGGCCTTATTTATCAAGCTTCCTTTAAATCACCTTTATTTTTCACCAATAAGACTGGTCTTTCTATTAGTTTTTTTTTAAATTGTTACTGCTTTGGGCCTCAGAACTAGAATGGGGAGAAAGGAAACCTAGTTCTCCAAAAAGCCTAAAAAACCTTTTTTAAAATTTATTTTATTAGTTTGTCAAACATGTATAAGATAGCAGGTATAAATATGAACATGGACATGAATGAAGGAAATGAATACATATAAATGGGGACAATAGGACAGGGGACAGTAGGCACGCTGGTGAGCTTATGCAAACCCCCTTTATGGACCTCTTAGGAATGGGTTGAGGTCCACAGTAGACAATAGACAGCTTAAGGTTGGATTACTGCAATGCTCTCTACATGGGGCTGCCCTTGAGGTGCACCCGGAGGCTACAGTTAGTCCAGAATGAGGCTGCGCGAGTAGTAACGGGAGCCGTTCGTGGCTCCCATGTAACACCACTACTCCACAGTCTGCACTGGCTTCCTGTGGTTTTTCGGGTGCGCTTCAAGATTTTGGTTACCACCTTTAAAGCGCTCCATGGCTTAGGACCTGGGTACTTACGAGACCGCCTGCTGTTACCCTTTGCCTCCCACCGACCCGTATGCTCTCACAGAGAGGGTCTCCTCAGGGTGCCGTCCGCCAAACAGTGTCGGCTGGCAGCCCCCAGGAGTAGGGCCTTCTCTGTGGGGGCAGTGACGCTCTGGAACGAACTTCCCCCTGTCCTACGTCAAGTGTCTGATCTTCGGACCTTCCGTCGGGAGCTCAAAACACATCTATTCATTCAAGCGGGACTGGCATAATAGTGTTGAATTTTAATTGGGGTTTTGTGAATTTTAAAATTTAAAACTTTAATTTTAATTATCAGCCTTTTATAATCTGCTATGTTTTAACTGTTGTTTTTAATTGTATATATTTTGTGTTTTATTTTTTTGGCTGTACACCGCCCTGAGTCCTTCAGGAGAAGGGCGGTATAAAAATTTAATAAATAAATAAATAAATAAAAGGTTGAAGCTGTGACGGTTTCAGGATGAAATAACGGAGTCGGGTAGAGCATTCCAGGTGTTGACCACTCTGTTGCTGAAGTCATATTTTCTGCAATCAGGTTTGGAGCAGTTTACCTTGAGTTTGTATCGATTGTTTGCCTGTGTATTATTGAGATTGAAGCTGAAGAAGTTGTTGACAGGTAAGACATTGTAGCAGACAATTTTGTATATTATGCTTAGATCAGACTGCAGGTGGTGCAGTTCTAGATTGTCCAAGGCAAAAATTTCAAGCCTGGTGGCATAAGAGATTCTATTGTGAGTAGAAGAGTGGAGTACTCTTCTTGTGAAATATCTCTGGACCCGCTCAATTGTATTAGTGTCCGATATACAGTGTGGATTCCAGGCAGATGAGCTGTATTTGAGAATTGGTCTGGAAAAGGTTTTGTATGTCCTAGTTAGCAATACAGTGTTACTGGAGAAGAAGCTTCGCTAAATTAGGTTAACAATTCTTAATGCCTTTTTGACAAATGACAGAGCATTTATTAATTGAGATTTGGAGTTGCCAAATGTGTGACCATTCTGACACGTGATCAAGGTTGCTTTGAAGGGCAGCAGCATTGTCAGTGGTGTTAAATAATTTTACATCATCAGCGAAGAGGATGCAGCTGATTTTAATATGATCGCATAGGACATTATTTTTAACTTTTTTAAAAAAACAATTAAGTTGGCTAAAATGAAAAATGACATTTCTTGCTGTTGTGCCTATTGTATCTGCCATAAAATGCTATGAAATTTGTGATTCTTTTGGTTGATAATAAAGCATGATATGTAATGTAATGAGTGAGAGTTGTAAACCTGCTGTCAAAGAAGCCATGAGCAAATAATTTCCCAATACTAAAAAGCCATGAGTAGTTGTTAATGGAAGGTATAACCCGGGATGCTACATCACAACCATCTGCTCAGGACATCACATCACAGAACTCCAGAGGCCACAACACCAAACCTCAGGACATTACAACACAACCTACCACCCAGGATGTTACAATGCAAAACTCAGGAGGTCACAAGATGGCGCCGACGAAGGCTGCCTCGGTGAAATGCTCTCTAATTGTTTCTTTATTTCTAATTGTTCTCTGTGACTCACTACGGATTTCCTACTCACGAGACCATCTGCTAAAAATTAAGGAACATTTCTTTAAGGAGCAGCTTTATTTAATCTCACCCCCGCCTGTCTTTACAAACACGGAGGAGATTCTAACACAGGAGGAGGCAATTCCCACGGAGCCATGGATTACTAAAAAAACCAAACGACGGAAACGAAGGAAAAGAGGTAAGCGATCTGGGATCTTAAACAGATTAAGAAGTCACATTAAAACTCCTCTGCCTTCAATTTTCCTAACAAATATACGCTCACTTGCAAATAAGATGGATGAAATACTCCTCTTAAACAAATACTATTCTGATTTTCGCAATTCAGCAGTCCTATGCTTCTCTGAAACCTTTTTAAATGAATCAATTGAAAATAGCAGCCTGAACATTCCAGGATTTCAAATTGAACGATCAGACAGGATTCCAGAAACATCTGGTAAAAAGAAAGGAGGAGGCTTATGCCTATATATTAATAGAACCTGGTGTCAAGATTTTAATATAATTAACAAATTCTGTGACAACAATTTAGAGACTCTAATTATCAACTGCAAACCTTACTATTTGCCTCGTGAATTTTCCTCATTTCTTCTAATTGCTGTTTATGTCCCACCACAAGCCTGTGTAAACAAGGCATTACGAACTCTAGCTGACCAAATCATGGAGGCTGAAGCCAAACACCCTGATTCACTGGCCATTGTTTTGGGAGATCTAAACAAGGCAAACTTAAGGAAAGAGCTACCAAAATACTTTCAGCATGTCAATTGTCCCACCAGAGGCAAGAATACTCTAGACCATTGCTACACAACACTAAAAGATGCCTATCGGTCTTTACCACGTGCAGCTGTAGGACACTCTGATCATTGCATGATTCACCTTGTACCTGCTTACAGGCAAAGACTTAAAGCCACAAAACCAATAATTAAATCAGTGAAAACCTGGACGGAGGAATCAGAATTAAAGCTACAGGCATGTTTTGACTGCACTGATTGGAATATTTTTAAAGATACCTCTGCAGACCTGGATGAACTCACAGATACTGTAACATCATATGTCAGCTTCTGTGAAGACCTATGTGTACCTACAAGGAACTTGCGAATACACAGTAACAACAAACCTTGGTTTACACCTAAACTTAAGCAGCTACGACATTCCAAAGAGGAAGCCTACAGAAAAGGTAATAAAATGCTGTACAATCAGGCCAGAAATGCACTAACAAGGAGATAAGAGCAGCAAAAGAAGCTACTCTGAAAAGCTAAAGAATCAATTTTCAGCAAATGAACCAGCAAACATGTGGAAAACTCTTAAAAATATCACCGGCTATGGCAAACCTCCTTCCCAGGCTGAAGGTAATCAACAACTGGCAGATGACCTGAATGAGTTTTACTGCAGGTTTGAAAGGAAACTACAGCCACCTATCTCCACAACCCCCATCTCAGACACACCAACAACAGCCAAGCCTCCTACAACTGACCCCATTTCATTGGGTTCACAACCCCTAGTGATCACAGAAAAGGAAGTGCAGGACCTATTTCACAGACAAAAGCCAGGAAAAGCTCCAGGCCCAGACAAGATAACTCCTTCTTGCTTAAAAGTCTGTGCTGACCAATTGGCCCCCATCTTCACCCATATTTTCAATAAATCACTAGAGATGTGTTATGTTCCTTCTTGCTTCAAACGCTCTACCATCATCCCAGTGCCGAAGAAGCCCACCATCAAGGAACTGAATGACTACAGACCAGTTGCTCTAACATCTGTAGTCATGAAAACCTTTGAAAGGCTAGTGCTTTCCTACCTGAAAACCATCACGGATCCGCTGTTAGACCCCTTGCAATTTGCATACCGAGCAAATAGATCAACAGATGATGCTGTTAATATGGCTCTGCACTACATCCTACAACATCTTGAGTCTCCAAAGACCTATGCAAGGGTCCTTTTTGTAGACTTTAGTTCAGCATTCAATACCATCATTCCAGACATTCTTCTAACTAAGCTAAACCAGCTACAGACTTGTAAGTGGATCACAAGCTTCCTAACAAACAGGAAGCAGCAGGTGAAGCTAAGCAAGATCACATCAAATACCTGTACAATTAGCACAGGGCCCCCCCAAGGCTGTGTGCTCTCCCCACTTCTCTTCTCTCTGTATACCAATGACTGCATCTCCAATGATCCATCTGTTAAGCTACTGAAGTTCGCAGATGACACAACAGTGATTGGTCTCATTCGAGACAATGACGAATCCGCATATAGATGAGAGGTCGAACGACTAGCCTTGTGGTGCAACCAAAACAATCTGGAACTGAACACACTCAAAACCGTAGAAATGGTGGTAGACTTTAGGAAAAACCCTTCCATACTTCCACCTCTCACAATACTTGACAACACAGTATCAACAGTAGAAACCTTCAAATTTCTGGGTTCTATCATATCGCAAGATCTCAAATGGACAGCTAACATCAAAAACATCATTAAAAAAGGACAACAAAGAATGTTCTTTCTGCGCCAACTCAGTAAGCTCAAACTGCCCAAGGAGCTGCTGATCCAATTCTACAGAGGAATTATTGAGTCTGTCATTTGCACCTCTATAACTGTCTGGTTCGGTTCTGCAACCCAACAAGAAAAACACAGACTTCAGAGGATAATTAGAACTGCAGAAAAAATAATTGTTACCAACCTGCCTTCCATTGAGGACCTGTATACTGCACGAATCAAGAAGAGGGCTGTGAAAATATTTGCAGATCCCTCGCATCCTGGACATAAACTGTTTCAACTACTACCCTCAAACGACGCTATAGAGCACTGCACACCAGAACATCTGGTAAAAGAAAGGAGGAGGCTTATGCCTATATATTAATAGAACCTGGTGTCAAGATTTTAACATAATTTACAAATTCTGTGACAACAATTTAGAGACTCTAATTATCAACTGCAAACCTTACTATTCGCCTCGTGAATTTTCCTCATTTCTTCTAATTGCTGTTTATGTCCCACCACAAGCCTGTGTAAACAAGGCATTACGAACTCTAGCTGACCAAATCATGGAGGCTGAAGCCAAACACCCTGATTCACTGGCCATTGTTTTGGGAGATCTAAACAAGGCAAACTTAAGGAAAGAACTACCAAAATACTTTCAGCATGTCAATTGTCCCACCAGAGGCAAGAATACTCTAGACCATTGCTACACAACACTAAAAGATGCCTATCGGTCTTTACCACGTGCAGCTGTAGGACACTCTGATCATTGCATGATTCACCTTGTACCTGCTTACAGGCAAAGACTTAAAGCCACAAAACCAATAATTAAATCAGTGAAAACCTGGACGGAGGAATCAGAATTAAAGCTACAGGCATGTTTTGACTGCACTGATTGGAATATTTTAAAGATACCTCTGCAGACCTGGATGAACTCACAGATACTGTAACATCATATGTCAGCTTCAGAAGACCTATGTGTACCTACAAGGAACTTGAATACACAGTAACAACAAACCTTGGTTTACACCTAAACTTAAGCAGCTACGACATTCCAAAGAGGAAGCCTACAGAAAAGGTGATAAAATGCTGTACAATCAGGCCAGAAATGCACTAACAAGGAGATAAGAGCAGCAAAAGAAGCTACTCTGAAAAGCTAAAGAATCAATTTTCAGCAAATGAACCAGCAAACATGTGGAAAACTCTTAAAATATCAGTCCCAATGTATAGTTTTGAAAGACAGACAAATGCAATATTATGTATACAGTGAATGAACATTTCAGTTCTGAATCTTAGTGCTTCAATCTAACACTTCCATGTGCTTGAGTTATATTTACTTTCTCCACATTGGCAATTCAGAGCATCATTTCTCTTTTTGAAGCCATCTTGGCATGGGCTTGGCTGGCTTGCGAAAGCCACTGAAGCTGTACATGTGGAGACTTCATCTTCAGTTGCCTAATGGATTCTGAAGACAGCCTGAATATTCATCATTTCTCTTTTTATGAGTGCCTGGACAATTGGACTCCAATGTTAAACACTGTTGTAAATTAAGGAAAAGCACTGAGCAAAGACCAATTTATCTGCTTTTCAAGGCTCCCCCTCTTTCCCCCCTTTTTCGTAATACTGAAGTGCCTATAATCTTTGTGAATACGAGGCATTGTTTCAGTTCCACTGAGGTGGAATTGTTTGTGCATCCCTAAAGACTGTGCTATGTCTGAACTGAGACTGCTCATTTTAAACAAATGTGCACTTACCGTACGTCTCCGGAACTCCCTTCCTGAAAAAGTTAGCACTGACCTTCTTGGAGCTAATGCTAAACATATGCAGGATTCTGTGCTCTTTGATAGGGAATTATAATTATTAGCTCCGTATTAGGAAACATAATGTTCTTTTCACCATATTCAGTTTTATATTGGCCACTCTGAAAGAACCTTGTGGGATCCACAGGTATTTCCTGACATTAAAGGTAATGACATATTGTGTTCACATGAGAAATCCACAAACGTTCAGTTGTCATGATATTTCAGTTTGTCTAAATTTGCCAACTTGCAGATTTATTAGCCTAGCAGCTGAAGACAAGAACTGGATTGAAAAGAGAAAAATATTATTCTCAGTAATAATAAAATATGACCAGAACACATCAAAATATTTCTAATGTATTTTAACACTGAAAATCATTACTATCCACTTCAAGAGCATATATGGAAATATCCTTTTTTGTTTGTTCATCACTGCCATAGTCCTGAGAGGTAAAGATCTATTTGGTATATTGTTGAGAATATGCTTTGTGCTTTGAACCAAATAATTCTTTCTGTTCCATTTTTTTAACCAGAAGATATTCAAACTGGCTTGCACAATGACCAAGAAATACAGTATTTCTAGAACAAGAAATAATAATACCAATAAATTCCCAATGAGGCATAATTTTGATTTGGTTGTGAGGCTTGCATGCTCGGAGGATGACTGCTAAGCCAGAGCTTCATACTGGACAGTTCTCAACAACAGAATGAAAAATGCCAAATGAAAAATGCTCCTTTCATAAATAATATGGTGAGATATAATTTACAGAAATCCATACTGGATCAATCATGGCCCAGGTCAATAGAGACTATGGCAGGGGTGTCCAAACTACGGCCCGCGGGCCAACTGCGGCCCGCGGGTCAGTTTTTATTGGCCCGCAGCAAATTCTGGAAGTATAATTTAATATGGCCCTTTTAAGCTAGGCTCATGCTCCTCCCCATGGGCGGGGAATAATGAAGGGAGGGGGCAGAGGAGGCGGCGAGCGGGAAAGAGGCTGCTGGCCGTGCCTGCCCCCAGCAGTTCTACCCTCGCCTTCCTCGGGCCGCCTGGCGAGGCTCCTCGCGCCTCCCCATGTCGGACACGCGTGGCGGCAGTGACAGCCATCGAGAAACAGGTGAGGAGGCGGCAAACGCGAAAGAGGCTGCTGGCCGTGCCCGGCCCAGCAGTTCTATCCTCGCCTTCCTCGGGCAGGGAATAACGAAGGGAGGGGGGGAGGCGGCGGCAAGCGCGAAAGAGGCTGCTGGCCGTGCCCGGCCCAGCAGTTCTATCCTCGCCTTCCTCGGGCAGGGAATAATGAAGGGAGGGGGGGAGGAGGCAGTGGCAAGCGCGAAAGAGGCTGCTGGCCGTGCCCGGCCCAGCAGTTCTATCCTCGCCTTCCTCGGGCAGGGAATAACGAAGGGAGGGGGGGAGGCGGCGGCAAGCGAAGAGGCTGCTGGCGTGCCCGGCCCAGCAGTTCTATCCTCGCCTTCCTCGGGCAGGGAATAACGAAGGGAGGGGGGGAGGAGGCGGCAGCAAGCACGAAAGCTGGCTGAGGGACTCTGGGAGTTGAAGTCCACAAGTCTTAAGGGACCAAGTTTGGACACCCCTGGCCAAGATGAATGAATATGAAACATTTTCCCCCCTTAAATGAAGATGATATCCACATATTGTTGCTTTTTAGTAGACTGACTGTATCCATCTGTATTGTAATGTCCCAGGTTTTCAGGCCTCTAATATAGTCCTAAATATTTACCACGAGTCATCAGAAATGGCAGCACCGAAGAAACGCAAGATAGCAAGTGAGTGTAGAAGATTTCAAACACGGTGGGAAAATGAATATTTCTTTAAAGAAATCAACGGAAAGTGTGTCTGTTTGATTTGCAATGAAGATGTTGCCGTGATGAAAGAGTATAATGTCCGTCGGCACTATGAGACCAAGCATCAGAGCTACGCATCGTACACAGGTGCCAAACGAGCACAGAAATTCAAGCAAATGGCAGCTAGCCTGCAAGCTCAACAACAGTTTTTATTTCGTGCTAACAAAATACAGGAAAACGCCACAGCAGCAAGCTATGAAGTCGCAAAACTTATTGCCCAGCATGGCAAACCGTTCTCAGACGGTGATTTCATAAAGCAGCGCCTCATCAAAGTCACAGAAGTAATGTGCCCGGAAAAAGTGCAGGATTTCAACAATGTGACCTTATCCAGAAATACAGTGGTGCGGAGAATCGAGGACTTGTCAGCTAACCTGAAACTTCAGCTGAGAGAGAAAGCTTGTGCTTTTGATTTTTACTCGATAGCATGCGATGAGAGCACAGACACCGCACAGCTTTTAATTTTTTGCGGGAGTCGATGATAATTTTGCTGTACGGAGGAGCTGCTTGATATGATGAGCCTAAAAGGCACAACGACAGGTGGAAATATTTTTGACGCTGTGTCAGAGGCAGTTGAAAAGATGGGGCTTAAATGGGACAAGCTCTGTGGAGTAACAACGGATGGAGCTCCGGCCATGACGGGTGAGCGCAAAGGAATGGCATCCATGGTGTGCGTCAAGGTAAAAGAGAGCGGAGGTGAGGCTGTTAGGATGCACTGTATAATCCACCAAGAAGCACTGTGTGCCAAGACTGTGCAGCTGGGCAATGTGATGAACACTGTTGTAAAAACTGTCAACATAATTCGAGCTAGAGGACTGTACCACAGGGAATTTCAAGCTTTCTTATCTGACGTGGATGCTGAATACGGGGATGTACTCTACCACTCTGATGTGCGCTGGCTCAGCCATGGCTCTGTGCTGCAGCGGTTTTATTCGCTGAGATCAGAAATCGACAATTTTTTGAAAGAGAAGGACCGACCTCTTCATGAACTGAGTGACCCTCTGTGGCTGGCAGACCTGGCATTTTTAGTTGATCTTACTCATCATCTGAATACACTGAACAAGAACCTACAAGGCAAAGAACAGCTGGTATCACACCTGTATGCGCACATGAAAGCCTTCTGTGTAAAGCTCCGCCTGTTTGAGACACAACTACGAAGCTTTAATGCTGTACACTTCCCTCGCTGTCTGAAATCAAGTCTGCTTTTCCAAAGGCAGACATTTCTGCTAAAAAGGAGAAATATGTTTCTGTAATTACATCTCTCGTGACAGAATTCAACCAGCGTTTTCAAGATTTTTCTGTCATTGAAAAACAAATCAAGCTGTTCTCGACCCCCTTCCTGGTGGATGCAGAAGAAGTGGAGGAGAGTCTGCAGTTAGAACTGATTGAAATGCAATGTGATGATTCTCTGAAGAGTCAACATCAGCTTCTCTCCTTCCCTGACTTCTATCAGAATTTGGATCATGCCAAGTTTCCTCTGATGAGACGCCATGCAAAAAGAATGATGAGCCTGTTCGGCTCAACATACATATGTGAACAAACATTTTCTCTGTTAAATCAGAACAAAAGCAGACTGAGATCCAGAATGACTGATAGCCATCTCTGTGAAGTCCTTCGTGTCTCAACCACCAAACTTTCTCCTGACATCCCAGCCATCCTTCAATCCAAAGGACAGCATCACTGCTCCCACTGAGAGCAATGTTCTTCACATTATAGGCGAGTTAGAAATACACACAGTAATCATGTGTCAATATGTCACCTCTTGTGTGTGGCCCGGGCCACACATGAATTTACTAGGCTTATATACTGTTTGTTGTCCAGCCGCATGCCTTTCTGAATAATTATATTTAAAAATATTACATTAAAAATCAACATAACACAAACACACACGTACACAAACATAGAGATACACATGCACATATATATAACTCACACACATATAGTATACTTAAGCCTAAACTGTGCATAGGGACTACCCAGACGGCTGAAAAAAGTGATTTCTGACAGGTTCTCACACTTTTGACTGGTCCTCACACTACAACTATCTTTACATTTTGCACCCTATCTTGTAACCGTGGTGAAGAGAAGCAGTTGTGAAATGAGTGATATGGTTGTTAAAAATGCTGCAATGGGCATAAATGTGAGGATGGTCATAAGTGTGAGGACTGGTCAAAAATTACTTTTTTTAGCCCTCTGAGTAGTTTCTATGCCCATAGCCACATCCACTCAGTCACATGAGCAGTTAGCCACGCCCACCAGTCACATGACCACCAAGCCACACCCCAAAATAACCCACGCCCATTCCCCCCCCCCGTGGCCCGGGCCTTTGCTTATTTTTCTGTATTTGGCCCTCACTCAAAAAAGTTTGGACACCCCTGGACTATGGTATAGATTGGAGTTCCTGGACATATGATAACAAGTGGGCTACAAATTCAGGACTATTGGCTGAGCAACCAGGGCCAGCAGCTACTGGCCTTCTGCAAGAGAATTTTCACAAATATATGAAGACTGGGAAAAAAAATTGTTATTACAAATCAAATCCAGCAAGAAGATAATATCTGAAAAGAATGCACAAGTTCTGGAAAGAACATCTAGAATCAGAAAAAAACAGAACAGGGGCCAGATCAACTTAATTTACAATATGCAATAAAGTATTAATTTTGAAGCAGAATTCAAGAGAACTGAAAAGGGCTATCTAAGGGGTGTGTGTGTGGAAATCAAAGCCTTGCCAAAAATAGCTTAGACTGTAAAGACAAACCTTGGGAAGGCAGTAGTAGTAGAGGAAACCAGCATAGCTATGTAATCATTTTCATTCTCAAACCAGGAACTTTCTCCTCTGTTTTCTCAAAAAGAACAAAACATTCCAACTTAAAAAAAGCAAGAGGAATTGAAACAAATAATAACATCTAGAGCAGCACAAAAACTAACACAATAAGGCTGCCTGCATTGAAGTTGTCCCAAAGAAAGAGCTAGTGCAAGTTTTAAAAGATGCTAATACTGTAATATCAAATATAAGCACCAACTGACTGCAAGAAACAAACCAATTAAAGTGTAGCATGGCTGCAGTTATCACTGAATATCTTGGATGCAAAATCAATAAACAAGGATAGTGCACCACCAAAACTGCCCAGAGTCACCTTGTACCTGCCCAGAGTCACCATGTAGGGGAGATGAGCGGCATAAAAATTCTATCATCATCATCATCATCATCATCATCATCATCATCATCATCATCATCATCATTATTATTAGTTACACAAAATGACAGTATACACAGCAAACGAGGTAACTATGCTGGATTTCGTATCACAGATCACTAGTTGAACACTTCCCAAGCGTTTAGGACTGTGTCATGTATCGGCGAATTACGCGAGCAAATCCCAGTAAGGTGGCCTTCTGCAGCTGACCAATGGTGATCTTGTCAGCGCCCATTATTATTATTATTATTATTATTATTATTATTATTATTATTATTATTATTATTATTATTATTATCATCATCTTTATTCATTAAACATGAAACTCAGTCAACTGAACATTCAAAAAGGCATCATAAATACCATTGACTGGTGCTGATGGTTGATATGGGTTGCTGCCAGTGTCCTAGGTATCAACCTTCTTAAGATATATGATGTTCCAAGTAGCGCTGTTTTTTGCAGTTCTGCTGGTATTATTGCAGGAAGTTGCAAGTTGTTGATGTATCTTATAAAATTCTTGTACATGGTACCAAGTGCCCCAATGACAATAGGTATCACTGTTACATGTTTCATCCATAGCTGTGTAGTTTCGATGGCCAGGTCGCGATATTTCATGATTTTTTCCAGGTCTTTTTCTTCATCTCTGGCATTTCCTGGTACTGCAATGTCAATAAATTGTACGTTTCAGTTTTCCACAACTGTGATATGTTATGTTCCAAGTGACAATCCATCTGTATTTGAAAGTCCCACAAGATCTTCACCTTCTCATTTATAATAATAATAATAATAATAATAATAATAATAATAATAATAATAATAATAATAGTAGTAGTAGTAGTAGTAGTAGTAGTAGTAGTATTAGTAGTAATAGTAGTAGTAGTAATAATAATAATAAATGGAAGCTCAGGTTGGAAAATGATGATCCGTCTGTATTTGAAAGTCCCACAAGATCTTCACCTTCTCATTTATTATTATTATTATTATTATTATTATTATTATTATTATTATTATTATTATTATTATTATTATTATTAATAATAATAATAATAATAATAATAATAATAAAAAATGGAAGCGCACGTTGGAAAATAATTTCGGCATGCTAGAAACAGATGCAAGCAAGCTAGAACAGATGAAAGAGAAGAAGCTGAAGAACAAGGAGCCGAATGAGTACCTGATCAAGAAATGTCATGTAGAATTAAGGAAGATTAAGTAAGCAGAAATAATAAAGCAGCAAATAACAGCTATAGCCAAGAAGATCAGCAGATAACAAAGCTCAACTATCAGAAACGTTTCTACCAATCTATCAGTGGAGAGACTGTAATAAACCAGTCAACATCTGACAAAGAAGAAATAATGTGGTTCTGAGTGCAACTATGACACAACCCAAAAAAATAACAACAAAAGGTAGCTTAAATAAAGGAGGTGGGGAAGAAAAAAAAAGCTAAAATGAAAGAACCCAAATTAACAGCAGAAGTGATGGAGAAAGATCAAGAATTGTTCAGCACCAGGTGATGATGTACTGCATGGTTTTTGGTTGAAACATCTGAATGGTCTCTACCTCCATTCATTGCCAAACAATTTAACAATATATTTCTTCAGGTGAAATTTAGGAATAATTCAGGTGAAATTTAGGAATGATTAACATTCCTAAACATGTCCAAATCTATTTGATAATGAAAGGTTCAACAAAAGGGGCAGCACCAGGCAATTGTGGGCCAATTACCTGCTTACCAACAAGTTTCAAATTGCTAACTAGTGTTGTAGCTGATACAGTCCAACAGCATTTAGATTATAACTAGCTCTTTCCAACTGAGCAAAGCTGCAAATAAAATGACTGTGGCAAAAGGAAGGAAAAATAGTACCAATAATAATAGGTGTCTTGGGTGCAAAGCCAAGACAACTGGAGCATCACTTGAACATCACTGGCATTGATAAAATCATCAGTCAATTGCAAAAGGGAACTTTACAAACAACATCTGCCTATGCCAAGTCCTTGGAAGGACTCAATAGGTGGATAAAAAATGCCAAACCCACTCTAAATATCTGGCTGATTGTGTGATCGGCCTTAATAAGTGTTTAAAATTGCCAAAAGCAATCTAAACATCTAGCTGACTATTTGACCAATTATAATAATAATTTTACAACATCTTCATATGCTCACATTTTCAGTGATTTGCCCCAAAGGTGCTTTTTTATGAGGCAACTTTCTTTTTTCTTTTGACAATGTTTTGCTTCTCATCCAAGAAGCTTCTTCAGTTCTGACAGGATAGTGGGGAATGGAAGGATTTATATTGCTTGCAAGGATCCTTCTATTCCCCACTATCCTGTCAGAGCTGAAGAAACTTCTTGGATGAGAAGTGAAAGTCTTCAAAAGAAAAATAAGAAAGCCCAGTTGCCTCCTGAGAAAAGCACCTTTGGGACAACCATGACATGGATGACTGAGAATCTCGACAGACTTTCATTGATCTGGAATTCCAAAATCTCCTACCAGGTCCGACACTACTAACACCATCCTCATCAGGATATACATGAAGTTTGTTTTTTGCTTTGTCTATTTATCCAAACAGAAGCTCCTTTAGAAAATTTATTTATTTATTTATTTATTTTATTTATTTATTTATTTTATTTTATTTATTCGTCATAACAATATAACAATATATATATATATACAAGCGTTGCATAAAGGGTTATATAATATATGAACGTATATATGAGGAGAAACGAGGTACTAAAAACATATATATACATAGGGGAAGAAACAGTAGGACAGGAACGGTAGGCACGTATGTGCTCTTATGCATTTAGCCAGCTCCTAATGTTCACCCCAGTTCTGTATCATATTATATATGTCAGTATAGTGGAGGAATTGAGCATTGGACTGGGAGGCTAAAACGAAGGTTCTAGTCTATTCTCAGGCACCAAATTCATTGATTTCTGGCCAATCATTGGCTCTCAGTGCAAACCATCTCTAAGGTTTGTTATGGGGAACAGGAAAAACAGAAGGAACAAATCTAAAAGCACTAGACCCAACAAAGATTCTGATAGAAAGCTCATTTTACCTATTTTAACATTGTGGAGATGGCTCATTTGCTCCTGCTTTTTCTATTTGTTAGAATAAAGTACTAGTCAGTGAAAGTAGTTGTCCATCTGCACAGTAGCTTATGGGGAGGAACTTTGAAAAAACATTTTGAAAGTCCAGGAATTTTTGTATCTCCACACCATGAACCTTAAAAGTTTAAACTATTAGTGAGACAAGACTTAACTTTGTTTGTTGTTCTTTGTCAATTCTCTTTCTTCTACATATTTGATTTTCAACCCCTCCAAGACTGAGTGGCTGTGGATGCCGGCATCCCGGTACAGTCAGCTGCAACCGTGGCTGACTGTTGGGGGCGAATCATTGGCCCCAATGGAGAGGGTGCGCAATTTGGGGGTTCTCCTGGATGGAAGGTTGTCCTTTGAAGATCATTTGGCGACCGTCTCCAGGAGAGCTTTTTACCAGGTTCGCCTGGTCCGCCAGTTGTGCCCCTTTCTAGACCGGGATGCCTTATGCACGGTCACTCATGCCCTCGTCACTTCTCGCCTGGACTACTGTAACGCTCTCTACATGGGGCTCCCCTTGAGGTGCACCCGGAGACTTCAGTTAGTTCAGAATGCAGCCGCGCAGGTGATAGAGGGAGCCACTCGTGGCTCCCATATAACACCAATCCTGCGCAGGCTGCACTGGCTACCTGTGGTTTTCCGAGTGCACTTCAAGGTGTTGGTTACCACCTTTAAAGCGCTCCATGGCATAGGACCGGGATATCTTCGGGACTGCCTTCTGTTACCACATGCCTCCCACCGACCGGTACGCTCTCATAGAGAGGGCCTCCTCAGGGTGCCGTCAGCCAGACAGTGCAGGCTGGCGACCCCCAGGAGGAGAGCCTTCTCTGTGGGGGCACCTACCCTCTGGAATGAGCTTCCCCCAGGACTTCGACAACTTCCAGACCTCCGGACCTTTCGCCGCGAGCTTAAAACATATCTATTCTTTCGAGCAGGACTGGCTTAATAGGGTTTTAAATATGGATTTTATTGGGGTTTATTTTATATTTATTTATTTTATTTATATTTATTTTATATTTCGTATTGTATTTTAAATTTAGGCTATTGGAATAAGTTTTTTAAATATTGTTTTTATTGAAATGTATCGTTTTTATTTTATCTACCTGTTCACCGCCCTGAGTCCTCCGGGAGAAGGCGGTATAAAAGTTTAATTAAATAAATAAATTATTATTATTATTATTATTATTATTATTATTATTATTATTATTATTATTATTATTATTATTATTATTATTATTATTATTATTATTATTTATAAAATGATTTAGATTAATGTACCTAAAAATAGTTAAATGCTCTAACCTTTTCTGTATACTCTCTCCTTTTTTTAAAACATTAGAATAAACCATTTTTCAGTCTTTGGGAACTTTGATTTGAGAGAAAAGTTGCATATTTTTGTTTAAAGTTCAAAAATGTTACTTTTGCTTTCTTTAAGAAGCTTTGGATAGATAGTTTCTGGAAAAGGTAATTTGTTTATTTTTAATGTGTCACGTAGGACTATTTTTTACTTACATCAGATAAAGAACTTAAACTCTGTGAGTTAAATTATTAGCAGAGAGTAATTATGAGAGAAAATCAGGAATTCCTGTTTCTTAGAACTGGTTTCCTAGGGTGCTGAGAGCATCCACTCTGATTTTGAACCACCAGTTGGCCAATTTCTTAGTCCAGGGCATAGGAAGCAGGTGGTTGGTCAGTCAATAGATTGCTTTGCTAAAAAAAAAATCTTCTGAATTCAATTATCTACTTACAAGTAAGGCTGTCTTGATAAATTGGATTACTCCAAAGCAATCTCCAGTTGTTGGTAATTGAGTCCTGGATGAACATTTCTGGTAATCCCAGAAATGACTTCATTGGCTTCATTCAGTCAACTATTTTTTGTATTGTGTCTCTGTATGTGTTGTGCTATGTCTCTGTATGGACCAAATAGGATACTACTCAACCTTCCTTCTTGCAGTAGGTAAAGGTAATAGGTAAACATTCAGCATTGTTTTGTTTTCTATTAGTTCTTATCTTCTCACCTCCCTCCTTCCTTTCCTGTTGTCATAAGGATATTTGTCATCTTGATTTTTCTTATCCATACTGGCAATTCTTGATTTTACAATTCTTAAAAAATATTTTTTTAAATTCACCAATTTGACATCCCAAGGGAAATATTAATGCTTTTTAAATGAAAATATTTTCTTTCCAGGTTAATATGAGACTAAAAAACCCCCTTCCTCATTGGTTTTGAATTAAACATGGAAAATTTCTATAAAAGTCTTATGGGCCCTTTAAATAAATTCCATGAAAATTAAGTTTGCCATGGATATTTTAAATATATTATTTCCTTACAAGAAATAGTGTAGAATTATTTCTTATTGTCCTAATTAATACATTAATACATTAGTTCAGGGAATACATTAAGACATATGCTTCATTGCTAAAATTTTGATAATTTAGGTAATAGAGAATTCTTGTTCCAACAATTTGGATCGAAGTATGTTGACAAAATCAACAGGGTTCTTAAAATACCTTTAATTGGCTATCAAAAAACTTCCACAATTTATTTAAGGACTCTTTTCCAAGAAAATATATTGTTGGTTCAGCTGCTTCTTCTTAAATCTCACTGTATTTTATATGCTTTGGCCTTTACCTATTGTCAGAAAATATATGATGCAGTGTGATTTAAAGTATCAGTCTAATTATTATTGGCTGGGTGAGGAATGAAGGAAACATCATTGTTTTAGATGTAAGCTACGCAGCTACAAAGTGCCTATTGAGTTAAGATAGTTGAAGAAAAAAAATCATTAATGTTAGTAAATTACATAGTATTCTTATTTTTTATTTTTTTTTAATTGCTAAATTTTTAAATTCTTAAATTTTAAATTTTAATTGTATTTTATTGGGTATTTTATATGGTCAATTTGGACGGTTTTAATTTCGGCCTTTATGGAATAAGTTTTTTAATTGTTATTTTAGGGTGTATATAAATTGTTTTAATGCAGGCTGTACACCACCCTGAGTCCTTCGGGAGAAGGGCGGTATAAAAGTTTAATTAAATAAATAAATAAATAAATAAAGTTAAGAATAAAGGAGTTAGTTCTACACAGCAAATGCACAAGAGTTGCCCATTGGATTGTGGCTTTATGTAATGCCTTAAACTTTGTACTTTCTCTGCCTTTTACCTCCCCAGCCCAGGGATGAAATTTACTTACCTTCCTTACCAGTTTTTTTTAAAATTTGCATTTATATCCCGCCCTTCTCCGAAGACTCAGGGCGGCTTACACTATGTTAGCAATAGTCTTCATCCTATTTGTATATTTATATACAAAGTCAACTTATTGCCCCCCCCAACAATCTGGGTCCTCATTTTACCTACCTTATAAAGGATGGAAGGCTGAGTCAACCTTGGGCCTGGTAGGACTAGAACTTGCAGTAATTGCAAGCAGCTGTGTTAATAACAGACTGTCTTAACAGTCTGAGCCACAAGAGGCCAATGTGCATGCACTGCATGCGCTCCACTCACACACCCCGTCATCTGCGCATGTGCAAAGCCTTCTGCACATGTGCAGAGGCTTAAAATGTCACAAAAAAGCGACATCATGACATCCGCATGGGTGGGCAGAGCCTCCCGCAACCGCCACTACCGGTTTGCCCGAGCCAGATAGAACCAGCTGGATTTCACCCCTGCCCCAGCCCCTATTTTTATTACAAAATTTGCTGCATGGTATTTTAAAGTTGGGCAACTGGTTATAACATTTTAAAAAATGGTAATTAAAAAAAATACAAGACGCTTCTTTCTGAATAAATTCAAATGGTAAAAAATGCTCAGATCCATAGGAGAATTAAAAGATTCTTCATTCTAGGGAATGAAGTTCAGGGAATTGCTTTTCTTTTTTCTGTCCTCATGGGCGTGTGCAGGGGCGTCTGTGGGGTATGGTAAAAAACTCAAGATGGTGGTTCACTCAAGGTGGCGCTTCAATCATACAATTGTGACCATTATCTGATGTTTTTTGCTCTTACTCTATGGGCATCAGTGGATAAGCAAACAGGTTTTTGCCACCTGTTTTTTCTTTTGATATAACCATGAATATATCTTTTATAGATAGAGGTGAGTGAATTCAGGAAAATTTTTACAATTCTTCATTATTTTCTCTTTCTCCCCTTTTCTCTCTCCTTGTGTTTACATGCTATCTGTATGAATAATTTTGAGTACACCACACAATCAAAGGCAATTATTAAATAATGCATACATAAATAAAAGAAAAAAAGCAGAAACCCCTAATGTCTAATTAGACATCTTCACCACACTGTTCAGAAGAAAACTATCTTTGCCAGTTTTAAAGGGATGGGAGGTCCTAGCCATTTTTCTCAATCTAAAATTTATTTTGTTAGTTTCCCACACCAGTTTATTTAAAATAAAGGCCTGCCTAAAAACAATTTACATTTCTTCCAATATAAATTATATGTGCATGTTTTCTTAACCCCTAGATTTTATGCTGAGATTCCCTGGGCGGCCATATAATGGTTTAAATCAACAAATACATACTGTGTGATGTTTGTGAACAATTCTTACATTAGTATTTTGAAAATACTTTTCTTGGATGTCTTTATTTTGTTTAAAATTTTTTATAAGAGAGCAGTATTTTTATTTGTCACAATTACTTATATACTGTCTATTCAAAGAAGTCTTGGTAGGCTTAAACCTACTACCTTCAAAAATATTTATAAAAAAGTAAAATTTGTAATCTTTAAAAACCTATTATTATCCTGCAAAATACTAATTAAATAAATTTATATGAAACTAAATTATTCCTTCTGTATTTCTACTAGTGATTAAATTAGCTTGTATTTTTGTGAAAGAGCACTATTTGAATGTGTACTTTGCTCTAAGTATCATATTTCTTTCTCTCTGTGTGTCTATTGTATCTGTCTTTTATCTTTCTAACTAGAGAGAAAGTGTGTGTGTGTGTGTGTGTGTGTGTGTGTGTGAGAGAGAGAGAGAGAGAGAGACAGACAGACAGATAGACAGACAGACAAACACACAGAGAGCTACAATTATAGAAAGTCAAGCAGAAATGTCTACTATCTCTCAAAATATAAATGCAAATAACCACATTTTAGTGCCTGAATCAGACTTATTTTTATATCATATCACAGTTCCCAAATCCAGGAGAATTTTATCTTTAGCTCATTTAATGCTCTCCTCAGTGTTATTCTGAAAGCGAAATTTTATTTGTTTAGATTTGTTTAAATTTTATATTCCTATAGAATATAGGAAAACCCCATAGGAAACCCAATAATGCCTCATAGAAACCACAGCTTGTGTTCTACTGTCCTACAAGTTCTACTGGATCATTCATCACCAGCTGATTACTGGTGAGCATTTATCCCTCCTACCAATGGCTTATTTAATGGGTTCTGAAGGGGTTCTGTGTTCATACTGACATCTAACTGACACCCTGGCAAAGAGACTAAGCTGCTATATGTGCTTTTGGCAAAAGTAAGGTTAGGTTTCTCCTTTGTAGAATCTTTCAACATGTAGTGGGAGTTCCTGAATTGTAACTGAGCATTGATATCAAATTATAGTTTAAAGGTTCCTCCTTTAAATAAACTTTTAATAAACAGGGTAGCAACTCGCAAAACATCCCTGGCCTCCTCTCGAGTTGCCATAGGCAAGGGTGATGGGAAAACGAACTCTGCAGTTGTGGCAAGGCAGCATGTCAGTTAAAACAAAAGCACATTCTAGCCATTTCTCTGTCAAGGCCGTCTCTGTGGTTACCCACAGTGGTCGGAGGGGAGCGATCTCTACAAACCGTGAAAGTGCTTTGTTGGAGATTGTGACTGGTGACACACCTTGGGGGGAGGGGGGAAACAGGGTCAGAGCTGGAATGTAAATTATGTGGGGTCAGAGTTGGCTTCACTTGGAACATGCAGAAATGAAGCTCCTAATAAATAAGTGGATTTCTTTTGAAGCTTGGTTTGAGGCTCATGATTGGAACCCTGACACAGGAATGGTTACAAATAGTTTTGCTAATTTATTAGCTCTACTTGCATAACTTTATTTGAGAGAAACTTGGTAACTCAAAATGAAGTAGGATATCTATTGCTTTTGGCTGAAGTTTATTATTATTATTAAATTATCATTTAAACTCAGGCTTTATTTGTTGCAGTAGAAAAATCATATTTTCAAATCTTTGTTGACAAGAAGCTCATTCTTTAAACAGAGGTGAGTGTTTTATAACTGAAATTTCTGGGGCAATGATGCTTGCACACTCTCTCTATTAATTTTCCCTTGTCTTCTGAGACTACCATCACATTCCTGAGGCCCTTTATAAAATAAACTACCCTATGATCTAGTACAAGCAGGGGAACTGGGAAGCAGCAAGCAAGCTCTGGCTTGGTATCTCTTATGGACCATCCTGATGACTGTAATTGCTGCCATGTTATGAAAACCTTTTTTTTGAAAGGCGCCAGAGTTCCAAATAAAGCATAACATGGCTTTGATATAATAAATATTAGTACCACTGCTTTAAAATGTTGTGATCCGTCTGCTTGATTCTGAGAAAGACGTTTTCCAGCACCGCTGCTTCTTTTTGCTTTTATTTGCAAACATTCTATTACCACAGCTAAGGAAGAAGGAAAATCTTCAAGACAGATTTGGTTTAAAAAATTTCCAAATAAAGTCAGCTTCTGTCTTTCTAGACGGTGAACTTCAAAGTGAAAATAGATCAAATCCTCAGCAGACTTCTGAAAAGGTCATTTAAGCAGATGCCCTCTTCCCGCTCTTTTGTTAGGAAGCTTTCATTCTGGAAATCTAGAACTATTAAAATAAAGGTCATGTACGTACTTTTTCTGCAAACTAAGGTAAAGCGTGAAGCAGGGAGAGGACAAAGGACATTTTCTCTAATTGGATATGGATGAACAAAGTCTTTAGCGGGCAGGATAACAACATGGAGTGTAGTGGGTGATGATGTAAATGGGTGCAGTGGTGACCCATGAACCTTCATAGGTTTTTTGGGGGGAAGGTAAGGATATGGATCTGAATGTAAAACTTCATATGGCTACTAGACGATAGCAAAGAGATATTCTGCACCTCTTTGCTGCTATCTGGTGTGATCTGAAGTTTTGCAGCCCAGATGTGGTAGCTTTAAGAGGTTTTCAAGAAGAATCTGGTTTTTTTTTAACTAAAATGACAGAAAACCATTTTTTAATTTTCAGAAACTGCATCATCAAATTTTAGCAGTGCACATAGAGGAGGCCATTAAAACAGGGTCAAGGATGATAAATCACCTGTCCTGCTTGAGATGCAAGAGATGATTTCTGCAATGAGATCCAGATACTGTATTATTAGGGAGTATTATGCAGTAGTTTAATAGCAAATAGAAAAATAATGAAAGAGCGCATTGACATCCATAGCTTTACATTAGTCTCATTTTCTCTGAAATAGTGAACTACGAGACCATCGGTACTGAAAATTAGAATTATTATTTTCTTTCCTTTTGGTTGCATTCTTACCTTGATTGTCTTTCAGGAGCTAAAAACAACCTCTCTCATAATCCAAACTTGCCGTGTAGTTGAGGTTAAGAAATAGTGACTGGCACAAAGTAAGCTGAGTAGGGCTTGGAATCTGGGTCTTTCTAAGCCCATATTCTCTCTTCTTCACCTCACTAACGCTCTCCAGTCATCACTGGATTTAATTGTTTTAGTATTCTCAGAAGGAATTATGGGAATCAATATTTGTGAAGCACTGGGGAATTTTAATCAGAATTTCAGCATATTTTTGAAGCTAGTAGTTAGTTCTATATTTTGTACATTTAAAAGGGAGAAGTAAATCCCATTGGACCATGACACTGAGGAAAGATGTTAAAATTATCCTGTAAAACCCCCCAAATTTACATAGCTAGAGCACTTCAGTATGCACTGAAACATAACCCAGGTTCCACTGAATTCAATGGGATTTAAGCTGGCATCTGCTGCATGGAGCATATTTTATACTGGAAATGCAGACATACCAGTGATAAGTGGCAATGTCCAGACGGGCAAAAATGGACACTCACATGGTATGTTCAGCTGTTTCTCTTAAATCATAATTTTAGGTTGACACTGAACTTCATCCTTCTTCTGGGGCTGCTCTTGGCCTCTCAAGACTACATTCCTGGAACTGTTCCAGTATTAAGATTGAAGGGAGTTTACCCTAAGGGGAAAAATCTTTTTGGAATGGAGAATTAGAAATGCTGGGAAAAAAACCACATCAATATAAAAAGAGAGAGTATTCTGAAGCTACTATTTGAGTTCAGGGGATCCTCCTGCTTTCACTTCCTAAAGGAGATGTTGAAATGAAATGGAATTATTTAAAGGAAAATTTGAGAGCTGTGGTACCCCAAATATGGTTGGGGAGTTTCTTTATTTGGTCACTAACTCATATCAATAGGCTTACATAGAGTAAATCCGTATATAGTCCAGGAATGCTTGTAGTTTTCTAATCCTGGAAGAAATAATGGAAGGGAAAGTTGCCTTCCCGGTTTTATTAGACAAATTTTTTGTGTGTGTGTGAATAATCTGGATATTTTCTTGAGTAGTCTTTAGCAGGGATCTCCAACCTTGGCAACTTTAAGCCTGGTGGACTTCAACTCCCAGAATTCCCCAGCCAGCTTTGCTTAAAGTTGGCAAGGTTAGAGACCCCTGGTCTTTAGGAATGCTTTGTGAGTAGGAGAACTGACTATCTTAACTCTTTGGAATAAAAATTAGACAGCAAAGGTTGTATGATTCCTGTGATATAGGATACATGTCATAGCACCTGCAAATTCACCAGGTCATATGGAAAGGTTTTGGATCTTTTTCCATGTTGGAGAAGGATGAATCAAGAAAGGGACACATCCATTCTCTAGATGATACTCCTGAGGCCAGGAATGCTGCAAATAAATCTAGTATCTAGATGGCTATTTTTAATGTGGAAATATCATTATGACGTTCTTAATTTTGCACAAGTAGTTTACGGCCATCTGTCTCTTCTCTGGTCAGTTGCAGATACACTATAAGTACAGTCCTACAGTTAGAAAGCTGGTCTAATGAATTTTTACCAGCTTAGCAAGAGATGCACATGCTGTGGTGGAATGAACCAAATATTAGAGATGGATCTGGGAGACTGAGCTGAAACAGTGGCTCATCTATGAAGCTCCGGAAATAGTGGATCATCCTATATATCATCCTATATATGGAACAGCTTGCTACTGAGGCCAACAGATGAACCATCCAGTTCAAATTTATTCTTTTTGACAAAATTGTGCATGCCCATGTGCACGTACACACACAGATATGTCTTGGCAACCAACAGTTGCAGAAATAATACGGTGATGACACGGAGTTGCTAATCTGGAATTTTTAATTCCCCCCCCCCCCGGTAAATTATGCCTTCTTTTCTTTTTATTTCTTCTTCACTTATCTTTGGGATAATAAGAAAAAGAAAGCTATTGAGAAAAATAAAAACTACAGAGAACTGAAATTACGGGTGGGTGCTTGCCATGAAAATGCCATTGTAAAGGCTTTGCCCAGCAAAGTAGTTCTGTAGTTTTCAGAACTATATAGTTCCTGACTTCTGAGCAACTTCTTGTAGGTAAGAAAAAGAATTCCAGACTTCAAGAGTTACCAAGCCCACCCATACATAATTTCCCTGTCCAAGAAAATCAGATTTGGGGGCAGGGGCGGGATGTAGCCTGAAAAACAAAAACGTCCTATAAAGAGGCTGTTTAATAAGTCCAAGCAGCCAAAATATGTGAACTCATTGGTGTTTTTCCCACAGACTTGTTGGGCTTGGCAAGAAGGTTTGTAGCTGGTCAAGCTTTTAAAACAGCCCACATATTAAATGACAATTGGAGGTGTATAAACTCATTGAAAGTTATAAAGGCATGTTTTCTTAAAAAAAAAGGCATATTTTCTCGTGATTCGCCATTTCTTAACACCTATGAATCTTCACAGTTTATTAAATTGAATTTCCAAACTACAACTAAAACAACCATTCCACCAAACTTTGAGGGTAAAAAGCTATTCAGAAAGTATTCAAATACAAATAGGAGTAAACACAAGTACATATTGTTCTCCCATTTTCCTATGAAATATGAAAATCAAATCTGAAAAATAGAATTACAACATCCGATACATTTTTATTAAATCATTGTGTTCATGCTACCCACTTACTTTTCTACTTCTTTTAGTTAGGCATACCAGGATTATAACTATCTGGATGGGTACTGGATATCATGAAACAGATATAAGAAATGCCTTAGCTCCTGGTCACCCACCACCTTATGGTCATATGGATTTTTGCACTCCAGATGTTGAGAGTTCTGTCCTTTTACCCAGACACAGAAATAATTGCTTGAGTTGGGAGCAAGAATAATTCTGTTGCCTTTGTGGATTCTTTAAAATGAATGCTAAATGTAAACAATAGATTCCAGCAGACTGCTCGACTAAATCCATTGCCAAAAACATTGTGGTGATAAAGGGGCCTAAGGCAGGGGAAAAGAAAGAAATTATAAATCAAGCAAAACTCTAACTGCACACACATTAAAATTAATGAAGTATTTTAAAACTAAAAGTGCCATCCATCCATGTGAGCTACTTAAAGCATTAAACATGAGACCTGTGAGTGCAATTTTAAGCAAATTCTTCATTCTTGCATTGGGTGAATGAAGCCTGAAAGTGGGGTGCATAACACCTTTAATTCTTGAATGCTAGGGAATACACAACAAAGTGGAATGAAAATGGCTTCATTTGCAGGCAAGACTACTAAATCAGAAAACTTTGAGATCTTCTGCAATGTACAATTTTTGTTATCTCAACAGAACATCTCTCATAAGTAATGTAAACTAGGTTGATGTGTTATTCAAAGTTATTTGAGAATTGAGTGCCAGTTAAACACTCCTGTTTCAAAGTGGATTGATGGCAGACCGAAGTGAATGTGCCAAAGGAGGGGAAAATGTTATCGGCTCATACCAAAAGAGACTATGTTCTTATTTATTAGTTGAATTCCTTAGCAAGTGTCAGAATTAATATCACAAAAATGATATATAGCCAGTGTGGAACAAAACCTCCGCCATATAAAGTAACATATCAAGCCTTATGTGCTGATGAGATATAAAGTGCCATAAAATACTTCATAAATGCCATTTAGTATTTATGTTGTGAGAGTGTTTGAATCTGATTCAAACTTAATTAAGATTGTGAAATGTAGCCTGAGCCTTCCATTAGGCTGGTTGAGTCAGATCCAGGAATAGCAAGATTGCCTGATGGCTAAAGAACTGTTCTAGGGACAGACAGATTCACTTTGCCACTCAGGAATGTTGGCATGAATTCCCAACCTTATCAACAAGCATTGCCATATATTGATGGTAATGATATTAGAACAACTCCAGGAGGTGGAATTGTTTGCTTTATAGTGGCTGGAACAATTTGCACTTGATGTGTGCTACTTCCGAAAAAAGTTGTATTGACTGGGGACCGCAAACATGGCACTTTTTAACCTTGATGTACTTGGAATTCTGGGAATATCAGGGTAGGGGAGGATGTCATGGAACTTATTATTATTATTTATTAGATTTTTATACCGCCCTTCTCCCGAAGGACTCAGGGCAGTGTACAACCAATATAAAAACAGTAACAAAATACAATTAAAATAAACAATTAAAAGACTTATTATAAAATTGGCCAAATTTAAAACATATTAAAATTTAAAACCCATTAAAATACATCCAAAAGTTTAAAATTTAAAATTTAAGCCAACCCCGCGCGAGCAAATAAATACGTCTTCAGCTCGTGGTGAAAGGTCTGAAGGTCAGGCAATTGGCGCAAACCAGGGGGAAGTTCGTTCCAGAGAGTAGGAGCCCCCACAGAGAAGGCTCTTCCCCTGGGGGCCGCCAGCCGGCATTGCTTGGCGGACGGCACCTTGAGAAGTCCCTCTCTGTGTGAGCGTACGGGTCAGTGGGAGGCATGAGGTAACAGCAGGCGGTCCCGTAAGTACCCAGGCCCTAAGCCATGGAGCGCTTTAAAGGTAGTAACCAACACCTTAAAGTGCACCCGAAAGGCCACAGGCATCCAGTACAGCCTGCGCAGGAGTGGTGTTACACTGGCGCCGCATGCGGCTCCTTCTATAACCCGCACAGCTGCATTCTGGACTAACTGAAGCCTCCGAGTGCACTTCAAGGGGAGCCCCATGTAGAGAGCATTGCAATAATCCAAGCGAGAGGTAACAAGAGCATGAGTGACCGTGCATAGGGCATCCCGGTCGAGGAAGGGGCTTAATAAATTGCATTGGATAATTTCATTTTTGCTCTGAATATAAATGATTCCAGAAGCTTTGTTCCATGACTAAATAGTTTGTGAAACATATGAGTGCTCCAGCAAAGACGAAGCAATTTGAGTAGCCTGAGAAAAGAGGCCAAGTTTATTTTCTACATCATAATATTCTCAGAAAGCTAAGACTGCAGGCCCCATTTTGTATTTTTAATTCAGGCTGGCTACAAAGATAAGAGAAGAGCCATGATGCAGTGGTTAGAATGCAGTATTGCTTGTTTTCTATCTTTGGGAAAAATAACGGTATTGAATAGTATTACAATTAGTAATAGTAATAGTATTTCTTTCCACAGAAAAAACTTTTCTAAGAAAGAAAAGGCAGAATAGTTACACAACATCTTTTGGTTGGTAACTTTCAAGAATCTCCTCCATCTAGAACATCCTATGAGACATTGCAAGGTTCGCCTGAGAGGTTTTCCAAACCACACATGTACAGGCTCTCATATAACTTATCAACAAACATATTGACCAGCCTATGAGCTTGTAAGAAGCCAGATCAATCAAGCGACCAACCAACGATGGCACTGACTATCTTCTTACCTGGTGACCTTCACATGACCTGACCAGTTGGTCAATTGAGCAACTGACCATGTCATTACATAAGATAAAAGTGGAGGGAAACTGAAACAAAGCACTTCAACTGAAGTCCCGCTGAAAATGTTGCCTCGCCTGGCAATGAAACATTCAGAGCTAAACAGCAAGCTTGGAGAACAAACCACCACCAACAACTTGTCTGTGTATGTGTCAGAACTTAGACTTGTCAAGATGTACAATAGCCAAGACTACATGAGATTGAAAATCATACATGAACATGTTAAGGAACACTGATATGCCTACATGATATCAACAATTCCCACATTTAACACTAAGATCCTTTTCACCTAAGGCAGGTACTCCATAGCTGTCATATCCTCTTCTAAGAATGAATCCTTAGGAGAAGATGACAGATCACCCAATTCAAGTAAGTCTTCCATCATTTCAGAATCAATAGGTCAGAATCAGCCTCTTGTAGCTCAGGTTCCTCTGCCCGAGACTTTCCTCATTGCAGCCACATAGCCCAAGTGAACAATAGCACTGCTGGCTTGTGTATTAGAAGACAGATGCCGCTGTGCTTGCTTGCACGGGAGAGCATATTGGAAGTGAAGGTCTACCCAAGAGTAATCCAGCATGCCTGGCTGAACTTGCATCCAAATTAGACCTTTTGAATAGTAGCATGATTAAGGAATTATAACACAGTCATAGAATTGGCCTTTTAGCCAGTTCATAGCTAAAGCCTCCAATATAAATCTATGCTATTTAACCTGCTTGTGTAGCACAGGCTGTAAATAATATATATTTATTGTCTTTAAACCCGTATAAGCTTTTTTTGTGGCCTGAAGTCTGAATGATATGATACATTGTTTGAACTCTGACTGTCATTCTCTTATATTGATTATCTGGGATTTAGCCTAAAGCTCGAATGGATTTGACTTTTGTCTTTGGCCTGATTGAGTGGCTACTTTTTGATGTTTGTGTGTCTTTCTCAGGCTGTGAGTAGTCCTTTGGAAATTAGACCTTGGACTATATAAAACTGTTTTGCCACTCCCACACCTTTCCCCCAACCTAGTATAAGGCAACCATGGGCTTGTTTTGAGATTCCAACGTTATGGAAAATATTAGTACATCTTTAGACCTCCAACTGTGTATAAATTTTGCTTTGCCTAGCTACATTTGATGATCATGATCAGAATAATCCAGACTCTTCTCTGAATTGATTTGCACTCATTTTGTTGAAGGACAATTATAAAGTCACCAGAATAATAGAGTACCGGTATCTGTTGTATATTGTGTTATATAACAAGTAGAAATTCAATCCTGTTTTTCCAAAAATCAGAAGTTGAGAACAAGTTATGGCTTCTAATTCTGCTTAATACCAAATAAGCCAAATTTCGTGTTCATTGGCTAAGGCAAACAAATAAAAGACTTCATCAAATGCATTTCCTAAGTTGAGGTAACAAGAGAAATTGGCAAAATGTTACAAGAATTGACATACAAATATTTAAAATTATCCTTGAGATAATTTTCAACTACTTTAAACTTTCATTGAAGTAGTTTAAGCTGTTTTATTGACTAGTTCTGTAATAATACATCATTGGTTTATTAATGTTTATTAAATTAATATTATTAATAATATTAATGATTAATTAATATTTATTAAAAATAAATGCAAAATAAAAACACCATATAAACTAGCCAGCAGCTGCAGCAATTCAAAGTTTAAAGCAATATACATTACATACAGTTAAAATATAATTAAGAACCAATTAAACAGCCGCAGATGTAGAAATGTTTTTCATTGGTTCCAAAATGCTGCTAATGTGGGTTCCTGTCAAATCTCCCTGGGGAAGAAATTCCATAAATAAGGTGCCACCACCTATCTTCAGCATCTTCATCACTATCTTTGCTGCTTTTAAACTCTATCATGACACTTGCCTCTGATTTTTCCTTACTCCCATTATTATTGATACTGCAGTAATATCCTCAGATACAAAGAAGTAAAACAAACCATATACCCAAAGATCCCATTTGGCTACCTTTTAAGATTTTATTCATCCCATACAAATCTTGTTTCAAGACAAGGGTTAATGTCAGATGTTGAAATACTCATAGCTTTGAAATAATTTTGAGTTGTTTTTTCATGTTTTTTTAAACATTGGGCAGATTTAGGATGGTGGTCTTGGCCGAATCCACCAGGATGTGGTGAACCATGAATCTCAACATATGTTGAAGTATTCAAACGATTCATGGGCCATGCCAAAATTCAATTGAAAACTCAACTTGCTGTAACTATGCAATGTAGAAACAAAAAATAGCTATGTGAACTGGCTTTGAATCCAAGTAGTTTGGCCTGACTGCAGTATGGTTCATAGCTGCAGAGGTTAACAATCATACTGTTGAGTGAATGAGGAATCCTAAGATTGGATTGAAAATATATATTACTTTGGTTTAGTTTTGTAGAATGACAATCATATGCCAGTTATATCATTGCATTTTTTAACATTTTCAGACATCTTGAGCTTCTGGGTCTTAATCAGACTTTCTCCATTATTTCTGTGCTTTTTGGTTCATGGAATAGGCACCAAATGTTAATGCAAAAGGCAGCTAGAACACTTTACCCCTTGCAACATTCTCTGTTTACAGTTGTTTATAACCAAATCCTATTATTTCATGCTTTATAGCAAGAATATCTCCATATAACGTGAATGTTCAGCAATGGGGAAATACTATTCAGTGATCTTGGGAATACATGCAAGTTATTTTGGTCCATGGACTTATTTTTTGCCAAGAAATTGCAAATATAAATAATAAAAAAAATTTCTCAAGTATTTGCAGTAGGGTGGTTTCTTATCTCCTCTTACAAAAACATAAGTGTTGGCCAATGAAGCCAGACTGTCTTTTCTGAGTGCCAAAATATTTAACAGGGATTTATTAATATTAGGGGGTAAAAGCAATCTTGCTAAAAGCAAAAGATCAAAAAAAGAGAGAAGAAATTGTTTTTTTCTTCTCTTTTAATAACTGTTTCAGTAGCACAATGCTTTAAAAGCAAGGCATATTGCCCTGCTATAATATGGTCTTAAGACATGATTTAGATGGAAAATTTAAGTAAGATTAATGCAATTTATTATCCAACAGGATATTACTACAAGCCATGCTGCTTGGCTGAATTTTTGAATTTCAATCTAATATTTCAAATGAGAATTCCAGATGGGTATCTTGTTCCCCTCACAAGGGTGATATTAAGTTTGTAAAACAGAAGAGGAGAAACTAGTTTTAGCACTTGATTAATCATTTAAATTACTTTGCTCCTCTTTGAACCTATTGCCTTTTGTTTATCAAGTCACTCCAGTAAAACCCCAGCCAATCAAAAATACAGGCAAGATGCCAGATTATTAATATATTTAGTGAATGATTCGGGTCACCTTGAAGTAGGACCCACAAATGAATTTATAGTTTCATTGAAAATACAGAGTGATTCTTGTACGCTGCTTAATAAAAGCAACTTAGCTAACATTGTTATTATTTTTAATTTATGAATGGAATAATTAACACAGCTGGTTATGTAGGCATACATGCAAATACCTGATTAAAATTAGACTATATAATGAACTGATTCTGAACCTGGTCCATTTGCCTCAGAAATGAATAGATGAATTTTTAAAAATGGTTGAGCATACTTGGAAACTGAAGCCAAAAGGCATAACTGTCAGGGTTCTGACCAGTGCCCTAATGCAATTAAGAGTCTCAAGCCACCTGGCAATAAAAATCCAGTCTTTTATTAGGAGCATCATGTCAGCATTATCTAGGTGAAGCCAACTCTGACTTCACCCCCTTCACGCCTTGCCTCTGACCCTGTTTCCCCCTCCCCACAAAGTGTGTCACCTGGTCACATTCCCCAATGAGGTAATTTTGCAAGTTGCAGAAGTCACTCCCTTCCAGGCATTGCTGGTATCTACGCAGATGGCCTTGACTTGTTCAGCCAGAATGCATCTTGTTATGACTGAGGAGTAAATTCCTCGGTGCAGCTGTGAGGTGCGATTTCCCATCCCTCTGCCTACGGCAACTCAGGAGCAGGTCAGGGAAGCTTCAGGAGTTGACAATAACATTGTGTCTTTTTTTAAATGTTTAGTTTGAAAAAAATAATAGGAAACTGCTTCTCATGATATGCTCGGTACCTCTATTTTTGTTTATTGGTTTGTTAAGGAAGGCTTTACTAATTTCCATCCTATCCTCAAAGTCCAGAAAATCTGACCCCCATCGGCAATGTATTTTTTTGAGGGCTCCCTTAAGATGAAAGCAATTATTTACTTAGTTTGTGCTGCCTTAAAAAAACAGGCAATGGATTAAGGGGGAATGTGATTATATTTTGATCTGGATAAATGTAATTTAGTGATCAACCCATAATGTTAATCTGTATGAGAATTTGCTAGGAGTTCCAATATCTTGACTAACATACCTTGACTAAACCGTCTCACTGTTGTCTTGTAAGAAAGAGAATGAATGTGAGGGAAAAAACCAAGTATTTACACTCTCATGAACCTTTTACAAGAAAGTTGGAATATAAATGCAATGGAAATATTTTAATTTGAATGAGAGTGGTCAGTTGATAAGTCTCATGAATCTAGCATGGGCTATATTGTAAAGAGGTTGGTTCTAAGTACAGATATAAATATTTTTTCTGCAAGAACTAGGCAAGTGTGATTAAAATCTTTCCTTACTTAGGGCCTACACATAAAGTATTTTTTTTTTCAAATAATGTAAAACAAAAATAAGTAACCAATCATGAAACCGTCTAGCTGTCTCTTCTGAATATTATGAGTTCAGGAAATTGATTACAATTTCTTCTCAAATTCTGTCAGAATAAACCATAAGTATTTGACATAAATTTAAATTCCAGAGTTTCTAGCTAACCCCAAGCTCATAAATGAATTCCTAAAAGCTGACTTGTGCCAGAAGACCCAACTCTGCAAAAATCACTTGGCAGAAGCCATTCATTTCAATCACATGAACTGCTCTATTTAGCTCTCATTCAAACCTTAAAAGAAAGGCCACATATCCATAAACAAGGAGTTCCTTGAATATCCAGGTCTTTGATTAACTGATGGATACAAATGGAGAGTTCATATGCGGAATCTGGAAGAAAAAGTAGTCGAAAATAATGCAAGGACTTTTCTTTCTAGCTATTAAGAAAGATGGACCATATATATACATGACTTGGGAGTAGATGCCCAGAGATACAGTTAAGTTTATTCAATTTTGAATTTGATACGTAAACTGTGGGTTTGGAATGCAAAAGAAATGTTCATCACAATGCCATATCCTGGTTCCAAAAGCTTTGCTTAATTTAATTGTGAGCCACATTCTTAATTTCCAAATTCTGTGGTTTTAGTACTTCTTGGAAACTAAACTGCTCCTCCTGCTCCTCCAACAAAAATCTTCTTAGCAAGTAGAAAAGGGCCATAGGAATTATGGCAGCAAAGTACTGAACACGTTTGAACACTCCAGCCGCTTAAATAAGATTTCACTATTATCTTGAAGTTTTAGCTTACTGAGTTGGACAAAGAGTAGTTATCCTGATGCTTTTCTTTTCTGGAAAGAATTGTTCATAGTTTTCCGGATTTCTAGATAAAAGCTGTAAATCGTTTCAAAAATTATTCAATATATTATTGATATGAGGATGGGTTCCACCCTTGCAGTATGTAATATTATGGAGCATGGTATTCCCTGATGTGATAGAGGTGAAGGTTATTCTTGTTATTCTTGTTATGGTTGGTTGCACAGTCAGCCAGATGTTTAGATTGGATTTGGCATTTTGCATGCTGGTTCCTAGTTCGCTGGAGCAGGTTTAAATGAGTGTTGGGAAATTTCCATCATCTTTCAAGGGAGGAATACAAAAGCCTTGCATTAGTGGCAACAACCAAGTTGAATAAAGACATATGTAATACAAGTAGGGTTTCCTGCAGATGTATAAGTGGGAGAAATTAATCTTATCATTATTCTCTGTTGCACTTATGCAACTGCATTGGTGGGCTGGCCTGAGATTTATAAGCTTCTCCCAACCCTTTGTCCAAAACCAATCTGAAAAAAAGCACAAAAAGATAATGCATTAACAAAGGAAACTTCAGGATGCTCTGATCATTTTGCCACACATATATGGTCCTGTGTAGTTAATAAGGTCATTACTTTGTGGGAAGAAAAAAATACTTTCTTTCATATTAATACATTTCCTCTTCTGATTGTAGAGTTTGCTTGATATTTTACTATGACGTTATTCCCTGTGTAAATATGATGTTTCTGAAATACTGGTGAAAAAACATCTTCCTTTTTTTTGTATTAGTAAATGTCTAAGAAATAATTTGCCTCTGTGGTAGCAGAATGATCATCATCACTATGATCCAATATCTCTCCTAGTTAGAGTTTATTAAGTTTAAAATCCTCTGCAATCTGTCAGCAGTTGAAAGAAGCCAAAACCACTATTGTGGTCAAAGATTTTGTTGGCTGCTGAATATATTTCATTTAGACTAGCTGCTGCCTCAGTAATAGTTGTAATCCAAATGAATTTTTTGAGAATGAAAAATACTATTAAGACATGCTTTTTAATCTGATTCAGCATTTGGACACGATTATATAAAATGTCTGCGTGGGTGCACAACCGCAGAGAAAACTTCTGTGTGGCCCCATAGCTTGGCCTGATTGGGACTGAATCCCATCTCTACTGCTGGCCAAACCTTGGGGTTCCCTACTTAGGAAAAAGGAATTAGAGCATAGTCTATCTTATATTTCCTGGTCTGATGTGTTACTTTCTGACCCTTACATTCATGAAGTCTCTTACTTTCTGAGAACAAATGTCTAGGCATTCAAGGACTGGGGAAAAGGAGCTTGTGCTTACCTTATTAAACATGTGAAGTTGTAAATTTTACAACTTCTTTTACATGAAAAATGCCCAGGGCCTGCATGCAGTAGCTTTGGTTCCAGTTTTTGTGAATTCCTAATCAGCAATTCTGCCTGGTCTGGCTAAGCGGCCAGGTTATATCACTAAGTTACAGCATTATCCCAAGCAATACTGTGTGTGAAAACTCAAGCTGCATGGAGTGACCCTATACAGATAGTCCTCAACTTACAACTATTCATATAGTGACCATTCAAATTAGAACAGCAATGAAAAAATTGACTTACAACTGTTTTTTTCATGCAACCATTGCAGTATTATTAATATTAATATTAATTACTTATAATACCAAACAGGGTTTTAAACAACTCCATGTTGATTCATGACCAGTCTTTGGTTAAGCTGTTATTTAGTTTGCATGTGGAGCTTGCTTAAAAGACACCTGTTTCTGTTCTAGAGCATAGATATGTCTGCTGGCCAGTGTTGTATGTGATAAAATTAGTTTGGGGATTTTTTTTGAGGGGCAGTTAAATAATAGCAAGTGGCTTGTGGTTAGCTTAAAGGGATGTGAGAGGGAAAGCAGAAACAGCCTTATACTGTACTTACAAAATAAATTATGGCCCTAACACTGAAAAAAATATTGCAACATGGGAGAAAGAATTAGAATAGATGACAAAGCCCCTATTGATCTTCCCATCACCTTGGAATTCAAAAACTGTGAACATGACAGCTCATCCTATGAATTGGATTAGAGTTTGGGGAGCTGTCATTCAGCAAAACTAGCTTGCACCAATTTGTATACAGCTTATCTAAACTATTGGTAAATAAAATCAAAACATAGTGGGTAATGTCTGGCATTACTAAATGAATGCAAAGGAACCTCATTGCTAAGATTAAGTCAATTGTTTGCTTGTTTCACATTTAACATTCAATCTTTTACATGTGATATGGACTAAAATAAAGTCCAAAAGTAGACTGGGTTTGTCTTCTTTTATTTACATATTCAAGTTCTCTGCTTTAAAAAGTATAAGATTCAGACTCAGATACACCAGAATAACATTGTGAAAATTCAGTGTGACAAGATAAAAACATAAATTAGAAAATGTATAGTGGGTTGCATAACAATTACTTAATGGAAGAGTGGAAATTTTTAAAGGAAGTGTGGGTTCAGGAATGAAAATACTAATTGCATTTTTTTTATTGTCCTATTTTTTTAGGATATCTGGATTTAGGAATGAGAATACTAATTGCATTTTTTTTGTATTGTCCCTAGAGGAAACACTAATTAGGTCATAATGTTTTCTATGTGTTCTCAGTATGTTGAGGTTGCAAGAATTGAAGATTAATGCAAATCAGCTTTGAACTGCTTTGGAACATTGTAATATGTCTTCTCTGCCATTTTATCTTACTCTATTTATATTCTTTATTCAATATTAATTCCACTCCAAAATGGTTTCTTTCATAAGATAAGATATATAACCAATACAACAGTAACCAATACAGCAGAAAGTAATACTACTTTCACATTGGGATTCGGATATTATATTTATGTGATGTACTGCTCTTGATTTTGTTTGTTTTACTTTGGTTTTGAACTCCAAAGTATATAGAGATAAGCACCATCTACATACCACTTAAAAGAGACAATCAAAACAAAAACAAAAAGACCAACAAAGAAGCAAAACAACCCAAACTCCTGTTCATTAGCAATCAACATCCAGATGAACAGAGATTTAACACCAAGATTAAAAGCCAACAATAAGAAGTAAATAATACCCAACCAACACAGACAGTTAACAGTAAATAATAACTTAATCAAGGAACCACCAAAGCCACTCCCAAACACTGCCAGGGCAAGCTACTAGTATATAAAATGGAAACAAATTCCACTTCCTTTTAGATGATGTTATCTAGTTTGGTAATGAAACATTTACAAGAAAACAACCAAACACAGAGAGCATCAAGGACCTCACAAGAGGAGATGTAATAGTTCTGCCTGGATGAGTGCCTGCAGTTTACATGAACAGGTTTTTCAGAAGTGATTTGCCATCATGCTTCCTAGTGCTGAGCAAAAGTGACTGGGCCAAAGTCACCCAGCTGACTTGATGTCTGACCAAGGCAGGGGTAGAACTCACAGTCTTATTTCTAACTTGATGCCTTAATCATTACACCAAACTGATTCCTAAAGTGTCTTCAGCAAATTTTTAAAACTTGCAATCTCAATTAAAAACAAACAAACACCAAAACAGCAGCAATATTTTATTTTATTTATTTATTTATTTTATCACATTTATATACCGCCCTATCTCCTGGGGGACTCAGGGCGGTTCACAGGCAAGTAAAAAGCACATATAAATACAGACTAAAATAACAGTTAAAAAACTTATTCCACATGGCCGAATTATTAAAAGCAATATAAATAATAAAACCCATTTAAAACCAGTATAAATTTAAAATCTAATCCAGTCCTGCGCAGATGAATAAATGTGTTTTAAGCTCGCGACGGAAGGTTCAGAGGTCCGGAAGTTGACGAAGTCCTGGGGGGAGTTCGTTCCAGAGGGTGGGAGCCCCCACAGAGAAGGCCCTTCCCCTGGGTGTCTCCAGACGGCACTGCCTAGCCGACGGCACCCTGAGGAGTCCCTCTCTGTGAGAGCGCACGGGTTGGTGAGAGGTATTCGGTAGCAGTAGGCGGTCCCGTAAGTAACCCGGCCCTATGCCATGGAGCGCTTTAAAGATGGTTACCAAAACCTTGAAGCGCACCCGGAAGGCCACAGGTAGCCAGTGCAGTCTGCGCAGGATAGGTGTCACACGGGAGCCACGAGGGGCTCCCTCTATCACCCGCGCAGCCGCATTCTGAACTAACTGAAGCCTCCGGATGCCCCTCAAGGGGAGCCCCATGTAGAGAGCATTGCAGTAATCCAGACGAGATGTCACGAGGGCGTGAGTGACCGTGCATAAGGCATATTGAAATAAAAGCAATGGTTGACTACATTTTATATTTATAGTAGAATATATTCATTGAGATCTGTGGTAGTTATAACAAATGCCTAATTTAAACCCCATTGATTTCCATGCATTTATCCAAAGTATGATCAAAAATTATAAAAATGATTCAAAAGTTAACTGTTCACTTGCTTTGCATGTTTGTGCCACTACAATAGAAAAGAAGTATTAGGGAGAAACTGCAGTAACGATAGCAATAGCACCTAGATTTATATAATGCCCCATAGTGCTTTACTTTACATAATGCTCTCTTTGGGCAGATTACAATGTCAGTATATTGCCTCCAACAATCTGGCTCCTCATTTTACTGAGGATAGAAGGCTGAGTTAACCTTGAGCCAGTCAGGATCGAACTGCTGGCGGTCAGCAGAGTTCGGCTGCAATATTGCATTCTATCACTATGTTGTTAATTTCTTTGTGAGGAAATAATTGGAAGCAGTTCCAGATATAGAAGTTGGTGGATCAGAATAATCTGTACAGAATTGTCTTGGAACAACATTAGACCACCAAAACAAGCAATTCTATTACAATTCTACTTTTGGTAAGTTCAAAAAATAAATATTAAAAGTTCTAAATCAATTGTCAAACTTTTATTATTTTACCATAGGCTTTCAAATATAAAATATCAGATGTTTAAAAGTTTTTTAAAAGTATGTATATCTAATTTGCTGCCATGATGCCGATCTTTTAAATTTAGTAGTCCTTTCAGGAGAATAAATGATAGATGGATCGTAATGATTGTTTATTGTCTAATTTTATTCTCAGTTTTCTCAAAGCAAAACAGTTTACATTGCAATTCCATATATCCCTTTTTCAAAGAAATCCCCAATGATAAAATAGAAATTACTCTACATCTTTAGTTCTATAACATTGTGTTTTGACAATGACACTGCACAATGATAAGAATTACTTGGATTCTTCAAATCATGTGAATTGACAAGAAAGAAAGAAAATATCCTTCAAACATGTTTCTGGGTTTTCTCTCTAAAAATGTGTTCAGGAAGGGTGTCTTCTTATTCTCTCAATATTAATGTCATACGTGGTAGCATTATTGGAACTAATAAAGTTTTTTCCCCTCTCCATGATTCGGGAGAACTGTCTATTCATGGTTCCTGTTTTAATTTATGTTCCTTTGAGAGAACATCTGCCACTTTTGGTTCTCTACTATTTAACTCTATACTTCCTTGTTATTTTTGCCACACATGTAATATCCATTGATATTGCAGACAGGGTACATTTTGAAATATTTTCTCCTTCAGTTCAACTGCCATTATTTTTCATTAGGTGCAGCAGCTTATTTTGACTAATAATCCTAGTAGGACAATCCAATGCATGTGCACGTAAGGGCTTATGGATCCACAATGTTTTGGAGTAAACTTCACTGAACTTACTAGAATATTCTTGGATTCACAAAACACAACCCAACCAAAAGTATTTTTATGAATCTTAATAGGGAGTTCAACAAATGTTTTTGTTTAAGAGGGAGTTAATCAAAACAAACCAAAATATACCCCTCCTCTGGCTTTTAAAAATAAAACCAATATACAATATAACACATTTATACAAATATATTTAATATTTTGATCCTCAAATCATTTCCAGGATCTTTTCACTTGAGTGATAAAAGTGTATTGGCTATTATGTGACTTTTCTACTGTATAACAGATTCACAAGTTATAGTTTTACAATAAGACTGATTGTGGGATTTTGCTTTTTGTGATTATTCAGGCTCTTTTTATTCTGGGTAACAGAGGTGACACAATTCTTGTTGGTATCATCCCCACTTACCTACCTGTGCTACTGAATGGAAGCTGCAAAGCCACCAATCAAGCATTTCCCTTACAAGACCTGAAAGTCTGGAGCTGGAGGAGGGTTGAGCTCAGATATCCCTCTAATGGGGAAATAGAGCCACAGCATTTTAAACTCTAAAAAACAGACTGTGTAACGATTTTAACAGCTGTGCCAGAAATATATGAGTCCAGCTCTATAATTAGGCTGATGCCGGAGGTACACAAACACACACATGGAAGTGCCAGGGGTTAATTCGAAAGTTTTCTGAGCTCCTCTATCTGCAGTACTTTAGTTTGTAATGTCAAGAGTTGAATATGTGCATTTTAAACAGTGGTGGCACAGTGGTTAGAATGCAGTATTGCAGGCTTACTCTGCCCACAGCCAGAAGTTCGATCCTAACCGGCTCAAGGCTGGTCGACTCATCCTTCCCAGGTTGGTAAAATGAGGACCCATTTTGTTAGGGGCAATATGCTGACATTGTAAACCTCTCAGAGAGAGCTGTAAAACACTATGGAGCGGTAAGTGTAAGTGCTATGTCTAGTGCTATTTCTTATATAAGCAAGACATAATGTAATATATAACTAAAACGTTAAGCAAAATTAAAGGAATTCAAGGCAATTTATCATAATAGAAATGAATTCTCGCATGCTCAAGTAAATTTTAAAAGGCTTTTTAATGGGAAAGTATGAGCATTTTTATTCAGAGTACCCCTGCAAATTTACTGTTTCTGTCCATAAAAATTGTATATAAAAAAGTATCATTTAGAAAATTGCATAGGTCTGCCTTCAAATATGCAGTGTGAAATCAATATCTAAAGGCAGTTAACCATATTCCTTATTTATAAAACGTGTGCCTGGGCCCAACATGATTTTATGATCCTGCACAAACAATCAGAGACTTTTGGATAGACACCAAATCAAAACATCAGCAGAAGGGAGATGTGGAAAACTGATTCATGCATTCAGATTCAACAGAGTAAGCATGCAGTAGCTAAACTATAAATAATACCACACTGGAGATTTATAAGACATTAGCGCAGGAAGACAGTTTGATCCTAGTTAAAAAGTGCATTTTGAATGGAGGAAACCATAACTAAGTGCATAATATGAGAGCTTTGCTGAAAATTGAATGCAAGCCTTGAGTGAATTAAATTGCAAGAGAACTGATTATTTTAAAAAATGGGCACAATACTTTCAGTATGGATACTATATATTTTCTTTTTATGTTAATAAAAAGAGTTTAATCAGCAATAGTATTTGGTGGGTTCACCTGCAAAGCATTTAGAGAAGAAAAAGTTTTACTATAAGAATATCCTGCACTTAGGACTTCCCTTTGCTCTGGTTTGCCATGTTTATAAATCAAAATTATGTGTCCAAAGGGGAAAAGGGAAGTAAAACTATTTCCAACTGAAAAAAAAAAAAGGCAAATGATTCATTTCAGTTCAAATGATAATTGAAAATACAGGGAGGAAGAAATGATTCCTGACTGTTATTTTTTATTTGTATAATCTGCTTTGTTAAAAGCAAGCCTATCAAGATCCACTTTTTTAAAAGGTCATATTGCCGCTATAAATCTTTCTTTTTTTGGCAAAGAATATACACTGAACTTTTTTTTTGCTTCCCAGCATTTCATCATTTTTAGATGAAAATAATGACGGACTACAATACATCAAGCCATTGGAATGGGAGAGAGAGAGAGAGAGAGAGAGAGAGAGGAGGCAGATTTCCAGAAAAACTAGCAGCTTATGTCTTAATTAACTTTAGGATTTCTGCAGTGTTGCTGAGAAGCTGGAAAACGTATGACCACCTTTTTCATATTGAGTGCAATCGCATCTGAATACCTTAATTTCCATGAATGACAGAAAGAGGATCAGTTCTGACAACTTGAAAACCCCAAAGAGCCCCTATCTGTAAAACACATCTTTCTCCCCCCACATTCCTTTCTGCTTCAGCCATCAGCTTTTATTTCAGAGTAGAGTCCCTAGACAGGCTCTCTTATGGGCCAAATTATGGTGCCATGGAATTTATTAGAGAGAGCTTTCCATTGAGATGAATAGCGTAATCATTTGGTTCTGGATGTTAAAAAGCCATCATTCAGATACAAAGTGACAGCAAGTGAATCCATTTAGGATCAGAGCTCTAGGGGCATGGAAAAACGCATCTATCTGGGACTGCTTAGATGTATCACAGCGTGTCAGTTCCTTACAACACAGCGTTGTTCTTTCAGTGCATTCCAAGATTGGCTAAGGGGTCAGCAAGGGGTTCCTTAATTATGGGATTGATAAAATAGATATAATATTTCAAAACAAATGCAACTCTACACATGATAGCTTTGAATGTATACCACACATGTTTTAAGGCTGTATCTAAAAAATGGAAAATGGGAGTGCAGGAATACATGCTTGTCAGGAACCTAAAATCTCACCAGATATCAATTTTGGAGATTTTTCTCCTGCAAACTAGCACCGGAACATAAAAGAAAGATGAATATATGATCTTTCCTTTTACTTAAATGATGACTGGATATTTTTAGCTCAAGTAGTATAGAAAAAGATGCCTCTTTGCTTAGCTCTGGGAAAGATCTATGTTCAGTTTTATGATGTAAATTATAGTCTTGTTTTCTCCAAATAATCCATTTGTATCTTTTATGTGTAGTTTAGAAACTGCATCTCCCAGTGGCTTCAAATGGAAAGCTCTTATAGCTACCAATCAAAAGATATTAAGTGACTGTTCCATTTGTTTTTGCTTTTTCTCATCTGGGACATTGTAAAAGAGCAATTAAATGTGGCACCTCAAAGCATTCTCAATCTGTGAGGAGAGAAAGAAAAGAGACTGCACTATTAAAATTAACAGCATGGCTGTTAGCAGAAAAGAACAAATTGGTACGATTACTGCCCATTATCTTTTTAATACAAATAAGCAGTCTGGTTATGTTACCAGAATTGGAGGTAAATGCTGAAGTCATTTCAGTGTTAGCATGACCCATACCAACTCTGATAGGTTCCAATTTTCATTGTGTTGATATTCTAGCAGTGAATATCTGCATGGAGCCAACAATTGGATTAGATATTGATTTGATGAATTACAGGAAATAAGAGATTTGAAGGAAAGAAGTTGTTCAGTTGGAAATTTTGTTTCCAAATCCCCAGAAACTTTGTAATGAGTTGGTGACAGGATATTTCACTAGTACTGACACTGAACCAAAGTGGAATTTGGGCACACTCAGTCTTTAATGGGTGGATTCTAGGAGGAAAGAGAAGTAAAAAAAAAATTATTATTATTATTTTACGTTGGCATTTCCTCAAGCTTGCTGAACAAGAATCTGCCTTTTGTGTGAGGATGGAGTAATTTTGGCTGTACAAGGCTGTATCAATCCTTGGATAAGAGACTTTGGTTTTCCATGAAATATTCTAGATTTGCTGATCTAAAAAAGGATATTATTTCAAAAATGAAAGAAAATGCCAACAACAGGGAGAAAGCAGAACTACTTAACTTTTTTTGCATCTCTCTTTACACAAAGGGAAAAAACAGTCCAACCTATCAAAAACAGCATCACAAAAAACAGATTAGAAACACAAGTTAAAATAGGAAGAAAATGATAAGTGAACACCTGTCTACCCTAGACGAGTTCAAATCACCAGGACTGGATGGATTACATCCCAAGGTTCTGAAGGAACTGGCAGACGAGATCTCAGAACCACTGAACTATATCTTTCAAAGGTCTTGGAGCACCAGGGAGCTGCCAGAGGACTGGAAAACAGCTAATGTAGTTCCCATCTTCAAAAAAAGAAAAAAAAATAGATCCAGGAAACTAGACCTATCAGCCTGACCTCAATACCAGGGAAGATTCTGGAAAAGATAATCAAGGGCCTCTGGTGGCTCAACAGACTAATGCAGTCTGTTATTAACAGCAGCTACCCCAGTACCTGGAGGAATCTGTCTATCTAGACCCGTTCCAGTCCAGCTTTCGGCCCGGATACAGTACGGAGACAGCTTTGGTCGCGCTGGTGGATGATCTCTGGAGGGCCAGGGATAGGGGTTATTCCTCTGCCCTGGTCCTATTAGATCTCTCAGCGGCTTTCAATACCATCGACCATGGTATCCTGCTGCGCCGGTTGAAGGGGTTGGGAGTGGGAGGCACCGTTTATTGGTGGTTCTCCTCCTACCTCGCTGACCGGACGCAGACGGTGTTGACAGGGGGGCAGAGATCAACTCCGAGGCGCCTCATGTGTGGGGTGCCGCAGGGGTCGATTCTCTCACCCCTCCTGTTCAACATCTATATGAAGCTGCTGGGTGAGATCATCAGTGGCTTTGGGGTGAGATACCAACTGTACGCTGATGACACTCAGCTGTACTTTTCCACCCCGGGCCACCCCAGCGAAGCTGTCGAAGTGCTGTCCCGGTGTTTGGAAGCCGGACGGGTCTGGATGGGGAGAAACAGGCTCAAACTTAATCCCTCCAAGACGGAGTGGCTGTGGATGCCGGCACCTCGGTACAGTCAGCTGCAGATGCGGCTGTCCATCAGGGGCGAGTCGTTGGCCCCGATGGAGAAGGTACGCAACTTGGGTGTGCTCCTGGATGGTCGGTTGTCCTTTGAAGATCATTTGGCGACCGTCTCCAGGAGAGCTTTTTATCAGGTTCGCCTGATCCGCCAGTTGCGTCCCTTCCTGGACCGGGATGCCCTATGCACGGTCACTCATGCTCTCGTTACCTCTCATCTGGACTACTGCAATGCTCTCTACATGGGGCTCCCCTTGAAGAGCACCCGGAGACTTCAGCTAGTCCAGAATGCAGCTGCGCGGGTTATTGAGGGAGCGGTTCGGAGCTCCCACGTAACACCTATCCTGCGCAGACTGCACTGGCTACCTGTTGTTTTCCGGGTGCGCTTCAAGGTATTGGTTACCACCTTTAAAGCGCTCCATGGCTTAGGACCGGGTTATTTACGGGACCGTCTACTGCCGGCCTCGATCTCCCATCGCCCGGTGCGCTCCCACAGAGAGGGACTCCTCAGGGTGCTGTCAGCCAAACAGTGTCGACTGGCGGCCCCCAGGGGGAGGGCCTTCTCTGTGGGGGCTCCTACCCTGTGGAACGAGCTTCCCCTCGGGCTCCGACAACTACCTGACCTTAGGACCTTTCACCGCGAACTTAAAACCTATTTATTTCATATGGCTGGACTAGCTTGATTTTTACTTTTAAATTTTAATTGAATTTGATGGGTTTTTAAAGTTTTGTAATTTTATGGGGGTGTATGTTATTTTAATATTTGGGCAAATTTAAATCAGTTTTTTAAGGGATGTTTTAATTATTGTGTATATCTGTATTTTATCTGCCTGTTCACCGCCCTGAGTCCTTCGGGAGAAGGGCGGTATACAAATTAAAATATTCATTCATTCATTCATTCAGCTGCTTGCAATTACTGCAGGTTCAAGTCCCACCAGGCCCAAGGTTGACTCAGCCTTCCATCCTTTATAAGATAGGTAAAATGAGGACCCAGATTGTTGGGGGCAATAAGTTGACTTTGTATATAATATACAAATGGATGAAGACTATTGCTTGACATAGTGTAAGCCACCCTGAGTCTTCAGAGAAGGGCGGATATAAATGCAAAAAAAAAAAAAAGAAGTGACAAATCAGCAAATCTAGAAGCAAACAAAGTAATAACCAAAAGCCAACATGGGTTTGTCAAAAACAGATCATGCTAGACTAATCTTATTGCATTTTTTGACAAAGTGACTAAATTAGTGTACCAGAGGAATACTGTCGATATAATTTACTTGGACTTCAGTAAGGCATTTGACAAAGTAGACCATAACCTACTACTAGATAAAGTAGAAAAATGTGGGTTAGACAGCATCACCACCATAAGTAATTGGCTGACCAACCACACTCAACGTGCAGTCCTCAATGGAACTGCATCTACATGGAGGGAAGTATGCAGTGGAGTACCCCAAGGGTCTTTTTAGCCCAGTACTCTTCACCAATTTCATCAATGATTTGATGAGGGGATAGACGGGGAACTCATCAAATTTGCAGATGACACCAAGCTGGCAGGAATAGCCAATATTCCAGAAGATAGGCTTAAGATACAGAATGATCTTGACAGACTTGAACATTGGGTGTTATCTAATAAAATGAAATTCAACAGTGAAAAAAGTAAGGTTCTACATCTAGGCAAGAAAAACAAAATGCACAGGTACAATATATGTGGTACCTTGCTCAATAGTAGTAACTGTGAGAGGGATCTTGGAGTCCTAGTGGATGATCATTTAGATATGAGCCAGCAGTGTGCAGCAGCTGCCAAAAAAGCCAACACAGTTCTAGGCTGCATAAACAGAGGGATAGAATCAAGATCACGTGAAGGGTTAATACCACTTTATAATGCCTTGATAAGGCCACATTTGGAATACTGCATTCAGTTTCAGTTGCCACAATGTAAAAAAGATGTTGAAACTCTAGAAAGCATTCAGAGAAGAGCAACAAAGATGATTAGGGTACTGGAGGCTAAAACATATGAAGAACGGTTGCAGGAACTGGGTATGTTTAATTTAATGAAAAGGACTAGGGGAGACGTGAGAGCAGGACTAGGGGAGATGTGAGAGCAGTGTCTCAATATCTTAGGGGCTGCCACAAAGAAGAGGGAGTCAAGCAACTTAGAACTAAGGAGTAATTTCGTGACAGTTAGAACAATTAATCAGTGGAACAACTTGCCTCCAGAAGTTGTGAATGCTTCAACACTGGAAGTTTTTAAGAAGACCATAAAATGGTTGGATAACCATTTGTCTGAAGTGGTGTAAGGTTTCCTGCCTAAGCAGGGAGTTGGACTAGAAGATTTCCAAGGTCCCTTCCAACTCTGTTATTCTATTCTAACACATACTTAGCATGCAAATTGTAAAATTGTTACCATGCAAAAGTTTTAGTAAAAAAACCTGTTCAGCCAAGCAAATAAATAAATAAATCTATTTAGGAAGTGATAGCAATGTGCAATCACAATAACGGGAAGCAAAGGAGAAGCTGTGGTCATCACTCAGTTACTTAAAGCACATTGAAGATGCAAATATCATTGTGGCTTTTTATTTGTTTCCTCTACTTGACTCATTCTGAGAAATTCCACCAAACTTGTGCAAATCCCAAGTTAAATAGAAAGACCCAAACTGCTTGCCAATAGCAAAAAATTCTTAAGTATCGTTGCACACTGTGGCAGTGTAATATTGCTGAGAGTGGCCCTGAGATCATAATGTGTAACACCAGCAAGATCTAATATGGAAAAGAATGATATTTCTTCTCCCTCAAACGCAATACAGAAATAAAAACAAAATGCAATGAAAAAGGAAGTTGATGTTTTCAAGAAGCAAAGTTGTTGTTCAGAAAATAAACTGCTAAAATAGCAAATATTTGGAGATGGGGTTTTTTTTAGGTAGCTGAACAAAGAATTATTTTGACAGGAACTGTTTGAATATTTATTGCAAAATTATATCCTTCTGGTTTTTTTTCTCTCCTACGGTCAGAACGTTAGCAAACAGCTCAGCAAGCAATTTAGCAGTGAGTGTGCAATATAGGAAATATTAGAAAGTTTCATGCAATGTTGAAACAACTTAAGTATAAACTTAATGACACTTCTTTGGCACTGCAAAACCAACTGAATATTTCCCAAAGTGACCTGACTTTGGGGGACAGCGGGGTAATCAAAGCAGGCTTGTGGTAATATTTGTCCAGAACCTTTACCAATTGATTAATATTATGATGATTCCTATGATTTAGTTCAGGTTCCCACATCTCCATCTGAAAATTCTGATGATCACTAGATGGAAGAACCAGATCCAGAAAACTCTTAACTCTATGCTGCTGTCTATTGGACATCTGGATTTTTTTCAACTGAGATATATATTATGCCCACTTCAGGTAACTTTTGCTGATCATTAAAGAGATTTTAAACTTAAAACTTCATTCAATATCTCTAATACAATTAATTAGATTCTGTTTAATTAAATGTACTGATTACTTGGCTAATACTTAAAGCAGAACAATTTCATCTCATGCTTCACAGAACTCCAACATTGGAGCATATACCTAAACTCAGTTTATAGAGATCAGTCAAGTGCTTTTATTTTCTTACTTTCCTGCCCTCAGACATGTATTTTCAAAAATTCATTTCCCTGCTGAAGAAAACTCATCCCTGATAATTAGACCTATGGGCCTTGGCAGGATATCCAGGGAGGTATCACACAATTTGTTTCCTCTTTAGAAAAGAATAGAATAGAATTTTATTGGCCAAGTGTGATTGGACACACAAGGAATTTGTTTTGGTGCATATGCTCTCAGTGTACATAAAAGAAAAGATACGTTCATCAAGGTACAACATTTACAACACAATTGATGATCAATATATCAATGTAAATCATAAGGATTGCCAGCAACGAGTTATAGTCATACAGTCATAAGTGGAAAGAGATTGGTGATGGGAACTATGAAACGATTATAGTAGTGCAGATTCAGTAAATAGTCTGACAGTGTTGAGGGAATTATTTGTTTAGCAGAGTGATGGCCTTCGGGAAAAAACTGTTCTTGTGTCTAGTTGTTCTGATGTGCAGTGCTCTATAGCGTCGTTTTGAGGGTAGGAGTTCAAACAGTTTATGTCCAGGATGCGAGGGATCTGCAAATATTTTCACGGCCCTCTTCTTGATTCGTGCAGTATACAGGTCCTCAATGGAAGGCAAGTTGGTAGCAATTATTTTTTCTGCAGTTCTAATTATCCTCTGAAGTCTGTGTTTTTCTTGTTGGGTTGCAGAACCGAACCAGACAGTTATAGAGGTGCAAATGACAGACTCAATAATTCCTCTGTAGAATTGGATTTATAAAACAGACTTCTAATCTTGGATGAAGATATTCACATTTAGAAGTCCTTTCCCTGTCCCTTTAGAAGCCACCAAGCCTGATCTTGTTTCACTGCCAGAACTCCACTATTGGAAATGGGCAAAGGGAGGCAGGCCAAAACTTCATTATGAGCTTATTGGCAGGAACTGTGGATCCCAAACCATCTCTCTTCCAGGTATGGTCCCAAACTGTAGATGAATTGCCTCCCATTGATTTCAAGCAGGCTGTCAAAAATGTCTAGAGGAGCAGTGAAAAAGAAATTATATGGATTTGTTTCTCTCCAGCTGGCAAGAACCCACTAGGCTTACAACATACCAGAGTTCTCTTGAGCTGGTGCAGATTAGTAGATAGTTTAGGAACATAGCAAGGAATGTTTGGCTGGAGGTATCTACATTCCTTCCTGGCAAGCCTGTCAGCAAATCTTTAATACAGTGTTTCCCAACTTTGAAAGCTATAAGTTGGGTGGACTTCAACTCCCCAGCCAGCATGCTAACTAGGGAATTGTGGGAATTGAAGTCCACACAGCTTACAGCTGCTAAATTGAGAAACTCTGCCCTAACATAGCTCCCTTTGGGAGTTCCTGAATTGGAAAGAATTGTTTTCAGAGCTTTGTCAAGAGATTTCCAAATCATATTTTGCCTCTGAACTGGTCTTAAACATTCAACAAATAAAGTAATGAAAACAAAAGGTATATAGATGTTATTTTTTTCACATTGTTTAAAAGTGGTTGAAGTATACCTTCAATGATGATGTTGTTAAGATAATTGCTACATATACAAATAAGAATAAAAGTGTAATATTTGTTAAGCAAGAATAAGCAAACTTTGTTGCTGTTAGTTGCGAAGTCGTGTCCCACCCATTGTGACCCCATGGACAACTTTTCTCCAGGCCTTCTTATCCTCTACTATCCTCTGGAGTCCATTTAAGCTCACGCCTACTGCTTCAGTGACTCCATCCAGCCACCTCATTCTCTGTCATCCCCTTCTTCTTCGTCCGACCTGAGGGGCTCATCTTCCGGCATCATATCTTTTTTCCTTTTTGTACTGTCCATGGGGTTTTCATGGCAAAGACACTGGAGAGGGTTGCCATTTCCTTTTCCAGTGGATCACATTTTGTCAGAACTCTCTGCTATGACCTGTCCATCTTGGGTGTCCCTGCACGGCATAGCTCATAGCTTCACTGAGCTACGCAAGCCCCTTCACCACGACAAGGCAGTAATGCATGAAGGGGTATGCAAATTTTTGCTATATTTAAATCCTTACAGGAATGAAAGGATTAGGGAAAATCAGATGCAGTATGGTTTGGTTCTGAAAGAATAATTATATTGCTGGTAGTTGCTAGAGAACTTACTTCAGAAGAGTGTTCTAAATTGCGTCATGAAAAGGTCCTTTCTTTACTCTCCATTTACTTTACTCTCAAATTTACTTTTTGAACAATGGGAGTCTTCCTTGGAGGCTTGTGTCCAGGAAAATAAGGCTTTGAAAGATGGGGATATCATTCAGCTTTGATCAATGTCAATGGTATATAACAAATGCCAAGGGAGAAGCTTAATTAATTAATTAATTGCTGATCTGACCTACTCCTGTGCTTGTAACCACACCTTTTCTACTACAATGAGATGCAGTGGCTCAGTAGCTTAAAGATGCTGGAGATGGTCTTTATTCCAGCAGTTCGAGTCCTAACACCACATGGCAGAGTGAGCGCCCATCACTTACCTCAGCTTTTGTCCACCTAGCAATGGGCATGTGAGCTACCTGTGAGCAGATAAATAGGCATCACTTTGGTGGGAAATGTGGAGGCATTTCAAGTGGATGGTTGGTGCTGGACCTGCCTGGATGCAATGCCTGATCACAAAGTGACATTGGTGGTAAGAGAAGCCCCTGGATAACATGCAGGATACCACTCATCTTTCTGGTGGGGAGCTACTTTGTATCATGTGGTGCATCATGGATAATCATATAAATTTAAACTAAATGGGCAAGCACTTTTCAACAGCCAAATAACAATTCTGTACCAACATCATAGTCTCCTAATTAATGAACCATCACCGTATGCTAAATAATAAATAATAATTTCCATTACAATTTAGAAATCAATAGATGATCAAATGGTATAATGGTACACCTTTGATTTGCTCATTGCTGCACCTCAAATCACTGTTGAAATTTTGTAGAGCCAAATGTTGGTAGGAGTTCTTATATGAATATGAGAAAAGCTCTCAGAGTGGATCAGCTTGAAAACTGTTTAGTCCAATAATCTGTTGCTACAATGGCTACCCATAGGGAGAACATAAACAGGGTTTGCAAGATGTCAATGCAATAGCACTCTCCACTCATTTTCTGCAGTAATTGGTACAGACAAAATGTCTCTCTGTGTCTATCTTGATTAGTATTGAAAGGAAACCTTAAACTTCATGAATATGTCTAATCCTCTTTTACAGGCATTTAAGTTAGCATGAGTCAGTTCACCATGTGGTAGCAAATTGCCCAAATAATATTATAATCTACTTCCTATGTATCCCAACTTTCCATGAGCTCCACCAAGTCCTGTTGGGCTACCTCATTGAGACAAAATACCATGGATTGTCAAGAAAACTAACAGATTTGTCATTGAACAAATCTACCTAAAATTTGAACTCAAGGCTTAAATGACCAGGCATAAATTATTCTACTTTGGACCCATAATACAGAGACCTACTCTCCAAAAATGTCTATAATGCTGGGAAAGATGAAAAGAAATGGAAGAAGACTAGCAGTAAGGTGGGTGGACTTAGTTACAGTAGTGATCAGTTCACCATTTGAAGATCTGAAGGATCCTTCTCAAAAAATTGTTAAAGTTGACTCTGATTGATTGACAGTCAATCACATTGTGTAAGTAGTGTGTGTGTGTGTGTGTGTGTGTGTGTATGTATGTATATGCCTATATCACATCCACACTTAATCATTTTGCTTGCCTTCTTTCACATGAAATCATTGTGCTTATATATACATGCTTAACATTCTGTAGGACTGTTAAGAGCAGACGACCAGACAAGTAGAAGAATATCCTCATTTCAACCAGGAAATCTTTGTTTCACTGTGTTATCTTTTAGTTCTGGATAGCTTCCTTAAAGTTTAAAAAAAATCAAAGATCCTCAATATCAGTGTCTTATATTTAGAGAAGGTTGTCTCAATGCTCTTGCACAAATCTCTGAGAGATCTTTCCTTTTATGTAATTTTGCTTTATTTTAAAAGCAGACTTGTATTTCCTGCCTATAAAGCGATAATGCCCTTAGCCTTTTAGAATACTGCATGCAATCAACAAACACATGGTCCTATGCTTATGATGTCTTCATCTGAGAAAGTACCCATCAGATAGAGGCATTTCAGCGCAGTGGTGGATGCTCTGAAGATCTTGGTTGCTACCCTGCAAGGTAGCAAGGCAGTGATCTGTAAACATTCATTAGTACTTAACACCATTAAACTTCATTCTAAGGAATCCCAGATTGAGAAGACATTTCAAATGCACTGACATTTGCCATTACCTGATTGAACCATTTGTTGATTCCAATACACCCCTCTTCAGCTTAAGAAGGTACTCTGGTAGTACTAGCATATATGCTTTGGAGATCTATCCATCCTCCTGTTCCACTCTGTGAATTCTTCAGAAGACAGAGAGAACGGGAAGATGACTAGTAAACTCCCCAAGTCTAAATGCACTGCTTTTTAAAGTACCACTTTTAAAAATATGAAGCAAAGGCATTGTTTTGCTCCATGTTAAGATCATACTGTAATTTGTTCTTCCACAAAGCTATTATAGTCAATTTTAAACTTCAGAAGAAACAACTCGAAGTTTAAAAGCTAGACAATGCAATGTTAAGTTTTGAAAATGTTTTACATTAGACAAATAATTTCCACAAGGGGCAATGTAAAATGAAAGAAAGACTGTAATGGGGCATTCCAAGATTTTTCTATATAAAAAAAGAAGATGGAACAGCCATTCCCTCCCCCGAAGCCCAACATAGGCTCCCTCATGAATCAAAGTAATGGAAAGGTAAAAGAATAAAAAGGTTTATAATCCATAAATTTGTTTAACTCCTTTAAAAACAATATTATGTTGTAGTCAGATCCTTGGGATCTAGCTAATTTTAATTCAAGAGTTATATATTTTATTGTTGTAACGTTCAGAACATGGTCCTATAAGTTTGGTGGTATCATCATCAATCATACTATAAGAATTAGTTCTTGTTATGCCATTTATGAATTGTTTAAATTTAAATAATTACATGAAACTTCTTTGATAACACCAGTACTGAATATTTTGCACTGCCACCTACAGGTTTCCTCATCAGATGGCCGACTCACCGCCCTGAGTCCTTCGGGAGAAGGGCGGTCTAGAAATCTAATAAAATAAATAAATAAGGGGGTGAATCTTCATTTTGACAGCCATTCCTACTCAATTTAGGAAGTCTGTAGTAAACACAAATATGGAAGGTCTCATTTTAATAATACCTGAATACGGTTTTTGTAATTATGAAATTGAAGCAAAAAAAAAAAAAAGGGGGGGGGAGAGTTTGAATCAAATGATTCCATTTCAAAAAGATTTGAATTGAAATGATTCAAGTTTAGATTTGGTAAGCTCTCCACAGTGCTAAATGCTAAAGAAAATGACATTTTGATAAAGTTTGCAACTAGCCTACAGTTTTTGTATTCCTGTGAAAAGGTTGTTAGCAGAAATGCTCTTGCTTAACAGAATTTCCATGGTAAGGCTGGGGAAATTTCGTAATTTATGCAGAAGTGGCAGAGAACCTCTCTCCTCATCAGATTGGATAGAGATAGCTGACTCATGCATACTCATATGGGCCAAAATAGCACGATCTGGTGAGCTTCTATCTTTATTCTGTGACATAAAGTTCCTAGAGCGAAGAACTCAATTCTTTTCCAGTGATTGCTGAGCATACAAAATTGCCTACTATTGTTCTGTTTATTGGAGCAGAATTAGATTGGAAGAAATCTGAATCTTGTATACCAATTAGTTTACAGATCACAACTGCCATTGCATTTAAAGTCCTTCAGAAAGATGGTCAATAAGAATGAATGAACCCTCTTAGCTCTCCAAGAAAACTTTTCCTTTTATGCCGCAAGGGCCTCTAGTGGATCACTAGCAACTGACAGATATTTCAATCCATTCCCCATCTCTGCAAACCGCCAACTCCAGCTGTCTTTGACATTAGTGCTAGAGGTTGAGGGGCATGGGGCCTTGCCCTTGGACTCAGCAAAGGAGGCCTACCATTTTTACTGAATTCTCTTTTTAGTCTATTGATTTATAGTCCTTTTTGATCTGTTATTGACCCATTTCCCTCTCTTGTTTGCTCACAGAACACCCCAGGATCTATCTTTTTGTAATATATTTTGTTCATTATTTCCATAGGAATAAAGGAAGGAATACAAACCAAACCTATGCACCTGTTATATTTAATACACAGAAAAAACTTCAGACGGATTGGAGGGGGTCAGGGAAAAATCCCACAGCTCCTGCACATATCCCAGATGGAGTTAACATTAGCAATTGACTATATCAAAAGAAGACAAAATATTATTTTGGAAATACAACTGCTATTTTATTTACAACTGCCTCCCTGTGACTTCTGCATAGCACTTCCCCCATTTGCACAAGAACAGAATAGAATAGAATAGAATTTTTTATTGGCCAAGTGTGATTGGATACCCAAGAAATTTTTCATGGTGCATATGCTCTCAGTGTACATAAAAGAAAAGATACGTTCATCAAGGTACAACATTCACAACACAAGTTGAATACAAGTAAATGAATACAAGTTGAATACAAGTAAATGAATACAAGTAAAGAATAGAGGCTTGGGTACAATTGGAGTTAGTTGAATAACATTCAAGACACTTCCATGTGGTCATGTGTACGTGCATTGATTCCCTGCCCCCCTGCCCCCCCAAAAAAATTGGCATATCAGATCTGCTGAAGGCATGGAATTCCAGGGAACTGCCAGGTGGACTTCTATTTCATCATATAAAGTGGACATCTTTCATTTGCAGCCCCTGTCATCTGCCTGAAAGTAAGTAGAAGCAGAAAAGAACAATATGGCTAGAATCCTGCAACTAGCTTCAATATGAAATAGACAGCAGTTAAGTGCATGTAGCCATATCAACAGGAAGCACTGAACTGCATATGAAAAAAAGCTTTCCTTTGATCTTCCTATCTCAGCACTATGCTATGGCCTACATCAGTGTGTGATATGATAAGAGCTACCCTGTTAGATTAGAAGAACCCTTCCTCAATGGGTCAGGGCTAGACCAGATGGGCTTCAGTGTTTGAGATTTATAATTTTGTTCTTAAAAATTTTGAAGTAATGTTTCTTCCTGAGGCCACAGGTATAGTTATTGCTTAGACAAAATTCAGGAGACTTTCTTATTGGTAAATATGCCTATGCACAGGATGGACACATATTTTATATGTGAAGTTCTGGTCTTCAGAGCAGTTGGTCTTCAGGATCTGGTTTGGAAATCATTCTTTTTTAATAAAATTGTGTGCCAAAATGTAACCTTTTAGAGAATAAATTATTTCTCCTTCGGGCAAATAGGAAAATACAAAATTGTTATCTCCAACTTAATTTTTCCCTTCAACTTCAGAGCTTTAGAAGAGATATCAACCCATTTCCTTTATTTCAACCTCTATCTCTTTATGTGAAGTAAATCACAAAACTATAAAGTTTACACAGTTCGTTTAATGAAACAAGATACAGAAGACTATCTCTGCTGTAGACAGAGCATGAGTTTTCTGTAGAGATAATTGGACTTTCAACTCTATTCCTTTCTGTCCAGTACTGTCAGAAGATCATGGTCAGCAACATATGGAGATCTACTGCAGTGAACTTAACAGGACCATAGCTTTGCTCTTGGTCTCAATCTAAATCATGCTCAAAATTAGTTCTAGAACTGGACTACACTATATTTTCCTCAGGTTTAAAGTCTATCAATCACTTACTTTTTTCCCCCTCAACATTGCTCATATAAATACACACTTTTATACACTACCACAAGCAGCCTTGATATAGTTTTCTGTATGATTGCACCATGATTTCTCATGTGCAGTCATACAGAAAACTATATCAAGACCACTTTTACAGATGTGCTCCTGTACGTTAGTAACACATAGTATAAAAAGAGACCTGGAGTAGTTATAAAATTGTATCAAGATTGCCTTTTTGATCACCTGAAAATTAGGGATGTTTGAGATATGTCATTTTGTGAATTCTAATGGGAATTGATCTGATTTGGACCACCGTGACAAATAAGACCTTTTAGAAATGCATATTTTGTGATTAAAATGATTTTAAAACAAAGTTTTAATTTTTCAGGGATGCCTCCAGATTAACAGAAAATCAGGATGGACCCTACTGTATTTATGAGATACGTTTTATAACATCTCTCATATGATATGTATGAAAGTGACAGGCCAAAAATAATCATCTGTTCCTCCACAAGGAAGGCTGATTCTTTGTAATGCTATACCTTAATATGTAGAAGAACTTAAATGTGAAGTATTAGTACCACTTTCTAATATCTTGATAAGACCGGTCTTGTAATACTGCATCCAGTTTTGTTTGCCATGGTATAAAAAGATGTTGAGACTCTAGAAAGAGTGCAGAGAAGAGCACCAAAGATGATTAAGGAGCTGAAGGCTAAAACATACAAAGAATGGTTGCAGGAATGAAAAGAAGGATTAGGGATGACATGATAGTAGTGTTCCAATATCTAAAGGGCTGCCACAAAGAAGAGGAGGTCAATTTATTCTGCAAAGGATGGAAATTAATTAAAGACAGAAGCAATCAAGAACTAAGGAGAAATTTCCTGACAGAACAATTAATCAGTGGAACAACTTGCCTCCAGAAGTTGTGAATGCTCCAACCCTGGAAGTTTTCAAGAAGAGACTGGATACCACGGAACTTCTCTTAGTTCTAGGTTGGTTCTCTCCTTGATTAGTAGAAATGTTCAGAAATAATTGAAAGCTGTTGCACACATGAAAAGTAAAACTGAGGAAAATTTCAAATACATCTATTCCATCTTTGAAGAACTTGATTGATAAATTTTAGGAAGGACTAATTTAGATCTTTTCGGTGTTGTTGAGTTTTTATTTTTACTTTTGTTTCCAAACTCTGTTCTTCTAATTTCTACTAGAGCCAGTTTGTTCTAGTGGTTAAGGCACAGATCAGAAGAGATTGTGAATTCTAGTCCGCCTTAAGCATGAAAGCCAGCTGAGTGACTTTGGGCCAGTCACTCTCAGTTCAACTCTCCTCACATGGTTGTTGTGGGAGAAATAGGAGGAAAGAGAATTGTGGGTATTCACTGGCTTGAGTTATTTATTAAAATAAACCAGGGGGAATAATAAATAAACAAACAAATGTTTATTTCTGTCACTAATTGGAAAAACAGGCCAGTGTATGGCCAATACATGAAAGTTAAAGAAGGAAAAGCTTATTAAAAATCATGCAGATGATTGAATATTTATGAAAAAGAAATCCATTGTTATTTCAATTATGATTGGTGTCCTTGGACTTAAAGAACTTCATCAAAACCTGGAAATATTGAATTTATCAGACCTGAACACTCTAATTTTACAAAAAAATCCACCCTGTTTAGAACTGCCTATGTTCTCAGGCCCTATCTTAATAATGCTCAGTTCCTGGGTTAGGATTTATTATTAATTTTTCACCAGACTTTGTGAATCTATTATTAACAATAAAAAAACAGAAAATATGCATTCTACTAAACTGTGTGAGCTTAATAATGCAGCAGAAATAAATTCAGTGCAAAACTACAATAAAATAAAATAAAAAACACAAAGAGAAGACTGATAGTAAACAGTTCAAGGCATCATTTAAAAAATTCCACAGGTTTTAAAGTAAAAGTATTGTTGTGATGTTGACTCGGTTTCTCAGGACCTCAGTCACTTTCATAACATCTCCATGTGGTAACTTCTGTAAGTCAGAAGATATGAGGAAACTTTCTCATAAAAATAAAAGGAAAAAACAGGAAACAATTGCAAAATTATTAAGAAAAGTTGTGTGAGAGACGACTTCCGGTGTCCAGCGGCAACGGTCGTCTGGAGGCTTCTCCTGCCTCCAGCGCCCGAATCCGGCCGCCGCCGAGGCCCTCAGGGGCCAGGTGTTCCGAAAAGGACACCTGCCGCACAGACGGCTCGCCAGGGGTCTCCCAGCCGATATACAGGACTGTGGGGACCGATGCTGGCGCGTCCTAGGCTCGGCGGGGTTTGGAGGCCACGGGCCACGGCCATTATTTTGGTCGTCGCCTGGGCCGCTGTGCCCGGTGACACCGGGGCTTTGGATTTATAACTGCAGCAGCCTGGTGGTGAACAGGGAACGGAGAAGAATTGAGGAATGGAGAAGGAAGGGATATCGTAAACGCGAGTGGAGTGTTCGCGAGTGCGGGGGGGTTTTTCTCCCCTGCGGTTGGAAGGAGCACGAGTCATTCTGGAGAGAGGAGAACTTAAAATAAGAAGATTACCGGTTTTGTGGAGCTCTGGAGAGAAGAGGTGATGGAGAAATTTAGGAGGGAGGGTTTGAGGCCCCCCCTCCCTCTGGGGAACAGTGGTGGAGTCCAGCTTCCGCCTTCACTATGAGAATCTTGATGACATCACTTCCCTTCGGCTTCCTGGTTGACTAACTGTACTCTGGACTCGTTGCTCCTGTGAGTGCCCCCTGGTGGATCCGGAGGAAATTACAAGGATACTGTGCTTGCCTGAGGATTTTGTATTTTTTTTTTTTCAAATGGCAAAAGGTCAGAGACCAACTGCTGGAGAGATGGAGAGAATTTTGGAAAAGTTATCTAATATGGACAAGAAACTGGATGATTTGCAAAGAGGCCAAACGGAAATAAGAGTAGAAATTGTGACTATCCAAAAGGATTTAAAGGATACTCAACAAGTCTCAGCAGAAAACAAGCAGAAAGTGGAAGGTCTGAGGGTGAGATGCGGCAGTGCAAAAAAGAGAGGAGACGACAGGCAATGCTGTGCTTGGACTACAGATGGATAAAATGTCTTATTTCCTTAGGTTTCAAAATTTGGAAGAAGTGGACCAAGAAGATTTGAGAGATGTTGTGACTAAATTGTTGGGAGAATTTCTTGGGAGAGGTGTTGATTTCATGAATTGGGATGTGGATCGAGTTTATAGAGTTAATTCACAATATGCACGCACGCATGCAGTTCCCAGAGAGGTTCATGTCAAATTTGTGAGAAGAGAGACGAGAGATGAAATTCTTAGAAAACATAGGAGTGGGGCACTGATTTACAGGGGCAGGGAGATAGCCATTCTGAGGCAGATTCCCAGACAGGTACGTGAAATGAGAAAGAAATATTACTTTTTGTCAAGCAAATTGTACCAGAAGGGAGTGGGCTTCAGATGGCTGATGCCAGAGGGATTGATGATTTTCCGGGAGGGCATTACGAAAAAAATTAGTACAATTGCGGAGGCTACGGCCTACGTGGAGGAACACAAAGCCCTCCTGGAATCAGATGATCCAGGAATTGAAGAAGGGGAGGTTATAGACCATGGGGCGGAGGCGGCTGCTGCGGTTGCGGCCCTGGAGTTGGGTCAGGCTGAACCCAGAGTTCTGAGATCCAAAACTAGGAAGTGATAAAGATATTTGGGATTGTGTTGGTTTTCCTTATTCTCTTTTGTACGATATTCTGTTTATTCTTGACCCTTCTTTATTACGTATTTAAGATTTGTAAATTTAGCTACTTCGTGTCACCTGTTTGCCATATGGCTGTTGTATGTGTTAAAAAATTTGAGTAAAATTCTTATCATGGATAAGAAAAATGAAAATTTACCATACCTGATATGTATTTGTATAAACCTTTTTTGACCAATAAAAACTTTTTGAAAAGGAAAAAAAAAAAAAAGAAAAGTTGTGTGAAACAAATTAGCTTGATTAAGGCTGCTTAATTAAACTGGGCTGCAAAAAGATGCAGCCAAGAAATATAGAAAACTCTAATTCTTTGCTGTCCTATAGTGGTCATCTTGACTTTTGCAACCCAGATCTGTTAGAAGAGAATATTTGTAGTTCAAGGTTGAACCGTGGTGTCCTTGGTACTCTCAGGGCTTGGTGGTTTTCTTGAAGACATTTCATTGCCAAATTAGGTAACATCATCAGTGCAACGCTGGTAACTGTTAAGTTAGATTGCTTGTCCAAAATAATCCGCCTAGCTCTTTGATTTTGTTTAATTTATTCAAATCTGTTAATTAAATGCCTTATACTTAATATAACTGCATTGGTCTAATAACGGAATTCCAGCAAACCTTTAGGAACTGTTTTTCAATTAAATTTCAAACATATTTTCATAGGGCCCAGAGATATAATTGAAGTCCTGAACACTTTAGGAATCAGGATAGGAGAATACTAGCTGGAACAAAATCCTCACAAGATAGAGTTACTGTTTATAGCAGGGGTCTCCAACTTTGGCAACTTTAAGACTTGTGGACTTCAACTCCCAGAATTCCACAGCCAGCAAAGTCTGTGGAATTCTGGGAGTTGAAGTCCACAAGTTTTAAAGTTGTCAAGGTTGGAGATCCCTGGTTTATAGACTAGGGTTCTTTATATTTCCTGTTTTGTTTTTGCGAAGGCTTGCACTGACCCTGAAACAGCAAGTTTATGATTTTTTCATGCTCTTGGACATGCTAGATCCTGCTAGATCAGCATGTGAAGGCCATGGTCAGAGGAGCCTTTGCCCAGCTTTGGCTGATAAATCAGTAGCGGCCTTATTTGGGATGAGAAGATCTGACTACAACGGCTCACATCCTCATCAACACTCAACTACAATTTACATGGGACTTCTTTTAATGACCACTTGGAAGTTTCAGTGGATCCAAAACCTATGGCCCAGGTGCTCATGTGTTGCAAACTGTTGGGCACATATGGCATTTGTTTTATGAGCCCTGCATTTGATTCCTATTTGTTTCTGGATGCAATGTAACCTATCAAGCCCTTTTTGACTTGGTGCCTGGTTAGCTCCACGATAGCATCTCTTCGCCATAGTCAGCATGGCCATTTTGATCACATTAGGAGAAGCAGCTCATTTTTAGAAGATCTGGAGCTGAAAAGCCAGAAACATGGTTTTTCAGTGATGGGATCAACCTTTTGGAATGACCTCCTGGAAACTGGAAATTCATTTGTCTCCAATACTAGAAAAAGCCAAACAGAGTTTTTCCGGGGTGGGTGGGTGGATGTGGGGGAGACGGCAATATTGGGGCCTGATGTCACGTGCTGTCTTTGGCTCTTATTTGTTTCATGTTTATGTTTTATATTATGTGAGCTGCCAAGAGTCGTGTGATTGGGGCAGTTTGATTAATAACTAAAGTAAGTAATAACTAAAAATTCCAGAAGGGGCAATTCAAATAAGCAAAGCAGTGTTTGAAGTCTTAGCTTGAGTCTGATTATTCTGTAAACTGATTTTTGGAATGAAGATGATTTCCCAAGGGTTTAATCTAAATAGGGGTTATGTGTGTAGAGGTTGGGATGGCTACAGCAGCTGAAAATAGCAAGTCCTTGTTTAAATAAGAACCTAAATCTAAGCCCAATATTCTGTACCCAAATTTAAAATCATCATAGTAAGTTTCAGAGGTATGTGTTATGGCAAAGTTCCATTATTATGGTTCTCTCAGAGCAGCTAAAGAGTGAAACAAAGGAGGTCTTTCTTCACAGTACAGTTCATGAAATTAAATTAGGGGAAACAAGAACAACACTAAGGCATATCTGTCAGTGCCTAAATGCAGAAAGTGCTATGTTGCTTAGGCCAGTAAAAAAACAGAAACCCACATAATTCAAGAATTTACAGGCTCGAAGTACTGGAAGGATGTCAAATTCTTTTATTGGGCTCTAGAGAAAGTTTCTCTTAATATTATGTTTCATTCAGAACTAGTCACAAATTAGTAGGTTTTTTTTTGGAGAAACAGATTAATAGTCATCCACAGGAAGCATGGTGAGAGTTTAGCTCTGATAGGCTGGAGCTAGAGAAATATAGCACAGATTACGTCTTCATCTACAGTAACTTTTGGAGTTCACTTTCATTTTTAGACATATTCCTTTGTCCCTCAAATCCACTGATTTCCAGACTTCTGAAAAGAACTAACATTTGAAAGGCAAAATAGACATATGCAATAATGCAAGCATTCACTATGAATAGCCAGCATTTTCATTACAACTTTGCATGGATTTGAATGACAAATTTAATACATTGTCAAAGGAAACAAAAGGAACCAAAATCTGTGTTCAATGAATTTTTTTTCACGTATTATGTATCCTCAGTATTTGTAAATAAGCAAAAATATCTCTGCATGGAAGAGATTAGGAATAGATTGCCATGGAAAATATCTATCTGATTGCTAGGAGTTGAAAATAACTTTATGGCACATAATCAATCAAGTTCATTATCATATCAATTATATTTCAAGATGCAACTTGCATTGCACATGCAGTTTACCTTTGTGACTCTCTCACAAGATAATGTACTTTGAAGCAATTGAGAAAGTTCCAGACTGTTTTTTAGCATATCTATAAGGTCTAATAAGATGCAGGGCAAAGGTCATGCCAAAGGAGCTGAAAATAGCCAGTAGAAGCTGGGCAGAGTCCAAACCCTGCTTTTATTATTAATAATACCTGCTAGTTTATATCCATGACCAGCATTATGTTGAGCTAAGAAAGCATGACTTTAAAACTATAGCAGTTAAATATGTTGCCTCACCTGTAAGTTGGGGATGAGTTGAGGGCAAAGTCAGATGGACGGTGCAGAAGGAAGGATTATTACCATGATTAGGGGTAAATGACGAAGATTCTAAAATGTGATATGCATTGCTATGGACAAAGGATTGCATTAATCATACTTTAAATTAACCACCACCAATTGACCATTTCAGTGGATCTTCCTGAGGTATAACTATGATTGGATCTAGATCTATCTCAAATAAACATTGCTGTTCCTGTAGGACTTACACATTTTTTAGAAACCTTATGATTCTCTATGTAGGCCTCCTGCTAGTTTCATTGTATATAGGAGGATATGCTATCTCCTTCCATCTGGCTTAGGTAGCTATTGCTGCCTGTTTGCTGGTGTTTCTACATATAGAGGAATGAATGATCAATAGTCAGTCAATAGGATATATGATTTTATAGATATATGTATTCATGGCATTGGAGGGTCATTTGGGCCATTGTTCAAATCAGGAATCCAAATTAATGCACCCTGATGGACGACGGATGGTTAGCATATTGAAAGGGAAGTCAACACCTCTTTGGTTAGGTTTCATTGGCAAACTTTTCTTACTGTGAGGAAGCTTTTCACAACACTCAGCCAGAGTCTGCCTTTCATAACCTATTGTAATAATATTATTCTGTAACCTGAGCTTTTAAGATGAAAGAGGACAGATCTTGGCCTTCTTTGTGATACCCTTTAGCTTTTTGAAAACTTCTGTCATATTTTACTTAGTTGTTTTTTTGGTCAGGCTAAGTATGCCCATTTCTTTTATCTTTCCTTATAAGTCTTAATTTCTAGTCCTCTGATCACAATACTGCCTTCTTTGTAGCTGCTGTTTTGCTGAATTTTCAAATGAAGTGCACTGTCCAGTAAAAGACACAGTATTTAGGATAAAATAATTAGTGCAGAGTATAATAGCATTACTATAGTTAGAAACTATATTTCAGTGTACAGTATGTATTCTAAAATTGTAGCTGTCTTTTCAGTAGCCATATCATATTGCCAAGTCATATTCAGACCATGATCAACTAGTTCTTCAATATTCAAAAAAATAATTTTAGGGTCTCAATTATCCAGTTGATTGAAGACTTCATGTGACTCATGAACAAATTGCTCAGATTATATATGGACAATGGATGGTAACTGTTGTTGTCTGTCAGCAGCTTGCGGAGCTGGCAATGGAGTTGGACAGTGATGAGGCTGAGGTGAGGCCAGGGCCATTGGGAAGTGAGGTGTGGACTCCAGAGCCTCCAGAGACTGATAGTAGTGAGGCAGAGGAGGAGACTGTTCCTAATGCACACATAAGAGCTGACAGAAGGCAAGAGCAGCTCAAGCAGAGAAGACAATTCAGGAGTAGGGCCAAGAGATGATTGGCCCCTCCCATAAGGCTTAAAACAGACCAGCACCTGTGTTTCAGCTTTGCCGGAAAACAACATTGTAGCTGTGTCTTCTGCTTTGTCCTCTGCTTCGTGTATGTCTTTGTTTTTGTGGCTTCTGAATGTTTGCAGGAAGGGCCTTTGGCAGTTTGCCTAATTGGACTAAGGTTTGTGAGATAACTGAAGAATTTGTGTTGGGAGACATTTGTTTTTACTTTGAGTTGAATGACGCTGGGAATGAAGTAATTCCCAGCTGTTTGAATAAAGTTTGTTTTTCCATAGACTAAGTTTATTACTACCTGCTTGGGCCTGGGTCACAACAGTAACAAATAAATGGATGGTAACACATAAACACTTTTTTCATCCCTGTGGATTATATGTGTCTATTTCAATCTCTGGTCTTCTACCAGAGGCCTGGGACTTAGAAGATTCTGTAATGTTTTACTGTTCCTAACACTGCAAGCTCCTGGCCAGAGAACTCTGATGTTGTTCTTGGGATCTGTTAGAGTCACTCTCCTAGTTTAGGAGTCACAGCCCCAAGTGCTCCCAAAACCACTGGCCTTAACTTTCTACATCCTTTTTAATTTCTCCTGCAAATTCTGATACTTCTCTAGCTTCTCATACTCCTTCTGTCAAGGTTCCAGGAAACCCCTCCTTCAGCAAAGACTCTGAAGCCAACATCTTTCGAAGTTCTTTTACTAGCATATCTAAACTGGCACAGTTAGATGAAAACCGAAATGGGATTCTGGTTCCTCCCTCAGTAATATAAACTCCCAAGATCTCCACCCTCATGATCCCTCTGCTGGTCACATGCTCCAATCCTCAACCGTCCCATGTCGAAGCATCACTCCAGCCACTCCTTCTCCAGATGCGAACCCAGCCTGACCTTGACTGGCAGGAAAAATGTTGTTATGTTTAATCATCCCTTGTACTACCACCCTCCTCCCCTCCTTTCCCACAGAGGAGAATGTGGCAGCATGTGGAAGCCTTCGGCCTAGTATGGCTTCCAAAGCTGATACCTTCTTCATGATGTTGCTGAAGCTTCGCACTGCTACTTCTATCACTGCTGTCTTCTGGTCTTTTGTCTACTACAACAATATCTGGTTAATTGATCACTACCTGCTGGTCCATCTGAATCTGGAAGTCCCACAGAATCTTAGCTTTTTATTCTCCATGACTTTCTGTGAAATCTCCCCTCAGAATTTGAGAAGTACCGTCCATACACTATGCAGATGTTCCTGTATGCAGCATCAGCTACTTAGTTGTGCTGTTCAAAGGATGTTGTTCCTGCTTACATTATACAACCTGCCACTATGTGTTAGACTGTCTCTGAGGTCTCTCTGTGTAGTCTTGGATCTTGTCTAGTGTGGAAGATTCCTGCTTCCATGGATTTGGTGCTTAGTGCCTATTCTTGTGCTGCTATGAACAATTCCATCAGTTGTCTTTTAGCCTAGCCCTTTCCAGCCACTGGTAGGCTTTTCCAATGTCTTACTACCTCAGCTATCTTGTCTTGCCATGACACTTCCTCTGCTTAATTTTTCTCCCATGATGGCTGCTGCCTCAGATATTCTCTCCACAGTTTATCTTTGGGTGCCATCTTACTGATGTACTCCTGGATGCCCTGGCTACACACACGTGAGTGTGAGAATCTGTTGTATAATTTTTCTTGCCAAATTGTTTTATTCTTCCCCTTTTTCTTATTTTATTTTTATTTTTCTCATTTGTATTGTTTTATCAGATAAAGGACAAGAACATTATATAAGTTATAATTTATTTTGCAACTGTGTCACAGGTGGTAATAGTTAAGGAGTAACTCAAGAACTATAGTCAGTTGGCCTATGAAGAACAGGCAATTGGAGACTATCACTGACTATGAGGTGCTTCATGTTGTAGCTATGATATAGATGTCTACTACTATTGTGGATGGAAATTTACACCCATCTGCTGACTTATGTACAAGAAGTTGCTTGAAGATAACTAACCATAGGCATTTATAGCTCTGAATGCTTTTGTCTATATAGTTTGTTTTATAGGTAGCATGAATGATTTTCTCCACATTTCCTTTCTTGTGCTGCATATCTGCAAGTAATTCAAAACTATGCCCAGAAAATTATTTCTTGTTTTCCCTAGGACAAAATATAGTAACTGAGTTGAGTTAAATGGGAAGCAGAAATGAACTAAGTAGCCTCCTCTATTTATAGCATTTTTTAAACATTTAGTTTTAAGTAAAATGGAAAGTCCTCTTTTCTAGGGACAGTTTCATATTGTCAGTCTCAACAAGAGTTCCCCTAAAATTATATGTCATCATGGTTTAAATAATTATTATTTTAGGCCTTTAGCTTATGCACACACAGTCACACAGACACAAAATCACTACCATGAGACAGAAAAACACAATATCTTGTGTAAGACATTTGATCCCAAGCTGATTCCCAGAAAGGAGGAGGAATATTACGATCCAAGCCAGCAGCTGATCCCTTGAAAGCAGAGGGGGGTTTCAGCAGGTTCTGACAAGTTCTGGAAAACCAGTAGCGGAAATTTTGAGTAGTTCGGAGAACCGGTAGTAAAAATTCTGACTGGCCCCACCCCATCTATTATCTGCCTCCTGAGTCCCAGCTGATCGGGAGGGAATGGGGATTTTGCCATAACCTTCCCCTGGAGTGGGTTGGGAATGGAGATTTTACAGTATCCTTCTCCTGCCACACCCACCAAGCCACGCCTATCAAGCCATGTAGTGCCCACAGAACCGGTAGTAAAAAATTTTGAAACCCACCACTGCTTGAAAGCTTTGCATGCCATGAAAAAGGCATTTTTGGAAAAGTGCTTTGGCTGTGGAAATGTGAAAGCCTTCAGTCCGGGGTGAAATCCAGCAGGTAATGGAAATTTTGAGTAGTTTGGAGAACCAGTAGCGGAAATTTTGAATAGTTTGGAGAACCGACAAATGCCACCTCTGACTGGCCCGAGTGGGGTGGGAATGGCAATTTTGCAGTATCCTTTCCCTGCCACACCCACCAAGCCACCCCATGCCCACCAAACCACCCACAGAACCGGTAGTAAAGAAATTTGGATTTCACCACTGCTTCAGTCCATTATCTACTTTATGTGATAAACTGGAACTTTTCTTGATGGTATAATGTAGCATTGTGAAAATAAAACCAACAAGCAGGACATGACTGCCATGCTATATTATCTTGGTCCCATTGTGTCTTGTCAGTTATCTAACTCAACTCACCACTCAATGCAGAATCTGCTAAAACATCTCTGAGAAATGACTATCCAACCTCCAGCAGAAACACCACATTTTATGTGCCAGTCTATTCCACTATCTGGCAGCTCAAATCATTAGGACTATACTACCGATGTCTAGGTTGAATCTATTTCTTTATACAGTTTTAACCCATTGACTTTGGTCTTGTCTTGTGGAGCAAGAGAGTAACTCCACTGTTCTCTGTGTGTAAACTTTTCAGTTACTTGAAGACTGCTGTTACATCTCATATCTGTTTTGTAAAACAAACATGGACTTTACAATGATCTGGAAATAAAGGGCTTGGGAGCCCTCTTCTGAACTCACTTCAGTTTGTCACTAACCTTTTTGAACAGTAGTGTTCCAAACTGCACATTGTATTCAAAATAGTCTGACTAGAATAGAGCAAACTGAAAAAAAAAAAACTTCATGTAATTTGGACTATATTTTCCATGTTCCTCAAGACAACCTCTGTCTTTTTGACAACTGCATCGAATAGCTGGCTCATGTTTAAATTGTGGTTGACAAGGTAATCCAGATCCACTTGTACTACAGCCAGGTCAAGTCTCCTTCATCCTGTACTTGTGCTTTATATTTTTTATCCTGATTGCAGAATTATATATTTTCTCCATTAACATCCATCCTGGTTGCTTCAACTCACTATTCAAGGCTGACTTGATAAAAATGATAAATAGCACAGAGCCCAGGATAGAGGGCCAACATGCTCCAATTGATACTTCTCTGAAGTGAAGACATTAATAAACATCTTTGGATGTGGTTGTTCAGCTAATTGTGAGTCATCGAAGAGAAACATCATCTGTCTCATATTTTTCCATTTATTAAAGAGAATATTGCATTGTTTCCTTGATTGTAACTGTCTTATTGTGAGATTATTTGTACATTAGTTCAAGCATTTTCAGCAGAAAAAATATTATATTAAATAAACAGACATCTGCTAACATTTACTGAAATGTGGTAGCAGAACTGGGAAAGAAAGGCATACTGTATGAAAGTAATAATGCCTCACTGGTACTATATATAGTGGAAGAAGATCCCAGAAAATAATAGAGAAGTGAAGTGTTGACATTATTAGTGAAACCATATCTAATTCTAATTACAGACTATTTTTTCAATGTACAGGTAGTCCTTGCTTAACAATGCTAATTGGGACCAAAAATTTCATTGTTAAGCAATGCTGTCCTGAGTTGAAAATCACATGGCTGTGTTACTTAACAATAGAAGTTCTGGCAGTCCTGGTTAGAACATAAAATAATAGAGTTGGAAGGGACCTTGGATGTCTTCTAGTCCAGGGGTCCCCAACCTTGACAACTTTAAGCCTGGAGGACTTCAACTCCCTGTTCTAGTCCAATCCCTTGCTTGAGCAGGAGACCCTATACTGTTTCAGACAAATGGTTGTTCAGTCTCTTTTTTTTAAGCCTCCAGTGATGGAGCATCCACAACTTCTGAAGGCAAGCTAGTCCACTGGTTAATGTGGTTAAGCAAGGAATACAGATGTCATTTAGTGAGGACTTCATATGTCCATGATGTCAGACTTCTTGCCATAGATTTTGCTTGAAAGTAGCCAAAAAGGAAAGTCACAAGTCATTCTTGTAAAAATCATTTTTTGTATTTATAAATCCTCATAATCCAAAATATATTTCCTCATCAATATAATTGCATTTTCATGAAAGACAGATGTTTTACATAGTTCCCATTTCCATGATTCTGTATGCACTATAAGAAAACAAGTCTGTTTTTTGCTGTTCTACCCTGCAAATCAAGTTAACAATTTGTACTACATTTCTGCTCTTAAAAATCCAAGAAACTTTACTCCATGTTGCTTCCCATTTTCCATTAATGAAGATCTTCAGCTGAGAGAACTAGGCAAGAATTGTAGGGCACATTTCCATAACAATACTACTGTGTTCGAAATAAAAATTAGGACTTTTTTTTTGGGAAGAGCAAGAAAGAAGGGGATGCCATAAAGAGTTATTGGATATTTTCTTTGGAGTTACCTTAAAACATATTCATTTCCAAGGAACACATAGTTCATGTTGGATTGGAGAAAAATGGAACCAAATAATGTTTTAACTATAGTTTTTTCTTTCCTACACTATATTTACCATTAAGATAACATAGAACACTGATTATTAATTTAAACAGGTTTTTATGTTTTAAATGCAACTGGGGAAATAGATGCTATAGATACAGTATGTCACATGATTATATCAAGGAGAGAAAATCAGAAAACATAATCAAAACTGATTAGGTAATCATAATAGCAAAAACATTAAAGATTTTACTAAATGCTTACCTAAATTCCAATATCATAAAACAACATTTTAAAACAGAATTTATGGTTCTATTACTATTTTTAAACAGCTCCCTATTTTCAGATAAGTATAGTGTCTTATAGAATAGAATAGAATAGAATTTTTATTGGCCAAGTGTGATTGGACACACAAGGAATTTGTCTTGGTGCATATGCTCTCAGTGTACATAAAAGAAAAGATACGTTCATCAAGGTACAACATTTATAACACAATTGATGGTCAATATATCAATATAAATCATAAGGATTGCCAGCAACAAGTTATAGTCATACAGTCATAAGTGGAAAGAGATTGGTGATGGGAACTATGAAACGATTAATAGTAGTGCAGATTCAGTAAATAGTCTGACAGTGTTGAGGGAATTATTTGTTTAGCAGAGTGATGGCCTTCGGGAAAAAACTGTTCTTGTGTCTAGTTGTTCTGGTGTGCAGTGCTCTATAGCGTCGTTTTGAGGGTAGTAGTTGAAACAGTTTATGTCCAGGATGCGAGGGATCTGCAAATATTTTCACGGCCCTCTTCTTGATTCGTGCAGTATACAGGTCCTCAATGGAAGGCAGGTTGGTAGCAATTATTTTTTCTCTCCATTTTCAAATGATGTGTTACGAAAGAAATCCATTAAGTTGCTTCTTTCTCACAATATATTTAGTGATATGATAAAATAGAAAAGCTTTTATACTGTTGTGGGTTGAGATCTGGTGAGTGATTTGAACAAAGCTGAGGCATAGAAGTAGACATTCTAGACAAGTGATCCAGCCTTCATAACGCATATCCATTATCTATCTGACATCCGGCTGTTGGAGTTTGTCAGTTTTTCTTAACATATATCAATAATTTACAGTTTATCTTGAAAGAAATATAGCACATGATTCATGGTTTTTACTACCATGAGAAATGGAAATCTCAGGCAGATGATTTGGGGCACAATAACAGAGGGACAAATGGCTCATTCATTCACAAATTCATTCATGTATTTTTGCCTCTGTAGTTTGTGGTGGTGATACTATTAGTGGCTGTTCTTAAAGTAAAAGTTTAAGAGAGCCAACAACTAAACTCATGTATATATATATCTTAGGAAAATACATTCACATCCTATAATGTCTGCTGATTTTGTTTCCTACTTATGACACAGATAGATACACAGACACATTGACACACATATATTCACAAGTACAACTTAACCACATGCATTTCTCAAATCAGGAATTCCCCAGCTACATGGGAATAAAGTCACAGACTCATAGAATTCACAAATTCACAAATGGTTACAGAAGCAATTATCTCATTCTCCTTCATTCTTTCCCAAATTTAAATCTCCCAATGATAGTCTTCAGGGAAACAGTTCTATTATTTAAGATTCCTGTGGATTTCCCCAAATTGGGAGCTATTAGGAAAGATTCATGCAGTCATTGGCCCTAGGCTGCTAGCAAATTAATATGATAGACTGATTCATTTTCTCTCATTTATATCAAGAACAATGGTAAAAAATATAATGAGGAGGCATCATCATGATTCACTCGTTCATTTCCATTTTTTTTTACTGTCTCTGGAAAACCCCATGTTTTCTTCTCTGCTATATCTCAGATCAGGGAATGTGATCTGACTGGACAGTGAGAATTTTTGAAGGAAACCTTGCATGATGTTGAGTATCTCAACAGTGAATACAGGATTACATCTTTATAACTTTTGCCATATTCTCACACTATGAGTAAAAGGACAGCAAAAGAAAAGTTCAGGAACACAAAATGAATTAAATACTTGTTTAAATAATTCATGTTGTAATTCTGGTAAAGGATAAACTCCTCAAAAGACCTATTTAAATAAAGTGACTATAGAATGTTTGTTGTGTCTCCTCTCCTCTCCCATAGTGGAGGAGTTGATGAAACAAACCAGTAGTGCAAAAGGAAAAAAAAGAAAAGAAAAGCATAACGGAACAAATTATACAATGACTCAAGATTGGGAGATTGGGTTGAATTTGGTTTTTAAAAGACTTTGGATAACTGGAGTGAGTGCGAGAAACTCTGAAATTTATTGCATATCATAGAAACATCAGTCCAGTAGGCAGCTAGAAACATACACATAGGAATTCTAAACCAGTGTTCCTCAACCTGGACAACTTAAATATGTGTGTAGTTCAACTCCCAGCTGCAATTAAGATGTATTGGAGTCCAGATCAGTAGTAGGTTCCACTTACCTTCGCTACTGATTTGGAACTGTGACCGCGCTCATGCATGGCGCTTCTGTGCATGCACAGAACTTTCTGCGCATGCGCAGAGCATCTGTGATGATGTCCGGGCAGGTGGGTGGAGCCTCCCACTGCCACTACTACCGGTTCACCCAAACCGGGGTGAACCGGTAGAACCCCACCACTGTCCAGATAAAGTCGCCCAGGCTGAGGAACACTTCTAAACTGACTCTCCCAACCAAAGATGAAATGTTATGAAGAGGTTTGAATTTTTTTAAGATAGCTTTTTTTACAAAGTGAAAAGAATTATGTGGAAAAAGTCCACATAGCATTTTGAAATAAGATGTGTGCAAGTATTCCACATTAATTTTTTTTTGAAATTTCTTCTGTCCCCTTAAAGAAGCATAATTTTTTTCCTTCTTTTTGCCACAGATGAAATTTGGTTCATTCCCAGTTTGAAAGCTGAATTTGGGGATGTTAGCCAAACAGATATAATGGAGATATATAAATAGCCTGTCAAATATATTTGATAAAAAAGCAAATGTATATGTACATATTTTAGTCCAGAAAGACCATGCTATCTTTTAAATGGCTTAATTGGAATTTATGGAATTGAACCAGCAATGAACTTATACTTGAAAGCTGGTTTTGGTGATATAAAAGTGATCTAAAATCTCTTATGACTAAATTATACATCATGAAGATTATCTGTGATACTATACAATAATGTTCTTTTTAAAAAAAAAAAAAGAGAAAGAGTCCATTTTGTTCTGAGCTACAAAACATAGACGATGGCATGTTCCTACAATATTCAATAATCCAACTCTCATAAATTATTGACTATAGAGGTGGAAAAATGCAAATATAATTCCAGATTGCTTGTTTTTCGCATGGTTCTCTAAAAATCCAGGGTCTCTGCAACTGTTTTACAGGTGAAAAACTGTATTGAGAATTCCAATTGTGTATCTTTCATTTCATGTCTAATCAGGCATGTAGAAAAAAGAAGTAATTCTTTTATCCAGTCCTTTGGAATCATGACACAATGAGCAGGTACTCAAGATGTACTTTGGGGCAATGTAGTGCAGGAAGAGGGGAGACGGTTTTTGGATTAGCAATTTTCTTCTCTTTCATTCACCTGAACTCAGATATTAACTGCTTCTCTCAAAGGTATAATTAAAAGTTATTTCACTAATTAATCACTGAGCTGTACCAAGGAACTGATCACAAAGACAGATTTTCATGTTCTTAAGTATCGACTGAGATTTTGAAAGCATCCTGAACAGGAAGCTTACAGAAGGACACAAGGCTTCATCCTGACCTGTGAATCATGCAGACTGTTGCAGAATATCATTAATGATCATTTGTTTATGTGGAAAATGTTAAATTCCTTCCTGATGTGATAAATCACTATAAATCATGGCAGAACATCCTATAGCTAACAGATGCTTCTCTAACCTTTTATATAAATCCCAAAGGAAGGGGATCTTTCAATATCCCAAACCAGCTTTTCCCCATTTGAACATCTTAAGAAACAACAATTTTCCACAGCTGCTTGATAATGTCCATTAGACAATACTAGCCATGTTTCAATGTTAATGAAAACCCTCCTAAAGTGAAAGATGCTTAGTTCCCTGGTGACAAAAAATGTGATTGCTAAATGCTAACATCTGATTGTATACAATTGTTTATTATATAGCCTTGGAAACTGTTATGGCAGAGGTCAGACATATTGACATCCTCTTCACACATAGTTGGGCTTTGTTGTTCACATTATCTTCACTCTTCATTTAAGCAGTGGTGGACTGCTGCTGGTTCGGACCGGTTTGGGAGAATTGGTAGTTCTGACCAGTGGCTGGGCCTATATAATTGTCGGTTTTTCAATGCCATGAGCATGCGCAGAAGGTGCGTGCGCAAGCGAAACGTGAGCGCACACAAGCACTCACATTTTCGATTCCGGGCAAACCGGTTGTTACAGTAATGGATACCCACCTCTGCATTTAAGAATCAATTTTGCTTCAAAAGCAATAGCACAGCCAGAGGGTCAGGCAGATGTTCAGAATAAAATAAAATTTTGAAAGACTGCAGGGGGCTACAACCTTATTGCTTATGGTATCTCTATCATTCAAGAATGTGAGTTAGGAACGTTCTTGATTGATTAAAGGGAATTGTTCCCAAGAGTTGCTGATGTTCATAAATTTCTAGTGCATTACCAGGTATTCCCCAACAAGAGCATTCACAAACAAAATAGAGCTCATATATTAAAGTAATCCAGACATTGGCAAAGATCAGGAAGATCCAAGTTCATGTTTACTTTTAGTTATGGAGGCTCACTAGATGATTGAGCTAATTGTTCTCTCTCAGTTCCACCTATCTCACAGGGTTTTTGTTGTGGGAGAAAATTGGAGGAAGGAACATTCTATATGCTGCCTTCAGCTCCTGGAGGAAAAGTGAGTTATAACTCTATCCTAATTTAAATAAATAACTAACCAAATCAAATAAACCAGAGTTGTTATGTCAGGCCTGGCCAAATCCTGTAGCATTCTAACTGATCTGTGTAAATCAGATGAAATCACTTAGTTTGGAAAACCAATTCACTTTTCTTTAGAAAAGTCATTTCCATGAATCCAGAGGTAACTGAATATTTCAAATCAACCTGGAGGCATTCAACTCAATTCAACAATTCAAATCAAGTCTGAGAGATTTTGATCAGAGCCTTTGAATTGCATTTTCTAACCGTATATTTGCACAGCCCTTACTGCTACTTCCAATATACTGTAGATCAGACATTTAAAATGTTATCCTAGCTCCTTTTCACACAGGCAAACAGACTTCACTAAAAAGAGGTAGCAGACACTCCTTTTGTAGACATCTTTTATTTTACTAGATCAAAATTTGATCTTATTGACCTTTAGATGTATTTTTTTAAAAATGATTACAACTGTCCTTAGGTCTAGGTATCATTTTTTCTCTTCTATATACAAGTTGACTTTGTATATAATATACAAATGGATGAGACTATTGCCCTTACACAATGTAAGCCGCCCTGAGTCTTCGGAGAAGGGCGGGATATAAATTCAAATTTAAAAAAATATTCTTGGTTTTTTTATTTGCTATCTAGGCATCTAGCATTTTTATGAATATTGGCTTAATATAAACTGAAATTATACTTGGTTTCTCAAACTATTTTTCATGACACTTTCCTTCTCTCTTATGGTGTCTGGTGACTTACTTCCTTGTTTTTTCATGAATTGCTTTGCTGTCCCATTTGCCTAGAGAAATGTATTTGTTTTGTACATCTGAAGAGGAAGCTCCAGTTCTTGAAAAAGCACCTACTGAGTCCAAAGGCTGATTCTGTTTTGGATGTGGCATAAATTATGAGTTTTAGTTTTGACTGTCTGCAAGGACCTACTTCTTGTTTTTGAGGTCTGTGGTAGAAGATAGAGGAAGGTATATAGATTCACTGAGCGCAAATATGTTTAGACAACTTACCAAATTTTAACTTTTCAGGCTAACAAGTCAATGATAGCATTAGAGCATAGTTGTATATTGGATCAGATATATAATTGTGTATATTGGGAAAAGCTGGCTAGAAAATGTACATTATATATATATGTGTGTGTGTGTGTGTGTGTGTGTGTATGTGTGTGTGTGTGTGTGTATGTGTAGGTCTTTGGTTATTCGGGTTTTCTCCCCGTAAAATTGGAAGTCTCTTGGCGACGTTTCGACGAAGTCTCATTCGTCACCTTCAGGCTTCAGCTTCATGCTTCTGGGAGCAATGTGTGATTGCAGCTGTTTCTTCCTTTTTAACTGCTAGTGGGGGTTTGAACTGATTGGGTGGGAGCTTGACTGTGCTCTGATCGGCTGGGGTTTTTTTGTGCTCTGATTGGCTGGGGGTGTGTCCTGTTTGGGTGGGGGCTTGGTTGTGCTCAGATTAGTCTGAGTTGCAGGGGGATTTGAGCTGGTGAGCTGCATTACTGTTGTTTGGCTTCGTGTTCGTGGTCGTGCTACATCTTCATAGTGGGTGTCAGTCTGCTGTGTGTATGGATTGGAGGGGTTTGAAATGGCTAATGTTGCAGCTGCGGTCTGGCTTCTGGTCCTTGGTCGTGCTTCACGATCAGTGTGGGTTTGGGTCTGCTTTCTGGGTTGATGTGTGGTGGTGACATCCTGTGTGGACCTCGTGAGTGTGGGTCTGGTATCATTCCTCATGCACAAAGGAATGACACCAGTCATTCCAGAAGCACGAAGCTGAAACCTGAAGATGATGAATGAGACTTCGTCGAAACGTCGCCAAGACACTTCCAATTTTACGCGGGAGAAAACCCGAATAACCAAAGACCTACATACAAACACCCACGAAAACCTCAGAAAACAAATAAATAAATACACACACACACACACACACACACACACACACATTATATATATAGACAAATTGGAAAAAGATAAAAATAAATTTTTTTAAAAAAAATATGATTAATTATAGGTAAAGCTAGATTGAGCTCACTATGTTCTGATCCTAACATCTTCATTGTTCCTGGAACACAGGATTTTGTTAGACTATTGTCATTTTTACAAACCACATAGAGCTGCTTAAAGTCGTTGCTAATATAACTCATTTAATATAAGAGAAAAAAGATTATACTTTTCAGTTGATGTTCAATATTGCAGTGCAAAAAAAAAAGCTTCCTTCACAGATAACAAGCTAGTATTAACATTAATGTTATTTGTGAAGAAATGTCAGTACATTAGGATGTTCTGCATAATACATGGCTTAGCCTTATAGTTAACTTCCTGTCATTTGTAGCAATTGTTCCTTCTGATCTTTTCCTCCTGGGTGAAACCCTCACTTGCTGTTTCTCTGCTTCACCCCCAGGATTCCTGTTAATATTTGAAAACTGTCAGCCAAGGCATTTTTCTCTTAATGGGCCTGCTTAACATTGTGTGTGCATTTGGTGACTAGCTCCACATGTTCATCCAGTTAGGGAAAGGAGGAGGATGCCTTGACAAAAGAAGCTCAGAAAAAGGTTATCACTCATGTAAGACAATCACTGCAACTTCCTCAGCTTTTTCCACTCCATTGCTGCTTATAGGAGTAAAAACAACACCCTAAATGAAGATCTTCTTGTCTTCTGGGCCTAGTTAGGGCCATGTGACTTCCTTCCAGACTTCCATGAAAATGACTATATTAGAAAGGTCTACAATATTGATATTTGCTTTGGGAAACTCGAGCAGCAGCTCCACAGGGAAGGAAGTGGCATGAACAAGGTCTGTGGAATGTACAGAATCTGAAAGGAGAGAAACGGTGTGTCCTTTAAAAAAAAATAATAAGCCGCACATTACTGTTCTGGTTTTGTGCTTTCACCCTGCTAAATAGAAAGTCCTCTTACAAATGGTTGGTCAGCTTTCATTGCAGAAAATGCAGAAAATGATCCAGTTGCAATGGCGTGCTACAATATTTCAGAACTGACATCTTCTAGGATCATATGAGCCTATGGTGCCAGCAGGGGTTTCCTCCTCAGGCAAATGTTCAGCTGTGCTGCTGCACCTTGAGTTTGTCGCATGACTGACAGTTCATGCTCCATGTTGAATTTTGCACCTGTACTCTGGTGCTGGATAGATTCCCCAGGACTGAATTCAGATGCCTGTATAGAGCTTCTCTTGGACAGAGCTTCTGTGCCTCAATTAATTTGATCTCAATGGCTGTGGTGGCACAGTGGTCAGAATGCAGTACTGTAGGCTACTTCTGCTGACTGTTGGCTGCCAGCAGTTTGGCAGTTCGATTCTATTTATTTATTTATTTATTTTGTCACAACATCATACAAAAAGATTATATAGTATATACACATATAAACATATATAGGAAGAAGAAAAGAAAAACAATAGGACAGGAACGGTAGGCACGTTTATGCACGCCTTTATGGTCCTCTTAGGAATGGGGTGAGGTCAATAGTAGAAAGTTTTTGGTTAAAGCTGTTAGGATTATGGGAAGAGACCACAGAGTCAGGTAAAGTATTCCAAGCACTGATGATTCTGTTGCAGAAGTCGTATTTTCTGCAATCTAGATTAATTTCTGCAATCTAGATTCTCACCGGTTCAAGGTTGACTCAGCCTTCTATCTTCTGAGGTTGGGTAAAATGAGGACCCAGATTGTTGGGGGCAATACACTGACTCTTTAAACTGCTTAGAGAGGGGAGGTATATAAATCTAAGTCTATTGCTATTGCTCAATTCTGTACAAACCCAGTTCAAAATGCCAATCCAAGCTCACCATCAAGTCCATCAGCATACCAACCAAGCATTCTTCTGATGAAGAACACAATGAGGGTTTTCCCCAATGCCTTGTGAGCCCCCTGCTGGTATTCTCTTTCTTTGAAGATCTATAATATATAAATTCTGTGACAAAAACTTAGATACATTAATTATCAACTGCAAACCATACTATTCACCTCGTGAATTTTCCTCATTTCTTCTAATTGCTGTTTATATCCCACCACAAGCCTGTGGAAAGAAGGCATTACAAACTCTAGCTGACCAAATTATAGAGGCTGAAGCCAAATACCCCGATTCATTGGCCATTATTTTGGGAGATCTAAACAAGGCAAACTTAAGGAAAGAGCTACCAAAATACTTTCAGCATGTCAATTGTCCCACTAGAGGCAAGAATACTTTAGACCATTGCTACACAACACTAAAAGATGCCTATCGGTCCTTACCACGAGCAGCTGTGGGACACTCTGATCATTGCATGATTCACCTTGTACCTGCTTACAGGCAAAGACTTAAAACCACAAAACCAACAATTAAATCAGTGAAGACCTGGACGGAGGAGGCAAAGTTAAAGCTACAGGCCTGCCTTGACTGCACTGATTGGAATGTTTTTGAAAGTACCTCTGCAGACTTAGATGAACTCACAAAGACTGTAACAGCATATGTCAACTTCTGTGAAGACCTATGTGTACCCACCAGGAACTTGTGAATATACAGTAACAACAAACCTTGGTTCACAGCTAAACTTAAGCAGCTAAGTCGTTCCAAAGAGGAAGCCTACAGAAAAGGTGATAAAATGCTGTACAATCTGGCCAGAAATGTATTAACAAGGGAGATCAAAGCAGCAAAAAGAAGTTACTCTGGAAAGCTAAAGAACCAATTCTCAACAAATGAACCAGCAAACAAGTGGAAAACTCTTAAAAATATTACTGGCTATGGCAAACCTCCTTCCCAGGCTGAAGGAAATCAGCAACTGGCAGATGATATAAATGTGTTTTACTGCAGGTTTGAAAGGAAACTACAGCCACCTATCTCCACAACCCCCCTCTCAGACACACCAACAACAGCCAAGCCTCCTACAACTGACCCCATCCCATTGGGTTCACAACCCCTAGTGATCACAGAAAAGGAAGTGCAAGACCTATTTCACAGACAAAAGCCAGGAAAAGCTCCAGGCCCAGACAAGATAACTCCTTCTTGCTTAAAAGTCTGTGCTGACCAATTGGCCCCCATCTTCACCTGTATCTTAAATAAATCACTAGAGATGTGCTATGTTCCTTCTTGGTTCAAACGCTCTACTATCATCCCAGTGCCGAAGAAGCCCATCATCAAGGAACTGAAGACCAGTTGCTCTAACATCTGTAATCATGAAAACCTTTGAAAGACTAGTGCTGTCCCACTTGAAAACCATCATGGATCTGCTGTTAGACCCCTTGCAATTTGCATACCGAGCAAATAGATCAACAGATGATGCTATTAATATGGCTCTGCACTACATCCTACAACATCTTGAATCTCCAAAGACCCACACAAGGGCGTTCTTTGTAAACTTTAGCTCAGCATTCAATACCATCATTCCAGGTACTCTTCTAACGAAGCAAAACCAGATACAGGTACCTGAACAGACTTGTAAGTGGATCACAAGCTTCCTAACAAACAAGAAGCAGCAGGTGAAACTAAGCAGAATCACATCAGATACCTGTACAATTAGCACAGTGGCCCTCCCAAGGCTGTGTACTCTCCCACTTCACTTCTCTCTGTACACCAATGACTGCATCTCTAACAATCCATCCGTTAAACTACTGAAATTCGCAGATGACACAAGAGTGATCGGTCTCATTCGAGATAATGATGAATCCGCATACAGATGGGAGGTTGAACAACTAGCCTCGTGGTGCGACCGGAACAATCTGGAACTGAACACACTCAAAACGGTAGAAATGATGGTAGACTTTAGGAGAAACCCTTCCATACTTCCACCTCTCACAATACTAGACAACACTGTATCAACAGTGTTGATAACTTCAAATTTCTAGGTTCTATCATATCGCAAGATCTAAAATTACAGCTAACATCAAAAACATCATCAAAAAAGGACAACAAAGAATGTTCTTTCTGCGCCAATTCAGAAAGCTCAAATTGCCCAAGGAGCTGCAGATACAGTTCTACAGAGGAATTACTGAGTCTGTCATCTGTACCTCTATAACTGTCTGGTTTGGTTCTGCAACCCAACAAGACACACCCAGACTTCAGAGGATAATTAGAACTGCAGAAAAAATAATTGCTACCAACCTGCCTTCCATTTAGGACCTGTAAACTGCACAAGTCAAAAAGGGGACTGTGAAAATATTTACAGACCCCTCGCATCCTGGACATAAACTGTTTCAACTCCTATCCTCAAAACGACGCTACAGAGCACTGCACATCAGAACAACTAGACCAAGAACAGTTTCTTCTCGAATGCCATCACTCTGCTAAACAATTCCTGCAACATTGTCAAACTATTACTAAATCTGCACTACTATTAATGTTCCCATCGTTCCCATCACCCATCTCCTTCCACTTATGACTGTAACTTTGTATCCTTATGATTTATACTGATATTGTTTCCTGATTGCTTATTTGTACCCTATGACTATATTAAGTGTTGTACCTTAGAATTCTTGATGAATGTATCTTTTCTTTTATGTACACTGAGAGCATACGCACCAAGATAAATTCCTTGTGTGTCCAATCACAATAAAAATTTCTATTCTATTCTATTCTATTCTATTCTATTCTATTCTATTCTATTCTATTCTATTCTATTCTATTCTATTCTATTCTATTCTATTCTATTCTATTCTATTCTATGGAACTGTGGTAATGCTTTTGCATGCACCTCCCACAAGTATTGCCTTTCCCCCAAAAAAGAAAAATGTATATTTGATATATTCACAAAGAAATGTAGAATAATCATTACATTTTAATAGATACATAATCTAATTAGACTGGGATATTTTCCAGAGGTTGAATGGCAATGAGCAACATCAAGGCTCTATTCTCCCTTTTTATAATTCTTTATCTCTAAACTGGAGCTGCTCTGAGATGTTGCTGGAGAAAAAAAGAATTTCCCATAGTGCTTTTTCCTATCATTATGCTTGAACCACTTCTCTAAGATTTTAATACTCCAATCCTCTTTAACCAATTGAATTAAGTATTCCTGAGATTCGTTTAGCACCATGCAATCCAGTGGTAATTTATATATATATATGTCTTTGGTTATTCGGGTTTTCTCCCGCGTAAAATTATATATATATATATAATTTTTCTTAAGATAGTGGAAGCAGACTGAAAAACTGACTTTTAAACAGAATGTCATTAAGAAGAACCAAGGATAAAAGCATCTGGAATTTTAATTTAGCTATCTGTAGAGTTTTGATGTTCTATCAGCTTTATTGAGTAGGTGTTGTTCCACCCTATAATTTGGCCACTTTTTCAATCCTCCAGTTGAGAATATAGAAATTAGAAATTCTTGGTAGTTTCTTTGGATTTATTGAGGTGCTCCTGTATATGAGTGTGTGGGGAAATTGTTCTAGTACAGAGTTTTGGCAGGATCAGCAGAAAGAAATGGTGTGCTGGAATAGTTTCATGATACAGATAATTCTGAGAGTGAATATAGAAGGAAAAATAATAGGTCTCTATTGAATAAGAACATATATACATATGCTTAAATCAGTTACATTTATAAATATATAATAGGCACATTGCAACATTACAGATGTCGAGGTATGGTTCATTGATCCAGGAGTTGTTTCTATTTTCCACTTGGATATCATGTAGCAATGCATACATTCCTCACCTTACATTTTGCCAAAAATGAGGAAAAGGAGTGACTTAATTTGCACATAAATTCAACCCACTCAGAAATATCGATTTAAATAAATCAAACTGGGTGGTATCATAAGAATAGTTCTGTTGGAGGAGGCCAAAGTGAATAATTTTCTGTGAATACATAGTAAATTATTTTCGGGAAGCTCAAAAAATGGACAGTGGGGGAATAGTCTTCTTCCATCTTTTTCTCCCTGCCAATTGTTTTTTGTAGTATGGTTCCTATAATCATGGAGGGGTCATTATCTCTATAATATTCTACTGTCTCTCTTTATTTCTTATCGTCCTATTAATGTGGGGAGAGAAGAAAACCAAAGTTGTGAGTTCTTTAGGATATGTGTACATTTGGGAACTTTAACGGAACAACAGATTTGGAAAGGACCTCAGAGGTCTTCTTGTCCAACCCCCCTGCTCAAGCAGGAAACCTTGTACCATTTCAGACAAACGGTTGTCAATCGCTTCTTCAAAATCTCCAGTGTTGGAGCACCCACAACTTCTAGAGGCAACTCGTTCCACTGATTAATTGTTTTCACTGTCAGGAAAAGCTCTAGATTGCTTTTCTCCTTGATTAGTTTCCATCCTTTGCTTCTTGTCTTGTCATCTGGTGCTTTGGAGACTAGATTGACCCCCTCTTCCTTGTGGCAGCTCCTCATATATTGGAACAATACTATCCTGTCACCCTTCTTTTTGAAAACTATCCTGTCAATCCTTCTTTTCATTAAACTAGACATACCCAACTCCAAGGGACGTGGTGGCTCAGCGGCTAGGACGTTGAGCTTGTCGATTGAAAGGTCGGCAGCTCAGCGGTTGGAATCCCTAGTGCTGCCGTGTAACGGGATGAGCTCCTGTTACTTGTCCCAGCTTCTGCCAACCTAGCAGTTTCGAAAGCACGTAAAAATGCAAGTAGAAAAAATAGGGACCACCTTTGGTGGGAAGGTAACAGCGTTCCATGTGCCTTTGGTGTTGAGTCATGCCGGTCACATGACCACGGAGACATCTTCGGACAGCGCTGGCTCTTCGGCTTTGAAACAGAGATGAGCACTGCCCCCTAGAGTCGGCAATGACTAGCACATATGTGCGAGGGGAACCTTTACCTTTACCCAATTCCAATAAAGGCTAAAACATTCTTCATATGTTTTAGCCTTTATTTTAGGGAGTTGCAGAACTCTGAAAGATACTGCATGGTACATCAAATATATAGAGCTTGATTGTTACATTTTGGCCTCTTTTCAGAATCAGTTGATGGGGGAGGGAAAAGTAATTAAGTGTGGGAATAGAAGGAATTTCCTTCTTAATTATTTTGCCACTAACTTTTAACTACTGTATGTGATTTGGGCCTTTCTTTCATGGTTTTGGGGGAAGAGAGGGTAAAGATGAGAATGGTAGCAGTTCATTTTCTGGCAGTCATCTATTCCCATTCCCAGATTTGTTTTGAAAAAAATATACATTGCCAAAGTCCAACATTTCTGCAAAGGAATATTAGCAACAAAGACTTGGCTTTTTGAGGTGCTGGAGACTGGGTGCTGGGGAGGTACATATGGTCTTCAGGACATGGGTGATCTGCCTCTATTCAAGAACATTACGGAAAATTTAAAGGACAGCCTTTGTAAATCATGTAAACCTGCCCATAGAGGAACGATCAGAAGACTTTTGGATCATAGTAATACTGCTGGCCAACAGTATATTGTAGCTTGCAAAATATTTTCTTAAGTAGCCTTCCTGAACTCTCCAGACTTTTCAGAAGACAGATCTCTTAATCTCTGATCACTGACTATTCTAGTTAAGGCTGGTGGAAATTGTAATCCAAATCAATCATGGATGTCACCAGTTTACAGAAAACTGATTTAAACTGCACATTTTTGAAATGCATTAATATAAATGTGCTTCAATGATACTGTGGGATCAAGGGTGTGCTTAGCAAATGTCCTTCTTACCAAAGGGATCTTTCAACCATTTCCTCATATCTGACCTCAAATTTAAATGGTGTTTTGATAATTATTCCTTCACTTTTGTATTGTTTGCATGGTCTCTTTCCCCAAACCTTCTCTCTTGTCTTTGGGATAAGTGCCTGTATTTTTTATGGAGAGGCCAAACAATGTATTAAAAATGGAAATACTATCCCCTCACCAAAACCTGTACAAATTATAGTCCTACTTATGATTGCTATATAAGTAAGCCGTGGCAAAATATTTCAAGTCTATAACTTGTTTTACAGCAATGCATGATTTTTAGAGCATAGTTTCCAAGTTTATGGTCTCTTTTTCTTTAGATGCTTGTCCCAATTGCATCTTCTATTTCATCAAATATGGGAAAGAAACTATGAGAATAAATGGATGCTCCATATGAACTGCTTTCTATAAATGGACCATGCTAAATGACTATAAAATGGTTTTCCTTTGGAGCTGTACTGAGCTGCTAGCACATTGATGAGGCAAAATCTAAGGGGAATCATTATTTCCATTTAAGGTATCCCAACTTTCATGCTTTGGTTTAAATTGCCTGAGGGGAAGCATTTCAAATGGATGAAGTGGAGAAATTTGCACTTCCTTAAGAAAACATGGAGTATTTCCTTCCCTCTGTCAGAAATGAAAACAGAAAATACAAACTAATTCATCATGAGATTTTCATTTTATGGTTTTCTCTCTAGCATCCCCCCTCCCATGACTCACTTTTTCTTTTTTCCCCTTGTCAGCTTTATGGCTTATAACTGTGATGGATGATCTTTTCTTCTATATATCATGTAAAAGAATTTAGGATTAAAATCTACTTGTATTCACAGCTTGCCTCCTGTCACCCTACCAAGCCTCTCCATAACACATGGAGCGAAATATCAGAGAGAGACATCAGTGCGGCAAAAGGATGGCATTTTATTGTACAGATTTAATTGGACACTAGTGTAAAATGAGGAAATTGTCATGCCTAAGAGTTAATGTGAATTAGTAATATATTGGGATTCATTACTTGATGAACTGACATTCCAAATGTGAAGCTTCTTTTGAGGATTTTTTTTACAGATCATTTTTTTTCAAGGGCAATTTCCTCTTCTCCTCTCCTTAGTCACTGCATAAATTTCAAGTGATCCATAGCTCTGATTGCAATCCAGAAACACATACTATATTTTCATTTGGGTAACATGGAATGCATACTGCGTAAACCGAATTCCAAACAAATTGCCCCTTGTTAAGAGCAATTTTGTCTTGCAACTTCTGCTGTTTTTGTAGAACCTTTCAAAACAGCACTAGTAACACCTAGAAGTTTAAGGGTGATTGCATGGACTTTTCATATCAGAAATTTGAAAACAGTTTCAGCTTAAATGCCACATTTCCTCCTTCATATATCGGTTGATTTCATTTATATCCTCCTCTTCCTCCTCCATAAAAATTAAATGAAAAAGTTAAAAGAGGGGAAATATTCATTACCAGTTAGAAAGCTGGTCAAAGAGATGTATAGTTAGGTCCAAATGCAGCTTCCAAGGGAATGCTTTCATTGCTTTGCAACAGTGTAGAAGAAGGCTTTCTTCTCTGTGTCAGGTATATAAGGCTCCATTTAAAAAACAAAAAAAAAGCTTCTCCTGTTGATCTAATGAACTGAAGTGGTTCCTACTGTTGTGATCCGTCAGCACCCTGGGGAGCTGTCGGCGGAATTGGACTGCGATGAGCCTGTTCCTAATGCCCATATGAGACAAACTGCCAGAAGGCAGGAGCAGCTCAAGCAGAGAGGTCACCTTGGGAATAGGGCCAAGAGATGATTGGCCCCTCCCATAAGGTTTAAATGGAGACCAGCATCGGTGTTTCAGTTTGCCGGAAAGCAACGTTGCAGCTGCGCTCTTTGCTCTGTTCTCTGCTCTGGACGTTTATCAGAAAAGACCTTGGCAGTTATCCAGATTGAACCAGGTTTGAGATAACCAAAGACTGTTTGTTTGTGAAGCCTTTGTTTCGTTTTGAGTTACCCGGAGCTGGGAATGAATTAATTCCCAGCTGTTTGAATCAAGTGTATTTTTACTAAGGACTTGTTGCTACCTGCTTGAGTCTGGGTCACAACACCTACCAGGAGAACTGGTCATTGAGATTGTCAGGTCCCAAGCTATTTTGAAACTTTAAGATTAATATCAATATTTTAAATATTCATCAGTAAACAACCAGAAACAATTATAATTTCAATTCAATTATAATTGATTCTGTTACCACATATTTGCAGCCTTTTGTACTAGTTGTAACTCTGGGAATCTGCAAAAACGGGCAAAAAAACAGGGTGCACAGAGGTTTGGAGGCCAGCAGAGTGCTCCGGGGGGCTGGGGGAGGGCAAAAATACCCCTGCTTTTTGCAAAAGAATGGGGCACACAGAGGGTTTGGAGCCCTGCAAAGTGCTCCTGGGGGCCGTGGAGGGCAAAAACATTTTTTTTGCTTACTTACCTCTTCAAAATCTTGGTGTGTCTTATACCCCAGTGCATCTTATAGTCTGAAAAATACGGTAGTTTCTTGAATGTTGTAGTGTAGAGAAGGAATGACCTATCATACTTCCCATCTCTATTGTGCTGATTTTATGTAGACAAAAATTTTAAGTCTGACCATGCTAGTTATGAACAAGTGGCTCTGAAAAGTCTATGTCCCTTTGATACAGATCTATAGATAATGCAAAAATCTTTGCCCATGGTTCATCTTTCCCTTTCTTTTCTTTTCCTGCCTCCCCCTCCCCAAACCATGTAGGAAAGTTAAATTATGTGATATTTGTTGATGTTTAATAAATAAACACCAAGTTGTATTTTGCTATCTGGGCGATGTGCTTGCTCTGATCTTGAGATAGGTATTGACTGGGAATGTACTGGGTCAAACTTAACTGGAAACTACTCACAATAACTTCAACAGGTGCAAGCACATACTGTCAAATGTAGGATGAAAACAAAACTTTAGCAATAAACCCCTTTCCTTTATATTTTTCCCATTATCGTATATATTCTTTCTCTGTTCTATAGGTGAAATGATTTGGGGTACTAATTGAGACTTTTCTCATCCCCCCCAATTTTTTCTAACTCTTTCCACTCCATCCCATTTCCATTGCCTTTTCCCCAATGGGATGAGTTTCTAAGCTTTCCATCGTAGTTATTATTGGAAAAAGCCTTTGTATATTCAAACAATCCATCTAATTTAATCAGCTATTAGCTGTGGTTCATGCACTCCATATGTTCCTCTAAATCATAATATACACTGTGCAGCTTTGTTGTGAGATTTACATGCAGTATTTGATAGATTATTAGCACTGTGCCAGTAATGAATTCTCACTTTTATTTGGTAAGCTTGAAAGATAGTTTCTCCAGCTGCTGATCCAGAAGAAGGTTTTGTGTCTGTCTGAAACCAAACTGAAAAACATGGAACACAAACTGTATTTAAGATTTAGCAATCATGCTGGCGGCATCTTCTGGAAACCAAGTCTGTAAATTTTATTACTATTAAATGTTTCTAATGGGAGTTGACAAATAGTTGAATGGATCTGCTTTTTCTTTCCACTTGGCAAAGAAAGGAAAGGAAAATATTTCCTTATTGCACAATGAGAGCTACATTAATAGAGAAATCCATTCATCTCAATACTGTAGAGTATCAGTTAAGCTAACTTTTCTTGGGTTCTCTTGTACACGAAATGATGAAATTACAGTGTGCTCCACGGAAGTTGCAAAAAATTTATGAGAGTCATAAAATTGTTATTGTAATACTATTATGGGCGACAGGGACAATATAGGTATTTTGAGTTATTCATTGTCCATATGCCACATTGGAGGAAAAATCCACAGAGAGGCATGACGGCTTGTAATAGAGACATGGCTGAAAGAAGTAAGAAAATAAAACCCTCAGAGAAAAAGCTAAATGAATGCTTGGCTCAATTTATATTACCACCTGTGTGAACAACAATAGCTTTTATAGGTAGATGGCTGCTTCTCATCAGTGTAAATGCCAGTCAAAAGACCAGCATACTGTATTAACTAAACATTAATCGGACCACTGCAGCTGATAAATACCATAATTTTACAAACGTGTTTCCTTTTAGAACTCTCGAGTTAGATTCGTGATTATCTTATGAAGTTCTCATGCAAATTCACAGAATATGGAATCATATAGAAGTACTATAAGTACTAACTTTAAAGTTACTTAAAAGACATAACACCTTCTGGAATCCTGGTTCTTATTACTGCAGAGATATAGTGCATATCGAAATAAATACTGACTTATAATTTTTATTATTCACTTTCTGAACTAAATGCTTCATCCATTCAAATATCCATACATACAAATCCATATCGAAGCCTAGTTGACTAGAGGTTGGTGTAATGTATCTTTAAGGGTTTTGGAGGGAAAATAGAGCGGGAAATAGCACGTTGCTAATTGGCTGATAGCCTCCAGCTGAACTGTATATAAGGAGGGGTTTTTACCGTTTGCTTTTGCTGGGTTCACTATAAACTAAAGAGCTGTTGTTACTCATCTGGTCTCCTGCCTCGTTATTGCCCGAATCTAACACTGGCGACGAAGGTGGGATTTCGAGGCAAAAGAGCACCAGGAACGAACCCAGCAAAATAAGGGCGGTTAGCAACGATGTCCAGCTATACACCGCCAGCGCCATTCGACCCAGCCAAAGAAAAATGGGGGTCATACATGGCTCGCTTCGAGTGTTTCCTCGAAATAGCGAGCTCAAGGAGTCTCGGACAACAGGAAACAGGCGTACTTCCTGAGTCACTGCGGTCCCGAGGTTTTCGACACCGCGGAATCGCTTTCTGAGCCAACGCCGGTACAGGCGGTACCGTGGAAAACTCTGCAGACTGTTTTGAAAGCCCACTATCCACCAACGCCTTCCAAGTTCGTTCAACGGTTCGAATTAAGGCAGCGCATGCAGCAAGAGGCGAGTCCATCAGTGTGTACATGGCAGCACTGAGGAAAGCCGCGAACCATTGTGAGTACCGAGACTTGGAAGGCGCGTTGCTCGACCAGCTAATTTGCGGGGTCAGGGACATCCGTTTGCGGCGGCTGCTGTCCAGAAGCAACCTAACGCTCGCAATCGCCCTGGACGAGGCAAGGGCTCACGAGATGTCTACCCAAGCGGCAGAAACACTACAAAAGCCGGTCGCGCCAGGGGCGGCAGCGAAAACAACCCCGGTCCACAACGAGGAAGTCCAGGCCGAGTCGGAAGAGGAGGAAGAGGAAGAAGTCTTCCACACCGGGAGGCTGGAGAGGGAAGACCGGGGCGAATGCGCGAGTTGCGGGGGCCAACACCAACGGCAACATTGCAAATTTAAGGATGCCACGTGTCGGCGATGTGAAAAAAAAGGGCACATCGCGAAAGCCTGCCGAGCGCCCCAACCTTCCCGCCAAAAATTCAAACCGACCAATCAAAGCGCGGGAACCGCGAAACGGCCCGGGATTGGTCAAGGAAAAAAAGGCGCGAAGTTGAATCAGACCGCCGTGAGAGTGGGCCAGGCATCAACACGCCTAGAAAAAAAAATCTTTATTAAAACACTCATCGAAGGAGTGCCGTGCCGAATGGAAGTGGACACTGGATCTTCAATTACGATCATGTCCTGGAGCAACTTAGAAAAAAACTTGCCGGCTATCGCGGCCACAGAAGCTACGAGTGCAGGACTATCAAGGAACAGGATCCCTGTCCGAGGGGCGACGACCGTCCACGTCAAGTATGGACAGTTCGAAAAACTCTGCCCATCACCATCGTCGATGGGACTCTGCGAGTTTGTTGGGACTAGACTGGTTCGGGCATTGGGCATGGGAGTGACGGAGTCTTCGAAATGAAGTCGACCTCAGGGCGAACTCATGAAGGAGTTCGAGGCGTTTTCAAAGACTGCCTGGGCAAGTACAAGGGGACCCCTATCTCCTTCAACCTAGACCCTCAAGTTGCCCCTATCCGTTTAAAGGCTAGGAGGGTTCCTTCGCCTGAAGCCCAAGATTGACCGGGAACTGGACAAACTAGTAAGCCAGGGATACTAGTGCCAGTCGACCATGCAGTGGGAGGCGCCGATAGTCACCCCAGTGAAACCAGACGGGTCAGTCAGGATTTGCGCCGATTACAAGGCGACGCTAAACAAAGCTTTGCAAAAGCGCTTACCCGTCCCAGTGGTGCAACACTTGCTGCACTCTTTGGGGCAAGGGCAGGTTTTGCCAAACTAGATTTGGCCCAAGCCTATCAACAGTTACCCGTAGATAGCAGCACGGCGAGCACAAACAATCGTAACGCACAGGGGTGCTTTCAAATGCACCAGGTTACAGTTTGGGGTCAGTGTGGCACCAGGATTATTTCAAAATTTAATGGAGCGGCTTCTGCAGGGGCTCGCCGGGGTGGTACCGGACTTTGATGATGTACTGGTATCCGCCGACAATATGGAAGAACTTAGGGGTGCGACTGAGAAAAGTTTTGGTATTTTCCGGTCCGCGGTTTAAAAGTCAAATTAAACAAGTGCCAGATCGGGGTAGGATCCGTAGAATTCCTGGGCTACCGGATAGACAGGGAGGGGATCCACCCCACTGAGAGCAAGGTTAGGGCAATCAGAAAGGCCCCAGCACCCCAAAACAAAACAGAGTTACAGGCGTTTTTGGGTCTGGTAAATTTTTACGCGGTTTTTAAAAAAAATAAGGCTACCATAGCCGAGCCGCTACACAAATTACTAGGAAAAAATGCTGCATGGTCTTGGGGAAAGGCGGAAGCTAGAGCATTCGAAGCAATAAAAAACCTCCTGTCTAGCGATAGCCTATTGATCCAATACAATAGCACACTACCATTGGTGCTAGTTTGTGATGCATCCCCCTACGGGGTGGGGGCTGTGCTCAGCCACAGGCTGCCAAATGGCACAGAAGCCCCTATAGCGTTTTACTCCCGAACAATGTCCTCAGCTGAAAGGAACTATAGCCAGTTGGATAGGGAAGCCTTGGCCATAGTCTCCGGGGTAAAGAAGTTCCATGAGTATGTTTTCGGTCGCGACTTCGAAATCGTCACAGACCATAGACCCTTACTAGGGTTGCTGGCGGGCGACCGCCCAACGCCCGTGGCACTTTCGCCCAGATTGACCCGATGGACTATCTTTCTGGCTGCATATTCTTACAAACTGCTACATCGGCCAGGAAAGGAGTTAGGGCATGCAGACGCCTTGAGCAGATGCCCTTTACCAGCGACTATCGAAGACCCCACTCCGGGCACACCCGTCTTGTTAATTGACTCTTTGGACTCTGGTCCAGTCACTTCCAAGGAGGTGGCTCGGGCTTCTTACAAGGACATTACATTAAGGACTGTAATGGGTTGGGTGCAAAGAGGATGGCCCGCTGCGCCGGGTGAGCGTTTTAGGGAATATGTAAAAAAGCGCGGGGAATTGTCGGTGCAAGGGGGGTGTTTGCTCTGGGGGGATAGAGTGGTGGTCCCAGAGAAATTGCGGAAAAAAGTTCTGGAACTTCTGCACGAAGGCCATCCTGGAATCGTGAGAATGAAGGGTTTAGCCAGGAGCTATGTGTGGTGGCCCTTGATGGACATGGAGATTAGCGATAGGGTTGGGAAATGCCAAGCATGCCAGGAATCCAGACCACTACCACCAACGGCCCCAATCCGAGAGTGGGAGAAACCCCAGGGCCCATGGTCCCGAATCCATATCGACTTTGCCGGCCCTTTCCACGGCCAAACATTCTTAGTGGTGGTAGACGCATTTTCCAAATGGCTGGAAATCATTCTAATGAAATCCATGACCGCAGAGGCTGTAATTTCAGTCCTGCGGCACCTTTTTGTAACACACGGGTTACCAGACACACTCGTTTCAGACAACGGGCCACAGTTCACGGCGACCCTTTTTGAGGGGTACTTGGCGGAAGAGGGCATCCGGCATGTCCTCTCGGCGCCTTTCCACCCTGCGACGAACGGCCTTGCAGAGCGTTTCGTCCGGAGTGCAAAAGAGGCATTGTCCAGAATCAGACCCGGGGATTGGCAATTAAAAATTGACACCTTCTTAGCGGTACAACACAGAACCCCTTGTGTAGCGACTGGCCGCAGCCCAGCAGAGCTACTGATGGGGAGAAAGCTTAGATGCCCGTTAGACCGGTTAAACCCGAACTACACACCAGACGGGTACAAAACAACACCGGGCAAAACAAGAGAATTGACAGTAGGGAGTTCCGTATGGGCACACAATTATGGTGAAGGCCCAAACTGGCAAAGGAACAATCCTAGAAACAACCGGGCCCAAATCATATCTCGTAGAAATAGAGGATGGCCCGCTGCGCCGGTGAGCGTTTAGGAATATGTAAAAAGCGCGGGGAATTGTCGGTGCAAGGGGGGTGTTTGCTCTGGGGGGATAGAGTGGTGGTCCCAGAGAAATTGCGGAAAAAAGTTCTGGAACTTCTGCACGAAGGCCATCCTGGGATCGTGAGAATGAAGGGTTTAGCCAGGAGCTATGTGTGGTGGCCCTTGATGGACATGGAGATTAGCGATAGGGTTGGGGAATGCCAAGGATGCCAGGAATCAGACCACTACCACCAACGGCCCCAATCCGAGTGGGAGAAACCCCAGGGCCCATGGTCCCGAATCCATATCGACTTTGCCGGCCCGTTCCACGGCCAAACATTCTTAGTGGTGGTAGACGCATTTTCCAAATGGCTGGAAATCATTCTAATGAAATCCATGACCGCAGAGGCTGTAATTTCAGTCCTGCGGCACCTTTTTGTAACACACGGGTTACCAGACACACTAGTTTCAGACAACGGGCCACAGTTCACGGCGACCCTTTTGAGGGTACTTGGCGGAAGAGGGCATCCGGCATGTCCTCTCGGCGCCTTTCCACCCTGCGACGAGCGGCCTTGCAGGCGTTTCGTCCGGAGTGCAAAGAGGCATTGTCAGAATCAGACCCGGGATTGGCAATTAAAATTGACACCTTCTTAGCGGTACAACACAGAACCCCTTGTGTAGCGACTGGCGCAGCCAGCAGAGCTACTGATGGGGAGAAAGCTTAGATGCCCGTTAGACCGGTTAAACCCGAACTACACACCAGGCGGGTACAAAACAACACCGGGCAAAACAAGAGAATTGACAGTAGGGAGTTCCGTATGGGCACACAATTATGGTGAAGGCCCAAACTGGCAAAGGAACAATCCTAGAAACAACGGGCCCAAATCATATCTCGTAGAAATAGAGGATGGCGGGTTTGGAAACGCCACATAGACCAGTTAAGAAAAGAATAGCCACCAGTCTAGAAACAGGCGAAACAGGCCCTGACTATCCAATGATTGAATCACAGCTAACTCAAACCCGAGAAAACCGCAGGACTTATCTGAGTTCCAGCGACACCAACCGGTCCCTCGAAGGAAAGCAGGAGCGACTCTGCAAGTAATCCAAGGCGGATGGCCTGGAGGAGGAGCTGAGAGGAACGAACAGTCCCTCCGGCCAGCTCGACTCACTCCCAGATAATGAACTGCGCAGGTCCGAAAGAGTTAGGAGACGCCCTGCGTACTTACGTGACTACGTAGAAAAATAATTATTCATTTTATGTAAATAGGGGTAAAAGTTTTCTGGGAGGGGAGGAGTGTAATGTATCTTTAAGGGTTTTGGAGGGAAAATAGAGCGGGAAATAGCACGTTGCTAATTGGCTGATAGCCTCCAGCTGAACTGTATATAAGGAGGGGTTTTTACCGTTTGCTTTTGCTGGGTTCACTATAAACTAAAGAGCTGTTGTTACTCATCTGGTCTCCTGCCTCGTTATTGCCCGAATCTAACAGTTGGTGTCAAGAAAAACTGGAATAGGATCCCTCCATGCATGGTACTTCATTCTATGGGATGACTGCAAAGTGGGACACTTTTTATTTAATTTTATGGCTCTCAATAAAGCCTGGCCAATCCCAGTCATTCTTTCCATTCTTCCTGGTACTTTTCTATTTGGGTATCATCACCTATATCCATTTATGTAGGAGTTATTTCTCCTTCTGCAGTTTCCTTTTTTTGAGAGCTGTCCCCTGATGAATCTGCTTAGAAGTCTCCATTTTATTTTTCACATTTTGGATAAGCTGAAACATTCAGACACTTCCTAATTCTATAGTCTGTTTTCAGTATCTTTCATATGTGTCTATTCATACTTTCATAAAAGCATACAGTACAAAATTATCTATTTATCCTGAACCAATAGCAACAAATCAATATATATTACATCTACATAGTAATATTGGCAGTAATAGAATTGGAAAACGGAAATAAATTCTAATGCCCTTTTCTTGCTGAGAAAAAATAAGTGAAAATCATAGTCTTGTAAATAATGTTTTAATAGCTATATTTACTAAAGCAATCACATAATGAAATAGTTCAAACACCTGCTGCTAACATATAGGTAGAAGTAATTATATGCAGAATATTATTTCCTCCCATTCATTACTTTGGTTTTCATCTTTTCTTCCTTCATAAGATGAACAACTTATAAAGCTATGTTATATTGATTTGAACACATATGAAGAATGTATCATCTTGTTCAAAGAAATGCACATGGAAAAATCAGTGGAAATGAAAGGAATGTAGGAGAGCGAGCCATGGGATGAGTTGTAAAATTTGCAATTTGACCTCATATCCCTAAATGAATATCCAGATCCAGCTGTTTGGATAGAACCTTTCTCTCATAAGTTTATTTCCTAAAGTCATTAAGTTAATTTTCTCTAGTTACTAATATGTTATAATGGATTTCTTCTCCCACACCCACAAATCAATTCAAGAAAGAAACTGAGTGTAGTTGTATATTTTCTTCTTTCATATGTTATAGAAGAGATACAGTCCACTGCAAGAATTCTTCAAACACACATATGGTGTAATGGCTTTGTTGGAGAAAGTTGAGGAATTGGAACCAGGACCTCTGACAGGGAGGATATAGTCCTCTCTGAATGAGTAAAGAGTCCAGGAGCTGAGGACAAGGCAGACCCAGGGCCATCTGGCAGTGGAGGGATGGGGGTAGCTGACCGGATGGAGAGCTGCCTGCTGGAGTGGAGCAGCTGCAGCTGCAGAGAGTCACCAGAGATGACAGATTCCAGACCACTTCTGACAAGGAACAGGTCCCTCCAGGGGTGAAATCCAGCAGGTTCTGGAGAACCGGTAACAGAAATTTTGAGCAGTTCGGAGAACCAATAGCGGAAATTTTGAGTAGTTCAGAGAACCAGCAAATACCACCTCTGGCTGGCCCCAGAGTGGGGTGGGAATGGAGATTTTTCAGTATCCGTCCCCTGCCACTCCTACCAAGCCACACCCACCAAGTCATACCACATTCACCAAGCCACACCCAGAACCAGTAGTAAAAAAAATTGGATTTCACCACTCGGTCCCTCCCCTACCTGAACTGCAGATGAGGAGAACAGAACAGAGGGAGGCACAGAGGAGGTCAGCAAGGCTGCTTGTGAGGAAGCAGCCCTGCCCTGCCTCACAAGGAACAATTGGGAAGGGTGACTTAACTAGACACTGGAGAAAGGTGTGTTTGTTGGGAATACCTGCTTGTTTTGATGTGCATCTTCCCAGCTTTCTGGATTCTGTTTTGAACTTTTGAACTCTGAGCCTCAAACTCTCGTGGACTTTGGACTTGGCTTTCAGACTTTGGACAGTGTCTTAGCCTATACTTTGGATGTTGGAACTCTGGACTTGTGGGTGTTGTTACTTCTCTCTTGTCTTGTGGGTCAGTCTATGAATCCAGACTGAGGGAAAACTGAGGGCTGGGGCAAAGCTTCACTGGGACCATTGGTGGATTGTTTGTCACCGTGATAATTGAGAAATAAAGAGACCCTCCTTAACCTCTTCCTTGCCAATGTGACTTGGATCAGAACACATGGAGTGGAAACTGAATTGTGTTTCCACTCTGCTACTCTGCCTTTGATTCTCTGCCTCCAATAAGAAGGCCAACAACAAGGCTGTGATAAAATTCAACTGAATCCATTTAAGGTCCATCATTAGATCAGGGCCTATGTATAGGAATGAACTGTGACCATGTTAACTAAACATCATTACAGCTTACTATTGATATCCCCAATCAATAGGATTTAAGATTGTACTATCTATCCTCCATTCACATTTTACAGCTTGGATATTGATCAGCAGACAAACTATGATTTGAAACCGAGTCAACAACTTGATAACACACAACTAGCCTTTCATTTCAAATACAGGGAATCTGTACTCTAGAAGTGTCTTCTTTTGCTGAGCCATGTTTTTACAGACAAATGATCCTATTTCTCTTTTCTTTGAGATGCACAAGTAAAATCGGCTGCACCCAAAATATGTTAAAGTAGAATTCTTGCTCAGCTGTTCAACCATTGTTATTCCCATTTCTTTCCTATGAGAATTGTCGTCTTCCTCCACATTCTTGCTTGCACTTCTGCCTTCAGGATATGGTCAATTATTGTTCAGCTGTTTTGAGTTCTTTTAAATTCTTTCCAAATAATTTTGGTTTTGGATTTGTATAAACATTGGAAGTCTCCTTGCTCTATCAGATCACTTTTTAATATAACCCCCCGACTTAATTTAGCAGACTTTTAATGCAATAGGGAAAATTTATACATGGATATGTCTACGACATTCGTTAGGGCAAGACACTCACTATTTTAATTTTATCACATCTGCCCTAATTTACATCATTTATGTAATGACATTATTATCCAAATGAATAAACTTGACACAAATTACCTAACTTGCATAATAATGATATCTGTAATCTAGACTTCTTCAAAGAGCTGCTATGAGCGTAAATGATGGCTGTTTTGTTGTATTCTGTTTTGTTCTGTTTCCAAATGGTGAGCAGCTCTTTGGAAGAATAAGAGATAGTAAAAATGATACTTTTTATAAGTAATTAGTGGCTCATGGAAGCCATTGGTTAGAAAATAAAATGATCCCCTAATATTAACAATGACATTAAATATAGTTATTAATATGATTATTAATAAGATAAGAGCTGTGTTGGCACAGTGGTTAGAATGTAGCACTGCAGGTTAACTCTGCCCATTGCCAGGAGTTTGATCCTGACCAGCTCAAGGTTGATTCAGCCTTCTATCCTTCTGAGGTCAGTAAAATGAGGACCCAGATTTTTAGGGGCAATATGCTGACTCTGCAAACCACTTAGAAAGGTCTGTAAAGCACCATGCAGTGGCATATAAGTCGAAGTGCTATTGCTATTTAATCAACTGGTTTCATATACTGTCCTGTCGTGTCTCACTCCTCCTCCGACGGCCAGGTCTGGGAAGTCTGTATCAAGCGTGGCCACGAAGCCTCTGCAGCTTTGCCAAATTCCTGTCAGAGTTCTCAGGGCAGGCAGGAATCCAAGGTGTGACTTCAGCAACCAGATGAGACTTTGCTTGACTCAAGGAATGCCAAAAAGCAGATCCTTTATATAGGCCATGGGGTGTGGCTCCATGACTCAGCACTGATCCAGGCCTGCCCCTCCCTTCCTTTTGCTGACGTCACCTCTCCATTCTCCAGAAGCGGGGATCCGTCCACTGTGTCTTTTCGTCCTCCTGCTCTGCTGCCGGCAATTCTAGCACGTGGCTGGCTTCGTGCCCACACGCTGTAGGAGGGAGGTTTGTTTGCTCATTCTGTCCGGGCATGGTGCCAGGGCTGGGGGCTGGAGGCATGCCAGGCCATTCTTCTTCACTATCAGTCTCTGGCTCAGATAGCAGGAGATGGGAGGGGCCTGGCTGAGGAGAGGAGGGCGGGCGAGGCACAACATGTCCCATCTAACTATCAAATACTGCACAATTGAAATACCTTTCATAGTAAAACCCTTCTTGATGAACTTGACATCAATATTTTTTTATTTACCTGTCTGCTGAAAAGGGAAGTGAAAAGGAATGATAAAAGAAGGAAGGGAGGGAGGAACAGGGAGGGAGGAACTCCCATGCACCTTTCCCAGTCCATGCTACCTTGACCTGCATCAGTCCCAAGTGTGTCTTCCCTATGGTCAGGCAAGGCACATCATCCCTATGTCCCTTGCCTGACCTATGCAACATCTCTTGTGCACACATCCCCATATCCTTTCCAACCTGCACTGCCCTCCTGTAACTGTCCCAGAACCAAACAGCATCTCTTATACACTCTCAAGCACCCACTACTATTCAACACATCATCTTTGATTGGTATGACACTTCTTATACACTTCTGCTAACCCCATGTATTCTTGAATCATGCTGTTACCTCACACCCCTACCTGACCACCCAGTACCTCTCACTTATCCCCAAGAACCCTTCCTGACCTATTCTACCCTACCCACCTGTGCACCCTTTCTTCCCTGCCTGGTATCTCTGGCACAGACTCACAAAATTTCCCAACCCAAGCAACAGCTCTGATAATGATAGAATGATGGGGAGAAAAGGGAGAGTGAGGGGGAAGGTTGAAGGAAGCAGGAAGGGGAAGAAGGAAAAAAAAACAGTGAAGGAAGGAGGGAGAGAGGAAAGAAGGAAGAGGAAGAGTGGGAAGAAGGGAGGGACATAAGGAGAGAAAGGTGGAATGGAAGGAGGGAATGAAGAAGATAATAACAGAATGACAGGAAGGGGAGTAGAGAGAAGAAAGGAAGGAAGTGTGCAAGAGAGGGAGGAGAAATATTTCTGATGCTCTCTGCCAATTTCCACAAATAAACTCATTGGGGAAGCTGACAGGAAGTCGAAAGTTGCTCCTGCTTCAAGTGCTTTTTTACTCACTCATGGTCTCTCTTTAGGTAAGAAAATATCTTAGAAATAATAATCCAAGAGATCACATGTCTTTTACAAAAGGCAGGCCACAGTACAACTACTTCATACATATAAAATAAGCAATAGGATGATCAATTAAATTAAGTAAAATGAATGCTTCAAGTCCTACATATTTTAAGCACATATACATACAGTTTTCCTGGCAGTGTTATAGGAGTGGCTTATCCAGGATGTTCTAGTATGTTTTAGATTGCACTATCTCATCTGTAGCCCTGGTATTTTGAGGTAATCTTCTATCTAAATAATTATCAGGCCTAATGCTGCTGAGCTTTCAGGAAAGGTCAACCAGATGCTGCCACCTGCCAAAGCATATTCCAATTTATTACTGGGATATTATTACCAGTTACCATAATCCTATACATATTTACCTAGTGGTATCTAAAAGCTTTCAGTGGTGCTTGTTCCCAAATCAATACATATAAGATTGCAGCTTTAAGACTTGCCAAACCCATTGATGTTTGCTTCTGAAGAGCTATTGCATAATCGCTTAAGAGTCCCCACTCCTACGCCCCTTTTTTGACTGTGCTATTTTGTCCTTATTCCATTGTTTGGCAGGACTGATTCTATGTCACAAAAAGAAACCTTCCAGCTAATTAGCATCGGTCAGCAGCCACTAATCATGGCATGGCTTATGAGCCAAGGGTCAAAGTGTCATGGCTTTCAAAGCAAGATGTTCAGTGACAGATGCAAAACCACTGTGTTGCCTTTCTAGCAGCTCTTCCTGTTCAACAATGACAGGTTTTTGGTGGGCTTTCCAAATGCAGAGCAAAATATCATCCATTGTCAAGGTGTTGATAAATCATTTTATTTATACTCCCCTCACTGTGACTAATTTGCGTTCTTGGCAATCATGAGGCAGGAATTAGATCTCCTACAGCATGACCAGTATACTTAATTAATATTACTCATACTGTCTTGTTACAGTCTCTCCACACACAGACCTCTACTTTTCCTTGCCCAGCTTCACAGTTATTCCTTGGAATGACAATAATACATCAACACTGCTGGCTACAAAGAGGGAAAAATCCGTAATAGGATCTTTCTGTGCTCACACCTGTTTTAAGATTTGTTATGGTTAAAAAAAGAAAACTATAGGGATTCACTCTGCTTCTTCCTTGTAGACCCTGGTGGAATATACCATTAAACGGCAGGGAGGAGAGAAAGCCATCAGCACACTTAAATGTACTTATGTCAAATCCATCCCATTCTTCCTGGCTTCTTTCCTCCACCTAGCCACCGTTCCCAAGGGCTAGAGAACATTACAACCCATTCACTTTATATGAATGGGCACAAACAGACTTTTTCACCATTTCAATCTGTCTACATTTGCAGGCATATCCTGTAGGCAACTGAAACAGCCTTAATTTCAATTTACTGTCTCCCTCTGGACCTGCCATTCCCTTGAATGTGGAAAAAAGAAACTCCCCTTAGCCACCCCCTCTTCCCATCTCAGGTTAAAGTTCTGATCTGGAAGTAAAATTTTGCTCAAGATTAATGGATAGCAGTTTTGATGCTTATAACAGGGGCACATGATATTTATTAAACAAGCAATGAACACATTAGGGAGGTATTCCAAAGGACTGGGCCACAAGTCAGCAGGAACATAAATAAAACTGTTTTATTTGATCCTCCTCCTTTTCCCTAAACTATCCGGCTTGCTTTTCATTTGGGCTGAAAAGTAGAGTAAATATCACTTTAGTTTTTAGGGAAGGTAAAATATCCATTCCATAAACATTTATATTTCTGAGGTTTTTGACCTACAGCCCACCCTGTCATTAAACTGGAGACAGCTAATAGAACTTTGTTACTTGTGTCATCAAACCATGTGAGAATTATGCCATTAGTCTGTTAGACAGCTGCCTGTAATATGTCTAATTTATGTTATATTCCTTGGCTGTATCTCTGTCTGCAGGGTGCTTACTGTTGTTCTATGACTCCTGATTGCTATGAGTGCTTGGCGATCTTCCAGTGAATTTAAAAAAACCTTCCCTCTGAAGGAATGCATGCAACTGTGGACCTGGAGCTGAGTTAGGGCCACATGGCAGTGCTGAGCTAGCATTTAAACCAGGAGGGAAAGATCTGGATTTTAAACAAATCAGTGATGATTCTGAACCCAAGTACAGCAGCACTTTGCATTCCTGAATGCCTAAAAGCCTATTTTTGAGCATGTTTGATTAAAGTACCCACAAATAGGATCCCTTGTTGACAAAGTTCCTGATTTTGGATGGAGGGGAAAAACTTTCCCTGAACTTCGATAAGACCCTCTTTAAAGCCTCTTCTAGTACCATGGAGGTGGGGTTTCTGGAACAGTAAAATCGGGAGGCCACAAAATTACTTATTTTTAGCTGAACAGAAAAAAAGAGATTGTGTTGACTGATGGATAACATTTTATCCATGAAATATGAGAATCGCCTTAATGCATTACCTAGAACATTTTATACTTCAGATTAAGCTCTGGTATCAAGGTAGTTCTCAAGTATCAGTACTGACTACATGAAAAATGAGAATTCAGAGGTCATTCTTATGAAGGGGAAAATGGAGAAGATATTTCCCCTCCCAGGATCTTTATCTTTGATGGGTATAATCACCACAGAATGCAATACTACACAGTACAACAATTGTATAGCTTCACTGAATCAAAACTTGAATATAGTTATCCTGTTTATATATATATCTATCAAATATATATTGCTGATAAAGAAATAAAGGGACACTAGTATAGAATCTATTTCAAGCTTTTTAGCTTTCATCAGCTAGCCCTACCCTTACTCGGATTCAGGGCTGCCTGCATATTACTCGGATTCAGGGTTGCCTGCATATTAGGCAGTTGTATTAACCTCTGAGCCACAAGTTCTCCTCCTTTTATCAGCTTTATATATATATCAAATCTGACACAATTACAGGTACACATCATTTATCAATATGTTTCTCCAACTAATATAAGCCAGTGGTGAAATCCATTTTTTTTTTACTACCGATTCTGTGGGCTTGGCTTGGTGGGCATGGTGTGGCTTGGTGGGCATGGATTGGTGGGTGTGGCAAGGGAAGGATACTACAAAATCCCCATTCCCACCCCACTCTGGGGCCAGCCAGAGGTGGTGTTTGCCGATTCTCTGAACTACTCAAAATTTCTGCTACTGGTTCTCTAGAACCTGCTGGATTTCACCCTTGATATAAGCAGAGAGGTTGTCTAAATTAGCAGTTAGGTAGTCTCGCAACTCTTGATTTCAGAAAGATTTCCCAATGTGGAAAAGATAGCATGAGAAATAACAGACAAATATCCACAAACAAAATAGCAAAGTACAGAATAAAAAGTATAGAGTGACACCCTACTTATATGCCCAATGCCCGTACATACTTTACCCAGTTTATACACAGAAGCTCCTCCTCTTTATCTCCTATTTCACAACCTATAATTGTTGCATTCTGACTAACTGATTTTTATCAATCATTTGTGTTTTAGAATATTGTTAACCTTTTAGAAGATAATTTGGGGAAAGATCAAGTTTCCCTTGAGTATTTCTTCATCATGGATGTTCATGTCTTCGTTTGTGGTATTTTTATGGATCAGTTCTGCTTTGATCTTCTCCTGGTCTTGGGCACATCATTGTTTTAATCATCCCAGCATGCTGTTGCATTTCCATGCACCTGTGTATTCAGATGGACTGGATGTAATTCATTAGACTGAGTATTTATCATATATTTCATTAAATTCATTCCATCATGATCACTATAAAAGGTCATTTGCTGATCAAGTCTGCAAAGAGATTTTGCTTTGTTCAAATATAGGTCTACTGTGGTTCAGCTAGCCCTTGCTTTCTACATATTTAAAGCACCCTTCAAATAACCATATCACAATGACAAAGGAATTGGAATCAGTTCCTGATTAGAAGCTGAATTCTTCCAAGAGCTTTTTATTCCTGATGATAGAAGTTTCTTAGCACTTTTTTTTATAACAGATAGCTAAGATCCCCATGAAAAGAAAATTCCACACAATTTGAGGCTGACTCTTTAGTAAAGATTTTATTCAATATATTGAATAATTTTGATACTTAGTCTTTACTTGAGGAACTATCACTTAGTCTTTACTTGAGGAACTATCACCAAGTTTATCACAATAGTCTTTCTAAAGGCTTGTCCATATGCTTCATTGACAAGTAGATTGAAGATGCCTCACTAAGTGTTCTTAGAGGTCAATTTCTTTAAAAAACTTTGTAATGGAGTTTAAAAAATACAAAGATTAAAGAAAACTAATACAAACTAAGAAAAAAGAAAAGGTAAAAAGGTAAAAAGTACACAGAGAAAAAGAAAAGAAGGGAGAGAAAAAGAGGGAAATATATAAATAATAGTGAAAAAAGAATAAAAAACATAGAAATGACTTCCTTCTTCATTAAGTACAAGTAGTTTCAGTAATGTAACATCTTTTCTAATACTTCAGCCAATATTTCCATATCTCAACCTTTATCTATTAATAAATAATAAAGCTTCCTCATTCAATCTTAAACAAGAAAAGCCCAATAGTGGCAATTGTAATTTATCCCATCTTAAAATATTTTTTTAACTTCATCTACATAAATATTACTTCACTCTCTCTTTATTGACCTGACAAAGGCATTTGACAGTGTAAACAGGGAGGCTCTCTGATCATTCTGAGATGTTATGAATGCCTAAGGAAATTTGTGAAGTTGATTCACTTACTCCATGATGGAATGAAAGGACAGGTTCTTTACAACAGTGATACATGAGCTGCATTTGGCATTTTCCATGGGGTAAAAACAGGATTGTGTATTAGTCCAGTCTTATTCAATTTGTTCTTTACTTGCATGTTGTCATATGCTTTCCAGGGCGTGAAGGAAGGAGTGTATCAATCAGGTACCAATTGGAGACAGCTATCTGTTCTTCCCTGCTTGAATTCATGAAGTGCCTCCATAAAGTCATACAAGAAACCTTGTTTGCTGCTGACTGTGTGCTCCTGGTGCACAAAGACTTTGATTTACAATTGATGCTGAACAAATTCTTGAACATTGCTATGTTCTCCATCCTGGCTATTAGCTTGAACAAGATTGAAGTATTTTACCAGCCCTTGCCAAATACTAAGCCTGTAGAACCAAACATAATTTTTAATGATACCCCAACTGACAAATGTAAACAGTTTGGGAAGCACAATTTGTGTGATGGAATTTTAGACAAAGACATTGACTCCATGATCAGCAAGGACAGTCAGCTACTGGGACAGCTGCATACTAGAACGCTCAATCAACACATTATCCGTATCTCCACAAAGCTGAAGGTCTACAGAGATGTAGTTATCCCTTCTCTCCTATACAGTTGTGAATCCTGGACTCAAACAACTAGAAAAATGTCACATGCATGCTGTCCACTCTATCTTTGGCATTTTTTTTGCAATATCTTGTTTCCAATCTGGAGGTCTTGCTCCATGTGGAGCTCACTAGCATGAAGTCCCTGATCTCAGATGCCATGGGTGGGACATGTCAGAATGGATGACTGCTTTGCTGGCTGAGGAACTCTGGGAGTTGAAGTCCACAAGTCTTAAAGGGACCATGGTTGGAGACCCCTGCTCTATAGTGTACTGGAGTCTGGGAACAGATTTCAAGGTTGACCACACAAGAACTACAATGCTACAAGAGCTACAATGGTAATGTGAAAGAAACCCTCACCATTTTGCTCAAAGAACAAAAAGCTGCAACTGCTGGCAAACCCTATGCTATGCAGAATCCACTGGCTTTGAAGATAGGTGCTGCCAAAACCTTATAGAAAAGTATGAACAGCATCACAGAACATCCACAATTACTACAACAATGTACTTCAGGTGCCTCCATTGCAGTAGATTCTGTACTTTCAGATTGGAATTGGAGAGCCACCTTCATGTCCCCACAGATGAACTGCATACCAGTGTCTTTTTTGTACCTGAAAGACTACCATATTCATGAAAAGAAGATGTTGAATACTGAACAGTAGAGGAAGTCATAAAATGAGAATAAAGAAAATGGAGCAGAAATTCTTAATAACAAGTTTATATTATAATCTGCTTCACAAAATGGAGGAATTTATTGACAATGTGGATAGAGCATGTTGCAATGAAATTATAGAAGTAGTTGTATTGGATGCTTGTTAAACCACTTTGAAGGGGTTTAACAAATATAATACAATGGAACGGCTAGATGACTCATTCCCTAAAGGAGATATATAATTTTTTCCCATTCAATCATGTCTGCTTCTTGGAGATTGCCTAGACAAGTCCTTGCAGTTTTCTTTACAAGGTTTTCCAGACATGGTTTGCTACTACTCCCTCATAGGATTGAGAGACAGTGACTGACCCAGGGTCAACCATTTGGTTTTGTGCCTACGGAAAGACTAGAACTCATGGTGTCTTAGTTTCTAGCTTGATACCTTAACCATTATACCAAACCATCTCCCTAGATATATAGATAGTGAATCAAGAAATTGATTTAAATAACTTCTTTTTATTAAATAAACAAATCAGCTCTGTTAAGAAAGATTTTATGAGAAGTGATAAGCAAAAGGCTATGTTTTACATACTGGACATAAAAGAAATCTTTTAAAATTTTGAAAGACTTCTGTTTTGAAACAGATGAACATCAAGGTAGCTCTGGAACTTTCTTTGAAGGGTTAAAGATATTTCTAAAAATGTGGGGAAGGAATATAAGGTTGGTCTATTTGACCAGGGCTACATGAAGAAATATCTGGTTGCCCTTACTGGACCTTTGTTAACAATGGAATGATTGGTTATTATAAATAATTGGATTCTGGTTTTTTAATTAAGAGATGAGTTATGTGTAGAAAAGTTTCTGCTTTATTTAGTGATGCAGAAATGCTACTAAAATTGTTATTACTCATTGGGATGAAGGGAAAATTACTTTTTCCTCTTTTTTTTTCCTTGTTGCTTTCTTTTTTATTCTCACACTTTTTTCTTTTGTATTTTTATTTGTATTTTGTGTTATTTCTATTTATAATCCTTAATAAAAAATATTTGAAAAAAAAAGAATGGAAGCAGATGCTAGGCTAAATTAATTCAATAAAAATATATAATGCAGCAAAATGTGAACAATATTATTTAGCCAGATGTTTTCCTAATTGGAGATCTACTCTGAAAAAATGAGACAAAGGCCATTAAACTTCAATTAGCAGACGGCTAGGAAAGGTGTAGATGGGTAAGAGTAATTACTGGCCTTTTTGTCTGACAAGCAAGTTCCTGTATACTCAGACAGAGCAGGTGATTCTGACATGTGATATCTCAACAGCTGCAAGCAGGGCAACATGTTTACCAAATGGAGCCTGTGGAGGGTAATCTACAAACTCTAGAAAAATCTCTGCACTTTGCTCCATATGAGCAATTTAGCACATATGGATTAAGCAAGATGATTTTATCAAGATATGACTGAGGCCCTCTCTTCCTAAGATTGCTCAAAGTTCATGTCTTATTTTTTAGATTGTTTAAACCTTAAGTTTTACTTCACTAGAAGAGCATATAGAGTAGTGATTTGGGTTCAAGCCTAGAATGTTGGGTGAACTGTAAGACCTAGGACACTTTTTGAGGTCAATTAGCTCAATATATAAACAAAAAGTTTTTTTATTAAAAAGGCTTTTGTTTGGATGCTTATGTAATTCAAAGCAATTATGAGAAAAGAGATTTTAAGATCCTGGTTTTTGATGGAGATAGCAAGTTACCTGTAGTTTATTTTATTTTAGGTTACTTTTACAAGCACACAAAATCCCATTTTAAATAGTCACAGATCATGGCCAGATGATCTTAAAAAAAGGTAAAGGTAAAGGTTCCCCTCGCACATATGTGCTAGTCATTCCCGACTTTAGGGGGCAGTGCTCATCTCTGCTTCAAAGACGAAGAGCCAGCGCTGTCCAAAGACATCTCCGTCATGTCATGTGGCCGGCATAACTAAATGCCAAAGGCGCATGGAACGCTATTACCTTCCCACCAAAGTTGGTCCCTATTTTTCTACTTGCATTTTTTACATGCTTTCGAACTGCTAGGTTGGCAGAAGCTGGGACAAGTAACGGGAGCTCACCCCGTTACATGGCACTAGGGATTTGAACCGTTGAACTGCCCACCTTTCGATTTACAAGCTCAGCGTCTTAGCCACTGAGGCACCGGGTTATGATGATCTTAACAGCTATTAAATTTAATTCTGTTGCTATTTTACTAATATTATTTTTAGATTTTACTTGCCAACACATCAAACTTATTTGGCTTTTGATTTTTAGGGACAGAAGAGCAATTTTTCCAAGAAGATACCATTTGCTTCTTTTTAATTTTCAGTGACTTGCTATATTGCCATAGGAGCTCCACTTTCCACTACATGGTTACTCTGGGGAGATTGAAAGCACATCTAGAGGCACCTTTTTAAGATTAAGGTAACACAGGTTAACTTTTGCTAAAGAAAATTGAGTCATAGAAAAAGAGTTACCAAACCCTCCTTGTAGTTTGAAGTAGTTGGTCCATTAATCCCAGTTTATTATTTGAACAATGGACAATGCATTTTGTGAAACAGCAAATTGTAAATGAAATATAAATGTTGACAGTGATTGCAAAAGTACTTAAAGAGACATGGGTTAATGAACCTGAATCTCCCAAGGAATCTGAAATATATTAATCTATGTACTATTTTTTATTTATTTTTATTTATTTATTTTGTCACAACTTTATATACAAGCACCTATAATGAAAGAAAACAATAGGACAGGAACGGTAGGCACTTTTGTGCACTTATGCATGCCCCTTATAGTCCTCTTAGGAATGGGGTGAGGTCAATGGTAGACAGTTTTTGGTTAAAGCTTTTGGGAGTTTGTGAAGAGACCAGAGAGTCAGGTAGTGTGTTCCAAGTGTTGGATAGATAGTTGGAACACTATCTATGTTGAGATAGACTCTTATTCTCATTAGCATATGCAAATGATAAGAACAGCTGCACACTCTGTATTTGTTTGGGTTCAGCCACACTGAAAAAGATGATGTATTTATTTTTATTTATTTATTTATTAAATTTTTATACCGCCCTTCTCCCGAAGGACTCAGGGCGGTGTACAGCCAAAAGATAAAAACATAATAAATATACAATTAAAACAACAATTTAAAACCGAGCATATTAGAAAAAGGCCAAAAAAAAAGATTTAAAATTTAAAATTAGAAACCCTAAAATGATAAAACCCAGTTAAAAGAATTTAAAAAAAAATTTTTTTAAAAAAAAATATTAAAAATATTAAGCCAGTCCCGCTTGAATAAATAAATGCGTTTTCAGCTCACGGCGAAAGGTCCGAAGATCAGGCAATTGACGCAATCCAGGGGGAAGTTCATTCCAGAGCGTAGGAGCTCCCACAGAGAAGGCCCGTCCCCTGGGGGCCGCCAGCCGACACTGTTTGGCGGACGGCACCCTGAGAAGACCCTCTCTGTGTGAGCGTACGGGTCGGTGGGAGGCATGAGGTAACAGCAGGCGGTCCCGTAAGTACCCGGGCCCTAAGCCATGGAGCGCTTTGAAGGTGGTGACTAAAACCTTAAAGTGCACCCGAAAGACCACAGGAAGCCAGTGCAAGCCGCGCAGGATCAGTGTTATATGGGAGCAACGAGTTGCTCCCACTATTACCCGCGCAGCTGCATTCTGGACTAGCTGCAGCCTCCGGGTGCACTTCAAGGGCAGCCCCATGTAGAGAGCATTGCAATAATCCAAACGGGAAGTGACAAGAGCGTGAGTGACCGTGCATAAGGCATCCCGGTCAAGGAAGGGGCGCAACTGGCGAACCAAGCGTACTTGGTAAAAAGCCCTCCTGGAGACGGCCGCCAAATGATCGTCAAACGACAGCCGCCCATCCAGGAGGATACCCAAGTTGCGCACCCTTTCCGTTGGGGCCAATAACTCGCCCCCGACAGCCAGCTGCGGCTGCAGCTGGCTGTACCGGGGTGCTGGCATCCACAGCCACTCCGTCTTGGAGGGATTGAGCTTGAGTCTGTTTCTCCCCATCCAGACCCGTACCGCCTCCAGACACCGGGACAGCACTTCGACAGCTTCGTTGGGGTGGTCTGAGGTGGAAAAGTACAGCTGCGTATCATCAGCGTACAGATGGTAACTCACCCCGAAACCACTGATGACCTCACCCAACGGCTTCATATAGATGTTGAACAGGAGAGGCGAGAGAATCGACCCCTGCGGCACCCCACAAGTGAGGCGCCTCGCGGTCGATCTCTGCCCCCCTGTCAACACTGTCTGCGACCGTAACTAGATGGATACCCATACTGCAGGGGTGTCAAACTCACATTGTCATGGCAGTGTCACATGATGTATCAGGACTTTTTTCCCCTTCGCTAAACCGGGTGTGGGTGTGACCAGTGAGTGACAGCCCTGCCATACTGGAACTCTAAAATTATTTGGAACATTCAAGAAATTCAATCTTACCTGTGTAAGTTCTGATACAGATAGATCTGATCTGCCCTTATTTGAACAGGATGTATTTTGGGAATGTCTAGCCAGTGTCATACTTTCTGTATGTTAAAATACAGTTGTTGGTTCATAATGTATCAAAAATGTGTCTCTACATTAAAAAAAATGCAATCATATATCTTAAAAATTTGTGCTTTGATGAGAAAGTTAATACCAGATTGATACATCCATTCCTAAAGATTAGTTCAGCTTGCCTCAACATGAGGTTCTCCAGATGTTTCAGACCAACTCTCATCATACACAGCCTGCCTCATGTGATGGGACTCAAATTGAATACAGGAGAACACTTGTTTTGGAATGCAGCTTCAACAAATAAATTTTTGAGAAATACTATTGTAGTTTGCTTTTGTGTCTGCTGATTCTTTCTTAGCCATATGCACTATCGATGTCTTCTAAAAGCATATAACACTCACACTATGATTAGAATTGAAGAATCAAAGTTTACTTTGGGTCATAGGAAATACACTATTTGACCTTCATGTTTTGCTTGCTAGAGCAGGCGTAGAAAGGAAAGAAGGTAGGGATATCACAAATAGCAAAGCCAGATTTTTTTAAAAAGTACAAAAGCAAACAGAAAGTAAGAAAATAGCAAGAATTAAGGAAACAGCTGTTATAGCTGAAGGAACTGCACTTGCACTTTAAGAAAGTGATTGAAACCAATTACCTGCACCAGTCTTCAAGTTGTATCTGGTTAATGTTTCCTCAGAACAGATGTTCCTTCCAAACCACAGGACAATTCCAACTTGGTGATAGGCTTCCTGAAGAAAACCTCTTTTTTTCTCTAGGAAAGGTCCTTCAGAAGCATTTAAATATGTTTCATATAAATTGCACACTGTCTTGGTGGGCTAAGAAGTACATTTATTCCATCTCAGATCAATGCAGTCTGGAAATTGCTAAGCATTTCCCATAGCCCAATTCAAGTCACAAAACTATTTCATAAATCAGTGAAGCGGTATGAAAGAAAGATTACCATTGAAGGCTTACTTATTTTCTTTCACTGCAGATCATTTAAGTCTGGTTATCTTAGTGTACTGGATATCAAGGGCTCAAGAATGAAAAAAAACATTGTTAATTATGGTACATGAAGCTCCATTCTCTTCTTTAAAAAGAAAGTTGATTTACAATATCTTACGTTGCTTTGGGAGGACACAAAAGCCAAGCAAACAATAGAATAGAATAGAATTTTATTGGCCAAGTGTGATTGGACACACAAGGAATTTGTCTTGGTGCAGATGCTCTCAGTGTACATAAAAGAAAAGATACGTTCATCAAGGTACAACATTTACAACACAATTGATGATCAATATATCAATATAAATCATAAGGATTGCCAGCAACAAGTTATAGTCATACAGTCATAAGTGGAAAGAGATTGGTGATGGGAACTATGAAACGATTAATAGTAGTGCAGATTCAGTAAATAGTCTGACAGTGTTGATGGAATTATTTGTTTAGCAGAGTGATGGCCTTCGGGAAAAAACTGTTCTTGTGTCTAGTTGTTCTGGTGTGCAGTGCTCTATAGCGTCGTTTTGAGGGTAGGAGTTGAAACAGTTTATGTCCAGGATGCAAGGGATCTGCAAATATTTTCACGGCTCTCTTCTTGATTCGTGCAGTATACAGGTCCTCAATGGAAGGCAAGTTGGTAGCAATTATTTTTTCTGCAGTTCTAATTATCCTCTGAAGTCTGTGTTTTTCTTGTTGGGTTGCAGAACCGAACCAGACAGTTATAGAGGTGCAAATGACAGACTCAATAATTCCTCTGTAGAACTGGATCAGCAGCTCCTTGGGCAGTTTGAGCTTACTGAGTTGGCGCAGAAAGAACATTCTTTGTTGTCCTTTTTTAATGATGTTTTTGATGTTAGCTGTCCATTTGAGATCTTGCGATATGATAGAACCCAGAAATTTGAAGGTTTCTACTGTTGATACTGTGTTGTCAAGTATTGTGAGAGGTGGAAGTATGGAAGGGTTTTTCCTAAAATCTACCACCATTTCTACGGTTTTGAGTGTGTTCAGTTCCAGATTGTTTTGGTTGCACCACAAGGCTAGTCGTTCGACCTCAATTCATGAGTTGAAGGGACTTCACTAAGGAACAAACTCTGCAAATTCTTAAGGTAGTGAATAGGCGCAGAGACAGAGATGCTGCATTACAGTTACAGTCTCAAAATACTTTGCTACTTTTGGAGAATATTTGTGGCATTGCTGTCTGTCCAAGTCAGGCTAAATTATTGATGACCCATGAACACCTCTCTCAAAACACAACAATAAATTAAATTCTTGTTGCCCCAAATTAAATTACCTCTTCATTCTGCCTTATGATGGGGCTGGTATTAGTTTCAATCCACAGATCCTTGGAATAACTATGTGTCAAGGGGAGTCTATAGGAGGGAAGTCAAGAAGGAAGTTATTTTGATGTATTGCTCATGCCTGTTCACAAGAATCAAATCAACTGATGTTCAGCCCTAAATTGGTGCTAGATAAGAATTAACAGAAATGGGGGGTGGGGTTTGAGAGAACTGGATGTGGATCACTTGTGGGAATGTAACAACTCCAGGCTGATTCCTCTCTTGATTCCATCAGCAGGTTCTGCCTCTTCATTTGGTAATTGGAACACATTCAGAATCTAGGAGTGATGCGAACACTCATATCCCCTTCGTTTATTCAATATGTGTAGCCATCCATCGCCACAAGTGACTCTGGGTGGCAAGCAAAATTAAGATTTTACAGCAATACAAAAATTGAAAGGCAAAGCAGCCAAGAAACACCATCCTCCATAATCACTAACAGAACCAAGAAATGAGTCCCTGCACACTACTCTTTCCAGAGAAACATTTCCCAGATCTGTGAAATCATTCTCAAACTGTTCTGTAGACTCTTATTCCCTCCTGCCAAAAGATACTCCATCTTCTTGAAATTTTCTGCCCACCCCCATAATGACTCTCAGTGATTGACAACCATTCACCCTCCCTCCATCTAATTAACCTGCAAGAAGCCACTTGAGACATGCAGAAGAGGAAGCTCTTCTTACATCAGAAGATCACACAGCTGATGTACAAGCTGAAATGACCTATTATTATCCTGATCTCTTGTGTGGTACCTCCTCCGGGTTCCATTTCACATCCTGCACATCTCAGATGTCATCACTCAGCCAGATGTTGAAGTCATGGCCATGTAAACCCAATTGGGTTGTTGAAAACCACCCTGAACTCTAAGGATGATAATATATGATGCACAGATTACCAAGATGAGGACTATTATAACTAAATGGTTATTTAAAAAATCCCCTCTATTAATGCTACAGATGTTGGTGGTAACTGTCTTTGGAAGCATTACCAATCCTCTTCTTTGACAATCCCAATAATCTAGCTCTCATAAAACTTGCATAGATTATTGAATGAAGGGCCCTTGGGAATCCTTAAAATAAGGTTCAGCTTGGATGCCTGTGCACCATAGACTCATTCCCTGGAATAGCTGCCAGGTGTTTGCAGTCGGTCTCCAGAGGATGATGGGAGGGGTGACTTTGTGCAGGATCATTCCCATGCAGGAGGAGAGGGAATGTGGCAGAGCACAGGGGTTGTAGGGCTAGCTTGGCTTCATTCTCTCTATGGAATAATTTTCTAGACAGCTGTGAAACAAAATGAATGGGAAAATAGAGTGATATATCTTCCTGTCCAAATTATACCACAGGATATGCTGTTTTGCCCTCAACACTTACAATAAAGCTGTCACAAAGAACAAATGCTTCCGAACAGAAAGGATGCAACTCTCTCTCTCTCTCTCTCTCTCTCTCTCTCTCTCTCTCTCTCTCTCTCTCTGTGTGTGTGTGTGTGTGTGTGTGTGAGAGAGAGAGAGACTCCCCACAAACTCCTATAGGATTAAGTACAAATTCCTCCTATAGAATAAAGTACAAATAGACAGTTTACGATTACAACGTCTAGGATGTTATGCTAATACCAGAGGGAGGGAGAGACAGGCTCCAATCATTGAAATAATAGGAATATAATAGACTCTAATCATCTCTAATCTTTCTAAGGTGAAAGTCTCTGAGTGCTGCTATGGCCCCACATAAGGAAAAGAGGAAAGAAGCAAAATAGGAGAGGAAGGACAATTCCTTCAACATGTATCTGGGAAATATGATGTGTGATCTCCTGGGTAGGACATATAGTAAAACAAATACCTCTCTAGTTGTCATATCAGCTTAATTTGACATGATATCTGTTCTTAATTAGTTGCTGGTTTGAAACATTTTTCTCCCTGATATAGGAACATTTTCTGAGAGTTAAGAAAATTATTTGCTCTTTCCCTTCTAGAAAAGTCATGTTGTTTGCAATGTTCCCAAGAAGTCTGCATATAGATTTTCAAAGCCTAAATGTGGCACACATATATTTATGTATGGAGTACACCCAGTTCTTTTAGCCTGGAATTACTCATGATGAACAGCTTTTTAGGAACACATTAATCCAAATTCCCAGTTGCAATACAGGGGTCAGTGTTGCCCTTTAAGTTCTGGATTGTAGTTTTTACTATTCTGAAATTCTACTCCCTGTGTTTAGAACTGACCACGAATGTGATTTCTTAAAGAGCTTGGAAGCACTGCACACAGACCTTAAATACATGTTTGGAGTTTAAAGTTCACAAAAAGCATGAATGGTGGATGTGAGAGGGGAAAAAAAGATTTTATTTCTTTGTAACATCAACACATTGTTAAAAAGAATCAACCTCTCCCCAATTTGAAAATTTCTTGATCAGGCATTAAATCATTTGGTGGTCTTTGTGGATTACATGCCCAAGCAACTATATCCAACTTGAAAATAATCTCACTGAGTGAAACTAGTGTGGTATTCACTATATATTTTCCCTCTCATTACACAAAGTAAAAAAACCCAACCAATTATTTGAAGGCTGCATAAGAAGAAAGAGAGGAAAGTAGCAGCTTTCGTGTGGGAGATCATGTTTACTAGAAATTTTAGAGTGCTAGAATACAGAATGGGACAACTCGCCATGACCATCTTGCCACAGCCAACTTGCTACAGCTAACCCAGCAAAGCAGTTTTGCCATGGCTATCTTGCTGTGGCCAACTTTTTTTTAATTTTGTCACAATATACACAAGCATCAACATAAAATAACTACATATCATATAAGCATATATATGAGCAAAAGTATGCAATAACTATATTAATTTGATATAATGAAAGGAAACAATAGCACAGGAACGGTAGGCACTTTTGTGCTCTTATGCATGCCCCTTATAGTCCTCTTAGGAATGGGGTGAGGTCAATAGTAGGCAGTTTTTGGTTAAAGCTTTGGGGATTTTGAGAAGAGACCACAGAGTCAGGTAGTGTGTTCCAAGTTTGTTGCAGAAGTCATATTTTCTGCAATCAAGATTGAAGCGGTTCACATTACACTCTTTGCCGTTAGATTCTTTTAGTGGTGGGATGGATCTTGATTCTTTAAGTTTATTGTTCACAAAATTATAAAAAGCATGATTGGAATTTGTGCACAGAAGGTCTTTTTTTTGCTTGGTGTGGTAAATGGTGCATTCAGTTTTTATTTGGTTGCAAATATTTCTGTAGTGTTTTTTGAAATTAGCTACATAGCCCTTTTTGTTTCTTCTCCAGAGGGATTTTTTTTTGGATTGAAGCTTTTTTATTGATATGGATAATTTGCTTTTTTTGATTTTGGTGGTGATTTGTGGTATGTATAGTTTAATGATTCTATTGATTTCAAGTAGAAAAACTCTATAGTGGTCATCAGCAATGATACAGGTTGAGAACAGATTTTGCCAGTCAAGAGATGAGAGGTTGTTGTTTATAAGGTCATAGATGGCTTTTTTGAAATTGTAGTTAGGAGCACTATTATTATGACGATTTATGTGAGGGTGTATATTGAGACAAAAGTCTATCATGCAGTGGTCGCTGTTGGAAAAGGGTTCTTTTATTTGTAGCCCATAAACTGAGTTTGTGTTATTGCAAAAGATGAGGTCGAGGCAGTTGTTGAGTCTTGTATTGTTAGTTACTAGTTGTTCAAAACCTAGGTTTGTAACAGCGTTGTATAGTGTAGTATGGATTGGTTCAGTTGTACATTCATTTGTTATCCAGTTAATAAAAGATAGATTTAGGTTGCCCAGGAAGATGAGAAGATATGGGCAAGAGGTAGCCCATGTTAGCAGTTTGGTTAACATATTTGCATGAGCGATGTCGTAGTCAGGGGCTCTGTAGCATAGTAAGAATTGAAGTGTGGTGTTAAGGGACAGGTCGCATACAATAGTTTCAGGAAGAGAAAGTTTATGTGCAACCTGAATATTTTTTAGGTTCAGTGATTTTTTGTAAAAGATAGTTACTCCACCACCTCTGCGGTTTTCACGATCTAATCAAAAGACTTGATACTCTTTGTTTGAAATAATGGAGTCAGGGAGGGATGAGTTCAGCCCTGTTTCACAAACAAATATAATATCAAATGTACCATTGTTTAACAAGAGGATAAATTCAGGCAATTTGTTTACAATACTTCTTGCATTTATTAATTTACATTTAAGACCTGCAGTGTTTGGTGTTGAAGAGGTAAGGGGCGTGCATACCTAGTTTTGATTGATCGTTGATTGAGGGTTATGTATAACAGGTGGTTGGAGGAAGGTTGGTTGAGCAATGAGTGGTTGATCATTGGATGGTTGGAAGCTTTGTAGGGGTAGTTGGAGGTTGGTTGGTTGATCGACAGTTGATTGAAGTTTGGTTGGTTGATCGACAGTTAATTGAACGGATGGATGGATGCCTTGATGGATGGATGGTTGGATGCTTTGATTGAAGTGTGGTTGAGTGATGACTATTTGATTATAGGTTTTTCTTTTTATGCAGTCAGCATGGTAATCAATGTAAAGGTTGGTTTCACCTTCTTCTTGCCATCGTTTGAGTTTTGAACGAAGTTCACGGGATCTAATATGTTGTAGGAATGATAGGTCAGGTCTAGCTCTAAGTTTGTTGAGGCTGAGGTTGTTTCTGGCAATTGTGTTTATAGTATAGATGAAATTTTGTTTGCTGGTTTCATTTTTGCAGATGACTCTACAGAATTTAGGCACCACTGAACCATCACTGTTTTTGAATTTGGGTCCATCTCTGGAGACTTCGGTTATTTCATTAGGGTTGAAGATTGATAATTTGTAATTTGAAATGATGTTACGTATTTTATCAATATCTGGTTCATTTGTAGTATCTAGTCCAAATAATATAGCATTTTGACGCTTTTGTTCTCTCTTGTATCTTTTACTAGTATTGCTACATTGTTTGGTTGATTGGTAGATGTTTGTGGTTTAATTTATGTAAAAGGCAATGTTTGTTGGATTGGGAAATGTTTTTGATCAGTTGCGTTTCCGTTTATTTGTGCTGTAATTTTTTTTCAAGACTTGTGAAACGTGTTTCAAAATATGCTAGTAATCTTTTTTAAAGTTTGTTTGAATGGAGTTAATGATAGTTTTTTCTAAGTTAGCTTGAATAGAGTCAGTGATATTTTGTTGAGATTTTATAGTTGTATCCATGGTTTGTGTACTATCAGATATGCAATTTAGGTTTTCTAATGTAGGATTATTACATTATTATTATTTTCTAATATAGGATTATTATTACTTGCCACGGGACAACTTGCCATGGGCCAACACACCATGGGAACAACTCACCACGGAACAATTCCATGCGGGATAATGGAACACAATAAATATTATCTGGCAAGACGGCTGCAGCAAATTGTCCTAGACCCACAAGAATAAGTGCTGTTAACTCTGTTACTGTGTCTTCTTCCTGGAATCAAATTGTGAATAGGTTGGGAAAGACTGAAGGCAAAAGGAGAAGATGATGGCAGAGGATGAGATAGTTAGATAGTGTCAACAAGTCAATGAACATGAATTAGGCATCCCAAAGTGCTTTTTCAAGAGGCAACTGGACTTTCTTGTTTTTTCTTTGAAGACATTTCACTTTTCATCCAAGCAGCTTCTTCGAGTCTGACAGGATAGTGGGGAATGGAAGGATTTATATTCCTTGCAGACAGCTGGTCATTTGCATCATTTTAGAGGGTCGCTGAAGCACTTGGAGGTTTATCTGTGTCCTCAGGGTCACCTGAGTACTGCTCCTGGTTCCTGTAGTTTGCAATTTTTCTTCTGGAAATCCATTCCTACTCCCACACCATTCAAAGGGTGTTCACCCCAAATTGTATAACTAAAAGTCTGTAGAGATTCTCAGTCATCCAGGTCATGGTTGTCCAAAGGTGCTTTTTCAGGAGGCAATTGGACTTTCTTGTTGTTGTTTTTTAATTTGGGCAAGCTCCAGGAGACAGTGAAGAAAGGGGTGGCTGAGTGGGGGTTGTATGCTATGGTCCATGGGGTTGTGAAGAGTGGAACATGACTTAGCAATGGAACACTGTAAAAAAATTGCATTAAATAATGGAGAAAATGAGTACAATAGCTGGCTTTTGCTGGCCAGAACAAAAGATATGACATCATCAACTTTCTTATTCACTTCCCCCCCCCCCCGAATTTGCTATTATTTAATTATATTCATGATTAATCCTCCCTCTCCTGCACTTGTTCATCTACCACTTTCAAGGATGGAGTATTTCCTCTCTTGTACAGACACACAGTGGTATGGAAATGGTATGTACATCCAACAGTTCCTGGGTCTCTATTACTACATCGTCAGGCCATCCATTGTTGGGGAATTGGAGATCCTTAGGAGAGGAAGGGTGCCATTTCTTCTGATGATTTTATGGAATCAGTTGAAATGACTATTTAGGATTGTATACAATGTAGTGTTTTTATTTTGTTGTATGATATATATTTTATTTTATTTTGTTGTATGATATATATTTTATTGGTCCCATAAGCTGCTTAGATTTGCTTGATCATAATGGCATCAAAGTACTTATAAATAATGAAATAAGCACAGGAACAAGATGCTGTAGAAACCACAGAATGCATACGAAAGGAATGCTTATGCCTTCCCCCAAATACTTCCCCAAATCCCATCACCATTTAAGAGCGTACCCCCCCAAAAAAAACCATAGAAAAAAGGATATTATTCTTTGGCATCACTATTGATGCTAAACAGTATTAAAGAAGAAAGACACCAGGAACAGATCTTCATCTCACTTACTGATACTACTTCAGAAGACTTGATATCCCCTTCCCACATCCTCATTAGTGGTATATCAGTGTCCTGGGGGAACAACTCAGTTAATACATATCATGCAGCACAATAGCATTGTAGGCTTTGCCCTGAAAATGAAGGTAAAATAGTGAATTCCCAAGGAAAGACTCAAATGTACCTGCTAATGAGCAAAATGTTCAACATGTTTGACTGGAGACTGGGAAGAGTTACAAAAATAAATTAATGAACTTAAACCTCTAGGAAATGCCAGAATTATAGGGTAATTATCTATTAAGGTTTCCAGTAACAGAGATAAAGTCTTTCCTTTTTTGTTGAAAGTTTATATTTAAGTTTGAAATGAATTAATTCACTACTCTTGAAGGACTTAGTTTTAATATGGAAAATTAAAACAAGGAAATTAGGTGGGATAAAAAGTCTAAGAAACTAGTAATAAAACTTTTAAAATGCTGCCTTTTCATTATCATTTCATTCTCATTCATCCTTGCTAGAGCTGTGCACATTTTGACAGTGATTCCCAAGAAGTCTTTGACATCTTGCACAAGGACCACACCGTTCCATGGTTCATTAAAGCATCCCCTCATGTTGCAAACTTCTGCTTGAGCCTTAAAAAAAGGCAACTGCTTTAAGGGATCAACTCAAACCATTATTGACCAGTGCACAGCCCTATATTTTCGCCCCTCATTTTGATCACAGAAAAGATCTCTTCTTGAAGATCTACACAGATATTTTTCATTTCAGACTCAGAAGATTGGACATCCTGTGAGTTTTTAAGGTGTTGTAAAAGCTGTAAACAACTGCTGCAGCTTTTCAAGAATACCAAAAGATTAAAAAAAAAGTAAGAATCAAAACAAGAGTTATTCCTAGAGTCAGAAAAAACTATTTAAACCAGAGCAGTCAAACTCCCAGCCTGTGGGCCGGATACATCACACGCAGGCCATTCCCATGCCCGGTTTAGCAAAGGGGGGAAAAAGTGCCAATACGTCATGTGACGCCACCGTGATGACATGAGTTTGATACCCCTGATTTAAACCATTATTAAGCATTTCTTGCTCAATACAGGCTCCAAATGAAAATGTCCCAGACAAATGGCTGTCCAACCTCTGCTTCAACATATCCAGCAAATTGAAGCACACTTTCTCCCTGGGAGGCAGGTTTGTTTCCACTATCCAACTATCAATTTTTGGTAACTTCAAACTTTTATTCTGTATCTTACACTCTGGGATGATGGAAAACAAGCATTGGTCTTCCCTTGTCTGATCTTCAGTCTCTTGAAGTGTATCATCCCCCTGAGTTATTTTTTTTTCAAGGCAAAATAAATTCATTTTCCCAATCTGTCTTCATAGAACGTAGTTTCCACCTCTTTGACTGGAATGAAGGGAGACTACTTTTATCGATGAACCTTACATTATATCTGCAATATATATAAAATAATAATTGCTTTACATGGAGCAATCAGTGTTTGATGGTTAGTGCCTGACAGCTGATATGTAATGCATTTTAGTACTTTTTGTATTTAGCCAGCACAAAATTGCATATATTAAATTTTAATGTCCAACAGCAGTTTCAGGATTTGTACCATTTTGAGATCAAACCTTCATGTGTCCAAATTCACTTTTTATTTCAATTCCAATTTAATCCGTATATTTTAAGATGCCAGTCAAAGATAGAAATAAAATATTTTAAACATTTTTACTCCCAGTGAGAGATTTGATCTCATTTATTGTCATTCATTTGCCCATTGAAGTAGGTTCAGCCATGTCCTTATGGCGATAATATTTTTCATGGCTGAGGTGAAGAGACTGATGTTTCCAACCTTTATTTATAATATTGTTTTGGTCCAAAAAAGACTTGTGTTTGCTTCTTCTGACCCAGATGCCAGGATTGGCTGGAGAAGTTGCAGAAAAGGGGAGTTGTATTGGTCAAGAAACAGGTGTAACTCTATGAGCAGAAGTCACAAATGTGTGATGTTATAGCTTAAAAGCAATGCCCTAGAGCAGGGGTCTCCAATCTTGGCAACTTTAAGACTTGTGGACTTCAACTCCCAGAATCCTGGGAGTTGAAGTCCACAAGTCTTAAAGTTGCCAAGGTTGGAGACCCCTGCCCTACAGCAGAAGTCAGCTACCTTTTTTGTAAAGGGCCAGATCCTGCCATGCCTCTGTGAGTGTGGCTGGCAGATCTTCCGGCCAAGTAGTGAAGCAGACAACAAACCACACTAGTCTGCCAGTAAATGCTTATAGGCTGCTGCTGCCCAGGATGCAAGGCCCTTGGTATTCCAAGAACATGGCGGAATCCTGTCAATTTGCCATCCTCTTGCATACAGACCTTAAATACAGGTGATGAGCCATATAAAAACAGGTAACTGGTTGGATTTGGTCTGCAGGCCGTAGTTTACCAAGCCTTGTCACAGAAGATAAAGATGCAGATAGAAGTGCAGTATGAAATGAATAGTTGAACTGAAAGATATTTAGTGAAACTGACTGGAGGGGAGATTCAAAACAAGATAAAATAAGTATTTTGTTTTGCAAAATAAAATTTATGGAATTCATTATCAGGTGGAGCAAAAACAACCACCTAGGTGGACTTAAACTAAAGATTAGACAAATTCAGAGAGGAGAGAAGGTATTGAAGGGCATCGAGACTTTATGGCTATATGTTTGTTTGTTTGTTTGTTTGTCCAAGGTACCAAGGTACAAGGTAACAAGTATAAGTATGAACATAAACATGAACAAATGAACTAAATACTGATAAATGGATATAAACGCTGGTGCGCTTATGCATGACCTCTTAAGAATGGGGTGAGGTCCACATATTGTTTTCAGAATCAGAAGGATGAAGTATTACAGTATCATTTGCTGGATAACAGTAGGAAGGGGAATTATTCTGCTGAAATCCCTCTTGTGTACATATAATTGGATCACAGTGGAACAGATTGCTGGAATATGGTGTATGTGTGTGTGTATAGTTTTTAATTGGTTAGCTGCCTACGGTCACTTGGCAACTGGGTGACCATATAAACTGAGTAAATAAATAAATAAAACTGAAGGCTAGAAAAAGCATATTTAGAGCAGTTTGGGAATGAAATCAACTTATCTGGGGGTAAACGAGTCTTTCCATATTAAAAGTATTCAAGTCAGAGCCAAACTCTCCCCATTGGGATATTTTTTTCCTCTGGATTGTTAGCATTAAATGAGAAGCTGAAATGATAGTACAGAAGTTCCTTAACTGTTTTATGATCATAAAACATAATCCCAGCCAAAATTCAGCCCTTCATCCTTAATTCCCATTGCTTTAGTAAGCAAGTTAAAGACATACGAAAACGAGAGCAGAATTCCGCTTGTGGGATTTGTAACTGCCTAACATCTGCACTTCCTCTGTTTACATTCAGGGAGTCTTGCGATCTCCTTTATCTATGTATTGAAAACCAGTTATCTGAACACAAATGTTCCTTTTAGATTAATGAAATCAGTTCGCAAGTGCAGGTGTCTTAATGAGGTATGGTAGGAGACAAACACTTTTGTAAAAAGTTTTGTTGGTTCCGTCCCAGGCGCCTGATGAAGGTTCCTGACGGAGCTTGGGCCATTTCCTGAGGATCTGGCCCATGGCACGACTGAGGAACTAGTCATGGCCTGGGAACAGGCTGTGGCTGGGGCCTTGGACCGTGTCGTGCCTTTGCGGCCTCTGACCCGGTGCAGATCTCGTCCGGCCCCTTGGTTCTCCGAGGGGCTGAGGGAGATGAAACGCCGGAGAAGACGCCTAGAGAGCACCTGGAGGTCCAGTCGCTCCGAAGCTGATCGGACACTAGTTAGGTCCTATTCTAGGACCTACCTAGTGGCAATGAGGGAGGCGAGGCGTTCCTACGCCTCCACCCTCATTGCATCGGCAGATAACCGCCCGGCTGCCCTTTTTTGGGTGGCCCGCTCCCTCCTTCATCAGGAGGTGTGGGATGACCCTTTGCAGGGATGAGCCGAGGAGTTTAGTGGTTATCTATACGATAAAATCGCTCAGCTCCGGGACGGTCTGGACCGAAATTGGGATGATCCAAGCGAGGGAGAGGAGGCACGTCTTGTTGAGTCTATTTGGGATGAGTTTGACCCTGTGGCTCCCGAGGACGTGGACAGGTTGTTGGGGAGGCTTCATGCCACGACATGTTTACTGGACCCGTGTCCTTCCTGGCTGGTACTGGCCACTCAGGAGGTGACACGAGGCTGGCTCCAGAGGATTATCAACGCTTCGTTGTTGGAAGGGGTTTTCCCTGCCGCCTTGAAAGAGGCGGTGGTGAGACCCCTCCTCAAGAAGCCTTCCCTGGACCCAGCTATTTTGGGCAATTATCGTCCAGTCTCCAACCTTCGCTTTGTTGCGAAGGTTGTAGAGAGTGCCGTGGCGCGACAGCTACCCCAGTACCTGGATGTCTATCTAGACCCGTTCCAGTCCGGCTTCCGACCCGGATACAGCACGGAGACAGCTTTGGTCGCATTGGTGGATGATCTCTGGAGGGCCAGGGATAGGGGTTATTCCTCTGCCCTGGTCCTATTAGACCTCTCAGCGGCTTTTGATACCATTGACCATGGTATCTTGCTGCGCTGGTTGGGGGGATTGGGAGTGGGAGGCACCGTGTACCGGTGGTTCTCCTCCTATCTCTCCGACCGGTCGCAGACGGTGTTGACAGGGGGGCAGAGGTCGACCGCGAGGTGCCTCACTTGTGGGGTGCTGCAGGGGTCGATTCTCTCGCCCCTTCTGTTCAACATCTATATGAAGCCGTTGGGTGAGATCATCAGTGGCTTCGGGGTGAGATACCAGCAGTACGCTGATGACACCCAGCTGTACTTTTCCACGGGCCACCCCAATGAAGCTGTTGAAGTGCTGTCCCGGTGTTTGGAAGCCGTGACGGGTCTGGATGGGGAGAAACAGGCTCAAGCTTAATCCTCCAAGGCGGAGTGGCTGTGGATGCGGCATCCCGATTCAGTCAGCTGCAGCCGCGGCTGACTGTTGGAGGCGAGTTACTGGCCCCAAAGGATAGGGTGCGCAACTTAGGTGTCCTCCTGGATGAACGGCTGTCGTTTGAAGATCATTTGACGGCCGTCTCCAGGAGGGCCTTCCACCAGGTTCGCCTGGTTTGGCAGTTGCGCCCCTTCCTTGATCGGGATGCCTTGTGCACAATCACTCATCGCTCGTTACCTCTCGCTTGGATTATTGTAATGCTCTCTACATGGGGCTCCTTGAGGTGCACTCGGAGGCTTCAGTTAGTCAGAATGCAGCTGCGCGGGTGATTGAGGGAGCTAGGCGTGGCTCCCATGTAACACCCCCCCTGCGCAGACTGCACTGGCTACTTGTGGCCTTTCGAGTGCACTTTAAGGTTTTGGTTACGACCTTTAAAGCGCTCCATGGCTTAGGGCCTGGGTACTTACGGGACCGCCTGCTGTTATCACATGCCTCCCACTGACCCGTACGCTCTCACAGAGAGGGACTTCTCAGGGTGCCGTGCGCCAAACAATGTCGGCTGGCGGGCCCCAGGGGAAGGTCCTTCTCGGTGGGGCTCCACACTCTGGAACGAGCTTCCCCGGTTTACGCCAAATTCCTGACCTTGGACCTTCCGCGAACTGAAGACACATCTGTTCATTCGCGCGGGGCTGGCTTGAATTTTATCAATTTTAAATTTTTTATTAATATTTTTAAATGGGGTTTTAGTCTATTATATATTTTAACTTCTTAGGCTAACTATAAAATAAGTTTCTTAACCGTATTTTAAATTGTACATTGTATTACCTGTTTTATTTTGCCTGTACACCGCCCTGAGTCCTTCGGGAGAAGGGCAGTATAAAAATCAAATTAAATAAATAAATAAATAAATAAAATAAAACTTCTGATAAAAAATACTCTACCCTGAAAATAAGTTTCAATGTGAGAACCGAACATGAATGTGAGAAAGCTTTCCTTTTTCATACTTGTCAAAAGTTTCATAAAGTTGATTCAAATGTACTCTACATGCACAAATATTGATGTCATATCTACAATTTGGATTTAATTTCTCACGTTGAATGATTTGTTCTCCATCATCAGTGAATTAAAGGAGTCGCAGGCATTAATTCTGGATTTTCTTGTTGGGGCTGTAGCCTGCTGATTTGTAGTTGGCAATGGGTAGTTGCCATTGTGTCCTTAAGAGGCCAGTTCCTATGCATTGCCCTATGTAAACCCCTACTGACCTTTGGCTCTTCCTCTGAAATATGACCGTAAAAATAATGAGCCCCTGAAACTACTTTTGGCAATTATACCATTCCTAGAATGAAAGGACATTGTCATTAACATGTAGCATATAGACACTAGTCTCTGGGATTGGCATGCAGCCAACTGAAAAAGGGAGCTGGTTTTAAAACTGACACAGGTTCAGTGGGATAATTAGGAGGCTTTGTTTGAGTTTGTTGATATAAATGTACAGAAGATTAGCCTTTCCCCTTTCAGCTCTGGATAATGATCACAGTTAACAGGTGGCAAACTAATGGCAGAACATGAAATCAATACTTTGCTTCCTGATACCTTCATTTGTTATTTTTCTGTAGAGGATATTTCAATAGAGATAATTTTATCTGCTCCTCCTCACTATCCCTCTTGCTTTCAGTACATGCTGCAAATGTTATCTAGAACAACAACAAAGGAAGAGATGCTGCTTAGAAATGATCAGACAAGACAGACAGGAGCCCCCAGTGCTTTAATGGCAGCGGTTCTTTGATAGCTGTCTCCCTAGATCTGAATGGGAGGAGCTAAGAATGACTAAAGATAACCCTCAGATGATTGTGGATCCTCCTGGGAAGAGGAATCTTGAGAATTGCAATTCCTGGAAGGAGCCTTTGGAGAGCTATGCCTCCATCTTTCCTCTCAACTGTTTGGGTGTTTTAGGCATGCATGGGATTTTTTTTTTCTTTTGATTTTTCTTTTAAAAGTTAATTGAGTGGTTGAAGGCTGATTTACTTGAAGGCTGGTTTTTAATGTGAATTCTTTAATGTTTTTTCACTCTTTCATTCTGCTGTTCTGAATTACTTTCACTTTCTCCATATGGAAGTCAATGGAGGTTTTCTGGGTAGTGAAAGTAAACTGTTTGGTTTTTCATTTGCATCGGATTTTCACTACAGGGGTTTTGCATTTTTATAACTTTAATCTTTTATTTTTTTAATGGTTCGTGGATATTTTCTCTCTTCCCCCCCTTTTTTCCCCCCATCCTTTTTTGTGAGAAATATTATCTCAACTTTCTTGGTGGCTACTTTGTTACAACCTATCTAATTCCCTGCCCTGGAAAGGAACTGTTTATTTCTAGTTGTGAAAGCTCAGTTTGAGGACTATATTAAAAATGCAAACAATATACCAACTTAAAGATAAAGCCCTCTGGGAAGCCTTTGAAAAAAGAATGCTTTTTCACCTACAAGTTCAAATTGAAAACGTTGGTAAAAGTTTGATAAAATAACAAAGGTTTTAAATTAACCTAAAGAGGCTATCCATTTGCAAGCAACTGTAGCCAACCAAACTGACAACTGGATGGATTGGAATCTAAATTGCTATTGACAGATTTAAAGAATAGAATAGAATAGAATAGAATAGAATAGAATAGAATAGAATTTTATTGGCCAAGTGTGATTGGACACACAAGGAATTTGTCTTGGTGCATATGCTCTCAGTGTACATAAAAGAAAAGATACGTTCATCAAGGTACGACATTTACAACACAATTGATGGTCAGAACTTAGTTTGGAAATTGTAGGTTCATTGGAGAAGGCTGAAGGGGATATGGATTTTACAGATCTGGAATTAACAGAATTGATGAGTGATGAACTGGACATTCTTAAGATTGATGGTGATTGGGGAATGGTCTTTATCTAGCTGGAAAATAATTGGGACTAGATCTTTCTGGGAAAGTGAATCGACAACAGAAGTTTATAATTTTGGGGAGTAGAAAACTTGGAAAAGTTTTCAACCAAAATCTTAAGGAGAAGTTTTATTATTAAGAATTAAACAAGGGTATTTGATCTTAGACAGATCAGAAATAATGACTATGATGATTTATAGTAGATAAGAAGCTGTTGTAGACTTTCTGAGTTAACAGAGGACTTTGAAGTTTAACTTGGCTATTGATTCACCTGTTAACTACTTTGCCTTTATATATAGTAGATCGGTGACAGATCAAATTGGTTGCAAATAGACATAGAGGTTTATAAATTTTGGGCCTGCTTCAAGGGGAGGAGACATTAATATTATTCCAATATATTTATCAGTAGGAGGGATAATATATGTATATGTGTTTTTGTCTTTTTTCTTTTTTGATGCACAGTTTTTTTTCTTCTCTAATGTTTTATTTATTTTTTGTTTTGTTTTTATAAAATTTATTTTTCCTTCTTTTGGAGTTTGTAGTGTATCTTAATTTTCCAAATAAAATAAAAATGTATTCAAAAAAATGGAGCCTTTTAAAAGAGCACAACCTGTAATTTTTGTTCCTATTACTTTTCTCTTCTACTTTGTCTTGGCAACTTGGATTATGTATTGTTTTAATTCTGTTACTGAGTTTATTCTGACTATAAGGTATAAGGTAACCAGATGTCCCAGTTTTGCAAGGATAGGTCTTGGGAAGGAACTTCCTGACTACTGAGGCCAAAATATCCAAATTTCTAAGAGTTGACTAATAGCAGCACAAGAGCAGCACTAGAACAGTTGGAAAAGCCAGAGAAGGACCAAGTGAGCCACAGTGCTATTTGCTATTCTTTACAGGCATAAAAATCATGATTATGGGTGCAAAAATCAAGATGGTATAGCATGGCAGCCTTCTCTCCATCCAGTTTCTAGTGCATGACATCCATTAAAATAATCCAAAGTTTCAATACCATAGATAAACTAAAATCCCTTTTGAAATGAGTCAAATAATATCATTAGTGTCATTTTAATCTGCAGCTGAGAAGATACCAGCTTCTAGATCTCCTTTTCCTCTATGGAATATTTGAAACTGGGCCGGCCTATATTTCCATAGATCTTATGGATCAACAGATGTTTTCTCCAATAGAAATCTTATATAATTGCCTCATTTAGACTCGGGGGAGCACATCCTACTTGCAGAGAGTTGGATAGCATCTCTTTTAACTGTGGGGCAGAGCCATTAACTTGAAATCCCAAATTGGATCCTATCAATTTTATCCACATCTGCAGAACCACAAATGCTCTTCCCGTAAGATAAGGAGTGATTAATGGGATTGTGCACATTTCAATTACAGGAGAAAGTTCCTTAGACCACACAGGAACCTCTGTTAGTCATTGAAGCTGAGGTTGAAAAAAAAAAGGTAATTTATGTTTTAAGCTTAATGAGTAGATTTCTTTTAATACTCCATCTGTGTTTCAGATGTCACATTATTTTAGGTTTAAAAAAATGTGTTTTTCAAAATACACTTTGAATGGCCCCAAACTGCATTTTAAAGAAATATTTTCAGATTAAAGGCACCTTTACAGGTGATTACATTGACCTCATTTTGTCTACTGAGAGGTGATACACATTTTGTCAGCCTTATGAGGTGGTCTGGACAAGAAGCACATGCAAGCGTACTATCTTTACTGTAAAATTACATTAGCAGAATTTTGCAAGTCTGAAAGAGCCCCTCCCATCCCTGACTTTTACACTCTTCCAAAAACTAGGGACCATCCCTTCTGAGAAGGGACAGTCCCTTTCACCACTGCTCCTCCTTTGGGTTCAAATTTCATTTATCAGACTATTTTTCGGTGTGACTTTTCCTCCTGTTTCTCAATGTCAGTCCAACATGTCATTAGACTAGAATAGAATTTTTTATTGGCCAAGTGTGATTGGACACACAAGGAATTTGTCTTGGTGCATATGCTCTTAGTGTACATAAAAGAAAAGATACCTTCATCAAGGAATAACACTTACACTTACAACACTTACATATTTAACCATCCTTTCCAATAGTCTTTAGAGGGATTTAACTCCCTAGCAAGTTGAGATAACTTCCCTTATTTTACACATATTTCCATTTCTTGTTTTCCTCCTTCCATTTAATTTTTTTCTGTTTTCCTCACTTGCTTTAACTCTTTCAAAATTGCCTACTTTTCTTAGTATATGAGGCTGGTGAAATTGCTTGTGCACACATGGTGTCAGGGTTGTGGCCTATGCCTGGAATTTAAAATAAAATGAATCAAGAGCAGTATCCAATCTCTACCTGAAAAACACTTCTTTACCTTTAATGAGCATGGCATGATTTATTTACTGTCAGAAAAAGCAGTATCAGGGTCTCTGGCTTTTCTCACTTCGTTGTCTATGCTCCATTTGAATGCTTCAAATTCCAGAATGCTACCTTGAGTACCAGTCTTATTCTAATGATAAAAATCTTCATAAAACCATTTCTACCCTTCATCCTAGGTAAGATTCTCTCAAGCATTCAAAAGAAATCTGACTCTTGTTTTGCATTTAATGTATAAATAAAATGAAACATTTCCTCAAAGCCATAGTAAATAAGGTAGCTGAAGTCCACAAGCCTTAAAGTTGCTAAGATTGGAGACCCCTGGTCTAGAGAGGCAGATCTCCATAAACTTGCTAACCTGATTTGTAACAATCATCTTAGTAGTTATATCAGCTTACTTTAACACTAGATATGTCAACATAATTTATCAAGGCTAACTTAATGGAGAGTTAAAGCTTTTTAATTTGAAAATATTAGTTTCTCATTTATTTATTTATTTATTTATTTATTTATTTATTTATTTATTTATTATATTTGTATACCGCCCTTCTCCCGAAGGACTCAGGGCGGTTCACAGACAAAAAACAACAGAAAACATATAATAGATTAAAAACAGCTAAAGAATAGATAGTTGAATTCAATTGATGCTCTAACTTTTGAATACAAATTTAAAACCTCATTTAAACCCCTTTTTTAAAAATCCCAATTTAAAAAACTACATTCAGGCTAGTCCTGCTCTTCGAAACAGCAAAGGCTTCAGCTCGCGGAAGGACTTGAGATCGGGAGTTGACGGCCCCAGAGGAGCTCGTTCCAGAGGTAGGGGCCCCACAGAGAAGGCCCTCCCCTAGAGGTCGCCAGCCGACATTGTTTAGCTGACGGTATCCGGAGGAGTCCCTCTGTGAGAGCGCACTGGTCGGTGAGAGGCTAATGGTGGCAGTAGGCGGTCCCGTAAATATCCCGGCCCTAGGCCATGGGCGTTTAAAGGTGATGACAAGTACCTTAAAGTGAACCCGGAAGACCACTGGGAGCCAGTGCAGGTTACGCAGGAGGGTGTTACATGGGAGCCAAAGGTGCTCCTCTATCACCCGCAGCTGCATTCTGGACCAGTTGGAGTCTCCGGCACACTTCAAGGGAGCCCCATGTAGAGAGCATTACAGTAGTCCAGGCGGGATGTAACAAGGGCATGAGCGACCGTGCATAAGGAAGCCCGATCCAGAAAGGGGCATAACTGGCGTATCAGGCGAACCTGATGAAAGGCTCCCCTGGTGACAGCTATCATATGATCTTCTAAAGACAGCCGTGCATCCAGGAGGACGCCCAGATTACGAGCCCTTTCCGTGGGGGCCAATAGTTCGCCCCAATGGTCAGTGATGGAATTAGCTGACTGTGCAGACGCCGGCATCCACAGCCACTCGGTCTTGGTGGGATTGAGTCTGAGTCTGTTCCTCCCATCCAGACCCGTCGGCCTCCAGGCACTGGGACATCACTTCAACAGCCTCGTTGGGGTGGTTAGGTGGAAATATAGAGCTGAGTATCATCAGCGTATAGATGACAACTCACCCCAAGACCACGGATGATCTCACCCAGCGGCTTCATATAGATGTTGAACAGAAGAGGCGAGAGAACCGACCCTTGCGGCACCCCACATAAGAGGCGCCTTGGGGTCGGTCTCTGTCCCCCCCTCAACACCGTCTGCGACCGGTCGGAGAGGTAGGAGGAGAACCACCGATGAACAGTGCCACTCACTCCAAGTCCCTCGAGTCGGCGCAGCAGGATACCATGATCGATGGTATCAAAAGCCGCTGAGAGATCTAATAGGACCAAGACAGAGGAACAACCTCTGTCCCGAGCCCTCAAGAGATCATCAACCAGCGCGACCAAGGCTGTTTCCGTGCTGTGACCAGGCCGGAAACCGGACTGGAATGGATCAAGATAGACAGTTTCATCCAGGTACTGGGGCAACTGTCGCAACCACACTCTCGACAACCTTTGCCAAAAGCGAAGGTTGGAGACCGGACGATAATTTGCTAAACTAGCTGGGTCAAGGGAAGGCTTCTTGAGGAGGGGCCTCACCACCGCCTCTTTCAAGGCGGCAGGGAAAACACCCTCCATCAAAGAAGCGTTCACGATTTTCTGGAGCCAGCCTCGTGTCACCTCCCGGGTGGCCAATACCAACCAGGAGGGACACGGGTCCAATAAACATGTGGTCGCATTCAATCTCCCCATTAACCTGTCCATGTCCTCAGGGATCACAGGATCAAACTCATCCCAGATAATAACATCAAGACCTGCCTCCCTCACCCCGTCCGGATCCACCCAGTCTGTGTCCAACCCTTCCCGAATCTGAGCGATTTTATCAAACAGATATTGTCCAAATTCCTCAGCTCGACCCTTTAAGGGATCTTCTACCGCTCCCTGATGGAGGAGCGAGCGGGTCACCCTAAACAGGGCGGCTGGGCGATTATCTGCTGATGCAATGAGGTTGGAAAAATACTCCCGTTTTGCCAGCCTCATCGCCACAAGATAGGTCTGAATTTGAGACCTAACTAGTGTCCGGTCAGATTCGGATCATTGATATGTAGGGTAGAGTTAAAGAAAATCAATATATTCCTTCATGGTGCTTTGAATCCTCCAAAAAAACATTTCTAAAATCTTCTCAAACAGACAGAGGTCAATGCACTAGAAAGGAAATCTTGGCTAGTTAAGATGACCTTAGAACAGAGGAGCAAAAGGATACAATAAGTATCAAACCTGATTTTTTTTGAAAAAAAGAATTCATTTTATTTCAATTTTTTTAGCTAATTGAATATTGTGTATTTTGAGCTCATTCTCAGTTATGGGGAGGAATATAGAAATATTATTTTGCATTTTGTTTTGAGGATGAACATCCAAAAATATTCTCAATTAGTAATATTCACAATCATAAGAGATCAATGAGGATGCAGTTACTTGAAAACTTAGGCCATGACATATGGCTTAGGGTGCATTTCTACATCCATTAAACAAGTATCTAACCCATCAAACTCAACAGAATTAACTTCTGAATAGGCACACTTAGATTTCTCTTGTCTGTGTTTAATGACTGAGCACATGATACGCTGAGCACTTTGTACGCCAACCAGGTAAGCTGTTGGGTCTGGCTGCAGAGTACTCAGCAAACTGAAGCCAATCTTATACCTTTGGTTATATGGAGTGCTTCCATTTTCCCAGTCCTCTGGGACAGCATTCCTGTAGAGATACAAGAGTTTCCATACATTCTTAAGGTTTGGATTTCCCCCTCCCAAAAATCTTTGAGACTGGACTGTCATCTTCTCCTGTAGTGGTAATATTGAGTTATTTGCTGATTGTTTCCTTTGGTTATTTGGTTAAAGTATTGCTTAAATTTTCACTGCTTTCAATCATGTTTCTGCATGGGGAAATATTCGATGTTCTGGATCATGCATTCGAGTGGTATATATGCTTAAGTAAATAAATATAAAACAGTGCTTACTTGGTTAAGATGTGAGCCATTATGGATGGCTAAGCCTCCTCTTTTCACATTAGTTCCACCATGTTCCTGTATCAATGAAAAAAAACAAACACCTGGAGTAGCAGGATTAAGCAATCTGGAAGATAGAGGGAAGATTTAACAAATGACCTAATAACATGTAGCTAAGTTACCTAAACTTTTCACAAAAATGGATTTCAGATTATGGCTCTGGTACTCCACCCAAACCAGAGTCTCATGAAACCATAACATTTCAGGAATCCATGACCATGACGAATAGCTGTCCAGTCTCTGCTTGCACACATCCAGTGAAGAGGCACTGGATGTGTGCAAGCAGACAAGGCATTCTCTTTGAGTAATAGCTTCTATTCCTCCTATTGTTAAAATAATTTTTCTAACATTTTTTTTTAAATTCCATGTTCCACCCTTTGGGATGCCAGAGAACAGGTGTTGTCCTTCTATATGTCATCCTTTACATTCCACAGACTAACATCACGTTTCTTATGTTGTTTGAAAAATATATTCTCTGCTTAGTCTTCTCTGAAGGTTAAACTTTCCCAGTTAACTTAATTTCTAGTTTCTTTTGTTCTTAGGAAAGAACTTTGGATTTGTTTCTGTAAAATGACAGTCTGTTATTTTCCACTAATTGTTTTGAATTTTATTTCTGTCTCCTAGCTATTCCACCAAGGTCATGTCGTCTGTAAATTTAATATATTTTCCACCCATCTTCTCAGCCAAATGGCTAATAAAAATGTTGAAGAGTAGAGTGCCAAAGACTGAATTTTAGCACTTCACCTAATATTTTGCTCAGTTTGATGAGGAACCACTGATGAACATTTTTAGCATGATTTTCCAGCCATTTTAAAAAGTCCATTTAATTGTCTTGCCATGCAGCTGAAAGGTTAACTAGCTTGCTAATCCAAATGTTGTAAAATTTCTGCTGAAATCAAGAGGCTACATTTTCCCCACAATCTGCTAAGGAAATTACCCGACTCAAAAAAATAATGAGATAAGGTTATCCTGGGCAGAGCTGTCTTTGACAAATCTATGTTGACTTACTATGTTGTTTTTAAAATGGTTATAACTTAATACTAAATGATCTGTTCTAGAATCTTGGCATGTCTCAATCTTGAACTACCTCATCTCTTTTTTCATCTTTTAAACATCAGGGAAATTTGATCTTGTTCAGTTTGATGGTACTTTCTTTTCCTTTTCCCCATGTTTCTTACAAATAATCAATAAAGACCTTGTTTCTTCCGTACCCTAGGATAAAATGATTGGGTTTTAAGGTTTAAACTGTTTCAAAGAATATATTCTCTGACCATACGTCTATCAATCTCTGCCCTGTTCATTCTGTTTTTCACAATTGCCTGATGGGAAATATACCTGAAACAAAATAGAATTTGAATAGTTTTTTCTTGTCCTTTCTCCTATTAGCATTTTGCCATCTTCAGTAAGCACCTGGTAAACTGATCGTTTGCTCCTTATTTTATTTGGAACTATTACTTTAGAATAGAATAGAATAGAATAGAATAGAATAGAATAGAATAGATTTTTTATTGGCCAAGTGTGATTGGACACACAAGGAATTTGTCTTGGTGCATATGCTCTCAGTGTACATAAAAGAAAAGATACGTTCGTCAAGGTACAACATTTACAACACAATTGATGGTCAATATATCAATATAAATCATAAGGATTGCCAGCAACAAGTTATAGTCATACAGTCATAAGTGGAAAGAGATTGGTGATGGGAACTATGAAACAATTAATAGTAGTGCAGATTCAGTAAATAGTCTGACAGTGTTGAGGGAATTATTTGTTTAGCAGAGTGATGGCCTTCGGGAAAAAACTCTTCTTGTGTCTAGTTGTTCTGGTGTGCAGTGCTCTATAGCGTCGTTTTGAGGGTAGGAGTTGAAACAGTTTATGTCCAGGATGCGAGGGATCTGCAAATATTTTCACGGCCCTCTTCTTGATTCGTGCAGTATACAGGTCCTCAGTGGAAGGCAGGTTGGTAGCAATTATTTTTTCTGCAGTTCTAATTATCCTCTGAAGTCTGTGTTTTTCTTGTTGGGTTGCAGAACCGAACCAGACAGTTATAGAGGTGCAAATGACAGACTCAATAATTCCTCTGTAGAATTGGATCAGCAGCTCCTTGGGCAGTTTGAGCTTACTGAGTTGGCAGAAAGAACATTCTTTGTTGTCCTTTTTAATGATGTTTTGATGTTAGCTGCCCATTTGAGATCTTGCGATATGATAGAACCTAGAAATTTGAAGGTTTCTACTGTTGATACTGTGTTGTCTAGTATTGTGAGAGGTGGAAGTATGGAAGGGTTTCTCCTAAAGTCTACCACCATTTCTACGGTTTTGAATGTGTTCAGTTCCAGATTGTTTTGGTTGCACCAGAAGGCTAGTCGTTCGACCTCTTGTCTATATGCGGATTCGTCATTGTTTCGAATGAGACCAATCACTGTTGTGTCATCTGCGAACTTCAGTAACTTAACAGATGGATCATTGGAGATGCAGTCATTGGTATACAGAGAGAAGAGAAGTAGGGAGAGCACACAGCCTTGGGGGGCCCCTGTGCTAATTGTACAGGTATTTGATGTGATTTTGCTTAGCTTCACCTGCTGCTTCCTGTTTGTTAGGAAGCTTGTGATCCACTTACAAGTCTGTTCCGGTACCTGTAGCTGGTTTAGCTTAGTTAGAAGAATGTCTGGAATGATGGTATTGAATGCTGAACTAAAGTCTACAAAAAGGACCCTTGCATAGGTCTTTGGAGACTCAAGATGTTGTAGGATGTAGTGCAGTGCCATATTAACAGCATCATCTGTTGATCTATTTGCTCGGTATGCAAATTGCAAGGGGTCTAACAGCGGATCCGTGATGGTTTTCAGGTAGGAAAGCACTAGCCTTTCAAAGGTTTTCATGACTACAGATGTTAAAGCAACTGGTCTGTAGTCATTCAGTTCCTTGATGGTGGGCTTCTTCGGCACTGGGATGATGGTAGAGCGTTTGAAGCAAGAAGGAACATAACACATCTCTAGTGATTTATTGAAAATATGGGTGAAGATGGGGGCCAATTGGTCAGCACAGACTTTTAAGCAAGAAGGAGTTATCTTGTCTGGGCCTGGAGCTTTTCCTGGCTTTTGTCTGTGAAATAGGTCCTGCACTTCCTTTTCTGTGATCACTAGGGGTTGTGAACCCAATGAAATGGGGTCAGTTGTAGGAGGCTTGGCTGTTGTTGGTGTGTCTGAGATGGGGGTTGTGGAGATAGGTGACTATAGTTTCCTTTCAAACTTGCAGTAAAACTCATTCAGGTCATCTGCCAGTTGTTGATTACCTTCAGCCTGGGAAGGAGGTTTGCCATAGCCGGTGATATTTTTAAGAGTTTTCCACATGTTTGCTGGTTCATTTGCTGAAAACTGATTCTTTAGCTTTTCAGAGTAGCTTCTTTTTGCTGCTCTTATCTCCCTTGTTAGTGCATTTCTGGCCTGATTGTACAGCATTTTATTACCTTTTCTGTAGGCTTCCTCTTTGGGATGTCGTAGCTGCTTAAGTTTAGGTGTAAACCAAGGTTTGTTGTTACTGTGTATTTGCAAGTTCCTTGTAGGTACACATAGGTCTTCACAGAAGCTGACATATGATGTTACAGTATCTGTGAGTTCATCCAGGTCTGCAGAGGTATCTTTAAAATACCCTTTACATTTCTGACCCCCATCTGTATAGTTCTCAGCTGTCTGTACTCTTTTTCTTTAGTGGTCTCCGTTTCCACTTCTTAAATAATGTTCTTTTTGTTTTCAGATTAAGCTTTTTGGGAAGACAGTATGGTTTCATGTAGTCTTTTGTATTTTTAAAATAAAAATGTTAGAACTATTTGTCATAGCATTTTCAGTTTTTTTTATTATTCTTTTCTTTTAACTGAGAGTAATTGGTATATTATAATAGGTAGGTGGATACATCTACTATTCTGCCTTTTTGGCTGATTGCATTTCATTGTGCTTTCAGTTACTTTTTGTCAATGAAATATATGATTGGTGGGATGGAATATAGTAATATTAGAATTATGAACCATATTTTCAGATGCATCCAATCCACTCCTACCCAGTGTTGGTGTTAGAGCCATCTAAATTTCTCTGCAGATTTGTTTGATGCTATAAATATTTATACAGAATGAATATACTTTCTGAGATTTAATCCCAAATGCTTAACCTTTCGTGTATGTGCTATCCAATCTGATTTCACTCGAAGGAACAGTTGTTCGCCATTTGCTTGTAGTTTTCTCTTATTTGAATATTTGAGGGCCGTTACATCATCCCCACCCTAAGGCTTTCTCTTCCTCCAACTTAAACATGACCAGATCTTTGATATTTCTTCCTACAACTGCTCTCTTATCACTGCTGTCCTCACCGGAATGGTCCAGCAGCTTCTCAAATTGCAGAGGTCAAAGCTGTTTATGCTGCTGCAGCTGCTGGGATCGTGCAGGTACTTCTGATGAAGCTCTCATAAAACAATAATTTTTTAAAACTCTTTTTCAGTGACAAAAGCACTTGGCAAGTCTTGCCTCATTTAAGGACACATATAAAACATGGATTACATGTTACATTAAAATAAGAGAAAAATACTTTCACAGATGTTCTTTCACTAGGTGCATTTGATTGGTACAGTAAAATGTATGACTCCTTAAGGATTTATTATGTAAACTGTATAAAGTTTTAGTTAAAGCAGATCTGATGGACTAATTTCTGATTCAAAACTTCTAAAGACTGAAGAAGACTACATTAAGGAAGTCCTGTCCATCATTACTATGCATATAGAAATCTGGTAACATTTCTATGATTTGGGCTCATTCAACATAAAAGACATTGAATATTATTTTCATATTATTTGCCATCTTAAAATTCAGGTGGCATAGTCTCTCTCCCCTTGGGTATAGAGCAAGAGTAATAGTCTAACATTGCTTTTGCTCTTTATTAATTACCCACCTGGATCTTAAATTTTGAATCAGTGCAAGATATATCGAGGAACACTGGAAGCAATGTTATAACAGTGTTGTTCCAAATTAACAAATTAATAGTAGTGGCGGAAGGGGGATTTTAATTGTAACAGAATAACAGATTTGGAAGGGACCTTGGAAGTCTTCTAGTCATTTATTTATGCATGCTAGCATTGATTTTTTGGAACTAACAAGGAAGGAATGCACAAGCCTATATATTTGTCCAAATGATCCATAATTTTATAAATAAAAATGTGTTTACATGCCAGGACGAAGACAAAAACGTGGAATAGCCTTTCATGGTCTAGATCCAGGGGTGAAATGCTCCCGGTTTGGACCGGATCAGCTGATCTGGTAGTGATGGCGGCAGGTGGTTTGGAGAACCGGTAGCAAAAATCCCTGCCTGCCCATGCCCACCCAATGCCCAGTTACTTGCTTCCCTTCTTGCTGCTTCTTTTAGAAAATGCTTTTAAAAGGCAAAAAAAAAAAAGCTCTGATGATCACAACTGAGCTGCGCGATTGTCAGAGCCTTTTTGTTTACTTTTAAAAGCATTTTTTTAAACAACCCATTCCAATGGTTAATTGTTCTGTCAGAAAATGTCTTCTAGGTTGCTTCTCTCCTTGATTAGTTTCCATCAGTTGTTTCTTATCCTTCCCACAGGTGCTTTGGAGAATAGGTTGACCCCCCTCGTCTTTGTGGCTGCCCCTTAGATATTGGAACATTGCTGTCATGTCACCCTTAGTCCTTCTTTTCATTAAACAAGACATACCCAACTCCAGCAACTGTTATTCAAATGTTTTAGTCTCTTTTGTTTCTTTAGTGTGAAACAAATAAAATAACACAATTCATTACAGTTTATTTGAAAATATTAAATCGCATGGTGAAATTACCCAACACAAGGGGTGATGAGGTAAACAACTTCACCCAAACTAAGATATCTCTTTCATCACACTCTTATCTTCACAAAACACATTTTTAATTTTTCTTTCATTGTTAAAAAAAATAGAATAATACTTCTATTATGATAAAGGTACTTAAGAAGGTACTTAATACATTCCTGCTTAGAACTAATAATACATTAACTGTCGGAACCTTCTCTGAGCCTTTAAAAATGCATATAAGTAAATCCAGACAGAAAAATCTGAACAAAGGTAATGTTTTATTTATTTTATTACCAATATGGATTAATTTTGTTTCATATTTAGCAAATGAAAAATTCATAGGATATTTTTGTACCTTCAAGTCAGTCTGGAGTTTGCCTTGATAAATCCCTGCAGTTTTTTGGGCAAGATTTTGGAAGTGGTTTGCCACTATTTCCTAGGGCTGAGAAAGAATTATTGATCTATTCTGCTGGCTTTGTATCTAAGACAGAAATAGATCTCATAGTCTGTCGGTTCCTAGCCTGCTGCCTTAACCATTACACCAAACTGACTCCTGTGCATGTCTTTTAATACCGATGATTTTATTGAGATAGCTGAATGTATAACCTCATAACCTATTAAAATTGTTTTCACTTTGTTGCTCAATTACTTTCCATTATCCCCAGATAATATATTCCTCCCTTTATTGATGTTTGCCTTTGCTACTTGGTTTTCTGTTTCTTTTTTCACCCCTGGGTATAGCTGGGGTCTAGACTAAAGTAGAACTTTCACTATTTACATTTAACCAGTCCCATATGTAGTATATTCTTTATTTCTCTATCTAGACCCGTTCCAGTCCGGCTTTCGACCCGGATACAGCACGGAGACAGCTTTGGTCGCATTGGTGGATGATCTCTGGCGGGCCAGGGACAGGGGGTACTCCTCTGCCCTGGTCCTATTAGACCTCTCAGCGGCTTTTGATACCATCGACCATGGTATCTTGCTGCACCAGTAGGGGGGATTGGGAGTGGGAGGCACCGTGTATCGGTGGTTCTCCTCCTATCTCTCCGACCGGTCGCAGACGGTGTTGACAGGGGGGCAGAGGTCGGCCGCGAGGTGCCTCACTTGTGGGGTCCTGCAGGGGTCGATTCTCTCGCCCCTGCTGTTCAACATCTACATGAAGCCATTGGGTGAGATCATCAGTGGCTTCGGGGTGAGATATCAACAGTACGCTGATGACACCCAGCTGTACTTTTCCACCCCGGGCCACCCCAATGAAGTTGTTGAAGTGCTGTCCCGGTGTTTGGAAGCCGTACGGGTCTGGATGGGGAGAAACAGGCTCAAGCTTAATCCCTCCAAGACGGAGTGGCTGTGGATGCCGGCATCTCGATTCAGTCAACTGCAGCCGCAGTTGACTGTTGGAGGCAAGTTATTGGCCCCAAAGGACAGGGTGCGCAACTTGGGTGTCCTCCTGGATGATCGGCTGTCGTTTGAAGATCATTTGACGGCCGTCTCCAGGAGGGCCTTCCACCAGGTTCGCCTGGTTCGGCAGTTGCGCCCCTTCCTTGATCGGGATGCCTTGTGCACAGTCACTCATGCGCTCGTTACCTCTCGCTTGGATTATTGTAATGCTCTCTACATGGGGCTCCCCCTGAAGTGCACTCGGAGGCTTCAGTTAGTCCAGAATGCAGCTGTGCGGGTGATAGAGGGAGCTCCGCGTAGCTCCCATGTAACACCGCTCCTGCGCAGACTGCACTGGCTACCTGTGGCCTTCCGGGTGCACTTTAAGGTGTTGGTTACAATCTTTAAAGCGCTCCATGGCTTAGGGCCCGGGTACTTACGGGACCGCCTGCTGTTACCACATGCCTCCCACCGACCCGTACGCTCTCACAGAGAGGGACTTCTCAGGGTGCCGTCCGCCAAACAATGTCGGCTGGCGGCCCGCAGGGGAAGGGCCTTCTCTGTGGGGGCTCCCACACTCTGGAACGAGCTTCCCCCAGGCTTACGCCAAATACCTGACCTTCGGACTTTCCGCCGCGAACTGAAGACACACCTTTTTATTCGCGCGGGGCTGGCTTGAATTGAATTTTAAATGGTAAATTTTTATTAATTTTAAATGGGGTTTTTAGTGTAAGGTATTTTTTAAATTCTCAGGCTAATTTAATAAGTTTTTTAAATTGCATTTTAATTGTATTTTGTATTACTTGTTTTATTTTGCCTGTACACCGCCCTGAGTCCTTCGGGAGAAGGGCGGTATAAAAATCAAATAAATAAATAAATAAATAAATAAATAAATATTAAGCCCTATATTACTTAATAGCCTTATAGTTTTAGCCCTTAGGTTTATATACCATCCCATAGTTATTTACAATTGTCTCTGGGCACTTTACATTGTAGAAGCATTATGTGTATATGATCCCCTCAGCAATCTGGTTTCTCATTTTACCAACCTCAGAAGGATGGGAGGCTCAGTCAACCCTGAACCAGATCAGGACTTTGCCTGCAATACCGCAACCAATGTGCCACTAGGGCTAAAATGGAACTTTATCTAAAAATGAATAAAAATAGGACCAGTGTCATTAAAGTTAAATATCACTCTGGCATAGGACCTTCAAACTTTGCTTCAGACTTGTTGGAATTCCCTGTTTACACCAAGAATGTTCCAATAAAATGAATGACTATGTCTTCAGATGTTCTCCAGGGTTCAGAGGGAATTATGGTACCCTGTGTAATACCTGCCAAAAGCTACTATCACTATATGGAGTACATCTTGCATGCCCAGTGGGTAGAAAGATGAAGCAGGGGTGAAATCCAGCAGGCTCTGACAGGCTCTGACTGGAAGTGGATATTTTGAGCAGTTCGGAGAACCAGTAGCAGAAATATTGAGTAGTTCGGAGAACCGGCAAATACCACCTCTGACTGGCCCCAGAGTGGGGTGAGAATGGAGATTTTTCAATATCCTTCCCCCAGGAGTGGGGAGGGAATGGAGATTTTGCAGTATCCTTCCCCTGCCATGCCCACCAAGCCATGCCCACCAAGCAACACCATGCCTATCAAACCATATCCACAGAAACGGTAGTAAAAAATTTGGATTTCACCACTGAGATGAAGGATATAAATATAAAGATGGCGACCAGGAAGGTTGCACCGGAGAAATGCTCTCTGTAAAAGGGCTCTTTTGAGCTCTTAGGAGAGCAGTTTCCCCGAAGATTCCTTGCTGGCGATACTCCAGAGCTGAAGGTTTTTCCAGGCTGCCGTGGATTGAGGCTGCCGAGGTTCTTCCAGGCTGCTGAGGACTCAGGCGGTGGGCGAAGAGTCGGAGACCGCCGGAGCCTGGACTGCCGCAGCCGTGAGGCCGTCGACTGAAAGAGGCTGGAGCCGCCCGCTACCGCGGAGCCGCCGCCAGCCCTGAGACTGCCGCTGCCGGTTGTGCCGCCACCGGAGCTGCCAGCCCCAAGACTGCTGCTGCCAGCTGCCACTGGTGCCGCCGGAGCCGCCGCCGGAGCCGCCGCCAGCCCCGTGGGCGCCACCGGAGCCGCCGCCAGGGCTGCCGCCAGCCCCGGGGTTGCCGCTACCGCTTGTGCCGCCAGGGCCGCCGCCAGCCCTGAGACTGCCGCTGCCGCTTGTGCCGCCACCTGAGCTGCCAGCCCCAAGACTGCTGCTGCCAGCTGCCACTGGTGCCGCGGAGCCACCGCGGGCCGCCGCCAGCCCGTGAGCGCCACGGAGCCCCCGCCAGACCCGCCCCCAGCCCCGGGATTGCCGCTCCCTCTTGTGCCGCCAGAGCCGCCGCCAGACCCGAGACCACCGCTACCGCATTAAAGGCGGCTGGAGACACCCGAAACCACTAAAGCCAGCCCACCAGACCGGGACTGCCGCTGCCGCTGCCGATACCGTGAGTCGCACCGCTGCCATCACCGCCTCCATCATCGCCTCCCACATTGCTACAAACTTTAAATTTCCCACCAAGGAGATAAAAGCCCAGCAACATTTACAACAACCCTAATCAACCTATCCCCAATCGGCAGGACTGCTGCAGGACTACTGGTGAGTTCCTAGGAGACTCCAGTCTCCGGCCTCTACTGACTTTTGAATCTCCCGCCATTACAGCCACCTGTAAAGAAGCTTCTCAACCACCCTATCTCACCATTTTAAATTTCCGCCAAATCTCACTGTTACCATAGTAACTCCCTATTACCATAGCAACTGCCAAATTGACTACCATTTAAAGTTAAAGAGACAGATATAAAATCAAGATAATTGATTAAGTGACAGACACTTAATCATTACTAAAATAAAATAATAATAAATAAATAAAATAAAATAAAATAAAAATAAAATAAAACAAAGGAATAAGAAAGATCATCATTATGCCAGCCAGAAAATCAAACGCTGATAAAATCTTAGAATCAAGATTAACAACTATTGAACAAAACATAGATAAAAGATTACAAGCTATTGAACAAAACCTAGAAAAAAGAATTCAAAATATTGAACAAAACCTAGAAAAAAGAATTCAAAATATAGAACAAAACTTAGAAAAAAATTCTACCAGTTATTGAACAAAGTTTCACAGATTTGATAAAACAAATTTCAACACTAAAAAATGAAAACTCTAATGATCTAAATCTCTTCCAAACTCATCTATCACCACAAAATATACAACTTACAACTCAACCTAGACATCAAATTAATACAACACAACCCAATCAACAAACAACTACTAATCAACTAATCAGAGATGCAATGGAGAGAGGACAAAAATAAAATAATGCAATATTATTTGGACTTGAAAACACAAATGAACCAGATATCAATAAGATTCACAACATCATTGGAAATTATAATTCATCAACCATCTCCCCAAATGAAATAATTGCTGTCTCCAGAGATGGACCAGAATATAAAACAGCGATGGGACAACAGCACCAAGATTTTGTAGAGTTATATGCACTAATGAGGACAGCAAACGCAAATTCATAAAGACTATAAACTCAATTGCTAAATCCAACCCTACCTACAGTAAACTTAGATCACGCCCTGACCTATCCTTTCTACAAAGGATACGCTCGTGAACTTCGCACAGAACTTAAAAGAAGACAAGACAATGGTGAATCCAACCTATACATCGACTACCATGCTGATTGCATAAAAAATAAAACCTGCAATCAAAAAATCACCTCCAAACCCCCCATCACCCATAACAATCAACCAGCCATCCCAGTATTCAACCAAGTACCCATCCCCCTACCTCCCATTCAACCAACCATCTTACCAACTATCCAACCAACAGCCATCCAATCAACAATCCAACCAGCCATCCAACCAACCATCCAACCAACCATCCAAACAGCCATCCAAGCAGCCATCCAAGCAGCCATCCAAACAGCCATCCAACCAGCCATCCAAACAGCCACCCAACAATCCACCCAACCAGCCATCCAAACAACCATCCATCCAAACACCCAAACTACCATCCAACCATCTATACAACCATCTATTGTCCACAACCCCAACCTACTAACACCCAAACTAGGTATGCATGCCCTTACCTCTTCAACACCAATCATATCAGATCTCAAATGCAAATTGATAAATGCAAGAAGCATAGTCAACAAATTACCTGAATTTATCCTCTTATTAAACAGTGGCACATTTGATATCATTTTGTTTGAAACATGGCTGAATTCATCCCTTCCTGACTCCATTATCTCAAACAAAGAATATCAAGTCTATCGATCAGATCGGAAAACCGAAGAGGTGGTGGAGTGGCTATCTTTACAAAAGACACTGAATCTAAAAATATCCAAGTAGCACATAAACTCTCTCTTCCTGAAACCATAGTATGCGACCTATCCCTTGACACTACTCTTGATTCTTACTATGCTACAGAGCCCCCGACTATGACATTACCCACGCAAATATGCTAACCTCAATGCTAACATGGACTACCTCTTGCCCATACCCTCTTATCTTCCTTGGTGACTTCAATCTACCTCTCATTAACTGGACAACCAATGAATGTTCAACTGACCCAATCCATACTACACTATACAACGCTGTTACAAACCTAGGTCTTGAACAACTTGTAACTAACAATACAAGACTCAACAACTGCCTTGACCTCATCTTCTGCAACAATCCAAACTCAATTTACGGTATACAAATTAAAGAACCTTTTTCAAACAGTGACCACTGCATGATTGATTTTCGTCTCAATATACGTCCATACTTAACTCGTCATAACACCAGAACTCCCAACTACAACTTCAAGAAAGCCAATTACGACCTTATAAACAACGATCTTTCACTTCTGAACTGGCAAAATCTGTTTGCAACCTGCATAACCGCTGATGACCTCTATAGAATCTTCCTACTTGAAATCAATAGAGTCATTAAATTATATGTACCACGAATGACTACCATGTCCAAGAAAACAAACTACCCATATCAATAAAAAGCTTCAATCAAAAAAATCCTCTGGAAAAGAAACAAAAAAGGCTATGTTACAAACTTCAGAAACCGTTACAGAAACATATGCAACCAAATTAAAACTGAATGCACAAATTACCACACCAAGCAAGAAGAAAACCTTCTACGCACAAATTCCAATCGTGCCTTTTATAATTTTGTCAACAGTAAACTTAAAGATTCAAGATCCATCCCACCACTAAAAGATTCTAACAACAAAGAATGCAATGACGAAACAGTCAAAGCAAACCTCTTCAACATTTTCTTTGGCTCAGTTTTTGTTAACTCCGATAACACATATCCAACATTCCACAAACGAACCAGCAATGACTATGATGATCTAACTCATATAGATTTCACAGAAGACAACGTTGGTAAAGCTCTTCACAACTTAAAACCATCGCTTTCTATTGGACCTGATGGTCTATGTGCATATTTCTTAAAAAAACTTTCCATTAATATAGCTGAACCCCTAAGTATTATCTTTGATAAAGCTTTCACTACCAGTTCTCTTCCCAAACTTTGGTCACTAGCCACAGTCATCCCCATCTTCAAAAAAGGAGACCCCAGCTTAGTCGAAAACTACAGACCGATCTCCCTTTGCTGCGTCACCTGCAAAGTCATGGAATCTATCATCAATCAATCCATTACCTCACACTTAGAAACTAACAACCTACTCTCCAACAAACAATTTGGTTTCAGGAAAAGTTATCATGTAACTTACAACTTCTCCACTGCAAAAACATATGGACTTCAAATCTAGATCAAGGCAAATCAATAGATGCAATCTACATAGACTTCTGCAAAGCTTTTGACTCAGTAGTACACGATAAACTTCTCCTTAAACTAACATCCTATGGCATCTCAGGACCCCTCCACAAATGGATATCTGCTTTTCTGTCTAACAGACAACAAGTGGTCAAAATTGGCAATGCTTTATCAAATCCTGTTCCTGTCAAGAGTGGCGTTCCTCAAGGCAGCGTCCTTGGACCAACACTCTTTATTCTATACATTAATGATCTTTGTGACCATATCTCAAGTAATTGTGTTCTCTTTGCTGACGATGTCAAACTATTTAACACCACAGACAACACTTCTATCATTCAAAACGACCTTGACCATCTAACCGCTTGGTCTAAAATTGGCAGCTCCAAATTTCAACCAGCAAATGCTCAGTCTTACATATAGGAAAAAGAACTCTAAAACTAAGTACATACTAGATGGACATTACCTTACAGACGACCCCATCCCGTTAAAGACCTTGGAGTTTTCATGTCAAATGATCTAAGTGCCAAAGCCCACTGCAACTACATAGCAAAAAAGCTCTAAGAGTTGTAAACCTAATTTTATGTAGCTTCTTTTCCAAAACACCACACTACTAACCAGAGCATATAAAACATTTGCTAGACCAATTCTAGAATACAGCTCACCTGTTTGGAACCCTCACCACATCTCTGACATCAATACAATTGAACGTGTCCAGAAATATTTTACAAGAAGAGTTCTCCATTCCTCTGAAAACAACAAAATACCTTATCCCACCAGACTTGAAATCCTAGGCTTAGAAAACTTGGAACTCCGTCGCCTTCGACAAGACCTAAGTTTAACTCACAGAATCATCTATTGTAATGTCCTTCCTGTCAAAGACTACTTCAGCTTTAATTGCAATAATACAAGGGCAACCAATAGATTTAAACTTAATGTAAACCGCTTTAATCTAGATTGCAGAAAATATGACTTCTGCAACAGAATCATCAGTACTTGGAATACTTTACCTGACTCTGTGGTCTCTTCCCATAATCCTAACAGCTTTAACCAAAAACTTTCTACTATTGACCTCACCCCATTCCTAAGAGGACCATAAGGGGCGTGCATAAGCGCACAAACGTGCCTACCGTTCCTGTCCTATTGTTTTTCTTCTCTTCTTCCTATATATGTTTATATGTGTATATACTATATAATCTTTTTGTATGATGTTGTGACAAAATAAATAAATAAAATAAAATAAATATATGAACACCAGTGAATGAATAAATGCTACCATCTTCCATCACAAATGACAACAACGTTGCTTTCTCCATCTTTCAATTCTATGTTGAATTTGCAGTTTTGTTGATGAATACATAGATTAGACAGACCTAAGTTTACAGCTAAACTTATGGAAAGAGCATGCTATTTTATTGTTTGTAAAATCAGGGTACTTGACATTAGTAACAGTTAAATACCCTGATTCTACAGAAAGACTCATCTCTATGTTGTACTTTATTTTTTTACTTTTTTTTTTTAATAATGAGAATGATTTCCCCATTTTATGTCTGACTTTTCTTCCACGATGAATAACTTGTCAAAGAAACAAAGGGCAAATATATATTACGTTTGGAGGGAAAAATATTCATTATAATTTGATATATCAATGGTGGTTTTTTTTTCAAAAACCCTTTAGGAATTTATAAACATTATTCATCACACACAGAACACATTTTGGTGCATTAGCTTAAGTACATGTGGAAAGTCTGCAGTCTTAATGCCTTTGATTGCAAAATTAAGATCTCTGCGTTAATTTTATCAAAGCAAATGGCTAATTGGTTTTCTGAAACTAAAATAGACAAAGAGGTTTCCCTGGGAAACTCCATGTGTGATGACATTTACTGAAGGAAGCATGGACAACATCGGGAAAAGCAGTATGGGAAGGATCAAAGAAGGTATTTCTTTATACAAAAGAAAATGTCAAAATGAGGAAGCAGACAAATGACATGATGTCAGATTATGGGGAAACTATAGCTCAAAAGTCACTGGGAATCTTGTTCGGTTTGTTTCAAGATGATACATATGCTGTACCAAGAAGTCATCTTACACCATCAGTGCTCTTCTTGCCTTTCTCTTACAGCTTGGTACAATTTTATTCTTCCTGTGAGACCAAAAGGTTGGAACTGCCATCTTTATTTTATTTATTTATTTTGTCAAATACATATTAAATAATATATATATATATAAGTATAAGCATGAATTGAATACATAAAATGAATACAACTAAAGGGAACATTAGGACAGGGATGGTAGGCACACTGGTGCTCTTATGCACGCCCCTTACAGACCTCTTAGGAATGGGGTGAGGTCAAGAGTAGATCTTCTGAAGGAAAGGTGTTGCTTCTAATTGTTATTCTTAATCAAGGACTGCTTCTTTTGCTGAGGGACAGGTATGCACTCCCCTATCTCTTTCATTGTACCCTTGGCGATTCCAAAGATCACACTATTGAAATATGGCAGAAGATCATTAAACCCTATAATGCACCTTCACAATTCTTTTCATCAAGTGGAATTGACCTACCAAACTTGGGTGACCTGGAAGAATCTGTTAGTGATCCTTCACTAATAAGAGGCTGTTATTTTTGAGTGACAGGCTTGGTTCATGTTGTAGTTAATATCAGGATGTCTCGCATATTAATATTTCTGGAATGGTTATTGTTGACTTGTTCTGGAGATTTATAGTGCTGATGTAAAGTCAATATTCCTACATTTATTTTAGTGTATTTTTTCAATTGATATTATATTTTACTATGAATGTTTGTGTTTTGGGGGAAGTTGTATTGCTTGTTACAGGAACAAGTTAATAAATAAAATAATAACGATATGATTTTCTACCATTTATATGTATACTTAGGTAAAGGTAAAAGTTCCCCTCACTCATATGTGCTAGTCATTCCCGACTCTAGGGGGCGGTGCTCATCTCTGTTTCAAAGCTGAGGAGCAGCATGTCCAAAGACATCTCCGTGGTCATGGGGCTGCCACGACTAAATGCCAAAGGCGCACGGAACGCTGTTACCTTCCCACCAAAGGTGATCCCTATTTTTCTACTTGCATTTTTTACATGCTTTTAAACTGTTAGGCTGGCTGGGAGAAGTAAGAAGAGCTCAACCCGTTAAACAGCACTAGGGGTTCAAACCGCTGAACTGCCAAACTTTCAATCGACAAGCTCAGTGTCTTAGTCACTGAGCCACCTCTTATATGTATACTTATATGATTATATTTGTATGAAATAATAGCTGAAATAGATATGCTAAGTCTTTCTAATTTATACTATATGGGGAGAAATAAAATCCCCATAAAATGGGAGCAAGGAAAAAAGTTTCCTTCTATTCCTTCCAGCGATGTCCTTCTGGACAGGTATTTTGCTGTTGAATAAAAACATTTTTCCTTATCACCAAAACAAATTTCAGACTACTTTTAAATATTTGCCTTTCAGCATCTAAAAAGGTTTCATGGTGTCTATTCTTCATATACTGTATAGTTTTGAACTGTTAATTTGCCAAGAAGGAGCTCTCTTGTCACAGATGATGAGAAGTGGAGAGGAAGGTGAAAAAAAAACCCTCTACCTTTTGGGCCTGAAAAACAAAGCCATCCTGCTTTTCTCATTTCTCCCCCTTACCTGAGGTTCTTCTGGAGCCAAGTTGGTTGAATGAGAAACAAGAGTTATGATGCTGTCTGGCAACAATGCCTAAGCTCACCCTTTTTTGGGTCTTTTTCACATTTTATCCAGCCAAATTAATTGGTATTGGGCTTCAGCCTTTGAGGTGTTTCCCTCCTTCCCTTCCCTTCCTTCATTTATCTCTGTGGATGCAAATCCAAAGGTATTTTATGAGAAGAGTTCTCCACTCCTCCGAAACCAATAAAATACCTTATTCCACCAGACTTGATATCCTGGGTCTTGAAAACTTGGAACTTCGTCGCCTTCGACAGGATCTGGGTTTAGCATATAAAATCATCCGTTGTAATGTCCTTCCTGTCAATGACTTTTTTAGTTTCAATAACAATATCACAAGAGCTACCAACAGATTCAAACTCAATGTCAACCGCTCCAGTTTAGATTGCAGAAAACACGATTTCTGTAACAGAATTATATATGCTTTGGAATGCATTACCTGACTCTGTGGTCTCTTCTCATAACCCCAAAAGCTTTACTCAAAATCTCTCCACAGTTGACCTCACCACATTCCTAAGAGGAGCCTAAGGGGCATGCATAAGAACACAAACGTGCTTACCGCTTACCGTTCCTGTCCTATTGTTTCTTCCCTTATATATATATCTGTTTATATTACCTTGTTTCTCCTCATATATATGTTTATATATTATATAATCCTTTATGTAATGCTTGTATATATTGTTACGACAAATAAATAAATAAATAAAATAAATTGCTATGACCAGATCCTTCATCACAGTTCTTCTGCACATTAGCTTGTACTCTCCATGGTTGCAATGTTAAATCTGATCAAGCTATGTTTTTAACTGAAGGCTCTGGGGTCCTCAAATTTAATCTCATCAACCCCCTCCCATTAGATAATTTGTAGGGCAATTGTAAAAAGTGACAACTGTTATTTTTTTAAATCTGTGCATGTAGGCCCCCCCCCCAATATTTTATCTTCATTCATGGCTTCATTCATGGCTGTTCCTATGGAGAGAAAAGGACACCATGGAAGTACATTACATAGTTTGTGCAATTTGCGCAATTTCTTCAGAAAAAAAATGTTGTTATGTGGTTTCTATCAATCACTTAAGCCGCAAACCATAGCCTTGCAAGAGACATTGGACTCAAAGCACATGCTTCATTCAAGTTCATTCAGTGAGACTTATGGAAGAGTGAGCAACTGGTCATACCCTGATATTCAAACCACTATAATATACTTCCTTCCTCACTCCTGATTCCTACATAAAGTGCTCCAGCCACCATTCCTCAACTAACTGATGTTATTTATTTTCTATACAGTATTTCAGGTTTATTAACCACTCAAACACACACACACCCCAGATTTATGCTTGCAAAGTCCCTCAGTTTTATAAAAGAAAAAAGAAAAATGCCCTAAAAATTGACCACAGCCAGAATCTTCAAATCACCAAAACTGGGCATGGTAGAACCTCCTAAAATGAATGTAATATCTTCTGCAGCATTTATGTAGGGAGTAATAGTGAGCAGCTTCTAATCATATTTGGTGTCATGCTTTTATGTAAGTCTGCATTTTATCTTAGCACAAGTTTTTAGAGATTCTGTTCCATTGTCAAGAAGCACACTGAGAGATGAAGATATTAAAAAAATACGATAAGGATTTCATTGCATGCAAAGGAAGAAAGAAGTAGACACTGACCTTATACAAAGGAGGATAACCATTGATAAGCCTAGAATCAAAGTAAAACCAGGACCTGTAAACAGCATATAATTAGCCATTGTTTTTCTATTTGCTTCCTTTAATATGCAATAGGGGGAAATACAATAAAATGTCAAGGACTCAATTAAACAGATGGTTCTTTGCTGCTTATTTTTCTCCACTGTATTGTTTGCGTCAATTAAAATAAAAATGCCTTGATGGAAAGTGACTCACTTATTCCCGTAAAGTGCTTTTCTTAAAACAGAATAAGGAGGAAGAACTTAAGGCAGAGCAAAGGAAGAAGGATCATATCATGAGCTTTTATTAGGAGCATTATTATTTCTCATTAATTAATCTGAACATTGCTTTAGTGACGTCTTGGGCTCATTTTACAGGAAAAAATTACCACAGATTGCCAAGTTAAATAGACAATTACAGGAAGCCCGAATTATGCCTACATTGCATTCCCTAAGGGCATTGGGCCAAGTTCATGTCAAATCCATAATAACTAGAGTATCTCCCACTAAAAACAGCTCTCGTGAATATACGTCACAAGTCATTTGTAATGTACGCAGAGGAAGTATTGATCTTCCTTGAGCTTCCTTTCTCATAAACTCATAATAGTAAAAGGAGGGAGATGTAAGCAAACTTCTTCTGGCTATGCCCAGGTGGTGCACCAGTTCCTTTTTAAAAACCCACTAAGGCATAATTAACAAAACAAACAAGCAAGCAAGATTTATGATTTCTTTTTCGGGAGTCAAGATGTCAGCTATCTGAAAACACTTCATGAGCTATTTAATCCTGGCAAAATATATAATCTTTGTCGTATGATCAAATTTGCTGGATTATATAATCACATTTGTTGGCTTTTTGCAAAGCAAAACTAAAGGGCTCGTACTGACCAATTTCTGGGTTATTGACCAATGTAGTCGTAGGTACGGTTTTTGTAACAAACAAAGAGCTTAAGTCAGATTTTTGCAAAGTATTTTGCAACATGATGAGAAAGATAAAGTCTTCCCTAAATTTGGGCCCCTGGTAGAGTATCTACAGCATATGATCCATCCACAAAAAATAAGTTTCATAAGGAAAGAAAAACAAGAACATAAAAATGGCCCCATGAATATACCAGGTTGACTCTTAATAAAACTGAAGCTAGTTTTACACTAATGTAGTGATTAGGTTTGCTTTTACTTATATACTGACAGTGCTTATATGCTTCCCCATTAACTTTCCTTGTGGGAAACTGGCTAGGAGCATCAGAAATCACAATCATGTTGCAGTGGGGATTCTGGAATGGCAACAATTTTTTGAATAAAATTGATCTGAACATCATAGTAATGAAGTAGTAATGGATTATGGATTTTGGATGCATTCTTTAAGCTTGCTCATTTGATATTCTTTGATTCAAAAATTGTTGCTCTATGATGCACCATTTTGTCCAATTGAAGGTTACAAGCCTTCAAGAGAGTTTTAGTAATATATGGATTTATATCAATACTGCAGAAAAGCATTTATTTTGGTCTACCACAATATTTATTACGAATATACGGCACACAATATTTCATTGCTCATGATATAGTGACATTAAGAACATGGGTAGATGACTGGATGGATGGATGGAAGGATGCTGCCTATCAGCCATAATAGAGAAGCTCAAAATTATTGCTTTCTTATTACATTGTGAAAATTGGGCTTCGAAAGTTTGGAGTGATCCAGAACTAACAAATATCACAAGCAAAAGCAACATAATCTCTTTGTTTCTCTCTTAGCAGCAAACAGGCCATACTAGTAAGTGTGGGAAGTAAGTTCCAGGTAATTCTTCGCTCAAACCTCTAGCAATGTGAAACACCCTTTTGAAAGGGTACACAATCCTATTATATAAATAATATCACTATACAACTAATCAAATGTTTGATTAAAGAAATAACTTATTCCAATGCATCTTTTGCCTAGAGTAGAACTTCTTCTTTCCTTTTAACAGTATAACAGAGTTGGATGGGTCCTTCGAGTTCTTCTACTTCAAACCCCTGCTCAAGCAGGGACCCTCTACTATTTCAGACAAATGGTTGTCCAATCTTTTCTTAAAAACCTCCAGTATTGGAGCATACACAACTTCTGGATGGAAGTCACTCTACCAATTAATTGTCGTGACTTTTCTTCTTTTTGCTATCACCATTTCCAACAGCCAACTTAGATTCTTTATCTTCCTTCTTTTACATTTATTATGGTCAACCACTATAAGCTGAATGTGAAGAAATCTTAGAATCAGGGATTAAAGCGATGGAACGAATTCTGATGGGTCAGCTGGACCATCTACCCAAAGCCTTAATATTAAGTTGGAGCTTTAAATATAAAGCTTAAAAATATATGGCAAAACTAAGAATATAGACATCTACTTATGTGTCAAATTACTTCTTTGGAAAATCCCTCTTGACAAAAATGTGCCCAGAAAAGAGGATGCTCATTAGTATGACAGCTGTCAAGAATAGCAAATAACAACTGAATCTTCTAGATCAGGGGTCTCCAACCTTGGGAACTTTAAGACTTGTGGACATAAAGACTCAGCTTGGCTGAGGAACTCTGGGAGTTGAAGTCCACAAGTCTTAAAGATCCCAAGGTTGGAGATCCCTGTTCTAAATAAGATTTCCTTCAAAATGCCTCTCCATTCTTTTGGCCCACTGATAGAGCAATGTGGAAGATGCTTGTAGGGAGAAATGATACAAATCTTTACCTAAGTGTGTCATTTTACATACTCGAAAAAACCTGTGATGAATATTCTGCTTTCCTGTAGCAAGAGATATGAAGCAATACAATGAAGATGCTGATTGGTGTACACCTTTCCCAAAGACTAAGAAGCACATTGTCACAGTCTTTCTAATTAATTTGTTTCTCCACTTGATTGGATATTCAACAAGTTTTTATTGTCCTTTCCTTCTGCGATCTCACACTTCCGGCAGTTGCTTTAAAACTGTGTACTGCTTATTATAGTCCAGTAAGCTGGCCCTGGAAAGCAAAACACACTTAAGTGAATTGCCAGGTTTCAAACAGCATGCTAAAAGGCACGTTTCATGATTATCTTTAGTTTATTTGGCTATTTCAATTCTTTATACGGTGTTCATCATTAATTTATATTATCATTCACTAGATCTGATCGAAAAATCCAGATTCTGTTGGATAATTTCTAACTTTAGTTTCTATCCAGGTTCTCCTAGGATTCCTGGCCATGTATGTATTTATCACATTTCTACACCACCCATGTCATTTAAGTGGCTATTACCCTTATTCTCCTGCTGCTCAGATCTGCCCTGGTGGATCCTATGACTATGGGACCATTCCGCTTGCAGTCTGACACCAGCAGGTGCAACCTATTGAAAGAAGCACTTATTCTTCCAACCCAAGGCCCTTTCTTCATGTTAAATTTCCTGTGAACTTGAAACATTTGGGTATTGAAGACCTCCTTTTGACTTAGCCACAGCATAATGCCGTGGTGAAATCTAAATTTTTTTACTACCGGTTCTGTGGGTATGGCTTGGTGGGAGTGTTGTGGCTTGGTGGGTGTGGCTTGGTGGCCATGGAAGAGGAAGGATACTGCAAAATCTCCATTCCCACCCCACTCTGGGGCCAGCCAGAGGTGGTATTTGCCGGTTCTCTGAACTACTCAAAATTGCTGCTACCGGTTCTCCAGAAGCTGTCAGAACCTGCTGGATTTCACCCCTGGCATAATGGTCATTGGAATCTTTAGACTTAAATATGATGAACTTCTAGATCCTAGACCCTGACATCCCTAGCTTTTTTGCAAGAATTCAATGGAGAACAAGAGTCTAAAACTGTGATGGCAAACCTATGGCACACATGCCAGAAGTGACATACAAAGCCTTCTCTGCTGGCACGCGCACTATCTCCCCAGGTCAGCTCTCCATGGCGTTTCTTTTGTGAGCGTCTGTTTCCCTGCAAACGATGAAACAGAAGCTCACGAAAGAAAAAAATCGTACCTCTTGCCACACTGCCGGTGTTGGGATGTCCCGCCTCCCACCAGCCTGCTGGTCTTCGAGTGTCTGCTGCGCATGTGCGCATGTCCACACATGTGTGCACATGTCTGTGCATGCGCATGTCTGCACATATGCATGTCTGTGCACCTTTCAGTTTGGGTATGCACATGTGCGCAGTTTGGGCACTTGGTGTCTAAAAGGTTCACCAACACTGGTCTAAAACAACCGGGGAAAAAGTATTCCAATCTTTGTCTGCAAGCCACCTCCTATCCTTTGCCTTTTATGCACTTTTATTTGCCACGTTCTCCCCCTTCCTTTTTCCTGAAACAATCTTTCCAGAAGCTTCTGGAAAGAAGGTTATAAATAAAAAGGTCCCAATCATTATGGTAAGCATAACTGACAGAATGCTTCTACCATTAAAAAAAATTATTTACTGAAGTACACTATATTTTTCAAGTTTTTCCTGAGAACACTTGGCAAAGTACAATTTTTAAAAATTCCTTATGCTGAGAATATCCTCTTGGCAAATTTTTCCAGATTAATGACAGCATGAGGATAGCTGCTGTCTGAAGGTAAGCTCTGCAGAATGGAAAGAGAGTGGGGCAACTTGGAATGGACCAGCCTTAATTACTAACCGAGCTACCATCCAAAATAAAAGCTTATTTGAAAAATGGCTACCCAGCTGTTGAAGGGCTCTAAATTAGGTCTTGCTTAGGATGTGTTTCACACTGAGAGTTAATTCTGTTTTTCCATGGCAGGGCCTGTTTTTTTGGAACAAAATTCCACTGGAATTGAAGAGGTCCCCGTCTTATTACAGTTTAGGTGGGGATATTTCAATGCAGTCTTTTTAATGTTTAGTTTGTTTTTATGCCGCTAGATTTCATTGCATTTTTATTTTTATATCATCTGTCAGAACCATTAAGATAATTTAGGTGAGCAGTGATTGTCAGTAAAATTACTGAAAAGTATATGATATAGCAGATCTAATTAAAGCAGCCTTTATTAATTACAACAACTATTCTTATTAAAATAAAAAAATATCCTCACCATTAAGGAGGATACTATTAAGGTCTCACATAAATTTCATGTCACTAAAGTCTCACATAAATTGTGAGCTTGTGATAGCATTAGAAATTAAGAAGTCTGTTCCCAAGATAGGCTACAAAAAAAGACAGGAAGTTATTTATGGAAGAAATTGTTTACTGTCATATAGTCTTCCCAATCTGGTATCAAAAGACATGCTGGCTGGTAATTATGCATTCCCAATAGAATTGGGAATGGAGGGTGCAAAGGTGGCAAAAATAGTCTTCCATATAGCAGTTTTTAGTGTTGCCTAATTGGCCTTGTTGAATCAAGTCATTGCACACAAAAATGCCAATTTTTAAGAATGCTAAACATGCCTGCTTTCTAAGACTGGACCTTGGTACCCATGAGAGGCAAAGGCATGATTAGAAATAAGTACAATGCTAGAGGCCTTGCAACTGGCAAAATACAGGTATGTAGAGAGCATTTGAACACTGCAGAGGATATGTTCTAGGGAAGGGGTGTCAAACTCAAGGCCCACAGGCCACATCTGGCCCATGGGGTTCTTAGAACTGGCGCATGGGGCCACCCTGGAAACACCAAGGGACCGGCCCATGATGCCTCTGCCAGAGAAAATGGAGCTCTGTTTTCATTGACTGAGGGTTGCAGGAGGCTGTCACCGCCGGAAACGGAACTCAGGACCCCGTTTTTGCTGGCAGAGCACTCGGGCCATCACAGGCACCCCTGACATGAGTGACGTTGAGCTGGCCATGCCCCCCCTGGCCCCCCTCCCCAGCCTCCCAAGGTCAAACAAAACCCTGATGCGGCCCTCAATGAAATCGAGTTTGACACCCCTGTCCTAGGGGGCTTAATAGAAATTATCTATCTGCAAGAATCTTCTTCTCCATTCCATTAGAACAGACTCTGTTGAATCAGCAGTCCTTTCATTCATCCAAAAAGTTTGTTTAAAAAAATTCATAAGGCATTGTGGTCTGCGTCAACACAAATCAGAGCCAGAATGTCCTTGAGTTTGCAGTAGAATTCTTTTTGGTAAATCAAATCAAGACCTGCAGCTGATTTACTATGATTTCTTCATTTGTAGCCCACATTTGTTCCAAGATTCAAGACAGCATATTCAGACTATTCCCCCAATTTTATTCTTAAAGCAACAACTTCATAGGTTAGTGAGAAAGACTGATGGCTCCAAAATTATCTAGTAAGGTTCCATGGAAGAAGATCGATTTGAATCCAGTGGATGAAATCTTTCAAGATGGCAATTGTGCTGATTTTTTGTTTCCTATGTCTTAACAGTGTTGTACAACGTATTCATAAAGGCTCAGAAAAACATTCTCCCCAGGAAGAAACTGTTAAATGGTGATAGGAAACAATTATTGTTTTTTTTCCCTTTAAGGCATTGTTAAAGCATTGCTGATTTTTAACACAGTCTACAGCTATTGGAGACGAAAGTGTTGGATTTTTAAAACCATTATTGTTCCTCATTGTCTGAACTCTGGAATGACTGTGAATGAATCATCCCTGGTTTATTTGTCCATTCATTACCCAGAGGGAAGTAGCAATCTCATATCTCTATATTTTGTACACAATAAGCTGACACGTAATCAAAATAGAGGATGCTTAAACACTTCAAAGGCAACACTTTCCATAAAAGTGACACCGCCCAAAGTAGTTCTGATGTTTTTGGTATGCACAGTATCCAAATATAACCAGAAAATGACAAATATTGGAAAGGATGTAGAGGCAAATAAGAGAAAAATGAAGTTTTCTGCTTGTTTTTTTTACAAAATAAAATTAATTGGATTGTTTAACTCTTAGGTAGGATGTTCAGATTTCCAAGTTAAAAGGGTTAACCTTGAGAATAATGTGCTAATGCTAGTAAGAAGCAATATTTAAATTTAACACATTAGTAATTAGAAGAGGTTTTCTCACTCGAATGGCCTTTCCCACTCCCCCGGAGGTCCTCAGGAGGCCAGAAACAGCCCATTTCCCGACTTCCGGTGGGCCCGAAAGGCCCAAAAATCAGCTGGCCGGCGCACATATGCACGCAGGAGCTGAGCTAGGGAAACGCTCGCATGCCCACCAGTATGGCTCCGTGTGCTACCTGTGGCATGCACGCATAGGTTCTCCATCACGGATCTAACACAAAACCTGGCTAAAACATATAGTTTTTTCTCCAGAAATGTCCCAAAGGTGCTTTTTCTCACCATCTAATCAGCTGACAAAGCTTCTTGAAGCGAAACCTTCAAAGAAAAACAAAAAAGTTCAGTTGCCTCTTGAAAAAACATATTTGGGGCAACCATGACCTGGATGACTGAGAATCTCTAGACATTCTCCAGAAATAGTAGATTTTTAAAAAAGTTTTTCCCTCCCCACTTCCTTTTACCCGGATTTCAATAAATCATCCTTTTCTCAGTTCTAATCCAAGGCTTCTCCTTCAGAGCCCTTCTCCTATTCTGCTCTAGTTTTCAAATAGGAGTACATTTTATATCACAAGCAGAGGGAAAATATGGGGGTCTTTCTATAGAAGACATCTCTCCTTGATATTTAAAAAGCCTGTTGCCTTTTTGTTGCGTTCACAACTAAAACTCTTGAAACATATACAATATTCTTTTAAAAATAAGCCTGGACTATTCAAAACAGCCATTTCAAGGTTAGAATGCTTCAAGGTCAGCATATTAGCCTCCATTATTTGTATATGATGCTTAGTTGGGGTCATTTAAAGATGAAAAAATAAGTTTTAAAGTGCACCTGTGAAGAAGATCAGCAGAAGTGAAATGCAAGCTAAGATGATGAAATTAATGCAGAGTTTATCTTGAGAGATGGAAAAAGAAGGTTTGGCAGATATTTATTTATTACCCATTTCATGAAAAGAAGAGATAATTTAAATACAGTATTTACAAATAGGGTATTATAAATATGTAATTAAATACAGTATTTCAGTAAGACTTAATCCGCTTGCTTTTTATGGGTTATCATCAATAGGGCTGTATAGAGTCTATACAGCTCTCAGGAATATGTGTGAGCTGGGCAGCTACATAAATTTGTTTAATAAACAAGCACATAACAGTTGAATCAAATGTATATAATTTTCTAAGCTTTGTATACTGCCACCTCTCACAATACTAGACAACACAGTATTAACAGTAGAAAGCTTCAAATTTCTAGGTTCTATCATATCGCAAGATCTAAAATGGACAGCTAACATCAAAAACATCATTAAAAAAGGACAACAAAGAATGTTCTTTCTGCGCCAACTCAGTAAGCTCAAACTATCCAAGGAGCTGCTGATTCAGTTCTACAGAGGAATTATTGAGTCTGTCATTTGCACCTCTATAACTGTCTGGTTCGGTTCTGCAACCCAACAAGAAAAACACAGACTTCAGAGGATAATTAGAACTGCAGAAAAAATAATTGCTACCAACCTGCCTTCCACTGAGGACCTGTATACTGCACGAATCAAGAAGAGGGCCGTGAAAATATTTACAGACCCCTCGCATCCTGGACATAAACTGTTTCAACTCCTACCCTCAAAACGACGCTATAGAGCACTGCACACCAGAACAACTAGACACAAGAACAGTTTTTCCCCGAAGGCCATCATTCTGCTAAACAAATAATTCCATCAACACTGTCAAACTATTTACTGAATCTGCACTACTATTAATCTTCTCATAGTTCCCATCACCAATCTCTTTCCACTTATGACTGTATGACTATAACTTGTTGCTGGCAATCCTTATGATTTATATTGATATATTGACCATCAATTGTGTTGTAAATGTTGTACCTTGATGAACGTATCTTTTCTTTTATGTACACTGAGAGCATATGCACCAAGACAAATTCCTTGTGTGTCCAATCACACTTGGCCAATAAAAAATTCTATTCTATTCTATTCTATTCTATTCTATTCTATTCTATTCTATTCTATTCTATATTATATGGTAATTTTTAAAAAGAAGTTGGTTTGCAGTAATCAATACACTACAGACCGATCAGTAAATGTCCCACAGAGCTGACAGGATTTTAATTCTGCAAAATATAATTAGGACAGCAATATTAATGAGGGAATATTTGACACAGGCTGAGTGTTTAAAGAAAGATGAGGCCTTGTGTTAAGAAGTGAGAAGCACAAGATGCAGCCCTTCCTTAGGATTTATATTATGATCTGCATTTTGGCCCATGAAATGTTCATCTGTTAACGCTACTTCCTGGCGCATGACATCTGCACATAGATTCCTGCAGAGACCTTAAAAAATTAAAACCTCATATCTGCTTCCATCACGGGCAGGGTCTGAGATTTATTATGTTAATAATATCCCAGATTTCTCATAAAGGTAACAGAAGAAATACTCATTTTTATAGCTTTGGATAAGCCACTCGCCTGGTTCATGATTTAGCCAAGTAATAAAATTCTTTTTGAAATTTATTTGGAGGAAAAAAAGCAGATTTTGCATGCATTCAGTAGCTGGTTTCCAAGTTTAATCCCTTTCATTATAGTTCCCTAAATGCTAAGGATTTTGCCAATCTGATTGTCATCTATTTAACCTCCAGGGAGTGTTACAGTGGGAAAAACTTTCACATGCCTGTCTTTAAAGATTTTTGTGATTTTTCTTTGTACAGTATCTTGTGACATTGCTCATTTTTAGGTTTTAGGATTTTTTTTAAAAAACGGGATCACAGCAGTCTTGTTTCTCACCTCAGGCAAATAAGCCTCTCTTCATTTCTGAAATAAGGAGGAAATAAATAAGTACAGGTTGCATCAAAGTTACTATTCAAAGAAATCTATCCTTTGCCAAGGCTATGGACTTTCTTAAAGTCTGGAAATTCATTAGGCTTTTAAATTTAGAAACCTCCCACAAGAAGAGCTGTCTAAGAACATTAATCAGATGAATGAAAAAACAGCCCAGAACACCAGAAAAAGGAAACAGATTATCTATACATCTTCCAACAAAATGGATACTTACACAACTTTATCAAAAAAGTGCCTAACCACTAAAACCATTACAGCACCAACAGCATAAGCTACAAAAAGCACAATACATCAGAAACATGTCAGAAACAACCAACACAATATTACAACCACATAGCATCACCATAGTACACAAACTAAATAAACCTCCCAAAATATCGTAATTAAAACAAAAAGATTGAATAGCAGAATGCATCCATGAATACCAATTAGTAGTTAAAAGACACAATGAAAACTCCTTAATGTCATAGCACATGGACAATTCAACAATAATTTCAACTAGGAAATTGTCAGCATTCTAGACAAGCTAAATTAAAAAATGGGAGGAAATTTCTGAAAAAGGAAAGCCATTAACAGGCACATAGAGATTAACAACATTTACGCACTATTAAAAAGAGGCAGTAAAAAAAACTTTAAAAGGAAATGAAAAGATCAGAACATCCCTTGCCAGCAGACAACACTCAGATAAACAGGGATTAATACCAGGATTAATAGCAGAAAACTATCAAGCAGTAAACAATACCCTAATAAAGGAACTACCAAGTAGAAAACAATACATCTACCAACAGGACAAGCTACAAACAGTAAACCCCACTTCCTTCTAGTACTGAAGATGTTACCTAGTTGGGTAACCAAACATTTGCAAGTAAATAATTAGGCACAGAGATCACCAAGTCTCCACATTTAGAATTTTGAATTAAATAAATGCTCTAGTCTGTTAGATATCAGATGTCATTCTTACAAACCAGATTTTGATAATCTTTCTAAAAAGTAAAAAAACAAACAAACATCCACAGTGCATGTTATTGAAAAAAATTCAATGTGGAATTAGCTAACAAACTTAGGCTAGCTGGGGATGATGAGCTAATGGTTAAATATGTTTGGAGAGAACTGAGTTAGGGAAATTGATTTAGAATTTTCTATTTTAAAGCAATTATCAAATTTTTCTGATGATTATTGGGATAAATTTAAGAACTTTTGCATGCAACTAAGCTATTATTGAGTAATGGTCCTGTAAGGATTTGCAGATCTCATTCAATGTCCCTCATTAATCAGCTATCAAATTCTTTTTCACTCACCAATAACTCCTGCGAAAATATTCACATATCCATTTGTGAAGAGCAGGTCTTTTAAATATTTTAAAAAATAATTTTTATGGTAATTCTGCTGCCTGTTTTAAAATACTGTTTTTCTTTTGGAGAGATGTTATATGAGTTGTTTGCTCTGCATTGTGCTATTTTTATTTTCTAAAAATGCAGGCTACAATTAATGCTACTACTAAAATCATATTTACCATTACAATTGGTTTACCAGTGACTGAAATATCTAAAATTCCTTCAATCATTTAATGTCTCAATCAGCCTTTAACAAAACTGTTCTCACTAAGCCACATCTTTCTAAAAATCATATCTATTTGTGAAATAACTGTTTTTATCAGCATTACTTGTAATTTTAAAAGCCTGGTCCATGTATAAAAATAATTGGCAAAAGAGTAAAGAATATCTTCTTTGAATGGGCTCATCTTTCCACCAGATCTTCGGGCATTCAACAGAAATCTAGAAAAACAATAGCAGTTGTTTGCTGGGATTTGGACTCTCACAGGCCATGTGGTGAAGAAGTAAAGGAATTTGTGGAAAGAGAGACCCCTTGTGGCAACACCAGGGGATGTATTTGCTACCAAAGTGCCATGGGTCACAAACATCTAAGATTAATTGGTCAAAAGAGACAGACATTTTCACTAGTAGAAACCCAACTTCTTCTGTAATGCTTTTTTAAAAAAACTGCTGCATGTCCTAGTCTACAAAATGTGGCATAATAACACCATGGGTTAAAAAATAACCATAAACTACTAATTTTCTTCAATCTGACACTATAAAGGTAAAGGTTTCCCAGTCGTGTCCAACTCTAGGGGGGCAGTACTCATCTACTTTTTTTTGCCAAAGGACCCAGCATTTTCCAAAGACACATCTGTGATCATGTGGCTAGCATGACTATATGCTGAAGCTGATGGAACACTGTTACTTTCCCATCAAAGTGGTACCTATTTGTCTATTTGCATTTGCATGCTTTCGAACTGCTAGTTGGGCAGAAGCTGGGGCAAGTAATGGGAGCTCACCCTGTAGCGCAGTGCTTAAGTCTCAAACCTGGGCTGTTAGCTTTCCAGCTGACAAGCTCAGAATCTTTAGCCACTGAGCCATCGTGCCCTCTATGAGAGACTACTACTCTAAGTCAGTATGCTGAGTACAAATTTAGGGAACCGTAATTTGAACAGATTCAGAAGGTATTATGCTGGGGAAGGCTGCAGTAGATTATAGCCCCCAGGATGTGGCCATCTTGTGGGTCTGATTTTAGAATTATTTCTCCAGTGTGGTTTAGCAAGTACCTGGCGAATAAGCTAGGTTATGATCACTTTGAGCTAAAATGGGTGAAGAATTATGTATTCTGGTCTTAATATTGTCCTCTAACCAATAAGAAATGACAAAGGAACTGATGTGTTCATCCAGTAAATCTCTAAGGGCATTCAATCTGAAGCGCTCCACTCCTTTCCATATTAGTTATTATAGTTATCAACATACACTGATAGAGTATTCAACTAATTATCAAAACTCTCATATTTAAATTCCCAATAAGCCATAAAGTTCATTGAACTACTTACTACTTTCATCCTAAATTACCCCACAAAAGGTGAGGTATGGAGGGAAAATAATATGTGTTGATGTGATTTTGTTTTTAAGATTTGGGGAGACATTCTGTTATGGACAAACCAGCTTGGATCTTATTTGCATCAGAAACTATAGGACTGAATTCGCAACTGTTTCTGAAGGACTATGCAATAGTGTCTCTCCATAAGGTAAAAGCGTAGCAAAAATATCATGGTGAGGTGGTGGCAGTTGACTCTGCCTCTGAAATAATAGTAGCTTCCTACTTTGCCAGCCTGGATTCATTACTTTCTCTTGATTTTTTATTCATCTGAGTTTTGGTGCAACTCCATCCAAGAAAAGTTAAAAACGGATACATTTGAAAATCAGATTATTCATAGAAGAAAATATTGGAGAAAACTAAAGAAGCTAGCATGGGCATATGCAGAACTTTCTAAAATGCTGATGAGGACACAGAACATACCCAAGACATGAAAGGGGACAGAACTAACCAAAAATGGATATAAAGTTTTCTCCAGAAACAATAGGAACTGGATTAAGAAGGCTAAATCCCAGAATAACATAAGGTTTGCAAGAGATATCAAAAGCCACAAAAAGGGTTATTTTTTTAGAGTAGAATAGAATAGAATTTTTTATTGGCCAAGTGTGATTGGACACACAAGTAATTTGTCTTGAAAAATAGAACAGAATAGAATAGAATAGAATAGAATAGAATTTTTTATTGACCAAGTGTGATTGGATACACAAGGAATTTGTCTTGGTGCATATGCTCTCAGTGTACATAAAAGAAAAGATATGTTCATCAAGAATCATAAGGCACAACAGTTAATGATAGTCATAAGGTACAAATAAGCAACCAAGAAACAATATCAATATAAATCGTAAAAATACAAGCAACAAAGTTACAGTCATTTGGATGTACTAGGAACAAAAAAGAAAGCCAAAGATGGTGTTGGTCCATTGTTAGGAGAGAAAAAGAAGGAATTGGAAATTATACTGAGAAGAGATAATGTCTTAATTCGCATTATGTGTCTGTCTTTTCTCAAAAGGAACCTAGAGATGGTCATTGTTATTCCACAAGGGAAGGAGAACTGCAGTGTAGGATAGACAAGGAGAGGGCAAGTGAGAACTTAGCTGATTTAAACAAATTTGGATCTCCAGTTACAACCTACAGAACAGAAGGCACTAGCAGAGGTGATAATCACAGAACCACTCTTGGAAAATGTTGAGAACTTCTGAAGAATTGGTAAGGAAACTGGAGGAGAGCAGATATCCTTAAATTCCCCTCTCCCCTGAGAAAAGAAAGGGAAGGGGGAGAAAGAAAGAGGTGTCTGGAAATCACAATCTTATCAGCTTAACATCTGTACTAGGCAAGGTCTTGAAACAGTGTGAGATTGGCAAGTTACAGTTAACAGCAACCAGCATGGATTTGTCACAAACAAATCCTAAGATAAGACTAATCTTATCTCCTTCTTTGATACTTACTAGCTTAACATATCCGAGGAATGCCATTAATATAGTACACGGAGGGGGGTTAACAAAACCTTTGACCAAACTCCTTATGATTTTCTTCTCAATAATATGACTTAGATAAATCAACTGTTAGATGAATTCACAGTTGGTTCAGTGACTATACCCAAAGACTGCTCTTTACTGATTCCACTTTGAGTATGGTACCACAGGGGTCTATCCGACTGTTTTATCAGTGATTGGATACCCCTTGCAGCTTTGTGTCCTCTGCAACTGTACTAGCGTCCCATCAATTTCCTCGGGGACACAGGTACAGGTGCAGAGGACATAAAGCTGCAAGAGGTAGATAATGCTTGAGGGAAAAGAAAGAGACTTTAAAGGATCTAGGCATACTTGGGAAATGCTAAAAAAAAGAATGGAATTTAACAGGGAGAAATATACAATTCTGCATCTGGTACAAAAAAATAAAAGGAAAAAAATATAGGATGTAGGTAATCTGCTTTAGCAATAATACATAGAGAAAGTCCCAGTAGTTTTATGGTCAGAAGTTAAAAATGAACTAGCAGCTGCTAAAAAGCAATGCTATTCTGAGTCACAGGAGCACAGAGTCCAGGATCATGGGAAGTCATTCTAGTATTGCACAATTAAGCTCAATTTGGAATACTATATTCACTCCTGGACATCACAATTGAAAATATAAACTGGAGTGAAGAAACACTAAAAGAGGGCTACCAAGATGCTGAGATTCTGTAACTTGAATGTGAAACAGTTAAGGATCCAGCTATGTTCATCCCACAGAAGAGATGATTAAGGAAAACTATGATAGTAGTCTTCAAAAGATCTGAAGAACTGGTACATAGATTTATCCCCTATCAGAACCAGAATCAGAACCTATCAGATTAAAAGTCAGGGAACTAGATTCAGTCTAGTTATTAGAAGGAACTTCCTTACTAAATGGACTGCCAGCCAGTAGAATAGGCAAGCCCACAAAATGGTGACTTTCCTTTCCTGGAGATCTTCAAGCAGAAGCCGCATGGCCACCTGTTAGAGCAGGGGTCTCCAACCTTGGTCCCTTTAAGACTTGTGGACTTCAGCTCCCAGAGTTCTTCAGCCAGCTTTGTTGGGGAACTTTGAGTGGGTGTGAGTTTAATAATGGCCAAAATCAAAGGAATGCTGACACTGTTAAAAGAAGGTAGATTGATTTGTATAAGCCCTATCATATCTGGTCAGCAAAACTCCAAATGGTGTATACTGCCAGATGTTTGTAGCCTAGATATGATATGCGTAATATATTAATATTGGATATGTACAAAAGCTTTCAAGCTAGAACCAAGCAAAAGGAAAAGTGAAATCAAAGCTTTTAACTACTCCAGTGAATTACTCCAGTGAAAGAAAAAGAAATCCAGATTTTCTCAATGGCAATCTTAATTCGCCTCCTTGTAATAGCAAAGGTGTCCCATGGGAAGAGTTTCCTCCAAATGTTTCTAGAGGGATTTCACTGAAGCATGGGAAGAAAGACAGACTGGAGATCACCAGATAGTATGCAATGAAAAATAAAAACAAATCTTGGTGACTTCATAGCTAAATAAATGCAAACAATACATTACAAAATACATTAATATTTTACTGGTGAGAAATTCTCCAAAATCTCTTCTTCTATGAAATGATTTCTGAAATAAATGTTCCACCTAATCCAGGGAGAACTGATATTTGAAAAGTTTAGGATAATTGTTCCTATACTATTCCTGTCTACTGGTAACCATTCCTATCTAGCAGTTTCTACACCTAACTTTATTCAGCCAAAACTACACCTGTATGGGAAACATAAATAAAAATGTCCTCGTTTAACAGAGACCAGCTGCTGAGCCCTTCATCTTTTGAATTCCTTTCTCCTTCTTTTGGAAAAATGGTCTTTTTAAGGTTGATCAACTTGATATGGTTTATTTGAGAAGCTAAGACTTACGTTGAGGCTCCTTTTCATCCCCCAAGTCAAGCTATCTGCTCTATTTGTTCAGTCCCATCTTTGTGCTTGTGCCGCTTAATATTCAAATACTTTTTCCAGAAAAAATAATCCAAAACAGTTAATTGACACCTTTTCATATTTGAAGGAGAACATAGATCCATAGTATTCCTGGCATGACTATTCCGAGATCATCGTTACTGAGTTATTTGCATTTATTCCCAGTTCAGTAAGTAGCTGCTGTACTAGAGTAGAGGAAGATTAGTTGCCCCTTTGATGGATGACTAGGAATTTACTCTTTGATCCTTTATTGGCTGCAGGGAATAGGATTTTTAGTTTTCTTACATTCATTGGAAAAATAAAAGTTTCTGCTTGGAACCAAAAAGACTGGTGAGCAGCATAAGAATAGGGATCAAAGTATTAACTTCCCATTCTTTCTCAACTTTCTCAAGAAAATTGGAAGAAGCTGCTCTTGAATCTGGCTTCAGAGAAACCAAATGCTAACCAACAATGATGGCCTGAACAGATAAAGGAACAAAGCAATATTTTATAGTTGTCATGCTGTAAAAATCCCAGTGAATTTATGGCTTACTCACCAGACAAAATTGATATTTTTCAACTAACATGATGGAAATTCTTGTCAATGGTGGTTAATGGATTTGTGTCACTGCTAGCTCTTTTGCTTTCTATCTTTTTCCTGGTCCAGGAATAGGCAAAGAAACAATAAAATTTCAGCCAATTCCCCCCCCTCCCTTTGGTTTTCGTCCCTGATTTATTTTTTAAACTGGCAATTTCTAAATTGATATTGCAGAATTGTCCATTTGACCCCATTCTTTGCTTTCTGTTTGTCATTGAGTTGGCTTTTATAGTCTCATCTTGAAGTGCTTCTTTTCAGCTAAAGCAAGAAATTAGAAGACAGTTTCAATATGGAAAACCCACAGCTGCATGTGGTAAATATAAGGTAGCTGTCAATTATGATATAGAAAAACTCTTGGCACCTAACCTGGGGGTGGGGTGGGGTGGAGGATGGAGGAGAAAGAGAAAGATACCTTTTTAGCCTTGGTAGGTTAGGCAATGTTCTCTGAATAGGATCTTTAGTTGCTTACTTTAGAACAGGATTTGGCTTATGGAACTCACAGGGAGGTCAAGTAATTAAATAATACTGCAGTTCAGTTTGGTTTTAGATTGTTTAGCGATGCGTGATATCTTTTCCGTAAAAGGAGGAGAATGTTTCTTAAACAAACTTGGTGCTTTTTTATTACCAATGTTTCTTGGGAAATTTTTCCATGACTGAAGTATTAGTGATGCATCTTTAGCCTTCTCCCTCAATTAGGAGCAGGGGCAGGTTGAATTATACGCTGCTTCCTTTGAATTAAATTGAAACTGTATGTATATACACTCAGCCTCTGTGGTCTCCTATTCAATGAATTCCATTGTAAAGTCCCCGGTATAGCATAAGCCTCAATAAAACTCATAAAAATATTGGCTCACAAGACCATTTGTAATGAATGAGAGCTCTGTCTTTTAATTTTTGCTTAAAAGTCAGGCATTTGGCTTGGAATGCCAACTTCCAATGCAATTTGTTAAAAAGACTGGGACCAAGGAAACCTGTTCGTGGCATGTTAATTTAAGAAGTTTTTTTATTCTTTACAGCCAAAGGGGGCATTGTGAAGTTGATATATGCATGATAAATAATTATGAGTCCTTAAATAATGTAGCATATTAAAATGTTTGATGGAAAAGAATAGCAAGGAAATAACAATACCTCCAGACCTGTCGCATAATAGCAGAAGATAGCCTAGAAATGCTCTCCACTGCCTATCCAGAGTGCCAGCTGTGGTGTTTTGTGCCTACAAAAGCTTAAACTATTCTGGAGCAATCCAGTTTTGACACTTCAAATTGGCTTGAAGTGCTATTTCCTTCGGACACGTTGCAAAGAAGAACTGGAAAAGTATGGAAAGCCAAGTTATGCATAAAACTGTGTTGAATAAATATTGCAACCATAGTGCTAGTAATATTTGATCACATGTAAAAGCAAATCAACTTTGGAAGTAACTTTCAGTTACTTGGCAGGGAACTTACAGTTCAAAAGAAGTGATTATCACAGTAAGGTAATTATTTCCTTCTAATGTGCTATGTTGAACATGGATTTATGAATATAAGGAAAACCCTGCTGGATCAAAATAGAGGTCCATTTAGTCCTGTGCCCTGATTCTCACAATGGTTAGTGAGGTGCTTTTTAAAAATAGGACTTGAAGACAAGAGACTGGCTGTTGCCCTCCTACCATTTATATGTTTCTTAATTGGAAGTATTATTTAGCTATTTGGAAAATAATTGCTGATCTCTCTTGGTTATTATGCTTTTTACCCTAGAAGAGGCCCACCTGGTTTAGTCTGCCAGATTTTTTTAGCCTACAACGTGGATGTATTGTTTTTCCAATAACCCTAAAGAATTTTTGGATCAAACCCGGACTTTCAATTTAACATAAGACATTTTTGCCGTAGCTACTGTTGGAAGAAACGTCCATCTGGGTTCAGTTTCAAGTGGGGAAAATGACACTGGAAACATGGAGACTGCTTGGAAAGATGGTTTAATGGTGGTCAGGATCACATGGCTTGAGTTCCTGAACAGAAAAAGGGCGAGGTGCTGTGCGCGCCCTGGCTTTATGCTTTTTCTGAGCTTTAAAGTTCCTAGGGCACAGGAAGAGTATCCTGATTGGTTGTCAGACTCCCAGGGGGTGGGGGTCTTAGCTAGCCTTGCTGGCTGATGTAATCTTCCCAGGTGTCATGTGGTGAGTTTCTGTTGCTAGGTGGGTCTTATTGTGTTGCAGATGATGGTCCATTGACAAAGGTGGGGAGAATGAGTTTCAGCCTCTGGCCCATTGACAAAGGTGTGGGGGGAGGCAGGAAGCTGCAGGGAGCTGCTTTGTCCTTAAAACATGTTTCTCCATTTCTCATCCAGGGAAATATAATATTCTGCCCTTTTTAGTATTTTCTAAAATATTTCATTCTTCTAGGAGAGGGGTGAATGCTAACTTCCTACACTACTTTAGAGTTTATTATAGATGTTTCTATACTGAGATATTAGAACTGTTTTAGATATATCACTCACATTTTAAACATTCTGCTTTAAACAAAATTATTTATCTTGAATCTCCAGCAGACATTTTATTGGATGATCACAATTTCTAAGGTAATGGGATCAAAATGTACTTTCGTGCATGGTATCCATAATTAATTGTCTCTTTCTAAAAAAAGGAGAGATGGGACTGTTTATTGCAAAATTAATTATTATTTTTTTTACTTATTCATCTACTTGCCTGCTTCTTTGTTTATGCCCAGCTATGTAGGAGTGCCAACTCCAACTTTGGTTGATCTCAGGAAATTAAACAGGGCAGGATATGGTTAGTGTTTGGAAATATACTAAGGCTGTAACCTAAACTGGGAAATTAACAAACCCAGAATATCTGGAAATGTCATTGCTAAACCATTTTGATGTTATTGCTAAAAACTCTTACCTGGATGGTCATGAAGTCACTAGGCATGAAGCTCAACTTGAATGAAACTTTATTTCTTATTGTGCCCTTAAGCCTTTTCCACCGCAGTCGATCCCTCCCAAAATGAGCCATAATATTGACCTCCTCCAGCTGAAATGGTGATCTAAGTGCTCTGGAGGTGCAGTGAGGGTATTAAAGAGAAAGAAATAGTACTCTCATTTGCAGAAGAGGGGGATCATGCTACACTCAGTTCATATGCAACCTGAATATCCCCCTAAGGCTGGGTTTTGAGAGGAAGAATTGAGGGCTACAATCAAAAACAAATGGTGGGAAACCCTTATGCCATGAAGAGCATATATCCAGGGGTTTATATAGATTTTTTCTGTCAGGGGTTTAAGTGGTAATATCCCTCACAGAAATCAATGGAGTATTTTTTTAAAAAAAATCTAAGCATAAAAAAAAATCTACAATTGGAACAACATATGCTTCCAATCAAATAACTAAGACTAGAAATTAAAAGAAAGTAGTTCTGTATTGCTTGGTTTAAACCATAATGTATTGAATCTAGTACACAATGCCAAGTGGGCATGCTCCAGCTTGATCGTCACCAGTGCAATGAAGGCAAAATGTTCCATTATGCAAAAGGATGCAGTTGAAAGAAGAAATAATTTTAGTACATGGGCTATGCAAGCACATAAGCAGCTTTTGTCAAATTAAATAGCACAGCTGATGCATCCTTGGTTTGCGAAGTGTACCCTTAGAAGGCTGATTGAAACAATGTGCCCCTTGAAGTGGTAACAACTTCACAACAACTTAGTGTTCAAAATGGATTACAATTATGTTGTAATTTGTAGTTCTCTGCCATTCCTGAACACAGTCTTCAGCTTTCAGTTCCATTAGTCTCATTGCCTTCCTGTCTTTTTGCCCTTACCTATTTTACCCATCAACATTTTCAATACTTTGTAAAATCTTCAGTCTAAATCACTTCACCAAATGATAAATTTCTCTATTTAGAGAAAACTCCATATAGGATGCCTGGCTTATGTAAGTTGGAAGTGGACAAAATAACAGCATTTTCCAAGAAAGTCTTTAATATCTTTTATTATGAGTTCAGACATGATTATTTAATTTAAATGCCCTGCAACAGGGGTCTCCAACCTTGGCAACGTTAAGACTTCAATTTCCAGAGTTCCTCAACCAGCAAAGCTCTGGGAGTTGAAGTCCACAAGTCTTAAAGTTGCCAAGGTTGGAGACCCCTGCCCGACAATATACAAGATGGGAAGATTACTGGATTCTTCATCATATGGACAAAGAACTCAAAGGTTTCTGTGTGTTTGTGTGGTAGTTTCTTTAATCAGTATAGAGTGTGATGATGATGCATTAATAGAACTAAAGAAAAGCGTTAACTGGGTCCTTTCTTATTTGGAAAAGAAGTAGAAAGTTAAGGAAATTTAGAGATAAGGGTGTATCTGCTTCACCCATCACCAATAGGAATTGCTTCCTATTCCCTGAGTCAGGAGTGGATGATGGTAACCTCCTCCCATGCTCAGCCCATTGCAAAAGTGCTTTACACCTTTATTTTCCAGCTTCAGTACAAAACTGTTATTTCCCAACATAGGTTGTTATAAGCCCTTCGAAACGGATGCTCTCTGACACTTGGTTCTGTTGTAGTTGCAAATCTAACTTTTGCTGGCTGCAATCTATGGCAGGTGGCCTCCACTCTAGCCCTGATCCCTCCCATGTGTAGCCCTTTTGTCCTGGACTACTATATCTTTTCTGGTTGGCAGGTGCTGTTTTATATTTTAAGATAATTTGTTTTTTAAGAGTCACTTGATAATGAGATGGGCAGCATATACATTCAGTAAATAAATAAATAAATAGTCTTGGTATTGACCCTACTGTGCGTGTTAAGTTATAAGCTATCCTCAATCCTAAAAGCTCATGCTCTATTCAGGCCATATGTCCCCCTTTAAGCACCCGTTCCATTTTTTTTGTCCTGGCTGAATGAGATGTTGCCTTGCTTTCCCATCTTCTGCTCAGAAGGTCTGGAAAGCTTCCCTTCCCTTGATCTTCAAAAACTTCTTTTTAAATTGCAAATAGGAACTCTGACACCTTGTTGATATGAAGCTGAATTATCGGGTCTTCCTTTTCACAAAGTTTCCATGGACCTTTCCATTAATGTAGGAATGAAAGGACAAACTTTTCCCTATTCTTTTGTATCAGCCCAATGATGGTGCCATATGTTAGAGAAAGGAAAGAAGCAAGGTTCTGTATTAGTGTCAAAGGAGATAGATAAGCGGAGAATGTGATTGTATTCATATGTGCAAACCCCTGGAGAAACAAAGCAAAGGCACAACTCTTATGAGGAAGGATCAAGGAAAAGGCAAGCACTGGAGACTAGTCTGTCCATTAACAATCCATCTCTGCAAGATGGGGCAGGCAAGAAACAGGGGAATTGGCAATCGGGTTTTGTGGTGTATACAAGTCCAGAATGAATGCAAGTCTGGCTCTGTCACCAATCTGTTGCAATCCAGATTGAAATTTCTGAAGTTTAAGAAAGAAATATACTTGCTGTGAAATTGCCCTGAGAGGAGAAAGACAGACAATGAGGCAAGGAAGAAAGATTATCATTACGTATAAAAGAAAAAACACAAGACACCTAAGTGGCTCTTACAACAAAGGGAATTATTATTCTATCACAGAATTTCATGTCTCTAAAACAACATATCTCATACGAGTTGTTTATATCATGTTCAGCGTGTGTGTAAAATTAACATGGGTTTCACTGTAAAATGCATTCCCTTTGGATATATCAGCTGTCAAAGGGTGGATACTTTGGGTAAAAAGTAAAAAGTATTTATGTTGACAAGCTGAGAGCATCAAATTAGTTACAGGCTTGAAGCCTTTTCAGTGTAACAAAACTTTAAAATAGGAGACAGGGAGCAAATTGGAAAGTTGACATTAGAGAATAGCACCCAACTGGTTTTCTGGGTTTTGAGCTGACCTTCCAGACTACACAATATTATTGTGTGCTTCTTCCTAGGCTGTTTCAAATCTTCAAAACCTAAAATAATCCAGTCTACCAATCTATATCCAACCAAACTGAACACTATATCTTCCTCAGCAAAAAAAGTGTATAAGAAGCCTTTGTTTCCTTGCTAATTTATTTGAGACCTGTGTTAGTTGTGAAGTGTTCCTGAATCATTTTCTTCCTTCTGGATATTTTCTAAATTTTGCCTGATGGCTTGTTTGGGGAGCTTGGCATCAAAGTTCATCTTCAGACTGCTTCCTGGTTTGGTCTTCAATTCTGGTTTATTTATCATCCCTGGTTGAACTCAGATTGCTGCTCAAGGACCAGGCCTTAAATGTCAAAAGATCTGAGGCTCCATGTCTATGACCTGCAAGGATCTGAATTCCTGCTACACCGGAATTGATCTAAGATTTTATCAGATATTGTCATTCTCATCAATTACTCTGATCATTATGAAGCTTAACATTTACAAAACCAGAGATTTTAGTGTGAGATTATTTACTCTAAATGGGTGGTATATCTGCAGTATATGTTTAAGAGTAATTTCTCCTTTACAGAGAATAAGACATTGTGAGGAAATTGTGTTTGACAGGAATTTCAGCACTCCCATCAGAGTATAATTCTCAGGATTCTTAGGGAAAAACCACAACACTGAATAATTTTGCAGTGTGTATATGTATGTATATATTTCACAGTGGGTATGCATATATTGGCTTAAAGTAAGGCCATCAGTTTAATGGGACTTACTCAAGAAATTAATTTTGAATTGGCTTTGTGTTGACAGGTCTGTTACACACAGTTCCAGATAAATGTAAAAGAATTCCACACAAAACCTTTCAATCAGATGGTTTTTATAGGAGCAAATATCAGAGGGACAATTAGCAATATTATTAATTTGCCCTAGCTATCCATTTATAGTTTTATTTTTAAATAGAAAGGATTGGGAAGATTAGGGCACGTACATTTTTATACTTTTTCTTTATTGAAGTTAACAAAACTATGCTTAGTCTTTGTTTCTGTCTGTCATGTTTCTGCTTTTTCATGTGATAGTATAATCAGAAAGAAATAATTGTGTTGGTAATAAGCGTTTCTTCCTTCCTTCCTTCTATTGCTCTTCAGTTTGCTATTTTTCAGGTTAGCAAATCTTAGTCTCCAAAACAGGTTTTTTCCTCCAGAGCAAATAGGATCATCTGAAGAAAAATATACTTTTACTTAAGACTAACATGAATGAGAAAGACAATGGGTAACTTTCTTCTCTCTCTCCCCTTCCCCCTCTCTATTGATGATCAAGTCAGTTTCTCTATATGGTACACAGAAATAATTATTTTGTTCTTTGCTTTGGACAACTAAATGTCTTAGGTTAGTCCTGTAAACAGACATTTCACAATCTAACATAATGTGTAGTTTGCATCATTATCATAGCTGACTTGGAGCTATAGTTTTTTTTTAATCTTTTAAAGAATAGAATAGAATAGAATTTTTTATTGGCCAAGTGTGATTGAACACACAAGGAATTTGTCTTGGTGCATATGCTCTCAGTGTACATAAAAGAAAAGATACGTTCATCAAGGTACAACATTTACAACACAATTGATGGTCAATATATCAATATAAATCATAAGGATTGCCAGCAACAGAGTTACAGTCATACAGTCATAAGTGGAAAGAGATTGGTGATGAGAACGATGAGAAGATTAATAGTAGTGCAGATTTAGTAAATAGTTTGACAGTGTTGAGGGAATTATTTGTTTAGCAGAGTGATGGCCTACAGGAAAAAACTGTTCTTGTGTCTTGTTGTTCTGGTGTGCAGTGCTCTATAGCGTCGTTTTGAGGGTAGGAGTTGAAACAATTTATGTCCTGGATGTGAGGGATCTGTAAATATTTTCACAGCCCTCTTCTTGATTCGTGCAGTATACAGGTCCTCAATGGAAGGCAGGTTGGTAGCAATTATTAGCAAATAAAGGTAAAAGCCAATAAAGATTAAAACAAATATGATTGTCATTCCAGAAAGTAATATCTTCCCCTTCTTCACCCAAACTAAAAAGATCTGATAAAGCTCATTGCATTTTTTGCTACTATCATAAATTTTTCTGTTTCTTTGCTAAAAAATTATGCAAAAATGACTCCGAGCCCGAGAAGCAGATGATTTAGCCAGTGAGTTGCAGGTGGACCAACTCTTGCATTTGGTCTCACAAACCATTTAATTAGGACCCTCCAAAGGTTAACGTTTGGCTAATGAATCCTCTGCACCTAGAGGTATCACTTTTGCTAATGAGTGGTAATAAAAAGCAGTTAGTTGACAAATGCAACCCAAACTCTGGCATCATTTCATTGCAACTGCTTAATAAGGCCCCTGTTTGAGATCAAATTCCTGCTTGTTCAGCGAAAGCCTTCAGTTTGCAGGCTCAGGGCTGTATGATGGGAATATCAGGTGGTGTAATATGGAAATCCTCGCCTCATTTTTTTTTGCTATATTTTGCAATTACTTAATTTGTTTAACTGAGTGAATCTGATCACTCTGCCAACTGTTTCAAAAAATAAACCATGACACCAAGCACTCTGCCCCCTCTCAACCAAAATACTTGGATTACTCAAAACAGTATCATTTTCCCTGGGATGGAGCTATTAACAGTTGCTTTGGGGATTTCAAAGAGCCCTAGATAATGTTACCAGCAGAGATTGCTTTGATATATGTCTCTTGTTGTCCCATACTATAGTGATGATGAATATGATAGCCAAAGTTCAAAATAAATATCAGTGGTTATAAGAACATGGAAGATAGGTTGATGAAAGCAAGCATACTTTTTTCTCCTTCAAGTAACAAGACAAGCTAAATCCCATACTTGTTCAATAATTACCATAAACCAGCCATTTGTTAAATAAATCAGCCATTTGTCCAGAATGGTATAGGGTCTTCTGCTTGTGCAAAGGGTTAATGTAAAAGATCTCCAAACTGCCTTGCAACTCTATTATTCTGTTATTCTGTTAATTAGGTGTAATTCTGGACTCTATGTGTTTGGTTTGGAAACTTGCATTAGATGTCAAGGAAGAAATCCATAATTGTGATAATGCCATATATAGAGTACGTTGTCATTTTGATTGCAATGTTGTGGTCTACTGTGGATGCCACTGAACACAATTTAGGGGAATATGTTCCATTGATTTAATCTCCCCAGAGCTGCAAACACAAATTCTCATACAATATGGAATTATCTTATATTTCCTAAACAAAAAGGGCAAGAAAAGTCATTGCACATGGCTAGCATGAGTAAAGAGATCATCTACCATTGGTTTCAAAGAATAATTGGTTCTGTCTAAAGTATAGTATCGTGGAAATAATGATACATCCAGTTGATGAACCACATCCCCTTTTCTCCTATTTCTCTTCAGGTTATAAAACAATATTTTGCCCCATTATATTTTTTTCAAACCTTCTATTCCAGGGGTCTCCAACTTTGGTTCCTTTAAGACTTGTGGACTTCAACTCCCAGGGAGTTGAAGTCCACAAGCCTTAAAGGGACCAAGGTTGGAGACCCCTGCTCTATTCGAACATGAGCATGAATCATGAGAAAGCTATTATGGAGATTTTACAAACTAAATCACAATATTTTTTGTTCTGGAAGTGACTTTTTTGAAGAGCATCCAGAATTCTTAGACTTTTTGTTCAACATTTTTGGTTGCTGGAATGTTCCTTAGGTATTGCCAGCTTATGGAAAAAGCTGTAGAAGGAATGACCACACTGCAACGTATTTTCTCTACAGGGTTGGATTGTGACCCTAGAGTTAAACAGAGTTTTGAGGGAGAATACAGTCTCCCAGTTTTCTATTCAATTTATCTTAATAATGGAGCTAAAAATTGTGAAGTAAATTGGGTACAAAGAGCCATTCCTGTAATCACCCTTAGCAGCTGTGCAAATTCATTAGAATATACATTGTTTTATTGTTCTGCTTCAGTTTCTTTCTTTGCTTTTAGCTATGGTAAGCTATTGAACATACACCTGGTGAAAATCTATAGTACCTCTTGAACACCTGGCCCTATTATATAACTTGGCCTGTTTATAAATGCTCTCTAGTAATTCCTTTCATAGCAACTTGTTCAGGTTTTAATTCATTGAAAATAATATTTCCTTAGGGTTTAACTATTCTAATATGTACATTGGGATTTAACTTCAAATAAACTTGTAATTAATTTGATGTGATAATTTTTTAAAAGTTGAAAACTGGAAGTTCAAAAACTGGAAGCATTGGTTCCTATCAATGTATCTTTATTCAGTGCTAGTGAAAAAAGTAGGCTTGGGTATAACATCAAACCGGTAATGCTTTTGTTTTATATTGCTTCTGGTACAGTTGATGTCATCCTTGTAAAAGAGTTATAAGCAGAAAATAAGTTTCCATAGAAGTATTTCATGAAGTTAGGGTTAGAGTTAGGGTTAGGCATCTGGCTTTTCCATCAGGCATTGGGTTAAAATGAATGATGAGCCTCTTTTAAGATTTTATATAGTAGTGGAATGTTTTCCTCTGAAACATAAATAGTTGTTGTTTTTTGCAAATGAAAGGAAATATACATATCTCAGGATAATGTATATTATCACTTGGACCAGAGCAGGGGTGAAATGCTCCCGGATCGGACGGGATCGCGCGATCCGGTAGTGATGGCGGCTGCTGGTTCGGAGGACCGGTAGCAAAAATCCCTGGCCCCGCCCCCCCGCCTCTGCTGAGCCGCACCATCTGCAGAGGTTTTTTTTTTTACTTTTAAAAGCCGGTTTTGCTTCAGCAGAAAACCTTACTTGTACTCTTACTTGTAGAAAACATGTTTTCTACAAATAAAAGTAGAGATTCTAAGGCACTTACCTGATTACTGATGAACGCACGGCCATAGCCCGAAAGCAGTTTCAGTTTCAGCCCAGACAGAATCAATCTATTCTGCTAATCTATTTCCTCGGTGATCAACTGGCTGTATTTGCTGGCTGAGGAACTCTGGGATTTGAAATCCACAATAAAATAAAATAAAATAAAATATTTGTACAGCTTTCTGAGCTTTGGTGTGTTTCTGTAGTGTTTCACTCTAACTACACAAACACACAAAATCTCAGAAAGCTGTATATGGCATATTGTGTTTGTGTGTGTGTGTTAGTTGTGTGTGTGTAAAGTGTGAAAGTTGGTTTTTGAGCTTTTTGTGTCTGTGTGAAGGGAAGTGTGAAGTGGAGCTGCTTTTACACTGGGTGTGAGTCAGTTGTGTTGTGTTGTGTTGTGTGTGTGTAAAGTGTGAAAGTTGATTTTTGGTACCTCTTATTGTTTTTTTATACTTTGTTTATTATTTTTATTATTTATTGTTATTGGCCACGCCCACCAAGCCATCTGACCACCAAGCCACGCCAACCAATTAAGCCACGCCCTCAGAACCGGTAGGGAAAATTTTTAGATTTCACCCCGGACCAGAGGTTTATTTTTTACAAGCTTTTGGACTCATGCTAGAGCCCATCTTCAAGGAACTTCTCTCTCTCCAAAATAGTTGGGTTTTTTTTTTACTTTAGTTGCTATTGTTTTTAATGTTACATACCATCCAGAGTTTTCTGGAGCTAGGTAGTCCTCTCAGATTAAACAAACAAATAAACCAGGTTACCAGTTGCTGATAAGAAGAGCAGGGGTGCATAACCTATTCTCCTAGAGCCACAAATATTTCCTTCCAAAATCATTGCTGGATTATAATATTTAATAAAATAGAAATGAAAATTATGATTACAGACAGACTGTATTCACCTGACTGGCTTACCCATAGTAAATTGATTTGATTTTTTTTTTAGGGGGTAAAAGGTGCATTGCATTTTGGACAATAAACTGACCACAAAGGCTGGATTTGCATAGCAATATGTGGCTGGAAAATTTGTGCCTTAGTGTCCCATATGAAAATAGTCAAGAGGTAAATTTTATTATTTCTAATGTATTTAGCTTTATTCAACTTAACGCTTTATGAAATTTAAAGTTAAAAGTTAAACCAATCTATACGAATGAAGTACCAAGCTTGAAAAGATAAAAAAGATTATGAACTGAGCAAAGAGACTAATGGATCAACAAATAACAATAAAAATTGAGATACAAAGGTATAACCACCAAATAAGAAAGATTCAAAATAGCTTATATTTAAAAATCAATAAAAACAGTCAGAACATAAAAGGAATAAAATTAAATGATGCTGTGGGGACAGACATAAAATGCATTTTCAGCCGACCTTCATCAGTCACACTTGGTGGGATCACAAAATACCTCAATCTGCTGCCTGTTTGAAAAGTTGGCTTTTCAGTCCCTTTCTAAAGCAGAATTGGAGCAGCTTATAGGATGGGGGGGCGGGATGGGGGAAAAGACCAGTGTTCCTTGCTAGAAACACAGCAGCATATAAAATGTTTTTCACTGTAAAGCCGAGATGAACTTGTTTTGAGATTTTAGGTTTGGGGGAATAATTTAATATTAATTGGTATCTCCTTGTGTATTATGAATCTTTGTACCAGAGGAATCTGTTTATTGGACAAAATGTAGTAACAGCTAACCATAAAAGAACAGTAATACCATAATATGAGAAACTGTTTCAGCTGGTAACAATTATTCTCTTTATAAGAACAATAAATATTATTTTGGGAGAAATCCTTCTGGACATGAAGTGTCTAACTTCAGAGATAATTTTGTTTCTGTTTCAGAATGTATCTTCTGGATTGAGAGAATTGAATGATCATTTAAATTATAGCTAAAGCCTGTTTTTAGAGTTGGGTATAAACTTTAGCCTTTAGGCCAGTGGTGAAATCCAAATATTTTTTACTACCGGTTCTGTGGGCGTGGCTTGGTGGGCGTGGGGTGGGGTGGGGTGGCTTGGTGGACATGGCTTGGTGGATGTGGCAGGGGAAGGATACTGCAAAATCTCCATTCCCATCCCACTCCAGGGGAAGGATACTGCAAAATCCCCATTCTCTTCCCACTCCAGGGGAAAGGATACCGCAAAATCCCCATTCCCACCCCACTCTGGGGCCAGCCAGAGGTTGTATTTGCCAGTTCTCCGAGCTACTCAAAATTTCTGCTACCGGTTCTCTGAACTGCTCAAAATTTCCGCTATCGGTTCTTCAGAATGTGTCAGAACTTGCCGGATTTCACCCCTACTTTAGACTGTTGAGAAATATCCTTCAAGAGTAAGGCAAATGCAGTTCTAGGTATAGATTGAATATTTCTAAATCTGACTGGAAAAAAAAACCTTCTCTGTTCTCCTGCATGATCTTGTCAGCACCATTGTTCAGTTAGCTGGGCCTTTGCTTTACCTATTAACAGAACACACAATAATTCTCTATTTGCCCTCTCAGGATTGCCACTTAAAACGCTGCATTATGGCTCCATCTCCTGGCCTCTAAAAACAAGGGAATATATTTCCACATGTTCAGAGCAGGAATTGTACAGGGAAGATCTGGATAAGGGAGGCATGTTTAAGAAAAGCATTTTTCCATTAAGAGTTCAATCTAAAAGAGCAGGAGAAGGTGAAAATGTTTCTCTGAGAAAGGGAAGTTTCTTTTTAATAACACCACTAGAAAAATAAGACCATTTTGCTGATAATCTTTGCACCAAAAGGCCCGGTATTTTGCTAGGTTGGGGAAATTGTGGTGAATGCAAAACGATCGCTAGCTTAGATACAGATATAGATTAACAAAATTGGAAGGGACCTTGTAGGTCATCTAGTCCAAGGCTCTGCCCAGCAGATCTTACACCATTTTTGACAGATGGCAGTCCAGGATCTGTGCTATAGCTCATTAAGAGTCCAAATGTGGAGAAAAAATAGGAAATGAAAGTGATAGAGATACATGTCCGTACCTTTAGTGCAATCCTTGGCATCCATCAAGGCATTTACAAATGAACATCAATATTGGAAAACATTTTAGGAGACCCCACCCAGATAATCACCTACCAACATTTAAAGGAACCCCACTCGGAGTTGGGTTCCCCCCACCCAGCACCCAGTCGGGGTGGATTTTTTTTGTATATTTAATGTTAGATTTGTTGGACGTTTGGGTCATTTTCTTCTTTTTTGTATACAACCTTTTTTGTTACATTTGGATGTAACTTTTCTGTTTTGCATTTTATTCTTGTTGATAAAATATAGTAAATATTTTTCAAAAAACAAAGGAGCTCCAATGAACAATCAAATTTCAATCGTGGATTTTCTTCAGATCCAAGGATTTGAGTTTGTATGACAATTCTGGCACTTGGAAAGCTATGGCATTCAACCCTACTGATGAGGCAATTGGTGAGAAGGGTGAGAAGTATTTTGGTTCAAATTTCTTTACATCTCTTCATGAAATGGCCCTCCTATTATGAATAGCAATAGCAGTTAGATTTATATACCACTTCACAGTGCTTTACAGCCCTCTCTAAGCCATTTACAGAGTCAGCATATGCCCCCAACAATCTAGGCTGTCATTTTACTGATCGTGGAAGGGTGGAAGGCTGAGTCAACTTTGCATCAGTCAGGATCGAAGGAATCGAACTCCTGATAATGTGAGCCTGCAATATTGCATTATAACTGCTGTGCCTGCCATTCACGAATAATTATAATTTCATAGGAAAACATTTTTGTCATTCACTCCCTAAGTACATAGTCTTACCTGTGTTTCCCAATGCATATAGAAAGCATGACAAACAAAAAGATGCTTAGACTCCTCTGTATAAAAACCTCTTCAAATGAATATATTCAAATGAATATATTCATATGACCATTAGATGACAGCAAAGAGGCACAGGAGATTGTCATGCAGTGGTCATCCAGATTTGTGCAGCCCACATGGAACAAATGTTGTATGTGCTACTTGGAGATTGCCTCTAAAAATCAGATTCTAGCTGAGAACTGTTATGTTTAAATCTAAATTAGAATTCAATTCTATTCAATGAAAATTTAATTGCATTTGGACCTTCTTTTCCTACTTTAGAAATAAGGTCACATGGTTATGTAACAATATTATGTAGTATTTATACTTATGCATGGATTATGCATCATTTGGACTAAATTATACACAATCCTACCACTTTTCATTTTGTAGTATCAATGTGAGACAGAGAACAAGACCTTATGAAGCTGATAGCATGGATTTTGGTTCATATGGTTCATAAAATGGTAACCTTAAAAGAAACACAGGTTTGTTATTGTTACTATGAATTTGGACAGCTTTTCCTCTGGTATTTATTACGCACAGCACTGTTCCAGTCTGCCCAGCAGGTGGTAATATTTGTCAAAATGTATTTCAAAAACATCCCGTAGCTGCCATGAGCAGCAAGTCTTATTCAACACCTGCAAAACCAATGTTGGCAAGTGTTTGTTCTCATTTAATTAAAATGATACCCAAATTACTGATCAAAGGATTGAAAAATGTTTATTCTGTCAATTAAAAGCTAATTTTTATTAGGTTTTTCCAGTATATTATGAGAATTAACATTAACAGTGGCATATAACTTCAGTGTGAAATAGCGCTGTCTTACCTGGCCATATCATCTGGGTGTTTGCTGCCCAGATATAGGAAACCTAGGAAGGATTGCCATGAAATGTACCAACTCAGCCTTCCCCCAAACCAGAGGTATCTAAAAGTTTGAGAGTTTAGTATTTTAATAAACTTGTTTTGCTTCCAGACAGACACAATAATGCAAAAACAAGCTTAGAGTGCTTTTTAAAAAAAAATGTGGGATAGATGATGATTTTATTAGAAGAAAGATCAGAACACTGCAAAGAACCATGTTATTGCAATAGAATAGAATAGAATAGAATAGAATAGAATAGAATAGAATAGAATAGAATAGAATAGAATAGAATAGAATAGAATTTTTTATTGGCCAAGTGCGATTGGACACACAAGGAATTTGTCTTGACGCATATCCTCTCAGTGTACATAAAAGAAAAGATACCCTCATCAAGGTACAACACTTACAACACTTAATGAGAGTCATAGGCTACAAATAAGCAATCAGGAAACAATCAATATCAGTATAAATCGTAAGGATACAAGCAACAAAATTACAGTCATAAGTGGAAGTAGATGGGTGATGGGAACGATGAGAAGATTAATGATCATTGAGTGTCTCCTTCACAGGAGACAGGGACACCAAACAATGGGAAAGCAACATTTTTTGAGGGCTACAAGGCAGGAAATCCTAGAGATCTAGTTTGAATAGAATAGAATAGAATTTTATTGGCCAAGTGTGATTGGACACACAAGGAATTTGTCTTGGTGCATATGCTCTCAGTGTACATAAAAGAAAAGATACGTTCATCAAGGTACAACATTTACAACACAATTGATGATCAATATATCAATATAAATCATAAGGATTGCCAGCAACAAGTTATAGTCATACAGTCATAAGTGGAAAGAGATTGGTGATGGGAACTATGAAACGATTAATAGTAGTGCAGATTCAGTAAATAGTCTGACAGTGTTGAGGGAATTATTTGTTTAGCAGAGTGATGGCCTTGGAAAAACTGTTCTTGTGTCTAGTTGTTCTGGTGTGCAGTGCTCTATAAGCGTCGTTTTGAGGGTAGGAGTTGAAACAGTTTATGTCCAGGATGCGAGGGATCTGCAAATATTTTCACGGCTCTCTTCTCGATTCGTGCAGTATACAGGTCCTCAATGGAAGGCAGGTTGGTAGCAATTATTTTTTCTGCAGTTCTAATTATCCTCTGAAGTCTGTGTTTTTCTTGTTGGGTTGCAGAACCGAACCAGACAGTTATAGAGGTGCTAATGACAGACTCAATAATTCCTCTGTAGAATTGGATCAGCAGCTCCTTGGGCAGTTTCAGCTTACTGAGTTGGCGCAGAAAGAACATTCTTTGTTGTCCTTTTTTAATGATGTTTTTGATGTTAGCTGTCCATTTTAGATCTTGCGATATGATAGAACCCAGAAATTTGAAGGTTTCTACTGTTGATACTGTGTTGTCAAGTATTGTGAGAGGTGGAAGTATGGAAGGGTCTTCCTAAAGTCTACCACCATTTCTACGGTTTTGAGTGTGTTCAGTTCCAGATTGTTTTGGTTGCACCACAAGGCTAGTCGTTCGACCTCTTGTCTATATGCGGATTCGTCATTGTCTCGAATGAGACCAATCACTGTTGTGTCATCTGCGAACTTCAGTAGCTTAACAAATGGATCATTGGAGATGCAGTCATTGGTATACAGAGAGAAGAGAAGTGGGGAGAGCACACAGCCTTGGGGGGCCCTGTGCTAATTGTACAGGTATTTGATGTGATCTTGCTTAGCTTCACCTGCTGCTTCCTGTTTGTTAGGAAGCTTGTGATCCACTTACAAGTCTGTTCCGGTACCTGTAGCTGGTTTAGCTTAGTTAGAAGAATGTCTGGAATGATGGTATTGAATGCTGAACTAAAGTCTACAAAAAGGATCCTTGCATAGGTCTTTGGAGACTCAAGATGTTGTAGGATGTAGTGCAGAGCCATATTAACAGCATCATCTGTTGATCTATTTGCTCGGTATGCAAATTGCAAGGGGTCTAAAAGCGGATTCGTGATGGTTTTCAGGTAGGAAAGCACTAGCCTTTCAAAGGTTTTCATGACTACAGATGTTAGAGCAACTGGTCTGTAGTCATTCAGTTCCTTGATGGTGGGCTTCTTCGGCACTGGGATGATGGTAGAGCGTTTGAAGCAAGAAGGAACATAGCACATCTCTAGCGATTTATTGAAAATATGGGTGAAGATGGGGGCCAATTGGTCAGCACAGACTTTTAAGCAAGAAGGAGTTATCTTGTCTGGGCCTGGCGCTTTTCCTGGCTTTTGTCTGTGAAATAGGTCCTGCACTTCCTTTTCTGTGATCACTAGGGGTTGTGAACCCAATGAAATGGGGTCAGTTGTAGGAGGCTTGGCTGTTGTTGCTGTGTCTGAGATGGGGGTTGTGGAGATAGGTGGCTGTAGTTTCCTTTCAAACCTGCAGTAAAACTCATTCAGGTCATCTGCCAGTTGTTGATTACCTTCAGCCTGGGAAGGAGGTTTGCCATAGCCGGTTTGCTGGCCAGTCTGAGGAAATTGGACAGGTCCTTGTTAGAATATCCTTCAGCTCTAGGCCTTCAACATTATTTGGTACCTGTAGAGGCAAAAAATTCTACAACTGATCTTTGCCATTAAATCCATTCAGAAATACCTTTGTTTATATTTAGTTTACCTTAGAAACACCCGGAATTACCCTTATTTTAGACTTATCTCTTTATACATCCTATGATGAATTTGTTCCTCCGTGTATAAACGTTGAACTGCAATCCAATTCAAAATTATTACAGGAAGGAATCAGTTTATTGATACATGTTTGCCATTTCAGGAATGTTACCTAAATCAGAATGTAAATTTAAGTAACTATAACAAAACATAAAGAAAACTCAAATCAAAGCAGTGTTATATAATGGTAGTAAATGAGAAGAGGACTAAAACAAGGCAATACAATGTGAATAAAAAGAATCACCAGCACCATAAAGAATTCCAATTCATACACTGCATTTTTCAAGTCCTCCTCCAGCCTTCTTCTCTCAAAAACATTCAAATTTTCTGAGCTTTTCTAATTTTAGCCATGAACTACTAAAAGCTCCCATTTGAATGTAAAAAGAAGTGCTCAAAATCTTCCATTTCCAGCAAGGAGCAAAGAAAGAAGTGGTAGATGACAGGAAAGTTCACTGGAATCAAAAAGAAAGAAAGATGAAAGTGACAAAGTTTATTGAATAAACCTATTTCTGTAACACAGAATTAGACCAGAGGTGGACCCTGGAATTTTTGCTTCATCTATACCTGTCTTAACTTTGAAATTTATTATCATCTTCCATTGGAATGCAGGTCACATTGAGATCCATTCCCCCCACACCGAAAACAAACCAGATAGGTTATGGTTTCACTACCTGCTGTGAAGCTTGATGGCTTTCCTTTGCTTCTTTTATCCTCTCACTAGATGCACTATTACCTGACTTCAGCAAAAGCAATTTGTACAAGAGGCAAATGTTAGCGGCATCCTCCATTTCAATCCAAAATGGCTACCAGTCTTGTTTCCTGAGCAAAATGATTTCTTATATCTGGAAGGCTTGGATTAATAACTCTAACAACAACAACAAAAACATAGTATTGATTCCCCTTCCTCTTTTTATCCTTTCCGAAACCCAGTACATATTTACTGAAAGTGCCCTGGTGGCTCAGTAGAAAATACAATGAATTTCATATTTGAATCTAGATTTCTCTATGCAACATTTATTATCTATTCCTCAGATAGACATTATTTGAATAGCAGCATGGAAGAATTAGCAGATTTTCAAAGAAAAGGATTAACTTTGTGCTCCATTGTTCAGAGAAGAAATCAGAATTTCTTCTGATATTTTCTAGGACTGTTTCATTGTTCTAGTATTCTTTTCTCACCAGCATCTACATCTATAGGCATGAAGTATATTAAGCAGCCTTTTGAAATTATTTATAAAAGAAGAACAGTCCCACAACTTCCTGGCCCACTGACTTTTAACATCATGGTTGATTTATTTAAACCTGTATATTTGCTAAATTGGGAGTGGATTAATTGCAAATCTGCAATTTCTATTATGTTTTGTTTGGAACTTGTTCTATTGATCTCCTAACTAAGGTTCTTGGCAGAGATATAGATTTAATTTGTCCAGAGCCAAGAACTGGTTTTGAATACAAAATATACAAAATTCCCAATCATTCTATAAAAAAATACATAGTTACTTACCGTACTCCCTGAAGACAATTTTAAAATGGACAGAAACTGCTTCTTTTAGGCTTTTACCACAATTTGCTTGATTTCATCTTATTTAAATCTCCATTATTAGTAAGTGAAAATAGTGGGTTCCACTTTTGCTAAACCATAGTATAATTTCCTTATTTGGGTGAAGTGTGAATCCATCTATTGAACATTGTAAAGTGGAGTTTTTTTGTGAGAATGATTAAATGCATATAATTAAGCAAAAATGAAGAAACCATATCACAAATTTGTTGATAGGATTCATATACCATATATGGCTTTATTTATTTTAGTATCACAATTGATAAAGTGCGTTTATTACATATATTGTATATACAACACTATGCACTCATGCACACACACATTGTACATTGTTTGACAGTAAATTAGTGCAATGTCTTTCTTTTCCATTTCCAGGCCCTCCTCTTCCTCTTCCTTCTCTTCTAGGTACTTAAACAGAATGTACATGGGATCTTCCTTCATTTTATCTCCAGAAGGAGGAGGTAGGTTAGGCTGAGAAAAAATTGTCCAAAGGCACCCAGTGTACTTTCCCCAGGTCTAGTCCCTCACCTTTACTGCTACTCTCCACTGGGTTGAGTGGTTGCCCTGCCAAGTGGCTGGGGGTGGATGGCCATATACTGTACCAAATGAAGCTTCCATCTTCAAAGACAATAGCAAATAGAGCACATTGGCATGATTGAATGTACAGTGCCAAGGACATTGATAATTTTTGCCCAGTCCTCTTTGCAGACTAGTCAAATCAGGAGAAAGATCAGAAGTATGAATCCAAGAATACTCTCAATGCCCAGACCTACTACTTCAAAATTAGTGTGACAGAATCTTGCACCATTATAGGAATCAAAATAAACCACATGTTTTCTGGACAGAATCATTATGTCTTACTGAAATTCAGTTTCAATTTATTTTGTACTAACTAATCTCCCACAGCTTCCAAACACCAGGTGAGGAAGTCCATGGCCATCTTCTACTGATTCTGGGAGGAAATATATATGAAATTGTTCATTGCCATCATCCGTACTTCAGTAAAGTCATTTTTGGTTGCAAAAGGTTTGATGTATCAGAAATCTTAGTTCATCCCAGCCCATGATATCTGAATAGAACTTGTCAGATTTATGATATTGCAATGTACTACATTAATTAATGATGGCAGAAACAGGAAAATTGTTAGTTTCTCCATATAATATCAAGTAAATTCTGTATAATACTGAAGGCAGAAGTAAAACATTGGGTACACTTTGGGTGTTTTTGAATGCATCTGTACATTTGCCATTCGTCCTACGTTAATCAGTAAACTGACTCATGTGATCTTCTGGCCTTTAAAGCACATCTGCAACAGAGAAAGAAGGAATAATTTATTTGCTTTCAGCCAGAGCAAGAAAAATATACTGAAAAAAAGAGAGTACAGTATATATTAGAGAAAACTATACAAAAGTAGTAATGTCTGAACACATATATTTTCTGATATAAGGCCTAATTGCGGAATATACGTACAGTATAGGTCAGTGATCCCCAACCTTTGGGGCTTGGCAGCCTGGCTATGGAGGGGAGAGGGTAAGTGGGCTGCACGAGTGGTGGGCAGGCAAGCACTCACTTGCAGCCCTTGCACAAATGGTAAAATGGCACCTACCTGTGCAGCTCGACTTGTACAAGTGCCAACCGGCCCGCCATTCATGCAAGTTGAGCTCTGCGTGCTGTTGGCCTGATGCTTCTTGTGGCCCAATTTAAAATAGGCCACACTCTGGTAGTGGGCTGCAGCCCAGGGGTTGGGAAACGTTGTATTAGGCAAACTGCAAACAAAAATATTAGCTCATTGGAGAAATATATTACAAACTAGCTGGATACCCCTGCTCCACTAAGAAACTATGTGATCAGGCTTGATAAATCGACACACCTTGAAAATTAATGAGTAGTTACGATCGGCCTCTCCTCTCCCCTTCTCTCCCTCAGGCTTGCCCAACAGTGGCCTCTCCTCTCCTCTCCCCTTCTCTCCCTCAGGCTGGCCCCATCGATCCTCTCCTCTCCACTTCTCTCCCTCAGGCTTGCCCCACAGAAGCCTCTCCTATCTTATCCCTTCTCTCTCTTTCAGGTGGGGAGTAGAATGTCTAAACTCCCAGCCCGCAGGCTAGATGAGTCACACGCTGGCCACACCCATGCCCAAGTGGCAGTTGGAACTGTAATGTATCTTTAAGAGTTTTGGAGGGAAATTAGAGCGGGAAATAGCACGTTGCTGATTGGCTGTTGCCTCCGACTGAACTGTATATAAAGAGGGGTTTGTCTGTTGTTCGCTGCTGGGTTCACTATAAACTAAAGAGCTGTTGTCACTCATCTGGTCTCCTGCCTCGTTATTGCCCGAATCTAACACTGGCGACAAAGGTGGGATTTCGAGGCAAAAGAGCGCCAGGAACGAACCCAGCAAAATAAGGGCGGATAGCAAAGATGTCCAGCTATACACCGCCAGCGCCATTCGACCCAGCCAAAGAAAAATGGGGGTCATACATGGCTCGTTTCGAGTGTTTCCTCGAAGCAAACGAACTCCAGGGGGTCTCCGACAACAGGAAGAGAGCATACTTCCTAAGCCACTGCGGTTCGGAAGTTTTCGACACCACAGAGTCGCTTTCGGAGCCAACGCCGGTACAGTCGGTACCGTGGCAAACCCTGCAGACCGCCCTTCGGGCTCACTACGCACCGACACCCTCAAAATTTGTTCAAAGGTTCGAATTGCGGCAATGGATGCAACGAGAGGGCGAATCGATTCGCGGGTACATGGCAGCGCTGAGAAAAGCCGCTAGCCATTGCGAATATCGAGACTTGGAAGACGCATTACTCGACCAACTCATCTGCGGGGTCAGAGACATCCGATTGCGACGGCGGCTGCTGTCCAGAAGCAACCTAACACTGGCCGTCGCCTTGGACGAGGCCAGGGCTCACGAGATGTCCACCCAAGCGGCAGAAACCCTGCAAACACCGATCGTGCTGGGGACTGGGGCGAAAACAACCCCGGTCCACAATGAGGAAGTCCAGGCCGAGGAGGACGGCGAGGAAGAGGAAGAAGTCTTCCACACCGGGAGGCCAGGGAAAGAAGACAGGGACGAATGCGCGAGTTGCGGGGGACAACACAAACGACAAGACTGCAAATTTAAGGATGCGACTTGTCGGCGGTGCGAAAGGAAGGGGCACATAGCACAGGCCTGTCGAGCGCCCCAACCTTCCCGCCAAAAATTCAAACCGACCAATCAGAGCGCGGGAACGACGAAGAGGCCCGTGATTGGTCGATTCAAAAAAGGCGCGAAACTTAATCAGACTGCCGTGAGAATAGGCCAAGCAGCCACGCGCCTTGAAAAAAAGATTTTTACTAAAACGCACATTGAAGGGGTGCCGTGCCGAATGGAAGTGGACACCGGTTCATCGATCACGATCATGTCCTGGGACACTCTCGTGAAACGTTTGCCAGCCATCGCGAAGCGCAAGCTGCAACCACAGAAACTAAGGGTACAAGATTACCAAGGAAATCGCATCCCCGTCCGAGGGGTAACGTCCGTCCAAGTCAAGTATGGACAGCACAACAAGACCCTGCCCATCACCGTGGTCGACGGAACCTTGCCGAGCTTGTTGGGACTGGACTGGTTCCGGGCATTGGGCATGGGAGTGACCAGAGTCTTCAAACGACGTCAACCTAAAAGACGCACTAATGAAGGAGTTCGGGGACGTCTTCAAAGACTGTTTGGGCAAGTACGAGGGGACCCCGATCTCCTTTAACCTTGACCCACAGGTTGCCCCGATCCGGTTAAAGGCTAGGAGGGTCCCGTTCGCCCTGAAGCCCAAAATTGACCGGGAGCTGGACAAACTAGTAAGCCAGGGAATACTAGTGCCAGTTGACCATGCAAAGTGGGAGACATCCATAGTCACCCCAATCAAACCGGACGGGTCGGTCCGGATTTGTGCTGACTACAAGGCAACACTTAATAAAGCGTTGCAAACGAGTGCCTACCCCGTCCCAGTAGTACAACACTTACTGCACTCTTTGGGGCAAGGCCAGGTCTTCGCAAAGCTAGATTTGGCCCAAGCCTATCAACAGTTACCCGTAGATAGCAACACGGCCGAAGCACAAACGATCAGACGCACAGGGTGCTTTTAAATGCACCCGGTTACAGTTTGGGGTTAGTGTGGCTCAGGGTTATTCAGAACCTAATGGGCGGCTATTGCAGGGACTCCCGGGTGGTACCGTGCTTTGATGACGTACTGGTATCCGCCGACAATCTAGAAGAATTAGTGCGGCTGAGAAAAGTTTTGGGCATTTTCCGGTCCGCGGTCTCAAAGTCAAACTGAATAAATGCCAGATCGGGGTAGGATCCGTGGAATTCCTGGGCTATCGGATAGACAAGGAAGGAATCCACCCACTGAGAGCAAGGTTAGGGCAATCAGGAAGGCCCCAGCTCCCCAAAACAAAAGCGGAGTTACAGGCATTCTTAGGTCTGGTCAACTTTTACGCAGTATTTTTAAAAATAAGGCGACCATAGCGAACCGCTACACAAATTACTAACGAAGACAGCTGTGTGGTCTTGGGGAAAGGCGGAAGCTAGGGCATTGAAGCAGTAAAAACCTTCTGTCTAGCGATAGCCTACTGATTCAATACAATGGCACGCTGCCATTGGTGTTAGTTGTGATGCATCTCCCTATGGGGTGGGGGCTGTGCTCAGCCACCGGTTGCCAAATGGCACAGAAGCCCCTATAGCATTTTACTCCCGAACAATGTCATCGGCTGAAAGAAACTATAGTTAGCTAGATAGAAGCCTTGGCCATAGTTTCCGGGGTAAAGAAGTTCCATGAATATGTATTTGGCCGTGACTTCGAAATCGTCACAGACCATAGACCCCTACTAGGTCTGTTGGCAGGCGACCGCCCAACGCCCGTGGCACTTTCGCCTAGACTGACCCGATGGACTATCTTTCTGGCTGCGTATTCTTACAAATTGTTGCATCGGCCAGGAAAAGAGTTAGGGCATGCAGACGCTTTGAGCAGATGCCCACTACCAGAGACTATCGAAGACCCCACTCTGGGCACACCCGTCCTGCTAATTGACTCTTTGGACTCGGGTCCAGTCACTTCCAAGGAGGTGGCTCGGGCTTCTTACAAGGACATTACAATAAGAACTGTAATTGGTTGGGTGCAAAGAGGATGGCCCGCTGCGCCGGGCGAGCGGTTTAAGGAATATGTAAAGAAACGCGGGGAGTTGTCGGCTCAAGGAGGGTGTCTGCTCTGGGGGGATAGAGTGGTGATCCCGGAGAAATTGCGGAAAAAAGTTTTGGAACTCCTGCACGAGGGCCACCCTGGGATAGTGAGAATGAAGGGTTTAGCAAGGAGCTATGTGTGGTGGCCTTTGATGGACAAGGAGATTAGTGACAGGGTAGGAAAATGCCAAGCCTGCCAGGAGTCCAGACCACTACCACCAACAGCCCCAACGCGGGAGTGGGAGAGGCCCCAGGGCCCATGGTCTAGGATCCACATCGATTTTGCCGGCCCCTTCCATGGGCAAACATTCCTAGTGGTAGTCGATGCCTATTCCAAATGGCTGGAAATCATTCTTATGAGATCCATGACAGCCGAGGCCGTAATCCCAGTCCTGCGGCGCCTATTTGTAACCCACGGGTTACCAGACACCCTAGTCTCCGACAACGGCCCTCAATTCACAGCGACCCTGTTTGAAGGGTACTTGGCAGAAGAGGGCATCCGGCATGTCCTCTCGGCGCCGTTCCACCCTGCGACGAACGGCCTTGCAGAACGTTTCGTACGGAGTGCAAAGGAAGCATTGTCCAGAATCAGGCCAGGCGATTGGCAATTAAAAATTGACACCTTCCTAGCAGTACAACACAGAACCCCCTGTGTAGCAACTGGCCGCAGCCCGGCAGAGCTACTGATGGGCAGGAAGCTTAGGTGCCCATTAGACCGGTTAAACCCAAACTACACCCCAGATGGGTACAAAGGAACAAACGGTAAAACAAGAGAAATGACAGTGGGAAGTCCAGTATGGGCACACAATTACGGAGAAGGCCCAAATTGGGTAAAGGGGACAATCCTTGAAACAACCGGACCCAAATCGTATCGGGTAGAGATAGAGGATGGCTGGGTTTGGAAGCGCCACATAGATCAATTAAGAAAAAGAACAACCAAAAGTCCAGAAACAGGCCCTGACTATTCAATGTTTGAATCCACAGCTGACTCAAACCCGAGGCAAACGCGGGACTTATCTGAGTTCGATGAGGTCCAGCGACACCAACCGGTCCCTCCTGAAGAGAGCAGGGACGATTCTGCAAATAATCCAGGGCCGGATGGCCTAGAGGAGGAGCTGAGAGGAACAAACAGTCCCTCCGGCCAGCTCGACTCACTCCCAGAGAATGAATTGCGCAGGTCCGAAAGAGTTAGGAGACGCCCAGTCTACTTGCGTGACTACGTAGAGAAATAAGATGCTAATTTCATGTAAATAGGGGTAAAATGTTTTCTGGGAGGGAAGGAGTGTAATGTATCTTTAAGAGTTTTGGAGGGAAATTAGAGCGGGAAATAGCACGTTGCTGATTGGCTGTTGCCTCCGACTGAACTGTATATAAAGAGGGGTTTGTCTGTTGTTCGCTGCTGGGTTCACTATAAACTAAAGAGCTGTTGTCACTCATCTGGTCTGTCTCGTTATTGCCCGAATCTAACAGGAACAGAGTTCTTTTCAGGTGGGGAGGAGAGTAAAACATCTAACTCCTTAACATCAGAGCATGTTAATAATAATATAAGAAATACTAATGATCTGATGGTCATTTCGAAAAATCCTTTCTTAGTGAGCACCTTGAAGTCAAGAGGAACATACGTGCCAAATTTCAAGTTTGTAGGTTTTACGGTTCTGGAGATTTTGTGATGATGCGTGAGCGGTATTTCACTTATATATATATAAATTAATATGCACATTATTTTAAAATGTTGAAATTAGATTATCTGCATTCAATTTTTTTTAATGGAAGAAATATTCAGTAGAAATAGAAACCTGTTTAACTCAGCATTCTGCAATACTGTGTTCTACAGGTGTCTTTGACTATAAATTCTAAAAATTCTAGTGAGTGTGGGTTTTGTAATCCAACAAAACTGGAATACATCTAATTAAAGGAAGCATATCTAAATATTGACATCGCTTGAAGTCACACAGTGGAGGTAAAGATGAATGATTGTCAGCTTGTGCCTAGTTTTTATTTCACGCAAAGATGAACCAATCCGCACTTCACTCTTACATTTATGGAAATACTCTTCAAACTGAACTCATCCTAGTTTCAATATCTCATTAATTAAATGCAGCTGGATTTTTGCTCCCCCCCCCCACGTATGCTTCTTCTTGTCCAAAAGAAATTACAGTGCTTAAGGATGCTCTCCAGAGAGTACTTCAAGCACTGCAGCTGTATCTTTATTTATTTAGTCAATTTATAAAGCCATCCATCTCAGCAAATGACTCTGGGTGTGAAAGTCTTCCTGCTTTCTCTATCAAAATGCAGTTGATAATTACCATGTAGCATCACAAATTCCAATGCAAAACCATACGTTTTTAAAAGGAAAAAAAAAAATCTTCTTCGCAGTCTTGCTACTTCCCTATTTCCAACCCCCCATTTCATGCTTTCAAGTTGCTCTGTTTGTACAATTGATTCTGGTGTCTGAATATGGGGAGCTGAATTATTTACTAGCTGACTCAGAGCTTGATGATTAAATTGGTTCTTGGTTCGGCACTTTAGGGAGGGAGAAAGAGACGGAAATCTAATAGATACAGAACTTTACTGTCCTCTGCCAGTGGTTGCATTACCACAGGGATGGCGAAGATACAGTTAAGTAATAGAGAAATGTGGAATTAAGGTTACAATAGCGGAGCAGATTTTGCAAGGCATTTCCATAATTCATAATTTCCAAATTCATGAAATGGCAGTGTGAATATGTTTGTAGTTGGCTGAATTCAGCATTTTGAATGATTAATGCCTTATAAATATTCTGTTATATTTGTTTATACTTTTAAAGAACAACATCTCTCACCCTTCATACTTATAGTAAACAGTGATGATAATTGCAAATACTCAATCCAACAATCTCAGGGAAAAAACCTTAATGATTTAAGAATGGAAATAGAATGATCTATTTTGCAAACCCTAAGCGAACAGAATGAAAGAAGTCAAATAGGAAGAGGCTTTTTAATACCATTGTACATTTTCTTTACGTTTTTAAACCCCTAGAAAAGCAACCTTCATAGAATCCCAAAACAAAGCCACTCATTCAGAAACATGGGATAAATCAATATATATATATATATGGAGGAAGAGATTTTATTCTGTATTTTGTCCAATAAATATTTACTTATATGAAATAGTTGGCAGAACATGATATGCTCAAGATGGAAATAAAATGTTATGTATTAACTTAATAGGAATATTGTACATGAGCTTAAACGGAGAAGCAACCAGGTACCCTGGGTGACATGAAAGATTGCATTAATCTTTAAAATAATGCAATCCCTGATAATTGCATTAGTTTTGGCAATAGGGCATCCACTGAGCAATGGTGTTGTCACTGTCAAATCCTTTCAAACCAGAAGCACCCTTTAGTCAGTTTTATAGATGCTTCCAACACGAATACAGAAACCAGATATCCCCATCAATTCCACATAGCAATTTACAATGGAAAAAGTTTCTGCCTCATTTGTAATTTCTCAATCAAGAGATTAGTCCTTCTCTAAAACTTTCCTCTTACAAATGTTTTTTTTTCTTTATTGATAGTTGAATTATGGATGTAATTCAGATACCATCACATCTCCAGTGTCATTACTGGGCGTACAACAGATCCCATGAGCCTATCCTTGAAGCAATCATACTCAGAAGCACTTCAGCATTGATTTAAGATATTGTGGAACAGTTACAATTTTCTAAAAATCTCAGAATGTTTGATTTCACCATTTCTACATTATAATCTAATTTACAGTTTTCATACTAATGATGTGGATCAGAGTCATTTGAAGATAATTATCCTCTGACACACAATAATCCTGAATAATCAAACTGAATAATCAAAACTGAATAATCAGTTCTCAATTTCATTGATGTAATTCTTAGTGCTCAAAAGACACATTTGAGGAGGATGTGCTTACAAAAAGAAAGATGCACAGTATATATTTTATGGGAAAATGCACAAGTTGCTGTAGAAATGGGAGAGGCCAGAAATAGACTGCTTCCATCCATCTCTAGTCCTTGGGGCTTTGGGTACAGGCAGAATAGGAGGGGCCTTTAGCAGCTAATATTTACATGATAGCATTAATATAGAGCTGGAGAATTATCGAAGATACGTACTGTATACATATAGGCATGCAGTATCTTACAGGAAATGGGAATTCCTTTAAGGAGATTTCCTGGTATTTCTCATTATCTACTGAAAATCTTGTTTCTCTTCTATAATGGCAGTTCAAATATGATAAGCACATGGTGATCATGAGGTTTCAATTTAGTTTTTATTGAAAGTATCTTGATCTCTATACCATCTCCACTGATATCTAAAATAGGCAAATCTTAGAAATGACTCAGTGTGCAAAATAAAAAACATTTGCCTGAATCATTGCTTTGTTCTTCTGATCTGTTTCCTCCCCTCAACCATTTGCCTATCAGCTTTTCCCATAAATTTCTCTCTAGATGTATTTGATGATTTTACTGAAATTCAGCAATATCTGAGCACCATCTGGATTTAACCCTCCATTATACAACATGTAGACATGACTCAATTTTGGCCTCTCTGAAGCCTTGGAAAATATAAACAAAATTAGCCATGAAGCTTGGAATGTCTCTTCCTCAGCACATCTGCCTTCCCCAGGCCTTCCAGATGTTTTAGACTATCACTCCAACCATTCCCAACCAGCATAATAATTAGCAAACTGCAGCAAGAATGGATGTCTCTGCTCTCATGGGTTGGTCTATACAAAATAATCTCATTTTCTTGCCACTGCTGATATATATGATGAAACAAAATATGTGCAAGGATAAACAAAATGCTCAACAAATGGTTCAATGGTGAGCAAGGAATAAGGCAAGGATGACTGCTAGGTTGTTTATTAATGGATAAATAAATAAGCAATGCTATGGTGAGTTCTATTCGTTAGAGATGTAAATGGGCATGTGGTTTTGTATACAGATTTTATATTGTTAGTTAATCCCATTTTTTGATAAAAGCTCTATCAAAGACCTTCTCTTCCCTTCTGTGAGTTTCTCTGCTTTCCTAATAGCAGCCATTTCTTTTCTTATAATCCAGAAAGGAGAAGTACAAAAAAGGAGAGAGAGAGGATTTTTTTCTGTCTCCTTTTTTTCTTTTGGTATGCTTAATTCTTTGGTCCCATTTAGCACTCCTTAGTTCTATGGCCAGATGAGAACTGTTGCAGGAATTGGATATGTCTACTTTAATGAAGAGAAAGACTAGGGCTGACATGATAGCAGTGTTCCAATATCTGGAAAAAGAGTCGTGGTGGCGCAGTGGTTAGAGTGCAGTATTGCAGGCTAATTTTGCATTCCCACTGCCAGGAGTTTGATTCTGACTGGTTCAAGATTGACTCAGCCTTCCATCCTTCCAAGGTTGGGAAAATGAGGACCCAGATTGTTGGGATTAATATGCTGACTCTGTAAACCACTTAGAGAGTGCTCTAAAGCACTATGAAATGGTATATAAGCTAAAATGCTATTGCTATTCTATCGAAGAGGCTGCCACAAAGAAGAGGGGGTCAACCTATTCTCCAAAGCACTTGAAAGAAGGACAAGAAGTAACAAATGGAAACTGATCAAGGAGAGAAGCAACTTAGAACTAAGGAAAAATTGTTCTCGCTGAACAATTCATCAGTGGAATGGTTTGTCTTCAGAAGTTGTGGATGTTCCATCAGCAGCTTCCCATTGAATCCACTAAAACTCAATATGTAGATTATTATTATTTTTATTTTTTTTATTTTTTTTTATTTTTCATATTTATATACCGCCCTATCTCCCTAGGGACTCAGGGCGGTTCACAGGCAATTAAAAATACATATAAATACAAACTAAAATGACAATTAAAAAACTTATTCTATAGCCGAATTATTAAAAAACAGTATAAATACTAAAAACCCATTTAAAACCAGTAAATTTAAAATCTAATCCAGTCCCGCGCAGATGAATAAGTGTGTTTTAAGCTCGCGATGAAAGGTTCGGAGGTCCGGAAGTTGACGAAGTCCTGGAGGGAGTTCGTTCCAGATGGTGGGAGCCCCCACAGAGAAGGCCCTTCCCCTGGGTGTCGCCAGACGACACTGCCTAGCTGACGGCACCCTGAGGAGTCCCTCTCTGTGAGAGCGCACGGGTCGGTGAGAGGTATTTGGTAGCAGTAGGCGGTCCCGTAAGAAATGGACCCACAAAGAATACTGAGCATGCAGCTATATTACTTTCATGAGAACATAGCTGTGACTGGGGAGTCTTTTAAGATCTTGCATTCTTCTGTTAGCAATAAAACACATGCACAGCCATTCTCTGTTCCTTCCCTGTACCATCTGCCTCACACCATGGAGTACTTTTCCTATCAGCAGAACTGAAGACATTTTTTTTTCAGGCCCACTGTCTCTGTCTCTGTATCTTTCCAAACACTAAACGGCTAACAGTTCTAGGATGTTGGAGGAATTAATTCATCTCAGGTATGAGATTAGTCCAGATTCATCAGACAACAAAGCTGAAGTTTTCAGTCCTTTTTTTCTCATCCTGTTGTTTTTCAGTCAAATTCAGTCAAATGATATTAAGTCTGCCAAGGAACAGGAGGGGAATAGACTATACAGAGACCAAAAGAATTGAGCCTGATGTATTCTATATACCAGTGGATTTTTTAATTGATTTTTTTTATTTTTATTGAGGGGTGGGAATACCTGTGAGTACATCCAAACATCTGTTTGTCTTAGCAAAGCCTTGGAATGAACAACAAAAGATTGATTCAGTGAATGATGGCTCATTCATATAATGATGGCTCATTCATATAATCACTGCTGCCTTTTAATACCACTGAATATGCTGGCAGCTGTTGCATATAATGAGTAAAAAGGACTATCACTCTAATAAAGGGCCTGAATCATTCTAGTTAATAATATATCAAGTGGTAATAAAAAGTCAAATAATAATTTGGTGGATCCAGAATCCAGCCAAATCAACAAGCCTAGATAAAAAGCTTCATAAGAATGAAATGCAATGGTTTTAAAATGAAACTCAGTTTACATATTCAATATTTAGTGATCAATTTTGCAAGTGATTTTGTGTGTGTGGGGGAACCCTCTGTTTTTGAGCTAGCCGATATTGAATCAGGAAGTTTTTTATTACCTGATTTGATAAAGTGGCTTCCTTCCCTCTATTTCTGTTTCTTTATAATATCCAAATGGCAATCAATAGACAGGTCATACAGCACTCACCTGTCCAGTACCAAACAAAAATGACAACATACTCTGATCCCTTCACTTACTTAAGTCTTCAGTTACTCATTTGTCCAGAGCTTCTCAGTGCTGATCAGTAACATAAGCATCCCAGACTTTCACTGTAGATTGGAATCAATAAAGCCAGACTAAAAATAATACATTAATATGATCTGTGAACTATTAAGCATTTTTCTTTCACTAGGTCTTAGGATATAACAGAGATGATCTGAATAATTTTATTTCTTTAGGAAATGTATATTTCTATAGAAAGGGCAAAGTTGGTAAAGTTCCACAAATAAGTATTGTTCTTTAGAAACATAGTTCGCTTGTATGTGCAGGACAGTTGAGAGTATAGAAGACAATATTCCAGTTTTCAGCCTTTCAAGGATTGCGATGAGTTGGAGCTGTTTACATTTGGCCTTTCAGCAGCCAATCTAGCAATCCACAGCGATGAAATTCTTAAGATTCTTTTGTCAGCCAATTTCAAAACATTTTCTGAAATATATTTAAAGTTATCACAGATGGGGATTACCTTTGATAGGACAGATATAGAAATAATAAATATCAAATAACTAATGGGACCCTAAAAAACCTCCTAAAATAATCTGTCAATTTAATATTTATTATTCTATTTAAAGAAAACACACACAGATATACAATCCTTCTGAGATACAGTAAATGCTCTGCTCACGGTGGCTAATGACATTAAAAATTACAATCCTATTTAAATATCAGTATGAAAGCACTATCAATGGAGATTAATTCAGCGGTGTGTGTGTGTGTGTATGTGAAGAATCAATAAGATCAATAAGAATCAATAAGATTTTATAAGCCTCCTAGAGTCATTGAAAATGAGTGGATGGCCATATAATTTTTTAAAATAAATAAATAAATATGATAAAACGAGACCACCCCACTGGATTAGAGACTTGCGATCATGGCAAGAGGCAAATTTCATACTTATTTCCTTTTTGTACTTTATGAGCAGACTACTGGGCACTACTGGACTTTGCTATGATTAACTCAGAAACTCTGTGCAGTGTTGGAAAAAAATGTATGACTGGGTAAGGTTAGTTTGGACCTGGCTGATCTGAAATGTGAAACAAGTCCACTTAGGTTGGATTGATTTATATACTGTGGAAATTATGTCTAAATTATAAATGTCATCCCTACAATGGTACCATGGTACTCATCGTTAATTGGTTCTGGGAGGCCCAACAAGTACTACAAATGATGAGTAACAAACAAGCCATGTGACTTACCACATGACCCTTTATTTCATCTGGGAAGGACTTCCTATCTGCTCTCCACCACCATCCTCCTTTTTTCTATTTCAGAGACCTTTCCAACATGGACAATGTCCTGTCCACCCTCCGTGGCCATCCCCTGCTTCTTTTTGCAGTGACCTTCCCAGCATGGTCAACTTCCTGCCCATCCACTGAGCCCTTCCTTCACTTCTTATTATAAGTGGATCAAGTACCAAAGAAACAGCAAGTACCAGGACAACATTTTTGTGCCAAAATGCGTGGAGTACCAAATTCAATGAGCTTCAAAGCAGTCGAATACCAAGGTACCACTGTACTCCTGACTACTCCTGAGATTTGAGATCAACTAATGATCTCAAATCTACTCTGGTTTTACACTCATGAAAGACAAAACTCTGTCATTAAGTTCCATCCTTGAGGAAAGGTCAGAGATATCTCTGAGTGCCATTATAGTTTGGCAATGCCAATGCCTTTGAAGCAGAGTTAACAAAGAAATTAAAGAAAGACCACTCACTCTCTAGAGGATGATCACCGTAATGAATATACAGTAATGAGTGCATTGGAAGCTCATTTGATATGGTGACAATTAGAGGCATGCTATATTCTATCCAAAGTAGGATAGGGGCTTCAAGTATGGCTTCTTGAGAATGCAACTAACAGTATATTTAGAGTGTCCACACTATATCCAAAATCCTTCTCATACTTTGGATCCAAAGTTCTATACATTTTTAATTTAGTAACATAGAACTATTAACTTAATCAGGATTAGCAGTGGTGAGAATAGCATTATTTTTGTCTCATTCTTTCCAATATTTAAGTCAAAGTACAGGAAAACAGAAGCATTCACAGAAGATGGATTGTGTGCATCAAAGCAGGCAAGATGGTGATTGCTGGATCCCTTCTCTTTGCATGTGTCTGCAACACTGAATAAGGATAGAGCTCTTGCCCTCTCTGTTAAGAGTCTGTACCAAGGTACTTTCTGTCTTTCTAGCTCGGAAAAACAGCATCTTAGCAGCCCTCCCCTCCAACCATTCACATGCAAACACAGACAAACAAACACTGACAAACACACAGACACAGACACACACAATGTAATCTTCAACTTACAACAGTTAATTTAGTAACCGCTCGAAATTACAATGACACTAAAAAAAGTGGCATAACCATTTTTCACACTTATGATTGTTGCAGCAGCCCCATGGTCATGTGATCAAAATTCAGATGCTCTGGCAACTGACTCATGTTTGTGATGGCAGCAGTGTCTCAGGGTCATGTGATCAATTTTTGCAACCTTCTGATTAGCGAAGTCAATAGGGAAGCCAGATTCACTTAACAACCATGTTACTAACTTAACAACTGCAGTGATTCACTTAACAAATGTAGCAAAAAAAGTCATAAAACGGGGAAAAAAAATCAACAAATGTCTCACTTAGGAACAGAAATTTTGGACTCGGTTGTGGCCATAAGTTGAGGACTAACTTATAAAGCTATTAGGAAACAAACAGAACTTGAGCTAAGGATGGGAGGATGGCTTTGTGAAAAAACAATTTTCACAGCTTGGAAAGAATGCTTCCAGAGGTCTTGGCATTTCACCTACTGGTGATATGAATAGTTGGGAATCATTCTGAGAATGATTTTAAGGTTTGGAGAATAAAAACTATGGCCAAGTTGCTCTTTTGCATTTTTTTCCCAGTTATCCATTCCTGCTATCAGATAGTTCAGCCATGCTTTGTTTTATATAGCAAAATTGTTATCTCGTTTTTGCACAAGTTTTTTTGGGCAATTGCTCACTGGCATAAATTCAGTTGTCTGAGTTGACCTGAAAATGGGTCACTTGTTCTGAGTTGTCATTGTGAATCAGGGCAAAAATTACTGAGATTTCCATCCAGAAGATAAAAAGTACATTTGGAACAGATGGTTATTTTATTTGTTTCTGAGACTAGGGCTCCAAAAGAGAGAGAGAGAATGTAGGTCATCCATCATCAACATACTGTACTATGAGTGACTTCAAATTGTGTAATCACCAGCAGGCTGTATTCCTGCATCTTAAAAAGAATTGTCACTTTAATTACTGTCATTCCTAGTCATATGGAATTAAGAACACAAGAAAAAGCAATCGGGGTTACTCTTGTTTTCATTCTATCATCAACAAGACCTTGTTTTCTACTGATTCTTAAGTACTTGAGATAATAGGTTCTTAAAGACAGGTCAATGTCAAACCTCACCAAATCAAGATCTTAATAAAAGTCTGAAAAAATGCTTTGCTTGGAACTCTAGAAAGTTACAATCATTTGGGTGAGATATTTAATGTTCAGATTAGTCAGTTTTGTAATAAATCTGAATAGGACATTTTTAACAGATTGTTAGTTCACATTAAATTAAAGCGTTCAGCAGCACTTAAGCAGAGGCATTCATACTTTTGATCTAGTTTAAGGTCACATGCCAATTTTTCCATGGAAATTCTATCACTGTCACCGTAATTACTGTTTCTTTCTGAAGATGCCATATGTAACAGACAGTATTTTGGAGTGCAAAGGCTCCCTGCAAAAATACAACATATATGAGGAATTAAAAATATAATTATCGTTTAAATCTCTGTTCAAACATATTGTGAGATTAGATTTAGAATGCCTTATGTAATGTTGATAATCTTGTTTTAAAACAAGAAAGATATACTGTACACTAAACATAGCCATCAAAATAAAGTTCACTATAACCAAAATGTATATTTGGAACTTTTTAACTTAGAAACCAGGCAAGTAAATGGCCAGAGGGAAATACCTCATTTTCTCTTGGAAGGCTAGAACTGGGGAGCATCCAATAAACATGAAAAGGGAAAAATCAGGACAGAAAAAAAGTACTACTTCACAAATCACAAAATATAGAATTTTGAACCAAAAAATATTATGATAGCCACAAACATGGACAGCTTTAGAAGAGAATTAAGTAGATTTATTGTGAAGACTATCAAGAGCTATGAAGTTGAAATGGGATTATACAGTTCCAGGTTTAGAGAAAATACACATCTCAGTACTAGTTGCTAAAAACCCAATTATTTAGTCAATGTCCATCTTGTTGGGATCTTATACCTGGTTGAACACAAGATATTAGATAAGACTAGATTAGGAATGACTTTTCTGTTTTTATATTTTGCTGAAGAAAAAAACTTCTTCAAAATTGTTTGTTTGTTTGTTTGTTTGTTTGTTTGTTTACATTTATACCCCGCCCTTCTCCGAAGACTCAGGGCGGCTTACAGTGTATAAGGCAATAGTCTCATTCTATTTGTATATTTTTTTTACAAAGTCAACTTATTGCCCCCCCAACAATCTGGGTCCTCATTTTACCTACCTTATAAAGGATGGAAGGCTGAGTCAACCTTGGGCCGGGCTCGAACCTGCAGTAATTGCAGGCTACTGTGTTCTTAATAACAGGCTTTTACCAGCGTGAGCTAAATCACCTTTGAACATGGCTTTCACTGAATTTTAGCATCTGATGCACTGTTTCAGTTATTATATTTAAGAGAATCGTGTAACCAAGCTGGAAAAATATTATAAAATAGAGAAGAGCAATAATTTTATTTGTTCATTATGAGTGTATCTCACTCTAGATCCTAACGAATTCAATGGAAACGAGCTCAAGCTTTGAAAGAACAAATAAGTAAAAGACAGATTGCCATTAAAGTTGATAATAAAAATCAAGTACCTCTCCATTTGTATGTTGTCCAGACTACATTGGGAACATTGCAACAAGTTCTGGTATGTCATTTAAAGATTAGAACAGATACAATAGAATTTTTTATTGGCCAAGTGTGACTGGAAACACAAAGAATTTGTCTAGGCGCATACACTCTCGGTGTACATAAAAAAAAAGATTCTTGCATTTGGAATAGATCAGGGATCTCCAACCTTGGCAACTTTAAGCCTAGTGGACTTCAACTCCTAGAATTAATCAGCCAGCTTTGCTGGCTGGGGAATGCTGGGAGTTGAAGTCCTCCAGGCTTAAAGTTGTCAAGGTTGGAGACCCCTGGACTAGATGATCTCCAAATTCCCTCCCAATCTTACTACAGTGGATTTGTTTGCATGCATATGCAGATAAAGCATTTGTGTCTATCCACAATGTTTCTGGATGTGAGATTTCCCTCTATGATCTAGCATCTTAGTCTCTGTGGGTTCCATTGACAAACTGTTCAGGAGGAAGGGTGAAGCTAAATTTACCACAGCCTCCGAAAGTAGATTCCTTGACAAGAAACAGCCACTTGCATGCACTTCTTCAGATTGAGCCAGGGATGTATGACTTCAGACCATCTCATCTGGCTGATTGGGTTACCGAAAGATAAAAGCAAATGGAAGAAAATGAGTTGAAAGGCAAAAATGGGAGAAGATGGAAGGAAAGATAAAAGCAACAGAACACAGAGGATGCCGTAATAGAAAACAAGAAAAAAGGACCCTATTGGTACTATCTTGCACTGTGCTTTGATATATACGCATATCAAATAAACATCCTATATTAAAGTAAAGATTGGCTAAAGTTTGTGCTAAAAATGACATCCTTTGCACTGTCCCTTTTGGAAAAAGGTGACAACTCCCCACATGCCACATGCCTTATAAATGACCTTTGTGTTGCAGCTCAATCTTTTCCTCTAGGGATTATAGGCTTAATTTATTAGCATCTGCATACATACAATCTCTATTTTTGTATTTGCTTTGGAAAGGGAAACAGCAATTCCAGAATGAGACATGCTGGAACATAACCAGAAAAAAAATATTCCTCTTTTTCACATCTCATTTCAACTGGAAGCCAATCCTGTTGCATTCCTCTGAGCTGAAATCCTTTTCAATACTGATATGTAGCTTGGAGGCCCAATGCAGTCTTTTTAATTCCTGTTCTCCGGGCAGAATGAGAAGATTCTGGAAGATTTTTAAATCAGCAGAATAGGATACAGTTCTAGCATCAAATGGAGACTGCATAATTTGGCCACTAGACACCCAGGGGAAAATGCCAGCCTTGGCCAAAGTGCCAGGAGGCATGGCTGTGTGGTCATTTGTCATCTATTAGCATCTTGAGGTGCTTACCCAGTGAATGTAAGTTCTTATTTGTGTGATTAAGTTGAAGGAGGGCAAGTTGCTTGTGTACTGTTGTCTCAACTGTATAGGTTTATCCCTGCCAGGCCTGCTTGACCTGACTGTTCGGCTGATGGCATAACTTCCCTGGCTAATACTGAGGGACTTCTATGGGCCTTTCCTTGTTCCTGCTGCAAGGAGCTCTTTCCCTTGCAACCTGCACTTGGAAACAGCTCAGGGTTTCATGGCTACTATGAGAACCATGATTCTGGCCCAATTTACTGAGGGCCCAATGACCAACTGAAAAGTCACATGGTAGATGTGATATTTGTCTTGGTCAGACGTACCAGAATCTAAAAGGAGGGGGGGCACTGAACTTTGGCATTCTTTTTCTTGCTGCCCACAACCAGTTAGAGAAATAGATTGGATTGAGAGTGAGTGACTGGCCCAAAGTCACTCAATGAGCTTCATGGCTGAGGGTGGCCTAGTACCTGAGTCTCCCTACTCCGAATCCAACACCTTAAACACTGCACTGCACTGACTCTTCACATGCCTTCAAAATATATTCCTGAGGATTCTTCAGCCATCCAAAGCATATACAGGTACTCTTCGACTTACAACAGTTCATTTAGTGACTATTCAAGATACAACGGCACTCAAAAAAGTGACTTATGATCATTTTTCACATTTATGACTATTGCGGCATGCCCATGGTCATGTGATCAAAATTCGGGCACTTGGCAACTGACCCATATTTATGACAGCTGCAGTCCCAGCGTCATGGGATCACCTTTTGTGACCTTCTTACAAGCAAAGTCAATGGGGAAGCCAGATTGATTTAACAACCTTGTTACTAATTTAACAACTGCAATGATTCACTTAAGAACTATGGCAAGAAAATGGGGCAAAGTTCACTTAACAGATATTTATCTTAGCTAAACAGAAATTATGGTGTAAATCAAGAACTACCAATACAGTGGTTCACAAAGGCCCATAGTATGAAAGAGGTGAGAAGTGAGAATGTAACATTGAATGCTTTCTATTTTCCAGGTACCAGTAATTGTTACTGTTTTTTACACATAGTCTACAAGATGGTTTTTACTGGGTTTGTTACATTTGACCATTGGATCTTTCCCAAGGATCTAAGATAGTTAAAGATGTTATCATAATCAGTGCACTATTCCAAATAATGAATTTTTTGGTAATTGAGATTTTGTCCATTCCTATTGAGATCTTGTCCATTCCTATTGTGCCCAATGATATTCCAGTTCTTCTGGTATGACATCAAGTGCACCAATCACTATTGTCACCTCTACTACTTTCGTCTTCAACAGTCATTCAATCTCTATTTCAAAGACTTCAAGGAGTTTTCCTAGTTCTTTCTGAATGATCCTTCCATTTCCAGCTCCTCCTGCATCAATTATACACCTTCTACTTACTTCTTTGAAACTATAGTAGAATGATGTCTGGCTTACTATGGAGTAAACATTTATCAGCTTGTATTTGGAAGTCCTAAGAATCTCAACCTCTGTGTTCTGAACCCCTTTTAATATTGTGTCTATGGAGATTCTCAAATCATCAGATCATAGTTGTCCCAAAAGTGCTTTTCCAAAAGGCAACCGGACTTTCTTGGTTTTTTTCTTTGAAAAAGTTTCACTTTCAGAACTGAAGAATCTTCTTGGATGAGAAGCGAAACACTTTCAAAGAAAAAAACCCACGAAAGTCCAGTTTCCTTTTGAAAAAGCACCTTGGGGTTTTTTAAATATTGTGATTCCACCAATTCTTTGATTGTGGGGGAGTTGTTATTACTATTATTATTCCTATTAAAGGATGGCATATAAACATATAAAATACATCAGTCAATGATGGAATTACAGAGGCAAATATTTTTGTCTTCTCGCAACACTTTTGTCTCCAAGAAGCAGAAAAGCAGAAATAGTGATCAAGAGTGATAATATAGTCTATTTTTTTTAACGAATGTTCTCATAATAATTCCTGATCTGCCTCTTGCTCTTTGTAGTTTTTTCTTACTAGCAAGAAAACAAAATCTGAAGCATTCTATCCAGAATATAAGAGACGTGCACACAATATTGTAAATCTTGGAAGTAGTGGCTATTTCTAAAGAACAAATATACTTTTTCTCTGGGAACTGCGCTTGTGTTTGCTGTGGGCAATGTCTTTGACAGTGAAAAATAATGCTCTTCTTATAGGCTTGTTGCTATTTCTCAGGCTTTTCATTTCTCTGGAAATGACATGGAATTGATACTTTCAAGCCAGCCCTCAAAAAAGAAGGAACATGCTTCATGTTTGTAGTTGCAAAAGACATCTTTTGAAGTGGGCAGAGAGCTATGGCACAGCAAATTGATGCCTGACTCCTGGGACAAAGACATGGAAAAATGTCTGCTGTTAACTGGCAGATCCCAGAGAAAAAACATCTGTTAAGGCTTCAAGTGATTGATAAGTGCTATTCTGTTGATGGGTTTCTAACTTCATGGGTGTGTGCTCAGGCGCGTCTTGATTCTGTCTGCTTGAAGGAAGAGAAGAGCAGAAATCAAGGGGAGCAAGTGTTAATGCTGGAAAATAAAAGCAATTACATTCAAATATGATGAGATGGAGGCCTTTCTATGAATGCTTTTTTCCTTATTTATTACTTATTACCTTCTTTTCTAATTTCTTTTGCCACAAGCACAAACTCCTTTACATACAGTCCATATATGACATGAAGGAGAGAATAAGGTTATAGTTCTTCACCATGTTTTGAAAAATTAAAATAATAAATTACCTTTTCAGAGTTGTTAGGAAGCACCTAGCCAGGCAGAAGGAAGGTTCGAGAGTGGAATTAGCCTGGACAACTGCAAAAGAGCTAGAACGGATTCCCGCTCTCCTCCCCCCCACCCAACAAAGTTCCTTGAAGTCTTATCTAATAGTTCCCAGGAGTAGGCTTCCAGGTCAGGGAGATTTCTGTATTATAGGCAGAACATAATAAAGCAGTTAGCTCAAACTCTGTGTGTGTGGGTCTGGTTGTTTGCACTTGAGAGAAAAGACATAAAAGCTACTGAATCTTTTTCTTCCTAGTGTTTTCCTGCAAGTACAGGCTCCAATTTTTCCCCCTGAAATCAATCAGAAGTTGATACATTTGGTTGCGACAAGAATTGACTAACTGGCTTAGTCGCGCAACTCTGATGAAGAGGTGGGTTTCAGCAGGTTCTGACCAGTTCTGGAGAACCCCGGTAGCAGAACTTTTGAGTAGTTTGGAGAACCGGTAGTAAAAATTATGACTGGCCCCGCCCCCATCTATTCTCTGCCTCCCAATTCCCAGCTGATCGAGAGGAAATGGGGATTTTTGCAGTATCCTTCCCCTGGAGTGGAGTGGGAATGGAGATTTTACAGTATCCTTCCCCTGCTACACCCACAAGCCATGCCCACCAAGCCATGCCACACCCACCAAACCACACCCACAGAACCAGTAGTAAAAAAATTTGAAACCCACCTGATGTTGGGGCTGAAAGAGAATGACTGTCCCAAAGTCATCCAGCTGGCTTTCATGCCTAAAGTGGGACTAGAACTCATGGGCTTCTAGTTTTGAGCCTGGTTCCTTAACCACTAAACCAGATTGGCCTCTATAAGGTCTCTTATAGAGACATAAAGGTCTCTATAAGTATATGTAAAGTTAAGAGTTCCATTTAAGGAAAAAGTTATACTGTAAGTATTTAAGAAAGATATATAGACAAAAGTAATATGTATGCAGGCAGTTATATCTGGAAGATTATAATTTAAACTCCCCTAAATTGTGACACAGTCAATGCCTATTCCTGAAACCAAAAAAAAGTGATGTTGTATTCTATAGGCAGGAAGAGACTTATTGTATAAAATGCAGATTGTTAGAAATGAGGGACATTGCTTTTCTATGAAATCATGTCAGCTGGAAATTGTTGTCCAGAGCCTGCATGTGGAAGCAATTTTGATTTGTTAAAAAAGAAAGGATAAAGATATGCCTCTGGATACACATTAAATTCACACAAGGGGTATAAAGATTTATCATGTGTGACTGGGCAGATGTTTTGCATTTTTAAATTAAAAGTGAATTGCCAGTCTCTCAAACAGAATTTGGCAGCTGTCTCATGTGAATCTACTCCAAGTCCTTGCAAAATTTCATGAGAAAATGATATAGTCCTGTGAGACCTGAAGTGAGATTTCTGTGCACTTGTGCAAGATCACTGAAATGTCAGTAATTTGGGGGTGTAGTCAGATTTTGGACATTCAGAAGTATTCTAAAAGTTAAGGGCTGTAGTGGTGCAGTGGTTAAAATGCAGTACTGCAGGCTAATTCTGCTGACCACCAGCAGGTTGAGTTTCCCCTGCTCAAGGTTGCCTCAGCTTCCATATTTCCAAGGTCGGAAAAATGAGGACACAGTCTGTTGGGGGCAATACACTGACTCTGTAAACTGTTTAGAGAGGGCTTTAAAGCACTGTGAAGTGCTTTATCAAATTTATCTCTTCCTCCTCAACACAAACAATTAAATCGATGGTAATTACATGTAAAAAATCTCCAAGAAGGTTTAGCTGATATCCCACTAGCTCTGAGAAACCTCCTATCCCAGAACCTGAGTTTCTGGCATGGGTATTTTCTTGGCCTTACACAGAAGATATGATAATATTATAAATGACCTTTGCAATCATATAAAAAACAACTGTGTTCTCTTTGCTGATGATGTTAAACTATTCAACACCACAGACAATGCAACTGCCCTTCAAAAAGACCTTGACTATGTGGCAGATTGGTCTAACAAGTGGCAACTTCAAATCTCAACAAACAAATGCTCTGTCTTGCACATTGGCAAAAAAAATCAAAACATAAAATACAAATTAGATGGACATGACCTTATAGATGACCCTCACTCTGTCAAGGACCTTGGAGTACTCATTTCTAAAGATCTAAGTGCCAGAGCCCACTGTAACAACATTGCCAAAAAGACACAAGAGTTGTTAACCTAATCTTGCGTAGATTCTTCTCTGGTAATATTGTACTACTAACTAGAGCATACAAAACATTTGTTAGATCAATCCTTGAATACAGCTCATTTGTCTGGAACCCGCACTGCATATCGGACATAAATACAATTGAGAGAGTCCAGAGATATTTCATAAGAAGAGTTCTCTGCTCGCAATAAAATACCGTATGCCACCAGACTCCAAATTTTGGGCTTAGACAACTTAGAACTATGCAAACTTCAATCTGACCTAAGCATAGTACATAAAATTAGCTACCACAATGTCCTACCTGTCAGTGACTACTTCACCTTCAACCACAACAATACACGAGCAAATAATAGATACAAACTCAAGGTAAACCTCTCCAAACTTGATTTCAGAAAATATGACTTCAGTAACAGAGTGGTCAATGCTGGAATGCACTACCTGATTCTGTAGTTTCTTCCCCAAACCCCCAAAACTTTAAGCTTAAACTGTCTACTGTGGATCTCACCCCATTCTTAAGAGGTCTGTAAGGAGCGTGCATAAGTGCACCCACGTGCCTATCGTCCCTGTCCTAACATTCCTTTTTTAAAAACTTACTCTTTTCATGTATCCAAATTATGTTTATACTTTTACCTGTTATCTTATATGTGATTGACAAAATAAATAAATAAATAATAAATAAATAAATAAAAAATTGCTCTGGGTCCATGCCCCTCTTTGGGATTTAGATATTTAGACTCCCTGCAATGCTGTGGAGAATTCAGGTAACCAAGGAGCTTTTAAAATGATGGCCTTTTTTTTTCAGGACCCTGACATAAAATGGATAAGGAGGGGTGGCTAATTTCTTCCTCAATTATGCTAGATAAGTTTTCCCCCAAAATGACTACTTTGAGAACCGTAATGGACTGGAGATTGCAATGCACTATTACATTGTCTTTGTTTTGAGTCCTGATGTTAAATTTGTGTACATTAATTCTTTTGCACAGTAACTTTGGCCTATTTGTCCCATGTAGAATCCATAAGGGCATTGCTGGGAGACTACGGCATACTTGGAACTCTTGAAGGATAAGTAGGAGGTCAATGAAATAAATACCCAAGATAAGTGAAACTGTCCAAATATCTGACTATCTACAGTACACACAGAAAAGAAAGGCTGGGCAAAAATGCTTAATCAGCTAAATGTTGGAAATGTTACCATTTACCAGGATCTTATTATCTTATGTGGTGGACATGCCCAGAAGCTAAAAACTATTGGAATAAAATTAAGACATGATTAGAAGAAATGACACAACATATTGATTTAAAACCGGAGCTGTTCCTATTGGGTATCCTTCCAGAGAAAATTAGTAAAGAAAATATTTACTTGATTATACATGTAATAACAGTGGCAAGGATTGTTTTTGCACAAAATTGGAAAGCAGAGAATATACCTCTGGAAGGGGAAGTTATTAAAAAAAAATTTTAGACTGTGCAGAAATGAATAGATTAACATTGATGATTAAAGAAAGAGAAGACTCAGAATATTTTAAGATATTGGATCAATTGTACCATTGGTTAGAAAAGAGATATAGATAAGCAAATTAATAGTTATGTAAGAAAAGGGTATAATCAGAATATTGTATTTGTGGAAAAAACTGTAACAGATTAAATGAAATTTTTTGTTTTGTTTTTTTGTTTACATTTATATCCCGCCCTTCTCCGAAGACTCAGGGTGGCTTACAGTGTATAAGGCAATAGTCTCATTCTATTTGTATATTTTTTTTACAAAGTCAACTTATTGCCCCCCCAACAATCTGGGTCCTCATTTTACCTATAAAGGATGGAAGGCTGAGTCAACCTTGGGCCGGGCTTGAACCTGCAGTAATTGCAGGCTACTGTGTTCTAATAACAGGCTTCTTAACAGCCTGAGCTATCCCGGCCCAAGATAGAAGAAGCAACAAAAGAGAAAAAGTCAAGGAGAAAACACCGAGATGTCACATGGAAGGAATGACTGATATATTAAATGTTTGTGTATAAAATAAAATAAAATATTTAAAAAAAGAAAAAGAAAAGGAAGGCTGGCTATAATTTTGCTTCCCATCATCTTTTGTCTGCTTATTGTGTGTCTAGATATGTGTTTTCCTAGAAGTTGCTTCATTGAGAGGTGAACAGCTGATTGCATGATATCCTGGACAAAAATTCCCCTGAGTTAAAATAAGGTTGTTTTGTAGGGTTTTAGAAAACTATGCAGTCTAGTTTAGATATGACAGTTATTTGCTTGAGGGTTAATTAAGGCAGTGTTTCTGTGGGCGGGTAGACAAGGAAAAATAGGGATTAAAATATACTGTTTCCTGTATTCTAGACTTCAACTTAATTTTAGTATATTTATCCCTGTTGGGTAAATATAGCTTGAGCAAAATTCTTTGTGCCTATTATTATCATCAATGGCTATTTAGTTGCAGCTTGATATTTAGTTGATTGACTAAGTATCTCAGTGAATTCCTTTCAGAATGTCAGGGAGTCTTACAGTAATGTTGGAGGGTACAATCAAAGTTCAATTATTCTTTCTTTCTTCTGGAAGATCCAAACTGATATGTCAAAATTTGTTTCTGTGATCTTGCAGATCTCAAAGCTCTGAACAGCTACTTTGCTGGAAAAAATGTAGCTTTTCTGGCACAACATCACACTCAAGCATATGCAAATAAACAAGGATATAATTTATTTATTTATTTTATTTTATTTATTTATTTATTTATTTATTTTATTTTATTTTATTTTATTTTATTTTATTTTATTTTATTTTATTTTATTTTATTTTATTTGCATTTATATCCCGCCCTTCTCCGAAGACTCAGGGCAGCTTACACTATGTTAGCAATAGTCTTCATCCTATTTGTATATTTATATACAAAGTCAACTTATTGCCCCCAAAAATTTGGGTCCTCATTTTACCTACCTTATAAAGGATGGAAGGCTGAGTCAACCTTGGGCCTGGTGGGACTAGAACCTGCAGTAATTGCAAGCAGCTGCTGTTAATAACAGACTGCATTAGCAGTCTGAGCCACAGAGGCCCAGAGACTTTATTTTTAAGATTTATAAGGCAACTACCTCAAATAATGTAACTCTTGGCAATGTACAATATTAGAAAACAAACAATAAAATAAAATAAAATAAAATAAAATAAAATAAAATAAAATAAAATAAACCCCTCACCATATCACAGGATGTAATACAATATGGTAAATAAAAATCTAAAATGATGACCAAGCACATACAGAACAGCCAACAATGGACTCTTACTCAGTTGGCCCCTTACGCTGGGAGACCAATCAGGTCTTAACAGCTTTCCTAAGGGCAAACTGAGTTGAGGCCTATTATCAGTGGTGGATTCTCTGCCCTAATGATTTCTTCCAACAACCAGTTTGCCAAACTGCTCAGACAGTTAACAACCAGTTCTCCCGAAGTGGTGCGAACTGGCTGAATCCCACCACTGCCTATTATATATCTGGGGGAGATCTACTGGAGAGGACTTATAATAGTAACTTAAGTCACATAACATACTGCTCTAAGATGAATTAGTCAATGTAATAAGTAATTCAGCATCTTATGGAACTCAGCCATTGTCTGTAAGGTGAATCAGGGCAATGTATTAAGCCATTTTATGATATAGCTGGACATAGCAATTGTGTCTTGTTAGCCCAGCTATGAGTTATTGTGTTGTGTCAGTTCAGTCGTGGGATATCTGTATAAAAATGCAGTCACAGAATCAAACTTCCACAAGAGGAATAGACATAATCAAGGCTCTCATTGTTGTACACTGGCCAGAGTCATGTTTTTTGTGAGATGGCCAGCCATATAAATATTATAAATAATTAAATAAACATATCCAGTCCCATGCTTTGCTAAAATAGAGCTGGGAGTTCCGGAAGCCACATTCAACAAGCAAAACTGCACTGAAAAGCTGGAGGTGGCTAGAGAAAAGCAAAAAGGACAAAATTTCCTTCCCTTTCCCCAGACCTTTTGGAGGCATATGGCTATCTGCTTCTTTTAATTTATCCACATATTTATTAAACTCCATTCTTATATTCTCCACCACCCCTTTTCCCCTCATTCAGCCACCATTGCCCAATTCACTTTCTTCTATTGTTATTATAATTCAAAACAAATATCAGTTGTTCCAGATCAGGTATATATGCTTTACATGGGGGGAGAGAGAGGGGGTGGGATTGTGTGTGTGAGTGTATTTTGTCAACATTCAAGGCACTTGAAAAGAAGAAATAAGTATACCTCAAAAGATGAAAGGATCAGTTCCAAAACAACATTTTTACATGATAATATTCATTTTTTAGTCTTAAATGCATAACATCCTAGATACTTTTCATTTGTCAATTTTATTTTCCCCCTAATGCTAACCATTATCCATTCAGAAGACTGGATATTATCTCTAAACAGTTTGCTAGCATAGCATTTTGTTTGCAAATAGTAAAGATACACCCCCCCCAAAAAAAACTATTGGAGGGCCCACACTGCCTAACATCAAGGCAGTCAGAAGTAGCATCTGCTGAGAGAAGTGACTCTCTCTTTCTCTCTCTCTCTCTCTCTCTCTCACACACACACACACACACACCCCACATAAAATATTTTCCAAAGAGATTCAAAAGCAGCTTTTGGAGCAGATTTTGAATATTTGAAAGGGTCTGCAGTGAGGAAATGAGTCATGCACTGTCTTATTTCTTCTCAATAATCTCTGGGACATGAAAATGTTCTGTTACCCAAAGCAGTCATCATGTTATTAGATATTAGTAGTTGAGTTAGAACTGAAAAAGCAAAGCAGAATTCCCTGATTCAGTTTACTACTATCATATCAGTACTGCAATATAGTTATACATACATATAATATCACTACTCCATGAGCTGCACTAGTAATTAAAGCCCTGCATGACACAGGACTGTGTTACCCGAAAGGCTCTCTTTTTTCAAGAGTTTCTACCTGTCCAATCTGATTCAACAGATTGGGCAGGCTGCATTTCCTATCAGCCAAAGCGTGTCAACTTGTGAGAACTAGAAGATGGGCTTTTTCTGCTTTAGCTCCTGCCTTATGGAATGTATTCCCCTTGGAGATTAGAACGGCCCCCAACCCTGTTGACTTTTCACAAAACTTTAAAAAACTTGGCTATGTACCTGTGGTGAAATCCAATTTTTTTTACTACCGGTTCTGTGGGTTTGGTGTGGCTTGGTGGGCGTGGCTTGGTGGACGTGGCAGGGGAAGGATATTGCAAAATCTCCATTCCCACCCCACTCTGGGGCCAGCCGGCGGTGGTATTTGCCAGTTCTCCAAACTGCTCAAAATTTCCGCTACTGGTTCTCCAGAACCTGTCAGAACCTGTTCGATTTCACCCTTGCTATGTACCCAGGCCTGGGGCTGGGAATGTGTGAAGAGTCCAGCTACTTGGCTTTGCAATTATTTGATTTATCATCAAAGGTGCTGTTGCTACTTATTTATTTTGTGGATGCTTTTATTGTTTTAATATTTTTAAATTGTTTTAATTGTTTTATAATTTTAGAATGGTAAGCTGCCCAGAGTTATTGGGTTGAATTAGCTCGCTATAGAAATTGAAGAAATAAATATAAACAAAAACTTTGAAATTTTGTACTAGATGTAAATTCAAAGGAGAAGGTGGTGAGTTAAGACCTACCATACCATGTGCTCCATTTAGCTGGTGCAATAACAACTGATTTCAGGATGATTGGCCTGTTCCATGATAAACTGAGTGGTCTTTCCCAGCCTACTACTCTCCAAATGTGTAGGGAGAAATGTGAGAGTTTGTTGCAAAAATCTAATCTAGAAAGCACACACAGGCAGACTGATGCAGCAGGATTCATTGAATTCTTTATATACATATAACACATGAAGTTAAATTTACAATACCAACAGCTGATTCTTCCAATGTAGCAGTTACAAGCAAAAAACAAGCAGAATACAGCAGACAGTCAAGTTTGCAGCTTCAGAGCTCAGAGCTTAAAGCCTAAGCCATGCCCAGATTTCTTACTTAAGTTTCTGTTTCTAAATAGCGGTCATTGGCTGACCCAGTTGCTATGCCTATTCATTGGCTTACCATGTCTTCCCAGTCATGAATATTCTGACAAGAACTGCAGGTACCAAATGCAGGTGGGAATCTACTTGAAGAAGCTGCACTGGACCAATAGAGTGATCGCCTCTTTAGCAAAAGCCCCCAAGTTATGGTCAGCTAATCACCCTTGTTGATAACTCTATCTTGGTGTTTTATATGCAACCGAATTAAACTTATATGAAAGCCTTGAAGAACAAGACATATAAATAGTTCAGAACTTTGAATAGTTTTTCCCTGTTGTGACTTACATTTTACTAGTAAACCCTTCCATAAGCACTGTATAACTTTATATTATCATATAACATGTCATATAAAATTAGAATACAGACATATTTTTAAATATGCAGGAGAACAATAAAGAGGCATATGGAAATGGATGTTAAATATCAGATCTGGAGCAATCAAGTACACATCATCGCTCAAGAAAATATTTTCGTTTAATAAAGACTCGGCTAGAATGTAGATTATTATGCATAAGAGCACCAGCGTGCCTACCATCCCTGTCCTAAAGTTCCCTTTAGTTGTATTCCTTTTATGTATTCAATTCATGCTTATACTTATATATATTATTTAATATGTGTTTGACAAAATAAATAAATAAATAAATTATTCCTCCCATCCGTAAGACCCCAATGGTGGCTCATATCAGTGGTGGGCAATCAAATGTGCACAAAAATCAGGTTCTACAAGAGTCCCTGGAGCAGAGCCCTTACACAACCCAGGAAGTCTGTACTTCACAATGAAGCTGCCATCAGCATTTCAGTAGCTCACTCTTTCAAGAAGCTGATCATTGATGCCAACAGCTCCTGACAATTTGTCTCACCAAGATTCTTAAATTATCAACAATGAAAAATAATAATTGCAACAGTAGTGCGGAAAAAAAATATCCCTGCCCCCATGATGGCTACCTTTCCATCAGCAGGCATAAACAAAAGGTGTTTGTTGATCATTTGACAAAGCAAATACCTCCAAGGTTAGGTAGGTTATGCAATGTATTTCTGAAGATAGCGGTATTTTGTTATCAGCTCAGATAGCTGACATCGCACCTGTTGTTTCCAAAAAGCCATAGAGGAAATCCTATAATATTCTCGGCTATTGTATTACAAACCTTGAGATATGTAAGACCTCCATAAAGCCCCAATGACAGATTGTTGAGTTAAAAATAGACTCAAAACCACATAACCTGACTAACTTATAAATTGCAAATGGAAGACATTTATGAAGTGTATGACAGTGATTGGTGTGACTGATAGTGGATGTCTGGCTGACCTTGCTACACAGCTGCAGCTTGCTTTCAAGGAGTCAGCAAGAAAAACAAACAAATTAGTAGGGATCTAAAAGCAGAAATATTATTTTACTAAGCATATGTCCTCATGGGTGCTCCTGAACTGATGCTTCAGTATCCAACTAAAGATACTGAGAAGAAACACTAAAGATAAATCTTTGCTTTGTTGACTAGGGATTATTACAGACATTTAGGTCAAATGAAACCAGATTCCATGATCCCTAAATCTGTTGTGTAAGCCGGTAGAAAACCATGACCTTGTTTTTTTGTTTGGAACCTCATGCAAAATAAATTAGTTCACCTGAAGAGTACATTCTGCCAAAGTTTTCTACTATTGTATAGAAAATTCTAGCAATGACTAAAAATGCTTCCTGTGTAGGCCACACTTTATATTCCCATGTTCCTTGTGGGACTTCTATAGTCCTTCTGCAATTGTACTGAACTTCTGGATCAACTGTGCTATAGCTAAATGTTGTGAGGACAGTTCTGCTGCATTCATTCCTGAGCCACACAGCACACAATTTCCTACCGAGAAGAATTCTCAGCTTGTTCTTCCTTCTAAATCCTCTGCTCATCACCCTTCTTGCTGAACCCAAAGTGGCATTGGGCTTTCATTAACTGCTGAAGGAGCTATGTCATATTGGGAGTGTGGGGTGTAAAAGGGATCCCTATGTATAAGTGCTCTCTGATGCATTTATACCACATGGTCCTTTTCAATGAGCCTTTCTAGTAATGGAATGATGGAGCATCATATTCTCACTGACTGCAGCAGAATGTTGAAATAAGCTTAACTCTCACAAAATATTTATTGCTGCTTGTAATTGTAACCAGCAATTCTGCTAACTCCTTGTCTTCCATGCTACCCCGAGCCATTTCTTAAATCAACTTTAGAAATCCTAATTCCAATTGCAGTGGGTTGGTAATGGGGCCATACTAGTGATGCTTAATCTGGTCTAGAAAACCAGATTGGTTTTTCCTCTCTTCCTTGCCTTTCCCATCCCTACAAAGAAAGAAAGCTACATTGGTTGGTTCCCATGTGGACTGGTCTACAGTGCCTACCTTTTCCCTGTTTATTAGGTTTATTCCCTCCTCTCTAGACTCTTGTGTCTTTCCTTTGCTTTCCTGGAAGTTTGCTCAGTGTCTGCTCTGGTAATGGGACAAGCAGAAAGCGCAGATCTTTCTTCACATAGGTACAGCTGGCAGAATACTTTTAAATTATCCTGTTTTATTTTGCTCTGGGTATTACTTTACTGGTATTGTTATCCTGTGCTTTTTAAAAAACTAGTGGCTAGTTTTATTTGGTTGTACTACATACTATTTTTCATCCTTGCTGCTACTTCTGTATTTTATGTTTTTAATTCACTCATACTTTGCTGATAGAGCTTCAGCTATTGGCACCCTCAAAATAAAAATAAATGTTTACTTAATTAAAAAACAACAACAAGCAAAATATGCCTAAGGCAGACCTTGATCCAGTATTGAAATTAAGCTAAAAATGAAACCCATCAAGTTTGTATGTATACCACTTCTCCACATTATTACATACCCATCTTAATGTTCATAATTCTGACTCCTTTTTTGATCTTTACACTGGGTGATCTCTTAGTTTTCCTTTGGTGTAAATAGATACAAGGATAAAAATGAAATGAAATTACTTTATTAGGTTCATGTATCCTTGAACGGCCTCTGACCTTAAGTTTTGATAATGAAAATAGTGTTATTTTATTGATTTGTTTGTTTGTATCGTTTATTATTTTTTCAAATAACTCAAGGCAACAAACATATCCAATTCATCTTCCTCCTATTTTCTCCACAACAACCCTGAGAGGTGAGTTGTGGTAAGAAAGAGTGGTTGGCCCATGGTCACCCACTTGGCTTTCATGGCAAAGGTGGGACTAGAACTTATGGTCTCCTGTTTGCTAGCTTAATGTCTAGGCTGAACCAGACTGATTCTAATAAGGGATAAATATAGGATGATAATTTTGCCAACTATTTTGTATATAATAGAAAAGATGTATTTTCATCCAGTGATATAAAAACCGACACAATTGGATTGTGAGAATTGTTGATATATTCTGGTGAGATGAGAAGTTAAACTCTGAATGTTTATGGCAGTGATTAAAAATAGACTAGGAAAAATAACAGAGCATCTGACATCATAATAGGCTGTCTACTTCAAACAAAGCACAGTCACCACTTTGCTAAAAATTATGCTTTATTAGAGATGTATCCCAGGCTGTTTCAGCTGTACACAAGATTATAGGATTATATGTAAGATTGTATATACATTGTTCACAGCGTACTATCCTAAAGATACGAGTTTCAGGTATAGCTATAAAAGAAGAGACCGACATCGCGATCTCTGGAACTTAAGATATATTATCCGCTTAGCTTTCGTTAGCCTCTGCTAACATTGTCAGAGTGTAAACTACCATAGGAGAGATATTCACCTTTATACATCATTGATCAATTTGGCCATTGCGCGCATGATAGGCCCACCCATCCGCCTCTCACCTATAATTAGTTCTGTTGTTTTTACTTCAGACATGTTAATCTATGAAGACTTGACTACTGTTGCTTCCTTCCCTATTGTGTACTGCTAGGGCTGCCCATCCCCATTATTTTGTTCACAGTAATGAGGCCGAGAAAAAAAACTATTTTACAGTAAAATTTGCAATAAAAATGAGGTTGTTTTAAGTTCAAAACCAATTTATTTATCATTTTATTAATATTCCAGTGCAGATCAAAAAAATAGTCATTCTACAGAAACCACTGTATATTTTCACTCTGTAAGAGCTGTAATATCTATTTGAAGGCAGAGAATCGGATAATAAGAGCAATCTGATCTTCCAATTCTCCCAGGTCCCAACTATCATTCTTGGTCACAAAAACACCTTCTTCTGATTATGAGCCATAGCCATACTTTATTATGTCAAATCACTTGCACAAGGTGCCATTGTCCAGTCTGCCTGTAGAACAACTGGTTTTGTGTAAAATCTGTCTTCAATTACTTAAAAGTTAATTTCTCAGTATGTAATTTTCAAGGTACTTTTCAATGTCTTTCAATTTCTGAATGTATCTTATTTCTGCAAAGCAATATAGGGTGTTATCATTTCCCCTCATTGTATAACTCTCAGTTGTAGAATGAAAAGCATGACACATATACAAACTTCTCAATAACTTCTTCATAAAGAATGCAACAGGCCACAACTCAGCCATATCACTTACTTTTTCTCCATAGAATACAACTATCCAAAGCTTGATTTCTTTTCTCTCAAATTGAAGAAGAATTGCTATAAAATTGCAATATTCAGTGCAGCAACTAGGATTCTGGCAGAAGTCTCCTTTTTCTACTTCGACAGGTCAGTGGTGGTTCTGATGAGTCTGTAGAAAAGCTTTGGTTGCCTATCTACTTTGTGTGGTGTGGTGTTTTGGGGTGTTTCACGAAAAGCAGTTTTAAGCTTTGTGAGGAGGACATTTCTCAACTGTTTGCTTAAAATCAGGCAGCCACAACTGGTCTCTTTCTGATGAGCTGGGCCTTTTTTGTGTTAATCACAGAATGATGAACACAAGTATTTGGCCAATAATCCACTGTTTGTGGAAAGCTTGTAACATATCAATGGCCTTATGGAAAGAAATCCCTTAGTCTAATCCAGTGTTACTTACAAAAGCACATTTAATACCCTGAATGCAGTTTTCTAAGAAATCCTTGGGATTGAACAAAGCAGGAAGAGAAACCATTAGACCAGTGGTGGGATTCAGTTGGTTCTGTCCAGTTCGGGCAAACCGGTAATGACGACTGTGGGAGGCTCTGCCCACCCGCCCGGATGTAATGCGTGAGCAAAGAGCATGTGCAGAAGGCTATGCACAAGCACGTGCTCACATTTGGGAACCGGTAGAGGAGGTGAGTGAATCCCACCTCTGCATTAGACTCAAGCGCACCATATGATTTAACTTAGCAGTTGCACTTCCATTAAACCCAGGAGGGTGGGGTGGGTACTTCTCTCTGGCCACGGACAAAGCTAGGTCTTTATTTACTTATTTGGTCTCCAAGAGCTGCAGGGAATGTAGCACTGACACAAACAGGTCAGCAGCAGATGGGCAGCCAAAAGGTTCAGTCTAGTATTATTTTTACAAAAGAATAAAATGTGTGTGATAAACTAGCAGAAGCTTAACTGACTTTTTTTAAATGCAGAAAAATCACATCAGCCCATTTCAGCTTGGGAGTCCTTGGGGGATTTCAGCAGGGCACAAAAGGGACCAAGGGACCATATATGGCTTTAGGTTGTCTCACTGCTTTGTTTTGACCTGAGGGCAAAGGCTTCTTCCTCTTCCCACTCAGATCTATGTGCACGTTGCCGTTCCACTCCATCTGTCTCTAGTTTGGATGAACGCTCCAACCATGTAGCTGTTTAGCTGCCTTGCTTCACTGAGTCGTAAAACACCCCATCTGATCATAGCAACTTCTTGATTTCAGGATGAAAAGCAGTTATCATATCAAGAACTAAACACAAAACCCTGAGCAAGTCACTTTATGCTAAGCATTATTCTGGCAGTTTCTCCTTCTTTTAGATAACAGGAAATCTGTCCATCCTTTCCCCAGAACCACGAAAAAGCAGAGTCTGCTGGAGCTGGCCGATCGATAATTTTAAAATAATAATTAAAATAAGTTATACTGCTTGGATCCGCAATATACTATGCCAATACATTATGACATCATAGATCCTTGGGAAGAACTTGATCTGTATGAAGGCGAATATCAGTTGAAGAACTGGCATCTGTGACTTCACATTGTTGTGAAGAGAGAACAATAATAATGCAAATGGTTGAACACTGAAAAATAATTTATCTATACTCAAATATCATTGAACAATGATTAGCAGACCAAAGGAGATTCATTACCAGAAATAAAATATTCAGGGATGAAGAACTGGAAGAGATTAGAAAAAGATGTGAAAATGTGAGGACGAAAAATAATAGCAGAATAGTAGAAAAAAATCAGATTTTTCAAAACAATTTTGTCTCTTTTCCCCCCTCCTTTTTTCTATTTCCAAATTCAAAACAATTGAAAAAAATAAAGAAGTTAATATGAACTATAGAAATGATAACTTAGAAGAAGTAATAACAACAGAACAAGTAAAGGCCAGCACTGAAAAAGCCAATTAACAGATTCCCCAACAAAAAGATTTAAAAGAGAAAATTATGCAGAATTATCAGTAGAAAAACAAAGCATGGAAAGCAATGCCCCAAAGACCTGGCACCTACTGAATAATGAAAAAATGTAAACAGAAATATACTGGGCACCATTCTATCCTTAAGAGGAAAATGGGGAGGAGAGACAAATACTGCACATGAAATGGTGTTGAAAGGGGGGAAATGCTTTCTGAGGCCATGGTTCAAATTATCTGGATACTGTTTTGCTGTAGGAGATCTCCTCAAGATGGGCAAAAATTATTTACCCAAAACATGATAATCTTTATCAAATGGGCTCAATAAATGATGAATGGAGAGGTAAGGACTTCAGATAAAGACCTATGCACCAGAGATGGTAATCAGCAGGTTCTGACCAGTTCTGGAGAACTGGTAGCGGAAATTTTGAGTAGTTCAGAGAACCGGTAAATACTGCCTCGACTGGCCGTGCCCCCATCTATTCTCTGCCTCCCAAGTCCCAGCTGATCTGGAGGAAATGGGGATTTTGCAATAACCTTCCCCTGGAGTAGAGAGGGAATGGAGATTTTACAGTATCCTTCCCCTGCCACATGCACAAAGCCACACCCACTAAGCCATGCCCAACAAGTCAAACCATGCCCACAAAGCCACGCCCACAAAACCATGGCCACAGAACTGGTAGTAAAAAATTTTGAATCCCACCACTGCTATGCACTCTGCAAGGAAGAAGAGTGTTACTTTAATGAGACCTATTAAAAAAACTTTAAAAAATCAAAACATTGTCTCATACAGTTCATGGCCTTTATTTTCCATATACTGTTGCACATTGAAGAAAGGATCCTCACAATAATTTCACAATAGAAGCAATGTATACAAAAAGGTGGTGCACTAGGAACGATGAGTTCCAGCTGAAGGTTGAGAGTATTTTGTCAGCATTGATAAACTTCAATGTGCCCAGAAAAAAACAGCCAGGAAGATAAAAAGGCTGGTAATTACGTTATGAGGAAAGGATGGGTATGCATTGGTTTAGAGAAAAGAGATATGATCATTGTTTCCAAGGCCCATCATGTAGCGGATAGGGCAGAATTGTTCAAAGATGTTCCTGAAGACAGAAAAAGAAAGAATTTAAATTAAAAGAAAGTGGATTTCAGTTGGAAAGCTAATGGTAAAAGCTGTTCAACAAAAGAACAGCCTTACTCTAGTGCCATGTTGGTGAAACTATGGAACGCATGCCAGAAGCAGCACACAAAACCATCCCGCAAGGAATGTGTGGCCTCGACCGCCTTCCTGTGCACATACATGTGCTGGTCAGTTGGGCGTCACGCACGCGGGAGCAGCAAAACCTGGAAGAACTGTCATGTCCCACTCCTCCGCTGACGACCGGGTCAGGGAAATCCGAATCAGGCGTGCCTCTGCAGTTCTGCCAAAGTCCTAGCAAAGTTCTCAAGGCAGGCAGGAGACCAGAAAGTGACTTCAGCAAGATATGTTAGACTTTGCCTGACTCAGAGAATGCCAGAAAGCAGATCCTTTATATAGGCCATGGGGTGTGGCTCCATGACTCAGCACTTATCCAGGCCTGCCCCTCCCTTCCTTCTGTCGCCGCCGCCTATCAATTCTTCTGAAGCGAGGGTCACTCCAGTCTGCAGCTGTTGGTAATTGACCTTCCTCAGGCTCACATGCTGTGGGGGAGGGGGAGGGGTCTAGTTGCTCCGTTTGTCTGGGCATGGAGCCAGAGCTGGGGGCTGGAGGTACTTCTTCCTCCTCAGCCTGTCTGGGCATGGAGCCAGGGCTGGGGCCGGGAGGCATACTAGGACATTCCTCAGCGTTCGGAAGCAGATAAGAAGGCCCCGGCTGCGGTGAAAGCGGGCGAGACACAACAAGAACAGCATTCTGTTGCACATGTGCAGGCCGGCACCCGAACTTCTGGGTTTCTGTTGGACACATGCGCAATGGCCAGCTGCTCATCGGGCGCGCGTCTGTGCTGGAAGCTGGAAGTTTGGGCGCCGGCTCGCACATACGCGATGGACCGCTACTCTTCTGGGTATTGGCACATGGGAAGGCCAGCAAGGCCACACATTCGTCATGGGATAGTTTTGTGTGCCATTTCTGGCACGCAGGCCGGCAAGCTATGACATAAAAGGTTAGCCATCACTGCTCTAGTGAGATGGTGAACTCTCCTTAAATATTTCTAATCCCCGCCCCCAAATAAATCAGCAATTATTGGGGGTAGAAGACTTTGCTCTTTCTTAAACTGCTGGAATGGGGGCTGTGAATTCAGTCTTCTGTGCCTGATTGCTTTGGATTCTGAGGCTAAATAAACTAATCAACACCCTCCTGGTGCTCCTGGCATTCTGGCTCCCTAAAAAACCAGCAAACTTCAGATTCTAAGTTCTATTTTATGTTCAAAACATCAGGTTCTTATGTTTTCATGGCCATCTCGAAATACTTGGAATGTTGCAGTAAGTGATTCTTTTCATAATTCAACTGTGCAGTCTATTATTTATTTATTCCCTAAAAAGGAAGGGTTCTTAAATATTTTATGTCGCCAGCTTCAGAATCTCTGCTGTCTCTAATCTGGCTGTCCTTGATTATTGCAAGCTCCACTGTGAAATTACAGTTCTCCCATTCTAGCTACAAAGGAGTTTATGTATCTATCCTGGCTAGAGTTCTCACTGGAATCAATGCAATGTTTGAGATTAATTTTTATTGGGAAATGATTATAGCCCTGATTGTAAGATTAAGTTCTCAAGCTCAATCTTTGACATTCCCATTTGAAAAGCACATAAGAAAAATGTCTGCTTGACATAGACATTACTTGGTCATTTAAACAAATGACAACATATCCGACAGGCTTCCTTTTTAATTCCAGGTCAGGTCAAAAAGAATTTTAATTTCAACCGATTTCTGATTGTCATATGGGATATCCCAGAGGACCAATTGCTTCTCTCAAATCTTTTCATCCCCTGAAATTTATGTATTCAAGAATAAACAATATGATTTTATCATCCTAGCAGGCAAATACACTGTACTTTCACTGCTCCATAGGCGGACACGCTATCCTGCTGATGAGAAAGTTAAAATAAAGGTGCCACCGAAACACTGAATGCACTGGAAATGCACTCAGGTTGAGCTGACCTACATCTCAGTTGGAATCAGTAGCTTTTCCTGCTTTGATCACCCTTCTTTCAACTTCAAAGAACAGCAGCAATGTTGTCAAAAAGCCAGATTAGAGGCAAGATTTTGGATCTGATTGCCATAAAATCTTTAGCATATACAGTATACATCCAGGGCATTTTATGTCTGTTAGTGCTTAAAACTGTAGGCAATCCTATGTTTGATTCCTAACTTTTCCCATTATAGACGAGAGGTCGAACGACTAGCCTTGTGGTGCAACCAAAACAATCTGGAATTGAACACACTCAAAACCGTAGAAATGGTGGGAGACTTTAGGAGAAACCCTTCCATACTTCCACCTCTCACAATACTAGACAACACAGTATCAACAGTAGAAACCTTCAAATTTCTAAGTTCTATCATATCGCAAGATCTAAAATGGACAGCTAACATCAAAAACATCATCAAAAAAGGACAACAATGTCCTTTTTTGAATGTTCTTTCTGCGCCAACTCAGTAAGCTCAAACTGCCCAAGGAGCTGCTCATTCAGTTCTACAGAGGAATTATTGAGTCTGTCATTTGCACCTCTATAACTGTTTGGTTCGGTTCTGCAACCCAACAAGAAAGACACATACTTCAGAGGATAATTAGAACTGCAGAAAAAAATAATTGCTACCAACCTGCCTTCCATTGAGGACCTGTATACTGCACGAATCTAGAAGAGGGCCGTGAAAATATTTACAGATCCCTCACATCCAGGACATAAACTGTTTCAACTCCTACCCTCAAAACGACGCTATAGAGCACTGCAAACCAGAACAACTAGACACAAGAACAGTTTTTTTCCAGAGGCCATCACTCTGCTAAACAAATAATTCCCTCAACACTGTCAAACTATTTACTAAATCTGCACTACTATTAATCTTCTCATCGTTCCCATCACCAATCTCTTTCCACTTATGAAACTGTATGACTGTAACTTTGTTGCTGGCAATCCTTATGATTTATATTGATATATTGACCATCATTTGTGTTGTAAATGTTGTACCTTGATGAAGGTATCTTTTCTTTTATGTACACTGAGAGCATAGGCACCAAGACAAATTCCTTGTGTGTCCAATCACACTTGGCCAATAAAAAATTCTATTCTATTCTATTCTATTCTATTCTATTCTATTCTATTCTATTCTATTCTATTCTATTCTATTCTATTCTATTCTATTAGAGCAGCCTCTCCTAACCTACCCTCCTCCAGGGTAGGACAGAATTTTAATAATCCCATGTTGACTTTGAATTAGGAGAGTTATAATCCAATGCATGTGGCTAGCACCAGGTTGGAGGAGGCTAGGCAAAGGTTGAGGTAGCTGGAGTGAGCACCAGAAGGAGAAGGACAGACTCTTCACTCAGGATTCTTGGAAAGATATTAGTATGTTTTTGTTAACTTCTTTGAACTTGATTTGAAAAAAAAAACCTACAGGGTAAATTAAAACCTGTGGTCTACTTCAAAGCAGAATATTTTTTAAAATATTATCTGATTATATGTTTTAAAATTTGATGTTTTGGTTTATTGGATTACCTCCAGTATTGTCCACAAAACAATAAAGTTAATAGCCGAAGTTAAAAGAAAAAGATGGGATGGATGGAGTTATTTTCACCCCCTTCTGTTCCCTCCTGCAACATGCCCGTATTCTGCAAGACCAGAAGGACACTTGGATGGAAAGTGATTTTAAGCATGTGGGGAGAAAATCACCTGCCGTTCCTTTGTTGTGATAGATAGCATCTAGTAGAGAGAGAGTGACTCTAATTCGGCTTATTTGATCATAGGATTTCAAACTAAGAAAATGCTTGCAATTTTATAAAAGAGAATAAAAGCAGAAGTGAAGCTAGAGTGCAGAGAAAAATGAAACAATATAAATTGAAACAATATAAATAGCTAATGCCAAACTTTTCCTAAGGCATAATGCAGGTTATTTGGTTACGATTTAGTGTAATATGCAAATCCAATCATCCAAAAGGGGCCAGGAATATCTGTAAGGGATCAAAATAGTCAAGAGGGTGGGCCTGGCTGTGCAATTGAAGCCCCACCCCCTTCTTTTACATGCATCATATATAAATGCATGTAAAAAAAGGGCCAGGACTTCAGACCTGCAGAGGTGACTGCTATCTTTTTTCTGCTCCCCTACTCCTGCAGATGCCCCTAGCAGGGAGTCACTTGGATGGATATGTCAGGGGCTACACTCGAAAAACAGAGATATGAAAATAATGGTATTAATTTTATATTTCAAATGCAGGCATAATAATTCAATATGTTTAATCAGTTTACCTCCCATGTAGGACAACTCACTGCAGCCAACTTACTATGGCCAAATTGCCATGGCCAACTCGCCACGAGACAACTCGCCACAGGACAACTCTCCATAGCAGGGGTCTCCAACCTTGGCAACTTTAAGCCTGGTGGACTTCAACTCCCAGAATCCCCCAGCCAGCAAAGCTGGTTGGGGAATTCTGGGAGTTGAAGTCCACCAGGTTTAAAGTTGCCAAGATTGGAGACCCCCTGCTCCATAGGACAACACGCCATGGGACAAGAGTTACACTAATATCGAAAAAAATGGTGGAATAGAATCACTAAAGAAAGCGTGCCAAAGGAGGGACAAAATGAAATGTAAATAACAAAAATTAAAATATTTTTAAAATTATTTTAAATAATGAAATTGAATTGTTGAATTGGCCCACAGCAAGCTGGCCCACAGTGAGTTGGCCATGGCAGGTTGGCTGCGGCGATTTGGCTACGGTGAGTCGGCTGTGGCAAGTTGGTCATGGGGAGATGTCCCATTCTGCCATGCATTTCGCGTTTTGCTTTTATAATTGGGTGGTGACTTTTGTGGGAGCCTCACTCAAAGCTTCTAGGGATCTAGTGGGGCATTCCCAGCTGTGTGCCATAAGTGAACATAGCCTCTGGTTCTGCATTTCACTTAATCCTAAACTGCATAAAATGAATAGTTTCCCAGTAGGTAACGTTATTCCAGTAACTGTAGCAATATATTTTGGAAAAATTAACACAAATACAATGCTATTATGTAAAATTGCAGACGCTGGGATGGTTATATCCCCATATATTTAAATAGAAGCTACTCAGAAATTCTGACTATTTCTTCCTATTCAGCATATAAATAGCAAGAGATCGCCATAAGTTCAAACAGTATATAGTTGCCCAATATGTGTTCTAACAACTTCTTTAATACCTTTAATACCGATAAATTTCAATGCCAAAATGTCAAGAAATCTCAGCAGGGCATATACAGCACAGCCTCTCTCATATAAAGCCAGCTCAGGCCCTTTGGGTCTGCAATGGAAACTTACCTTTTCCAAATACGATGAACACATAAGCTCAAGGACTGAATGCAGGATTGCTGAGATCAGGGCTATTCTGGGGTAGACAAGTTATGTCCTGCTGATAGGAAAGGATTAATGAGCTGGTCGGCTCATTCGTTGCAATTAGAAACAACACTCAAACTATTCTGGGGCTATTTTGATGGCAAGAAGCTCAACAACAGCTTATCAGAACCCAGCTACTTGTAGGGCTTCATGTAAAATGAGTGAATGATGTAAAAATATAGGATGATAAAACCAGGAACAAGCACTAAAGTGGTGGGTCTTCTTTTGGAAAGCAAATGGGCTATGTATTAACTGACATGCAGGCATTTTCAAAAAGGACAGGTTTAGGAAACAGATCCAGCAGGAATTGGGGCTGGTGGGAGCTTGCATTATTAGTCTATGCTCAGATTGCAGCTGTTATTTTGACTGCTATGGGGAACAAGAAGATCTAATCTAGGATGTGTTGCATCAAGAACTTAAAAAAATGGGGGGATGCCAAGGAAAGGGGTGTATCTTTTGTGCATGTTTTATTAGCAGAACATAGTGCTGACATAGTGTAAGCCACCCTGAGTCTTCGGAGAAGGGCGGGATATAAATGCAAATTAAAAAAAAAGAAATTTATGATTGGAGGTGCTTGTTCTTCATGCTTGCATGTTTTTTTCAAGGAAGAACCCCATTCCTAAGAGGACCATAATCAGATGCTTCAAGAAAAGAGCAGTCAGGTTAGGAATGCTAGATTCCTGTCCTATTGTTCTTCTTTTCTTCTTCCTATATATGTTTATATGTGTATATACTATATAATCTTTTTGTATGATGTTGTGACAAAATAAATAAATAAAATAAAAAATAAATAAGAGCTTTATCAAAATAACCAATATTGTCCAGTAGACTTTTTCCAATTCATGGTCCTCAATCAGATGCTTCAAGAAAAGAGCAGTCAGGTTAGGGAATGCTAGATTCTGGATGTAATGGTTTTGCAGAAAACAATGATGCAAATGCAAATGTTATGGTTTAACTCTTACCACTGAGTCTTAAGAAGAGTGAATGCAAATATGGCAAAAGAAAGACAATGAAATTGGTGAAAGACCTTGTAAGTAAGTTCTATCAGTAAAGATTAATGAGATCTCCAAATATTATGAGAGTTTATTTACTTTTATTTCCTACTTCTAAACCACCCATCTCCTTCATCTTATCACCCCAAAGATTTCATAAAATCTCTTGTTGACGATGCCAAACTTTCATGAGTTAGAAAAATCTTATCAGATGATTTCAGCCATTTTAATACATATATAAAATGGAAGCCACAGCATCTGAATGAAGGAGCCCCAATTACAAATGCTTGGGATGATGCTTTAGAGATATTCTTCTTATGACAGTTTTCCAGATATACTGACTCCCCTACTTTTCTTTAAATTATTCCTATCAATAAATTTCCTGGAATTGACTATAAGGAGTAATAAAGTTAGGTAATAAGTCACTTCAAAACTTTGATCTTCCTCAATAGTTTTGGGTAGATGTTGAACAGCATGTAGAATAAGAGGTAGCTCCAGAGATGCCATAGGTTGAACAGTTCCCTAACACCACCTTCAGCACATGGCCTGACAAGAGCTACTGGAATCACTGTTTCTTCTAGAGTTTTGTTTATTGGGCATCCAGAAATATATCATAGTCAGTAGCAGTGGTGAAATCCAATTTTTTTTACTACCGGTTCTGTGAGCTTGGCTTGGTGGGTGTGGTGTGGCTTGGTGGGCGTGGTTTGGTGGGAATGGCAGGGGAAGGATACTGCAAAATCTCTATTCCCACCCCACTCCAGTGGAAGGATACTGAAAAATCCCCATTCCTACCCCACTCTGGGCCAGCCAGAGGTGGTATTTGCCGGTTCTCCGAACTACTGAACATTTCTGCTACCGGTTCTCCAGAACCTGTCAGAACCTGCTGGATTTCACCCCTGGTCAGTAGTATCAAAAAGCTATCAAGTGATTGAGTAATTGGCTGGTCTATATTCTCACCATCAAATTTCTAGCCTCCCTTCATCACAGTCTACTGCCATATCTAAAATTCTTATCATGCAAGACACAGTGAGACTGTAATTGCTTCATTTTTCCTCCCGTTTGAGAATATTGGAAATGAGAAACAAACATCTGTCAAATCACAGATTTCCTACTTCTGACATCGGGGAAATTCAATAAATTTAAAAGTTAAGTCTTTCAGTATTTATAAGATCATCTTTGGCTAAAATTTCTCCATAAACCAAGTAGAGTATTAGTCAAGGAGAGTTCCTATAATTTAAATAGTGTATGCACATTCACTTACCTTTATTTTCATAAAGCAACTATCTGCATACAGTCAGGACCTGATCATTCTTGTCTTTTATTATAGAGGATATTCCCCTTTGAAAGGAGGAGGAAATTGGGAAAGAAAAAACTACCATGGTTCAGAAAAAGGCAAAATATATAATCAATTCTTGTAGAAAAGTATTTTAATAAAATGCATCAAATATTGAGAAAATATATATGTTTAATAACTGTTTGGCAAAAGTACACAGTTACATACATACATACGTCTTCGACCTATTTATATATATATGTGTGTGTGTGTGTGTGTTTTCTGAGGTTTTCGCGGGTGTTTGTATGTAGGTCTTTGGTTATTCGGGTTTTCTCCCGCGTAAAATTGGAAGTGTCTTGGCGACGTTTCGACGAAGTCTCATTCGTCATCTTCAGGCCTCAGCTTCGTGCTTCTGGGAGCAATGTGTGATTGCAGCTGTTTCTTCCTTTTTAACTGCTAGTGGGGGTTTGAACTGATTGGGTGGGAGCTTGGCTGTGCTCTGATTGGATGGGGGTTTTTTGTGCTCTGATTGGCTGGGGGTGTGTCCTGTTTGGGTGGGGGCTTGGTTGTGCTCAGATTAGTCTGAGTTGCAGGGGGATTTGAGCTGGTGAGCTGCACTGCTGCTGTTTGGCTTCGTGTTCGTGGTCGTGCTACATCTTCGTAGTGGGTGTCAGTCTGTTGCATGTATGGATTGGAGGGGTTTGAAATGGCTAATGTTACAGCTGCGGTCTGGCTTCTGGTCCTTGGTCGTGCTTCCTGATCAGTGTGGGTTTGGGTCTGCTTTCTGGGTGGTTGTGTGGTGGTGACATCCTGTGTGGACCTCGTGAGTGTGGGTCTGGTGTCATTCCTCGTGTTAAACAACTATGATGCTTCTATGAAATAATTTTTTAAAAAAGCAGACATTTCCTATTCCTTCCAAACTAATCTTATCAAAAGGCACAACTTACCATCAAGTTTTCTGTGGACTCAGTTGAAATGAATGAAAGAGGCACAAAACAACTCATTTGAATGGCACAACTCTTTATTCTACTTTTATTCTGCCAAAGCTTCCCATCAACTAGTAGCAGGATTATGCTGTAAAATGGGAGCCCTCTCATAGATGACTGTTTCAGAAACACTAGCATTGCTAATAAAGTCAGTGGTAAAACAGAATTTTCAATGTAAATTCCCAACTGACATGATTTCCCAACCGACATGACCAAGTCAAAATAAATAAAAAATAAACATTATTCCAAAGTGAAAGGGACTAGAAGCCAAAAGGATTTCCCCCAAGAAGATTCAAATAGTTACTATTCTGAATATGGGTATTCAGTTTGTAGATAATAAAATAATAGGCAAACAAAGATTTAGATTATTTCCTGAGAATGAATCATAACTCCATGAGACATACTTCCATTTTATTTCTGCCTTTATTTCTACAACTGAATTTTGTCTCTTTTTGATATTTAAATAGATCTTATCAAGCGAAATGAAATTAATTAAGGATATGTCTGCACTACAACTTCATATGCTGCCATTTCACTACTTAACTGGATGCCAAATTAAGAAACATGACATGAAGTTTCTGCAAATTTCCAACTTTTTATCTGGTTTGTGATTCTCCCACCTCTTGTGTAGCCCCCTAGGAATCAGTGCACCCATTCTATTAGTGTGAGAGTTATTCACTCATGTGAATTAAAAACTGGCAAGAAAAAGACCCTTAGAAACAAGGGCATCTACATTTATTCATTCTCTGAAATGACAATACTTTTCTCCATTATTAATTTTCTTTTCTCCACTTTACATTTTCACTTCAGAAAAATAAAGTGAAATTCCCTGAGAAATACTTAAGTTGAAAACTTGCAAAATACCTTTTCAACAGAAAAATGAAGAGAGAAGAAATGAGAGAACAAAGTGCACTTCAGGAGCCTGATCCTATCTTCAGACTGATGTGCGCCCTTGATATAAAACCCAATCCGAAAGTCCTATAGATGTCATTGGCTTTTGATATTTATTCTGTATGTCCCGGGCCACACATGCACTTTTGTGAATTATTGTGTCAATGGCAAGCTGGTCTAACAAGACTTCTGTGTGTTGATGCTGCAGGCACACTGACCAGTTGTCAGATGTCATCTTGATCAAGCCAAGAATGTACAGGCCTTCATTCCTGGTTTCATTTCTTCTCTTTTGTGAATACATCTGAGGATATCTCAGATCAATCCAGAAATATGGAATTGAGAAAGTGTTGAAAAGAGAAAGCAGCACGGAGGTTGCTATTTTAGTTCAATATACTGTACCATGTTTAAACTAGGACGATTGTTGTGTCTGAACAAAGCTGTTATAAGTGAGATAGGAGCCACCTGATACATCATGGATAAGTTATCTGGGCAAAACACATGCAATCCATTCCAGCTTCCCATGCCCTTCCATACCTGTTACAAGTTGAAAGCTAAACTAGCTAAGTGATTTTATGAAGGAAATAATAAAAAGGACACACACACACTCACAATTCTAAAACACTTCATTTTATAATCAATATTTTTCTTTACATAAACAGAAACACGCCAGTATTTTGTGCGAAAAAATATTTTAAATAAACTTTGCTTATTCTTAATCTTTGTACATTCTGATATACATATGTAACAAGGTTTATGGCACCATTACTAGAACCAGAAAAGGGGGAGGGGGGAATAATTGCTTTTGTTGTATTCCTGCTTCTATATCAAGCCAGTAATCTTTGCACTATTTCTTAAAAAAATAGTATTATTACTGGGCAGCCTGCAATAATTGGTTTGAACACTCAAAATAATAATGCTTTCCATCCCCAAAAACTATTATTGCACAAGAAGCCAATAAAGGCATATGGCATAAAATGGTCAAGTCCCTTGGTGTTTAATGTCCTACCCCTCCTACCCACAACCCAAATAGAAAAATAGTACCAGAAGATGAAACACAAGAGGAAATAAAAAGGTGTTTTCTAGCTAGAAGGGTGAGATGTGATTTGCAAATAATTTAAGCTGCTCTGATCATCTTTGCACCAGCAAGCATTTTCATTAGGTTTTCTTTAGTAAAGTCTTTGCAAAATCAAGGCCTGTGGATCTAGTCTTTTTGCTATTATTTTGGCTGGTTGTGTCATTATTTTTTTAAAAAATAATATAGCTGTTCTCAGTCTATGAACCTGCACAGACTATTTAGTCATAATCTCTACAAGTAGCTGAACCACCCACCCCCTCAAAAAACAAAAACCCTAAATAATATCCAGGGAGGTTTTTTTTTTCTCATAAACATCCATTTTTAAAAGCTGATTTCTTTTTAAGCCTTCCTCCTTCCTCCATTCCTTTGAGAATTGATTTGCAATGGCATTCTGCGCAAAATCTGTGACGACTTTCAAAAAAGAACTTTTTTTTTAAAAAAAAAATAAGCTTTCCCTAGTAAAGCTGAAAAGAAAAGAATCACCCACGCTTCCCAGTTTGTGGAAAGTTTAGGAAAAAAAACCCTGTCCTGTGGTTCTTTGATGTCACACAACAGTCTCAACCCCAATCAGCTTTGGCGTAAGAATTCGTGGTGTGACTCCATTGTTCAGATCTTCTTCAAACTCCAATAACTGCCCCATGAAATTAAGATTGGGAGAAATGATTGGTCGCTTGCCTTTGACAAACTTATAGGCATCTGTCATAGTCATCCTTGTGTGCTTCATAAGGTATGCAATGACAATGGTGGCGGAACGAGACACCCCAGCCTGGCAGTGGATAAGAAGACCCTTCCCGCATTGATGAGCTTCCTCTGAAAAGATCAGAAACAAAGGGAGATATTGACTTTAATAGAGAAAAGGTCATTGAAAGAGATCAAGACATAACTTCATAATGCAATTCACAGCTTAACATTTCACTGGCCCAATTTCACATTGGGAAGGCAGAGGAGAGGCGAGAGGTAGAAGAATTAGGCGTTCAGTTTCACTCTGGCCTTCCCATACCTGATTTGTTTTTGCTAATGTACAACTCAATACAGGGCCAAATAAATTCAAAGGATAGCTAGGAAGAATATTTAATATTTCAGCAACAAATGAGAAGTCAAAGAAACTCAGAAAGAACTTGACAGAACTCTTTTTCTTCCTAGTATAGAGAGAAGAACTGGAGAGCACAAATGGAAGTCCACAAGCTGATGGCTTTGCTGGTGTTCAGAGAGTCTAATCAACACAGAAATTGCATTGATATGAAACAGCACTGCTGCTTAGTATCCAAACAGTCCAAAGTTCATAAGCCTTTGAGAAATGTGTGCTTTGCTTCTCTCTGTTCCCAGTAAGCAATTCTAAAGCTTTGTTGGAAAAATAGCCTAGAAGAATCCACTTGCTTCTCTTTTCTCCAGCGCTCCTTGTTTCAGAACATTTCTGTTATTACAACCTCCCATGAAAGTTCATTAGAGTCTTGCTGATAAGTGAATGGCAGGCATATTTTAGGTGTTATATATACTGAAAAGTCATGGATTGTTTTGGCTATTTTTCTCAGGGCCCGATAGCCCTATGTATTGTATCTTGACAGAATTCAACCAACTTTTAAGAAAGGAATCGGGAACTTTCAGGTTGGACATTTCTTGCAGAAACACAGTTCTCAGAGTATTTTATCACTGGCTGTGTTGCTTCATGATGCCAGAAACACTAGTGCAGCAGCATTTGAAAAGGTAAAAGTTCTCCATCTTTCTTTTATTATTTTCAGGGTCTTCATATGAATCACAAGTTAGGCTTGTGATTCATATGAAGACCCTGAAATTAACCTACATACTTGAACAT